>NC_063051.1:4403895-5740145 GCF_018812025.1 Megalobrama amblycephala
ATTGTAGGCCATAGGAGGAAAATAATTATCGGCTTATTGGTAATGTATCGACCAGAGTTCGAATATCCATGTATCGCTTTAAACCAGGCAGTTTTAGGTGAAAAAAAATATGCATTAAATTTCAAAAACTTTGAAGACTTGAGGTTAAGACTTTGTGACATTCAACAGTCAGAAATCTAAACTTTGATGTTTACCTGATGTGCAGAAGTCACTGAATTCATGATCTTCTTAGGCAAAATAAGACTTGCCCAATCCCACATTTTCGCCCATTTCACATCAATAATACTTATGGCTGAAGTTTGAGGTTTGTTTTTGAAGCGATTACCAGCGTTAACCCTGCAAATGAGTTCATTCCCGAGACTGACAACTGTGAACAAACATAAAAAGGTTTTAAAAGGCAGCGTCGCACCCGTCCTTTGATGAAGTTACGCAGTATAACAGGTAAACTTGGAGGATGGTGTTTAAGCCCTCTTTAAGCTTGTTAATCCCACCCTGGTACAGACGAAACCCGCTCGGCTAGATCCATGTCAGTCTGCAACCCCTTCCTCGGCCTGGATTTACATGCATTCCTGCTAACGCTGGCTCCCAGCATGTTATATTACACCAGGTTGTGGGTAGAAACGAGGTTAAATCGGAACTTTCTACGCTTCGTGCACTTACATTTTTCTTCCTCACTGCCGTTCGTTTTTGAAGGGTGAACACGCTTGTCTTATTTACAACCAAACATGACTGCTTTTGTAAATTGACTCCTCAATTCTGTTCAGGGGCCAGACACAGGGGAAGGAAGGTTAGCTGCCTGTTGTACGATAAGCTGGCAGAACCTATCAGCTCCTCCGCTAGCAGATAGCGCTCTGTATTTCTGTCATGCTTTATCGCCAGCCGGGGTGAAACTAAACTGCAAGCAAGAGCAGTCTGAGGGGGCCATTTCTGTGGATTACCAAAGCCGACTTTAATTTCAAAGACCAGTGGCGTATCCAGAGAAGGTCTGCGGGCCTCGTCTGGTGCCGACTGGCAGAATTACCTGGCGTTGGGGCCCACGTTTTTTCCCCGATCATGGTGTATCAGGACCACAGCGCTGGTGTGGCTTCCGGTTGAGCTGGCTTACGGGGTGTTGTGCCAGCTACTGTGTCTCCCTCCCTCACTTTCTTTTCCCTTCTCCTTTCACCCCCCCCCCCCCCCACGATGAAGTCGACAGGAAACGCTCCGCAGGAAGCTGTGGATTTGTAAGGACTCATTAAGAAAGGAGGTGACAGTTCAAATGAGTGGTTTTGAGGCGGCGACAATGCCGCGCACAATGCCAAAGGGAGCGCTGGCTGCTTTATCACCACACCTCTGAGTCGTTGGGCTACAGCAACCGGAATCAGCCACAATGCCATTATTTTAGCTTGATGGATGAAAGCGCAGCACAAAATATCAGAATGAATTCGCTCTTCCATTTCCATTCCAAGTCAAGTTTATCCTCGGCCAATTTGGAAGCGTAATCTCCCCTGTATAATTCTCGCCTTTGTGGCGAAAGACGGTTAAATGTTTAGAAGAAACCTCAGGGAATCTTTAATATTTGTTAGATGTGCTTTCGAATCGCAATTCCTATTGACATTAAGAAGTGCTCGCCCCCCTCAAGATGTTCGTATTTGTGGAATGTGCGAGGGTTGTTTTTAATATCGGTTATTATTAGAAATAGCATTTCAAATGATATGTCACAAGGGAGCAAATATCATTTACAAATCACTAATGACTTCAGAACACTGCTCTAGCCTCCGGTGGAGGATGCATGCAGCACACAGTATGGGAGCAGACGCTGAAATAAGAAGCGCTGGGAGTTTTTTTTTTTTTTCCGGCATCCGGCCGCCCTCGTCTTAATTCTTAAAAGCCAATCGCTCAAAAGCCCTTCATTACTATGCATCAAACACAAGAGGTGAGCATTGGCCCTTTAATGGGTTTGTGCTGCTGTTTGTTCTAAATATGCAAATGAGGCGCTAAAATATGTACATGTCCCGTGTCGAGATGGATTGGGTTTTGGGGGGATTAATTATTCAGGAGGCATTATCATTATTAGGCTTTGCATCTTCTATTAGGATGGATTCGAGGAGGGAGGAAAAAAAAGCCCTCACCTCATGCCGGACGGCCTGTAATGAGTCATCAATAAAACATTTTCATAATGTCAGGGAGACACAAGTGTGGATGCTTGATCTAATTTTACATTGACTCTCCTGGTCATTAGTTCAATATGGCATGAACACCATTTTATTAAAGATACAGGCGAGAAGGACGCATGCCTGATGTGCCCTGACAGTCCGTGCATCAAGATGCTTTTTTAATGTATGTTTAATGGTTAATCATTACAAATAATAGAGAAAATCGGTTTAAAGGCTGCTGTTCAGGAGGATTCTTGTCTCTCGTACAGCACGTTGGGTCACGATGAATTATTACGAGATGGTCTGGATTTGTGGGACTTTTCTTTTTCTGGGGTCACAATGTTGGAAAAACGTGAGGGTTCTCAGAGCTGTGGTAACCTATAGCCTTGATAATTCACTCTCTAATGATCAAAGTGATGCTTTAACTCTAATAAACTCTGATATATATACATTGCAAAGTATCAGTCCGATGCGAGATATGAAACGATCAAACTCTTCAATAAAAAGACGACACTCCTCCTGGGTGTAAACTTAAACTTTCATGATCTCAAATCTCAGCAAGTTGCAAACAATCAAAAGTTGGAGACGGGGGTTCAAATAATAACAGCGGTCTACTTCAAGCACAAGAGGGGGCGGCTTTATTGCCACTGAGACATAATAAGTAAATGCAAATTGTAACTAGTTAAGCACAGCAAAATAATATGATACCATTGTCTGAGGCAGATTGCTATTATAATGTTAGCATGTGCAAATAATTACATTCTCTTCCTGATACAATTACATTATTTGTTCTGCTTGTATTATACACCAATAAAAGCAAACATCATATTAGGATTCATGGCACTTTTCGCTTTGCATTATCAATATGTGGAAATAATTGTCTGCTGAGAGATTAAATTACATTATTGTGTATCTTTTTCATGCCTAATAAATAATGATGGATGGCTTTTATTTTCATCACCACCTGCAACCATTTTATCTTCCCCCTGAATGTTAAAAATGAAAGAAAAAAGAGAGGGAAGTAGATAAAGAAACAGGAGGCGAGTGTTGTCGAAATAAAGCGGGAGGGAGACGGAACGTGACGTGCCAGAATTCGCGAAACCGCCGAGTTTGAGCGTTTGTTCCTGGCAGGAAAACACAAAAACGAGAGCTTGCGAGTCGGGAAGTGACAGATTAAATCAGTTTGCCATTTCCACTTATACGGACGTAGGAATATTAAAGCTCGAGATGTATTGTGAACGCATCGTTCCTGTCGATGCGCTGTTAGATCTCCAATCTGCAATCTTAAATACCTGATATTTGCCTAATACATTGAAAATGACTAGAGGTCTATATGGAGTCGCACTGCGTACAATATACATGCATTGATGCTACACGGATTATATGAAACCCTCATGCGTTTGCATTTAGGGACAATCTCTAATCCTCAGATCCTCGATACCGTGCCTTTGTCCTCGCATAGTTCAATTGTCATCAGTGCGTTTGCACTTTGTGGCGATAAGAGGATTGATTAGCTACCGGTCTGCGGGAAGCTTGATGTTTAATTGGCTCCTGTCTTTTTTCCCCTCCCCGGTACCTGTCAACGCCGAGCCGTCTCACTCCTGTTGCATTTGATGCGTTTCTTGGCACTCGGTTAGGAGAGATAAAACAAGGTAAGGACATTTATAGTCCGAGTTAATTGGCGTCGGAAAGGCGGGGGGAAAAAAGCGATTGGTGTTATAACTTCATAACTTCTTAAGTCATGCCTTGTGCACAGCTAGGCATTGGACCAATGTAAAATTTACATTTTAATGAAATATTTGAATAAGTACTTGAAATTCACTCTAGCTGGGCTCCCAGACCTAAAACCAACATTTCATGTTTGTGTTTTTGAATGGCAGCGTCGGGGAAATTAACATGCCAGTCATACAGATTAGAGGGGCATCAGTGTAAAGTCAGACCTGCTTCAATCAAGGTTCACTGCAGGTAAACAGCTGCCATGACATATTTTAATGACAGTTATTTTCCATCCCCTCCCCTGAAGAAGAGCATTAAATCTGGGCTGAAATGAGAGATGCGGAGAGTTGCACAGACTGAGAGTCACATCAGAAGCTGCATTAATACGTATCTGTAAAAGTGTGTACAGGAGTAAAGGGCTGTAAAGTAAAGGCTCTAATCTCAAACAGTAATGTGCCAAATATTAATGAGACGGTTGGGGAATGTAGGCCTGCCGCTTTTAGGATTTCACATCCTTCGTCGAGTCCTTGCGTTCACTGACTTTTTTTAAGCAATCTGTAAAACACAGAAACATTATGACAGAAAACTTTGCAGTTCCACTTAATTGCTATGATATATAAGTACGTTGGAGATTAGAAGTTGTATTCCATATATATATGTGTGTGTGCGTGTGTAATACTAGACAGAACGTCTCTCAGACCTACTTTAGTAGTTAAATATGTATTGACCTTAGTTGAATGCATTTGCAAATGTGCTTTTTGCACTCCTGATATGTAAATGAAAAGTAAACTTGGTCACATCCATTAACGCGCGGTGGCATAAAGCGGCGAGACTCGTAATTATTCATGTTGTTTTGCATCATCTAAATTATTCAGATATCCTGCTTGAATATGGAAAATATGTGGAAATTAGTCCAAACAATGCTTCCATTTAACACGAGAGAAAAATGTTTGATTATATGATCAGTCAGCTTATCATCATGCGGTTTTTTTTTTAATGTGTAAATGAGTGCTAAGTGTATGAATTGGAATATTTTAATATTTCATTGTGTGTTTTAAAGCAAAACTATATAATATTCCTAAAATAATGCAAGAATGTCTGTTTTAAAACAAAAATATTTTGAAGGCGAGACACTACTGGCTAAAACGCTGTTTTTTCAGTTTTCGAGATTTGGGGCTTTTTGGCTTGTTTTCTTTCAGACTGGTGCTAAGAAAACATCCAAAATCCACCTTTAAGCATTTATTTTTTGGCACTTTATCTATTGGTGTCTAAAGATTTCAATTACAATACACATTTTTAAAGGCCTTTTTCTCAAAATAAGTTTTTTTCTTCTATACTGAGCCATATATATCATGTACACCAAACTTTACAGTTTTATTCCTATCTATATTCTGAAGGTTTTTACAGCGGGATTTATTCATATATAATTTGCCAGATTATATACATTAACATTTTATTTCAAAGAAAAATTGTGATTATTTTCACAGTATTTTCTGAATTATGGAGTGATAAAAAGAGATACCCAGAATCCCCTCTGCAAAAACCAATATGACAAAAATAAATAAATAAATTAAACACGAATTCTGTACCTGACTTCATTCAATGTTCAGATTTTTGTTCTAAAAATGTATGTAAATTAGCGCATTTTTAAGTAAATAATGCCTCATTTGCATATTTAAACAACATTTAAGAAAACTTGTAATACAAAAAAAAAAAAAAAAAAAAAAAAAAAAGGTTTGAAATTCTTATTGTAATCAGTTAGGGATACTTCTGATAACTATTAGTTACTTTTTGTTACCCTATTCACCTGCAGGGTCTCGCCTTAAAATAGTATTATATCAATTATTATTGTTTAAGCGTATTATTAATCTTATTTTCTAATGACTTTATTTTTTCTTTCCTTAATTTTCCTACAATCGTGTGCTGATACGCAGCCCTGCGAGGCTTGTAGAACAGCTGGCAGTAATTGAAACAAAACATTGGCTGATTAATCCAGCATCTGACAACCCATGATCCAAACAGTATGCCTGATGCAAATCAAAAAAACACAAGCTCCAAAAACAAGAGGCCCTGGAATGAAGTGGTCATCATCTAATTAACACAAAATGTTTTAATTACAGGCTAAACCAAGCAGCACAGTGTGTCAATTTAACTGATGCGGTAAGTGGCGGTTTACAATATCAGAAAGTGACAAATAATTGGAATCTAATTGCAGCAGGTCTATTGCCCACCAGTGCCCGAAGCAGCTCATCTTAATAAACTTTTCTCTTTTATTTTTTTTAACATCAAACCCGTGAATAGCAAACACTACCGCCCCTGCTAATTGCCACGTCGCAGGATTGGGAATTTGCCAGCTCTGACTATTAAAGCAAAGCTCTTGTGTGGATTGCTGTTGCATTGCCACACTTTAATTAGAATGAAACGAGGGGTAGGAACGGAGTCTTGTTACTGCAATTCAATATATGTAAATAAGATAATGCACTAATCTGTCCATTTCATTTCCAAAAGCCTACGCAGACCGTGGGCTCGGTAATAAGGGCTAGACTCTCGCTTGGTAACACAAGTAGACTGGTGTGAATGACATGATAGAGACAGGGTTTTTTTTGGGGGGGGGCATATTTTCATTTTAAGATCAAAAGGTCTGACTTAATTTTTATTTTAACTTTTTTAAAAAGTCTATTTTTTATTCATTTTTTAAGACATCAAGTTCAACTAAATTAAAATGAGAAATGTTGTCTTGGCAACTACACTGTTGAAAAAATTCATGAAATATTTCCATTATTTGTTATCACAACATTTTTTCTTTTGTCAAATCAACTTAGATAATTAATTTGGTTCAGATAACATAATATTTTGAGTTTCTGTTGATTAAATCATTCGCCTTCATTGTATTAACTCAACTTTTTAATTTCAGTGAATTCAAACTTAAGGCAACTACGTAACTTACTTTTTTAAGTTAAACCAACAATTCTTTTTTACAGTGTAGCTTAAAGAAAATAAGTTAGTTTCAGTTTTAGTTGTGGTTGACGGAAAATTTATTTATTTCAAGTCTTATATTATAATATATTATATAAACAATTAATATTACTTACTGTAACTTACAGGACCCTGAAAAGTATATGGATGCTTGTCACACCAAAATGTGAATTTTATTGCTAATTAATATCACTATTTAATAGTTTATCACATTGATGTAATGCACATTATTGTAGTTAACTAAAACTAAGAACATAAAAAAAATTGTTACTTGAAATATAATAAACTTTAACTGAAATAAAATCAAATTTTACCTCAGCTAATTTAACTTGATGCACTAAATAACCAAAACTGAAATAAAAAAAAAAATGACTAAAACTTTAAAATCAAAATGAAAGGGGTAAATATAAAAATGCAAACTAATTCAAAATATGAATTAAAAACTAGTATCTCAGTGATACTAAAATAACACCATGTAATGTCCTTATTGACATTTTGAACAGTATACATAATACAGTAATTTGCTTCCTAATATTTCAAGTGACTCTTTATCCAAAGACAAACTATAGCAGCTTAGTGAGAATGGAAGCAGGGCTTTTTACTCTTTTCTATCAGGCATAATAGTAAACCCATCTTTTTTTTTGGTTGGAAACAGGAACAGTACAGACTCTGACAGCGGACGAGGAGAGAACTAGCTTCACGCTTATGAGCAGGTAATACTGGAGAGACAACAGCCATAAAATTAAGAAGCTCCAAACACGGGCTAAAATATTACCAGCAAAAAGTCTAACCATAATTTTATATTGTTTCCTTTAAATCTTGTCTTCCAGCATCTTTAATTAATAATATCCCCAGTGACATTTATGTATCAGAGCAATAAGCTAAGCGGGAAACAATTTATGTCACCTAAAGCTTTTTAACAAATCAATGCAACTATTTGTAATTGCTTGTTTCACAAGATTAAAAATGCTTAGGCCTGATCTCTGTCTGCTGTTTAGTGGCTAGCATGACCCTGTGCATCCCTCATAAAAAGCAAACTCCTCATCATCAGCATTAATTTCCATCAAGAAATCCATATCGCTAATATTTCTGGGATTTTAATGCAGTAACAATTTATAGCTGGTCAAATGCAGTTACCTAAATTGCTGTTGGTAAAGGACAGTTTAACTGTCTCTTTTTAATTAGAAGGTAATTTAATGCGCGAGCTGCCACGATAGAGCCGGTCATTATGAACTTCGCGTTGAGCGTTTGATAACAAACAGCGCAAATATCGGTGTCTAACATCTAATGAAAGACACTCAATAATGTTGTGCTGAAACTGATAAATGATCTGAGCCTTATCTTTGCATGTCATATGTGCATATATGAAAAACAATTATCTGTATCTTTTATTATGGCGTGACCATGTACAGCAGCACAGGTGATGAAAGATGCATGTAATTCAGAAACTGCATTTTTATTGCATCTACATCAAACATGAGAGTCTAGTTTAGACAGTGCCTATAACAGAGTAGTCAGCAAAGTGAGAAATTAAAGATTTTAGATTGGTGGTCAGTACTGCAAAAGGGGAAATTATAGAACAAAAAAAAAAAAGAGAGACATGGAGAAAAAAAAAAAACTTTTGTGAGAGAATTGTGCATATTTAAAGCCATGATCATGATCAAATGACTGTCATAGTGATCAGAAGGTCAGAGATGGTTGCGTTTCTGTTCAAACTGTTTGCAATATGGCTTTTTGTTGGGTTTCGGAATATAAAATATTGATATATTTAATTGTATGAATTAATAGGTACAAACTTTTGCTTATGAATAGTGTTGGGGGTAATTCATTACAAGTAATCGGATTACTTTTTTCAAGTAACTAGTTAAGTAACACTACTTTCACAACAAAATATCGGAGTTACTTGTTAAAATAAGTAACGCAAGTTACTTTGTTTTCATATTTATTGACTGAGCTCTCCTGCCTTCATGTTGAGAGAAATTCTGAGTAAATGCAGAGGCGTTGTGTGCGCTGTGTGAACATGATGCTTATTGTAGTTCTAGACTAAAGGTGAGCAAATTTACTCATATCACTTGCACAAAAACAGATTCAGTATTCCTCAAAATGAATAAAAACTGTGAAATGCAAACTCAGAATATTACGCAAACCTGCAATAATAGAATAAAAACATATACTTTATGTATTTAATCTCACTTTATTAACCATGTAGACGTGAATTTGGACTTCACTTGAAGCTTACTTTTGTGTGAAAGGGCCAAAAAATTGAACTTTTTTTGTTATTAAAAAAAAAAAGTCTAGCCCAAGTGAGAAAAGATAACGTAATGCATTACTTTCCATAAAAAGTAATGTAATTACAGTAATGTACTGCAATTAATTACTTTTTTAGGGAGTAACGCAATGTTGTAATTTTTTTAAAAGTAACTTTGCCCAACACTCCTTGTGAGATATACGTTTAAGTTTTATTACCCCATAAAGAAAACACTGATAAATTTGCTCTGCATAGTTTTTCTGATTGTATAGAGATAGTAGACACAATTCTGTATTATGATGTGTTCATGATTCATAGACTTTCCTCACAGCAAACCTGTGGGAAACAAGACAACTATATCTTAAAACAAGGTAAATTTGTGTGACACTAAGAAAATATATTTCAGAGAATCATCAAGTTCTTCACTGGCAATTTTTTTTTTTTCATTTTAAACAAACCTTGCTATCTTGAATTAAGTCTTAAATCCTTAATAAATTTACTTAAAGCACAATTGCACATTTATATGGTTTAACTAGAAAATAAGAGAAATATAGTGATTTTTGCATGCAAGTATTTTCCCTTGTGCTCCGTACACCTGCCTTTATAGCTAATCTAGACCAGAAAAACAGGATCTTTTTTCGAACGTATTAAAAACAGCTTAACACAAGGAAAGAAGGGAAAGACCGTACAAAACGTTTCGGTCAATGATAACAGAGACAAATCTGTTTTGTATTTTACAGTTTTTAGAATCCAAAAACGGAGGATTATCCCCGGATCCATTCCCTCCCCTCTCGCTCACAGATGTCTGCAAGTTTCTTTTTTTCCCCCCCAGAAAAGCAAGGATTATGAAGTCAATTACATTTGCAGCACAGTTTGCTATTGGAATACATACAGTAGCTCATTTCTTTGTGTTTTTCCGTCTTTTTTAATAGTAAATACAAAGCAGTTGTGATAAAGCAAACATGGTGATACAAACAGTATTTTTTTTTTGTTCTTTGAAAAGAATCAGGAGAAAATGAGGACACACAAGCTATAATGTGGTGTATGTACAACCTACTTCAACATGAGCTAAAAGAGCAGAGACAGGAAACAGTTTACCGCATGTGAGAAGCAAAATAAATCGAAGAAGAGAAAGCCGAATGGCGTCACTTAACGATTAAAAAAAGCCTGAGGTTTGGACTGGTTTAAAAGAGAGAGAGAAAAAAGAAAGACCCTCATGATAAACAAACTCTGATTTTTATATATTTTTTAAAAGTCTTTTTCTTAAAATAGTTTGCTACAGTTTTAGACTAAACATGCAAGACATACGACTAAGTGCAACTGAGTGAAATGTTACATCTTTTTCTTAGTTACTCATTCCCTATAGGTTTGAACTGAGGTATGCATACTAACAGTTTCTCATGCTGTATTTCTTCAGTAATGCTGAGCTACACATGCGGTGAATGCTCTCATCTACCTGCTCAAGAATAACAATCAGAAACAGCCTTCAGATGAGCGCCCGATCCTACCGACTGGCCCTCAGCTGCCCGGATGCTCGATTCATATAAGTGAACCCCATCAATAAGAAATGCTTGGATAAATTTACAAATAGTAGTAAACTGCCATTAAAGTACCTTGTACCCAGCTTATTGGTTGACAGGAGTGTTTTTTAATATAAAAAAGTAATAAGTTGACAGACACTAAAACACAATCATAGAGCATTGCCAAGGTTAACAAAAAGGACATCGGGAATCCCGGTTCGAATTTACAAGGTAAGTGGCATACAATCTTTGAAATAAAAAAATGGCAAAAAAAAACCCCTCTAAAGTATGAGAACAAATGAAACTCTCATCATCGTGTGGTCCAGTTGAAGTTCAGTTCACATTGTGTTATGCAAATGGATTTAAATTTCCTGTGACGACAATGAACAGTCCTAAACTCTTTCATCCATATCCTTCTCCTTTATAGCCATCATTTCCTGATAGAACACTCCCTTTTTTCCTTTTCATTGGCCCAAAGACAACATTGCTTTGATTTGGTCGTGTGTTGGTCTCGATCTCTGCCTCTCCTCTCCTATTTTGGTCACAGGCAAAGACATACAGCTGCCCATCGAACAACCCCTTTGGCTTTTTTTTTGTTTTTTGTTCACCATAATAAGCCCGACACAGTTTCAGACATTTCATAATTTTTGCGTCCGGCCAGTGCGGGGAACACCATAAGGATATTTGGCCTTTCGTTATTATAGCTATTGCATGGAACATAGAATATATCAACTTGTAGTATCTTGTATCTTTGGTAGTCACAGATAAGAGACATAAACATCAACTTAAGTAAAAACAAAATGACAACAAAAATGGAAGTAATAAATAAGAACACAGAAAGTGGTTGGTTGCAGTCATTAAAAAAACCCAAACAAAACGCAATCGTGTACGATTTGTAGAAGCCTAATCTAAAGTCTGTTCTCATCCTCGTCCGCAGTCCCAAAATTTGAATCTAAACTAGCCGGCGGCAGCAGCTTCCAATTCGGAGTTGCTTCCCAGGTTCAACTGGCAACAGCCAGAGTCGGAAACGGTCGTTTCCAAGGTGATGTGGCAAGATGCGAATGGTCATAGTGGGCCGCCCCGGTGCCGTAATGCTCAGTGGTCATGGCTGTGCCGTCAGCCTCGGTTTGTAATCCCTTTAACATTTAATCCCGTGTGTAATTATTATCGTGTCTAATAACAGAGGCTGAGCCGGTCACTGATGTGGTGAAACAGATACCCAATGCAGTTTAAAGTCATCCGGACAGTCTTTGAAATGACAGAAGCGAGTCCCCCCCCCCCCAAAAAAAAGGTTCATATATCCCGTCAATACAATTAGCTTTTGTCTAACAGTTCTCTCCCTGCTGCTTATTTCAACATTTTTTGACATTTCATTTTGCAATACAGATGATGGTTTCGATCAGCGATTTGGTTGACGCTAACATGCATCACCACAAAAGGGGATTTTTGAAAGCATAATTTCAGAACGATAAACGTTAACCTGCGTTGATTTCTCTGTCATTCATTCCACGTGAAAATTAAACTTCATTGGTGCGTGGAGAGGGAGCCTTCATTACGAGTAGTGCATTTGCAGATGGACTTCATGAGCGGGAAAGAGCACGAGAGAGAGTGTGTGTGTGTGTGTGTGTCGGCACGCAAGGGCAATGTGACTGCAAAGTGGCGATCCGAAACGCTGGGAACAAATGACAGAAAAATACTACACGGTAATGCGACATTCTGTTTCAATTTCGAAAGGAAAGGAAGAGGGAAAAAAGAGAGCATGAGAAGTCTTAACATTCATCCAGTGCTAAGCACACCATAACTCCACGTCATTATTCATGAGGTCTGATCAGTTACCAAAACAAACAAACCCAACAAAAAGATATATAGCTAACAGCATAGAGTAATGAGAGGACACTACATTTAAATTATTTGCCCAGGAACCCTCAAAACACCAGACAGATATGCTCCAGCTGTGATGACAGCAAACTTAAAGAAATAGTGCACTTAAAAAAAAATGAAAATTCAGTCATTTTTTCATCGTCATGATGTTCCAAAGCCGTATGACTTTCTTTTTATCCATAAAAACCTACCTCTAAAACCGTTACCTCTGTACTCGCTGCTTTTTATCATGCATTTACAATTAATGGAGAGTAGAGCTTTCAAGCTTCAAAAAGGACACAAAAGCATCCCGATTACTCATTTTATGAGTATGTTGTAGAGATTTGGATAAGAAATCACTGAAAATCTTCCCTTCCTGCGAGTTCATCGAGTTCGACACGAGAATCGGCGATTTGCGAACCAATTCACTGAAAAGATCTGACTCGCTCACGATTCAAACACTGCTACTTGTCTCGTGAACTCTCCAGGGAGCGCATTCCCTTTCGTTATATGAAAGAGCAAGCTCTTCAAAACAAATCATTTTGTGTTTGACGAAAGAAATGAAGTCATATGGGTTTGGAATGACATGAGGGTGAGTAAATGACAGAATTTTATTTCTTGGGTGAGCCGTCCTTTAAGAAGATCTGATGGCAGAGGCAATGAATTAAAGTCACATACGTACACACACACTGTGAGTGGCACGCTCATCGAAGCGCTAATGATTTGTGTGTGTGTTTGAGAGAGAGTTTGTGATCAGTGTTTATTTGCAAGGAGTCTTTCTCAGCTGTGTTTTCATGTCCGCTCTGGTCTCAGTGACTCAACGAAGTCGAAGCAGGCCCCAGTACCAAATGTCTCTTCATCAGGCGATGAGTAGAAATGTATGCATCTCGTCTTTTAAAACGAAAAGTAGAAACAAATCAAAAATACTTCCAAATGGAATAGATTTTCTTATCTCGTATTTCGTTTTTGTATTTAATGGCACTAAGAGTAAATTGGAACATTTTAATAGCTGTCAACAAGAGGATTGAGAATCCAGTCTTGGGCTTGCTATATCTGGAGTGGTCTCGCAGGTGACCGCAGTTAGTATGGCCTCTTCGGCAGAGGACCTGGGAGAAACCAGGCTTACAGCATGTCCTCGTTCCCGTGGTCGTCCTCGTAATCTCTGTTGTGGTCAAAGTCTGGACTGTGATTGGCTGTCGTCACGAGGGAAAGGGGGCCTTCGTGCTCCTCTGGGTCCAGTGGCTCCTCTTTTACGCTGATATGATGCCTTAGGAAAAAAAAAAAAAAAAAACAGAACGGGAACATTCATTTATTTGACCACAAAAGCCTAGATTCTCAAAAAAAATAAAAATAAAAATAACATGACGAGACAAGAAACGGTTTACGTTTTCGACATATTGGGCATACAAATAAAACTACATGTGTTCATATTTTAATGCAAATACACTGCCTGGCCAAAAAAGTAGTGCTGGAGTAGACTTTACAGAGTGCTCACCTCTTCGCATTGTCAATACAAGATCTTGACCAAAAAATGATGCACCTCTCGATGGAAATAAATGTTGTGATGTTATTTCCATCAAGAGGTGCATCATTTTTTGGTCAAGATCTTGTATTGACAATGCAAGAGGTGAGCACTCTGTAAAGTCTCCTCCAGCACATCCCAAAGACTTTCAATGAAATTAAGGTCTGGCCTCAGAGGTGCCAGTTCATGTGTGAAAATGATTCTTCATGCTCTCTGAACCATTCTTTCACAATTTTAACCCTGGTAAATCTTGACATTTACCATTACATTCCTACTTGGTTGTTTAAGAAATGAAAAGCTACACACTCCATCTTTAAGGGTTAAAAGAACAGTTGCCAAACATGCTAGAAACATAATAATCATTGTAATAATGATCCAATTATAGATTAAGTATTTGCCTATTAAAAATCTAATTTTTTTTTTTTTTTTGGCGGGGCAGTGTAATTCAAAATTATTATTTCCCCAACTAGATTTAGACCTAGAATTTCCTTCACTGTTCTGTTTCTTTATGCTTTATAAAAAAATTGTCTCCCCCCCAACGTTCAAGACATGATTACGGCTTTGAGTTAAAATATAAATAAAATAATTTATACAGTATATGGCTCTACAGTATCTAGGCAATATTATAACCATTAAAACAAAACAAAAAAAAACATAATCAATATGATTGTACCAGTGCAGGTCCAGTCTAAATATAAAAAAAAAAAGAAAACAACAACAACAACAACAAAAAGGGCTAGAGTAACAACCAGCTGTTTCTATAATGAAAGACTAACAGAGGTGGCACAGCAACACACTCTTGATAACTCCACTTCCATTTCAGCTCTTCCAACACCGGGATACCAGCCGGCTTTATTTTCCACAGCTGGCCCGGACAGGGTTTTCACTTTGAATTGATAAATGAGGGAGATTAACAACATACGACATTGCGACGAGAGAATGGACTGCGGAGAACGGTGGCAGGCGTAAGAACGCGCGAGCGGACGGCCTGTCAGCTTCCCGGCGGTGTCGGATCAGTGCCGCGCGCTCCTCTTCTCGCTCGTTAACATGCACAACCTGTGAGGCGGGTCTCTAGAGGACGACCCTGCGCAAGGTTCCGTCATTAATCAACTTCAAGCGTGCAAAAAAAAAAAACCCAACGGTGACCAGACAGCGCGGCGTACACTTTAAATACACGCAAAATTAATGCAACTTCTAACCAAAGTGTCAATAAGGGGAAGAAAAGCAGTGGCAGGGAGGCATGCAAGACGAAAGGCGAAGGGGGAGGCGCTGACGACGGGGCCCAACACAAACGGCTGTGATAAGAAACAGAGCCCTTACAAGAATAATAACGCTGTCAGTTGTAAACAAGGCAAAACATGAACCCCGGCCCACAGTCTGGGCAAAGGATTGTCCACAGAGATGAGATCTGCCAAATTTCTCATTACAGAAACACTGCAGGAATAGAGCGCCAATGAGAGAGCACTGACTGTGCCGTGTAAGAGGACCAAAACTGAAACGAATAAAAGGATAAACATTAGAAGCAGCTGTAGCAGAGCCTTTAAGTTAATTAGTCTCACATGGCATACTATAGGTTTTCACTAAGACATGTTTGGCAAATGTAATTAGCCACAATCTTTTTTTCTCTCGTGTGCTTCTCAGCCACGATTGTTAAGAAAGCAGCCATGCTAATGAGTTATCATATTTGTGTGTGAATAATAAGAAAACTCTCGCCATTCTATCGGTTTCAGATCAAAGCATCTCTATGTATCCCATTGCCTCTCTAGCTGGAGGGCAAACATGAAATTGTTATTAATATGCAACTGAGATACACTCTGCTTTAGCCTTCATTGTAATTAGGACTGAAGCGTCTGATTGTAGACATCTGCAACAATATAAACAGGTGAGGACACTGGACACCCGTTTGTTAGATGTTATTAATTATGACTTTGAATCATAAGGCAGTGTATGATTCAAAAGAAATAATGCTAGAATATAGCGGTTCTATTATCATAATGTACTTGTGTTTACACATCATAATTACAGGACTGGTTTATATTGTAGCATATTAAGATGGATATAATTATATACTTGGACTGACGATACTATGTAATCATTTTAATAGATGCCATTTAATTACACATTTCGAAATGAGACTTAAAAGTTTGAGTTAAATATTTGTACACAGAATTGCATTGATTTGAGAAAAATTAGCATCCAAAACATATATGTTTTTTTAACACTTTACAAAAAAGTACTGTGGTGGTACCATGGTAAAGTGACAGTATCAGATCATAATATTTATGTTCCGTAACATTTACATGGTAATCCAAAATACATCATAGAAATGGAATTACCATGGTACTTGCCTAAAGCACATGGTATTACTAGGGTACCATGTCCAGAAGCAAATAAAAACAAAAAGTTTTGGTAGTTTCCCCCCCCCCCATGCTCTTGATAATGTAAACATAAATGATGTTTATCAGAATATTCTTAATATATGCATTTTCTTGTTTTATGGAGGGTCACACTTTTTTGAATTACAGTTCTAAATAACAAAGATTCTAAAATAAAAAGCTTTCCTTGCCTCATCTATCAGCAACATCCAAACCATTTCCATTACCAGAGAAAGAGTTTTTCACCGAAACTGAAACGCCATGCCCTTGATAACATGATCCATAAATCTGATTAACGTAATAAACCTCAATGCTTTTTATGTGAAGCTTTTATGTATGCTCGTACATTCTCACACTTTGTACAGCTCGTGTTTGGGCAACATCTTTGCTTTTGAGTGTGTTAAGTTGGCAAATGCCTGGAGAGGTGAGAGGCAGACAGCCTCAGAGCAAGCACACCCATCCTGTCTCTCTGTATCCTGCGGATGAGGCAGGCCTGCAGCTATGTTACCTGCCATTAGCGTTTCTCTCATCCACATCTTCACGAGTTCATTACTGCACCATTTAAAAAAAAAAAAACGATTTGCTGATGTTTCACAGAAACTGCAATAAATCTGGCCGAGCAACAAATCAGAGTTCTGTCCTCCAACATCTGGAAACCATGTTGTCTGCGCCGTATTATTTTAAGCTTCAAACAACACGGCGGTCCCTCCCATACAACAAGTGTATGGGGAGCTGTGGTTTCCAACCCCGACCGCAGCTCAGCTACATGGAAATCTTGGAGCAGTTCGTCGAGGCTAATTACGACCCCCCACCCCTCCCTTCGTTGTTTTACTCTCGGCGGCTCGGAGAGTTTTCGGACGTGCCGCGAGTCCTGTCTGGGTGGAAAAAGGAGGCCAGTTCTGTCATCTTCTATTCACCACTTTTGTAAATATTTAAACAAAATGGAGGCAATAATTAGGGAGGAACTCGGCGTAGAACGGTGCACACTATTGACCTGTAATAAAAGCCAGTTTATAAACTTCTCCTCGAAATAACACAGAGAGACACTATTTTCTTTACGAGCTCCCCCAGCCTAGAAACCTGCCAAAGGTGGGGTTTCCTTTCTAAGACTGCATTCACAATTCCTATTTCCTCTGTAAACTGCAGTTTTCTATATAATTTCATGGCTGGCTAAACATCTACTGTAATGTATATCGAACCCTACTGTGCGTTCGGAGACTGTTTTCAACTCCTAGTGACCTGGTGAAAAATTTTCACCACCTAAGCTGTACGAGCGTCGCCCGGCACGCGCGTGAGCCTAATGATTCCGGAACGTTTCCCTGTACCTCCCGCCCTTATCTCAGTCACACACACATTATGAAGGTGGGATGTGAGCCACTCACATAGCTGGCAGGGGCGAGCGTCCAGGGCTGCTGTCACTACCGTTGCTGTTCCCGTGGTCCATGGCCCCATTCATTTCCTCTCGGATGGCGCTGGCAAGCGAGTTAAGAGTGGGACTTCCGATAGAAGCGGTAGTGTATAGAGGTATGTTGTTCTCTGCCATTGAAGCCTAAAAAAGAATGGAGGAGATGAACTCGGCGAGACCAATTCTTTCGAAACATCGGGACCATTCAATGGCCTTCAGATACTTGGGCTCATCCAAAATAAATAACCATTTTGCACACTGTAAGTCCTCTTAGGACATATTTAGAACTTATTAAAGTCATGACACGTCAGGCATGATGTGTGTTTTTTTACATTTCCTACAAAAACCCCAAAACAGACAAGAAGCTTTTCAGTGCAAGTGCAACAAAATGAAATGCAAATGATGCACATTAGGTGTATACTTGGTAAATATTTGATATGTTTGCATTTTATCATTCACATAGTGCCATAAGGGAACAACAGAAAACTGTAGTTTCGTCACACGAGACTGTAACCTTATAAACCAGCTAAAAGAGTAATATTTTCAGGTAAGCTTTATTGCTTTATCATTCTTCATCAACTGTATACAAAATGAGCACACACTATATTGTACATTCAATGACTGGATGAGGGCAGCGACTGAAAAGATTAATAAATAATACCATATAAATAATATGGATAAGGATTGGATGCTGTAAGCTTGTGATTTTTACCTGGAAGGCTGCAGAAAGGGCGGGACCATATCCCAAAGTGGTATGGATGTTTTTTACCAGAGCTGGACTTCTGTAGAGACAAAAATATAAACACACATTCAGTTCAGTAGTGAAACGAGTCACACTGTCTCCGGTCTACTGAACAGATTGATTTTACACTGAAGTCAGTATTTAGAGTACAATCTGATTTCCAATAAAACTCGATAGCAAAATCAATAGATGACACTAAACTATCAAAAGCTCTTTAACACTGGAGCTCTGTCCCAAAACTAACTGCCTACTTGGCCTACTTCACTTCCAATGCGAAGGCTGTTCCAAAATAATAATGCTGCCTTGTAATAATGTTAGCTTGTTTAGGCTAATATCGAAAGCAATGCATGTATCAGTTGTGGAAGAAGCAATCCCAGAACGCACTGCAACATGCTCGGAGAGAAAGAAAAAAATAATTTTGTTCAATATCAAAAAGTATTATTAAAAATTTTACTTGATTTAATCTTGTACCCAATATTTGTGTGCACTATGTATTCTTATACTTGTGTTGTTAACTTAGCATCAGATCTTAAAGAGTGCAAAAGTGCCAGCCTTGGTTGATGAAGTATTTTATTAACAATCAATTCCACTATCCACCTTTTTCCTAAAAAGCCACTCAAAAAACAAACAAACAAACAAACAAACAAAAAAAAACTGAAACAAATCATTTCAAATCATATGGTTGTGCTACAAATAATCTGTCAAGTTTGATTGAATGAGCTGTAAATTTTCCTTCATGTTTTATTTTCAGACGTCATGAGAATAACGTAACGCTTGGTATTTTAATGTGACATGGTATAACAAAAATATCTATGGCAAGAGCTCATTCAGTCACTGCATTCTTTTCCTCCTGATTATTTTCTTTTTTTCCCACTGTAACAGTATGAAAGGACAACATATGTCCGCTCTTCCGATTTAATTTACGATATATTCCATGAATAATTCACTGGAATGCACTAAGAATCTCTCTTTTTTCCTCACCAAATCCTCACATCTCTTTCCAGGTTTTTTTTTCACACGGGTGCTTTAAAATGTAATTGTCTCACCTTTTAACTTCTAATCCCAGTGTTTGCTGAAATGTTTCTAAAGCAGGTAAATACAATGTTTACTGTCTGTCAAAATGAAGGAAATCATTTCAAATATTATCACTCAATGCTAAAAAACATTTTTGATTAAGGCAACGTATGTTACATAATACAGATATAATATATTACTACAGTAACTCAGCAGCAATATTGCTGTGAAAATACTCACGCTTTTGGGGTTATTCATGATCTGTTGTAGTAATTTGTTAATGCTTTTACACTTTTAAATTTCCTTTTAATGTTCGATGGTTGAAGGGTGAGTAGAATAATGTCTTCTCAATGTGCCCCGTTTTTTAAAAATGCTTATTATTGCATTCAAAGATTGAAACTTCCACTGATTATTTACAGTTTAACGGAAATTAATCCCATAATTCGCGCAAAGCATCATGGGTGTAGGAAAATGGTGGATAGAGAAAAAGATTGGTATTTTTACTTCTGCCTGTATACTTGGAGGTCACTGTGATTTTGCCAAGTAACACGTTCCTGGATCAACATATTTTGTTAATCCTGGAACAACATTCCTGTTTGAAAATGTACCTCTAACCCTATCCCTACCCCTAAACCTAACCCTACCCATAGCTTATCCCTAAAATCAGAGGGAAATGATAGGTGAATAACACTGATGTAGAAGCACCTATCGCTGGTTGTAAGCCTAAACTTGACATTTGAAAATTTGAAACTGTAAATTTGTCCCTCAAATCTGATTGGTTGATTGGAATGTTGTTCCAGGATCAACAAAGATGTTGATCCAGGAACATGTACTTGGTCAAATCACGTTCACCATACTGAGAAGGCAGCTGCCAATGTAGACCGTAGATTACAAGGAAGCTTTGGAACAGAGCTTATATATGTGAAGTTGTATTCTTTTAAAATCACATATTATTATATAAATCAGATGACACTCACATAAGCCATTTCATCTATTTGAAAACCTGATATGACAAAAGCATAACATACATACATGATGAGCGAGCACATAGAGGCAAAGCATGCAGGGAGGGGGTGGGGCAGAAGGCGGTGCTTACTGTACAGGCAGCTCATCGCAGCTTTCGTCGGCCGCATGCTTCCTGGGGCGACCTCGTTGTATGTGGCGGCCGCGTTTAAACTCTTCGTCGTCTACGGTCCAAAAGGACCCAAAGTCATCCTCAACTCTTACAAAGCATTTATGCAGAGAGAGATTGGTGCGCACGGCACCCTGGGATGGGGGGAGAGGGGCAGCAAGCAGCCAGATGCGGATGTAGCAAGACAGACAGACAGTGATAGAGAAGAGGATATGAAATGAATGAATGGATAAGCACAAGCGACCAGGGGTTACGGTACATACAGCCAGCACATAACTCACATACGGGCACAGAGACGCACGCTAAAGCTAGTAGGGGATCAATGGGCAGCACAGCACAGAGACAATGACATGGAGCCCATCAATCAACACCACGAGACACGGGTTTGGTCAGCCATGCTGTACGGGGTGGCGCTGGAACACCTACCCACTGATCTTTTGTGGCCTTCTCTTTTGGAACTCTAGCTCGTCGACGGTCCATACCGCCCCTTTAACGTTCTCTACCCGCACAAAACACTTGTGAAGACTAAGGTTATGCCGCACTGCATTCTGCAGTTGGTGTGAGAGAAAGAAAAGGACTATGAGTGCAAAGGGAAATGTGCTGGAATAAATTAGACATTTCAGTATTTTGTATTACAGCTTTTTTTCACACATTCTTTTGTATTATACATTGTGATACATTTCCATTAAGGAAATTTAAATTCTGTCATCATTTACTCACCTTGTTCAAAACTTATTTTTTCCTTCTGTGGAGCAAAAAAGGAGATGTTTTGCAGAATGTCCTGAATGTCAATGTCAGCAAGCGTCACTGATTCTCTTGTTTGAACTGATATTTGAGAGCTACAGTGGGAGTTTTCAGAGAATAATGACTTACATATGGGTCTGTTTGTCACACAAAGCTATTTTATGACTTTTATGCTGCTTTTTTGGAGCTTGAAAGAGCAGCAGGGACATTCTTCATAACATCTCCTTTTTTGTTCCACAGAAGAAAAAATGATAGCATTTTGAAGTAAATGATGACAGAATTTAAAAAATCTAACCCCCCCCCCCAACATATAGACATCTTAAAATAAGATAAATTTACCTGAAAAGCAAAATTGCAGAAAATATTGAAAATTGTTTTCAGACAATATATCAAATACAATGTAATTTCTCACAGTTTTTACTAGCTGTTTTTAAGGTATATACACTAAATACACAAAATTCACAAATTATGTTCTTTTGAACTTTCTATTCATCAAAGAATTCTGGGGGGAAAAAGTATCACGGTTTCCATAAACATATAACTGTTTTGAACATTGATAATAAGAAATGTTTCATGAGCAGCAAATCAGCATATCAGAATGATTTCTGAAGGGTCATGTGACACTGAAGACTCGAGTAAAGATGCTGAAAATTCAGCTTTGCCATTACAGAAATAAATTATATTTTAAACAGAAAACGGTTATTTGAAATTTCTAATACTATTTCACAATATTACTGTTTTTACTGTATTTGTGATCAAATAAATGCAGCCTTGGTGAGCATGATATTAAAACGTTTTTTGCATAACGGTTTGCCATTTCCAAAACACTCCCTATACAAAGAAATGCACTGATCAAGAGCCAGTTGTAGCAGCACCTTGGACTACCAACAAATTCCAGACTGCACAAATAGTCTGATAAACATGACTCTTTGGCAGTTATGACTTTAGCACTGTAGCTGAACAATGAGGGGAAGAGAAGTAATTCTAACATGCTCTGCTTGTTGTGTTCTTATAAATTACCCTTTCATCAGGCCATTTGTACAACATGCGAGTGATATTTAGTAAATAAATCCCTCCTTGATTGATGGAGGCCTGTGTGGGTGTTGTCACTCTGGTGCTTTATCATTTAGCTCTGGTAAAAGTCACAGATAGTTCATCATTTTCTGCCTCACTTCAAAAACGGAAACTGAAAACGCATGAGTTAAATGCCAATGCTCAACAAACTCTGCCAGGGGAAAACATCCTACTCAAATGACCAGATTTTCCCTTAAAACTGTTGAAACTCTTCCAGAGAAAACTGAAAAACACTTTCAAAATAAATCCAAATGAAGAGGGGGTCTCTTCCAGAAACTTCTAGGGGCCATTAAGTGAAATAAATCATATTTGGGGAAAAAAGCATACTTTCTCTGGGTTATTTGAACTTGTTGACTAAATCGCACTGGGCTAAATGGCATAAAGTACAGCAATTTTACATGATTTCTGTTTGTATCTCTGAGGGCTGGTGTTGTTTGGAATAATTCAGATATTTTTTTAATGGTCATTATGCTGTGATATCTTAATATCTGGGAACAGAAAATATGTTTGTCAGTATGACAGTTTGTTTAAATAACTAAAATGCACAGTGGTGTCTAAAAGTCTAAGAACACCAGTGAAAATCTTTCTATTTTGCATTTTAATTTACATTTTTTTAACTACAAATTATAGTTTAGTGACTTTGAAACGATCTACTCTTGATTTTAAGCTATGTATATTGTTCTAAAGCTAAATTTTAAATTCCAGATCTGTAATGTAGTCTCAGACTTCCAATGTATCTGCCTTATTCATATATGCTTGTCATGAGTGAAGAAGTGTGTGTGGTCCAATAAGAGGTGTGTGCTGATTTCTGGGGGTGGTTTTCTACTGCCAGGAGTTCTTGAGAGC
This sequence comes from Megalobrama amblycephala, assembly GCF_018812025.1. Taxonomy (NCBI): domain Eukaryota; kingdom Metazoa; phylum Chordata; class Actinopteri; order Cypriniformes; family Xenocyprididae; genus Megalobrama; species Megalobrama amblycephala. The sequence goes on from NC_063051.1 coordinate 4,427,205, forward strand.
TCTGGGAAAATTCCAAATTCACTGTATATTAGTAACAGCAGGAAATAGACAACAAGAATTGTGAGATCACCTTCCACGTTGCTGCATTGCGTCTGAAATATGCAAACATTCGCGTGAACCAGTTGTAGATCTCGTTTAGTGTTAGCTGTTTTTCCGGTGACTCTAGAATTGCCTGGAAAAAAAAATAAAACACACACACACACACACACACACACACACACACAAATGCTGATAAGCAAAAAGCCGTTTCATTTCCGTTCAAACCTGGAGCAAAAACAAAGTGAGATGCACATGGTATGTCAAGTTAAAGTTGATCTGAGGGTGCATGTAAAACAGCTCCACGCTTTTCCGTTCTCAAATGGGAGCTACTTTGTTTACTGAACGCTTCCTTATGCAAATGTGGCAATTTGAGTACATCCTTTTCCGCTAAACGACCAGAGCAAGAAAAAAAAAAAAAAAACTATTTTATAGAGCCAGATTATAAAGCGGCAATTATCCCGGGCCCAGATTAATGCCCGTGTGATCACAGATTACCGGTTCAGGCCTGATAATTGACTGGGCATCTCAAAGACGCCCCATTCCTACTGTTGTGTGAAATGAATTCCGTAATAATCACATTGGCTGTAATACTTAATCAAAAGCAATTGTTATATATGGGCTTTTTGCCCCTCTATGAACAGCAAGTGCTCTCACGCTCATTTGCAGATGGCTAATCTTGAGCTCTGCTGTTAAATTGCATCTGAAATTTAACGGCTGCGACGGTGGGGGTTTAGGCGTTTGTCTTTAAAGAAGTTTGCAGTGGAGCATGTTAGATGCATGTAAAATCTAAAGTGTAGATGCTCAGATGCAATGCAATAGGTGGGTTAAATACGTCATGGGAAAGTGGCTGCGGTCTTACCTGTCGTATTAACGAAGCATATGTGAAAGGAGGTCGTACTTCAGCATTCATGTAGAACTCTTTGTTCTGGCCGATATCTGTTCACAAAGACCAGACAAAAAATATGAAGAACTGAACTAGAAAACCTGGTCACACTTTACATTACATTAATTTGTGACAGTGTATAGGGTAAATTGCAACTAAAAACCTTAAACCTATTTTGCATATAAGAAGCATACAAGAGAATCCAAATTATGCACAAAAATCTCATTTTCATTACTGTGATTAAAAAAAAGAAAAAAAGTAAAGAAATAAACACAGTAATCATGTAATATTTAAAATTCTATAGCATTTATACACTAAAAAATGCTGGGTTGAAAATGGACAAACCCAGCAATTGGGTTGTTTTAACCCAGCAGTTGGGTTAAATGTTTGCCCAACCTGCTGGGTAGTTTTTATTTAACTCAACTATTGTTTAAAAATACTGTATTGCTTGCTTAAAATGAACCCAAAGTATGTTGGAAATAAACATTTATTAATATGTTTAATAAATGAACATTTATTAATACGTTTAATGAATAATAATTAAATAAATTGCTTATTAATAAATGTTCACCTTTTGATTATTATTGTTGCCTCTAGTATTTATGTGTCTGATTTTTAATTTCCAACATATTTTGGATTCATTTTAAGCCAGCCATATAGTAGTTTTTATCCAAGTTGGGTTAAATAAAACTGCCCAACACTTTGGGCAAAAATTTAACCCATTTTCAACCCAACTTAGGTTGTTTTTAACCCAGCATTTTTTTTTTTTTTTAGAATGTACATCATTGTATTAAAAATAATTGAATGACAGTAGTAAAATAGAATAATACAAAATCTAATGAGAATCAACACTGAGAAGAAATACAAAATTAAAATAAATACATAAAATAAATCATAGACATATTACAGTAATGAGATTTTGTGTTTAATTTGTGCTGAAAATGTGTTTAATAGCCATGAAAATGATGTCAGAATGCAAAAAATCCTAAAATATGGTCAAATGTAATACAAACGTAATATATTAATTATATAATATATTAATATAATTGATTTTATTATTATTTTTAAATTTTGGGGGAAAATATGACTTGGCATATTTTCGTAAGATTCACCAACTAATCCCAATGATTCAATCTATTGTATGTCACAAGGAAGCTTCCAAGCAGTCTGTGCGTACCTGGAGATATGGGCATGTTGTACTTGTCCGAGTAGCGTCTGCGCATGGGGCCGACACTGTGCAGGCTGGTGGGGGTGATAACGGAGTGGGTTTGTGAGAGCGGCGTGAGGGGGGCAGTCGGGGTGGTGGGCGTCTGGGGTAAACTGAGGGGCGGCGAGGCCTCGGGAGCCGTCTTGGACAAAGTTACGTTGGAGACCAGGTTCAGCTGAAAAGCACAGAGCATTGTTAGTCACCACTGATGCCTGCGGATGCTAATTGTTAACACACTATCCAATCAATCTCTGCACCACAGAGGAGCATGTTGGTTTGTAAATATTTGTAAACACCATGCTTTCGCTTTCTGCGTCCATCATTCTGTGAGCAAATAGCGTACATCCCCTTGGTCGCCTCTTTGTTTGGTCTGCTGGCGTGCTCCCAGAATGCCTAGCTCACTCTCTTTGCTCTCAGGCGGCAGTAGCAGTCTTGCTGGCTGATGGAATGAGTTTCTCACCGAGCCCTAAGAGGCTCCTAATAAGCCGCAGACAGAGAGAGGTCAATCTACACTAATTACAGGCTCAAATTGTATTGTAAGGACCCTAATTAGTGGCTACTTACAGGGGTGATACTACGATTAAACGTCACATTTGAATGACCCTCATCAGCCCGATGGTTTGGCATAAGATGGTTCTTCTGGAGAAATAGTTTCCAGAGAAATACTTTCTTCCTCCCTTATCAAGTGGCACGATGTGGGGGTCTAGTAATAATGGCTATAAGGTAAACTAATTAACCAGCGGGTTCGTAAAGGTGCAGTCTCGCTTCCAACAGCTGCGTTGAGTCGTCAGTGTCAGATTTCCTCTTCTATTGGAGTGGAAAGCGCGAGCCTGACCCGACGCTCCTGCTATTAATTTGTAGGCGATGGGGAAAAAAAGCTAATGACACACATACATATTTCCCCACCAAATTGTTCTAATTGCTAATTTGCCAAAGGAGGCCTTGTTACCAAATTAAACATGACTTCACTGGGAGGGTGGAAAAGCGACGAACGCACGGACAAGCGGAGAGGGGCAAAGAAAAAAAAACAATGAGAGGGCATGCGGAGGTGGTTTTTTCCGTCGTGCGCCCCAATCGCCTACAGATTGGGTGAGAAAATTAATGAAATGTCAAGGCTGTCAATTGCTTTGGAGGTATCAGATGTCTAATTTTGTTGTATAATGGCGTAGTTGACAGTGCAGACGGCGGAAAGGCGAGTGAAAACCAACAGACAGTGTTTAACATCTAACCCCCCGCCACGCGGATACGTCGCAGGCCACGCAATTACCACGCACCCTATTAACGGTCATTACCATACAGATGCTCCGTTTGATAGACAGGTACATAATAAAGAAATTTGAGGGATGACAGAAGCTTCATCCTTGACATGTCATTGTCTTCATGCCTATCTATCCTTTTTTTTGTTGTTAATTGGTTTCTTTCTGTGCTAAAATCACATTAGAAAACCGATAGTTCCGGTCTTAGATGCTGATTGGTCAATAACGTGATCCAGTCATGTTAAAATACACCATATACAGTAATACCAGTTATGATTCCTAGCTACTGTATATCACTGCACTGCCTTAGTCAGAGACTCTATTATATGTTTTAATGAATAATACAGATAATATTTTTAAAATATTTGTATTTATTTAGGAAGGCAAAGGAGTTGTTTGCAGGGTTATCATCATTAATTAAAACTAAAACCATTAAAAAAAAACATTTTCATTACTAAAAAAATTAAATAAATAAATAAAAAACTAAAACTTAATAAAACATATTGTATAATATTTAATATCAATATTTATCTATATTAATATTAAAAGGAAAAAGTGATAAACACACAACATAATTACTAAAACTTCAACTAAACTTTTAAAATGAAAACAGGAAATATAAAAATCAAATTCAAAATATTAACAAAAACTATAATAGTATATAATTGATACTAAAATAACACTGGTTGTTTGTCATTCACTTTTGATTTTTCTTATTAAAGAAAATTTAGCAAGTAATGCGAAAGCTGTTTTTAAACAAATAAATGTACAAATTTTAAATGAAAAATGGAAGTTTTAGATGTTAGTCTAAATATTTGCATACTTTAAAGACTAAAACACACACGCTTGGTGTTCATGTTTTATGGGGACATTCCATAGACATTTTGTCCCCCCTTCCACTCCCCCTCTCAGTTTGGGCCAGAGGTTTTCAATAGTATGGACTTATTCAACCTCTGTGCACATCAGCTAGCTTTGTTACCTATATTCCTCATCCACAGCGAGTAGCCTCTACAATAGGCCAGACAGGAGAGTAATGGCCCTCCCTTTGTCTCCCATACCATTTGGGTGCTCTCCAATATGCCCGCAAAATGAGACTTCAAAATGAAAATAATTAAATGGTAATTGGTGATCTAATTATACTGGCTTTGACTTGCCAAGCTGCCATGGAAAACAGAAGACGAGCTGCTAAAAAAAGCTAAACAAACAACAACAAAAAAATCTGCTGTTTAATTATGGACAGTGAAAAGGTCAGATCACTGACGAGAACGCTTAGTGACACCTTCGTTCGTAAACTTGTGCATGCACATGTGCACACACAAACACAAACAACTGTAGCCTGAGGCAAAATATCTCTTAAAATGAGCTGTTGATAAATATGAATGTTATTGGGGCAAGATTAATGAGCAGTATATCAGACCGCAAAAAACATCTAATTTGTTCATGAGTAAAATCGTGACTCTAAAACTAAAGACACATTTCAAAGTAAGCCAAGATAATTTGAAATAAATGTCAAGGCTTTTAGCACAACAATGCTGTTATGTAAAACATCACAAAATGGAGGCTCTGTAAACACATTTCAAGTAATGCTAAAATTAAATAATGGCTTCTGACCATCGAGCATACAGTACACAAAAACAATAATAGCACCTCATAATAAAGTAGTTTATGTAAGGGTCCTCCTCTCTGCTACAAGCCGCTGCACCTCCAACCCGCAGGGAGAGATGGCCGGCTAACAACACTATCGATATCTGAGACAGATTTTTATACATAAGCGTCACCACGTCAGACACCTCTGTACAAATGCTAATCCAAACAATCAGCATGTGACAGAGGCAAAGATCCACTGAATGAACTATTGCCACTCGCCGTTCCAGGACAACATCTCTGGGCTCCTGAGCAGTAAATAAATGATCAGCGTGCTCAGCAAACTGAAGAGAGGAGACTGTGACTGATTCATGATCGATTTTAATTTTTGAAATGGTTTGTGAACCCTTGTTTTCCATTAATTATTGTAAAATAATTTCTAAGGAATATGTTTTAACTGTATGAACAACTGTAACCTATAACATGTTCCAACAATGTTGGAAATTAATAAAAGAAAGAAAGTAACAATAAGATGCATCCCAATTTAAAAACTTTGCCTTAAACGAATGCACTTTCATATGTTTCAGTGTGTAAAGTATGCAAAAATATATCAGCATTTTTCATTTAAAAATGCAAGTTTAGTCAGTAAAAAACAGCTTTCTCACCTTTCTTGCCAAATGTTCTTTAACAAGAAAAGTCATGACAAACAACTGTGAACAGTATAACACGTAAAAGCAAGCAGAGAGGTACACTCCAAAAATCCACCTGAGAAAGTGTATCATCTATGCACATTTGGCAAACTATTTTCAACATACTATCACAGTTGGTGCACACTAATTCTTATCTCATATGCTATTTAGGATGGATAGTGTACTCACTGGCTGTGGGGTGGGTTTGGGCTCTGTAGACTTCACATGAAGATGAGTCATCATGGCTTGGAGACGCTCTTTGTCTTTCGCTAACTTTAATTAGAAAAACAGAGAAAGAGACATAAAAATGATAATAAAAATGAGAAAAGATCTTTTTTTTACATGCATTTTAGTGCAATATACTCTCAGCTATCACTAAAACAAATAACCCCTTGTGGAAGGACAACTAACATATGAATGTTTATTCATGACATACATGTACTCAGAATGTGCCTGTGACCTTTACACTTGATACAGAGACACAACCCTAATGCACGGCTCACACTGGAGGAGTTCTGGAATCTGGTTGCAGCACACACATAAGGAGAATCTTCACAGATTTTATTCTCGGAAAATCTCAAACATGCACACACTACAAGATTTGAAATTTGTAGCGCAGCACACATTACGGGATATTATTAAGATTATCATAACCAGAAGAGCATCTCACGTGATTTCATTGGGAAGCGGATGTCGTCACTGACATAAACAGGTATATTTACATTTGCTAGCAGCTTTCTACACTCACCCGGTATGTTTAAAACCATAGCGATTTCTCCTCAGCTTTTCTCTTTGTCCGTACGGTTGTGTCATGTTTTTAAAGACGTGTTATTCAAGGAGTTGTGTTATTGCAACACTTCAACGCACCGTTCCGCCATCTCCACTGTCCAACGGACCCATACAGCAGCTGGTTTTGCGGTCGCAATTTCAAAAGCGCTCTCGTTCACTTCTCTTATTGGCTGTTGTTAAAGAACTGACGTAATCTTCCCGATTTAAAATTCTAAATATCAAACATGTTTGATATGATCAGGGTGGCCCCGATTTGTGTGAGAACAGATCGGGAGGTGCAAGATTCGATCTGCGAACGCCTCATTACCAGATAATCTGTGCCGAACATCGGAGCCGATCGAGGTCCTTGACAAGATTTTTTCTCCGATTCTCGGGAGGGGAAAATCGGGCATGAATCGGCCTAAAACTCCTGTAGTGTGAGCCAGGCATAAGGGTTTATTAGCAAATGAGAATGAACACACACACTCTAGCCTTCAGTCATGGTTACTTCAGCCAAAGTAAATCCACATTGAACATTAGAGGACCTCCCTGATCTCCACACACTCTGATCTGCACTGCGTTTCCCAAAAACATTGTTAGTCTAAGTAAATCTTAAAAACCATTGGCACTAATGGTCTTGGTCTCTATGATCTACTTAGGCTTGCTTTTGGGGAACACAGCCCAGTTCTGCTCCCCTCAGCTGCTACCGTACTTCTTCTGGATCTAAACTGTATGTGTGGTCCTTTAAATATCTCTCTCTCTCTCTGCTTTGGTGTAGTATAGAAGAAAGGTTTAAAGACTTTATCGGCATCATGGCAATCCTTTGCATAAAAGCCTAATTTTATTCTGAGCATTTGAACAGAGTATAAATGGCTAATATATGGACAGATGAGCATGCAGAGAGAGAACGATCACTCTACTTTGATGCCTGGGGTGAATTTTCCCAGCATGCATAAAGGTCCTCCAATTAAAAAAGTTGTATACATTAAGAAATTAAAATGTTGATGAAAATATTGAGCTGGATTTGACCTCAAATTGCCTGCATGAGCACAACAGTTCAATGTGTAAACTGCTGCACAATGGCTCGGGCACTTTCTAATGCGATCTGACTGAATCCAAGAGTGAATCAGTCTCGCTTCTCCTTTTGAAACCAAAACTCTGTATTACTTACCATATATCTCCAGATCTATGATGCCATTCAGTGAGCATTTGTCACGATTAATGTGTATTAACAAGCAATGCAATACAATAAACAATATGAGTCAATGAATTCATTGAAATGACTTGTAGTGTACCCACCATTGTTGGTGTGCCTGGGTTTTTTCACAAAGTGTTTTATTGTGGTGCCAAATAGTTAAAAGTCATAAACGACTTTAAAACCCAGTAAAATTGGAAATGTAATTATCTTGTGGAGTTAGCCCCAGGGCACTCCATATATCTTTGCCTGGCTGTCATGCGAACATAACACATTTTTAATGACTGGTTACTCACAATTGTACAAAATAATTTCATTTTTATCCCTCCCTCTTCTATCTCTGAGCTGCTACTTGAGAGAAAACGATTGAGAGAGAGAGAGAGAGACAGACAAGAATCAAAGTTTCGATGAAGCCAGAAAAGGAGATGAACGAAGAGAAATGAGATGATACCTGCAGTTCCAGCTGTTGAACTACTTGCATCTGTACCCTGCACTGCGCCGTGCTCCTGTCATCCAAGGCATGTTCATTATTCAGATGTCTACAGAGAGAGAGAGAGAGAGAGAGAGAGAGAGAGAGAGAGAGGGGAGATAGAGAGAGCAGCCTTCATTTTAGTACCATATTTTACAGCCATCTATTAAACATTTGATAAAACTTTCATGGTAAAATATTGAATTACATTATCTGCACATTCTGCAGGGCAGTCATTTATTTCCCCATATTGAAAAAGTGAAAATGGCCTGAGATGCACGCATACTAAAATGATAAAAAGTAAATAAAGCCAATGTCCACACATCCACAAATATCAAATTCCCCAAACACAAATGAAGAGTGTTCTAACAAGATCTCTGCATTACCGGAAATAGAAGCGCTCTTTACATGCCTCATGCATAATTCACGAAGTGGCCGTTTCCATGCAAACCTACAGAAACGAAGTTGAGCGGACGGGAAAAGCGCCTCACCAAAACTCAGGTAAAATAAAAATTGATATTATAAATCGGCCGACGTGCACTCCACAACCCTCCCAGCTTTTAAAATTAAATGGATTCTTCTTATTTTTGGTGGCTTCCGCAGTTAATTATGTCATCTAGATTAAGAGAACTCAAATGAAGCCAGGAGGAAAAAGGCAAAGGACAACAAGGAGAAAAGAGATGGAATCTGTCATAAACTTGAATTATGAATATAATTATGCATGATTATTTTATACCGCCAAGACCTTTTTTTCTCCCCCGCACGTTTATAACTAATCTAAATAAGTAGCTGGCCTCGGCAAAGCAGGCCAAGCTTTCCTTTTTTTTTTTTTTTTTTTTTTTACCTCTTCTCTTTTTTTTGTGGTGATTTATATAAAATGGTGGAGATAAGACTCACGACTGAAGGAAATATGATTGGAGGATTTTTATCAGCCCTCGCATGAATTATGGTTTGAAAATGCTTATGCAGGGGCATTTCATTAATCATTTAATCATAATCCGTGCAGGATGTTTGAACTGATTTCACAAATACCCTTTCATTTCACTACTTCATTATGCCCGCTAATGGATCCAATATATTATATATATCATAAATTATATCGCATCTTCGCTGACCATGTAGGTCACTGTCACCAGGCAGAGGCTGGTGGAACGGAACAGTACCGTTTTCCATGCGCTCGTCTTCCCAAATGTAGGTTTACAGTCTTCTGCCGCAAATCAAAATGTCGTACCCAGACCTGAGCAGGGGCCGAGACAAGGGGAGCCAGAACTGATGTTGATGGCGTAATAAATTTGGTGAGGTGGCGTGACATGATGGCAGCGGCGCCATTATTAAGAATAAAGACAACATACGAGCATGGCTGAAGATACATGTGGGGAAAACACACTCGACAACACTCGTGACAGAGAGCGGTTTTGACTTCGGAAGTGGAGCACTCAACCTTGAAAGGGAAATGATCTAAATGAGCGTCAAAACGGACTCTGTTTTCCTTCAGAACGAGCATATAAATACCAGGTGTCTTTTTGAACATTGACACAGCGTGAACGCACCTTTAAATATATTCTGAATAGATCGTTTCCTAAAAATAACACGAGGATTAGGGACGGCGAGTGTTTTAACGTGGCCATGATAAATCCACACCTTGTTTAAAACCATATTATGTCTGTTCTGGCTCCCAACATTAATCAACTGAAAACAAGCCGCTTTTGAAGTCAGGGAAGGTTGAAGAGGGATCATGTAAACATTTCAAAACAACCACCCAGTTTTCATTTGCGGGGAGATAAAATAGGTACAGAGCGTCTCGCATTTTCAATGAACATGGCTGGACGTGACATGCTTTGGAATTCGTAGTTCGCATCACCCAGCGAGCCCCCGCTACCTCTTTTCATCCTTTGTTACAGTGGACGTTTCTCTTTTTTCTCCGTCCTCTCCTCCGTTCCGTCTAATGACATGTAGAGTCACAGTGCATAATTAATAGGAAATGAAATATTCAAATGGCCCTTAATGCAGCCTCTCGGAAGAGTGTCTGGACAAGAGGAGCTCCGGAGAACGGCAGAATTGACATCGGGAAAGACTATGAGCGCTGGCATGTGTCACTTTCTGGACTTCAAAGGAAGGCTGTTTAAAAGCTTTCTGGCAGGATGACAGCTCCTAATGTAAATGGCCACAATAAAACAAGTTAAATAGACATTACTTAAACAGTCAGCATTTTACATATCACTGAAGCTAGCTGCCCAGGTTTTAATGATGCTCCGGGAGGCTGACGCCCAGAAAGACTTTTCTACTACAGCGTTGACTGGGCGAACTATTGTTTATTCCCAAACACACGCAGCTGTTGTTTCGATAGCTAAACATCCGTCTGTTGTTCCTTATCTTCTTGCATTACGTAAAAGAATTATGCTTATCTACTGATTTTATTTACTCGTACTGCTTGTCCTTGATGGGTAAACACACTTTCCAGGATGGGAAATACAATGTGCGTGTTTGCGGTAGGTAACCGTAAGCAGAAACCAGTTCTAAGACAAATACTCTACAAACCGTATTCAAATCATAAAGCAACGTGAATTTTAAAAAAGATAAATAAAAGACGACACCGAAACTCACACGTACTGAGTTCGACTTTTCAAATATCCCTGGTCATGAATGCCCTTGACCTCTTGTAAAAGCATCCAAGCTGTTATATGAACCTTCGCCCCACCCTTCCTGTTCTGCTGGAAACACAAACATCACAACTGGTTTTATTTATTTTTTATTTATTGGAACTGTTATCATTCAGCACGACTAGGTATGAGATGTTTACTTTTAAACACATATGGCAATAAATATCCATATGGTTTAAAACAACACTGCCACATGTCTCGTTTGTTGTTGCTGGCTCGGCTGGCGGAGATCAGGGTGATGTTAGCGCGCATCTCTCACCGTTTCTCACTACGTCGCCCCGGGCGCCCATCTCTAGCTACCCAGAAAACTCTTATCTTCCAGCTAATTTACTCCCTGATTTCTGTTTATGGTTCTTCAGGCCTTTCGGGTGGAGGATGTACATGTGGGAATGTTTAGCACATGGACGGTTAACACCTTCAGCGTGCCAGCTGAACTCTCACCCAGCCTCGCTTTTTACAAAGACGGCTTTGTAGCGCGTCTCCAAATGTTTTCTCAGCATGTTCCAAGCAGTTTAGGGCAGGCAAGAAAAGTAAACAAGATGTTGCCATGATAAAAACACTTGTGTAAACATCACAGAGTGTACTTAAAGAGAGCACTTCTCTCTCTCCAGCTCACTCTTTTTCAGCTCTGAAATGCTAATTTCTCTTATTTCAATAAGCAAATGGTGAATCATGGGTTTGGCCAATAGAAAAAAGGCAACGATGTGAACCACAATCCAAAAACATATCAGATCCGTGGTTTAGAAACTCCAGGGTAGCAAAACTTTCTTTCTAAGCTCGTGGAAAGAGCGAATGCACTTCTTCACATTTTTCTCCACAGGTAAACACAGATTCAAGATAGATTGTTATTATCTGCAAAAGAGCCTGAGCCGGTTTTAAACATGCCTTCAAATGAACTGGCACAAGGAGCCTGCTATTTGAAACACAAACTACGACCCTGAAAAAAACAGAGGTGGAAAATGAAAAAAATAAAAACACACAAGACTGAGAAAAGGGGTAGCAGTGCAGCTGTGGTTCTGCTTACCACTCGTTTTTCTCCTTGGTCTTGGCTTGTGGGTCTTTAATTCGGGCTTGTTTTAGTTTGAACCCGGGATAATGGAACAGTGTCATATCTTGTTTAGAGTGGGACTAATCCAGCCTGACACACACTCACTGATCTGCTGCCACACAGCACATGTTTTCATCATCTCATCACAAACACACACACATAGTGGAGATTAAGTGAGACCAGGTCTTCCTTAGAGAAGGGATCAGGGTGAACGCTGTGTAAACCGTGCACCTTTAGCCTGATCTTTGGTTTAGGTGTTATTAAGGGAGCGTGCTGCTGTGTGTTGGCCGGTATAGACTGGACTTTAACAGCATGGACGGGTCAGGCTTGATTCAGTTGAGTTAATACATAGTGGGCAGGTGAACAGACACTGGTTGCAGGTAAAACCAATGCAACAGTCAGAGCTGTGGTGAAGGGATTAGTGCACATACTTTAGGCCAGGGCTGGGCAAATTCGGTCCTGGAGGGCCACTGTCCTGCAGAGTTTAGCTGCAACCCTGATAAAACTCACCTGCATGTAATCCTGAATACCTTGATTAGCTGGTTCAGGTGTGTTTGATTAGGGTTGGAGCAAAACTCTGCAGGGACAGCGGCCCTCCAGGACCGAGTTTGCCCACCCCTGCTTTAGGCCCCGTTTACACCTGGGCCACTTAAGATGCGTTTTGGTCAATCAAATCACAGGTGGATGAGAAAGACACATACAGATCTACACCTGGTGTTTCAATCCGTCTCTTGTGTCCACTTTGACCACTTCTGTCCTGATTACTTTGAGGGGAGGGTCTATAGGTAGGTAAATGTATGGGCTTCTTCGGAAGTTTTGATTTAATAACCGTGCACAAATTGCATATGAACAGAGAGCATCAGCTTTCGTTTCTGCTCTGACAGCCGTGAGACCGTGCTGAACACGGTAAGTGCGTGTTAGAAAACTGAAATGTTTAGAGAACATTGTGCTTAGTATGTTTTTCATCTTCAAACCAAACCTATGGCTTCAGCCAGCTAAGTTTAAATCACGTCTGGCTAGTGCGCTTCACATAACATTTGTGTCGGTAGGCGGAGAGTAGGTGGTCTTTAGCGGCTGTTTGAACACTTTCAACCACATGAACGTCTACACCATGAACGCAATCCGGTCGAATGCGTTTTTGACTACCTCTGGAATTGGTCAAAGTGGACAAACTTAAAATGTTTTACACCCCATCTAACCTGTATTTAGTGCTTGTGAGGGTGATGCAGATCAATTGTGGAAATGTCACAAAAATATTGGGTAAGTGTATTGCATTTATTTATTTTTTAACTGAACCCAAACTTTTGTGTTTTACATATTTGTTTTTCATAGTCACAAACTACATTTTTACATTTTCTAAAGAAAACATGAATGGCACAGCTCAATGCCTAAGTGATGTGGGTGGTTGTCAGGTTGTCCCTAAGTGGTTGTTAAAGTGTTCTATATACTTTTTAGCTTGATCTGAGCGGTTGTTGGACGGATGCTTATTGGACCATGTTAAAAAGTTTATAAAAATCCCTAAGTATGAGGAAAATGAATAGCAAGCACCAATAATATGTTTCTAAAAACAAGAAGAGAGAGATCTTTCCTACTTGTCTGTAAAAAGGCAGACAAGGGCAAACCCCACTGTACTCTCAGAATGTGGGCCACCGTAGATAAACATCCCTACGTGTTTGTTTTGGGACAAAGTGTCAGTAATCACCATGGGGACTGCAGTTATCACAGGCAGCACAGAACCCTGAGGAAAACCACACCACAGAGAGCAGGCAAAGAGCAGCACACCACACACCCACGTCAAGAACCCAGCCCACACACAGAGAGGAAAAAAATAAAATGAAGAGAAAAATCAGGAGAAAAGGAATTGAAAAATACTGTGATGGGACACTAGGTTTGACTAGGTTGATCTAGAACATGCAGAAATATTACAGTTTGAAAGGAATGTGTACAGGATTTCTTTTGAAAGTAGGTATGGACTTATGATTTAGAAATGATCCCAAAGGATCCAAATGCTAATTATTTAATAGGATTCCAGCATTGCAAAAAAATAAAATAAGTAATGTTCAAAGAACCAAATAACATCCAACTGAATATTCCAAAATTCCTAGAGGGTGTTTTGAATTGTATTGGTTCTTAGTCCCATTGGCCTAGGAATTTAATCCTGCTATCATACATAAGTGGAAACTGTATGTTCTAAGAGATTTAGTTTTAGGTTTGTTTTGGAATCCTACAGTATATGAGAAATTCCTACAGTATATGAGAAAAACTCCCATTAGCATCCTTTAGGATTGGTTTCAAATAGTGTTGTCAAAAGTACCGACTTTGGTACACTGTGAGGATACCAGGATTTCCCCCTAGCATTTTGGGTGTTGTTGAGCAGATTCGTAAACAACTCTGATTGGCCATTATGTTCACGTGCTCATCAGATCATTGGCTATAATGATCAAAGCTTCAGAAACATGTTGTAAATAGGCATCTTTGACGCTTTTCACAGAGCGCTTACACAGATACATACGGGAGCATTTGAAAGCAGGCATCTATCAGTGGACCGGTCCACTCATAGACGCCTACTTTCAAACACTTCCGCTTTCAAACACTTCCAAGTGCTTTCAAACGCTCCCATGCGCTGTGCATTGTAGCCAATCACAGACATATCTGTTGAGCGTGTGAACACAATGGCCAATCAGAGGTGCTGCTCAACAGTGCACAAAATGTTAGGGGGAAATGCTGGTATAGTCACATTTTTAAAATTTCAGTACCCACTAGTTCCAAATTATGACTACATGTCCAATTCCAATTGGAATCCTGTATACATTCCATCTTTTAATCCCAGGTGTGTGTGTGTGTGTGTGTGAGATACTTACTTCAGGAATGACTGAAAGTCATCAAACACAGCTTCACATCCTGGCCATTTACAGACGCCATGACCGTAGAGAGGGTGACTATGAGGGGAATGATCATCCAACACTGATCTATGAGAAGAAAAGACACAATATTGTGATTTATCAAGGCTGCAAATACTTGATACACACACACACACACACACACACACACACACGCACACACAACATATTCACGCATCACTGGACTTTTATGAAAGAGGCTAAAGAGTAATTAATCTCCATAATACTACTTGATGTAATATTAATGGCTTATCCACTAAAATATGACAACTAATAAAGAAACCTTCCCCTTCAGCACAAAAATCCATTGCAGAGTGTGGTTTTATTGACACGGCACTGACTCTCACATGACCACTGACTTCTACAGGAAGTGTTTGATCAGCACAGTCATGTGATCTCTGCTTGTCAGCCTATCACAGCCCAGTACTGGCCAATCAATAGCCAATTATGGGTCTCCTCTGATGCACATGGAGGAACGCTTTGATCAGGGCAGCACGAGGCTCTGAAAGACAGCATGTCCTTTAGCCCTGACCACTGAACCGTGGCCTCTGCCGTCCACCTGGAGCAACAAGTGTTTCCCACAACAGGAAGCTCCCAAATCCATCTGGATTGCTCCCGCCAAGCGCAAACAGTAAACACACCCCACCTGTTATCAATTTATCCGCTTGCACAGGGTCATCAACAGCTTAGTACAGCACGCTTTTCATATGAACTACACTGCAGGCACTATAAAGCTTAGCAGTGAAGATCCACCTATTTTTTCCTCAATTTCAACAGTCGTTTTATCTGCAGAAGGGAATTTAAAAATCTTGTTGAACTGAACATAACATCAAGTTTAGACCTTATTGAACAGTATACACTCATCTCCAATTATCAACATTTAATAACACAGGAAACTTCCTGCATTTTTGAAAATGTATTAACTATTAACACAAAGTTTTTTTTTTTTTTAAATCAGTGCAAGAATTAAATACATTGAAAGAATGAAAGACAAAACATACATGAACATACTATAGCAACTGCTAATTAAAAAATAAAAATATTTATGCCATAATATGTAATTTTTAATAAAAATGTATGTCAAATCTATTACATTTTTTTTTTTTAAACAAGAAACATGCCACATCTTGTTTAAATTCCAAGAAGACATTAGCAGAAGCATTATTAATAAGAGTTGAGTTGTGAAATGCTTAAGGACTTCTGAATCAGGAAACAAAGCTCATTTTAAACAATGGATGACTAATGGTTTTAAACGACAATTTAGAGGAAGACTGATAGACTACAGGGGTGTTCTTCCTAGCCTGACCTCATGCATTCCATACAAAAAAATAAAGGCAAAGAGTCAAAGCTTGTCAGTGATCATGTCTGTCTGTTGAAGTGTGTGGTAATTCCTTCGGTTCTTAGGTTTTTTTTTTATTTTTATTATTATTAAGAGTAAGACAACCACAAGACAGACATAAATTTAAACAAATTTTCTTGTAACAAGCAAAAAGATCTTGCATTCAAGGTGAAAAAATGGCACTAAATAAATAACAATAAAAAAAAACAGCACATCAACATCACCACTACATGTGCATTTATATCCTTGATCGGATCTTATAGCAATAGCCTAAATGCTTTCCTGTGAGGCACCAGGGCTCTGTCATATCATCTTTCATTACATTATGGTTTAGGATCGTATTATCACGCACCGAGCACCTAAGTATCATCACTGCCGACCTAACGAAGAAGAGAGGTCTGACGTCTGGAGAGCTCAGACAGGAACTGAGTATTTTGTCACAACACTATTACTCTCCCTCACATCTTCATGTGGGGAGAAATCAAAGACACACTCCTCCTCTAAGTCTACTGGCAAATCCCCAGACCCCCGACTCAATCCTTTAGAGTCTGCCCAACCACACGGACCCCTCCCAACCCCCCCAAAATGTTTTAATTATCATTTGCAGAGTTGAAGATCAATTAAAAGGGAGGTTAAGGGGCTCGTTTAGGGGGGCAAATCTGATTATTTATCTCTTTAAAACAAATTGTCTGGGTTTTAATTCCCCTGAGCGTAGCATTCCTAAAGGATTCTGGGAGGAGAATGAAGTGGGGCGACTCAAACTGGGTGACACTCTTTCCCTCCCATTGAGGAGAAGTGAAAACTGCTGAAATGGAAGGCGTCTCTTTTTTTTTTAAACTATCCTTTTTTTCCTTCATATTTTTTAGACCCTGACCCGGAATAGAATAGAATAGAATAGAATAGAATAGAATAAAATAAAATAAAATAAAATAAAATAAAATAAAATAAAATAAAATAAAATAAAATAAAATAAAATAAAATAAAATAAAATAAAATAAAATAAAATAAAATAAAAAAAAAAAAATAAAATAAAATAAAATAAAAAATAAAATAAAATAAAATAAAATAAAGGTA
The DNA here is from genome assembly GCF_018812025.1 of Megalobrama amblycephala. Lineage (NCBI taxonomy): Eukaryota > Metazoa > Chordata > Actinopteri > Cypriniformes > Xenocyprididae > Megalobrama > Megalobrama amblycephala. Next base: position 4,444,316 of record NC_063051.1, read on the forward strand.
TGGGCCTATTGGTCAGATAGCCGACACCACATTTTCAATCACCTTAGAAAGGTTCATGCAGGTCCATGAATGTTTTTTGTCCCTTATCTGAGCGCCGATGGGTCGGGTGGACTGACACGTCGAAGGCTTTTATCATATTTGGGTGTGCATGAGGTGATTGTCTCTGTGCAGGCACCAGTGGGAGCCGATGGAGGCTGCTAAAAGCAGGGTAGCATCGCGTCTAAACATGTACGAAGTGATTGAGTTTCTCTCTCCTTCCTTTAAGACGGAAGTGAAAAGACAGTGAATGATGCCGCTGGATGCACTTAAGGTTTTAGTTGCAGGCGTCGCAGCGACTGGCCAGATTTTATATGACACATGAAACGGCCTGTGCGGTGCTTAAGACCCCGGCGGTAAACCAATCTGAGAGAGCTAGGGCAAAGCAAGTCCATCAGCGCACAGCCGCCCGCCTGTTTCACGACAAGAGGGACTTGGGAAAACCACATCAATTAAAAGTTCATTAACGTTCGTGTGCGGGGATGAGTCCACATTTCATTTCTCCCACTCAAAACCCTGGATTTCAAGCAATGGAACTCCTACGGATTAAAACTGGTAGAAATCTGTGTTATGTTTTCTTGGAGGCCCATAGGGTATAGTGATGAAACACATTTACTAATAAAACTACAAGGACGTTAATGCTACATGGAAAATTATTCAAAGCGCTAAGTTATTAGCACTGTCTCACTAATGTGCCTTTGCATTTGAATAGTAATGATTTGGAAGCATTTCTAGCACTAATTCTTCAGCTAACGGAAGGAAGGGAGAGGGCTGATCACCTGCTCCCTTTTTCTGACAGATCTGAGATACTCAGTCTACAAAACGCCTTCTTCACGGCATGGGTGCTAAACTGCTGTTGACGTCTTCTTTAATCTCTGACACCGAACGAGAGGCAGGGAGAGAGAAGCAGTGAGCTTTCCAACATGTCTTTTTGAGTGTTTCAAGCCTGCTATGGCACAAAAGGGTTGTAGTGTTGTGAACTTTGAGGAAAAAGGGTGACAGACTGTTACTCTTAGGGAGAGAGGGAGAAAAAGAGCTACTAAAATAGAATAAGTGAGTTTCTCTGTGTCAGATCCTAGTAAGCTGCCTACCTAGACCATAACTGGGTGATTATTCAATTAGGGGAACTTTTCTGTCTGGTATGATTTCAAAGCAAAAACAAAACAACAAATAATCATTCTAGTTTTAAAGAGTAGGTTCTAAGAGCTTTTTTACTGTGTCTCTTGTTGGAATGTTTGCCAGAACTTCTCAATTTTGAGTGTGCCCCCCTTTTAAAGAAGTTTCTTTTTTTTAATATATATATATATAAAATCCAAAGTGCTTCTAAATGAAATATTACCCAACTCTGCTGCACACAACTACAATTTAGGCAGCATTATATGTATCATTCATGCAAAAGACATCCCAGAATGCAATGCAACAAGCTGAGTAAAAAAATCCATTCAAAGTGCAGGAGAGAAACATTCATTATAAATGCTTATATTTAATTAAATACTGCAAAATATCTATAAAAAATAATTAAATGTAAATAAAAATGACTTTTTTTTGCCTTTTAGCCAATATTGTTTGTGATGGAACTTCTACGCTTAAAGCATTATACCATAAGCTTAGCAACAAGCTAATGTCAAAATAAATCAATAGAAAAGCATCTCATTTGTGTGGCACAAAAGAAAGAAAGAAAGAAAGAAAGAAAGAAAGAAAGAAAGAAAGAAAGAAAGAAGTTTGTATGAGCCCTACAGCATCAGTGACATCATGGGCAGTTTAAACATGACATGTTGAGCAAACCTGTCATGAACTCCATTCTGCTCTACACTCGTAGAAAAGCAGATATACGTGTATGTGAACTCTCCCTTTACCTTCGTCTAGAGCTTGTTTTGCAGTACTAAATGTGTTTTCATTCGCATTGCTACATAACGACAAGTTGGTTCTGATCAGCCAAATCTGAGTCAGATGTGAAAAGAGAGAGAGACAAATAAATGAGCTCACGGTGCCTGGAGGCTTCTTACCAGCGGTTCAAAGATCAGGCATGAGCACATGAAAACAAGCAAATGTGTTATAAACCAAATTAATCTCTTCCTTAAAGACACAGTGATGCAACACTTCCTCCAAATAAATCTTTAAGTGTCAGGGCTTTAAAGAGGCTTTATAGTATTCAGCAAAGTTGTGCTGTGCTGTGCTGTGCATCTGTTACTGTATGAAATTAACTGCTCTTTATTTGCCATACAAAATGGATTGATTCTGCAAATTATGAATTCTTCTGATGACATGTATAATATAATTTACGATATTTGTGATACAGGAAGCAGAATGAAAACTGTAAAAAAGTTCAAATTTCTACATAAATAATAAAGAAATAAATAATCGATCAGAAAAAGTAAAACACCCCTTGAACATAATTTGAAGCGCAATACCGCTAAACCGTGCCTGTTGTAATGCTGTAATAATTAAAAAGGAAGGAAGAAATTTTAATTTCATTACAGTAATCTAACCTTTCTAATAGCGCCATTCTCTTAGGTGTTTGACTGGAAATCCCTGATGAACAGGATTGAGCGGACAGGCCTGGTCCTTAATGAAAATTCCAAGGTACTTAGAAGCAATAAATTACGATTCATTTGCAGGAAATGCCCAATTGGTACCTGTCCATCAACTTGCCTTTCCTGGCAGCGATTTCCACCTTCAGTAGTGGCACTGAGAAAGCTTGTTTGCTTTGCTCAATGATGCCAAGAACACAGTCCAGCTGAATATATATAGAGAGTTTAACAAGAGATTTCAACAGTGTCTCAAACTGTGCTCAGATTGGCCAAGAAACCAAAGTCTGCAACCAAACCCGTCTCCAATTCTCCCAAACTCTCAGGTCAATGGCTGGGTGATCTTACCCCTCTCTCTTGAGCGAGTGGCTGATGTACTGGCCGTTGGTGGATCCGTGCTGGTTGTGGTTTTTGAGGGGAACGGGGGAGGGGGACGACAGGTCCAGACCCCGGTGACCGTTATTGGTCGCGCTGTTCTCCTCCTTCACATGGCTGTTTGTCACCTCCTTCCACAGCTGCTGCAGTTCGGCTGGAATCATGCCTGCCACAAACAAATTGGATAATTAAATCAATTAACAGCTAATCTGGTTCTACTCATGGCATAATTAAATAAAAAACAAGGGCTCAGTAAACAAAAGGGGGCATTAATTATTCCACTACAGGCTGATACGCAGCGCCTGCCCTCTCGCTCTGCCATTCTCTCTCTCTCACTTGCTCTTTTTCCCCTACGTGCTATGCAAAGCGTGTTTGTGTACAAAAATTCCCTGGCATTCACGCACATTTCATGCTTGAAGTAAATAATTAACATACAGACAAGGCATGAAATCTGAATAATCACCATTATTTCTCTGACAAGGAAGTCAGCCAGCTCTTTCTCACACACACACACACACACACACACAAACAAGACCACAAAAACATCCCTCTCCGTGAGAAAGAGAGAGAGGGAGAAAGTGAAAGAACGAACAAGCCCCCAGGGTAATACTCTCGAAAGCATGTTAATGTGCAAAATGCTTAAAGTTTTGCACCGCCTCCAATTGACACAGACGACTTAAACCTCATTTAACAAGTCAAGCACACTGCGGCTCATACGTCCTTTGAAAAAAGAGAGAAGAAGATAAGTGGGAAGAAAAATGGCTTGAAGACAAGATGTTGCCTCAATTCTGTGACAGGCACACAAACACTTGCATGCTCACCCACATACTCAACGTGTTTCATGTAGCTGACTGTACAAGTCTAGCAGGCTGAAAATTAGGAAGGGCTAACAATGAATTAGCCCATTTGAGTGGCCATGAAAAAAAAAAAAAATTTACGTATTACGTATACATACACACACAACCATTCAAAACTGTTCCTTAAGCATAAGTCCCTTATGCTTGACAGGTCTGAATTTATTTTCATCAAAAATACAGTAAAAATTGTAAAAATTGAGAAGAGTTGTGCTGCTCAATGGAAAACTGATAAATATTTTTCAGTCTTCTTTGATAACTTGAAAGTTCAAAAGTTTATTTATTTATAAAAATTTATTTATTTTGTAACATTATTTAAGTCTTTACTGTCACATTTAATCAATTTAATGTGTCCCAGAATAAAAGTATTAATTTCTTTAAAAAAAATCTTTCTGACCCCAAACTTTTGAACAGTAGTGTATAATACACACAGAAACACTTAAAAATTAAAAAGTTCAGAATGATTATTTTCAACCATTATGTTACTTCAGGAACAGGGCATGAGAATGGAACGCTGAATGAATCGCACCCACTGTGTGACTTTATAAAGTTCTTTGTATGTTTTGTGAAATTAAACGGGAAGGGGCTGTTTTGGGCGGTGGGGGATCAAACACTTAACATCACAATTAAATCGATTTTCGAAATGAGCGAAAGCAAATGGAGAGTCTTGGTTATCTTCATTTGTCTCCTTGTTTTCCCTCCTCCTCCCCCCTCGCTCTCTCATTCTCTCTCCTTCATAATAATTCTCTTTACAGATACCAGAAGTGGCCTCTTTCAAGCGCTCCAGCGCAATACATTTGTGCAAGAATCGCTTCGTTTTAATTTATTCCTGTTGTGGCAAAATAACGGCGAGGTGAAGATCTCAATACGATCAGCAGAAAATATTTTTAATTTGATAAGCTACTAAAGATTTTAATTATGCCAGTAATGGAGAACAGTAAGCTAATGAGGCGGCTAAGACTCCAGAGAGAGAGACAAAGAGACAGAGCGAGAGAGACTAAAAACTGTGAAATGAGTCTGGTAGGACTGCCATAAATTCGCACAAGATCGTTTGCATATAAAAGAGCCAGCGGAAATTATTGCAGGACGAATCAATAACCTTCCCACGTGCCACCTTTCGCTTCCTTGGGCTTTTTTGTGCCATCTTGCAGTGTTTTAACGTCCTCGTGAAACTCTGACGGCGCTGTCCGAAGGTATCGACTTGCTTGTTTTTTGTCTTTGCTGTTGTCATTGTGAGGGAGGGAAAACTTGTCCGTGTGGATTCAAGAAGGTCACGGCGCTGGTGATTGTTTTTGGGTTTGGACATAGAGGGGAACAATCATTTTCCCCCCACTTGGAGCGCAGTGACAGTGTGCGATGTATTTTTAGCCGACGTGCTTGACAGGGCGGCCCACTCTCCCTCAATTACCCACAAGTCCAGGTGACCCCGACACCACTGTTTACTGAAACGAATCCAAGCCGGAGGGGGAAGGGGAGCTGATGAGAGGGGTAACAGAGTGGGACGGAGCTGTCTTGTTGTGTCTGACACCCCCCATAAACCTTTTTCCTCTGCAGGTCTATATCTCGCTCCAAGTCTTGGTTTCCATCCAGTCTCACAGATGGACCTCTCAAAACCGTCTGCATGTATCTTCACATGACCTCTCAACCAATCTGGCAAATGTCACAGCATTATCGTCATTTAGTAGCGGATGATGGATGTAACATTTCGCAGATAACACATAGCATTAAAACAGTTCTTTGTCCTTAAATCCGTCTTGCAAAGTCCAGATCGCTTTAACGGCCCTCAAGTCATTTTTCAGTGCCGCACCTCCTCTCATTAAAAGCCAAAGATACACACTTGCGCTTTTAAAAAATGGATGTCATTGAGACTTTTGACTGATTGCCGGTGAAGCAACTCAATTTTTACAGCAGCAGGTAGCGGCGACACCCAGACAGGGGCCCCGAACTCTCGCTTCAACCTTTTCCTGTCCTTGTACCCCGATACCCTGGTGACCGTGTTCGAGCAAGCGGAAAGTTGATTTAAGGTTCACAACCACATTAGTTGTGGCCCATCAGCAGCCCGATAAAAAATGCCGTCGCGCGCTGGGGCCGCGGAAATCAGCGACCACGTCTTTCTCGACGAGACCGCCGCCGCGCCACTGGGGGCAAACTGACACTACTATTAGTTTATTGTTCTGTGAGGCAGAGATCTTCTCTCCCTCCTGTTAAAGGGGTTATGATCACTGGGGCCTTTGATATGCAGCCCTTAGGCCTAAAATATGTTCCTCCCTAATGCTACAGAAGCTATTAAACAGTGCCGCACTGCCAGCCAATCAATCACTGCCAGCGAGGCCGGACGAGGGGCCAGAGTCCCCTGATGGGTCCGCGCGCACATCGCGCATCATGCCTGGTCACATTCGCTGCTTTCATATTAGTGGCAAATTTGTCTTGTCGGTGTCCTGTGGCCCTTGACTGGACAACTTAACTAATGTGCGGTTGGGGATGAGAATGAACTCCAGAACTTGAGGGATTCACAACATGTGTGTAGGAGTGCACAGATTTAGATGAGAACTTGCTAATAGTGTGGAAAATGAGGGACAAACACAAATCCGGCAGACACATCAATGTAGACAACCAGGCCTCTTCTGCCTAATCCCATTCTGTTCACACAAAGTTGACTTATTTACAAGAGAGAAAGCAAACTTCATGTGCCATGAAGAAATTTTTATTATTTCAGCAAAATGCTTAATTAAACAATAGATCCCTAATGATTAAAAATGAAAAGAAAAATGAAAGAAAGTGAAAACATGAAAATTTGCACCTTAAAGTTTTTAAAATAATAATAATAGAACAAAACTCTAAAAAGTCACTAAATAGAAAATGTTTTTTGCAGGATCCGGAGTGAGTCCTGTATTGCGTACACACTCAGAATGACAATTTAGGGGATTCACTCCATATTCAAATATGGTTGTAACTCCTAAAACTTTGCCTTGTGTACGTGAGACAAGTAAAGAAGACAGAAATGGTTTTACTCGATGAAATACACCTCATCTCTCTGCCTTTTTTGAATATTCATCTGCTCTGTTTGTTTCCTCACTCTGTTACTCACACTGCTAAGTCCACTGTTATTTTCTCTCTCTGGACCACATTCATGATATTTATCTCCTCCAACACATTGTTCTAATTCATAGCAGACTTCAGCTGACCCTCTCCAAAACTTGAACGTCAACAAGTCAAATAAGTGATCTAACCCCAAATACAACAGACTAAAACACATTGTTTTGACTGAAGTCTCAGGTATCTGTGCTGTGCCAGAGAGCTAGCTTGCACACTTGTAAACAGGGTAGAAATCCGGTAGAAAATGACTGGATGTGCCCGTACATTAAACGTGAAGCCGTGATGTAAAAAGATTTTATTCACACATCAAAGTCGGATAGCCTAATAAATAAGCCAATTTCAGCCTACGTTTCTGGCCGAGTAATCTTCCTTAGTAGCTTGTCCAAGCACATAATCACCACGCACACATAAGGAGGTAACATAAGTTATCACACCAATGCTAACTACTTAGCTAACTACTGAATATTGTAGATTACATCTTGCGAATGGAAAACTGGGCTGCTGGAGCATGAAAGAATGCAGTGGAGTGTGAAAGAAAAAAAGGTCATCAATAACTTTTAACAGTGAAGCAGAAAATGTTCAGGACACACACAAACACACACACTCACACACACACATACTGACAAGTGTTTTAATCAGGGTATGAAATTACCCCCTATGCCAGTCAAATTTGGGACCAATTTTATCAGTCACTGTGCCGGGCGACCTGTAGGACATGTCCGACTGACGTTTGACAAGAAATGCTTCTAGTTAGATGCAAAGACGCACACACAGAAGAAACACGTTTGATTGCATTGATGAATAGAGAAATCAAAAGCCAAATCTGAGCTCCAAAATAAATTGAAAGAGGCTAATAAATTTGTACTTTGGTTTTAACACCACCAATTCAAGAAATCTGCCACTGGCTATTATAGTTACCCATTCAGGTTTATCCTCCATCTTGGATTAATACTAGACAAACAGGTTCTAGGAAACTAGGAAATAATCTACCCTTCACTGCCAAGTAAACTTATTATATATCCAAACAATATTTCGAGTTGTGCAGTACAAAAACAGCATGTGTCCACTGTGTTTTTCATTACTGCCCTCTGATTGGGCATTACATGCTTGCAATGTTCCCTGGGTAACGGCTGCTTGAGATGTCATTCAATCACTTGTTAAAGAAATAAAATTGTTCTTCACTGAGATGGCCTCCTATTTGACACTAGCCTGTGGCTTCGCATAGTAAAGCACTGCCTCGCCCAGCCCCAGGGCAACGTGGGTATGTGGAGTGGCTCAGCTTTCCGACTATGCCCTGATCAAACAATAACAAGACTGAACAAACAGAGTTTGTATTTGCGTGTTACCCAAGCACCCCCTCCCCAGCCTTTATACAGCCTTATCTTGTTATGGGCTTGTTTGTCTTAGCCAGAGAGAGTACAGTCAGCTTTTGAAAGAAACAAAACAAAACTCAAAACAAAACCAGTATGAATGCAGTCTTTGTTATTCTGTTGCTGCTCCTTAAGTAAATATGACAAAGAAAAATAAAGCAATACACCTCCTGGAAAAACACCTTTTGACTCACTGACTTGTGAAGTGATTAATCTTTGACTAGTTTAGTGGGTTGAGGTTAGAAAACAATGGTGCTAGTATGTTTAGGAGCTGACGAGGAGCCAACATAAGACAATAGAGATAAAACACAGATATGTGTAATATACATAAATCAGAAATATATGTATTCAATGGAGGAGTGGAAATATAGGAGACATTTTCAGGTTCTAAAAGAGAAAATCAAAAGAAACTATAATGCAAAGAGAACATAAAAGGCCTATACTCTCTGAGATCAATATTTTGTCTAATTTTATACATTTTTGTAAATTGTCCCAGTGCTGAAATGTTTTCCCCCACACATATACATATAAGTGATATTCTTGGAGGTAATCTTTTGAAAAATTTCATTGAGAACAATTTCATTTTCATTAGCTTTTTGTCAGCATTTCCTTTTGCTCTCGGTGTGAATATCCCCTTAAAGGGTTAGTTCACCCTTAAAATTCTGCCATTAATTACTCCTTAATGTTGTTCCACGTCCGTAAGACCTTTGTTCTTCGGAACACAAATTAAGATATTTTTAATGAAATCGGAGAGTTTTGTTTTCCCCCTCATAGAGATACAACACAAAGCACTTGCGTCGCTTCATAAAACTGAGGTTAAACCACTGGAGTCACATGGAGTACTTTAATGATGTCTTTCCTACCTTTCTGGACCTTGAAATTGGTAGTTGTGTTGGATCTCTATGGAGGGACAGAAACCTCTCAGACTTCATCAAAAAGATCTTAATTTGTGTTCCGAAGATGAACGAAGGTCTTACGGATGTGGAACGATACGAGGGTGAGAAATTAATGACAGAAATTTCATTTTCGGGTGAACTATCCCTGTAAGACCTCTTCATATTGAGTGTGTAATCTTGGCTATTGTTTTCCCCCCACATTTAGCATTTATTTATAAATAAATACATACATCTATACATATTGCATGCCTATGGATCGCAAAAACTAATCCCTACAGATCCTCAGTTTTTACCCAGATGTTGCAATCTATAGACAAACAAACAAAAAACATAATAGAAAAACATAGAAAAGCCATAGCAAGAAAGCGGTGTGAAAAGAAGTGAAATTTTCTTGGAGGCTGATGAAAAACCCTGTTGTAATTTTGTGAATAATTTCGTTGCATTTTTCATAAGCTTTTTTCAGCAAATCCCATTGCTCTCAGTGTGAATATCCCCTCAAGGGACGATGGGTGTGCTTGTTCTTACCCTGAGTGAGGGAGTGCAGGGGCAGAGTCTGGTTAGGCTGAATGGACAGCAGCCCTTGTCTCTGCAGGCTCAGGAGATGCTGCTGCTGGAGCTGCTGAACCTGGAGCAGCTGCTGTTGGAACGCCAACTGCTGTGCAGACACCTGCCGAGGGAGAGCGGAGAGAGGATGAGAGGTCTACATATCATCCTCACACTCACAAACAATTATGTCAACACGTGCACAAACATACTTATTCACTCAGGGCCGATAAACACACACATACACACACAAACAGGCACGGGCAGGTACTTTCCCATATTCCCGTACCCTCTTAATTAACGAGGAGTCGGGGAGGCTTGTGACAAATAATGAAATGTTGTTAATCATTCCTAATAAGAGCCACAGGATTTTAATTATGGCCATTCATAACTCCGCAAACAACCTGTGACTGAAAGGAGCTCCTTAATATTCAGCGCTGCGTAAGTGCAGAGCCAGGGGAGCCAACCGTCGTCTCCTTTGGATAAATCAGGGGTGTGAAGTAACAGGGTAACCGTCCAATAGGAGAGCTGAGCGGTATATGTGCCAATTTCATATATTTTTATTTTGTGATTAATTTTCTCATGTTTATCAAGTTATTTCTGAGGCAGGGAAAATTTGGATGCAAGACTATGATTTTTTTTCTTCTTTATTATAAAATGAATTATGCACATTAAAACATTTATGCATAAAATAAACAGGGTAAATTTTATTTTTTATTTAAGTCTTTAATTGTTTTAAAAGGTAACATTTTACAAAAGGTTAAGTTCATTGATATTTTACATTCTTATGTCAATATTCTTTTATTTTTATTATATTTTTTCATAAATATATTTAATTTTTGTGTTTCATTAATGCATTAGAGTGGACACTCTGGAAAAAGCCTTCTGAAGTAAAGCGATGCATCTGTGTAAGAAAAATATCCATATTTAACAAGTTATAAAGTAAAATATCTAGCTTCCACTAGACCGCCTTCCGTATTCAACCTATGTAACGCCTCTCACAGTTCAAAATGCTTATGCTACGTCCTACTCCTTCCATATTCAACTTACGAAAATAGCATAACTGACGCAACCTCAGTTACGCTTTTTTCCCCATTGTAAAGCTTGGACGAGTCAGGATATTTATTAATATAACTCCAATTGTGTTCATTAAATCTTGAGGTGATTTTCATTTTAAAGTGAACTAATCCTTTAAATCATGACATGCATTGCAATTTATGTATCATATCATGAGGAAGTTTGTGTTGTGTCTTACGGTAATATACACCCTCACATCTGGATAGATGGGACGGAGTGTAATGAGAAAGGAAAGTGCCAAAGGAAATTTTGAGAGGAAGAGGGGAGAGAGTTAGTAAAAGTGGAAGGGAAATAGGGAAAAGAGAGTGTTGAAAGACAGAAGGAGAGGGAGGAACGGGCGAACGAACTGCTGCGTCGTCAGAACGATAAATGGGAGGAAGTTATCTAACATCCCCAATCGCCCCTCAGTTAAAACAAATGGGCGAAGTTATGGAGATACAGGGCTATTGAACCCTACCGCTGACCCCTTTCAACACTAACACTGTTGTTTATGACCTCCTCAATGCATTATAATAGCTTTGTGACAACGACTAAACATCCGTCATAATCACGGGACTGTTCCTTGGAAGGTTTCGGATGGACCCGAGGTGAAAAACCAGACCCTGACGATCATGTTTGTTGGTACATTAAAGCGCAAACATGTCTTTGCCAAGCTGTGGGCCGCACCCTCTTCCCAAACACAGGATGCTTCACTTTGTGTTTACTTCTCCAAACAGAAGGCGCACAAAAAAGGTCCCGCAGCACAGGCGCGGACAGGTCAACCTTTAGACCCAGAACAGATCTGAAACAGCCTGATAAAGTGCTTGCTCTTTTTTCCACTTTCATTCATGGTCCACCCATCCTCATCTGCCTGTCAAAGGTCTGTTTCTTTTTCTCTCTCTCCCCACTCTAACCCTGATCACGAGGCTTTAAACATACAAATGCTTCAATGTCAATGGTCAGAGCTATGGTGCAGCGGTAGCACAACATATGCACACGCTGTGGTGCTCCCAGAGAGAAGCAGGTTCAGGTCCGGGTCATGTCCTGATCACACTACCCTTGTATTTTCTTTCGCTATCCTGACACTTAAAAGCAAAAGGTCCATTAAAAAATATGCAATGATGAGATGAGACTGAAAATGACTGTTTTTAAATTGTTAAATAAAGGAGCTTTTCCAATGCGTGGTATGACTCGGCGCGCTGTACTTTGGCTCAGTTTGCTTTTCCACTGCAGTTTAATACCGCTTCAAAGTGGGTTGAATTATAGGCTGATTGTTATAGTTGCGCTGCCACCTCGTCTACTGACCGCGATACAGCCATTTCTTTTTTCAAGTTGCGTGCAACGGTCATTTAAAAATGTTGTGCGAACAAATGATACTGCGGTGGCTGTTGCTGAATGTTTAAATCTAGCGGGTTTGGTGTCCCTTGTCGCGAATCCAATGATGATTTTCTCTGACGAATCAGTGATCTGCAGTGTTCAGACATCACATTTTAGTATCGGTATGGCTCGCTTGGAACCCAGGTGGTACTAAAAAAAAAATACCAGGTACTGTACACAGTGGAAACCCCCCAAAAATTAGCCGTACCATGCAGTGGAAAAGCACCATAAGTTCATATAAGAGCCATCATCTACTTTTAAATCACTTTAAAAGGCTCAAAGCTACATAGCACAAAATTAAAAACTATACCAAATTGATTTAATTTGTGATTTGACTGGATTGTGAAAATTGGCTATATATAACTCTGAGTTGGAGAAAATTGCATTTTTAGGAAAGCATGTGAAAAACATGTTTATTTAATATTGTTAACTGTGCATATAAAACATTTATTAATAAAATAAATTGGGTCACTTTTGATTTCATTATGTCTTTAAAGTCACCATGAATCCAAAATTGACAATTTTTATTTTTTTTCTGGAATATTGCTGCATTTATTATAAGTGATTTATCCAAGCACATCCTTTTATTTTTACATTTACGTAATACTTAATCAAAATAACTTCCTCTCCCCCTTGCAATGACATTTCTTCACTTCTCTTATGACATGTACACCGGTGAGAGGGCAGCCCATCAAATCCTGATGGAAAACTCAAGTCCCGTCCAACAATTTTATTTAGTTTGAGAAGCCGTTATACGCCACAAAGTTGCAACTTCTGTTTCATGCTGACTTTAATTGTTAAAAAAATTTAATTAATTAATATTGATGCATAAGGTATTATATAATTTTACAGCATTTACTAGTGTAATTTTTGGTAACACTTTACAGTAAGGTTTCATTAGTTAACATTAGTTAACTACTTAAGTTAACATGAACTAACAATTAACAATACTTCTACAGCATTTATGATTCTTAGTTAATGTTAATTTCAACATTTACTAATACATTGTTAAAATCAAAAGTTGGATTTGTTAACATTAGTTAATGCACTGTGAACTAACATGAGGAAACAATGAACCGCTGGATTTTTATTAACTAACATTTAACAAAAATGAATAAATACTGTAACAAATGTATTGCTCATTGTTAGTTAGATCAAGTTAGGTAAGACATTAACTAATGGTAACAAATGAGACCTTACTGTAAAGTGTTACCTAATATTCATTTATTAAAATCGAAATGTTAAAATGTATTTTTGTAAAAAAAAACAAAAACAAAAAAATATATTAACACATACTGTAAAAGTATTGTTCACAGTAAGTTCATGATAGCTACTGCATGCTAACAAATTGAACCGTATTATAAAGTGTATTTATTTCTTTATCTGTACATCACCCTGAAGGATGGCCTGGGCTGCTTGAGATCTTCCTCCGCGCACGAGCGTTAACCTAACGCCAGCCCGGCATAGCGAATGGGAGGTTAACTCGGAGTGGCACGCGAGAGAGGCGAGAACAGAGCAGATGACAACATGATCCAGACTGACGCTGGCAGGCCCTTTTATTGCCTCGCCTCCAATCCAAAGTTAAAAATCTTTGAAAACCTAAGAAATTTTGTTGTCTTTTAAATAAAAGAGGCACAAAGCAGCAGCGGGGGGTTATTGTCTGACCCCCGTGGGGGGAGTCGCTGCAACAATTCCTATTCCATCTTTTGATGGCTGCGCGAGAGAAAGCCGAAGGAGGGGGAGAGAGGGAGCGCGCGCGAGAGAAAAACACGCACAGACGGAGGAGAGCCTCTCGAGGGCTGCATCAAATTCCTGTGATCATACATAATACTCTTTAAAATGGTGTTTTTCTTCCTGTTCGTCACGTTCCATTCAGCTGATCAATTGTTTCTCCTTTTGACGGTGCCACCCTCCTTTTTTCAACCCCCCTCCCATTCTAGAGTTCCCTTCCCCTCATCTGTCCTTCTAACACGAGAAAGGGAAAGAGAGAGATAGAGAGAGAGAGAGAAAGAGTGACAGCTTCTGTCAGAGGCAAGAGAAACAATCCTGTCGCATTGATTTATGGAGGCAACACACCACAACTTGTCCAAACTGAAGCCCCCAGTTCATTAATTAGCGAGCTGGGGGACTTTGAAGTAAGCATGTGAGAGTGTGTGTATGGCTGTGTGTGTGTGTGTGTGTGTTTTTTACAACATTCGCCTTCATTTATACGCTCTCTCCGGTTACAGAACGAATCTCTCGGTGGGGAAGTTAAGAAGTGAAACTTTGATTGTCTTTGAACTGCTTTTGACCGCATAATAATCGCTTCTTTTGTCCAGAGCATTGCCTTATCCTGCTGTCATTAGAGCAGCCAGAAACACAGCTGGTGATACGGCCTTAAAATGAAGGAAGAGAGAAAGACAAAGAGGTAGAACACTTCAGATATACAACAACTGTGCTGTGCCATATTTCTGTCAACGGGGAAACCTCACGTGCCCTTCAATCTGTTCATATTGTACATTTATATATAAATACACAGACAACTCATAATAGGATCTATACAGATTCTGCAGTCAGATTCTCTGCAGAATCGCAAAGACCATTGAAATTCTCCCAAATGTTTGTTTGTTAAATATTTTGGCCAATAAGTACTTTCAGATTGATTTAATACATTTCACTGTAACAAAATTGCCAAATAAGCATGGAAAAATACAGAGAAAAATACTGGGCCAACTCTAACAATGTGTCCTAACCAAGTTTGTGGTTTTTTGTCCTCGGACACTGAATAGGAAATATGAAGCGACGCAATCACAGCCAATCAAAATATTCACTACCATTCAACATTTTTGGGAAAAAAAAAAAGAAAAAGAAATAAATGCTGTTTTTTGCAACTGTTTTCTATTCTTCAAAAAAATCCTAAAAATTGTATCAAGGTTTCCACAAAAATATTAAGCAGCACAATATAAGAAATGAGCACCAAATCAGCATATCAGAATGATTTCTGAAGGATCATGTGACACTGAAGTCTGGAGTAAGGAATGCTGAAAATTCAGCTTTGCCATCACTGGGATAAATTTCTTCAAAATAAATTAAAATAGAAAACATTTTTGTATTTATTTTTTCCCCCAAATCTAGTGTATTTATTGGTGTCTAGTTATCTAGAGCATGATTTTGGACCAATGAGATTATAATGCAGGGGCGACGTCACAGAAATAGATCAACGTTTTATCCTGCGACTGGTTAGCACAAAAACTTAAATTAAATTAAAAAAAGGTTTTAGCATTCTTACAATATAGTGTTACAATCGGTTAGGATGCGGTGCAGAAATACAAGAGCAGGACAGGGTTCTTCCCATTGTCAAATCTCAAGATAAGACGACATAGTGGCACTGGAATGATTTTGCTTCTGTACTTCTGTTGGTGGGAAACAGCTGCTGGATGCATTGGGGGCAGGTAATGAACACCAGGGCTGAGAGTGTGTGTAAAGTAATGCAGTCAGCATACCTCTTTACTCTGCTGTTTGCTGCCATGCTGCTGCTGGATGAGCTGAAGGTGGAGTTGTTCTTGCTGTTTCTTGTAGAACTCCTGGAGTTGCTGCTGCAAAGTCACACAGTCATAAATTAAAGACGCCTCTTCTATACTTCTTCTGCTGTGTTTTATTTATTTTCCCCCGAAGACCAATATAATATTACAAAACAGATTATTTCCCCTACACTGATCCTTAGAATTAAAAGAGTATAGTACCTTTGATACGTCTATATATGTACTGTAAAACACTAAAAAAATCTTCTACATCAACATATGTGTGGCATAATACTATTTTTGTCATTTCTAAATGACTTTGAATAGGAATGAATGGGAATAAGGAAGGAGTTTTGTGATGTGAAATCTTGTGACTCATTTGAACTCTTGGTTCAAAACCATATAGAAAATCCTGTTCTTAATGATATATAACCTTCACATTTCAAATATCCTGAGAATCAGGAAGAAGCTACAGTCAGAAAAAAATCTTCATTATGTATGTTCAGAATGTGTGGAATTCTTTGAGTCACACATCACAGTTTTACCAAACTGTGTATATTGCTTCACTAATACATACATGACAAATCCTCTTTGTTTGTCATATAGATTGCGCAACAGTTAAGACAGTTGAAAGGGAGGGATGTACTGTATGTTCGATGCATTGAAAGAGAAATTGTAATTGTAGGGCATCATATACTTATAATAATTAATAGTAATTGTAGTTCCAGCTCAAAAATTTGATTGGATGAGCCACGTTTGAAGACAAAATGGTTGAAATTTGCACATCACGTTGCTACAAGACTAACATATTATGATTTTGTAATCATAATAAAAAATGTAATTAATGCAAAACTAGCTATAACTTGCCATAAGAATCACTGTGATCATTAATAAAAAAAAATATTAATAATGACAACATCTTTTATCATATTGCTGTTGTCGCTATTTTATAATATATACTATTATAATAGATTATGACTATAATACATTATATCTTAATATATTATATTCCAAATTGTTATTTAATTATATATTGAACTCCGCTTCACATTGGCACATGGGCGCATTGTGACGCATGGATCCTCATGGCTTATTGTTTTATTATTTAATTCAAATACTTGTAATGTCATAGTGTTGGTTAAAGCACAAGTATTATACATACGGTATAAAACAGAACGAGAGCAAGTACTGTACCTGCTGTAACATCAGTGCTTGTTGTTGTTGCAGTAACAGCTGGAGCTGCTGGGGGCTCAGAACTTGGTGTTGGAGGATTTGCTGCATCTGCTGAGGAGTTATGACCTGTGGTGTCATCATAGCAACAGAAACTGGGACCTACACAAACACAGAAAGAGGACGAACATATGAATACAATGGCAATTGGATAATACACTAAAGATAACACATGTCCTATCATTAGCCTGTCACCAGATGAATGTGCTATGAGATCAAGATCTATTTCTCAAAAACCACCTGAGGAGCTTTCAGAACCAGTGATACGAGAAGCCAAAGCTGCACTGACTGATGGGAGACTGACAGATACAAAGAGAAAACCCATACACACACAAACACACTCGAACAACCAAACAGCGTCCCCATCATCAAACGTCCCACTCCAGTGACAAGGCCACTGGCCATTATTCTGGAGTGCTGTCCATGTTTTGCTTGTGACTGTGTGAATACGTTTTGTATTATCATTTTTTTCATGATTGTTTTCTCCCCTCTTCATCAGCGTGAAGCGTCTTGTCCCTGCGATACTTCACTAAAATGGGTCACAACTCTCACGGTGTACCATTTCGTTGTGTACATAAACTTAAAATCGCTGAATATCAATTAACATGAATGTAACCGTGTCAGTGCAGGATGCGTTGTCGACTGTGTTCTTTTGTTAGTTTGTCAAAACAATTTATGAGTACAGAAAAAAAATGTCCCTCTCTAAAAAAAAAAAAAAAAAAAAATACATGAAAACAACACATTAAAGGGCACACAAACAAGCTCAAGCAGAATAAAAAGGGTGCACATATTATGGCCAGAAAAGAAAATGACGTGTGATGACATTGAGAGGGTCCTCGTGCTGTTGACAGGGGTCTTTAATTAGAGGAGAGGCTGTGTGAATACGGTACACGAGTGCGTCTCAGTGTCAGCCTTTTTCTATGATACGCCGTGCCATTAAAATCTCCTTTGTGACATTGGGTGACAAACCACGTCTGTGCTGAACTTGATAGCGGCGGGCATTTGCAACTGTTAACATATCCCCAGCGTGTTTTAGCGAGCGTGTGCGAGATCGCAGATGTATGTCTCACATCTGCTCCTGATTGTCCAGACATCAGGGCGACAGTTTCCCTCCACCAAGGTTACCCCAATTGCATCTCTGATTCAAAACCGCTGACAAGCGTTTGAATTTGTCACATCTCGATGAATCTGTTCCCTCCGTAAGGGGCGGGGCTAACTTCCACATTGCCTCCGCCCATTTCAAACTAATCTAAATATAACAACAAAAAAAACAAAACACCTTGAATGAACTTCCTAAATACATGCAATGTCACAAAGACGGGGTTGAATTTGTTATAAACTCATCACCAAAATGGATATGTGGTGTTTGGAAGCAAAGTTGAACACATAAGCAGGCGCCTCAACACACGGTTGTTACGTCTTAATATGCGGCCCATTTTTCACTTGGCTTAGCGCACCATTTGCATAGGCTGCACCCCTTGATTTCTTCATTTCACAGTCATTATGCACTCATGTCCTTATTTCTCAGCGCCACTAATTTTGATGAACTATTCTGAAGGTCAGAGAGGCAGACGAGTGGGTGGTGAGACAATACGAGCGAAAACACACAGACAACACCAGTGGCACGTTTGTACATTTATACTTGACTGAAATCCTTGCCAATTTGGTTAGTTTATAATTGCCAATTTGGATGTTTCCGATTTTTTGGTAACAACTGAAAGTTCGAAAGAGAAACTGATTTTTTTTTTTTTAAACTTAAATTTACTTACGAATTTGATTTAATCAGACTTAAATTTTCAACAAAATCTAAATACAAACATTTACACTTGGCAATAAAATGGACTTGCTAATTTGGACATAATTTTTATTTCACATTTTTTTCTTGTAAAATTTTCATAAATGTTTTGAGAAAAAAATTTTAGGCTTTGAACAATTTTTTTCTTAATTCCAAATAAAGGCTTACAACTTAAACACAAACATTACAACTTGTATTAAACTTTGTTTTTATGAGTTAATTTTTTTCTTTTGCACATTTCTGAAAAAAAATTAAATAATCGTAACTGAAATTACCAAACAAAAAATGTTCTAATATACTAACATATTTAATTTGCGTTTTTATAATTTTTTTGTAAAAGGTGGAACTGTACTCGAAACATAAATTTACTTAGCAGTTCCAACTACCAAATAAAGACTTTTAAACGTCTGATGCAAATGTAAAAGCTTTGTAAAAAACTAACAACTAAACATTTACTAACTTCTCAGGGCACAACAAATTACAAAGCCAGCCTGTTCCAATTAAACCCTTTATATCCACACCTTAAGAGACACACTGACACCAGCTTCACACCCTCATTTACTGCATGAGTGTGTGTGTGTGTGTGTGTGTGTGTCCACTTCTACCAAACCTCAGCCCTAGCGGAAAGGCTATTACAGCTCACATTTTACTGCCCATTACCACTGAGGTCATTAGTGGAGAGAGGGATGGGCCTCCTCTTAACCTATTGATCATTGTAACTACTAGCATTTAATCCGCTGGTGAATGAGCTGGAATCTCTTTAAGACAGGCCTGCCGCAGAAGAGAAGCACTTCAGCTGAAAAATATCATCCTGGCCACTATATCAGCAGCACTTAAGAGGAGTGAGGGATACCGCTGCTTACTGCTCAGAGCTGTTCGCTCTTCTCCTCTGGCCGTAATTGTGGAAGTGTGCGGAATGAAATTATGAATTGTGGTAAATGGCCATATCACTTGATAAGAGGTGAGGAAAGAACAAATACATATTTCAAGCCATCTCATAATGAAAGCGCTATGAGATAAAGCATATATCTGGTTAAACGAGATAGAATGAATTTTATGAATGCATATTTCAGTCGTCATGTGGGCAGTTTTAAAGAGCACAAGACTTGTTTGCTAAGAAAGAGAGAGAAAGAATTGTTAAGAAAGAAAGAAAGTGAGCAAACTTGAGAAAGCTGACGGTTATGAATTTCACTGTGGAGAGGTGTAGGCCAGGTGTGAGTGTAGCGCATTAACATACACACAGAAAGTGTAACATACTCAAACAGCTGCTATGTGACTGTAGGCAATGTGCTAGCGCAGGCCTGCTGTCCACAGGCCCTACCCAAACTATACACACACACACATCATACGCTGTACACTCAACATTCACATGCCAACACATGCAAACATCTGCAATCTGCAAAAATGTATAAGTGAGCCTGACACGTAATGTTTTAAAATAAAAAAAATATTAAAAACGGCAAGAAACTTTTAAATGTAAAAAAAAAAAAAAAAAAAGCATAAAAATGTAAAAAAAGATGAAAAGATGAATATTAAAAGAGAAAAAAACAAAAAAAAAAAAAAAACACAAAAAGCTAAAGTAGGTAAATGTAACAAAATGCAAATGTAAAAAAAGAAACAAAATGTAAAATAGGTAAAATGTAACAAAAAGATAAAATAATAAAATCATTTAAAAAATATTATGTAAAACATATATTAATTTTAATCGCTTTGCCTCTTCAATCAAACATAAAAGTGCAAACATTTGTGGGTTAAAATTAACGATTAAGTATAATGTTATTATTATTTTTTTTTTACTCGAATGTGTTGAATCGCAATGCCAGCTGGAAGAATGTACTGGACGCAGCTGCGGATCCAGCTCATTTGAGCCTGGCGCTCAAATCCACCGTCCAGTTCATCTTCAGCCCATGACTATGAGCAGGAAACGGCATCCAAAAATACGGCTCTAACGAGGAAACATCTGACACACATCTGACAAACCTCAGAAACACTGATACTGACTTAATGAAGAACGCATTCTTCCTGAGAGAGCAAAATGTCATGCACGGAGAGAACGAGAGAAAGCGGGAAAGAGAGATAGGCAATTAAGATGAAGAGTGAAGGGGGGCAACTTCAATCAGAGCGTCTCGTACATTGAACTGGCCGTACGGAAACAGGTTGCAAAGAAAGAAAGAAAGAAAGAAAGAGGGCAGGAAAAAAAAAAAGAAAATCAAATTTTAATGCCAGCTCCCTGGTGTCATCTTGTTTTGTCAGGACATCAAATAGAATTGAGAAGTACAAAATAACAAGCCCTTGAGAAATCAGAGGAGGTTTGGTCTGTTTGAAGCCTCTTGGTTTACCTTGTCCGGAGAAATGGGGAATAGCATTGTCCGTACGCTCATTTGGCACGGCGTGCCGTGAAAAAAAAAGAAAGGATTTCATATTATGTGCATTCTGTAATTATTCATTTGAATGTACAACTTTAATTTCTAGAATTGTTTTTCTTTTTCCAAAATTTCTATTTCCATTCCTAATGTAATAAATGGAGATATTCTTGTCTAATATTAATGCATTTATGAAAACATGCATGTACTATTATTATTATTATTATTATTATGAAACAAACAAACAAAAACAAACTCTAGGGCTGAAGCATAGATATATTCATCTCCCCAGCCGCTTCTGAATGGTGAATAATTCCTTTCCCTCTTCCTCGCTCTGGCTCTCGCGCAGCCCGTTTACAGTTCACATAAACAGGATAATCATAGTCACATTTTCTGCCCATTTACCGAGCAGATTTTGTGGGGGGAAAGCGGCCCATTCAAGGCAACTGTAAAAACAAAAATCCAGATTGCGCTTTAATTAACTTCTAAACCACAAACAAACAAGTTCTCAGCAGAGTTGGCCCGGTCTGCCGTAAAACAAACAAGCAGGGGCGAAGGAGAGCATGAGGTTCAGCTTTGCCTTTCCCACACTAACTAAACCCCACTGCAGGTGGGTGTCCCGAAGGGGTGGACCATCAGCCCCAGGACCCTCTGGGGATGCTCACTTAATCTTGCGCACAAACTGAGGTTGAGTGCATTATGGATGTGGCACAGGCATGTGTCGTGCCTTGATGTGTTGGCTAAGTGGGATTCAAGCACAAAAAATAAACACACAATCTATCCCTTTTTTTTTTTTTTTTTTTTTTTACTGATTTTTCTCACAATGAAAACAGCATATTGAATTCATATTTATAGTTTTATATTGAATATCCTGACCCTTGACATCTACTGCTTTCAAGTCCTCCTGGGAAGTACCTACTTATGAGTTCAGAAATTACGACGTGCTGTATGCTCAAGTGATTGTGGTCAGAATTAAATGCACCCTTTGGGCAAATTCATAGTTATTTTTCCAGTTTTCACTTCCCAACAAAGACAGCTTTGTTTAGTTCTAGTACCACTAAATAAAGAGCAAAGGATGTGCATTAAATGTACTGTAAAATTTATTTAATGTTTATCCAACGCAACTAACAAATGAGGAACATCACAAGCAACTTATAAAAAATATTTCAAATGTATTGTTATTAATTTTATATTATTATTTTTTAATTAAATATTTATTCTTGTGCTGCCACAAAGAATTATAGGACATATTTCTGGTTAATTAAAAACTAGACTAAATTAGTAATATTTTTCTTTGCAAGCCATTCCAACTATTCTTCATCAGCAGTTTACAACATGTTTTACAATTACAGTTTATAATCAAAACCCAATTTTCTACCACCATGATTCTTTACTAACATGTTCCCAAAACATTTTCTCACTGGTAAATATGACATTGTGGTAGAGATTTCGTAAAAACAACCTTACAGACATGACTGGCAGCAATAATCATTTTGAACCTCAACACAACCCCAGGTGACCCTTGACGTGACTCTCCTCACACACACTAAAACAAGACCGCTGAATGTCTCCCGCTCAACTCAGTCTGACATGTGCCATTAAAAACAATGGTGTCGACAAACTCCCTTCGACCACTTTACACCTAACCTCCCCCCCACCCCCCCTCGCTCTACTCATCCCGCTGATATGATTTATGGTTTACCAGCTCAGCGAGGTTACGCAACGTCGCGCATGCCTTCAGATGTGTTATTGGAGTCGGTGGAGATTTAATTAAGATCACAGTCGCACAAATCCCCCTCAAATTGAGAATTTACTCGAGACAATGGTCGTCAAATCCTCGCACGGGAGAGGTCTCATTCTGCACAACGCCAAATGACAACAACGCTAATCCTTGTTTCCATGACATCACATGAAGGTTTTGGTAAATTGCGATTTGTGTTTTGATCAGCCACGTTGTGATGTTTGTTGTCAGGGTTGATTATTGTTGAGTGGAAGATACTGTTAGCATGTGGCAAGAGCTAATATGCACAACGAAGACATAAACGAGTTTATCTTTATTGTAATTTGTTAAATAAATCAAACATTTTGCTAAAAATTTCTATCAAATATAATCTAAATCTGCACTAAAATTAGTTTAGAAAGTAAAAAGTTGCAGATGTGTGAGTCGAGGAAGAAGCCGCAACCTTTTTTTGCTGTATATCATAAAATTGTCTTTCAGAGCAATTCGTCACTTCCCTGCTCTTTCCTGAGAGGATGCTCACCTGGTGTGCTTTCTGGAAACAGTGTAGGAGAAAAGGAAGAACAAATGCATCTTTAGAAAAAAACAAGTTTTCTTTATCTTTTTCCTCTGTGGGAGAATGAAGGAAAAATACAACAGAAAAGAACAGCTGGCAATGCCGTGTGTCATCACCAAAGTATTCTCGATTCTTACCACATAATATAGAGCAAGATGTCTGTGAAAGAGGTCAGTCACATGAACGACTGACCAGATAACCCCCCTCCCCAACTCTTTTTTTCCCTCTCTTTCTTGAAAAAAAAAAAAAAAAAACCTTTCCTATGGGAAATATCTATTCAACACACACACACACACAGTTTGCTTGTTCTCCAGTCTCAAGTAAACACACACATGTGAATATTCTCTCACACACCAACATTGTTGTCGCCACTAATACGTGCCGAGCGGTAGAAATGACAGGTGTTGGCAGGCTCACGGCCTGTCAGGGTACGACATAAATGCGGTTCGGCCCCAGCCAGAGCGGACCCTAATGCACTACTAATGAACAATAAATCAAGTCTGATTACAAACTGTCAGCCCAATCAGCTCTCACGCTTTCTAAACGAAGGGGCCCGGTGGTCACAGCTGTGCGGCATTACCCTCCGCGAGGCTCCCTGTTTAGCCTTTACTTTCCACACGTCCAGTCGTTACCTCTCCCGTCCTCTCCTGCCATCCTCGTACTCAAGCCTAAGTCCCAACCTTCACAATCATTCCCTTCTAAATAATGACAACAACCAGAAATTTGTGTCCTAATTATCGCAAAGCAGCATTTAAATCATTTGCTTTAATAATCGAAGAAAATAACGGCCCTCAAATCCAGTACAGGAGAGTGTCAAAACTTTGACATAGTTTCAACGAGCACACTACTGGCATGTGCACGGTCACACTCTCGTGCACACACACACACACACACACACACACACACACACACACACACACACACTAGGGCCCACGACACAAGTGTCAAATCGGAGAGTGCTCCTGCCCCTTTCTAAATGTGGGTAACCGTGAAGGGGAACAGAACCCCCCAACACACACACACACACACACACACACACAACCAGCAAGCACTTATTTCCACAAGAATGCAATACAAATCTAAACAATCTAACTTAAAATATAATCATTGCGTAGCAAGTGCAATCTTAAAAACCTTTCTACAACTGAAAAAAGCTGCACAAGTTTCTGCATAACTAAAAAGTCTGTAACTAAAAACATGTATGTACAGCACAGAATAACATTTACCAAAAGCCTCATATTAAAATCCTGCGCTTGTAAACTGCAAGTGAGAGGAGAAGCTTCAAACATCAACTTGTAATCGCATCACAGTGTTTACACGTCACCTAACCAACCAGCATGATAGAAACAAATACAAACAGCATGCAGAGAAATCAGCCTCTTTTCCTTTTCCCCTGGACCTAATGCATTGTTAAAACTTTTCTACGGCAACAGAAACAGCTCTTTCATTGAAAAATTACAGAATCAATCATATTGACAAACCTGACAAACTCCATTTGGCTGGCAGGGTAAACAGAGTGAAGCTGGGCCGTTTGGAGGATCGCGGAAGATGAGAAGACACAAGTCGCGGAGCGGAGAGGGAGAGAGAGCGAGAGGCAGAGAGGGGGAGAGAGAGAGAGAGAGAGAGAGAGAGAGGCGTTTACAGCGAGCGTGTGCGTGTGCTGCCGCGTCTCGAGCCTTTTTCCCGGGGATATGGACAGATTGCACGCGCAAGGTTGCTCCCTAGCTGACAAGATACAAAACTATCCAATCAACCACGCCCTTTCTCCACCAATCACAAGCAGCCCTCTAAACATAATCAATTCAAATGGGGACACAAGCAGCGGCAGGGGCCGCCGCAGGCCATGTGTATGTGTGTGTGTGTGTGTTTGGAGGTGGGGGGTGGGGGGGCAGGTGAAGCAATGCCTTTGTGTGGGACCCTATTAAAAAAAAAAGAAAGAGAGGGAGAGAGAGAGAGAGAGAGAGAGAGAGAGAGAGAGAACAAAAAGAACCTAAACAAAACAAAATGAAAAAAGCAGCACAGTTGATGGCTGTTAACCCTTTGACCCTAGTAAAGGTTTTGTCCATGCTGGTGAAACAATGGAAGAGTGTAGAAAAGAAACCCTTTAATTAAACAACAGATAAGCAAACACTATCTGACAGAGAGAAAGAGAGAGAGAAACAGAGAGCATCTGCAAGTTGTTATTGTTCTTATAAAGTGGAATTGTTTATAGTAACACAAGCTTGGCTCTTCATTTTATTAAGAAAAAAGGGAGAATTTAGTTTTTATTTTTTATTTTAAGCATATAAATGACAGTTACATAAATGTAAAAAAAAAAAATTCATAATTTTTTAATATAAAATGTTATGATAAATCTAATATTTCTCAAACACTTTAAAGTGTACATTTTAATCTATTTGATCAGAGACATACCATAAATATTGAAAAGGTTGCTGTTTCAATTCACAGACTGACTGTGTGTGTGAGTTCAATTCACAGTCTAACTCCCATCCAAATCCACTAATTTCCACAACATAAAATAACACACACCGCGGCTCCACTTCTGCTGTGAACGGTTAGAACATAAGTGCTCAGAGCTAGCAAGTGATTAAAACATCACCACCTTCTCACACTTTTTTTTTTTTTTTATTAAAAAAAAGAGGGAAAAACACAGAAAAGTTGCTTCGCCCTCTACTGGCAAATTTTATATTACACATTCAAATACCAATGCTAAACTTACTGCCTTAGTTAGTCAATAGTTTTTACAAATGTTTTACAATTAGAATATTAGCTTTTTTTTTTTTTTTTTTTTTTTTAAAGAAAAGCTCCTGCACGTAATAAAAATATATTTAGGCAAGATAAAAGTAATATTTATATTTTGCATTATGTAAATAATACATGTAATACATGAAGGATTATAAACATTTTGAAAAATTAAAATGGAACGATTGAGACAATAGCAATATAAAAATCATGCACAAAAAAATAAGTAAAAAATATATATATATATATATATATATATATATATATATACACACACATACTGTACATGCATATAAATTACTAAAATAAGTAAATAAATGAATACCCTTATAAAAGTAATAACCTTATAAGAAAATATTGTGCTAGTATCACATAATAAATCATACCGTCGACACAAACAACAACAGAATAATTATCATATTCACGTAGTGGAATTTATGTTGCATATGTCTAAAAAACTTTGTAGTGTCATAGTTTGTGGAACAGTAAACAACAGTTTCTGTAGTCCATCAAAGACTGACTGTATTAATTACTGATGAGTTAAAAGTCTATACATGATGTACCTTAGTGAATAATTAAATACTTCATTGTTTCTCTGGCAAACACTCTCAGAAGTGCGCACATTGACACACTTATATAAAACACACACATGCTCAAGCAAGGGCAAAAAGGCAAGCAGCCGCGCAAGTATGCACACATAACGCATGCAGCCGCGCATATGAACACACACGCGCACACACACACACACACTTGGCCGTACCCCCTCTCCCATGCCGTCTCCCCTGGGCAGAATGTCGGCATATTCTCAATAAAACACCTTCTTAGCAGTAATAGGCCACTGTTCTCATTTCACTGCTCCCAAAGGGCTCATGATAAATTTAGCAGACATACAGTTCAAGCCTCCTCCTCTTGTCTCTCTCTCTCGCTCTCTCTCCATCTATCTGTGCTGTGTTCGGGCCTGTACGCCATAATTACCCATACTCTTTCTATCCAAGCCGTCTAATAGATCTTGCTGTTTATTCACTCCATCACTTTGTGAGTCACAGAACCAACACTATTCATTTATGTCTTGTTACAGATAATTGGAAAGCACAGGTTGACTCCTTTGCAAGACTGACACACAAACAATAACGCGCTCCGTCTCAGATCAGCTCCGCGGTTCCCTGTATGACTGTCAGGGTGACACAGGGCCAGGGGGGAAACTGATCCCAGATAAGTATTTGCAGTAACCTGCTTGAGCTTAGCATTTGAACCGCACAGTCATACAAATCCTCTCGTGAAGAGTCATCACAAAACCACTACAGACGTGACGGGTTCTAGTACTACTACTATGACGAGATATCTTCGTTCAAAGACCTTTTGCGCGGGTCTAAATAAACTCATTGGTAACGCCGTCCTGTGACTAAATGTAATCTGTTGTTTACTTAAACAGGTTTTAGCAGAACAGGTGTGATGTTAACAGAAAACAGCTGGTGCTGTGGGCAACAACCTTCGTTTTGAAGGACCAAACACACACACACACACACACACACACACACACACACACACACACACACACACACACACACACACACACACACACACACACATCTTGAATGTCACTTCTATTAATGAATGAGCAGAGACCAAACAGTCATCTCTGACCTCTGACTATCATGACGGCAGCAGTTTCAGTACAGTATGTGTGCGGTGTTGATATTTGGCAAAGGTAACGAGGGAACAGACAATCACTACAGAAGCCGCAAACTGAAACGATTATATGTGCATTTAGCAATTTGCACTATGACAAAAGCTGTTTAATATAGAGAAGATCCTGTTTGATTATTCCTGTGCTGATACGTAAGTGAAAAGTGTTCCACCACGGTCTGTGCTTCGCTGTGGCTTTGACTTCAGTCAAAACATGAGCTTTTGTTTGTGATGTTCGACATAAATGAAGTGGGTGGGGGAACGTTGTTTTCTTTATGTGCTATTGTGATTGATTCAGAGTGTGTCCTTTTTTGAGTCAGACACTATTTTTGGAGGCGTCATCAAAACATTTCGATCAGAGGAAAGAAACACAAAATCTTAAGAAACAAGTTACCATATTTGAACAGTGAACTATTTGCTGTAAAAAAAAAAAAAAAAAAAAAAAAAAAAAAAGTTTAATTTCATATATGAAGGTTTTTTTTTTTTTTTTTTTTGCATTTTAAATAAAATATAAAATAAATGTTGAAATACATATATGAGGGCTGCCCTGGACTAAAGATACCTATGGTCGACTAAAAGTTGTTCGTTTCAAACGGTTAGTTGACTAATCGTGCGTTTATTAATAAAACATATAAATTATGATAAAGAGTCTTTAATGCCTACATAGCCTAATCAGAGCTCAAGCGCACACAAAAAGCACGTCGAGGAAAAACAGCAAGAAGATTGCTTTAACATTTTAATAATTTTATTATATATATATATATATATATATATATATATGTGTGTGTTCACAGAGAGAGACGACAGAAAGCGGACCATGTTTGCTCTCATTGTTTTACAAAAGCACAACGTTTTGTTTTTATTATGAGTGCACATAAATAAAAGTAGACTCTTTAAAGATTCAAATGATGTATTACTCTTCTCTGTATGACCAAAAATGACAGAGTATTTTAAGTGCAAGTAATCGCACCGGTGCCTCCATGTTAGCTGTCATGCAGTAAGCGCACTACTATTCAGCTTTCACATTCTGCACAAACACATTTTTCTAGATTAACGATAAAGCGATCGGCCATGTAAAGTTGCTACTACTTGCATGTTTCAGGTGATAAGCCATACTTAAGGTCGATGAATGATAGGCGAGCGTTTGGATTTCCTGCCCGATGTACTGTAATTTCGCCACTTCCTGTGGATTTTAGCGACTAATTAACATACATTATTTTGGCCCTAATGTATGTTAATACCACATACAGGGGTTGGCCAATGAAACTGCCTAGTGGTCAATCTTCACTGATTGTACATTCCATCAGTAAGAGCAGAGTGTGAAGGTTGAGCAGAGAAATAGCAAAAATTGCAATAAAATAT
This sequence comes from Megalobrama amblycephala, assembly GCF_018812025.1. Classification (NCBI taxonomy): domain Eukaryota; kingdom Metazoa; phylum Chordata; class Actinopteri; order Cypriniformes; family Xenocyprididae; genus Megalobrama; species Megalobrama amblycephala. The sequence continues at coordinate 4,473,419 of NC_063051.1, forward strand.
TGCAATCCACACAACATAATGGAAAACATATCAGAGTTCAAAGGAGGACAAACTGTTGGTGGGCATCTTGTTGGCTCTTCTGTGACCAGGAGAGCAAGTCTGGTGTATCAACGGCTATGGTATCCAGGGTAATGCCAGCATTCTACCAGGATGAAACGCATCCAACAGGAGTAACTGTCGACACAAGAGGAAGCTGTCTGAAAGGGATGTCCAGGTATTAACCCAGATTGTATCCAAAAAACCTAAAACCACAGCTGCCCAACTCACCGCAGAATTAAATCCGCACCTCGACTCTTCTGTTTCCACCAAAAGAGTTAGTTGGGAGCTAGACAGAGTCAATGTTCATGGTCGGGCTGCTATAGCCAAACCTTTGGTCACTCGTGCCAATGCCAAATGTTGGTTTCAATGGTGCCAACAGTGCAAATCTTGGGCCGTGGACATTGTGAAACATGAACTGTTTACTGATGAGTCCACCTTCACTGTCTTTCCCACATCTGTGGACGTTACAGTGCGGAGAAGCCCCAAAGACGCTTAACAGCCGAACTGTTGCTGCCCAGAATGAAGCACAGGGGTGCATCAGTGATGGTCTGGGCTGCAATATCATAGCATTGCCTACTGTGCTTGATAGGCGCAACACTGCCAAGGACTACCGAGCCATTCTGGAGGACCATGTGCACCCAAACATTGTACCCTGAAGGGGGTGCCATGTATCAGCATGATAATGCACCAATACACACAGCAAGACTTGTGACAGAATGGTTTGTTGAACTTGAAAGTGAAGTTGAACATCTCCCATGGCCTGCACAGTCACCAGATCTGAATATTTTTGAGCCACTTTGGGGTATTTTGGAAGAGAAAGTCCGGAAACGTTTTCCTCCACCAGAATCACGTAGTGACCTGGCCACTGTTGTGGAAGAGGAATGGCTCAAAATCCCTCTGGCCACTGTGAAGGATTTGTATCTGTCATTTCAAAGACAAATTGATGCTGTATTTGGCCATAGAAGGAGGCCCTACACCATCTTTTAATCTTAAATGATATATCACAAATAAAATAAAATATTAAGGTAAGGTATCTATATTAACGTATTCATTATATATTCTGACATCGTCAGAGATCAAAGAATTTACTGGCATGCTAAATGAGTGTCAGCCAAATGCAAGCGAACATCTTTGCTTTACCAAACTCAGCTGACCTTTCCAAACAAAGCAGCACTAGGCCACAGCAGGGTATTTTAACATCTGTAATAAATATAAACCAACACCATATGTGTTTTGTCTACACTTAATGACAATTTTAATACTTCAGAAATAGAAAAAAAAACAGAGTGAGAGAGAAAGAGCTCAACTACTAAAAGCAGTTAAACATACACACAGATCACAGTAGCCCATATTCCTCAGTCCCAAGCATCTCATGCTAACCGCTGACAACTGTCAGTTCTCCAGTGAACCCACAGGCCGTCAGATGTGGCTTCACACAAGAGACTTCACCAAGCTTCTCGTATAGCTGTTAGTGTTTTGGAGTCTCAAATACGACCTATATACATCTATCCATAAACTCCCTGCAGGACGAATGAATCAGTCCTAGCAACACGGACCACACATCTGCATTCCGGGGTGGAAAATGAATGAAAAGATGGAAAGATTTGAGGGATGAGGGGAGAAGGGGAGGAGACATGAAGAAGGGGATGGCGGGCGGCTCGGGGGTAGAAAAGAAACATGACTGAAGTGAAAAGGTCTCCAAAATGGCACTGTTGCTTTAAGGTTTGGCGCTCGGAGTTGATGCGACAGCAATCTGATGGTTGGACGTTACTCACTGGCTGGGCCAGACGGTCTGGAAAAAAGCGTGATGACCTCATCGTGACAGCATCATCCAAACCTGTTTCTCATCTACACATTACACATAATGCATTCTTACAATATGACTAGAAAAAACAAACGGCTGAAGAGAACAGGAATGATACGTGGCTACAGCCACAGATGGAGGAATGAGAAATACGCAGATGGTTCCTTCTGAGGGCCTTCGGAGTGGAAAAAAAGCGGCAAAACAATTATGACTTTAAAGGAATAGTTTGCCATAAAAATATGATTCTGTCATCATTTACTAACCCTCATGCTGCCAAACCCATATGACTTTCTTTCTTGTGAGACACAAAAAGTGACTATTTGAAGAATATCTTGGCTGTCCTGTTGTCTTTATTAGGTATTTAGTATTCATCAGTGTTGTACAGATAGACTAGTGGAGTGGTGTGAAAGGAATTCACTTATTATAAACGTAAAGAAGACAAAGGAAATGATTTTTGGTCTTCCAGCAAATACATATCTAACACTGGTGACTGTACATAACATACAGATTGAACAAGTGTCCTCTTATAAATACTCTGGTGTCTATGTGGATGATGCTTTATTATGGAGTGCACATACAGATTATGTTTGTTGTAAGGTACAAACAAACAGATTTTGCTATCGTTTTTTTTTTTTTTTCCAATTTATAACAGAGTGTTGTGCAATATGGAATATGTGCATGGATGGTGTAGCCGTCACTCTGTTCAACCCTGAAGCTCGATTGGCTAGACTGCAACTTATTTGCTCAAAAATTGTGAGTCAAGTTTTCAAGATACATATATTAAAAAGATGTCGTCTCTGGCAGGCAAAATTATGTCTGACCCTTCTCATATTCCATATGAAGATTATCAGCTTTTACAATCAAACAGAAGACTTAGAGTTACATATGCTCGAATGAACAGATTACAGAAAGTTTTGTTCACTAGTCTGTCAAATTATTGAATCAGAGTTACAGCCAGTTATGTATATATGTATTTATGTATTGTTATTAGTATTAGTGGTGTAATGTATTGATGTGGTAGTGAAGTGTATTGTATGTGTATTGATGTGAGACAGTGAACGCTGTGGGACGCAAAAGCAATTTTTTAGAAGAAATTCCAACAATAAAAGTGAAACTGAAAAATATAATGAAAGCGAATAGGGAGTGGGGCTGTCACAACTACAAAACTACAAAAAAGTATCATAAAAAGTGGTCCAAACGATACGGCTCCTGCGCTATAGTCTTCTGAAGCCATTCAATTGCTTTGTGTGAGGAACAGAACAAATTAATTTGACATCTGCCCTAGCTCTCATTGCTGTGTTCATGAGAGATCATAAGTACAGCAACATCCAAATATTAAATCAAGTCAATAAAACAGCGGAATAAGTTGATTTATTTGAAACGCTTGTTGTGTTCCTCTGTAAGACACTTTGTATAAAAGCCTCTGCTAAATTAATACATTTAAATTTTAAGTACTGTAAATGACTCAATTCACAAAACTGGTCCAAATATTTTTTTCTTCATGAATCATACTGATTTGGTTCTCATTGATCTTTGCAGAGGTTAACAGATCATTTTGGAGGTGAAAATTATCAGTGAAAAATCATTTAAGTTTAAGTGAAATCTGTGAAAAAGTTTGTCAGACAAAGCGATTGAACGGCAAAACTATCTTCAGATTTGTAATATGGTGCATGAATTTGATACATTTGGTGCTTTTTTGAAGCTTGAATGCTTTATTATCCATTTATTAGTATATTATTCAAAACTCCATGGAAGAAAAATAATCAAAAGTTTGTAATCACATGAGAGTAAATGATGTAAGAAAATCAATGATGACAGAATATTTAATTTTATGTGAACTTAAAATAAAAAATTAAAAATGTTTATTTAAAACAGAGATAGTTTTTTTTATTTCTTTTATATATACAGTACATACACACAAACAAACAAACAAACAAGCAACCATTCAAAATGTGGTGTCAGTACTTTTTTTTAAAGAAATTAAAACTTTTATTCAGCAAGGATGCATTTGATTGATCAAAAGGGATAGTAAGGGCATTTATAATTTTGGAAATTATTTCTGTTTCAAATGAATGCTGTTCTTCTGAGCTTCTATTAAACAAAGAATCCTGATAAAAATATTAAGCTGCACAACCATTTTCAACACTGATAATAATCAAAAATGCTTCTTGAGGACCAAATCAGCATATCAGAATGATTTCTGAAGGATCATGTGACACTGAAGACCGGAGTAATGGCTGCTGAAAATGTATCTTTGCCATCATAGGAATAAATTACATTTTAAAATATATCAAAACAGAAGACAGTTATTTGAAATTGTAATAATTTTTCACAATATTACCGTTTTACTACATCTTTGATCAAATAAATGCAGCCTTGTTGAGCATAAAAGACTTTTTTCAAAAATTCTTACTGACCCCAAACATTTGAACTCCCCTCCACACTGACATTATCAGAGTTGGACTGCAAACAGCCTCATTGTCATCTCCAGAGCGGAGCAGGGGTTGACAGACTCCGCAGCCCACGTCGGGCTTCTCGTGGCAGAGCTGGGCTCTATGCTGTGCTGGGTTTATCTGTAAGAGGCTGGAAGCTCTGGCCGAGCTCCAGCGAGCCCCAGCACACCACACCGCTAATGAGTTACAGATTGTTGCACTGTGGTATACATGTGTCAGGACAATGCCATGGGTCTCCACCAAAAAAAAAACGGTAGTTCAAAAAAAGACTGGAGAGAAAAAAACTGCAGAGAAGAAAGAGGGTATTAGTGAAGGCGAGCCAAGGCCTGACTTCTGCACTGTGTCATGTAACACTCTATGAAGACGAGGAATTGCAGTCTGTCTGTGCGTGTGTGTGTGGAGGGGAAGGGGGTTGCGGGCCCTTCATCGTTTGTTAAAGTGAGAGGACATTATCGCTTGACCTCCACTTGCCCTCCCTACGACTGCATATGATCATGAAAGAAAGGCAAAGAGAAACAGAAGGAGAGAGATTGTGCAAAACGGCTCTACTGATTACTTCCTGTGACATCATCAAAACACTGAAAAAAAACAGACATTTTTGACCATTGAGGGCCGAGAGAACCATTGAGTCTAGATCACAACATAGGACATTTAATGAACAACGAAAGTCAAAAAATGCTTCAAAAATACTTCAGTTGCTGATGTTTTAGAGTAGGAGCCCTGTGATCAGGGTCCAACATTAAAAGGTGAGTAAAATGAAAAATTATTAAATAAATATAAATATTTCAAACATTACATCATTTTTTCTATCCATCTATCTTACAGTATTATGTTGGGTGGTTGCCAGGGTGTTGCTATACAGTTGCTAAGATGTTCTATGAGGCTGCTAGTGTGATCTGGGTGGTTTCTAGGGCATTACCTTTTTAGTTGCAAGGATGTTCTTTGTAGTTTCTACCGTGATCTGAATTGTTGCTTACTGGCCTAAAGCGCTATAACATTCTGATCCCTAGAAAAGTCAGTTCTTCACTGAAAGCGTATGAGATTTTTCATACAATTTAGTGTCAACCGAATCATGAGAAGCAATAAAAAGAAGTATTATAGTAAACTACTGGAGGACAATAGAAGTAATTTAAGAAATACTTGGAAAGTGTTGAATGAAATGATTAAGAATAAAAAAGGTAAAACGGAAGTTAATAATTATTTTCTGACAAAAGATAATATAGAAGTTAAGGATATGACAATGGCTGCAAATGAATTTAATGATTTTTTTGTTGGAGTTGGTCCAGGTTTGGCTGAGGGGTTTGCAAGGACCGGCAGTATAGATGATGTGTTAAGCAACAATGTAAATATTAACGAATCTATGTTTGTTAAGGAAACTGATGAAAAAGAAATTATAGAGATTGTTAAAACATTTAAGAGTAAAAAGTCAACTGACTGGAATGGTATTGACATGTTTATGATAAAAAGTATTATTGGTTGTGTTGTTAAACCTTTAACGCATGTATGTAATCAATCTTTGAAAACTGGAGTTTTTCCAGAAAAAATGAAAATGGCAAAAGTGATACCAATATATAAGGCTGGTGAAAAACATACACTCTCAAACTATAGACCTGTTTCACTGCTCTCCCAATTTTCAAAATATTAGAAAAAATATTTTCTAAAAGGCTCGATAACTTCATTACTAAACATAATATACTGTGTGATCAGCAATATGGTTTCAGGACTAATAGGACAACCTCACATGCACTTATTCAATTTGTGGAAGAAATAACAACAGCAATAGAACAAAAAAAATATGCAGTAGGGATATTCTTGGATCTTAAGAAAGCATTTGATACAGTAGACCACAATTTTTTGATTATGAAATTACACAAATATGGAATTAGGGGGACTGCACTTTCTTGGTTAAATAGCTACTTACATAATCGACAACAATATGTTGAACTGCAAAACCATATTTCAAAGTCAAAGAAAATTACTTGTGGGGTCCCCAGGGGTCAGTGTTGGGACCATTGTTGTTTAACTTGTATATTAATAATGTATGTGAGGTGTCAAAACACTGAAAACCATTTGTTTGCTGATGATACTAATTTAATCTGTTCTGGAGAAAATATGGAACAACTCTTGGATACAGTGGAAAATGAATTACAAAAGCTGAAGAGCTGGTTTGATGCAAATAAACTAACACTGAATTTAAGTAAAACTAAATTTATAATTTTTGGTAATCGAGCTATAATTTTAAACAAAAAGCTTATGATAAATGATATTGAGATAGAAAGAGTAAATGAATTTAAATTTTTGGGAGTAATAATTGATGAAAATTATGTTGGAAGCCACATATACATTATATCAAGGCTAAAATATCTAAATCAATTGCTATATTGTATAAAATTAATTATCTATTAAATCAACAAACATTGTACATGTTGTATTGTTCCTTCATACTTCCATACATCACTTACTGTTTGGAGGTATGGGGAAACACTTATAAAACTAATACTGAACCAATATTTATCCTTCAAAAGAGAGCCTTAAGAATTGTAAATAAAACTACCTTTAGAGCACCAACTACTCCACTGTTTATTAAATTAAAAGCACTAAAATTCAGAGATATGGTTGACTTTAAAATTGCACAAATCATGTATAAAATAAATAATCAACAGCTATCGAATAGTATTCAAGGGTTGTTTCAAATGAGAGAGAGCAAACATCACTTAAGAGGAACATTTGTATTTAAAAAGAAATTTATAAGAACAAATTCTAAATATCACTGCATCTCAACCAAGGGAGTTACTGTATGGAACAGCTGCAGTGAAGAGATAAAATCATGTACAACAATGAGTAACTTTAAAAGATTATTTAAACAGAATATATTAAATGAATATGAAAAGGACTCGAGGTGATAGGAGTGTATACAGGTTCATTGGTTTATATGTTAAGTCTAGTAAAAAAAAAAAGAAAAAGAAAAAAAAAAAAAAAAAAAAAAAAAAAAAAAAAAAAAAAAAAAGGGAATGTGTGTGTATGCATCTGTATCTATGTGAATGTATGGGTTTATGTGAATATAAGGTAGGTAGATATATGGTGTATGTAAAGATGTATGTATAAGAGAAGTATCAAATTGTTTTGTATTTAACTAAAGGATAAAAATAGAGAAATGGGGTAGGACTTGAAAAGTTTGTTACGAACTTCTTCCTACTCCTTTTTGAACATGGGAATTTCTATAATATTTTTGGAAGATTGTGTTGAGAAGTATATGATTTAAATTCAGCTGCTATTTTAATTTAATTTTATATATGTATGCATGTTTGTATATATATTTTTTTATTTACATGTTCAAATAAACTAAACTAAACTAAAAAACCTGACAAAAACAATCCAAGAGCTTAGATAACTAATAGCACATTTCACAACAAGCACATTCGCTGAAGCTTTTCTATAGAGCTTTTGGTACAGCATCAAACTCCTCCAGATGATTTGCACATGTTTGGAAGATACTAGCTCATTTCCACCAAAAATAAGCGAACAGACCAGCTGATCTCAACAAGCGTCAACACTGTCTAAGGAAACAAACAACCTCTCTTTTCAGGCTGCCTATTGACACCACGTTTATTTTGCTATATCTTCTGGCCAACTCGAGCGTGAACGGCAAAAGTTTACGCTCAAACGGCCTTTAACGGCAAAAGTTCACAAGTGCATGAGGATAGGCATGACATTTACACTGTGCAATGATCAACCAAACCACAACGTGTCTAGTACGGGCATTACGCTAGTGGGCGAAAACCATGTCAAAATAACACTGCCAACCCAGCTGCACGTCAAGTAATCCTCCATAGGTGATGGCTCCCTACCCATCATCCCTTGTGGCAATACACAGTTAACCACACCTGCTTTCACAGCATTGATGCAAATAATCCTCACTCTTTTTTGGGTCTTTTTTTATTTTTCTTCATTCCATGGAGAGGGTGGACTATCAAGGAAGGTCCGCAAGTGTTGTTCCTAATTACCTATTTCTCCACTCCTGATCCTGTGGCGGGCATAATTAGTTACCTGGGGCTGCAATCCAATTTGAAGTGATGACAAGAAAGCGATCCATGAAAAAGTAATAAGTTAAATCCAATTTCAGACTGCCTCTAATTAAATGCACATGGAACTAATGACTCAAGCCCTACCATTTCAGTGATAACCGTAATTAGCAAGGAGGGAGTTGCACTCTCTCGATCTTCCTCTCTCTCTCTCTTTCTCTTGTTGACTCTCTCTCTTCTCTGCTGTAGGTGTAAAGTGGTAAAGTGGCGTGGACTCTTAATTACACGTGTCATTTTGTCTGTGATTTACTCGCGTTTTTTTGACCAGCCGAGTGTGTTTAGCCTCTGCTCCGGTCTGTCACTACACCAGATGTTTATGGTGTTCCATGTTGTGTGTCATATTAATAAAGATTTTCCCCCCATTTAATGTTTTAAAATCTCCTAGTATGACTAATGAAGAAATATAAGACATATTGTCTGTTAATTGTCCAGCATCCAATGCACTACTTATGTTAGAGACGCCCATCGATTAGTAAAGGTTCCCATGAGTTTACTGCCATACCCTGTGTTCCCTATAAGCCCAACAATTAACAATTAGTGTGCTACAATTAAATTTCTCACTGCTGACCAAAATAAATAATGTGCAAACACTTAAATCATCAAAGTCTTAGGTGGACGGTGATTAAAATGCTGAATTGGTGAGAAAACAGTCACACATCAAATTAAAATGGTCAAGAGTAAGGAAAGCAAATTGATGCTGGCTTTTGGCGCCTCAATACAGCAACAACACCTAATAGAGATCAGCATCTAATGATAGATAGATCACACAAGACAGCAAGAACTATTGGGTGCTAGGGTGTATTGGGTGCTAATATAATGAGCTAAAGAGTTATTGGATGGAACGAAGGAGAGAAAAAGATACAGGTTCCGTCCAAAATAGCATACTACCATACTACTTCTGCAGTATACAGTATGCATAATGTGCATAGTCAGAATATTTTTTATATGCAAAGAACGAATGTGCCAAAATGGTCGGTGTACAACAAAGCATACTAAACTGGGAACTATCCCACAATGCATTGTGCTCAACCGCAGTTCACATTAAGCAGTACTGCACCAGCAAAAGACATGCAACATAGCATACTGTAGGCTACATGTTTGAAATATTTGTTCTTGCATACTGATGTGCATATTTAAAAACAAATAGCAAGCAGAATAGAGTATTTACTTAGCAGTCTGCAGTATGCTAGGATTCCATTCTGAACACAGTCATCGAAAGACAGAAAAGAGCATGAGGGTGAAAGACAAACACACATGCTTTCTTTTTCACTGGTGTGAGTGACAGGTTGGCCATGCTCTCTTGTATACATTAATAAATTTGAATTTTAATTTCGTCTTTGTGTGCTGAGGCTGGTCTGCTCCTCCTCTACTTACTAGCAGTCCAGATAGTGGAATCTGCTGGCCATTGACCCCTCAGCCTGATGAGTGAAGCTGTTTTAGCTTGATCCTTTCGACTTTATCTCAATGCCGGCAAATTCACACAGAACCTAAAAGGTCACCGATACCACATTTCTTCCCTTGTGGCTTCTTTCCAGTGATATCTACACAAGTTCTCTTAGACTACATGACATGATACTGATATGCCACAGTGCAGGGCTGCATAATTTGGGGGGGAGAGAATTATGGCAAATTGTGATTGCAATTAAAAGTGTTTTTTTTTTAACCTCCAGGTTTGCTGTTCTTGTTTGTAGGGCTGCAAAATGTTGCAATTATGTATAAATAAGACTACAAGAAGAAATACAACTATTGTAATATCTCACTGTATTAGTGTTGTCAAAAGTATCGACCGCGATACCAAGTCGGTACTGAAATTTTAAAAATGTGACACTTTGACATTATTTGACGCGTTTGAGCTTCGTTGAGCAGACTTGTAAATGCCTCTGATTGGCCACTAGGTTCACGCACTCATCAGATATGTCTGTAATTGGCTACAATGATCAACGCTTCAAAAACATGTTGTAAATAGACATCAATGACGCTCTTCACCAAGCACATACACAGATACACACGGGAGCATTTGAAAGCAGGAGTATATCATCGGACCGGTCCACTGATAGACGCCTGCTTTGAAACTAGGGCTGGACGATTAATCGAAAAGTAATCGAAACCGAAATTCAGAACCTCTAACCGACGCAATTTTCCCATGTCGGTTATTTCGTTTTTTTAATCCTGTTAATACTTCCCCCTTAAAAACATAACTGCGTGTGTAGCCACGTGACTCCGCCCCGTCCAGTCAGTGGCATAAAAACAAAACACGGAGGTGAACGCCGGTTCAACACATAGTGATGGCGCACGAGCGGTGAGCCTTGCGTCTTCACTAAACTTTGTCAGTTGTATTTGTTTTATGGTTTGGACATTCAAGCGATTAGACGATCGGATGTGTATTATTATAGCGAGCTACCGCGCTCGCATAGATATATACATATATCTATGCTGCGCTCGCGCAGCTGCATGTGGCACGAACACTCATACAAACAGCTGCGCAAAACGTGAAGATCGCGCGCACACAGAGGAACGCAGAAACTTGTTGTCAGCGCTGTCCTGTGATTTATCACTAAAATAGCTTAGAAACTCAAAAGTTATAGCATCTATTTTTTCTACTTTTGAAGGAACTATTTACAACCCACAGCTTCACAATTAATAGAGAGACGGTATGACTAATTCACACACGCAATCACTACTGGTACTGTGCTAATTTATCTTTATCTGATTTACAACGAGCAGAAACCTGTAAGAAATGTTACAAACCATAGATAAAATAACTGCTGATAGTGAGCTATGATGTCAGATCACTCTTTCAACAGGAAAAAAAATATCCCACCTTAATAGTCAATCATAGGCTATTTACAGTACAAACCTTGTCAGTGAATTATGAGGGCAAAAAAAAAAAAAAAAAAAAAAAATCAGAAATAAAATAATCGTTCATTAATCGTAATCGAGGTAAAATGTTCAATTAATCGAGGTTTTGATTTTAGGCCATAATTGTCCAGCCCTATTTGAAACACTTCCATGCGTTGATCATTGTAGCCAATCACAGACATATCTGATGAGCGTGTGAACGCAATGCCCAATCAGGAGTTTATGAATCCTTTCAACAGTGCTCAATATTTCAGTACCAACTTGGTATTGCGGTGGGTACTTTTGACAACACTACACTGTACAACAAAAAAATGAGCATTTAAGAAAAATATACTATATTACTACTACTACTAGATTTATTTTACAGTGTAACTGCAAAATTTCAATGCTATCAATGCAGAGATGAGTTTGTGTGGAGCAGCATTTACGGTGGACCGCTCGGAGACACTGAAAACACCAGCTGCTCACGTGTAAAAGAACACAGTTCCATGCTTCACTCTGAAACATGCAATGCAAATCTGATAACAGCACAATGTTGGATATATTTCAATGAATTGTGCAGCCCTACCACAACACCTCAGTAAAAACTAGTTTTCATGAAGAAAATGTAAGTGGTGCTAGTCTGCACAAAACTTGCGTCATGATTCTAGGGTGTTGCTATGTGGTTGCTAGAGTGTTTTTTTTGTTGTGTTGCTATGTTGTGTTTTGGGTGAAAAGAGTCAACCTCCAAGTCCCTTTGATATTCAAGTCACTCCGTGGATACGCAACTCTAAGATGTTTTTCCTCATTTTATCGTCTGGCAGAAAGTCCAAATGCTTAGAAAATGTATGATTTGGCTGTTTCGTTAGCAAGTACCACTAAAAAGTGGTATATTCCCATATAGTGATTGCACACACAAACAGACTCGTTTAAAGCAGGGATGTGCGTTAATTAACAAATATGCCCCTTGGTCTCCTGCGATTCCACCATGAAACAAACAACATCCACCTTGCTCAAACAAAGATAAGGATCTGAGAGAGAATGATCTCAAATAAACGTAAATATTGCATCAGACACGGCTAGCTACTCTCTTTAAAGGGGCGCGGATGGGGAAATGAAAAGGGCCGGATTTGCTTTGCATCACAAAGGATAGGCAAATAGAAAGCCCAGAGGCTGAGACAGGAGCCAGGGCTGCTCCCGGGCGCCCCCTTTAACTGCTGATGACAGAATTAAATGTGAAATCAGAGAGAAACAGACAGATAGAGAATGCCATACTTACTGTACCTCTATTAAATAAGCTAATGTTGTTTGCTCTTCACACTTGCACACACGTTAGATATCCATGTGCTCATAATGTGCTAAAACTGACAGGATTTCATTGTGCGTGATTTGTTAGATTACTTCGAATGATGAAAGAACACTACGCTAATGTGTTTCCAACTCTTCAGCCCCGTCTGCCTTAATTTCCTGTTTGTCAAACTTCGACAGGTACATGTTGTACCACCAACTGTATATATAAAATGTAAACAAATAATGCCCGATCACCCACATCAACAAACACACATATTTATGTCAGCACCAGTACTGTTCTACAGGAAATAAAAACCACAAATTAGATCACTTTAATATCACTTTCTAATGTTTCTCCAAGATTAAATGAGAAGCAGACTTGAGTGGAGATCTTAATGTCTCAAACTGTGCTCATTTCTCACCTAATTCTCCTAAAATCTAACCATCTGAACTATATTCACATTCATTTAACAGGTCAATATTGTTTGTTCTCATTTTGTTTCTGTTGTATTTCTCATAGGGAGAAAAATTTAAGACAGTTGATACTTCTTATATTTAAAAAACAACAACAACAACAACAACAACAAAAAAAAACATATTGTGCATCAGATGACATCACGTTTCATGTTTAATTTAGCGATTAATTTAGTGAAGTTACCCGCTTGGAAACAAATGATTTCACATTTTTAAATAAAAGTTATAATAAAAACAGTTTCAGCAAATAATTTACTTGCTGAGGTAAAAATCAACTAGCTGTTTATAAATGTATTATCTATAAATAATGAATTACAATAAAAATTTGAATTTTAATATTTTTAACATAATAAAAATCCAAATTTGTATTAAAATCTCTTAATTCCTGAGGTCTAATTGAATGATGAGTCACTGATGAACATTGATGAATGATAGACAGCTTAAATTTTGGCTGATATTGATTCATTCATCACACTCAAGAATAAGAATAGGAATATGATAAGAATATGAACTCCAACATTTCTCACCTAATTCTGCCAAAATCTAATCATCTGACCTATATCCACATTCATTTTACAGGTTGATATTGTGTTTTAACAATTTTCTCATTTGTTTCTGTTTCATTTCTCATAAGGAATTTGAGGAGAAACATCAGAGACAGTTGATACTTCTACTAAAACATTCTAAGAACTCCCTTCTAAGAACTCCATTAAGTCACCTGAGCAATCAAAGAGCGACATTTGAGAAGCATCAGAGCTTCACACACACACACATACCTGTGGTGCAGGCTGCTTGTCATTATTTTTAGGGGACTTGAGGGCGCTGCTTTGCTGTTGCTGTTGGAGAAGGATCTGCCGTGCAACTTGTAAGGCCTGAGTGAGAAAAAAAAGACAGTGTGAGAAAACAAAAGTTCATGAACAACAGTTTCGATAGTGTTGTGTTTTTGTGCTTGGGGACTGACACTCCCTTGAGAACAGTCCTACTGCTATTTGACGTCAAAGATGTAATCCAAATGATGCCACGTTCTTACAGGTGGGCAAGATACCGTTTTTCCATCTCTGTTGTGTCACGTGCAATGATTAGTCACCAAGACAAAAAAGTAGGCGAAAATAATCTGATAGGAAACTTACCAAAAATGGTTATCAAAAACAGTTAACAAAACATTTTCAGTGAATAGATTACAGCAACAGAGAACAGGGAGGCCACAAGCTGTTGTTTAATATTTCTGTTCAGAATGAAATATTAGCATACTGCATACTACTGTATATACTAGGGTTGTCACAGTACCAACATTTCAGTGGTCTGTACCAATACCAGCAAAAACTGTTAAATTAATGACTTTAAAACATTTTGTCCCACTTTGTCTCATCTGTTGGTTATCCCTGTCAATCATTGCAGTTTCCCATTCAATTGCACATTTAAATATACGGTTGTCAATCCAAAAACTTTGCGGTGTACTTTGCTGCATGAAGAACTAAACTTGTATTTTGTAGATTGTGAATGGGTAATAAACAGAAAACAAGAGAAGAGCCTCCCTTTATAATCACTAAGGCTGTCAATCTCTAAAGCAGAGGTTCACTGAATTCTTCACCCCAGCAAAAACTCTCATTATAAAAAAAGTTGTCTTAAAGGTGCAATATGTAAGACTTTTGCAGTAAAACATCCAAAAAACACTAGGCCAGTGTTATATATTTTGTTCACTTGAGAACTTACAACATCCCAAAAGTTTGCAACTATTTGTAAATCGTGAGAAAATTGCAATTTTAACCAAGGCTCCAGGACGTGTGAGGAGTCACCTGTCAATTGCATCATACCCGTGCACTGCAAAAAATGCTGTTCTTACTTAGAATTTTTGTCTTGTTTTTAGTCAAAATATCTTAAAGTTCTTAAATCAAGAAGCATTTTCTTGACAAGAACAAATTATTTTCTTGTTTTCAGGAAAAATAAATCAAAATTAAGCATGTTTTTCCTTAAAACAAGCAAAATAATCTGCCAGTGGGGTAAGAAAAATAATCTTAGTCCAAACTGAAAACAAGATTATATAGCTTATTCTTGGTTTGAAATAAGATTATTTTGCTTACCCCATTGGCAGATTATTTTGCTTGTTTTAAGGAAAAACTTACTTAATTGTGACTTATTTTTCAAGAAAATAATTTTTACTGAAAACAAGAAAATAATTTTTAGTGTGTTGCCCTCGGTTTCCTTGTCAAGAAAATGCTTCTTGATTCACAGCAGCCGCAGAGTAAGTTATAACATTTTCAACACACTCAAAACTTTAAGATATTTTGGAAGCGGCGCCGGCGACTAGAAACAAGACAAAAACTCTAAGTAAGAACAGCATTTTTTGCAGTGTGTTGCCCTCGGTTTCCGGTTTTATTTTGTAGAAACCATGAAAACACCATTTATCAACACAAGCCATCCAGCATTTAATATGATATTCTAAAATCTTACTGCAGTGTGCAACAAGTGTCTCACAGCAGCAGCCGCAGAGTAACGAGTTTGGTGTTAGGAAAAATAACTTTTGTCATTTGAGCCCCTCAATGGCTTTGTCCACACTCAAATGTGTGTGTGTATCTAATATGATAAACAGAGCTGTGTTACCTCGCCTCATACTCATGACCGAAAAAGTGGAAGCGGCGCCGGCGACTGTGGCATAATAAAATTTATGCTGCTCGTGAGGCGTGTGTTGTGCAATCGCTCCAGCGGCCTCGTTCAGCTCCCACAACACTCGGTCCTGCTTTGCTTCATACTACAATAATGTTAATAATCTCATCCATGAACATGATTTCTTCCCGAGTCCTATCCCAATTCTTTTCCATCGGCCGTTGAGGTGAAGACCACATGTCCCAAGATTCCGCACTCAAACTTAGCGTCATCAAGCTACACCTTTGTTTTGAATAGGCCTCTAGCGACCTCTAGCGGACAGAAAATATTACATATTGCACCTTTAATTGTACAATGAATTTCTTCTTTACATCGAGTTTACACTTTGTTGGTTATAATGAAAGGATTGACAAAACCTTGTGCGTTTTCAGTGGTCTTAAGTAGATTCTGACTACTTCTGACTAGCACCGCTGATAGGCCATTGTGTAACTTCACACGCTCAACAGATATGATTGTAAGAACACACTGTAAATAGAAACCTTTGACGATCAGAGAGTGCTCAAACAAACTGGAATGAGAACGTCTGAAAGCAGTGTCTTATCAGCAGGTACCAAATATAGACTACTGTATACTACAAAAAGGAAATGTATACATTATGCATTAAACATACGCTACAATGTGGTATGTATAATTTTGTGAATGGAGTTAAGTTATCAGCTTGGAAATGATCACACATTTATAAAAAAAAATGATACAAAATAAAATAAAAAAATAAGTTGAATGTGCAAATATCAGTTGCCAAAACAAATCGAAAGAAAGAAGTTAACAAAAAATCTTAGCAAAAAATGTACTTGTAAAAATCAACTAGCTGGTAATAAATGTATTATTTATAAATAAATAATTAATTAAATATAAACTTATTATAAATATAAACATTTTTATTATAATTTAATATAATTTAAATGCAATATAATTAATATAATAAAAATGTAATGCATATTTGTGTTAAAATTTCTTAATTAGAGAGTGCTGAGTAAATAATAGGCAAAAAAAAAAAAAAAAAACACGCTTTAATTGTGGCTGACACTGTTTCAGTTTCATTCATGGAAATAAAAGATCATGAAAAGTGCAGTGTATTGTGGGATACTCTACCCAGCACTGTATACTCTGTTGCATATTGTACTTTTTGACAACTGTAGTAGTTGGTCTGGCTATCCATACAGAATGTTTCATACTACATTTCCATACTACATGCTACAGAAAGGGTAGTATGATATGCAGACAGTAACTTCTCTCTCTCTCTTTTGCTACGTTTATCTGTTTGTCTGCCTCCCCCCGCCCTCCCCTGATCATAAAGCAAATAAAAAGTTTATTAGCCTTCAAAATATCTGTCAAAGGACACGGCCCTGTGAGTGGAAAACAAAATACAGTGCAGTCACATGTTTACTGGCTGGACTACTCCCATCCCCCCCACCATAAATAATCAGACATGCCATCCAGAGCAAACAAAAGCAACAGCGGTGCTGGGAAAAAAGTTCTCCAGTTGAGCAAAAAAAAAGGCACCAATACCAAGAAAAGCAAGCAGTGTGTTCCCATAGAACAGCAGGGGCAGACTCACACCTACACCAGAGAACCATCTGAGTAAATAACTGCTTCATTCTTTCCACCCTCATCACACCAAAAACTCCCACAATTCAACAAACAGTCGCAGTAACATCTAAAACCCTTGGGCTTCTCGGTGGGTGGAGTTCAGACTTCATTATCTGATATTAGTGGCATGTTATTAGCAACCTGATGCTATAAAGGGTTTGAGAAAGTGTGCAAAACACGTGGGTTTGCACAGAGTGAGATGAAATTTACACCGTTTCATGTAAAAAGAGACTAAAAGGAGAAAGAACAGGCCTATTTTAGAGAGTAAAGGGTTACTGTCTGGTCCTGCTCTCCAAGAGCGCAATAAAGAAGTCATGGAGATGAGAACTGAAGCGCTGGGCTGGAGAAGCCAGCTGTTTGTGTGTGTGTGTGTGAGTGACCTTCTCATGCACTGGAGTTGTGGGATGACATCATGAGGCAGGAATATAATAACAGGCTACAGAGGGGCCACTTCAGTGCCGTCTGACACTGACCGTCATCATTATAGACAAACATACAACATGCTACACTATATTACATTAAAACATATATTACCATATATCAACAGCACAGAAGTAAAAGGGCTATAATCAAGATGAATCAGATGTTCCTTGAACTATTGAGATATGCTGCAAAAATCATTTTTGTTAATCAGTATTTGTCTTGTTTCCCGGCAAAAATAAATAAGCATGAGAAAAAAAAAAGTTAAAAAAGACATTTTCAGAGAGAATATATCTTTTTAGTACACCATGAGCAAAAAGTTTAATTCTTTATTGTTTAAAGCATAAATGTGTAAGATTTATGCTTTAAACAATAAAAATGGCCATGGGGGTATAAAAAGTCAAATTAATTCAAGATATGTTCTCATGTTACAATTTTCAAGCAAATTATCTTCATTATTTTAAGGACTTTTAGATATTGTTACAGACATTATCATTCCTAAATAATATATGGGAAAGTTCATCAAACCTTCTGTTCCTTACTGCATGAATACCTGCTGCGCTGAATATCCTTCTGAAGGATCCCAACATCAGGAAAGAGCTGCTGTAGTTTTAAACAAGGTCTTAAATAAGGTAATAACAATAAAAAAAACCAAACATGCCACTACCCATCAAAACTCTTCATCGAACAAATAAATGAGCGATATTTCCATGCTGACCTGAGGCCCGTTAAAATTATGACGGAGGCTTATTTGAAAGGGACAGTCCCTATGCCACTCTCTCACCGAAACCACCAGCACCACGCTCTCCCCCTCCCACACTGACCGGCCAGGCGTTCTCACACAGCAGAAAAATAAATACCCTATTTATAGAAGCATAATTAAATATGCATGACAATATGACACTAAAGTCTTTGAGAGCCATGAATGGACTGAAACTCTTCATTTTGGGTGACTAGCAGAAATGTGAGAAAACCCATCCAGTACATGAACTCAAAAGACAGGGACATGTGGATATAAACAAGTCAAATTTTGTGCTCATGTAGGTTTGTTTAGCAAAAATTCTTCTGAAAAGTTCTCAAAGTTGTCAAAATACTTGAATGTATATTATTTTGTGTTTTATACATTTTTATAATGATATAATATACTGTGTATATATATATATATATATATATATATATATATATATATATATATATATATATATATATATATATATTACACACACACATTCCATAGGCGTAATGGTTTTTATACTGTACAAACTGTATTTTCTATCCCCCTACACTACCCCTACCCCTAAACCTAACCATCACAGGAAACTGTGCACACTTTTACTTTCTCACAAAAAGTCATTCTGTCTGATTTATAAGCCTTTTGAAAAGTGGGGACATGGGTAATGTCCTCATAAGTCACCTCTTTTTATAATACCCATGTCATTATAGACATTTGTGTCCTGATATGTCACAAAATTATATGATATGTGTGTGTGTGTGTGTGTGTGTGTGTGTGTGAATGACAATGAATTAAAGTTTCTATAAAATGCCTACATGTTTATTTTATTAAATGTTTTCAAGCGCTAATGAAAACAAGCGGAAACAAGATTTGAATCTTCTCTATGTTTTATCTCTTTTAATCAATTCGAAAAAAAAAAAAAAAAAAAAAAAAAATCTTATGCCAAGAAACCATGTATATATTACTAATGTATGCGTTTCCTCTCAGGTGCTCTTTCTCAGCATTTTGCAGAGTCCCATGTGACCAAAGATAAAAAAGTGTTGAAATGAGTCAGACTTCTTTTATAACTGGTGATACTTTGCTAGGACTCACTCTCAGGTCTGGTGGTTATGCCAGACGGAACGTAAAACAACCGTAAGATAAAGATTACTGCATGAGCACACTGACGCTGCACACGCTTTGTTTACACAGAAACTTTTATGACACAAAAATACTTGGTGCTCACAGTTTGCACTGAGACACTGCTGGAACAAGGATATTTGAGTCAACAGGATGTGATATTGAGACACTTCAAGATGAGGACATGAAGTACAATGTGCTGCTTTCAGTTGTTAATTGCGTCAGAAAGGCTGTCAACAAACAAACCAGATGATCAATCAGGAGATACGGAGGTCTAAAAAAAAACAACATTAGCTACGCTAAACCACAAGTCTGCTTCCTGTCAAGAACGCTTTCAGGAGAACATCTTCTATATCAAATAAGACTTCACAAGCGCACCTTAATAACAACCAATTTCTTGTTGTTAATGCAGCAAGCTAAAAGATACGTCTTCATTGAATACGTCGGAAAAAAGGCAATTAAGACAAAAGAGCAACGAATGGATGATTCAAAGACTCTGTCAGGATCAAAACTAATGAGAAGAGCGAGGATGAACTTGGCACCGTTTCCGAGGTGAGCACGGGCCCCGGGCTAAGGAATTATTTGTTGTTTAACAAGCTAGCGAGCGCGGCTGACAGTCGGAGGGTTAGCGTCGCGCTAAAGCGACCCATTGTGAGCTGTCACTGTGATGTTTACAAAGCGCCCGTCCCCACACACGCACGCACACACATGCACAAACAGCCCCCTTGCGCTCCCCCTTTCCATCTCTTTGCCTGGAATTCATCTTCTTTTGATCTGGCATTCAAAGGTAGCGGGGGTTTGATAGACGCGCTAGGCTAAAAGCAGCTCCAGACACGAGCACGATAAACTGCCAGACGATGACAGGCCAGGCATCTGAAGGCGCGTTTAAAGTGAGGAGAACAACGTGCTGTCTGGGCGCTACAATAGCGAATCAAGAGACGTATTAGGTGGAACTGATCGGATACAAAAACGGTTCAAAGACAGATAATGCTAACAGATGACTGAGCTGCTGAAGGAGCACAAACGTGCCTCGCTATGGGCAACGCTTGATGCTAATCAGCGAAAATACATATTGATGACAGTGGATAGGATGGAAAAAAAGCAAAAGAAAACACGTTCATTAAAATCACTTAATGCAAAAGAAAAGGTCAGCGGTGGCTGTCTAGTCCTTTTAATTCTTACGCCGTAACACTACTTGAAAGTGACTCATGCGACTCGTCGAGCGCTGGACATCTGATGTCTTGCGAATCCTTCATTAAAATTCCTCGTTAGGATTATTTGATGTCATGGCTCCGCCGACGCACACGCAAACACACACATAACCCCTCCAGGTGTTTGTGATTAGAAAACAACCCTTGAGAAACCAACAAGGCCCCCTGCGTAATCGCTGACAGTGACAATCATATTTTTTCCTATTTGTCGTCCCCTACACTCCACGCAAATGCCATCGTTCTGCATATATGCATCTGCTTACGTGATGTATTCGAGTGCAGCATATAATATCTAAGCCAGCATTCATGTGTGTCTTTATGTCACTTGCACATATGGATTATGTACAGGCTTTGGGGGTTACCACTGTGTAAGCCCAGTTTCACTTGCCACACAAATCCCTATATGTGGATTCACTTTACCCTGAAAAAAGGGAAGATTTTATGATATATACAGTGTATATATTTCGGAAACCAGTCTAGTTGCTGCAAGATTACAGTCTTAGCTTTTTGTCTTTTTTTTTTTTTTTGACTGGTTTTCCAGTTAAAATCTCTAAAAATACTTAAGAATTTACAGTATATTTTTTGTGCAGTGTACATATCAGTAACTGAGGTTTTGATTAAAAAGTCCAATTACACAAAAACTTGTCTTCTCTAGCTTGTCTGTGTGGTTTTGAATGCTAGTTTCAAACATCTATGTCAAAACGGTCTTAGAGTAAAAACCGCAAACTAAAAAAAAGTAACATCATTCGTAATATCTGTTGGATAAACTAAATAAAAATGCAGTTTCATAATTGTTTTACTGTTTAAGTGTAGTTGAAAAGCCTATAACAGGCTCCATTCTGACAACTTACCCCATGCAGTTTGACTGGCAACATGACCTGCTAAATAGAAATGTTGTCAAAATTAAAGTGTTCAAAGAAAAGTGGCTGTTAACCCCAGAGATTAGCTAAATAACAAACACCTAAAAAGATATCTGTTTAATGTTTGTCAGAAGGGAAAAGTGAAAAAAGATGTGTATTTCACTGAAATGAAAAATTTAATGAGACAAATGTAAAGACAATGGCTTGTGTTAACTCTGAGGGTCTGGTTTTGTGTACATCTCAAGGCAGGCCTGACTATGAAAAATGAGAAAGTGCTTATTTGTGTAGGGTCTTCTAAAGCAGCTCCTCTCTCTAAAGCAGTCTTCCCATTCACCATTGTGCCCCTCGCCATGGCCGGGAAGACCTTGAATGTGAAATGGCTCAGTCTAATCGGGCCTTTAATTGGCGGAAGATGTGCGCACAGGTGAAACTGTATCCCAGCGGCCATTGTGAAGTAGAGGGGGTTGTTTACACAGTGTTAAGAGGTCTGGAGATTGGGCTCCTCAGACACGACCCACAGAAAAGACTGCTAATAGGTTAGCGCATAGAACTGTCGTGGACTAAGCACATCTTCTTGTTCTCCACAGAGCTGGAGGGCTTTTTCTTAAATGTCACAGTTATTAGATTGACTTTCTTTTGGCAGGATGGTCCTAAGGGCTTCCTGGGAAGGTTTAAAAGTTGTCAAGGTTTTATGAGAAAGTTTAAAGAGAGAGAAAAAAAAAAAAAAAAAGTCCAGCTACACCACTCCTGCTTTTCCAATCGCTTATTTTTATTCAGTCCCAATCTATCTCTGTCTCCTTTTAGGTTAAAATTACAAAGTAGGCCGTGAGAGTGATCCTCAAAGAAACAGTACACCCCAAAATAAAAATTCTGTTATTTATTCACTCTTATTTACATGTCATACCAAACCCATGAGTCCTTTCTGTGCAACATGTAAAGAGATGCACTACTGCTCAAGTTTGGGGTTTATGTAAATGTTTTTGAAAGATGTCTGCATTTAAGGCTGCATTTATTTGATCAAAATACAGTAAAATTGTTAAATATTATTACAATTTCAAATAACCATTTTATATTTTAATATATTTAAAAATGTAATTTATTCCAGTGATGGCAAAGCTGAATTTTTCTAAATAAATAAATAAAATCTTACTGACCCCAAACTTTTGAATGGTAGTGTAAATTCAAAAATGAATACATTTAAAAAAAAATAAAAAAAAATCTTGCAAAAGTTCAATTTTCAGTGTTTTAGAGGCGACACAAGTGCAGACCAATAACTGGCCTCAAATATAATAAAGACAATACTAACAGAATATGGAAATAGAAACAGAAATAATCCATTCATTCATTTTTTTTTTAATATATTTTTTTTATATAAAATACCACTGACAAAATGAATTACATGTTGTAGTTAAATAATTTAGGTGAACTATTCACAAACTATACTACATTGAAAAGAAAAACTGTGTTAGTCAAGAATGCTCCTTCACTGGCATGAGATTGTAAGTACTGAAGATCAGGACTGTTTGTATTAATTGAGTTTTTCTTTCTCTTGCTAATTCTGCCTTCTTTTGTTCGTTTTCTAGATTGGACATTTATCTGCAATGCAAAAGAGGGCCGGTCAGCTTCCTGTTAAGTATCTAATTGATGCAATTTCCAAAAAAGCCTCTTCACATGGAAAAAAGGCGCTCGTAGAATCACGGCCTCTTGGAAACATGCTCGCTGTTTAGATTTCTAAACTAATTCATGTAGAATACATAAATAAATCAATGTTATATACCCACTTCAAACCATTACTACTCCCTCCCATGGCTGCACTTTTCTACCAATCTATTAATATTAATGACAACACTAAACATTTCAAATTGCTGTGCTCAAACCATGTAAGGCTTGGTGAATGATTGCAGTAGATAAGCACTGTCTTTATATAAAAAAAAAAAAATAAAAAAAAAGAATCACTGGCTGGTAACGGTTGGAGTTGCCAAGCATTCTGTCTAGCGAGTATAATAAAAAGCGAGCGAGAGGGTGCATGAAGGTATGAAGGGAGAGTGTTTGCATGTGTGTGTTTGTGCATTTGTTTCCAAGTGGATGGCGGGAGCTGGGGGTGCATGACTGTTGATGGATGGATGAGAGCAATGGAGAGAAAAAAGAGAGAGATGATGAAGGAGGTATAGGGAGAGTAAACAGGGCGCTGTGTGGAGCCTGGTACGGATGTGTGACCCCGGGCCTGGGGGTCGTCTCAGTTATGCGGCTCTGACAGCCTCAGTTTGCAGTTTGTTTGGATTCTGAAGCTCCGCCTCAGGAGCAGCTTAACAACAGATGGCAAGAGAGGGGCTCCATTCATTGAGCCGGACATAAGGAGACATACACAAACACACACAAGGTGATGTATGCTGAGATCTGTGCGTGAATGCTGGCTTGTTTTCTCTCTGGCTTAAATGAAGACACATATACAAAGCAGAGATGTCCAAAATGACATATTTTCAAAATAGACTAGCCGATGGGTTGTCTAAACCAAGGGTTTTTAAATTGGGGTCCAGAGATGCCCAGGTCACTGCAAAAGGCTGCTAGGGTTCAGAAAAATAAGATAAAATAAAATAATTTTATTGTATTCATTGTTTTTATTGTATTTTTTCATTCATTTTATTTGATATCTTTATATCTAGCTTCCGCCAGACCATCTTCCGTATTCAACATACAAAGAAAGTGTAAAACTCTTGCAGTTCAAAAAGCTTATGATACACCTTACCTATTCAACTTGCGGAAAAAGTGTAACTGACACAACACCGGTTTACACTTTCTTCGTAACTTGAATAAGGAAGACGGTCTGGTGGAAGCTAGATATTTTACTTAACTTGTTAAATATGGATATTTTTTTTTTTTTACACGAATGCATCGCTTTGCTTAAGAAGGCCTTTATTAACTCCCAGCAGCCGTGTGGAGTACACATTTATGATGAATGGATGGAAGCAATTTCTTCAGCTCATACTCGTGACCCCTGTTCACTGCCATTATAAATCTTGGATGCGTTAGAATATTTATCAAAACATCTCCGATTGTGTTCATCAGAAAGAAGAAAGTCATATACACCTAGGATGGCTTGAGGGTGAGTAAAGCTTGGGGTAATTTTCATTTGAAAGTGAACTAATCCTTTAAGCAAAAAAAAAAAAAAAAAAAGAAAAGATGACACCGTAAATTCACTCACTGAAATCACTAACCCATTATTTGGTTATTAGATGACTAGTTGACCATCCTGATCCATCCCTAAAGGCCAATTCACACCACACAGACAAACACCAACAATCAGGTTTGTTACCCGTCGTTGTCTGTTGCCGTCGGTCGGGCTTTGTTTTCACCCGACTGAAAATGTTCAATCAGCGTTTGTCGGTGTCTGTTGGGACAGTGTGAACATATGGGACAGTTATTTTTCATAAAATTCTATATCCAACGGCCAACTTGTGTGTTGGTGTTTGTTGGCGTTTGTCTGTGCATTGTGAATTGGCCTTAACACACAAAAGCACAAGCATGCACTGAAACAGTCGCATATACACAAAAGCTCCCTATCATTTAATTTAAATTCCCTTTGTCATTTAATACACACCTCATTCCAGCATCTGACGCCAGATTCCGTCTATCAAGACAGTTATTGAATTACGATTGTGTTTATTGCCCCTTTAGTGCGATGTAAACGCATAAACATCCTTCTAGCATACAAGAAAAGCCATCTGCAAAATATTGTCTCCTCATCTCCAAGCTCTCTTCCACGTCAATTATGTCTTTAGACTTCACAGGCTCACGGTGATGGAGTGGCCGTAAAACCCACTCACATTAATACTCCATTGTGCATCTGCTGCTAACGGTAATTAAAGAACTAAATGACTCATAAGAATAGATGAATTAACCACAAGTAGAAAAAAATGAGAAAGGAATGAGAGGCGTGGGGAACCTGCCACACAGAAATATGTGCCGTTAAGAGTGCATTTTGGTACTACAGTAATCAGCGTTATCAGCTGAACACGCGGAATGATGATGCCACCATCTTAGTGGTGTGGTGTCTGTGTGGCACTGCCTTTTTCCACTATTGACTGAGGCATAAAGAGAGGGCAGGACATGATTGGGAGAACAGGATATGATACAAGCCAGATTCAGATGCAGCTCATTGTGTTAGAGAATGGCTGTGTCTAAAATCGCATACTCTCTTGAGTAGGTAATCCGGACATACTACATGTTGTTATTATCATGTGACCCACAAGCATCAGTTGCATCGCTTCACTGCCATTCAAAAATCCCCTCCTGTGGCCTCATGGGATAGTAAAGTGCCTATCGTACACACACTTCAAAATCTCGCCGGAAGCAGTAGGTCATTCGGGTTTTGCCTTTTTGCCTACTCTTTTATAGTACTGTGAATTCAGACATACTTCTTTTGTCACATACTGTTTTTCGCCAACTATATAGTAGGGAAATACATGATTTCGGATGCAGCCAATGTCAGTGTCATGGTTGCACAGTCAGGGTAGATGGCATGTTTAATTCAATATAAATAAAAAATAAGGCTAAATATTAATCATTACACAATTTCCAGGGGAAAAAACTTCCAGAAACCATGGAAGACAGCACAACATATTGAATGCACTCTTAAAAATAAAGGTCCTTTATTAGAATCTATGGTTCCATCAAGAACATTTAACATCCATGGAACAGTTCCATTGCATGAAAGGTTCTTTATACTGGTTCATTAGGTTCTTTCATCTTCACACTAAGAAAAAAAAAAAAAAAAAAGGTTTTAATAAAAGTGTGCTGAAAGGTTCTTTGGGGAACCCATAATGGTTCTTCTATGACATTGCTGTGAAACCCCCTTTTTGGAACTTTTATACTTAAGAATGCAGAGTCTGGTTTTTAAATTACAGATTATTTTTCATTATCATTTCCAGTCTTATTTTCATTAAAGTCAAATTAAATACATTTTAAAAAATCTGAATAACAATAAAAAAGATTTAATAAAAATGCAACTCCATCTTACATGTTTGTTGGTGTTTTCAGATCGCAGAGAGCGCATTTGCTCGGTTGCCAGATTGCAATGATTAAGTAAAACACCAGACAGAAAATGTATACTTTTAAGAGAAAACCCTTGATTGGGGAATTTAAACTCTAGACATCTAGCAAAAGCAAGCATGAAAACTCATAGTAGAGACTTGATAAAAACAGTCTGTAATATTTGGTCTTATCTTTTTTTTGGCAAAAACTAATACGTTTTTTTTTTAGTCGTCTTTTCTCATCAGTGATATTGCATGTTGACATAGTCACAGTTATCGTTAAGATTTTGTTAACGAAATTAACACTAATGCCAAGAATAATCAGTTTTAAAACTCACTAATATTTCCAGGTTTTCCATCAGTGTGGTAACCCTAAGTTATGAGGAGTTGCTGGGAAGGCTGATGAGGGTGACGGAAGGAAACTTAAGAAGTAAACTTAGGTTACATTTCCATCACAAACAAACACATACACAATGTCATATGACAATTTTCTTCTTAAGGATGTAATGCTCAGGTAAACCTGCCACTGGCTCCAGTAATCCATTTGTCAACATGGAAGATGGTCAGAACATGCAAACATTGCTGGGGATTTAGAGATAATGTGGAATATAACAACTTATTCTTTTCTGTTATTGCATTTATGCTCAAGATGTTGCATCAGATTGTATGGTGCATGAGAGAGAGGAAGAATAAGCGGGTGCAAGAGGTGCTTGCAAACACAAGCAATGGCTGACTCAGATTAGTATTCGATTTTAGTGCCTTGATTTTTGTCTTGATTTTTTTTTTTAAACAAAAACGGGTTTGGGGTTTTATATCAATTATGTCTGTCTTGTTGTCATTACAGTAGTGAGTGAAAGTGAAAGTGGTGGGCTGCTGTTAGAAAAAGCTGCAGACTCTCAGATTAAGGGATACTGCATGCAAATACATTAACTAGTTTGTGGCAAAATAGGCATATTGTTCGAAAGAATGGTCACGAGCATGGACAAGTTGGCCAGATTTCAAACCAGCTTGAAGTCAAAAGGTTCAAAACAAATTCAAAACTGAATCAAATCCTATAGTGAATGACTGGCTGTTACTTTAAAGAAAACAAATATTTATCTTCATAGCCTTTCACCAAATTGTAATAACTCACTTTTGCAATGTCTTTCCTTTTCAGCTATCATCAACCTGCAATTTGACGGATCACTTTTCATGATCCAGCCAATCAATGGACAGAAGCTGATCTGGAGTGCTGAACTATTCAGAAAAAACAAATACACTTTTTGAACAAATATTCAAAAAGAAAAAAGAAAAGGTCAAATTATAATTACATAAATAATTAAATTTGAATAACACAATTTTCTGACTTAGCAAAGGGTTCAATTTTAAGAATTTCCCAGTGGATATCCAACTTAAAGTCAAGTACTTATCTGTCCAAAAGGCCAACTTCTAGAACTGACAATGATATACACAGGCGCTATAATTCACAAGCCCCTCTGCAAAATCTCTGTGGTCTCGTTTTCTTAGACTCATCTCACCTGAAGTCAGCTTTATCAATGTAAGTGTGTGTGCTGCTCTTGGTTGAAGAAGACACAAAGGGTCAGCTCCTGGTGTCATTAGGCAGTGAGCCTGGAGAGAAAGCTCTTGATATATCACAGTGCGATTGGCCACGGTCTGGGATTGAGTTGCTGAGAGAGGGAGCAGCTTCATGGGAATTACAGACTCGGCTCAAGTCATTCCAACTTGGGTAATGTTATCCCAGGGAGAGAAAGAGGGGGGAGAGAAGGAAGGGAAAAGAACGAGATTGCTTTTGTCATAAAAAAAAAAAAAAGAGATGCTGAAAGCGTCTACTGCATTGGGATGGACCGCAGAATTGTCTAAAAAAGTAAGAAATTATAATAAAAAGAGATTTTTCAGATTTGTGCTCAGAAATTACCTTTTTATTTCTCAGGCGTATTAATGAAGTTCCCAATTATGTTTTAATCAATTGTCAATTTTGTTACAGATGTTGCTATAAAAAGTCTTGATGGAAATGAGACATACAGTAAACACTTATGAAATTAACGTGAATGTACGTAGCTTATTGGAAACAATTTGATGAGAAATAATTTACACTACCATTCAAAAGTTTTTTATTTTAAAATATTTAAAAATGTAAATTTATTCCTGTGATGGCAAAGCAGTCATTACTCCAGTCTTCAGTGTCACATGATCCTTCAGAAATCATTCTAATATGCTGATTTGGCGCTTAAGAAACATTTCTTATTATTATCAATGTTGAAAACCGTTCTTTTAACAATTTTTCTACTACCGATACAGACTTTAGTATCTTTGCAAATCAAAGCACATTTTGAGCCCATGTTCAGATTGCTTCAAAAACAGTGAATTGACATTGTGATTATTATTTAAATTAACATAACTGAGAACCGATTACTCGAGATATGAAAGAGAAACTTCTTAGCAAAAATGTGTTTCCATCAGTACATTTTTCAATCTTTCTGCATGTTTTGCGGGCAAGAAGGCATTACTGGAAGTGTTTTGGCGATGCTTATTTATAATAAACATTTAGCAGGCATCAGAAAGTGATGAAAAACAAAAAGCTCATCAGCATCAGGTCGCCGTCAAAACTCCCTCAGCACTAGACGATCACACCTTTGGAGCTGAATGCGAGTTATGCGGTGGACTGAAAGCCTTACAGCAGACGTGTGATAAAAATATGAAACTATCAGATCAAGAAAGAAATTTGCGCCACCTCTCTGAGGACTGGAAGTTAACGTTTGTGGTTTGATTGTGTGCGATTAACACCAAACTGTGCACCCTCATTCGGTCTATACGCACACTTCTGTTCAGCTTATAGCTCTCACGTAAAAACCTTTAAATGGCAAAGCATCCACTTGAACCAGTTTGGTAAACCCCATTTAAAACTTAAACGACAGCGGAGCCCCTAAACAACAAGCTCGGCAGGAACCAAGGGCACATGGGCTATATAGTGAAGTGACAGACTGCTGTTCAACTCCATTAGCTGCTATGTGAGAGAGGAAGATTCGCAGAAGCACACGACCTGTGAAGAATCCGAGATGTCTTTAAATCCAGGGGATGGGATTGCCGCATTAATTCTGAGAGGACTGTAATCTCTCAAGCAAATCAAATTACACTCATTAACTGAGCAAGAAAACTGCCTATGTAATAAGTGAGTATTAAAAAAAGTATTTATTACCAATAATCACCCATTTAATATGGAGCAAAGCCCACAACGAGTTTAATTTTTTGCTGATTGGGTGCAAAAATGAGAAACCGGAAAGGGCGTAAGCGCACACGGGGTGCTCGCGGTGGGGTGCGTGTACGCGGTCAGGCAGAGTATCTGGCAAGCCAACGTGGTGATTAAGGTTAAAGTATAGGGGCTATTTAAGCTTTAAGGTCTTTGTGCGGGCAAGCGTGTTGCAGCTAAAACACCGCCAACACGCCGCTGTCTCGTTAACGCGGCATAAAAGTGACTCTCTTCCTTTAATGGTCGGCGGCATCCAAGGCTAATTTCCTTCAAAATAAAACCTCTTTAATTACATCAGAAATGTTAATGGAAAAATATATCAAAAGAGAGATAAATACGATTCAGGCGCATAAAATCAATTAATGCGAGAGGTCAGTGTCTCATTCATTTGTGAGATTAACATAATTACCTATTTTTCTGCTCGTCATTTACTGCTTGATTCATTCGGGACGCACCACTGTCCCTCGATCCCCATGGAACAAACACGGGGACTGTTGGCCTAAATTAAATATCTCCCATCTATACACAATGTCCACGGTATAGCCACGGGCGCCAATTAATTGACTTCATTACATCGAGCTCTTATATTGTGCATCATCTCAGTGGCTGTGAAAAGCACCGCACGATTTCATTGCTGGTGTGAAATCAAGTTCTCTGGGTTTTCTGCTCAACAAAAGGTGTGTGTTCATTAACAGATGAGAGAAGTTCTTTTTTTTAAAGTGAGACGATTCAAAGAAACAAGGAAAGCAAAAATGTAAAAATGTACAAAAGAAAAATTAATTTAAAGTTGAACATGAATTAAAATATGTAAATGTGCATTAGAAATGTTGGAGCTCTGGATTAGTGGTACTGTAAGTGCACTAACCCACTGAGCAGTGGAGCTCATCCAGACCACACAAATTCAAATCTGGCTCACACCATCCTTTCTTTACATTTCTTGGTCTCTTGTTCAAGGGTTAGTTCACCCAAAAATAAAAATTCTGTCATCATTTACTCACTCTCATGTCACTGCAAACCCGTAAGACTTTCATTCATCTTCAAAACACAAATGAAGACCTTTTGAAATCAGATTTCTGTCCCTCCATTGACAGTCTACGCAACTACCACTTTGTCATTTAAAAAAGTTCATGAAGAGATCGTAAAACTAATCCATATGAATTGAGTGGTTTAGCCCAAATTTAAGAGACACGATCGCTTTATATGATTATATGATTTACATGCTTGCTTGACATGCGAGAACCAATGAGGTTTATTTTCGGCACATTCGGCAAGTACGGCTGAGCTTCTATTTACAGCTTACTGATCAATGTTTATGTAAATAAAAGCCTAAATTTAATCTGTTCATCATGATCACTTTATATGATTATTCAGAAAATTTGGACTAAACCACTTAATTCATATGGATCAGTTTTACAATCTCTTTATGCATTTTTTGAAGCGTAAAAGTGGTAGTTGCGTGGACTGTCAACGGTTTGGAATGACATCGGGTGGGTAAAAGATAAGAGAATTGTCATTTTTTGGTGAATTAACCCTTTAATACGCTCCCCTAAAAAATAAAATAAAATAATTATATAATTAATAATTAAAATTATAAATAAAATATATATTTTAATAAAAGAAAACGTGACTAGCAATTATTTGCGAATAAAATGGCTTTAAAACTAAATTTGATATGACTATAAATACAAAAACTACGTTTTCTAAATTGTTTACAATGTACAAACCGATTCATTTTTCAAATAAATGATAAATAATTGTATGTGGCCACACAGTGTAAAGGTGTTTGGAGATTGACAAGCGCTTTAACATGTTTAACACATGATAGCTACTTCAGTGAGACCCAATGCTTAGTGTCACATAAACACTTTATAAACATTGGGCTGTAAGGATAATTATTTTGATTGCGGGATCTTGTGCACCTCCTAACTTCAACATCTGTTTGAAATATGTGTGTCATAAGTGTGTGTTTCTGGCTTTAGTAAGATGGCTAAAAACAGATGACACACACAACATATACAGACTCTGTGGAAACTCACTTTTTCCCGCAGTTTATAGACTGCCTCAGCTGAAATGCTTAGGAAGAACGGTATACTGAGTTGTGCTCAAGAGCTGAGGATTGTGGGATATGTGGAGGCCTAAATTTACTCACATTTAACTGTCCTGAAATAAACAACTTCTGCAGAACACAAAAGATATTTTGAAGAACATTGGGGTCAACAACAACTTTATACCCCACTGACTTACATTATATGGAAAAAACATGAGACATTTTATCATTTGTGTTCCACAGAAGAAATAAAGTCATAAAGGCTTGGAATAGCATAAGGGGATGTAAATGATGACAGCATTTTTAGGTGAACTATCCATTTAAGGATAAAAGGTGAGCTTGGGTGTGAATTACAAAGAGAGAGGGATAGAAAGATAGAGTGAGAAAAAAAAGAGAGATGATATTCAACTTGGACGTCATTTTCAATTCCAGCCTCCCTGTTCACAACTTTCCCTTTTCCCTTCTCTACCATCTCAAGAGTGTCTGTCTATCTCCCCAATGGCCTATAAATAACCTCAATCATTCCACCTGCCCATTTTGATTTTATTAAAACGATAAAGAACTAATTTATTGTACACACTTTTTTTTTTTTTTTTTTTTTGCAAATCCTAACATAGCTTTATCAGCAGCTGATTAATGAGGGAGAAGCCAGCAAAAGAGCATTTGATTAACACTAACTAAAGTAGTGTTATCAAGATTAAGACCTGTCAACAAGACCACATTGAGGAATGTTGGTTCATCCAAAAATGAAGTTGTCATTATGTACTCACCTTCATATAGTTTCAAACCTGTATGACTTTCTGTCCTCTGTGGAACGCAAAATGAGATGTTTAGCAGACTGTTCATACTGCTCTTACCTGTACAACAAAAGTACAAACTACCATTTAAAAGTTCGGGGTCAGTAAGATTTTTTAAATGTTTTTAAGGAGACTCTTATGTTCATTAAAAAAAAAGAGAAAAAAGTACCATAAACGTAGTTTAGACGACCAAGTTAAATTTAAAATCTTCAGAAGTTGAGGAAAACACAAATTTAAGTTGTTACTCAACTTAAATTCAGATCTTGTGAAAACACAAATGAAATCTGAGCACTGAAAATGGTTTATAAGGACATGAGTAAATAATGACAGGAGTTTCATTATTGGGTGAAGTTGGAGAACTCTTCCTTTAACAGAGCGACACTCTAAATAAATATCATTGGAGCGAAATACATACACACCTCTCCCTCAATATAACCCAGTTCCTGAGGGGGCCAGGGCACATTGAAATACATGTTGCCCCCATGGTGGCCTGCTGTGGAGGAGTAGAGTGAGCTACTCCATCAGTATTTACTGATGCTGTTATCTTGTCCTGTGACAGGCTGAATCAATCAATCACCGCACCACCGCGGTGCTCGTCCTCAGCATTCAGCACACACTGCGGACATTTCAGCCAAGCGGATCGCTGAGCGTTTCGCGAGCCAAATTTGATCAACAAGCGCATCTCCCCTGTGCCATGGCAATTCGAGATGAAGATGATATTAAGAGGAAAGAGCAAAGTGATAAAGACTGCTAAGCAGGAGGGGGTTGGGGATTTAGGAAAGACGGAGGCCGGGAGAATAATGACGATAGGCGGGCAGAGAGACGGAAACTTTTTATCATCTCAAATACAATCAAACATCCACGCATAATGTATAGACACACAAAATACACTACAGTGTGCTCTTAAAGGAATCTCCTGTATCAAACAAGTTGTAGATGGCATTTTCAGAGGTCGACAGCCCGTTTCCCTTTCAAATTTATTGTACAGAAAAGAGCAACATGAATATTTTTCAAACATTCTCTTTTTATGTTCAACAGGAAAAAAGTCATACGCCTTTGGGGAAAATGAGAATGAGTAAATAATTATTAAAAGATGATCATTTTGGGGTAAACTATTCCTTTATCAGTGAATTAAATTAGCATTACATTAAATTACATTTTTGCTTTAAAATCATTTTTAAAAATCCTACAGTAGTATAATGATTTGAACAAACCTTGACTAGTTTGCTTTATTTTATCTGTTGCTCTACAGAAGTGCTAACTTTCCTTCGTTTTGTTTGCAGTTTCTTTTTTTTCTGCATTTTAATGTTTAATAGCAGCCTTTGGCTATCTGTGGGCACAATTATTAGATATCCGCAGAGAGAAATTGAAAAATTAATCATACTCTCATAATTTTACACATGCTCCTTTCCTTGAGAAATGTCATATGCTTGCTTTCGGATCAAATATGCCATCCGGAGAGCTGAACAGACTGCTTGTGCACAAAACAATTGCATTAATATTGCAATTAAGAGATTATTTACTAGCGCTGCTTTTCATCATCACGCAAGCTAGTTAAATTATTGTGCTGTAAGATCTAATGATAATAGAAATGTTTATCATACCATAACAATAAGCGTTTATGAAGATAGATTACAGTCAAATACAATATGAGAATTTCACTAAGTCGTCTTATATTACAGGAAGTTCTGTTGATAGGAGAAGACATCAGGGAAATTACCCACAAACCCTTGACAACCTCCCACCCCTGTAACAAACACGACCAGTGCAGAGTCGCACAAATAGAATCACTCACAAGTGCACACTGCAAAAACAAACGAAAAAACAACAACAATAGGAAGATTATATTTGCATTTGTGTACACTGTCGTGCTTTTTATGAAAAATATGCAAGCAAGAGCTGCAAACAAAACAATAAAAGCTACCAAACACAGTCAATATTCATAAAACAAAATAGTACTGCACACTGCACTTAACGGCAACATATAGCAGTTTTGCGTACTATGGGTTTCAAAAAGTATGTACTAAAATGATAAGAGAATTTTAAAAAAAAATCTTTTTTTTTTATTCATTTACATAAATATAATTAACATTTATTGTTCATATATTATTTTTTGTTTTATTTTACATTTAAATATATAAACGGTGATTTGTAAACACTTCTGATTGGCCATTGGATAAGTCTGTAATTGGCTACAATGATCAAAGCATGGAAGCATTTGAAAGCACATCGAAGTTTTTGAATTTGAAAGCGATTTGAAAGCGGGAGCGTTTGAAAGCAGGTGTCTATAAGTGGACTGGTCCGCGACAGACATCTGCTTTCAAACTCTCCCGTGTGTATCTGTGTAAGCGCTCGGTGAAGAGTGTCATTGATGACTATTTACAGCGTTTTTACAGCATTTATCATTGAAGCCAATCACAGACATACCGGATGAGCCGTGAACACAATGGCCAATCAGAGGTGTTTACGAATCCGCTCAACAGCGCTCAAAGCGTCACATTTTTTAAATTTCAGTATAGACTCTCGCGCTCTCTCTCTGTATATATTATATACACACACACACACACACACACGCTTTAGGGATGCCAATAATCGGAATTGGCCGATAATTTTTATTATTATTTTCACCCGTTGTTCAAGCCAGGGTTCTCCAATTCCTATAATATTAGAGGTTATTTCGAATTTCAATTTGAAAGCTGAGACTTTGTTTCTTATCAGATGTAACGAAGCACAAAGTTTCCCTAGACCAAATAATGTTTAGTGTAGGGAAACTTTGTGCTTTGTTATATCTGATAAGAAACATAGTTTCAGCTTTCAAATTCAAATTCAAATTAACCTCTAATATTATAGTACCTTTTTTTTTTTTGCTATTGACAAACGTTTCGCCCACTAAAAGATAATCTAATACAGAAAATTCGAACAGAACAACTTTAAACAGATAAAACTAACAAGGTATAAACAGTCTAGCAAATACTCTAGAAGCTGATAGATCTACGATATATACTGTCGTACCGTCCAGACCTATCTTCAGGGAATGCTGGGAATAGAAATGGCATAGTGGGTTACAGTCTGAGAATAAGGACTACTATTGGATGCTTCAATCTCTTCAATTCCTATTTACAGTACAATCACTCAAACCCTGTTTCCATTCAAACAATCAAACTCTTGCTCTTGTGTTCTATCTAAACATCTGTTCAGAAGCCACGCACAGGTCTTTGTCCGGCCTCTCCGTCTTTCCCGGCTCACGACGCCCACATCTAATCAAGCAGAAAATGGTCATAAATATTTCTTTCTGCTAGATTTCACTTTTGCATTTCACGGCTGGACATGATATTTTCCTCCTTCCCTCTCTATTCACCTCTGGGAGATCCTAATGCAAAAACCAGTGACTTATATTCAGGCTTCATGTCTCTGTAGTCACAAGCACAACATATTTGAGTGTACAGTGAGTAAGAATAAAAAAAAAAAAACAGGGAGAACGAAAGTGAGAGAGAGATAGACAGACAGCGAGTGTGTGCAGACATAAAGGCCTCGTCTTATTTTCTGTGCCATTTGCTGGCTAGTGCTTTCACGGCCCGTCCCATTACATCATGTCAGAGGTTGTAAACAAGCAAATAACAACAGCTCACTGACGCTCAGAGCATCTCACGGCCCACCACAGCGAGGGGAATTGCTCTCTGCATTCTTCCATGCTGCAAAACATTTGTTTCTTTATTGTCCATGTAAATAATACATCACCTTTTCCTTCCCTCCTTCCTTTCTTATGAAAAAAAAGGAAAGGAGGGTAGGATGAAGGATTTATGTGTACGGTGTGCAAAGGGGAACTATTTATGGTGGGCGTCATTCCTAGAACGCAAGGTGCCATCACTGATATTTATGGGAAGACATCACGGCACTGACAGGGAATATCATTCTCCAAATGGTACACAAGCAGTCAGCGGCCAGCACCATTTCTCTTTGGAATAGAGGCCACATCACTGCCGCACACCTAGGAAGTGGTTATTACTGGCAGGAGTGATGGCATGAAAGGGCTGTGATGAACATAACTGGGTTTGCTGGAGGAAGAGAGGTCAGACTTGTTCATTCTGGACTAACAGAATGAGATTTTAGCTTTTTTTATTTCCTGTAATCTTTTTACACAGGATAGTGTGATATTTGATACTTAAAAACTCCATGAAATCAAAATTTAAGGTCCATGACTTTGAGTCCATGTCTTTTTTTTTAAGCTCACAAATTCAACTTAACAAAATGTAACTTTTTTTTAACTGTAAATTAGCAGATATACAAATTTAAAATGCAGTCTTTTAAAGAAATTTATACTTTTGTCAGCAAGCATGCATTAAATTGACCAAAAGCGACAGTAAATACTTTCATATTGTTACAAAAAAAAATATGATTGAAATTAAAGCTGTTCTTTTGAACCTTCTATTTATCAAAGAATCCAGGAAAAAAAGCAACACAATTGATTTCAACATTAATAATAAGAAGAAATGTTTCTTGAGCAGCAATTCAGCTTTTTAGAATGATTTCTGAAGAATCATGTGACACCAAAGACTAGAGTAATGGCTGCCGAAAATGTACATTGCAATAAAGTTACTTTAAATTGTGATCATATTTCACAGTATTACTGTTTTTACTGTATTCTGATTGTTGATATATGCAGCCTTAAAGGAAAATTCCGTCATTAATTACCCACCCTCATGTCGTCATGTCCTCACCCGTAAGATGTTGTTCATCTTTGGAACACAAATTAAGATATTTTTTAATGAAATCCAATGGCTCAGTGAGGACTGCATTTCCAGCAAGACAATTAACACTTTCAATGCCCAGAAAGCTACTAAAGATATATTTAAAACCGTTCATGTGACTACAGTGGTTCAACCTTAATGTTAGGAAGTGACAGTGATACTTTTTGTGCAGCAAAAAAACAAAATAACGACTTTATTCACCAATATCTAGTGATGGGCGATTTCAAAACACTGATTCATGAAGCTTTGAAGATTTACAAATCTTTTGTTTCGAATCAGTGGTTCGGAACGTGCATCAAACTGCCAAAGTCACATGATTTCAGTAAACGAGGCTTCATTACATCATAAGTGTTTCAAAATTAAAGCTTCAAAGCTTTCTGGACATTAAAAAGTGTTAATTGTCTTGCTGGCAATGGAGGCCACACTGAGCCATCAGATTTTATGAAAAAATATCATTTTTTGGCGAACTAACCCTTTAATGAGCACAAAAGACTTCTCTCAAAAACATTAAAACAAAATCTTGGAAGTGATAATGTGTATATACGTATATATATGTAAATTGCCAAACAAAAGTAGGGGTGTAACGGTACATGTATTCGTCCCGAACAGTCATGGTACAGAGTTCGGTGCATACAGTCAGTTAGTGAATAAAGTCAGTCACAGGTGATCCACACTCCAATTCAGAAGGGGGCATGCGCGGAAATGCAACGCTGTTTGCTAACCACCACAACAGGAAAGCGCAGAAGACAAACAGACAATCTATGCATAGATATGTTTATGTATAATCTCTCAGCCAGTGTTTCAAAGACATCAATAAAACAGCTTGAGAATATCTCATTTAGCATTACATTTACCTCAGTCAAGTCATATAGTGTCCAAAGCATGTTAGTTCACTAGAGAAATGAACTCTAGAGGGGAGCGTTTCACTAAATATATGCACTATATTAGCTTATATATTCATTATATCTACTTTACCTGTTAGTAATGTCTGAATTATTTAATATATGTTTAAATAAATTTGTCATGAAAACAAGTTTCACAAAACAAGTTTCAAAAATGAATTGGAGTAGAAAAATATTTGAAAAATAATTAGATTTAGTTAACACAAAACATGTCTTATGTGTAATTTACATGTTTTTTTTTATTTGAGTGTTGATTATTGTATCTAAAAATAAATAGCAACTGAATTTAATAGTCTGGGCTCTGTTGTTAATTGTAACTTTTAATATTATAGTAATGTGCAAGAAAGGGCTCCCTGTATATACAGTAGTCAACATTTGAAGTGGATCAAAACTTTTCATCAAAGTTGCCCTAAAACCTTCTTCTTAGAACAACTTAGTTTTTAGGACAACTTTGATGAACTTTTTTGATCCACTTCAAATGTTGACTACTGTAGTTTACAGCATCAGCTGAGATAGATTTTTTTATCCTTAAGAAAATGTTAATTATAATTGAATTTATTTAAAGAGAGAGACACAATTTGTTCAATAAACTACTGATTAATAAAAAAAAAAAGAAAAAAAAAGAATCAATTTTGTTTTCTCCTCCCTGTAACAAACCTGTACGGAACCGTGACTTCAATAGGTACGTACCGAACCATCATGTTTGTGTGCCGTTACACCCCTAAAACGTAGTAATACTAGTGTGCAAGCATAGTAAACTTAGTGAATTTATATGAAAATTAATAATAATTAAAATATAAATTAATATGAATAGAAAATAAAATACAATGAATTCATATCAGAATCAGAACACAAGATACCTATCAGACCTAAGACATTTTCATATCACATTACCACAGTTTTAAAGTTGTAAAAACTGTAGTAAATATAATATTTTACGGTTACTACAGTATTTTTTTTTTTTTTTTTTTTTTTTTAACTTCTGAATGTCAAGGGTAATTTCTTTTCCTCCTCAAAGCAATTACTAAACAAGTGCAAAAAAATCTGTCATGTGATGCTTATAATTACTAATAATGCATTCTAGCATCTTTATGTGTGCCATAAACATCTTTATAATGTCCTTCCCACGTTTTAAACCCTCTCTACAGTAATAATCCACTGATGAAGATTTGATTCTGTGAGGCAATATGTGCATGTCTGATATAAACAAAACAAACAGCTGCAGCACATCATCATCAAATCACACAACAATCATGTTTATTGGCATTATTAAGTGTTCAAGACGCTTGTAGCGCTTCGGCAGGTGCTCTTCTCATCAGCCCCCCTGGGGAACGATACAGGAAAGGCCAGTAGCTAGCTAGAGATGCGCAGAACTCTAGCACTTTGCTCTGTCAGCCGCGGTCTGGCTGACGCGCCGCTCTCTGAATGAACACTGACGTCTATTATCCGCCTAGCGCCGGCAGATTATGAATAAGAAATAAAAGCTACCTCAGCTACAGCACTTCTGCATTAGTGACGGGTGGGCACTATGAGCACACAC
The DNA here is from genome assembly GCF_018812025.1 of Megalobrama amblycephala. Lineage (NCBI taxonomy): Eukaryota > Metazoa > Chordata > Actinopteri > Cypriniformes > Xenocyprididae > Megalobrama > Megalobrama amblycephala. Next base: position 4,513,307 of record NC_063051.1, read on the forward strand.
ACAAACGTACGCATGTACCACACACACATCAGTACCTTCATTCTGAGCCTCCAGAGCCCAACTGAGATGCCTTAATCTGAGAAATGCACAGCTACACGGATTACCGTTTTATTGAAACAAATAAGTGTTTTAAAAACGGGCCGAAAGGCCTAGTTTCAATTTCAATAGCTCGTTTAACCCTTATCGTCCCGATTCCTCGGGGACCATTCTATGTTAATTGGATCTCCACTGCATTTGCATTGGGGGTGTTAACAAGCACAGTCTATGAATATTAATTACCCAGAAGTTTTTGGTCCTTGGAAAAAAAATAAAAATACTTTTCTTGATACATATTAATTCTGTGAAGTTTTTTAAAGAGAAACACTCATTAAAATTGCACAAGCCCCACGCTCAAACATATCCCCATGATACTGTGGCATCTTTAACTTTATCTCTAATAAATTAGGTCATATTAGCCGAAACAAAAAGAAACGCCCTCAACTAAATAGTCTTTTCATTTGCTTGTATGTAAACATTCCAATCCAATGACGACGACTACATTGAGATCGTGTGAAAACGGGAATTTGTGCATTAATACATTTCAAAAGTATGAAATGATGTCGTCATGCATTTCTATTTAGGCATGCACGCCGCAGCAATGTTTGATTGTTTGAAAAGCGTGAAGGCTTATAGAGAGACAGAGGTTATTCTTTCATGAGAAAACTCAAGTGGTGCGTTAAGAAGAAATCCTCCTTCACTGCTTTCGGGACTCCAAATAAGCCATCTAATACTAAAACAACACGGATGCATTTCCCAGTGCAGCCACAGTCTGACAGCTGCTGGGAACACCTGCTCAGAGTGTAGAGTTCCCCTCTTTAAGGCGCGCGCACACACACACACTGGCATCAAAGCCCATCCGGCCTCGGCAGACAAAAAGAACTGCTTCGTACTCACTAATGGTACCAGCATAGCAAACACGTACGTATGCACGCATACAAATTGACCCCCATTTTAAAGCAAGGGTATATGGGACGTGGAACAATAGGATGTTCCATTTTATACACATGCAGCGATGCAAAACCCACCCACTCACACATATGGACGCACACATTTGGGCTCACTCTGGCAGCCTCTTCAAATGCATACACACATTCACTCACTCCACTACTTGTCTCCATTGCTGACCATCTGACCCGATATCCATTAGTAAAGCAGTTTCCAGCACGCACTCTAACGTAGAGGCTCTCCACAGCGCTCCGGCCGATCTGACTGCCGCACGGCAGTGTGGAGGAGCGCCTCTCATCGCCTCGCCGTCAATCAAACCCTGTAAACAGGATGTAAACTACTTGTAGATGCTTTTATCGCATGTCACTGCCGCAGAGGAGATCAGAGATGCTGTTGCGATGATGCGGCTAAGTCCTGAAGATTCCAGACAGCCTGTTGTAAATGTCACTTCTGTAAATGAGCGAACTAAAGCATTGGGGGTATCAGGGGGTGAGAAGTGCACTGCCAGAGGGATATATTGCCTGCAACAATTAGTTACAATCCCAAAAAGCAATATGCTTCAATTGCAGCAGGCTTTGGAGAATCACACAGAGCGTGTTTCTGTTTCTTTTTTTTTCCCCTCATCCTTTGCAAATAATTATTTCTCCTCTCTTCTACGTACAAGCACATTAATGTACAATTTCAATCTCCATCTGTACGATTATGAATCAGATCGGCCATCAATCGGCAGATCCAGCCGAGAGATTCATCCCGTAATAAAACTGTCACCTGTTCCAGGATAAAGACAGATGTTGCCAGTTGGGTGATAACATAATTAAACCGTTCAACGAGGGATTCCATAAAATTATCAAAATTGAAGGAAGCACTAGCGTTTTACCAATAAAGCAATTTGGGGCAATATGTGGTGTCATAACACCAATCTCCTGCTCAGGATTTGCAATAAGTTGGAGGCGCTGCCTTTCTCTAGTGCAATCTGACAATATTAACAGTTTACAAGCGGATACCTTAAAGCGAAAAGAGAGTGGAAAAAGAACACAAATGTGTGTTTTCTTCATCCTCTTGCATCTTTCCTCTGAGCAGGTTTGCTAAAATACAGAATTTCCTCTTTTTCCAATTCATTAGTTAGAAGCTGAGAAGCTGAGGCCCACAGGATGCTGAATTGCAATTACAAGAAAAGGGTTTTTCATGATATTTAACATATACATTTATGTTATTTTATATATATATATATATATATATATATATATATATATATATATATATATATATATATATATTTATATTACACACACACACACACTTTTTTTCTAGTACTTGCTGATACCGATACATTTGTTAATTTCTCTCCCTCTCTCTTTTTTGGTGATGTTGCAGTTTTCCAAGCACAACACAGTGAGACTAATGAATGTAGGACAGCTTCTTTATTATTACTCAAATGAAAAAAGTAATAATTTTTGTGCTTGTCACAAACTTAATGAACAAAAATTTCAGTGTCCAATAACCTTCAAAGGACATAATTACCAATATATAATTGTTGTTATATAAAAAGAAATTTACAAACAAATTACAAACAATACAACAAATACTATAGAGATACAAATTAAATAAACTTGTTTTTCAGTCCACTTAAGCAATAACCAACTGTATTTACGTGAGATACTCCACACGATGGACATTTTGACAACTATGTGTGCATTTGACGATTCAGGTGCAAGGAGAACCGATCGCGCACTGTCTGAGAGAACTGGGATCGTGCGCAAGAAAGAGCACTTCTGGTCTGTGTCATTCAGCACGATTCCGCCTATCCCGCCTTCACTAATCGATAACGATGCTGTTCACAATGTGTGTGTTGTATTTCCACACCTCTGAGGCTGACATTGTTTCTGCTGCTGCTGGTGTCTCTGTGAACGGAGAATTCTGTCAGTTACGTCACGTGTAGTATTGGTCTTTGGTATAGGGGTATTTATACGAGTATGAGTACGAGTGCGAGAACGAGTACAAGTACATGAGCTTGGTATCGGGCCCGATAATGCATCCCTAATATGTGTATATATATATATATATATATATATATATATATATATATATATATATATATATATTAGGGATGCATTACTGGATTTGATATATATATATATATATATATATATATATATATATATATATATATATATATATATATATATATATATATATATATATATATATATATATATCAAATCCAGTAATGCATCCCTATATATATATATATATATATATATATATATATATATATATATATATATATATATATATATATATATATATATATATATATATATATATATATATATATACACACAGTACAGTCCAAAAGTTTGGAACCACTAAGATTTTTAATGTTTTTAAAAGAAGTTTCGTCTGCTCACCAAGGCTACATTTATTTAATTAAAAACAAAAAAAAAACAGTAAAAAACAGTAATATTGTGAAATATTATTACAATTTAAAATAACTGTCTACTATTTAAATATATTTGACAAAGTAATTTATTCCTGTGATGCAAAGCTGAATTTTCAGCTTCGTTACTCCAGTCTTCAGTGTCACATGATCCTTCAGAAATCATTCTAATATGCTGATTTGCTGCTCAATAAACATTTATGATTATTTTCAATGTTGAAAACAGTTGTGTACTTTTTTTTTTCAGGATTCCTTGATGAATAGAAAGTTCAAAAAGAACAGCATTTATCTGAAATACAAAGCTTCTGTAGCATTATACACTACCGCTCAAAAGTTTGGGGTCAGTAAGAATTTTTATTTTTATTTTTTTGAAAAGAAATTAAAGAAATGAATACTTTTATTCAGCAAGGATGCATTAAATCAATCAAAAGTGGCAGTAAAGACATTTATAATGTTACAAAAGATTAGATTTCAGATAAACACTGTTCTTTTGAACTTTCTATTCATCAAATAATCCTGAAAAAAAATATTGTACACAAATATTTTGTACAATTGTACACATTAAATGTTTCTTGAGCAGCAGATCAGCATATTAGAATGATTTCTGAAGGATCATGTGACACTGAAGACTGGAGTAATGATGCTGAAAATTCAGCTTTGCCATCACAGGAATAAATTACTTTGTCAAATATATTTAAATAGTACACAGTTATTTTAAATTGTAATAATATTTCACAATATTACTGTTTTTTACTGTATTTTTAATTAAATAAATGTAGCCTTGGTGAGCAGACGAAACTTCTTTTAAAAACATTAAAAATCTTAGTGGTTCCAAACTTTTGGACTGTACTATATATATATATATATATATATATATATATATATATATATATATATATATATATATATATATATATATATATATATATATATCTCAAAACATGTATTCAAATACCTTGAACATTTCATTTATTAATACAGTTTATTCACAATGGTTTTAAAAAAAATGGTAATAAAATATGACAAGATCTCAGAGTTAAATTGTGTTAGAAAACAATCTTAATTATGTCAGATAACACTTGGTCAGGTCAAAGTGTCTGAATAATTTTTTGTTCCAAATTTTTTAAATCAATTTTACTGGTAGTCCACTGTATGATGAATTTTTGGGTATAATATGTCACAGTTTACTTTATTTTGCTATCCTTACTTACATAAATGAACTATAGTGTCCTGCACACACTAGTAAAAATATATCAAAAATATCAAAAATGTCTGAATAATTTTTGGTTTGACTGTGTATATATACAGTATACAGTATTAACTATATATACACTATTAACTAGTGGTTTATTGGCATGCATATTACTAGGATATTGGTTGTTTATTAGTTATTATAAAGCACATATTAATGCCTTATTCTGCATGACCATATTCTACATTCCTTAAATCCAACCAATATCTAAAATTAACAATTAGTTTACTAACTTTTAATAAGCAGTAATTAGGAGTTTATTGAGGCAAAAGTCATTGGACCCTAATCTAAACTGTGACCAAAATTGGTTATATGACTTTCTTTGCATATCATTACATTAAATTCAGTTACATGTTTGTATTTTGTTTGCCTCTATTCAAATTCAGAAAAAGATGGAATTTCAAATTGCATTCTCAATTCAGTTCTGAATGATGCACAACCCTGCCTCTGGGTGAGGTGGTGTCAGAAGTGGGTGTGCATGCATGAGCACGTTTATGTATCTTCATCGTCATAAATGCTTTCTATCACTCTTTTGAGTTTGTTTCTTTCTCCGGTGGGCTGCAGGGTTTGCTACACATCACATAATGCAAACACCTGTGCTTACTCTGACTGTTCTGTCTGTGACCAAACCAAAGAAATCACCTCACCGGCTCCTAACCCTGCTCAAGGGCCAAAGAAAAAAAAAAACATTGCTAATTGCATCCTTATCTTATGATCTGTAACAAAGCACTTTTCTTTCAGAATGAACTGAGATGAGTTTGCCCTCCCATCAAAACATCTATCTGTCTGGTCTTCTTTCTTTTCTGTGGTTTTGAGATGATGGTGGTATGCCTTTGAGTGAGGGTGCTTTCAAATGTGATTAAAAAAGTCTGCCATGAGACAGGGCATTAATATTTCAAATTTAAGGGCAGTATCAGCTGAGCAGGATTCCTGGCAGTTGCTCCGCATGTCTGAGTCAATCGCTGCTTGCTTAAACATGCAAGAGATTATATATGCATCAACTTAATCACTCACAACTCATCAGGAATTGTGCCATATAGAGGCTTGGATGCACAGAAAAGTAAGAGTTAAGAACGCACAAAACAAAGAAAATTGCAAGTTATATATATATATATATATATATATAACTATATATCTTTAACATCTCAATCGTTTCTCCTAGGCAGCATTGAGATAAATTGGGAGCACATAGAAATGCCCAATAAACTAATACGTGTCTCCTCTTTCAGAAACTTCCAGAAGAGATTTCGATGTCTGGTGCTCTGGTATGCAAGATACCAATGTTTGCAATTAAACATCAGAGCTCTCAATAGTTGGGGGACTCCCTAAGGGGATTGCAACACTTTGAATAATGCAAAAAATTCATAATTGGCTAGTCTTACTTTACAAGTCTGACTATATACATACACATACATACAATTACATGCATACAGTATATCTTAATATAAACTCAAATATTTATCAGTGACTACATTTTTGACAGATTCTTCATTGACCAAATTATCTGAGCTATAGTTTTGCCATGAATTTTTGGACAATAGAAGGATGATCCTGTAAACTGAACCTGGATCAGAAATTGACGACAACATCCTTGTTGTACAGTTATTTTAGTGTGCTTCACACAGGTTGACTTCCTGTTGCAGAAGCAGCAAAAAAAAAAAAAAAAGAAAAAAAAAAAAGTTTAAAACACCAAAAAATGTTTTGCGCTTGCATAAGAGCAGGCTGGCTTTATTTTCTTTAAATCTTTATCTCTTAAGATCATCTTCACTTCCTCATCAAAAGATGTTGTTGAAAACCACAACTTCTCTTTCTGCCTCGCTGAGTGCAAGACAAGACTCTGAGCGCTTTTTAAAGAGGCCCCCGAAAAACAGCCTGTGACAGAACGCAATCAGTTCGGAACTGACGGCGTTCTCGCTTTAAGTTGTACCGAGGGTACTGTACATTCTGTGAGATCAGATAGGTCAGTATGATGCTAGTTTGGGCCACAATTGTGTCATATTTCTCGGGAAGCACATGAGAGATGCGATCTTTCAGATGGCTGTCTTGGTTGTGTGGCTGTGGAAGGATGTTTGTATTGTGAATGGGGAAATTCCTGTGGGTGCAGTCGCTGCTGCAATGAGCAAAAAAAAAAAAAACAAAACAAAAAAAAAACACTACATAAACACAACACATACTGTATATGCATAATGCATTTGTGTAACACTGTACAAAAAAAATAGAATATAATACATACAATTAATAATATAATATAATATAATATAATATAATATAATATAATATAATATAATATAATATAATATAATATAATATAATATAATATAATATAATATAATATAATATAATATAATATAATATAATATAATAGGGTGAATTCAGGGCAATTGGGACACTTTTTGCCATTGAGATGAATTGGAAAAAGTGTCCCAATCAACCTGAATTCACCCTAATATATGATGTGTTTTAATTAGGACTATCAATTGATTAAAAAAAATCTAAATGCAGTCCAGATCAGTTCATTTTGTCATAAATAAATGTTTTTTTTTTTTTTTTTGGTTTGTTTCTTTTTTATATACATAAACGTATATTATATAACTGTGCTTAATGAACATGTTAAATTAATGGTTTTATACAATGGTTTTATACAATTTCTTTTGATATTTTCCCTAAACCTAAACCAATTACCTTTCCTCCACTGCTTTTACAGGAATCACATCCAAACTACATCATAAGGATATCCACAGACATGTTTTTTAACAGATCTTGTCGACCACAGACCACAGAGAAATGAATTGCTCATTGGATATGGCGCTTGTACCATAATGGAAATCTTTTGCATAAATGCTGACAGGGGTGGTCTGTTCCTTTAATTTTGGTGAATTATATGCATAAACCATTTAAAGAGTGGACCTAAATTCTTTAGTGCAAGGATGAAAGACGTTTGAGGTGGCTTTATTTGAATCTAAAGGCTCTATTCTATCTAGAGAACTCCCATTTAGGGACACGTCTCTTTTATATAAGGTAATAGCACTGGGGATTTGACTTCCTAATGGAGATGTTTAAATGAAGCTTATGGTCTACTTCCCCCAAATCTGACTAGTTCGAGAAGATAAATTCCCCTGTCAAGGTCGAGATGATCAAACAGATTACAATTATTTTATCCCTCGTCTTTATTAATGAGCACTGTCTTTCACAGTTATGTCGACTAATCAGGATAGATGATATGTCAGCCTCCAGGTTTGTTGTTTTTCACGTATTTAAGGAGTCGTAGGGGTTTATAAATTGAAAGATAATAAAACCCTACACAGCTTGTCAGAAGAGAAACTGGGCTTTTGGAGGTTTAAAAAGGTCACGCTTTATGTAGTGTGTGAATAACACAAGCGAAGAGACTGATATGTTGTAAAAAAAGCTGTCAATTATCACATAACTAAATCCTTGTTCGTTGGGGAAAAAACCCCAAAAGAACTTGTTGTCATGATCAAAGCTGATAAAAAAGCAAAATATGATTAACAGTATAAGCTTTGACATTTAGACTACAATATTAGCTGTTCTGAGCTGCCCTAAAAGACAGCTCACCCAAAAATGAGAAATTTTGGCCATACTATACAATGACAGTCTGTGGGATCCATTGTTGGAGAAAACAAATGAAACATTCTTTAATGTATCTAAAAAAAAAAAAGTCAGGTTTAGAATACCACAGGGGTGATTAAATTATTATTATTATTAATTTTTTTTTTTTAAAGGAATTTTTAAGGAATTTCTTCCTGTTGATGTGTATATTGAGTGCATTACACATTGCTAAAAACAATTTAGCTACCCTTTTGAAAGAGTAGTTAGCAAAACTACAAGCTACTAAATGAAACTATTGTAGTTAGTTTTTAATATCTTACCTTAATATCTTACTAAAAATATTAATTTAATAATATTTCAAAAAATAAATCAGGATTTTGAAATTCAACAACAGCAGTATTTATCTAGATAAAAAAACTATGTGTTTTTGAATGAGTAAAATGATTATGGTGTATGAATTGAAAATTCGGGTGACAACACTAAACATTCATTTATATTGACTACAAAAAGACTACAAAAGAAAACTACAGTATATATATACTTTATTATAAATAAAATGACTAGTTGTAAAAATTAGCCTTTAATGGTAGTTAAGCAAAAGTAGTTTAGCTACTTAAGCAAAAGCTCCTTCACTCATCACAAAACTATGCGACTATTAAGTAAATGTGTGTGTGTGTATATATATATATATATATATATATATATATATATATATATATATATATATATATATATATATATATATATATATATATATACACACACACACACACATTTACTTAATAGTCGCATAGTTTTGTGTATATATATATATATATATATATATATATATATATATATATATATATATATATATATATATATATACATACACACACATATAAAAATGTGTGTGTGTGTGTCAAGTGCACATCCCTGACTCGGTCAAGCGCTCTGGTGTTCAGCCTCTCTCTATCTCCTCTTCCTTCTTTCTCTCTATTTCCTTGCATTCGTCAGAGTAGTAACCCCTGTTGTCTCAGCCGAGTGAATCAGATTGAGCCCCTGGCACAGAATGAAGGCAAAGTCAACAGGAATTAAGTTTCAGTGCAACTGTTTACTCAACTGTGGCCTGCAGTTATTGAAATCTTATCCATGGTTTTGTGTGACGACTGCGGTAATGAATTCAGTATGCCTGTGATTTTCAAACTGACAACATCACGCTAAGTCCGAGAAGCACACGACAGACTGAAGCAATTCAGAGGACAGGGGAAGACGAAAGCGAGAGCCAATCACAGATGATTCAGATTATTGATTGATGGCGATATACTCTAGTTACAGATTTATCTCAAGAAGACTCAAGGGAAAAATCTAAATGTCAAATGAGTTTTATTCCTATACGTTCTCCAAAATAATAATTCCAATTTGCAACCAACGACTTACTAAATTAAACACAATACAAAATCAATATCCTATGTATGAAATAAGACCAAAACAAATCAGTTTTGGGTTGTTCTCTGCTTTCAAACCAGCCGTCATGCAGACCTGTCCTGTCTGGCATTAAAACCAAGGCATTGCTCTCCTCACTTCAACGACAGCCATGTTACTCCAACAGACAGTTACTTCAGAAGCTCCCCATCCCCACAATACAGCCCTTGACAACATCTCCCATCATGCCGTGGGGTGCAGACAACACACGACTGATCTTTTCAATGCTGGCCGGCTCAACACGCTGCCGTGTGACAGACAGAAAGAGCTTGTCTGTTTATTTTAGTCAGAGTGAGGATGTTTTGGGTGCTCTAGGTATATAATAAAAACGGCTGCAACACTCCACGCTCCGGTGCTTTGAATGGAAGCTCCCCGAAATTTCCACTTGAGTGTTAGGGGTGTTTACAATGCGACAGGTGAAATCTGTGGCACCTGGATGGACACCACACATACACGACTGTCCGTAAATTCCATTGCACCTATGCATTTGTCTGTTGCAACAAGCCTGATAAATATTTCACCTGAATGCAGATGCAGAGTTGCCGGGATAAACACATTGGCAACCAAAAACACAATCACAGAAAGAGCACTTAGTGCGTTTAAAAATTCAAACCGCTCTCAATATACATAAATAATCATAATAATGTGTTTATGTACTCTGGTTGGAGGGGGTGTGATGATTAAATATTTACAAGCACTTAAAGAGGGGAGAGAAGGATGCTGTTGACATGCGTTAATAACAGACAGGTGCAAGAAGGAAAGAACGAAAGGTAGGAACGTTGGTAGGAATGAACAAACGAATAAAGGATGGAAGGAATTAAGTAAAAAAAAAAGAAAGAAATAAAAGAAGGCGGGGAGGGACAAAGTAATGAACAAATGATTAAAAGATGGAAGGAATGATTTTAAAAAATGAAATAAAAGGAATATGAAAGAAAGAAAGAACAAAGGATGGAAGTAATAAATAAAGGTAAAGAAAAAAGATAGAAGAAAGGAATAGGAAGAAAGAGTGAACAAATGAACGGACGGTGAGAGGAATGAATGAAAAGAAAGGAGGAAAAAAAGAAAGACCTGTTGTTGTTGGAAGTTCACGAGGTCAGATGCTGTGATGTCAGAGGAAGGTGTGGCGCTCTTGGATCGAACTTCTCTGTGTCCCTCCACACAAGGTGGGGCGCCGTTCTGATTGGCTGTTCCGTTTGTCGCCTCTGTCCCCGACTCTTGCATCATGACTTAAAAACCTGCAGCAGAGACGCAAAAAGAGTGTTAAAACAACAACAACAACAACAAAAAACATTTTAAAATAATTCCACACAAATTTCCTTTTGTCCCGCTCAATTTCACCTTTCCCATCTTTCCCTTAAAAGAAGCTAACCATCATATTCTGTTTGTTTTCAATCCTTCTGCTGGGCCTGAAAGAATGAAGAAACAGCAAAAAGCAAATGGAATGGGAACCCAACCTCGGTCACGTCTCAGCAGAGAGGCCCAAGAAAACACACTCGCTCACAAACAAAACTTGTTCAAGTGAAATGGATATATTTACTCTCATTGCTCCCAGAAGAACCACAGCCCGATGGCTTTTTAATGGGAAACAGGGCAGGGGAGTCGGTCGGATTACAAATCTCAAAAATCAAAACTTCTCAGCAAGCGTTTGCATCTTGGGTGTTGAGTTAACGCCACGGTCCTGGGCCCGCACACAAATAAACAAACCTGAAAATATTCCGATGTACTTCCAAAGTATTTCCAATAATACATTATACTTTAATGATGCCTATTCAGACTCACAAAAAGACTTTTTGTTCTTCTAACATTTAACATCTAACAGACCAGCCCTGCACTACACTAAAAAGAAAGTTTTCTCCTTCAACATCCTGATCTATCCATGTCGTCCTGAGATAGACACTTAGATTTATATCTTTTGCATTCATAGAGGCCCTCGTTGGCAAGGAGTGCCTTGTAGCCCTGTTTCAGACCATCTTAATGAAGCTGACCAAGTCAGGCAGAAGTAAATTAACTTGGCTTATTAATTATTGATATGAGGCAGAATGAATGCCCTTAAAGCACTGGGTGCTAATCACATAGGCAGGTGAAAATTGAAAAGAATTCAGATTTATAATGCTGCCCCCTCTCAGACAGTAATAAGGTGCTTGATAATTGTTCAGCAAGGTTTGCAGGGAAGAGGTGGTTACAGACGCAGACTAACACACTGGGGATTGACCCATCTGGACCACCGAAGGGCTGCGACTCTTCTATTGTTCTTTTTGAATTGGACCACATCAACTGCTAGACCAAAAATATATACAATAGTAATAAAATGATCATTTAATTTTGATTTATACACACGCATACAGATGAGCCAAAACATCATGACCACCTGCCAAAACTGCGCCGATCCGCCGAGGCATGGACTCAACAAGACCCCTGAAGGTGCCCTGTGGTATTTGGCACCAAGACAGCAGATCCTTCAAGTCCTGTAGGTTGCGAGGTGGAGCCACTGTGATTGTACTTGTTGGTCCAGCACATACCAATTGAGCATCTGGATTGAAATCTGGGGAATTTGGAGGCCAGGGCAACACCTTGAACTCTTCATCATGTTCCTCAAGCCATACCTGAACAATTTGTGCAGTGTGGCAGAATTATCCTGCTGAAAGAGGCCACTTCCACCAGGGAACACTATTGTCATGAATGGGTGTACCTGGTCTGCAACAATGTTTAGGTAGGATGCACATGTCAAATTTACGTCCACATGAATGGCTTCACCCGTGACTGGTCATAATGTTTTGGCTCATCAGTATATATTATATAATAAAACACACACACACACACACACACACACACTGAACTACACTAATAACTAAAACAAAAATAGTAACAACATCTGTAGGATTTTATCTTTTCTGTTTAATTACTAAAGTTAAAGGGTTAGTATTATGATCCCATAATTTACTCACCCTCAAGCCATCCCAGGTGTATATGACTTTCTTCTTTCAGCTGGACACAATCGGAGTTATATTAAAAATATCCTGGCACTTCTAAGCTTTTTAACAGGAATGAATACCATATAAGTTTCAGAAGTTCCAAAAAAGCACATCCATTCATCATAAAATGAATCCATACAACTCCACTGGGTTAATAAATGCCTTCTGAAGTGATGTGTTTTGTAAGAAAAATATCCATAGTTAAAACTTTATAATCTATAATCACTGGCTTGTGTTAATAGCTGCATGAAAGTCAAGTTCCAGCGGAAGTGTGCCCTCTGACTCAACATATGACGTAGGATGTAGGAGTAGTGTAAGCTTATGTGAGAGTAGACACCTCTCGCAGTTCAAACAAATAGGGCTGTGCAACAAACTCAAGCTCCTCTTCTATTATATCGAAATCCTCTGATATTTCTCTTTAAAATATCTCGTTTTCTCGTCTAATTCGTGACCGGTGTTTTATTTTGCTCTATCCTCTGCACTTCCGCAAACAATACATCATGCATCGGGTCAGAGGTCACTCTTCTGCCGGAAGTAGACTCGTGTACGGTCACTGCTGGAAGCCAGTGTTGATAGTTCATAAAGTTTTTTTTTTTTTTTTTGAAGATTGTGTTCGGCTGAAAGAAGAAAGTCACATACACCTAGAAAAGCTTGAGGATGAGTCAATTATGGGATAATTTTCATTTTTGGGTAAACTATCCCTTTAACAAATATAAAGTCCTGCAATTCACAATTTTGAATAAACCTGATATTTCCAGGTTTTCCATGACCGTGGGAACCTCTTCTTACCCCCTTTCATCACATATTTTAGCTTTCTCTCAAAAAACACCCTGAATACACTATGTAAATAATTTACATGTGTAACTAAACTGCTCCATGCTCAAAATCATCCTTTCAATTAGAGATAAACGGACCAAGTACCTGGTACTCCCACAAACAAGCTGTGGCTTGTTTAGCAAGCTTTTCTCCCTTTCTGTCTCTTTTACATTTTACGGTCTCATTTGTTCGCTCTCATTTTTTTCATTGTGTTCCATAAAAGAGGGTGATAATGGCTATTATGCATGCACTGTCATTCCGTACTAAATTTTCATAATTATAAAGGAAGGGCGTAAATTTACGAATGCATGGCATCTCTGAAAGTAATCATGAGAATGCGCCGGGGGGCTATTTTAATGTATGCGAAACTAGTGACCCACAATAAAGACGTGAAGCTGCAACGAATGCAAAGTAATGCACACGCGCCCAATTCCACGTCTGAAGAGGGCCAGCTAAAATTAACACCCAATTAATTTCGGAATTGACAAACAAATGAAACCCATAAATCTAGTTTCTCATTAAATTTCACCATGGAATAATTCAAAAGCAGCAATATCGCGATAAAAAAAAAAAAAAAAAAAAAAGGATGAAAGAAAATGCCTGTTATCCATCACAAATATCAAATAGATGGAGGAAAAAAAATAATCTGGTGGAAGGGCATTAATAATGTCAACGGCTTTATGAATTAAGCTATTGTTTTAGTGTCTCATCATTATGATTCCAGCTTTGGATTTTGCCCCACTTTGATAACAAAAGTGCAATTCTTTGCTTGTGATTTTTCTGTCTTGCATTTGGTACAAAAAAGGCGTGCAGCATAAACATGAATAACAGACAAGCTCTTATATAACCAGCAAGAGAAACAGATGTGTTTGTTTACAGTGTTTATCGTGGCTTTAAATAAAAAGAAAACAAAGACTTAAGGCAAAAACTTCAAAATAATGGAAATTCCCTGAGATTAAGGCCCTGCCACCAGGCACCTACCAAACAAACCTCCATCATCAGATGTCTGCGCCTTTTCCTCACAAAACGCTTGCTTGCTAAACACAACAAGTGTTTGGAACAAACTACGGATAATACAACAAGGTCAGAATTTGTGTATGTTGACATTTTGTTCGGTTCATCTGATATCGCGAGCACACACACACACACCAAATCATGTGCGCACCACACCTGGCCAACATAAAAGCATGAGCAAATACAGAAAATCAAGAGCTTTCTCCCTTATTTATTATTTCCCAGGATTTGACTGCGAGCGTGTTTATGCCGAGAGTTTGTTTGTGTGTGCCATGCACCGGGCCGGAAAGCAGACTCCATCAACGTTAAAAAGATGCTGTCATTCCGGTAAGTTCTGAAAGCCCACCTGCTTTTACAAGTCTGTTCTCACAACACCCCTGTTTACACAAGCGCTCAACAAAAGCACAACATTCTTACGCTTCAGATAAGTAGTCACAATAAGGACGACAAAACCCCATGATCACACTGTTGTTTAGGTTCAACGTTGTTGCTTGTCTAGACAACACAATGATCTGTACGACTGAAAAGGTGTGAGAGCATCTTGAGGTTTTTCTTTTCTCCTTTTTCTCAAGGATTCCTGATGAGTAACGCAGACAGCTGTATTTTGGCTAGAGATGGGTGGTATGAGCAAAATTATGACCTAGTACAGTATGAGACATTGACTACATTTACATGTGCACTAATAATGCGATTATTTCTCATTATCAGAGTAAGGTCTTAATCGCAGTTCACATGACATGAGCAGAACTCTTCACTCCAGTTTACATGCAGTTTTCATTACTCTGATTATATTCACTAATAAGTATGGTTATACAACACTCAGATAGGCATACATTAAGGATATTACTGGCCATCTCCTCACATCAAATTCAAAATACATTTTTACGGAAGTACTAGATATTATACGGCGGCATGATGAACATCGCAATGCCGGGTTTGCACGCTGTTATTGCGTTCTTCTTGCTTCGTCTCGATGAAGATACGGAGCAGAGACTGCGCAGCGAGTTGTGTTAACAGAGTTTAGCAATTTAGAGAAAAGAAAATTTCAGAATAATGTCAGGGAGTTTATTCATGAAGTTGTGTGAACAACACACTGTATCCGTGTACATCCGAGCACATGCACACTTTGGTCAGAGCGGTAATAATGTGATTACGGTGTTTACATGCCTGTTTATTGAGAATAAAATCGGCGTACACCACCTAGTTTAATGCGAATATGGTTACTATGATTATGAGCTTAATTGCATTAGTTTGATCGAAGTATTGCGTTTACATGAGGTAAAGTTTAATTGCAATATTGCCAAAATCCCATTATAATCGCATTATGAGGGTGCATGTAAACACGCTTTATATCACAGTACAAGTATGGCAATATAGTTTTGCATGAAATTTAACCCCAACATAATTTATATATTACAAAACCATTTAGTATTATTTGGAACTTGAACACAAACCAAAAGGTAAAATTATTCATATATGAATGTAGAGATGTACTGATATAAAGATTCTGGCCGATATTGATAAGCTGATAAATAAAGCTGTTAAGTATGAGACTGGATAGTATGAGTTTACTAATGACTGCAATCAAGCCTCCTCAAAAGTCTTTCTATCACACATCTATGCTAGATATCAAGCATCGCGTTACCTTCGGTTTGGTTATTCCGTCTCAAGATGCAACTTTGCATCATTCACACATGTTGGCACAATCAGGGCTAGCGACTCGCCCTCGTGGAAAAGAACTGCTCGTCACCCTCTCAAAGAGGAAATGACAGCAGCAATGACATTCTGCCAAAAGGAGATCTCAATGCGAGACCAAACAGCCCCTCTAATCTCAGCGGGCCTCTCCAGGCCAGAAACGTATCTCAACACTACTGTGGCGGCATTCTGAGAACAAAACCCCACCACGTTTGGACAGACGGGTCTTGTCTTTTCTTTTGTGCTTTCTTGAGTTTGCTTCCAGACCTTGTAGGGCTAATGCTGGTCCGGCAGCTCCTACAAACAAAGCTCGCTATTTGTTTAATAACTGATTGCTGCCATGACTACGGTAAACAAGAGGGAGAACAGGGCCTTTTCTTTCTGTTTATGAACAAACACATCTTCTTGCAAAGAGCAATTTAACATTAACCAGGTGGAATGATCAACAGATCCCATAGGTTACACAGAGGGCGAGCCGAAATGTAAACATTCTTCAGAGAAAGAGAGCGTGTGAGGGGACGAAAAGAATGGAAGCCGGCGGGCAAGCATGTATGGACAGCAAGGTCAATGCAAATGCAGCTCGTCTTGAATAAACAGTTGGAGGAGAAACTCAAGACAAACAAACAGTCATTCTCCTGACATTTAAAGAAGCATTAGGACGGATGGGCTACAGCTGCTAACGGCCAACGTGAATGTGAACTAGATGGGGGTGGGAATGTGTCACTCAACAGGGCGAGGTCTCACGGACCTCACGTTCCTGCTATACGTCCGGCTCGGTCTGTGGAACAAACAGACAAGCAGCATCATCCTTATTGCCTCCACGAAAAACAGCAGCAAGGAACTTGTAAAACCAGTTAAACATTACCACAGTCAATTACTCAGTAACTAGTGCTCGGAAAATATCAATTATGGCTGTGGGTTCTTGTCTATTTACAATGACAAAGCGTGGAGTTTGATTTTACTGTAAACATTCACAAAATGGTATTGACTAAGTCAGTAAAAAAACAAGTATCTGATAGGTGGTGAATACATAAACAGCTATTCTTTTACAGGGATTGTTCACCCAACATTTAAAATTCTGTCATTAATTACTCACTCTCATTTTATTCCAAACCTGTAAGACTTTTGTTCATCTTCGGACCACAAATGAAGACGAAATTTTGATGAAATCTGAGAGATTTCTGTCCCTCCATAGACGGCTACATAGCTACCACTTTGACGCTTCAAAAAGTTCATAAAGAGATCGTAAAACTAATCCATATTTATTGAGCGGTTTAGTCCACATTTTCTAAAAAGACACGATCGCTTTATATGATAAACAGATTGAATTTAGGCTCATCTTCATTTGTGTTCCGAAGATGAACGAAAGTCTTACGGGTTTGGAATGACATGAGGGTGAGTAATTAATGACAGAATTTGAATTTTTGGGTGAACCAACCCTTTAACCACCTGAAGTCAATCCAAATGCATGGCTTCAGAAGAATAGGAATATAACAGTGGAGTCAAACAGACCATTTTATGGTGCTTTTGTTGTCCTTTTTGGGAATTTGACTGCACAAATCTCTTTCTTTGAAAACAGAAGTTTGGATATGGCTTTATTTTATCTAGTAGAAGAGGTGCATAAGATATATAAAAAGTCAAAGTCAAAAGTGACAGTAAAGGCTTGTGCATTGACAAAAACATTTTAAAGGGTTGATGAACTGAGAAATCAAATTTTCCTTGAGCTTTTGACATATAAGAGGTCATCATACTATAAGAATATCCTGTAAGTTTCAGAGCTGAAAATTTCCTTGTTAGTCCAATAAAAGCTTTAATTGACACCAGACCCAGCAAACGACAGGATTTTCAAAGTGGGGATCTATGACGTCAAAGGGCAGCAAGCACCACCTCTGCAGAAGAAGATCAACGCCTACTTCATCACTGCTTGTTTAGCCCCGCCCACCGATTCGCGAATGACATGCAATAGTATAGATAGCGTAAGTAACATAGGCCTATGTGGTGCTAAACCGGATCGAGCTACCAAGCAATAAACATGCCGTTGAGGATTACAAAATATTGTGCAGTGCTTGGACTCGACTGTAATGTGACAACATGTAAGTAACTGTGCTAATTCTAATGCCTGATCTGATATGTAATGATTCATGTAAAGTCAGATGTTCTTTGTCTGTGTCAGTAAATCAAACCCATGACTAAACGTCAACTTGCGCTGTTTCTCTTAGTAGGATGAAAATAATCTGTAATGTAACTGTGATTGAATTATATAAAGAAAGCGATCAAAGAAAGCTCCCTTTTGCAACCGCTGGAGCAGCGAGCACTGAAGCTGTCAATCAAACAGCGCGAGTTTATCAGTGACTGACGCGCGCAAAAATCCCATTTAATTCAACGAATCTCTTAGTTATATCGCGTTTGCACTGTTAGTGAAGATGAAAGCATTTGTTAGTGTACAAAAATTGAGTTGCAATGACGAGATCACTGCTTTCTTGCGCTCAACAACATGTCTGTGATTGGCTACAGTGTTCTCTGCAACCTTTCATGCCACAATCTAAATATAATGCCATAGATCTAAATGTAATGCAACACTTTTCATGATTAGTTAACTTTGAGAGCTGTAATAGTAAAAACGCTTGGCTATTTTAAATGGAAAGATGTTAGCCAATCACAACAGTGGGCGTTTACACTGAAGTCTCACAGCAGACACGGCCCTTAAAAAAAGAGCGTTCAAACCAGGTGTGTCTCATACGTCCTGAAAAGTGAAGCTGCGGGCTCTTTGACCGCCCCCTGGAGGCTGGATGCAGTACAGGTCATAAATCCTGCCCTCTCAATGCAGTCAAATGAGACTTCAGTGAAAGCTTAAAAATAAATTCTGCTTCAAATAAAACTTTCTGAAAGATGGTTTTGGTCATTTAAGGTAGTTGTTATCACGCTGATATATATTCAATTGTTCGTTTTTGTGATAATTTAGATTTTAGCCTATGGGCCGTTGGCCCATTTTGGCTTCAGTTCATTACAATGGAAGGAAGCGGCGTCACGTCGTCCATCTTTTTTTACAGTCTATGGTTCAAACCAGAGGGCTAAAATCAGGGTAGGAAAAATGCCTTTTATTTATAAATTATGACAATTTTGGATGTAAAAAGCATACTAACATTATAAGTTCACCCCAGGAAACATTATAAAACAATAAAACAATGCAGTTCATTACCCCTTTAAATAAATGCTGTCCTTTTGAACTATCTATTCATCAAATAATCTTGAAAAAAATATCATGGTTTCCACAAAAATATTAAACGGCACAACTGCTTTCAACATTGATAATAATAAGAAATGTAACTTGAGTACCAAATCAGCATATTAGAATGATTTCTGAAGTATCATGTGACACTGAAGACTTTAGTAATGATGCTGAAAGTTCAGCTTTGCCATCACACGAAGAAATTCTATTAGCACAATTTGTGTAATATGACTTTAGCCATGAAAAATGTTAGATGTAACAAATAAGCACAAATGTCACCTCCAGGGCCCAGAGGGTTCAAATACATCAGTGCTTCCCACAGGTTTGAAATATACTTGCGGTGGTAACCAGGTGAAAAAGCCTCCTATTACCCATGGCACAAAAATTGTCTACTACATGTGACAAACAAATAATGTGTGATTTTTAACAGTATTTTTATTTATTGAAATTATTTTTAATTACATAGCATACTATTACATTTAATTACATACTAATATTATGCATTGTAAATTATGCAAAATTACAGCATTTAAATGGTTCTCCTTTTCCTGTCATATAGTGTCTCTTCAGTGAATGGTACACAGATTTTACTAGTAAAATTTATATAATGAATAATATATGTGTCAAATAATGTTCTTAGTCTTTTCTTCCTGTTGGGGAGACTACGATAATTTACTATGAATTTGTTTATGATTTATGAATTGATGAATTTATAAACAAACCCAAAATACATCGGGACTCTTATTTTGAAACGTCTGTACTATTGCATGCTGATCCTTCAGATTCTCACAACCGTATAAAACATTTTATATAAAGGCCATGAAGTAGACATTGTAATAATTCATCAACTTGAGTTCATTATCAATCACTTGGCATAAATCTGCGCTTTTCATTGATTGAGAATCACTTTGAAGCAGACTGAAGCGCTGTTGCTTGAGCTTGTAGAATGCGCAACAGCGCCCCCTTGTGACTTTGCAAAATGCTGCGCACGTGGGAATGTCAGCGGGAGTAAACAGTTCTGACGCACACATAACGAGCAGGTACGAAACGACTAGTTTATCGATCGCGGAGGTTTTATTATCTTGGGCGGATATAAAAGTATAAGAGGATAAAAATAATAAATGCAAAAATGTGTCTCCAAATATACTTGGGCGGCCGTTATTATACCTGGGCGGCCCGCCCAAGTAAAGTCTATGTGTGGGAAGCACTGTACATTATAAGAGATTACAGTTAGAATAAATTGTAATAATAAATATAAATAATAATAATAATAATATTATTATTATTATTATTATTATTATTATTATATGTATTAGGGCTGTCAAAATAACACGTTAAAAAGCTGTTTCAGCCGTTCTAGCCACCATTCGACTGTAAAATGAAGGAGATTAATGCAATGTCTGCAGCAAGCAATTTGCATATCACCTGAGTTCGTCCACTCTAAAGTACCACATCAATGCAAAGCATCTCGGAGTTAACGTTAATCCGGAGGTACGACCTAGCACGTCCCGTGATATCAACTCTAGCAATCAACGTCATCTTCAAACCACACTGGAGCAAACACTGAAACGCAAACTTAGCAAATCTGTATGTGACCGACTGACCAATTCCCTTGCTAAATGGATCGCAACGTCCTGCAGACCAGTTTCGGTGATAGAAGACAGAGCGTTAGCAGAGGTTTTGCAAATAGCCTCTTCAGACATAACATATAAACCGCCATCGCGAAACACCATTATGTTAAAAACCCAGCCGCTGTACGACACTGAGAAAAAAAGAAAAAAAGAAAAAAAGGAGATGTATTGGCGGGAGAGGAATACGTCGCACTGACAGGGGATTTCATAATTTACTTTATTCAAGCACCAAGAGGATGAGTAGGTGAGTAGAATGTTGTATTGAAGTATTGTTGTATTGAAAAAGTCCTTTTTAATCTTTCAGTTGCTTTTTCAACTTCCTGTCTTCTCAGTCCAACCGCTCTCACATTCATTTCATTTAACTCTCCAAATCGATTTATCCCCACACTGAAGAGCTACAAAAATGAGTGATACAGGGGTCTAAACACATATTTATTACACATCGAGAGAAACGTAATAAGATCCTTACGCGTGAAATCCAGATTGAAACATATCACCAGACCATCACCGCAAGCCGGTACCGGCACCCTGTAATGTTGCGCACAATGATTCAAATAAATATGAACCCATTATCACACTACAAGCTTGAGAAATGAACAAGAAATGAACAATCAGGATGCCGTCAACCGGAAGACAACTCCAGCGGAGAGGCTAAATAGATGTATAATTTCAAGAGGTACACAAAACAGTTTGTCTCCTCAATGACTTTACGACAAAGTCTGCGCTGTGTTTAAGGCCCTGCTGTGCCAAGACTATGATGGAACGCACAAAAGTAAGGCAGGCCACGGTATTTTTAGCGAAACAGCCAATAGAGACCAAAGTAAATAAGAAAAAGTCTAATGAGTTTTAATGCAGCCGCTGCCAGGATAGAAAGGCCAATTTTGGGATGTGGAACTACAGTCATGAGCGGTTTACAACAAACTCCTGAGCGACTCTCCTTCAAGCGACATTGAAGGATTCATTCAAAGACAGCTTGTGATGATTAGCACGGCAGCAAAGAGTCAGTAACCGTGAGCCGGGTCTCATCGTGCGCATGCGAGGCATCGAGCCGTGGGGAAGGAGGCCTTCACTCAAAAGGCCCCACAGCACAACGGACAAATTACAACTGTCAAACACCCGCACGCACTCGGCAAAGAAAACAAGGCATTCAATCTTCCGCGTCCTCTGGGACTGGCCAAAGTGCATATTGTTTTAATATTATTTAAAAGTGTGTCATATATTTTTAATCATTGTTACTTGAAATTCGTGCAACAAGCACTCCCATGGGTGGAGCGAACGCTGACTTTTTCGCAGAGGAAATGTGTCAACCACGTATTTGTGGGATGGGGAGTTTAGCCTCTGCGAACTTTGTCTAATTAATATTTCCAGTCTAAACCATGAGAGGGCCTGTATTATTAGAAACATTATCTTGGGGGTAAATTACCCAGTTGCACTGACATAGTGTCAATTGGCATTAATGGAAAAAGGCAACAACATAACTACAGCCAACCAGAGCAACCTGAATAATTTTCAGGCCCAATAGCATATGAACATCATATTGCTTGCTAAAAAATGATGGCAAATATATGTGACTGACAAAGCATGATTTAAATACTTGAAAAAGATTATTTAAATATTAAATTTATTAAAAAGTAAATATGTAAAGCCATTTTGATATTTTTTTTTGCTGTTTTTCTGTGTCATTTCCATCACATTTCAAATGATGTTTCGTGTTTGGCAGCATTTTGTAATGGATATGAATCGAAAAAACCTAATTAATTGCAAAAACTACAAAATTAAGGGAAAACTTTATAACAATGAAAAAAAGTCTAAAAAGACATCTGAAAAGCAGCAAAAATTAAATAAAAATAAGGCATATATAAAAGTTTATAAGTGACCTTATTGTGTAAAAAACAAAAAAACAAACAAACAAACAAACAAACAAACAAAAACCCTTAGGACATAAAAGTGCTTTAAGTTGAAACACTCAAGCATACAGGAGAAAGAAAGCAAAAAGTGCCTTTGAGATAAGCAAGTTCTATGCAGAACTGGTCAACTGTGATTGTGCAAATGAGAGCTCAGGTCTTTGTTGCAGTTTAAGTTTTTCACATGAGAAATTATTATCAAATGATCTAATGACAATCAAACCCTCTGAATCGCCAATACATGACAAGAAAATGTTAACACAATCACTCAATAAATGCTTTTTTTGACACTTACTGCGTTGATTACATAACACACAATAGGTATAAATCATGCTGATCAACTAGCTGTTTGGCTTTATCGGGTATAAACATGCTGTATTATCTCAGCAATTTTCAGAGCTTGCATGCACAATTTCTGCACAAAAACTTTTGACGTCACAATTTGCGTCTTGTGAACAAAAGCAAAAACCATAGGGGAACCCCGAAAGACTACTTTGCAACATTCAGGAATCACATGACCTCTCTATAGCTTTATACACAACTAAAATTCTACACCACAAACATCAAACCACAACATCGTTTGGTGTACTTTCCATCCTGCATACTTAGCCAATATCGAGAAAGGGATATTGCACAGCCAAATTGAGGTGCCAAATTGAAGACTTGTGCTCAAAAGTGAAATATCTTTCTGAATGTTTACTAGTAAATGCATGTTGCAAAATGAGCAGACATATGGCATCTGTTCTGCCATATTGGTGTAATGCACCTCTACCTATAGAGGCTTGCATATTAAGATGAAACATATTTATGCAGTATACTGAAAGGGTTAAAAAGAAAGGGAGTCCTCTGTCTTCCATTAAGCAGTTAAACCAAAGGTAAAGGGCATGCTAGGGGTAAACGGCAAAAGACCTCGCGTGAAACCGATGAGCGCTTTAATGGAATCGGCTTTTTAACAACTCTTTTTTTGTGTTAAATACAGTCCGTGTCAGGGAGATGCGTCCCACCCATAAAGCAAGCGCAATGACAACGTACAGTGGGCACTAACGCAAGGACATAGTTCATCATGCCATTTTCTGCAATTCCCAGCTGATTAGGGTCATTATGTTGGAACCCTGATTTATGCTGTCATTTCCTCTCACCCTATCCTGCATCAATGAATCTTAATGAATTGGTAAATAAGGGTGAGGATTACACTCTGCGACACCGAAACATTCCTCACCCTCCACGCCACTAGATTTATGGAGCCAATTAGGGACTAACGGAGAAAATTGGCTGGCAGGAAAATAATATTCTTTATGGTACAAAATGGAAAAGCATTCGCGCTGAAGGGCAATTGTATTGTCAGCATTAAGTCCATAAAATACCCCCTCCACCCAGAGAAAAAGAGAGAGAGACAGACTTTCGGGCAATCTTTCTTAAATTACAAAAAGAAAGTACATTTAGGATTTTTTTTTTTTTTTTTTTTTTTTTGCAGGGAAAAGCGATTTACTTATGACTTTGTTTAATTTTTTGTTTTTGTTTTTTAGTTTCCAACAAGGCTATGTATCAACTAACCCTGCCGCTGCGACTCAAAACAACCTATAAAACCATTAAAATAAATAAAAACAATATATTTTACATATCCATAAATAGGGGTGAGGATTACATGAAAGTTTTAACGCTACGGATCAAAAACACAGGGAACGTATGACCGTCGAGTCCGGGTTTGATGGATTTTGTGGGATGATTTGGGTTGCAGTGCTGTCATTTCTGGTGCAGTTGCTTTTGGTAGACGGTAATAATTAAATGTCATTATTCATGATAATTCGACTGGAAAGTGGAGGTGTTTTCCTTCCCCTATTTATATATATACACATATATATATATATATATATATATATATATATATATATATATATATATATATATATATATATATATATATATATATATATATATATATATATATATAGTGGATAAAAATATACATAAATAACCGAGAAAAATCAATTATGAGAATTAAGATGGTGACACTGTAGGATTTATTGTGAATGCATTAAGGAGCCGTCAACATAAACGTGATAGGGTAAAAAGGGATTTAATAAACACGTGCACCCTGCTCATCCCATGACCATGAATCATGCACCGGCACACAAATCGGCCTTTAAACCAATCAGTCTTCTCCATGATCAAAACAACGGCGCCTGCCGCAAAAAGGCTAACCTTCAGTTCTTTAATGTTTTTTTTCCCCTTGTCTTTTCTTTTCTGAGGTGACAAAAAGTGGAAATACAAAAAGACAGCCAGGAGAAAATAATATTGGGGGGGGGGGGGGGGGGGAAGCGCAAGTATCAGCCCGAAGTGAGACCCACCTCTTCCTATTAATGGCAGCATCTTAGAGGCACACTCAGTGTGCTAACGAGCCCCCTTTATGTATTACATATTGTGACTAGACTCGGAGCGTAACAGCGGCTCTCCACATCAAACACGCAAAGGCCTGTTATTAGATGGAGGGCTGGGAGAGAGGCTGTGTGAAAAGAAGTGGAAAATTAAAGTTGAAGCCAAGCAGGAAAGGCTTTAATTTACTGGCATGTACAGTATGCAAATGAGATTACTCTCTGCTTAACTGCATCATTTATGTCCATAATAATGGCATCATCATTACGGGACTCAAATTAAATTACAGCGTAATTAGCATATCAAAGTGATTGGTTAAAGTTTAAAACAAATACCCAATTTTCACTAATGAAAAGCTGTAATCGGCGCTCATGTAACTTGGAGTGAAAACAGGCAAAACAAATATGTGTTTTCGGGGGGGTGGGGTGGGGGGTTCTTGTCTCGCTCAAACATGATGAGGGAGGGGCTTACGGAGGCTGGATGTATCTCACCTGGCGGACTTCACACCCTCAAGTTCCATTTCCTAGAGACGCTCTGATCAAAGGTACCATTTCCTACACTTGCCACTTTGGAGCTCATCAATAAAATACAAAATCACTTCACCGCTGATCTGATGGGTGGGAGAGGGGAGAAAAAAGTGAAAGTAATACGTGAGACAGATGGGGGAGGGATGACATCTGAGGGCTTATAAACTTACATTTGAAAGAGGAAGGAAAACACCTCCACTTTCCAGTCGAATTATCATGAATAATGACATTTAACTATTACCGTCTACCAAAAGCAACTGCAC
Source organism: Megalobrama amblycephala (assembly GCF_018812025.1). Taxonomy (NCBI): domain Eukaryota; kingdom Metazoa; phylum Chordata; class Actinopteri; order Cypriniformes; family Xenocyprididae; genus Megalobrama; species Megalobrama amblycephala. The sequence goes on from NC_063051.1 coordinate 4,539,435, forward strand.
CAGAAATGACAGCATTGCAACCCAAATCATCCCACAAAAACCATCAAACCCGGAATCGACGGATCACACAAATGCAGTTTGTGTCAGACGTTCCCCCTGTTTTTGATCTGTAGCTTTAAGACTTTCATGTCACCACATTATTGATCTCATTCCGAATTTATGACGCACTTCTCCATTCCCAGAGCAAAATCTGAGGTCTTAACTCTCAGACATAAGTCAATCTCTCCTCACCAACCCCCCAGGACGTCATCTCGATTGACTTAGCCAAACCGCACCAACAAACGAATCAGAGCCTGTGCACATTACTCTTGAAATTTTAAAGAAGTGCTGTTTTATTTTATTCATTGAGGAATCCATTATAGGCCGTATTCCTAAGAAGTATGTAAATGACGTGCCTTTCAAGGTAGAGTCTGGGCAGAATCCTCTCCATCAACTAATGACACCGCTCATTACATGCAGAACAGAGCGGAATGAAAGTGCTCCTGTCTGTGGCAGTGTCTTCCCTGTGTAAATCCCTATGAAATGCTAATATCTCACTTCTAATTAAAGGATACTAAGTCCAAATGTACCTACGTGCCAGTAACATAAATTTTATTAATGTTTTTTTTCGTCGCTACAGCCATGTCTAGGCTTCATTCCATTAATTCATATTTAATACCACTGCTGCTCAAGCATTCTTCTCTTTTTTGCTTTCGTTGCCTTTATTTCTTTCTTTTCTTTTTTTGAACACTTGTGGCCCACGATTACAAACAGATGCTCATTGTGAGCAGAAGCATCATTATGGGGTTGTGAAACTATAGTTTTTTGCAGGTGCATGAGCGCCTGGCCACACAGACGTTTGCACAAACACTCAAGTGCATATAAGGTGCTAAAACTATCAGAAAAAAACAACAACACTGAGTTAACCAGTATGGCCTCTCTGAGCCTGTACACATTTACTGTATTGACACATGTCTGCATGTAAACATGTTTACAAAAAAATGTGCAGCCATTCTACGAATCCGACCTTGAAGTCTGCAAACAACAGCTACACAAAGTTCATTAAGAGCAGGTTAAAAACAACGTCGTTCCCTTTTGCCTTAAAGAAAAAGCTAGCTTTGTGCATTGCTTTTTCTAAGACACAAAATGCAGGGAAAATTGATCACGTTGGTATCATCATTGAATTAAAAAGCCTACCTAATGGTTAGTATGAAATACGGCCTAATTAGGGCTTTGGTTTTATAGCGCCTGTTAACGTAGTTATCACTTACAACATTGTAATGTCAAAATCAATACGGATTACTTATGTCCTATCCGCCTCCATTCCGTGAGGTGACGATAGTTTATCTGTCTGTGCACTTATTAGGCAGGATTGAGCCAGACAGTGTTTGAAAAAAAGAAGAAAAAAAAGAAAGAACCAAAACTCAATCTATGCAGCCCCATTCATATGGTATTACTCACACAACCAAATCTAATCAAAGAAAAATTTATTCCAGCCTGAAAGTAGCAAAAAACTTCACAGTAAAATACACTCACTGATTTACTACTGTCTGTAGAGTCGATAGAAAGATAAAATCAAGCACCTAGGCATGCAGACTACTTCTACAAACATTTGTGAAAGAATGGGTCGCTCTCAGGAGCTCAGTGAATTCAAGCGTGGTACCGTGATAGGATGCCACCTGTGCAATAAGTCCATTCGTGAAATTTCCTCACTACTAAATATTCCACGGTCAACTGTTAGTGGTATCATAAAGTGGAAGCAATTGGGAACAACAGCAACTCGATAATTCTATCTATCGATTATTATTCTATTGATTGATTGATTATTCCATCTATCGTTCAGCCGTTCTTGGCTGATAGAATAATTGATCAACCAATAGTATAATCGATCGATCGAAAGATAGAATAATAGATAGGTCGGTAGATAGATAGATAGATAGATTATCTATCTATCTATCTATCTATCTATCTATCTATCTATCTATCTATCTAATAGATCTAAAAAAAAAATCGATTGAAAAAGTGCATATTTCTATCTTGCAAACATGAAGGTAAAGAAAAAGAAGTAAAGTAAAAGTAAGAAAAAAGAGAAATAGAACACCACAAAATTCTAATCTCCATTTAAATCCATGTTATGACAATATACCCACAGATAAAGTGTAGCCTGCACTGAAGCGTCTGCCCGCTTCAGATCTAAGGTTACAGTGGCTGACCTTCAACATTCCTCAATGTCCCAGAATGCCATTCATCTACAGCTGCAGATAACGCTGAGTAAATATCATAAGCATGAGGATTTTAGGATTGAGGTGAGGCCGGCCACATCCTTAACCTACAAGGAAGAGGGCGAAAAGAGATCTACCCTTTAAGGGCCATTTCCTGAAGGATCTGCTGTAAAAATACAAAAAAGAAGCCATATCCATGTCCTGTCATTTCTCTTGGCATTAACGTTTTTCATCATCCCTTTGATAAAGGGTCCTCTGACTAATCACATAAGCCATGTGTTCTGAAAACCTGCATTAAATTGACAGTATTCTTAAACACGTTACAGACACGAGCAGAATAAAAGGTCCTAAAGTTACTCACCAATCAGAGAAGAGAATAAAAGAGCTTGATTGGTCAGATAGGCTTGAAGAGTCTTGTGAATGAGGGCGCAGCAGTGAGAGGAGGGACACAACCTGTGACTGCACTAATCTGTTCTGAAACACACCAACCCTTATCCCCTGCTGATATATACCTAAACAAGACAAACACAGGCAACCAGTGAACAGGCAACCACAACAAACAAAAGAGTGAAAAAATGAAAGAGAGAGTGAGAGAGAGAGAGATACAAGACAAAAGAACAGAGAGAAATACTAATGAATTTAGTATAAAAAAGTAAAAAAGTACAAAACAAAATATTATAATATATTATAACCCAAAAACTAATGATATAAATAACCATTATAAAATAAAAAATATAATAAAGATTATAAAATTAAATAAAATATGCATTATAAAATAATAATAAAACAAATTAAAATAAAATAAAATATGATTATACATTTGGCCATTTATAAAAATTGTCAAAAAAAAGTGGTCATTTATAAAAATGGTCTAAATTTATAATCATATTTTCATTAAAATTAAGAAAATCTTTCCAGTCGTTTCCATTTTCTTTCCAATTATCATAATGACAAAATAAATAACATAAAAAAAAAATTGGAAAAAATATTTATGAAGACTCATCCTACACAATTTTTGTCCGCAAGTAGCAAATCATGACTGTAATGTCAGCTAAAGGCTATTGGCTATTTTGTTATGTGAAATATGAATGGCTGTAGACAGAGAGAAAGAGAACCCAGCCAAGAAAAAAAAACCTAAATATCATTAGCGATCATGCGCCAAGACGTGGGCAAGGTTGAATAATGTAATAATAAGAGGCAAGGCCTGTGACATTTGTTTCTTATTGTCTAAGTGGCAGTTTAAAGGCCTCTACCCCGGGCCGGGCCCCTGGCCTTCCTTCTGCTCTGTTTTAACAGAGATGAAACCATATTAGGATGTGTATGCTAAAGTAAACAATAACATAGTTGCAATGAGATGGAAATTTTTCAGCTAATGGTGTTTGTCATTCCTGTTTTCAGTCCTGGACTTAAGCTCTTTGCTGCTTTCTCTTTTTTTCCACGTCTTCTTTCTTTTTTCCCTCCCTCCCTCGAGCTTGGGAGGACTGTGTTTATGAATAACAACTAAAGCGGCCAATCCTCAACCTGCTGCAAAACACACAGTAAACAGATCTGCTTTTAACGTGCCTCTTCGCTTTATTTGTTTGATGCGTTGAATTAGCTTTCAGTCTACAGTGAGGAATATTTAATCAGAGAAGTGACAAATAAAATGCATGCTACTTTGTCCATGCAATAACATTAATTTTAATATTATACAGTATTTTAGCCCAAAAGATTACATATTACAGACCAAGTGCAAAGAGAGCAATTTAAAGTGATAACTCACCCCAAAAAAGACATTTTTCATTCAAAGCAAGGTTTCTTCAATTTTTTTTTTAAAACCAAGGACCCCTTTCATAACCACAAACTGTTTGCAGACATTCTCAACAAGAGCTGTATTATTATTATTCAGATAGAAACCTCTAATATATTGCATTTTATACCCTACCCAATATTGTAGTATAGTATTATTTGCATATTTGACTGTATGAACAGTCAATCGTTCCTTTACAATATAGCCTAGTACCTTTTACTATTTTGAATCAATGGATTTTCTATCAGTTCTGAAATTTTCAGCAGACATCCTGAAAATTTGGCCCAATTTGGGAAAAAAAAAAAAAAAAAAAAAAAAAAAAAAAGTTAACTTACAGACCATAAAAGTAGTCCAAAAGTAGGACCTTTGCATAAATCACCAACAAAATCAATATCACTGATATATGCCATTGTGAAATCACTTAATTAATGCAATTAAGTGATTTCACAATGGCATATATCAGTGATACAATGAAACAGCATTGCATTAATTGCATAAACAGTATTTGTGCAATTCTGTTTTTGCCAAAGTGGCAAAGAAATTAGATGTTTTACCTTTAACAAAGTCCAAAGTCAAACTCTTATTACAGTTTAAAAACCACAACAAAACTTCAGCTAACCAGTGTAGGCGTATCTCCTTTCCTACCCACAGCACAAATACACTCCCCCTCTCTCTTTGTCTCTCATACACACACACACCTTTCAAATGCAAGCTGTTTATTTACTTAATGTTAAAGCTATTCCATTAAGCAGCCAGGCCCAGGTGCTTCATCCCTAAAAGGGATTTTGCTTCCTCAAATAAATACAGCAGCGAGGCACTGCCAAAAAGATACTGACCATGGATATAGCGAATGTCAGATAGAGAACAACAAACATCAACCTGTATAAATCATTAAGGACATACAGGGGAGCGCGGGGCACAAACAACCGCTGGGTTAGTTGTAACACGCATGGTTTAAATACTTCCACACACGCTAGCATGAAGAAATTTAGCATATTTACTAGTTGCCATCTCGACAATATATAGAGAAAAAAAATTGTGCCAAAATTCTGAAATCTTTGGAAGATATCACTGAACATTTATTTAACAATAGCAAAAGTAAATTTCTGACTTAAGCTAATTTTTCATCTATATTTTTTGTGTTTATATTAAAATTAGACAAATCTGATATTATTTTAAACACCAATCTGTTGTTTAGCAGTTTAGATAGTTGCGCAGATAGGGTTCGTTGTAACACTGTGTTACAATGTGGCCCGCTACTAGAACTATACTATTCTATACAGTTACGATTTTGAGAAACCATGGAAAAAATGTGAATAAAGACTGAGAGGAAGAACCTGAATATCCAGAAAATATTATTTCAAGAAATTTACAGCATTTGTAGTGGCTCATCTATTTATCTTGTGTTCTATGAGAGTGTTCACTGTCAAACCACAAAATTATTTAAATATGAATTTCTAAAAAATGCCATTTATTTTATCTTTTATTGACAAAATATTTTAGTTTGTCATGTATATATTTTTTTTAATTAAATCAGATAACATTTTAGTTGTCATATGGTCATGTTACAACGTGCCCCATCACATGTTACAATGTGCCCCACCTATGGGGCATGTTGTCACATTTCCCTTCCCTTCTTTCAGGGTAAATAAAGAAAAAACTATACACTGTATTAATGAAACAAGGCCACATTTGTACCAGACATGTGTGAAATGAATGTGGAACAAAAGCAATTCTCTGAACCCTAAGTAGATTTACACAAACTGAGAAAGTCAAAAAGCGTTAGGTTGTGCCCCGCGCTCCCCTACTCTAAATTTCAGTGAATGTTTGGAGTTTATGATGAATTATGAACTTGATCTGGTGTATTTTTAAGGAAGGCAAGCTAAGACTAAGCCCACAGTGTATGGCTTACCTGGTTATGTTGAACAATGTGCTAATGATTTCACTTTCGTCTTACCAAAATGAGTTCAACCATGCAGTGTATTTGCATTGCTAGTACAAAGAAAACAAAACAACTAGGGGGAAAGAACAGACAACCTTACTTAAGAAAAAAAATAAGCAAATGCATTCATTTGATGTTGGAAGCACCGCCTATAATCATTCTATCATTCAATTTGACCCATTTAAAATGCGGTCATCTCCTTTCAGCTGGATGAAGAAATTGAAAAGTGATGCAAAAAAAAGAAAAGAAAGGAAAAACAGAGTATGTCTTTAGATGAAAAGAAGACAAACTGAGCTTTGTGATATATGTGACAAACACTCTCGCACACACTCCTCATGGAGCGATTTTGCGGACAGATTTCCCTTTCATCTCTCCGAAGACAACTTCTCTGACAGAAGCCGAGACTGCTGCCTGCCTGACTGCCATCACTTCCATTCAGTACAAAGATTCTGTCACGAAGACTCGCTCCGACGCAGTGGCAGACCAACTATATCAAAGCCTTTCCACCTCTAAGAGAGCAGAATTCATGAAGTTATCAATACCATGAAACATATAATGGATTTGTAATTATGATATTCTAATATGCATTTGGAGAAGTGCACTTTCAGGTAAACTATGTGACTTTTTTTAAAAGCATGAAGGCATAAACCTGTTAGAAATGTTGGTTACACTTTGTTTTACAGTACATGTACTTTTACATGTACTATAGTGTACTTTAAGTGTACTTACCCAAGAAAGTACTGTAATATTAGGTAACTACATGGGTCAAGGTTAGGTTTAGGGTTAGTACATAGTTATAACCCAGTGATTGTAATTTCTATAAGTAGTACATAGTATGTACATGAAGAACAGGACTGTAAAATGTTAGAGAAACTTTTATCTAACAATAAAATAACCTAGAAAGAAAAGTAGCAAGTTTTAAACACATCAAAAAATTTAAAATAATACTTTGGATCTGTTCCACCTCTATTTTGCCCTTCTCGACTGTTTCCAATAATCAAAATGATACAACATCACAATTTTGACCATTTATATTCAAGTTGTAAACAGTACAAATAGCTTTTTTTTTTTTTTAAATGTACGTTTTGGACATCATGGTACCATGGTAATGCTGTTATATAGAACCATCCATGGTATTTCCATGGTATAATCACCTGACACTTCTACAGTACTTCTCTGTAAAAGAAAATGCTGACAATTTCAAGATTAACAGAAAAAGAGGCTAGCGCTAATTCTTTCGTTTAAGATGTTACCGCTCTAAAAACTTTTTATTACAGCATAGTTGAAATCCTCTCTGGAGTTATGCACACGGGCGCATAAACAACTGTGTGACTAGCGTAAGCATTTAACTTTCTCGTTAGCAATCTCCCCCGTGTGGTGCTTCAGCCATGCTGGCTTGTTTATTATGTTCATAGCTTTGGCAGAAAAAGAGATTTAAGTGAACTCCTACAAATCGCAAGCACTTGTAAATGCATAGAAACACACTCAGCTGTAGAAACAGGGGAATTAGAGGCTTACCAAATGCTAATGCTAATACAAAGCAATTTTCAACCTGATGCTGATACACAGAATTACATTTTTTTTGTAGTAAGCAATAAAATGTACTCGGAAGAGCTATTACATGGACCCTAATCCACCTCTGCGCCCTAACATGCATCAATATACAACTTTTCATTTGGTGTTACCTCAGAATTTCCATCTTTGTGGTTGCCGTAAAACGAGAGGATGAGGCAAATAAAGTAAATAATCAAGTGTATGATCTTCAGAGGCATTCCAATTTAGCCCTTGGCAGGCACCACACAGCATGCAAATATCATATTTTCCCCTGCTGTTTAGTTCTCTGAAAATGTACTCAGAGTTTAAGTGGATATACACTTACTTAAACTTATGGAAGTGTGGTTGAGTGAGAATACGATTATACCAGGCATCCATACAGAAGAAAAACTATTGGAAAGTGGACTGAATTAAATGTATTGGTAAGGAATTTTGTGTTATACCAAAGTGTATGATAAAAAAAGTTTGAAAATGCATTCAATTATCAAAATCTGAAATCCAAAAATGTATGTAATTCTTCAGCTTCATTCTCATTATAATCTGCACATCAACCGTTTTTAAACACTGACATGCTGTATGCAAATCCTGCACAAAAACTTGCTAAAAGGGAGAGAAAAAAGATAGATAAACCTACACCCTTACCAGATACCCACTGGAACGGCCAAACCTTACACCCATCTAAAAGCAGTTAAAGGGATAGTTCACCCAAAAATGAAAATTCTGTCATCATTTACTCACCCTCATGTCGTTCCAAACCCGTAAGACTTTCGTTCATCTTCGGAACTCAAATGAAGATCTTTTAATATAATCTGACAGATTCTTGTCCCTCTATTGACAGCCTACACAACTACCACTTTGACGCTAGAAAAACTAATCCATATGAATTGAGCGGTTTAGTCCAAATTTTCTGAAGATCAACAATTGATCTTCTGAAGAGATCAATTGTTATTTGTGAATAAAAGGTTCAATTCAATCTGTTCATCATATAAAGCGATCGCGTCTCTTCAGAAAATTTGAACTAAACCACTCAATTCATATGGATTAGTTTTACGATCTCTTTATTAACTTTTTGACGCGTCAAAGTCGCAGTTTCACAGCTGTCTATGGAGGGACAGAAAGCTCTCAGATTTCATCAAAAAGATCTTCATTTGTATTTCGAAGATGAACAAAAGCCTTACAGGTTTGGAACAACATGAGGGTGAGTAATTGATGGCATTTTTTTTTTCATTTTTGGGTGAACTAACCTTTTAAGATAAAAGGTACGTAACTATAAATAAATATTATTAGTATTTTTGTCCTGTTTTCCAATAAAAATATCTAATCTTGTTGGAGCCGATAGCATTGTGGGCGGTGCATAAAAAAACTCAATTAAAATCAGGGATGTCGTGGATATCAAAAGACTTAAACTAAATGCACAACATTACAAAAAACTATAGTTAAACATATATATATATATATATATATATATATATATATATATATATATATATATATATATATATATATATATATATATACATACATTGTCAACAGACAATGCAGAAAGACAGAAGACAGGAGTACAGTAACATTTTAAGAAGGTGTATATGGTGAGAAAAATAGAAAGCAAAATACAAAAAATAACAAAACAGAAAACAAACACATAGTGAACAAAGTTTGCATATTTGGGTGTGTGTGAATGTGTCTGTAATCATGAGCTCATGGGAAAGGATGGGAAGTCCCTTTCTTGTCCACCATACTGTCAGAGACAGAACACAGACACACAAACACAGTCTTTCTCACACCCTGTGCCTCAATACTGTACATGAACACCCCTACTTCACTTCTATGGTTTGCTCTGGTCTCTGTGTTAGCTGCTTAGGGCCTTTCCATTCTGAATAAGACAGGTTGGGAAACCTATTTAGAAACCGAATTTCATTTCAAATACCGTTTGTTGCAGGCTAATGGCTAAGTTTTCCTTCTTGTAGCACCTGGAAGTCCTGTTAATTATTGACAATGACCATTTAAAATATGTTGACTCAGAAAGTTGACAAGGATTAATAAAAGCCAAATCCTGTCTCAAAAAGAAAAACATACAAAAACAAAGGGAATAAAAGACCTGTGCAGTAGGGCAAATAAGCCATCCTGTTTAGCGGTAAACTTTGACAAAAATAAACAACCTCCTTTTCTTTCAACCTTGAGAAAAGTATACAAACATAAGAGCTGCAACAAATCAAGTGATTCATTAAACTAGATATAGAATAATAGCACTAGTCCTGCCCTGTCTAGTCCGTCAACAAGCACACACACATACAGGCACACAGAGCTCCATTGGAGTCTAATAACTAATCATTTGTTTACCTTCTCCAAGGACTTGCTTATTTGCGGCCGTCTTCAGTTCCAGCGCTGCGCTTAACCTCCCTGCCCTGCAGAGACAACAAACACACAGAAAAAGCTGTAGCTATAAAATTACTGCAGCTGTCACAAACCATCAGTCATCTCTGTGCATACAAAATGACATTAAAGTAAGCTATTTTGGAGTTGTGATGGTGCAGATAAAGTAATGAGGACTCAACCGTGGACACACAGGAGTACATCATCTACTGAACAAAACTTGAGAGAAGCAGAAAAACTCATATCTGCAGAGAGAAGCAGAAATATCTCATATCTCTCATATCTTATATCTGCAGCATTACTAAACCATAAGCTACAATATGGAAATGAGTTATTCATCATCATTATCAAACCATAAAGGGTTAAACTTGCCTTTATATCAACCGACAGTTGTACTATAGAGTCTATCCTACACCTGATGCTATTTTTTGGACATGAATACTATCGTACTATCATACATAAGTCCCTTATGATCACCAAGGATACATTTACAGTAATATTGTTTAGTATTATTACAATTTAAAATATCTGCTTTTATTTTAATATATTTTTTAAAAATTATTACTGTGATGGCAAAGCTGAATTTTCAAATCATTCTAAAATGCTGAATTAACGCTCAAGAAACATTTCTTACTATTATCTATGTTAAAAGAGTTGTGATCCTCATAAAAAGTTTTGAAAAATTATAAACTGGCACTTTAGTTTAATTTATTGCATCATTGCTGAATAAAAGTATTCTTTTTTTTTTCTAAGAAAATGTTACAGAAATTTGAATGGTGGTACCACCATTGTTGTAACACCCTGGAACACCAAGTACACACTACAGTATATAATTATGTAAACAATTCAGTACCATAGTATATATCACAGAACTATAGTCTTGATTAAAATCACTGTACCATCATCATCAAAAAAAAAAAAAAAAATTGGTCATGGTACTACCATTATACAGTAGTCAACATTTAAAGTGGATCAAAACCTTTCAAAGTTGCCCTAACAGCTTCTTCTTAGAACAACTTAGTTCTTAGTACAACTCTGATGACCATTTTTGATCCACTTTAAATGTTGACTACCATAACTTGGACGTGCCAGTTTCAAAGTATCACAGTATTACCATCTGATGCCATCACTGTATGACTTTTTATAAGTCACCTCTTCCCAAAAGCCACAAAGGCAAAAAGTTCACAAGCTCGCATTGAAAGTCTCGACTAAAAATTATACTCTAAGCATATTCTCATACTACACTGCTGAGAAAGATACTGCAGGCCAACATCCCTTGGGCATTTGAATATAAGCATGAAAGCTTAGCCGAACGTGAAAAAATATGCAGTTTACATTTGCCAGTCAAAACAGTGGCTGGCCGTTTGAGCAGAGTGATTCTGTTTATCTCAGGTAAAGTGAGCGCAGATAAAACACATTGGTACAGCTCGTCCATGTCTCTGCATCAATTACCTGTTAAACACCCTTGTTAAGGTGGGTGGTCAGCATTTACTTGGCGACTAAAAACACCAGTCACCACAAGGACCATATGAGTTTTCTGCATATCTTGTGCTGATTCCATTTTCTTTCATTCTAATTCATTAGACTTCAATTAACACGTCATCCCTGCTGTTATGAATCAATAGCTCGTGGTGACAGGTGATGAATTTTTCAGCTTAAAAAGCTAAACATCATTTATTCAAATCACCTGCTAAGGTCTCAGGTGCTAAATGAGTTTACTGAAATGCCTAACGCTCATTTAGACAAATGTTCTCTCGTCCTAATGATGAGAACGTTTTGCATTGAGAATGGGAGGGGGGGACGCGCAACAGCAGTTACCTTTTAGTTTTTAGCACCGTAATGTGTTGCTAAATCGATAACAGTCCAGACTGAATGCATGAAGTTGGAGGTAATGCTGGTGTTTTGAACAGCGGGGTGGAGAAGGCCTGGGGAGTGAATAAATACACTCATACCGTTAGACCCAGCTGGAGAAGGAAAAGAACCAGCACTCTGGTGCTCGGGGAACTTGCTGAGATGATCAGCTTCATGGGTGTGTTATGGAGGAAAAGCGGCGAGAGAGCCAACTAAATGAGCACATGAGCTAAATACTGTCTGAAGATGTTAGCGAAGAGACAGACAGGAAAAACAACAACTTTAAGTTCTTGTTTAAAGGTGTTTCTTCAACTATGGCGATTTTGGCCCTGTGGACTTAATTAACTCACTAGTTTGTCTAACAATAGCTGCATTTACATGGACCCTAATAATCCGATTGCAATCCGACTAGTAGCACATGTGCAATAAAAAAAAGAAAAAAAAAGTCACATTTACAAGTAACCTTGTCAATTGGAATGAATTGGCCAAATCTGATTACGCTTTCATTGGGATAGTAAGGGGTGGTTTATTCCTTTTGTAATCCGATGGACATGTAAACACTTGATCGGATTAAAAACCAAAACTGGAGAGTACCGCACATGTGCAATGATGTATGACGCGTGGAACGAGCTGTTCTTCCTGTTGGAATAGTGTCATGAATGCCCTGTCATTCTAAATTCTCTTTCCACTCATCGTCTGTGAAGTGGAGCAGGATAACGTCCCACCAGTCCTTGTTTCATACTCTCATCCACAGACGATTGGTTTTGGGCTCTAGAAAAGGTGTTTTTACTGCTTGATAAATACAAGCAGCGCGACTCAATGGTTCATGTGCTCGTTGTCGCCCAATTAGGACCCGGAATAGATAAATATCAGGTCTGCTTTTTAAAACAAAGAAAAGGAGGATAGTTAGTATGCAACAACAGCAGGAAACTCTGTATATTCGTGCAGTGTGCATGTCAAAATATTAATTCTGATCAGAAGCTTGTGACATATAAATGCGCACATCAACCCTATCACTTTATTTAGCGTTCATGTAAACACTATACTCGGATTCATCAGTCGGAACAAATTCATTCAGATTGAAGGAAAAAGTGTCCATGTAAATGTAACTAATGTCCACAAGTTTTTTTCTCCTCTAAACAGTCATGAACATGTCATTTCCATCACATCTCATAAATCACCATTTATTCTGTGGTGGAAATGACATTTTAAACATTTACTGGAATAAAATCGCTAGGTTTCTAAGGCAAACTTAATATCTAGCAGTTTATGCATCCTAAATAGACAACTACATCATACTTTAACACTTTTTGCATAATTGCACAAAAATGACACAGTATTTACCTTAATTATTGTTTTGTTCACACATCATATACACTACAGTTCAAAAGTTTTGGTCAGTAAGGGTTTTTTTTTTTATGTATGTATATCTCACTCACCAAGGCTGAACAATAAAAATACAGTAAAACACAGAAATATAGTGAAACATTATTCCAATTTAAAATAACTGTTTTATAATTTTATATATTTTATATATTTATATTTGCTGCTCAAGAAACATTTATTATTATTATTATTATTATTATTATTATTATTATTATTATCATCAACGCTGAAAACTGCTGAGACATTTTTTTAAAGAATTCTTTGATGAATAGAAAGTTCAACAGCATTTATTTGAAATTAGTGCATCTCATATTTCATCTCAAGCATGCTCTTCAGTGACATTAGGACAAAATTGTTTGGTGTGATGGAAATAATGCCACAACTGTTGGAAGAGTAAAAAAAAGTACTTCCTAAAAATTGATTAAAAACTGAAAATTTTATATTGAAATATGTTTCTTTTCATGATGTATTTTTATAATATTTAGATTTACAATCTGGGTCAAGGGTGGAAAAAAAGCTATCCATAAAAATCCATTTGAAAAGTAAGTTTAGAAAAATGGTAAAGGTATTAATGTGGCCTTCATATAATAAAGAGAAAAAATTGAAATCTGATCATTTTAATAAAAGGCAACCCATGGAAATTTTTTTTCATTTACCCTTGTAAATGAAAGCGCTCGCGTCGCTGGAGCTTCCTCTAAAAAGGCATGGCAATATGACAATCTGACAATGAAATCGTATCAGAACGATGCGTTTGAACAGCGTTCCATTTCAACAATCATTTACAGTGTTTGTACGATAATAAAGAAAACTGTCACAGTTGGTTTACTATTTAAAGGGAATTGCGTTTGACCTAGAATCGCAAACATTTATATGGCCAGTAAAAACTTTGGTCATGCATGACAACAATGGCTAAAAATGATAGCATGCACATGAATATCAACAATCTCATTTGGAAATCCAGACCTGAAGAGGACTTCTATAAAATGTTGTTCTTATTCAACCACATTTACATCGTACAGGCTATTGAATCACACACTCCAGCCAATTCCTGGCTAAAACCAAGCCAATCCTAACAGAAAAGGCCCTGGTGGTCATTATAAACGCCTCTTCAGTCCATCTAATGGACCATCTCTTTCCTCACTTCACCAAAAACACAAGAGCACATGAATATTTACCACCAAGCAAAGCCATTCCATTAATCGGTTTGCAAACGCTTAAATAGCATATCTGTGGCTACTTCTGCAATGGGGTCATAAATGAACATTCCTGCTTATTAGCATGTTAATTTATGCAGCAATTGAGTGCAGCTCATAGGCTGTGACCAGCTCCTCTCCTCCCCTATTGGTCAAGGAAGCAAATTTATCCAGCGTCCTCTAACAAGCACGCTTGACGTACTCAAAAATATTATATAAGGGTGCTGTATCTGTAATAAAGTGGCAAAAGTGTATGTAAAACTATTAAAGGAATAGTTTGCCAAAAAATAAGTGTTCTGTCATCATTTACTCATCCTCATTCCAAACCTCTATCCTTCATTCCTCCAAAAATGCAATATTCCAAGTTAAACAATACACTCAAAAAATATTCAGGCCTAATATTTAATATTTATGTATTTTGATTGCAAAAATTTCCATCCATTTGGATTACACAGTTCTAACAAATCAATCAAATAATCTTAATGTGATGCACATTTTTCAATAATACACAAATTAAATAATAATAAGATTCATGTAATAGTACCAATATATCCAGTTTGTTTCAAATTTATATGAACCAGGATTATTATTAATAATAAATGCAAAATGATTAAATTCTTAACCAGGTTTCTGCAATAAACCCAGTTTACACTGCATCCCATTTATGTATTTTATAGCTTTGTGTTAGGAACGGACTAAAATTATTTACTTATATCTTTCCAATCATATGTTGCTCTTAAATCTCATTTGCGTATGCGCTTATTCAAATTCCGGTTTGATGTCAAAACACCAAATGCTTTTGGTTCTCACATGTTCTTAACGCTCAAAGTTTGAATATGCTAAAGAATGCAATTTGAAGAGCTACAAGATTTTACAGTGAAATTTCAGTCATTTCCTCATACTGTACAAAGCTACCGTATGACTTCAGATATACTGTAGCAAGCGAGTCGTGGACTACTTTTATGAACTTTTAATATTTTGAAGAAAAACCCTTAAAACGCTGATCTAGAGAAATACAATCATATCAGAAAAGGAGAAAATGGAGAGGGAGCAAGAGAGAGACCGCAAACAAGAGACTGAGCAGGCTGTGATATCTATATTGAGTCCATTTGTGTTTGTTTTTAGGGTGTGTGCACATGATTTTCCAAGTCACTGTCTGTGCTCTGAAATACAGGAAAATTGCATGACTCACTTTGAGACAAATGCAGCTGTTTACAAAAGCCTGACAAAAAGGTGACTGAACCAAGGTCTCTCTCTCTTTCTCTCCCACTCACTCTCTCACCAGAGCCTGATTCATTTCAACTATTCCCAAAAACCTGAAAGTCATTTTTATAATTCGCTTACAAGCAGGCTTCGCCCATTGTTTTGCACGTCCACGTTCATGTAAACAACGGCGGTTTCCGACATGCAAACAGACGAGAAACCTAATTTATCTTGGCTTGTACGTGGGTCACTTGAGCTTCTGGAGGCCGAGCGAGTCGGTACATAGTCTGCTGACTGTCAGGCTGTCTGAGTCTAGACATTTTTTTCGGACCTGCCCTCACGTTTTGCTGAGCTAAGAACAAAGTACACAGAGTACACACACACACAGCTTTCACAGTCTTAATACCAAGGCAGCGGTATTTCGTTCCTATCCCAAAACAAACAAGGCAGTGCATTTCTTTACACTATTTAAATGTTAACAGGCAAGAGCGCGGGTTGAATAGAGCATTCTTTCACTCTGGATACCAGAAACGGCCCAGCCAGACTTTCAAAACACATTCTAATGAAATCATCCAAAAGATAAATAAAAAGCTGCACTTGTTTTCTTTTCTGAGCTCACCTTCCCCTCTTCTTTCTTTTCCTTTTTTGTAATTGGATTATACTTTTTTTTGAGTACGGACCAGTGCCATGAGAGCACGGAACTACTGTAGAGCGATT
This sequence comes from Megalobrama amblycephala, assembly GCF_018812025.1. NCBI lineage: Eukaryota > Metazoa > Chordata > Actinopteri > Cypriniformes > Xenocyprididae > Megalobrama > Megalobrama amblycephala. The sequence goes on from NC_063051.1 coordinate 4,555,644, forward strand.
TTTCATTCTCTTTTCCTCTCCCCCGATGACATTTATACAGCTAAGGCCTAAGGATATGAGGGTTAACACTGGTCACTGTGGGTTTTAACCCAATTATGCAATGTTATCTTTTTAATAAGTGAAATATTATAGTTTTATTAATGACCAATGCCAATAAGGATTTACAGATGTTAGGGTCAGCAATGTTCAATGTAATACAATTTAATCATAAAAATATGATGTACAAAAAACTCGGGCTGTCCCAGACTAAAGATTTTTCTAGTCGACTAATAGTCTTTTATTAAGTCATTAGTCGACTATTCGCATGTTTATATTAAAGGTGCCCTTGATTCAAAAATTGAATTTACCTTGGCATAGTTAAATAACAAGAGTTCAGTACATGGAAAAGACATACAGTGAGTCTCAAACCCCATTGTTTCCTCCTTCTTATATAAATCTCATTTGTTTAAACGACCTCCGTAGAACAGCCAAATCTCAACATAACACCGACTGTTACGCAACAGTCGGGGTGTACGCCCCAATATTTGCATAATGCCAGCCCATGATGTTCCCAACATTATAAAAGGCATTAGACAAGGGCAGCCAGTTAACATCTGGAGCTGCACACAGCCGAATCATCAGACTAGGTAAGCAAGAACAACAGCGAAAAATGGCAGATGGAGCAATAATAACTGACATAATCCATGATAACATGATATTTTTACTGATATTTGTAAATTGTCTTTCTAAAAGTTTCGTTAGCATGTTGCTAATGTACTGTTAAATGAGGTTAAAGTTACCATCGTTTCTTACTGTATTCACGGAGACAAGAGCCGTCGCTATTTTCATTTTTTAAACACTTGCAGTCTGTATAATGCATAAACACAACTCCATTCTTTATAAATCTCTCCAACAGTGTAGCAATAGCCGTTAGCCACGGAGGACAGCCTCAAATTCACTCAGAATAAAACTTTAACATCCAAATAAATACTTTACTCACATAATTCGAAGCATGCATGCAGCATGCATGACGAACATCTTGTAAAGATCCATTTGAGGGTTATATTAGCTGTGTGAACTTTGTAAATGCGCTGTAATATAGTCGACAGCTGGTGTGGCAGGGAGCATGCGATTTAAGGGGGCAGCGCCGAGTGTAAATCAGTGCATTGTTAATGATGCCCCAAAATAGGCAGTTAAAAAATTTTTTTTTTAAAAATCTATGGGGTATTTTGAGCTGAAACTTCACAGACACATTCAGGAGACACCTTAGACTTATATTACATCTTGTGAAAGAACGTTCTTGGGCACCTTTAATTTAATTACTTAAATATATACTGAGGAGAATGCTAAACCATATTGAGGGTATATATATATATATATATATATATATATATATATATATATATATATATATATATATATATAGAGACATATATAGATTTACTAGTGCACACATTTGTCGCAAAGCACAGGCAAACGTAATGATTATGAATGTGTCGGGAAAAATGTTTCTGCAAGTTGAAGACGCTGCCTCGCCATCTCCGCATTATAGTGAACATGCTCATAGAGAGAAATGCACCTTTCATACGGATTACATAAGCGGAGAGTATTTCTTTTCTAATTGAATTGGTTCATTTAAAAGTAGATATTCGATTCATTTTTTGTGACACGCTCCAGTTCAGGGAGACAGACGGCAGAAAGCGCATCCTGTGCGTTTTCTTTATTTTACAAAGGCACAACTTTATCTTGTTATTGTGAATTTAGACAAATAAATGTAGACGATTTACATTTTGAATGATGTATTACTCTTATCTGTATGACCAAAAATGACGGAGTATTAAAAGTTGTTTTCGCTGTTATCAGAAAATAAAGCAAGTGACTAAGCCTCTTCTAGTCGACTAATGTTTAGTCAACTTTTAGGGGGAATCCCCACAAAAAACAAAAAAAACAAAAAAAACAAAGCACAGGCAAACAAAAAGATTATGAATGTGTCAGGAAAAAATAGCAAGGAGACATTAATTATTTATCAATAAACTAATGTTTTCTAGATAAATAATAAGTAAGACAGTGTCGGCTGCAAGATGAAGTTGAAGACGCTGCCTCGACATCTCTGCATTATAGTGAACACGCCCATAGAGAGAAATGCACCTTTCATATGGATTACATAAGCGGAGAGTATTTCTTTTCAATTTGAATTGGTTCATTTAAAAGTAGATATTTCAAACTTTCTATAGATATATTTCTCATGTCTGTGAGGCCTATACGCCGAGTTGCGGTTCATTTTTTGTGACACGCTCCAGTTCAGGGAGACAGACGGCAGAAAGCACATCCTGTGCGTTTTCTTTATTTTACAAAGGCACAACTTTTTCTTGTTATTGTGAATTTAGACAAATAAATGTAGACAATTTACAGTTTTGAATGTTGTATTACTCTTATCTGTATGACCTAAACTGACGGAGTATTAAAAGTTGTTTTCGCTGTTATCAGAACATAAAGCAAGTGACTAAGCCTCTTCTAGTTGACTAATGTTTAGTCAACTTTCAGGGGGAATCCCCACAAAAAACAAAAAAAACAAAAAAACACACAACTTATGCTCCATGATATTTACTGAAAACACACTTAAAAAATGAAACCATTTGGAAACCATTTGAGAATGTCTATTTGAAAACGGAAAATATGCATCATCCATTTTTTTAAATGGCTGCTGCCAATGCCAATATCAGGGTTGAATACATATTGCAGATCAATATTACAGTATATATAGCAAATAATAAAACAAATATATAAATATTTATTTTACTCAATAGATTTCATTAGCAATTTTTCATTCATCATTACATTAATACTTTTGTATTCAACAAAATATCCAAAAAATGTCTCGCGGTTTCCACAAAAACTTATCATTTTCATAATTTTCATAATTTATAATCATCAGAAATGTTTCTTGAGCAGCACATTAGCATATTAGAATGATTTCTGAAGGATCACGTGACACTGAAGACTGGAGTAATGATGCTGAAAATTCAACTTTACCATCACAGGAATAACTGTTTTCTATTTTAACAATTTAAAATGTAATTTTCTCTTTAAAATCTCACAATATTTCTGTTTTGACTGAATTCTTGATCAAATAAATGCAGCTTTGGTGAGCATGAGACACTTCTTTCAATTACATTAAAAAAAAAAATCTTACCAACCCCAAACTTTTGAACGATAGTTTGTGTCTATTACTCATATCACTAATAAACTGCTTTACATGTTATGCAATGACCTCTGTCAACACCAATATCTAGAGAAGAGTGGCTGATATAACACATAGCAATATATATCAAATAATATGTAGGCAAAACTGCTGAATTTGTATGAATGACTGCTTATATTTTATACAACAATATTAACAATACAGGGCTAAAAACAAAACTTTTTTGTAGTTTTGTAAACATTGCACAAACAAAACACTACTTTTTTATCATGTCATTTTTAAGGTTCATTTCTTTGATCTCAACCATGCTTTAACGTCCTCTCTTACATCACGTTTCCTCTTTCTCCCCACCAATCCCCTTCTCTTTCTCTCTCTCTTTTTCTCATCCGTTCTCTTCTGTCCTTTGACCACAGATGCTGTGTACTATTAATATCAATAACCCACAAATTCCATTTCCCTGTGCAGAGACAGAGTGAGAGTGAGCGTAGTGACTGAGGAAAGAGCAAAATCTCCCAATACAGATTCACTTCTCTTTTTGTGAGAAAGATCTAATTGGACAGCAGAGAGTAGAGGCAGATACCGTGTGGAGAGCGAGAGAGTGACAACGAGGGAGATCCGAGAGTTTTAATCAGTATTTTAAGCTCAGCAAGCAAGAGGGAGAATAAACGCATCGCTTAAAGTCTGTGAACACTCACCCATGAACATAACCCAGTGCTCCGCAAGCCAAATCCAAACAATTCCAGCGTCCCACACTTTGATCCACACTATAACAAAAGTCCTCTCTTCAGCAGCTGCCTCTTTATCAAGTTAAGTGAGGTGCGAGCAGTGTGCAACCGGCAGCCTTGCCCCGCTTGCGCTCTCTGGCTTGCACACACATGCACTCTCGTCTCGGGGGCTGGAGGTATGTGGTCTAAACACAACAAAAGCCTGAGTCGAAGATTGAATATGCAGGAAGAGGGCCTCCGTTTGCATAAACACAAACACTCAGCAAAATGAAGGGCTGGCACCGATCGCACCAGTGCCTGCTGGGAAACGCATACCTGTCCCGTCCTGGCCCTGGACTACTTTAATCAAACTACAGCTGAGAAATGGACTACAGTGGAGATAAATTCAAACTGTTAGGTTTGATGATTTCCAAAGGAGTAAGTGCATTATTATTTTTACTTTATTGGGAAACGTTTCTCAGCTATATCTACATCTGATCATTCCAATTTCTCCAACAAGCTTCAGTTCTTAATTTTGTAAATTCTTAAAAACAAAATTACTGAAGTCTGATTACATCTTATATCTTAAATTTCTCCACTCTTTGAAAAAGTTCTATACAGAACCCTAAGGTTGAGACACAATTTTAAAAGAACCATTTATGCCAAAAAGGTTCTATATGAGAAGAAATGTCTTCAATTTGTCTTAATCCTTTCATGTTGAACAGTTTATTTCAATTTTTTGGTCCCACTTTATATTAGGTGGCTTTAACTACTATGTACTTCTATTTAAATTAATCATTTGATAAAAGACACTTATTTTGCACATACATGTTTTTACATTGTATTTTATATTTAAAAAAAATACCTGCATGTAATTACATCTGTAATTAATTTCTGTAATTACATTATTGACCCATCCCTTACACCTTAAACCCACCCTTAAACCTACTCATACCACCAAAGCTGTCCCTAACATTGCCCGTATCTTGCCTCAATAGCAGCAAAAAGCATATTGTATTTTGCAATTCTTCCGAGAGTGACAAGCTTCAGTTTTCCATTTAATTAAAAAAATACTACTTAGTTTGCATCTGATTTCTGCATTTGATGTTTCCAATTTTCTTGCAAACTTAAGTTCTTTTGTTATTTGGAAAACCTTACGAATTTCTATAGGAATGACTACAACCTTTGACAAACAGGATGTAGGTGGAGGTGAAAAGGACAGTGCAGTTCAATAATGTTGTGCTTTACTTCTTGCAACTCTCTCTTGACCTTAAAGTGGCTGTTGAGAGATGCAACGTCACATGACTGACGGTAAGCTGAGCAATCACGACTCAGAATCCCAAGCCAGACACTCATTCATAAACGCACTCACATGTGTGACTTTAACAGCTCGCTTAAAAAAAGAACAGAGAGTAAAAAAAACTTGGGAGGAGAAATAGAGAAAAATGGAGAGAGAAAAGGGGAAGGGAGTGGGATTGACGGATGAGGTGAGTGAGAAAGGGAAAAAAACAGAGGGAGCACAGACAGGACCTCCAGAAAATAAACAGGGTGTCTTGTTTCAAAGGCGAGGGGGACACACAGGCATTCCATTGTTCAAGCCAATTATCAGAGGCAAATAATAACAGCAGATGGATCCAGCAAGGCCAAAGAACGAGTGAGTGAGAAGTGGAGAGCTGCAGAACAGATGATGAAATATGAGAGGAAGAGGAGGAGGACGAGGAGAAGGAGGGGTCAGACTACCACGCTCCTAAAGCCCCACACACCAGATGTGGACAGGGATTGTACACAAACACAAACTTTCACCACAACTCGGCAGAACACAAGATGATTTGAAGCTAAATATGTCCAGTGAAAAGCTTTTATTATTTAATGATTCAATTTTTATTGCTATACTTTGTCTTTTGTGTGTGTGTGTGCAATATTTTCTTCACAGAAAACACCAGAGAGAGGGCAAAAATGCAATCAGGACATGATCGGGATTCAAACCTGCATTTTACAAATAAACCCCAATAAACGCCGACACCAATAAAAAAAACTCTCCCACAAAAATGACAATGAGATGATGACTTCAAGGTAATAGAATTAAGTGCAAACAACAACGACAACTATTATTACTACTTTTATTAATGCTGTAACTAGTAGTCCACAGTTTCAGTTTGAAATAGCTAGTTATTTGATTTACACTAATCAACTCTGATTTGCTACACAAACCAAACTGCTGATGTTGAACAGTTATAGAAACAGAAGCTGAATTTTACATTTGTGCATTTACATTTTACATAGTACAATCACTCATAATTCCACAGAATTTTATACTTTCATATAAAAATGTTCACATTCACTACGTTTACTTATTATTTCTCAATTATATCTCATTGCTCATTCTAGTTGTCCTACAAAAAGTTCTGCATTAACAACTTACACATTTATTTAGAAATAATGACATCTGATCATTCCAGTTTCTCCAACAAGCTTCAGTTTTTAACTTTGTAATTTTTTCCAAATAAATGTTGTAAGCCCGATTAGATTTGAGTTATTTTGTTGGATCGAAATTGCATTATTGCATTGCATCAAAAAGATGCTTTTGCTTTGAGCTACTGAATATGGCTGTGTGTTATGTGGAGAGTATTTCTCTGTTTTTTTTTTTTTTTTTTTTTTGGTGTATTTTATTAGCAGCGGAGCTACAGGGAAGAGCATCTGAAGCGAGAGGAACGGGCAACTCAATATGCTGAAGGATGTGTCATATTGCTGCTCAACTGACAGCCCAAGTGTGTGCGTACGGGGAGAGGGGGGGCTTTTTCAGCCTAAAACAAAACGCATCCTCAATGTGCCCCTGTCAAGGGTGGGAGATGTCTTCAGATAGTGGCACAAAAGATCAACCGTTCCTTTTCAGCCGAGAGAAAAGAAAGAAAGTTTTCGTTTCATTAACTCAAGACTAAAGCGTAATTATCTCCCTATGGGCCGCAATCACCAAAAGAAGGATAATAGAACTGAAAGCACTTTCCACTCCACTCATCTAAGCGGTTCTTTTCTTCTCTCTCTTTTTTTTCCACTTGTTTTTTCTTCTCCGCCCTCAGATGAGATTAACCAATCGAATAATGGCAACAGATTGCGGGGGCAAGAGGAAAATACAACTTTCAGAATGGTGTCTGTTTGAGAGCTTTAAAGATCCGCCGTTATCTGGCTTAGTGTTCCTTCTACTTGTCAGCGAAATGGTTTCCTTTCCTTTCGTCTGGCATCTCTGTTCCTCTTTATCTCTCTCTCGCTGACTTTGGAACGGGGTGGAGGAAAAACGGGGTGAGGGAGGTTAGCTGCTAAGTCGCCCTTGTTCTGAGCAATTTCACAAATATGAGATTAGAATCAGATAAAACGCAAACATTTTACAAATATATCCCTTTTTCTCAATTACTAACAGGCTGCTACTTAAAGGTGCTTGTAGCGCTAGCCCTAAGTTAAGTCCCTCAAGGATTCGAAACCAGAGACAGAGCAGGCCCTGGATTTAATTAGCTTATGAAAATAATTGCCATTAGCACAACTCTAAAATGGTTTGGCGCACCACGTAACGACAGGAGGAGAAAATCTCTCACTTCTGGACGGAGCGAAGACAAAGAAATAGTGCGAAAAAAGAAATTGGCAGGCCAAGTGACTGTTTTGTGCACTGACACAGAGGTCGAGTTAATTAGACTATTGTCATTTTAATCAGGACAGCTTCTCAGTCAGCCTTCCTGCAAAGAGAGAGCGTGCGCATGTTCGATGCCACGCTCAGGGCCTTTGCTCGGTGTGTGCGTGCCGGTTCTATGGGCTTGCTTCGCTAATGAGCGATGCCACAGAAACAAAGCCCCCGAAGGACCACCGGGGGAAACTCCTCACCCTTCTCTCTGCTCACTTCTCTGTTCATTTGAAAATAATTTAAATATCAAATATTTGAAATCATTTGCTTCTCCCTGGCTATCTGATATTGAATGGCAAGTCTTTCATGTCGCCTTTATTATGTTCATAAACCGGCATTAAAATTCAGAACTATCATTACAAGTGACTATATTTATTACAGCAACTATCATTTCAGTCCAAACCATGGATTGTTTTCAGATAACTATGAATATTTAATTCTGACAAGACATTGTTATGCAAAAATATCCACGATGAGAGCTGCCGCACCATAAATGAATAAATTCCATCCAAACAGTCATGGAAACACATTTACACTGTACAATAATTTATATAATTATGATATTTTGACATAAAATCTCTTTTGCTCACATTTACTATGTTTACTTACTATGTGCACCAAACATCTACATGTCAAAACAACTCAGACATTAACTGTGTATTGCTTTAGGTTGAATTCTTGCTTTGAATACGCTTCCCCAGGACATTATCGGTTTTGTTCATTTCTGTGTACCCCCGCTACGTATCATGTGTGACATCTATCCTTGCACGTTAACTCTCTTGGTTGCCATTATGTATAAATTAAGCTTCCAAATGATTTGTGCCTACAGTCATGTCAAAAATATAAATCATATAATGGAAATAGGGAAGCCAGCATTAAAGGGATAGTTCACCCAAAAATGAAATTCAGTTATCATTTACTCACCCTCATGTTGTTCCAAAACCTTTTTGAGTTTCGTTCTTCTGTTGAACACAAAAGAAGACATTTTAAAGAATATCAGTAACCTGACAGTTGACGGTCGCCATTGACTGCCATAGTAGGAAAAAAAAATACTATGGGAGTCAATGGCTACTGTCAACTCTCAGGTTACCAATATTCTTTAAAATATCTTCTTTTGTGTTCAACAGAAAAAAAGAAAATCATATAGATTTGGAACAACTTGAGGGTGAGTAAATTATGACAACATTTTCATTTTTTCAGGTGCAAACCCCTGCCAAAACTATTTTGTCACATCATGCCACTCTAACTATCACAAACAGCTAGTTGCTAAAAAACTGCTCACAATTTAAAAACAAACATTTGTGTAATCATCAAAAGTCATCTCCTCCTTCGTTTAGGTCTTTTACTGTCCATACAACCCAATTTGTCTAATTTGGATGTAGCTGGAAAAATAATTCTCTCATTTATTTCTTAAACTCGAGATGAAAAACAGACTAATGGCTCTATCTTAATTTGGAATTTTCTTGCCGTTTATCATCTTGCAGATAGTTCATAGTTTTATCATTCATCATAAATATTTCAGGCAGTGTTAATATTAATTTGATCAGATATTAATTTTACTCAAAAAGCGAGTAAAAATCAATTATTCAACAAAAGGAATGATCAGTAGAGCTGATGGGGAGATTTTTAAAGAAGCTTTAAATAAGCAATCGAGATCCATGCCATCCCTCATTATTGGTTTATATGGTTAACAAAACAACAACAGTATGCTTAAAGCATAAATCATACTGTAAACATCATGGAAATGGTGAATTTGGTAAATGTACACTAAGGCCACAAGACCAGCACAATCAAATGCTATTAGTTGACTCACTGTGACGTGCTGCACTTCTTAATAAATTACAACCTAATTTGAATGCCAATCTCCTCCCCACTGGACACTGCCTTACTGGTTCACACCATTCAAGAAAAAAGACCTACTGTACACCCCCTTAGGGTAGAACAGTCTGTCACAGTCTAAATCACTATGATTATTGCTCATCTTGTGAGTTAGGGGATGTTCTAGACCTCTTCACCTCATGCTATGGGCATGAATGGTATACCTCAAATTATGCAGCTATTACATTACAAAATGATCAGACTTATAATTTTACCCTTGTAGATAATAAAATTCATTTTAAAAAGTCTATAATGCCCTAGCAACCACCCAAAACACCCCACCCTAGTTTTTAAAAATGTGTAAAAGTTTTTTTCTACCTAATTTAACATTTTAACATATTGTTGCATTGAGATATATCAATTAAAATGTTTCATAGCATTCTTCCTATAAAAAATTCCTTCTGCAGCTTAAAGGGACAGTTTACCCAAAAAATACAAATCTGTCATCATTTACTCACCCTCAACTTGTTCCAAACCTTTATACATCTCTTTGTTCTGCTAAACACAAAGGAAGTTATTTTGAGGAATGTTTGTAACCAAACAGTTGTGGGTAGGGTGACCAGACGTCCCGTTTTTCCCGGGACAGTCCCGTATTTTAGCTCTATTTTTAGTGTCCCGACTCGAAAATATCATGTTTTGTCCAATATTTCATCTTTCCTAAAATTTCGATAGCACGATTAGTAGTAGTGTTCTGTCACGCGAACAGCCCAATCAAATTTGTCGTAAAACAAAACTACCATCCAATCACATTTCGTTATTGATTAAGTTGCCGTTAGTGAAGGGGGGATAGGCGGAATCGCGCTAGACACATACCAGAAGCGCTCTCTCTTTTTCCTTGCGCACGATCCCAGTTCTCTCAGACAACGCGCAATCAGTTATCATTGCGCCTGAATGGTCAATTGCACACATAGTTGCCAAAATGTCCATCGTGTGGAGTATCTCATGTAAATACAGTCAGTTATGGCTTAAGTGGACATAAACAGGTGGGTGAAAACTTTACAGTCTATGGTGAAAACCGGCAAGTATATTACATCTCTGAATTCGGTCTTAAAGGGACAGTAGTCTAATTAAATATTTGTCAGTCAATATGTTAATCAAACAACAAAATATGTTAAATAAATGTATCTGAAAACAAGTTTATTTAAATTGTATATCTATTGTATTTGTCGTTTTGTAAATTTCTTTTTTAACAATAATTTCTCATATTACAAATAAAATGGTTATATTGCCCACCCCTTGCTCACCCCTCCCTTATTCTACCATGAGAAATATGGTCACCCTAGTTGTGGGGCACCACTGATTTCCACAGTATTTTTTTTTTTTCATACTATGGAAGTCAATGGTGCCCCACAACTGTTTGGTGATCCATATTCTTCAAAATATCTTCTTCTGTCTTCAGGGTGAGTAAATAATGACAGAATTTTCATTTTTGGGTGAACTATCCCTTTAACATGACTCCAAATATTTCATTAAAATTAGGCTGATAAGATAAATGATTAAATCAAGTGGCTGGACTATGACATTAGCTTTAGACAGTGTTCTAAAGCAGCTCTTTCCCTTCAATTATTCATCTCTACGTTATTGCCAAGCACCTAGAAAAGAATTAAAAACCGCTGATTCCTCCTAATTAATGCTCTCGCTGATACTCGCTACAGATGTCTTAGATTTCTCTGGTAATCTTTCACTGTGTTTAACCCTGTCAAACATTCAGCCGGTCTATTTTTTTTCCAGTCTCTCTCCATCTCTTAACCCCCTCTATTTCTCCTGTCTATCTGTACCATCCCCAGCACATTCTGTCTTGTCTCTATCTCTCCCACTAAATCACCACTTGATGTTTCTTAATTTATTCCACTCTTTCTCTCCTTTCTCCCCCCTCTTTCCCTCCCACTCACGGACACACACTCTCACACACAGGGTGAGGAGGGGGGTGGTGTGTTTTCTTTGGGTGAAACGTACGTTACTGTGTGAGAGAGGAGACTTTAAATAAACATCAGCACAGCATGGCCACAATAGAGTCTTTTGTGTTGAAATGTGGAGAGAAATTATGATGTTTTGAGGGCCATTTTCAGTTCCGCAGCAACGTGGACACAACTCTCAAACAGGTTTGTTCACTCGAAAAATGATAATTCTGTAATCATTTACTCACCCTCATGTCGTTCCAAACATGTATGATGCTCTTTCTTCTGTGGAGCACAATAGGAGAAATTCTGAAGTCTGTGCTGGACAGACCTTCCCATGCAATTACAATAAAGGACTTTCAAGCTTTGAAAAACAACAAAATTACCATAAGTATCACAAAAGTTATCCATACAGTATGACTAACGTGCTATATGCTTTGTGTGGAAAACTTTTAAGAAAATGTATACCATAACCTGTTAATCACTGGAACTGGACTAAGTCACTGAGATGAAGGCTAAAACAAATCATTTTGATTTGATTTGTAAATGAATAGTTAATAGACTCATTTCAAGAATTAAATATATTTCTACTTCTCTCATTAATGCATCAAGGAATGCTAAAGCAGGATGTCAAGATTTTCAGTGAATAATGATTGAAATGCTGACATTTTATAGTTCTTCTGCATGAATTTTCACTCTTAAAAACTCCATTGTAGTTGCATGGAAAAGAGCATGGAAAACAGTCTTCAAAATATCTGTTTTCTGAGGAAGAAAGCAAATCATATAGGCTTGGAACGACATGAGGGTCAGTAAATGATGAAAATTTTCTTTTTTGTTCCTTTAAACTCCAACTGCAACTGAAGCAAAATCCATATAGTTCAATAAAAGTGTCTTGCTAAATGTTTTTCTTATTTAAAGAAAAAAATTGCATGTATACAAAAATGCACCTAAAACCACTATTCATTGTTTTAAAACAAAAGCCAATATTTTAACTAGTATCCATTAAAGAACTTACCAGTATTTATAAGTAGCCTCAACACCTATATCTCCCGCTATTCTGAGAAATGGCCGTATCCGTTTCTGCTTCCCATCGGCCAGCATTCGCTCTTTGTTCTAATACACTTCACACCAACAAATAACACTCTATGCAAACTAATGCCTGCAAATTGTTTTGGATCTGTATTTGAATATTTAAATGCTTCACTTTAGATCTAGATATATGGTAGCAATTTCCATACGAGCATGAAGCAGGTACACACACTACATGATAGCGGTTTGTCATTTTTTCCCTGCCAGACAAAGATCAATCAGATACATACCAAACACTCACATTTCTATTACTGTGACAATTTTTTTAGAAGCACAGGGTCACCAAACTAACACAATAAGTGCCAAAAGTCTTAAGTAAGTGTTGTGGGTACAAGGATCAAAACAGCCACCCACACTACGCCATTTAACCAAATTGGATGCGTTGATAATATTACATTTACATATAGCATAACTGCAAACTCTGGGTGATTATTGTCGAAAACCAACCTAGAGACTTACATGAACTTAATGCAGGTTGCTTACAAGAGTGCCTGAAAAAAAAAAAAAAAAAACTCCAATATGGGTCAACACTGCACGGTCAAACTAGCAGTTGAAGTATAGAATAAATTCAGGGCTCATCATCCCATCCAGCTTAGCATTTAAACACCCTCATCGGGTCAACAAGAAGGATGCATGCCCGTTGTTCTCCTCAGTTATGCAAGGCCGCGCTATTTGCTTAAAAAGATGGACAGATTACGCTGGAAGGATCGTAATCCTGGACCCTAGTGTGAGGCTAGCGTTTGTTACTTTGTGCGGCTAGCGAAAAAAAAGGCGCGCTGGATTTTCAGATTTTAAGAAGGACAAGATGAGAGATGCTTTGATCTTTTGACTTTGAGAGGGAGATACTGACTTGGCGCTGTCTATCTGTCTCTAAAGAAAAAAATATGACTGAATATCTTGCAAAAATGTCAGGAATAAGTGTGTGAAGATGATGAACATATTTTTGGGGGTAAAAGATATGGTCCTCCAAATTTGATACAATAAGAGACAGAAAGACGTATTGCCATTTTGTGTGTTTTAAATGACAATTAAAAAAATGGCTACTATACAGAGGCAAATTTCCACTTAAGTTATATATATATATATATATATATATATATATATATATATATATATATATATATATATATATATATATATATATATATATATATATATATATATATATATATATATATATATATATATATATATACACATACAGCCAAACCAAAATTTATTCAGACACCTTGAACATTTCATTAATATAGTTAAAAAATGGTAATAAAAATGGTAATGGTTTCATTCATATAAAATGGTAATAAAATATGACATGAGTTAAACTGTGTCAGAAATCTTAATTATGTCAGATAACACTTAAGCAAAACATGGTCAGGTCAAAGAGTTCCAAATTTGTATCAGTTTTACTGGTAGTCCACTGTATGATGAAGTTTTGAGTATAATATGTCACAGTTTACTTTATTTTGCTATATATATATATATATATATATATATATATATATATATATATATATATATATATATATATATATATATATATATATATATTATATCATTATATCAAATGATCCAATGCCTCATGTTTAATTGGCATGGAGAAAAGCAGCCAGATCTTTAAATAAGAATAAGGCTCTAAATATGACTGGGTGAGAAGAGAAAGAAAGATACATAGAAAAAGGGAAGGGGGAGGGAAATGGTACTGAGGCAGGATGATATGGCAGGGTTTGGCCGAGGCCTATAGGATGCCAGCGAAGGTGTCACTAATCTTTACGTGACCCAAGGGGAGAGAGAGCGCGAGACAGAGAGAGAGAAACTGTCTGCTTCTTTAGATTCGGGGTGCTGTGACTCATCTGTTGCTTGTCACATTGGGTTTCGAGCCTCCGCGAGGCAGCCATGACCCCGAGCGGCACCCGTGTCCTCCGTCTGTGTATTTACAAACAGAGACAGGGCACAAACAGGCTGGGGTGAGTCGCTTTGGCAGAGCTGCGTAAAGCAGGAGCATATAACACCACCAAGCAGAGGGAGAGAGGGGGAGGACAGATGGGATTGACCCTTATGTCACCATTCTGGACAATATGACATTTTCATTGTGTGTGTGCGTGCGTGCGTGCGTGCGTGTGTGTGTGTGTGTAAAAAAAAAAAAAAAAAAAGACTGCATCTGGAGTTTTAATCTCAAAACTACTAAGGACGAGACAATGTGACAATAATTAAATGAAATTAGTTACTGTTAATTAAATGCAAGTTGTTAACTATGAACCAAAAAAAAAAATGTTTTAAGGAGAAAAATATAGAAAAGTTATTTCAGCTGGAGTGAATAAACTAACTTAATTCAATGACTTAATTCGTTTTTCTATTAAAAATATAGCACGGTTTTCACAAAAATGTAAAGCAACACTGATAATAATAAATGCTTCTCCAGCAGCAAATCAGCATAAAATGATTTCTGAAGGATCATGTGATTATATATAAAAAAAATAAAAGTTTTCACAATATTATTGTATTTTTGATCAAATAAATACAGCCTTGGTGAGTATGAGACTTCTTTAAAAAAAAAAAAGAAAAAAAAAGAAGAAAAAAAAAAAAGAAAACCGACCCCAAACTTTTGAACGGCAGTGTAAATGACAAAAACTGAAAGAAAAAAAGAATACTCTGTATATGTGAAACCAAAGTTCGCAGCGCAAACCACAGTGTGCAAGTCCAAGTTTCTGCTCAGTTTCTTTTTTGTAAGGTTGTTTGCATGATCTTTTAAAGAAATGGCTTGACAAGCACAGTTTTCTTTCCTGTGCTGAGGTATTTCCTATTTACACAGGAAGTTGGGGCGGAACATAACGAAGGGGTCCTTTTTTTAAAATAGCCAATAGACTTTTTAAAAGAATTTAGATAGTTAACATATAGATGACCTCAAAGCTAACAGACATGGATTAAAGCCAAAAGGGAACAGGCATCGCAAATGGCACAATTCTGATCAGACTGTTCACACCTTCAAAAAAAATCAGATACTCATTCAATATTTTGCTGTTCACATGTCAGTAATTAAGAAAAAAAAAAAAGAAAGAAAAAGATTTGGGCCACCATCAGCCAAGGTGTGATCACTGCTCGAAGGTCTTATTAAAGTGTCAACCAAACTGTACAGTTCAATTATTAAATGTCATATTCTGCACAAGTGTGTGAGGCCACAGTCAAATGCATCTCAATAAAAATATTACAAAAATGAGGTAGAAAAGCTCTGAAAGGTGTTGATTAATGTAACTAATGGAATGTATTAAAGTACCACAGTGTGCCTTAAGATCTTTCCTAACCTAAATAATTAGTCAATATTGAAAAGGTTAAATTCAACTGCAAGAAGCTTTCATGTCCTCATGTCGAGTCATAAATGTAGTCCTCTCATTAGTCATAACCCATCTGCAACATGTAAGTAGCAATTATGAGTCCTAAAAGTGCTTTTAAAGAAAGTGGAAAACCATGTGCAAGACGTTTATGCGAAGACCCTCTTCAATAACTCTTGTCACAGCTGCCTTGCTGGCCACTTTAAAACTGGACCCTGCAAAGCACACTTTAATGGACAAGCACGAATCCACCTGCTTTCGCTTTCTGTTATGGTCATAAATCTGAATAACTAAATAATAACCTGCACTTAAACAAATTTGGAGTGCTTTTTAACTCAGATCGCCAAAAGTTTGGACTTTCATAAGAGCTAAATTGCCGCAAGACGCCATGAAAAATCATTATTCAAGAGGAAATAGCCATACATTTTGGGTATATTCGCATGTAATGTGAAGGATTAATGCATTACAACTCATTTAAACGTTTGCTGAAAGAGCATGTTGTTTTGTTTGTTATGTATAATTCATGTTGCCAACATGGAGCCGAGCCAATGTCAACATATTGACTTTCAAATCGGTGATCTCTGAACTAATGTGAAATTGTGTAGTTGGAAAATGACAAGAGATTGATTTCCATAAGTCTCATAAGCACAACTGACTATGTAAATAGGGCTGATTTCTTTATGGGGGTGGGGGAAAATAGCTCGGCTCTCCATTTACATTATCAAATGACAAAATTTACATTCATGTTTTCCATTTACTATCAATCAGTAACGTACACAGTTTTACAAGCGGGCAAAACTGTTAGAAGCACTTCTCTAAAACGTTGTCTGGTCAGGCTGGTATAGGAATAGACTTTGCAGAAGCTCCATTAAACTCACAATGCATCACATTGCATCATGCAAAAAAACTGACTAAAACATGTATTTCACATCAAACATTGATGGCAGAATTGAGACATTTAGATGCATTCCAAATATATGTGGGTCAATGTTTGCTGAGCACTTGTTTCAGAGACAATATGCTAATAAGCACTAATGCGACATGCCACGCGTTGCAAACGGAGGCTTTTTGTGACTGAAGGTCATGAATATATATGAATGTTTACTGTAAACAACAGAGTTTGAACATAGACTGGCACTGTTACGTGGGCAGTGTCATGGTTTGTTTGTTTTGTTTACACATCACACAGGAAGTGAAGGCCATGAGAGACATGGATCAAAAACAACTGTGGTGGTACACTAGTCAAACTGTGTACAGTTTTAGAATTCAGATTATCTAAAACTGACCTTGTGTACATGCTGAAAACATGCCGAAAGACATCTAAACTGTGAGCACTTTCTAACAGATGTGTTTTGCCTAGACAATTAAGTCACACTTACAAATATATGAATGTCATTGCATTAGGTAAGAAGTGGCGTTTAAATAAATAAGAATTTATTTATACAATTGCCATTAAATAGGAATTCAATATTAAAACAAGTGCCATTTATTTTAAATAAATAAATAAATATTAAACCAATTGGCAAATAATTGGCCCAATTGGCCCGTGCTGGCAAAAGGAGTCAGAATGGGCATGGGCTAATTTCGGGCTACAGGCAAAACAAGTGAAAAACCTCAAATTCAACCAAAATTGACATTTTCAGTTCATTAAGCCCTCATCTAGCGATCCCAATGCTCCAAATAGCAATTAAACATCTAAAAGTATCTTTATTTGTACGTTTTCTGAGAGGAGTATATGGAAAATGCCGATTTTCTCTGCTCGCTTCTCACTTCCTCGCAGCATTCCAACTTTGTGAATATTCATAGCGAATTCTTGATGGCACGATTCTGAGCCAATGGAATGTGATTTTCAAACTCATGATGATGTAAACAAAACGAACAGACTGACAGATCCAAAGCAAACACACAAAGACGCCTCAGACAGCGCACGATCCAGAAATAAACATATACACAGAATTATAGTATTTCAAAATATCTGTCTTGGGGAGTATTCACGCAAACATTATCTGTTACGTCTTAAGTGAACGTTTGGTTAACTGTTGGGGGAAAACATCTGATGTGTAACATTATATATTAGATCCGTTCAGTAAAGTAGGTCTGTTTCATTAATGTTAATCAAACAATTGTGGTATCATGGAAAAAATAAGTTGAATATATATTTTTCCTATAGATATTTGGTTTTGACTTGCTGTGCGCCAAAAGTGGTGTTATTACCAGGGATTTTAAGTTATGGTTGCTAGGTGATTTTGTTTTGGAACCTTCAGAAAACTTTAACTTGATTTTTCTTAAAATTAACTTTGCTGACTCTATCGACTTCAAGCGGTGCAGTTTTTTTGTCTGATTCCAACAAATCATACATCATTTAAGGATTTTTAATAGAAAAAAATAACAAAAATAACAGAAAAAAATAGAAAATAAAAAAAACTGGAAAACAATTTTGGAAATTTGCTCATTGCGATTCATTTTGCCAGCACAGGTCACATATAATATGTGCATTAACATAGGAATTAAAAAAAAAAAAAAAAAAAAAAAAACTTATGGTTAAATAAATAAAGTGATGTTGTGGCATTTATTTTACACATACTAAATATGCATATTTATGAACTGAAAAAAAAAATTGAGGTGAACTGGCTTCATACATTCACTAAAGCCACGTTTCCACCAAAATTACCCAGAACAATTTGTCCCAGGAACTCCACCCCCCCCCCCCCCCAAACATATTGCTAGCTGCGTTTCCATAGTGGTCTAAAGTACCGTGAAGATAGTCCAGTGACGCAGAACTGTGCGCGACTTTCGAGTTTCCGCTGGACTTCGTCCTCCGCATATAAGCTTAATAAAGCCTGAACATCATCGTCAATCCACAGTCATATTTTTTAAACTCTATTGTTGATTCGAATAGCAAACAACTCTTCCTGCACGCACCGCAACAGACTTTAAAAAAAAAAAAACTATGGTTGAAATAAAATGCTGCGTGGAATCAACCAATCAAAATGCTGTGTGAACTCAACCAATCAGCATGTTCAGCACCCAAGTCCCACCCCTGAAAGTTCCGGAACTTTGAAAAAGTACTACCTAGTGAGCAGGTACTTTCAGAGGGGGATTTTTTTACCCGGAACTTCATTTAGACCCTGGTCCCTGCGGTCGAAACTCACCGAGTACCACCCCAAAGTCCCTAGTTCCTGGGGAAAGTTCCTGCAGTGGAAACACAGCTTTAAATGACTTTGAGATCAATTGGCTTAAAGTAATTACAAGAATGGCTCAAAAAAAAGTGCAGATTTGAGTAACGCACCTTTTGCTTCCAAATAATATTTTGTTATCTTTTGCAATGAAATTTATAGAAGTGTGGCCAGAGTGTCCAAATGCATTTTCAGGCACACACATGCACTATTAAAACGTAAGACATACCGTTCAGCATCCACAGGGCTGGACCACTGCACGCTCCTGCCTGCAGAACAGAGAGCAGGTAGAAAGACTGGTGGAGGAGAGAACAGACAGAGACGAGAGAAGGACATACAGGAAAAACATCAGTGAGAAATGAGGAAATCTGCTGAAACTTTGAATCATTAGAGACTGGTGCTCCACATCCAGTTCCCAAAAAAACCGATGTGGATTTTGTGCTAATTATCCAGCGATATTGTGATAGCTTTATCTCCAGACAAATCAAATGGAGTTTTCTTTTCAGAGAAGAACAAGGTAACGAGGGAGGGCACAGAGAGAGAGGTCACTTTGAAATTGTTCATTACCAGCTTCCGTCGAGTTTATTTTCACTCCGTGTTTAAATATCGCGATACATTTATAGCATCTTAAAAAGGGCAAAATTCCCTTGATTAAACAAATAATAGCACATTTAAGAAAACTGTAATTGGGTTCAAATTGATTCGAGTAGATGCTCTAATTGCATTTAAACACTCTTCCTCCCTAACCCTGGATTCACTGCTTCTTAATTACTGGCCCTCTACATGCAAATCCCTCCGGCAGCAAGGTGGAAAAATAAAAATAGTGCGAGTTTTACGGCACATTGTTAAACTGACCTATAAACTTTTTTTATTCAATATAAATGAAGGCCCAGTGGAGGCTGGGAGGGTGAGGTGTTGAGGGAGTGCTACTAAACTCAGATTAGCCCAATCCCCTCCGGACTCCAATCCTGTCACTCATCTTCACCGACTTTCTCCCTTAAGTCCTTCCCTTGCTTTTTTAGTGCTGAGGGGAGGGAGAGTCAGAAATGTGTTTCCTGAGAGAGGTGGAAAAGGCACATCCTGATTAGAAGAACGGCGGCCCGCCTGGCCAGTGCGGCCGCCGCTGGTGTCTGTCTTGCAGAGGCAGCAAAAGTTACGCGTGCCAACTCAAACAGGGCTTTCTTTCACACTGGGGGCCGGCGTGCGTGTGCATGCGCGCCCGCGGTGGCCTTCCTGAGGGCGCGCTGCAGCTGGAGCTCTCTGAATAAAGGTAACGGGCGAAAAGTCAACGCTACTGTAAACTCTCCACCCTCCCCCCGTCTTTCACCAGGACGTTCCGAATCAAAAGAAGAAACGACCCCACCTAAAAACATGAGCATTGTTTTTTTTTTTTCCCTGCAATGCCTTCCCACGAATTACAAAGGAAAAAGTTTGTAAAGAGGGCAAGTGCTCGCTTTATTCCCGGACCTGTGATCGTGCCAAACAAAATGCCAGGAGAGAAAGTGACATTCAGTGTTGGTTAAAAAAAAAAACAGCAGTTTGAAAGTGATTAGACTTTTTATTTCATTGTTATGTGCCTGACACCAGAGAGGAAACCAGAACAATCCATTCAACAATGTTTTTCTTTTTTTTCCTCTTTTTCTTGCTCTCTGAATTTAGAAACACTAATTAGTTTTGCTCTCATAAACCCAACCTGAAAACGGCCAATTAGATAGTGTGAAGTAGGAGACGTGCTGAAGAAACAAGTGCTTGAAAGGAGAAAAAAAAAAAAAAGATTACTTAAAAACCTCATCATCCTTCAATTACAGCTTTACATGCATCACAACGAAAGAGAAGAAAAACATTTCACACTTTCCGTGTGGAACATATGCAGGTTTGACGTTCAAGCCTTTTCAGACAGGAAAATGCTACATGGACGTATGGCAACATAACGGTGTTATGTAAATGAAACACGATAATGCTTCATCTGTATTGGTTGTTATTCAAGTCTCTTGGGTTGTATTGAGGTCACCACACTAACCGAACCACCTGGCTAACCACAGCAGCAGCAGCTGGGCTTTAGTGTAGCGACCAGCCTGACCAACGCGTTCCCCTAAACCACCTGCATTAATCTGATATAGCAATTCCCCGTTTCAAGGGTACCTTCACGCAAACGACGCAAAAAAAGGCTGCTTTTGTTTTCAAAAAGGGGCTGTTTTGGTTTTCGTGCCAGGTGGCTTATTTTCATAAAGAGGACGTCATAAAAAATTAATGATAAACTTGAGCAAAATTGTCTTCAGGAATTTTTGGGGCCGGTCCCCTGAGTTGACCCGAGCGAGTCTTTCATCAGTGTCAGAGCGAAGACTGATGGCCTGTCAAAAGAAAAGCCCTCCTCCATTTCTGGCCGGCTCCTGGGCTGGGCAACGCGGCTAAAAAAAGGGGTCTGGGCGAAGCGGCGCTCGACGCTTTTTGCCGGGAATGAATTCTCAGATGCCGGGGTCGCTGCCAACGTCCTTGCAGCCAACGGCTGAGAGGGCAGCAGAGTTCATGCTAACTGCAGCTTGGACCTGCGCTGAACATCTGCTCATGAATGAGCCGGCCGCCTACTAAAAAAGTGCTGCGGCACTACGAGGGCCTGCTGATGAAAAATTCAACGCTCTCTTTCTCCTGGCACGCTTGTTTTGCGTCTATTCTCCTGAGCCCGACCCTGTGGAATCATATTAAGAGAATCTGCGAGCACGCCGCAGAGTTTATCTGGAAGAACAGCTGGCGTTGAAAAGGGATCTGCTGCTTCAAGAGAGCTAGGGGACTTTCGCACGGAGATCTCCCGTCACGTACACCGTTTGTCCTTGAAGAAGGGAGAAAAGGGTTAAACATCCAAGTAATATGCTGGGAGTGGTGGCTACATTTAGTGGATTACTGTAACTCCGATGGAGTGACGATAATGAAGATCATGTGACAACTGAAAGGATGGACAGGGTTAAACTGTGTTCAAGTGCTGATATAGCCTAGATCTCCACCCATTAACATCAAGGGATGTATCTATCTCAGTTAATGCTGTAAACTATATAGGGAGCCCTTACTTGCACATTGCTATACTATTAAAGGTTAGAATTCATAGAGCTGCCATTTATTTATAGATATAATCATCAACACTCAATGTATGTAAACATGTAAATTGCACATAAGGCAGTTTTTGCATTAACTCCCATATCTAATTATGTTAAATAATTAGGACACCAATAACAGGGAAAGTAAAATATAACATATAGGCTAATATAGTGCATAGATTTAGCGAAACGTTTCATTTATCTAGCAAACTAACAAGTTGTTGACACTGAATGGCTTTTCTGAGGTAAATGTAATGCTACGTTACATTGTTTACGTAAGCTGTTTTATTGACGTCTTTCCGCGGTTGAAACACTGATTGAGCGATATGATACGTTTCAGTAAGTTGTACTGTATCTTTTGACATACCTTCAGATGTTCATTTATGTTCATTCTGTAACTAGTAACGTAACTTGGTGAAGAAGGGATAATCGCGTTCACTCGCGCTCCGCGCTGCCGCTTGAACTGGAGGCAGCAGTCATTTACGCCACATCGAAAAGCGTCAAAACGGCATTTATTGTTTGAATTTCGAGATAAAATGGACGAAATTTGAAAGATGACACTTTGTTTCTAATCGAGAGTAAGAAAACACTGAGCTTATTGCGATTAATGATGGTTATTTAATACTGGTGTGGTTAAAAGTAGTTAGGCTACAAAGCATTACCGCGCGCGCCCCCTTGTGGATTGAAGTTGGATCGCCTGTATTCGTCGTTTGTATGCACCAAACCCTGATGGTTCTGGACGAATACATGTATTGTTACACCTCTAATCTAAACTGTTTTCCACTACATAAAAACAAATGGCATTTAATCATTTTCCTTTATATCAAATAATTTAACAAAAAATAGCAATAACAAGCAATATTTGTCTATTTATAGGCTATTTGTATATATAAAAGAGGCAAACTAAAAATTAAGGCCAATAAAATGCACAAATTCAGTGAACATTTCTGAGATGATGAAAATAAATTGTTGAAGTTTGACTTGATTCATTAAAATAGATAAAGCCAAGTATCTCAAAAGCATCTCTGTCTTATCACTCTTATAATCTAGTGACACGAGACAAACATCATTACAAAAGTCTTTAGGTTTCTTTTAGAAACTTAAATGATCAAATGCATCACACATTTAAATCACTGAGCTATATACAATATTAACAGAAGCAAAATTGCCTTCACATCATAGCTGGTTGTACAGTACAGCTGGTTGCAGCTAGCAAGGTGGTTACTGTCCCAGGTCAAAAAAGCCCACCTTCTTTGATATAATGGTTTCTAGATGTTACAAAAGGAACAAAAGGCACAGAAGAATGGCTGACTTTAAAGACAAACTGCCCTGCCACTACATGCAGTGCCCTCACCCCAAAACTGCAATTTCCAGGTACAGATAATCATCGTCTCCACTTTACTTTTTAAATCCAGCTAAATATTTGATTTACATCCACCAAGACATTATACCTACAGGAGAGTCAGAGGTTTTCTTTGGAAACATATCACTCTGAGTAATAGCAGGAGTTTAAGGAAGTGGTCAAACTGAAATAACCGATTACCTCACATTCAGCAATTTCGCTTCTGTCTCGGGCCCAGGATAGGTTCAGCTCAGTGAGCCATAAACATTTTGTTTGTGTACAGTGCGCTGTGGTAAAATGCGGAACGGAGCCTACGATGTTTGGTTTCCATGTTCGCAGATGGTTCCATGTGCAGCGGAACCTTTTAGAGGCATCAGCTAAAAAACTGAGGAAGCATTAAAATAGGCATTACACATTATTTGTTTCCGATTGGAACGTTCCAACTTCCTTAAGAGACTGGAGAACAAAATTTGCAACATTTGTCATACAATAATGCTGGTAATATGCAAATAGTCTGGCTTTTTTTGTGCACAGCTGTGATTTTTGTCATGCACCTTTAGATCAGTTTGCATAAAAAAAAACCTTTTAGTACAACATCAGATGTTTTCTCAAAAAAGAAGGTGACGCTGCATTGGTCTGATGTGTTTTCTAGACCACAATTTGTTACAAATACACCTGCTAGACAAAACTATATTATCCAAAATAGAGATGTATAAAAGTAATTACCCATGTAAATCTCTCCACAATACACAAAACAAGTGTATGAGTGATTGTCAGGCCACTGTAAAAGGGAAAGTTAATCAAAAAAAGAAATGCTGTCATAATTTACTCATCCTCATGCACTGCAAAAAAATGATTTCTCAAAGTTATAAATAAAACAAAGATCATTAGAGTATGTTTTACAAGAAAATACTACTTCAGTCTTTCTGCCTCAAAATGTCACATTTAATTCAATGCCGTTTACTAGCAATTTTGAAGTGAAAATCATTTCAAATTAAATTGTACACCAATTTTTCTTTCTTCAGTGAATCACAAAAGAAGATATACCTGTACTGAAATGTGTTTTTGTCCAAATAAAGGTCTTTGTGTTCTGCAGAAGAAAGAAATCCATCCAAGTTTGGAACAACATGAGGGTCATTTAATGATGATTTTATTTTTTAGAGTGAACCATCTCTTTAAGCGGCTGCTAAGATGTTCTGAGCAGTTGTTATTCCATTGCTATGTGGTTTTGCTAGGTCAAAAGAAGCTTTTCTTTGCATGCCTCCATCTTTACTCTGTGTGTTTGAGAAGTTTGCAACTTCTCAGACCACAATATGGCTGGCTACAGCCTTCAAAAACATTTTAATATAAAACAACTGGCATACCAATTCAATATTATTGTGTTATTAAAAGTCAGCACTGAGGTAAACGTTCAATAAGCCATCCTATCAGATCGAGAACTGTGTTTTATCTTTTTAATACATCTAAATGTGTCAGTATTAGGCAGCGAGAGAGGGGGAAAAAATTGGTAAATATGACTGCTTAAATTTAATGCAAACATTGTTGACACATAATGTAATTTAAGTTGGGTAGTGTGAATGAAAGCCCAGCAGGGGTAATAATACCCTCCTAATGAGAATCCTCGCTCGCCGTAGACCTTGCTGAGATAGCCATAATGCATGGCTCTTCTTTTTTAATAAAATAATTGTTACAGTTATTAAAGATGAATCTCATCAGAAGCAGGATGACAAAATAATTCATTACCAAAAGCATGGCTTTAAATAGCTGCAAATTAAATTTCCCACAGAAAATATGCCTGTAGATGAATGGGATCGTTATTTCATAAATATTGGATTCAGTGTGCCCTTGGAAGACCGAAAAAAAACACATCCGAACATCCATTTAAAAAGTTCACTGCGAAACGCAGTTAATAAATGACTCTAAAACTACAAATAATTCCTACCACATATGTTAATTTGACAAAGGGGGAAAAAAAGCAGCAATGTGGATGGAGTTTAAAGGTCTGGGTCGGCGCGATCCAAGGTTTGATAACGGGGTGCTTAATACGGATACCGCCAACGTATAATTACTCTGATTATTTAGAGTTCCTGCTGTTTACTGAAGGCGTAGAAACTTCCCAGCAAGCACTTGGCATCTCCTGTCCTCTCTCTCACACACACAAACACACTCACACACAGCAGGATGTAAAGAGGAAAGCTTTATTAAGATCCTGCAGCCATAAAAGAGTGGGGTGACTAACCGGCTGCATTAGCGTCTAAAAGCCAAAGTTATTTAAACCCAATAAAACACTAATACATTGTTTGAGTGGAAGTTACAGTGAAGTTATCTTCACCTTAATAACATCACGGCCAGTTTGATGTTGTTTAGATCAATAAAGCCCATTACAAGAACAGGCCTCAACATAGATAACGGTGCTCAAGCGCAGTGATGTAACACTCTATGGCATCTGAAAGAAGAAAGGAACCTTCTATTAAATAAAGAGGCCAATGGAAGGCCAATCATAAGGCATGGTAATCTGATAAGCGGTGAGTGTGAGTGTTTTTAATACGTGCTGCATTTGAATACACTGGAATGGTGGTTTGTGGGAGCCGTGTGGATGGTGAAGTGACACGTGAGGTGGCATCTGTTAAGATTACGACCCTTCTTGGCTCCACCGGGCCTTCTTCCCCATCTTATTCTGTCAGATACTCTGTGTCTAAGCTTGAACTCTAGCACAATATTAGTAAATGAACAGACATTTCAGTCTGACTAAGCTTTGCATTTTCCAAAACTTGTTCCGTTTGCAAAATGAAAAAAAAAAAAAAAAAAAAAAAAGACATTGAACATAAAAGAGGATGTTTTGAGAAAACATCTCAGTGTTTTGTTTTGGATTTTTGTGACATTTATATATATAAAAAAAAAAAAGATTTTTTGTTAAGACTGCTGTGTAATTATTTTGTTAAATTATAAATACAAAATATAATATAAAACTAAATATAATGTAAATATATATTTATATGTTAAGTACACCTACTTTAGATGGATTTTTTCAAAGATTTTAAACACATTAGCTCTACGGAACTACATTTTCAGAACATTGAGCGAACATTGAACTTCTGGGGGCGGTACCACCTGCCAGACTGACCAATAGAAGATACCGGGGGAGTGTTCTGCCAATTTGTTTGGAAAGAATCATTTTTGTGGTTACATTTGGTGCCACTAGTGACATGGAAATTACACAGCAGTTTTATGTAAATTTACAGAGGCTGTTTGTGCCTCACAGTTAAAACATAAAAAGGTAATTGCAAGATAACATTTAAGGTACACTATGTAACTTTTGGCCCTCTAGCAGTTAAACAAAACTGCATGTGTTTTGCGGGAGAACATTGCTTTAGTTGTGCTTCGCCTGTCTGTGTGACTGTGATGAATGAATGAATGAATATGCTCATGACTGCTCATAAAACATTCACTACTAGGCTTAAGAGATAACCAATTTAGATGGAAAGGATTCTCAAGCTAACTAGCTGAAGATGTTATTGTAGCTATACATATTAACTCTTTCCCTGTCAGCATTTTAAAAAAAATAAGTTGCCAGCCACCGCCAGCATTTTTGATAATTTTCAGACAAATTTAGTAGCCCCCAAAATATTTTGTTGTTTGAATATGTGAACATGCAATATATCAAAAGAAAGAACAGAGTATGCTTCATGCATTCTTTTTAACAACACTTGAATGTTTCATTAAAAAAAGCAACATTTTGAAGAAAAAGCTGAGAAAATTGCATTTTGTTTTCAAAGACTAAAATGTACATAGCATAAGCAATGATTTTATTGCTTGTTTCTGCTCCTTTTTCCTGTGTTTTGATCTAGAAATTCTGTGCTCTATCAGAAGATGCATAATAGCGCCCCCTACCGTATAACAGTGAAAACACAAAGCCGGAAAATTCTGTCAATGGCGGGAAGCGTTGTCTCATAAAAGACAGATAATTCCTTCAATGGCGGGGAAAGAGTTAACAGACACTGTGCTTCCTTGAAAATAAATTCCAGCACAGCGTTACAACAACCATAATCAAAAGTCCCTTCACAGTAGATGTTTTACAATGAAATCTGATAGAGAGCTACATATGGCAATTTATTTGTTTAATAAAATACCTTACTCTCCCGGATCCAGCAGACTCTTCTCTACTCATTTTTTTTTTTTTTTTTTTTTTTTTTTTAAAATGGGTGGTTCCCAGAGATTTACTTACCATAGTGAATCAGGGTAAGACAAATACACATCTTGGAAGAAGGACTGATGATGTATAGCCTCAGTTTTTAAATGTTAATTTTGAACCAAAAAAAAAGTTACATAGTGTACCTTTAAAATAAGATATTAAGAAAGAGAGAGAGAAATATTATCTATTAATATATACACACACACACACACACACACACACACACACAGGTGCTGGTCATATAATTAGAATATCGTGAAAAAGTTCATTTTTTTTATTGTAAATTATTTTTAAAAATGAAACTTTTATATATTCTAGATTCCCTACATGTAAAGTAAAACATTTCAAAAGTTTTTTTTTTTTTTTTTTTTTTTTTAAATTTTGATGATTAGAGCGTACAGCTCATGAAAGTCCAAAATCCAGTATCTCAAAATATTAGAATATTTCCTAAGATCAATCAAAAATTGGATTTTCAAAACAGAAAAGTTCAAGTTCTTTAAAGTATGTTCATTTGTACACTCAATACTTGGTCGGCAGCACATTTTACAGCAAATGACTTGCTCCTAGCACAAATTACAGCATCAGTGAAGTGTGGCATGGAAGTGATCAGCCTGTGGCACTGCTGAGGCACTATTGAGCCTTCAGATCATCTGTATATTGTTGGATCGACTGTTTCTCATCTTTCTCTTGAAAATATCCCATAGATTCAGATCAGGCATGTTGGCTGGCTAATAAAGCACAGTAATATCATGGTCAGCAAACCACTTGGAAGTGGTTTTTGCACTGTGGGCAGGTGCTAAAGTCCTGCTGGAAAAGGAAATCAGCATCTCCATAAAGCTTGTCAGCAGATGGAAGCATAAAGTACTCCAAAATCTCCTGGAAGATGGCTGCATTGACTTTGCACTTGATAAAACACAATGGACCAACACCAGCAGATGCCACGGCCCCCCAAATCATTACTGACTCCAGAAACTTCACACTAGACTTCAAGCAGCTTGGATTCTGTGCCTCTCCAGTCTTCCTTCAGACTCTGGGACCATGATTTCAACATGAAATGCAAAATTTACTTTTATCTGAAAAGAGGACTTTCAACCACTGTTCACTGTCCAGTTCTTTTTCTCCTTAGCCCAGGTAAGATGCTTCTGACATTTTTTCTGTTTCAGAAGTGGCTTGGTAGTCGTTTTCCTGAAGATGTCTGAGTGTGGTGACTCTTGATGCGCTGATTCCGGCTTCATTTGACTCATTGTGAAGCTCTCCCAAGTGTTTGAATTGGCTTTACTTGACAGTATTCTCAAGCTTGTGGTCATCCCTGTTGCTTGTGCACCTTTGCCAACCCAATTTCTTCCTTCTAGTCAACTTTGCATTTAATATGCTTTGATACATCACTCTGTAAACAGCCACCACATTCAGTAATGACCATCTGTGACTTACTCTCTTTGTGGAGGGTGTCAATGATTGTCTCCTGGACCATTGCCAAGTCAGCAGTCTTCCCCATTAGTGTGGTTTCAAAGAACAAGAGATACCCGAAATTTATACTGTAGGGATGGTCATTTAATGAAACTCAAATGTAAATATTCTAATATTTTGAGATACTGGATTTTGGAATTTCATTAGCTGTACGCTCTAATCAACAAATAAAAAATTTAAAAAAACTTTTGAAATGTTTTACTTTACATGTAGGGAATCTAGTATAAATGAAAGTTTCATTTTTTTTAAATAATTTACAATAAAAAAAAAAAAAGGACTTTTTTCACGATATTCTAATTATATGACCAGCACCTGTATATGTATATATATATATATATATATATATATATATATATATTTATTTATTTATTTATTTATTTATTTTTTTATTTATTTTTTTTAAATTAGAAATCACATTGTGAGATTTAAATGTCGCAAAGATACATCAAGTCACAATTACTAGAAATAAAGTCACTTTTTTTTTTTTTACTCTGAGTCTGAAACTCAAGAAAAGTAGACTCAAATCAGCTGGAAATAAAAAAGGTTAATGAGACAAGCTGAGAGGAAATCAATTTAGAGTGTCCATATGTGACATGAAATCATTTCTCATGGTTATATGTGAGTGTTTGCCATTTGAACGTGGGCCTATGTTCTGTGCTAGTCCACCAGGTGATGCTCTGACATCTTACCGTAACGTCTGACGCCTGGCGTGATAACACCCACACATCACAGACACTCAAATATTTCAACAGACAAAACCAAATAAATTCCTTTGTATTACACACAAAATACTAAAATATCTACCATACCGATGTGGTGCAGTAATAGACGATAATGCTATCATCGCAGGAATGGCAAAACAATGACAATCACCTTGCACAATGTTAAATTCAAACAGTCCTGGCTGGCACAGTCTGTTTTGTGCAAAGAAAACCAAACAAATCTACTTTGTTGTTGTTGTTGTTGTTGTTGTTGTTGTTGTTGTTTACCCAATTCTATTTCTCAACCTTGACTCCAGACAGACTTTCAGAAAAGTGTTTCAGTCTGGTCAACAGACAGGAAGTGATGAAAAGCATAAATGGTTTTGAAAGGGAGAGCGAGAGAACGTGTGTGTGTGTATGTGAGGGATCATAACAGTGTGTTCTTTCTGGTGAGAGGTACAAACACAGGCCTGAGGACTGTAGGTCTGACAGACACCCTTACACAAAACCACAGGAAAGACTGTTTTGATGTTACCTCTCACACCACACGCTCTTGTGATAAGAAGAAAGAAAAAAAAGGAAAAAAGATCTGTAACACAGGGTTAAGAAAAGTCCCTTCATGGGGGTTTCACTGCTGCGTGTTTCAGATGAAGGGGCCCGCCGGCACACGGCGCAAACAATAAACATGTTGCATGATCTTGGTGTAAGGACTTGGTGTCTGTTTTCAGTCTCTCTTCGTAAACTATCACACATCTTGTTTTGTGTTTGTTGAAATCTAGCATACTAGTTAAAAGCTGGCATGTTAAATACAAGCTATGAACTTTAGTAAGCACATTAAATGCTAGCTAATCAAAATCCACAGTTTTTATTATTATTATTATTATTATTTTTACATAGGTTTTTGTGACTTTGGGTGAACTATTCCTTTAAACCATTTACAGTTTTTCATCATGTATGGCAAAGTAACTTACAGTTATCCTAATAAGTTTTACTGTAGTATTTTTCTGTAAAAATTATGATTTGTTTATTTATTTATTTATTTTTTTACAGTGAATAAAGTTGAACTCTTGCTTAAATTGATTCATCCAATTCATCACAACAACAACTTACACATTCTGCTTTTGTTTCATAACTGAATAATATGTTTGTGTTTATGTACAGATGTTTAATTTAGATTCATTTAAAGTCTAGTTCAAAATGCAAGTTTAGTTAAGTTTAAAACTATTCAGGTGAGCATCGACTGCATCTGGGTGCCCGCGACTGAAATTTCCCCCTGCGTTTTTTCTGCTTTTGTTTTTTCCGTTAGCAAAATGTGACCCCACTAAAAGCCACAAAACGACAGGGCATTCCAAGATCGGTGCCATGTCTCTTCGTTGTGGTATGACTGGGCTGCCCACATATTGATTTACGCAACCCGAATTACCTTTCTGCCGTCCCGGGGGACGACCAAAAATCTCTGCGCAAATTTGCTCAGCCACTCCACATGCAGAGGAAGAGTCAGTAACTTGAGATCGAGCAGGTCCAAATGGATGCCTGTGAAGGTGACGATAGCGAATAATATCTCCGCAGAGATGATCGTTTTTGACAGTGTAATATTACTGGACGATAAATATACAGAGCTGAGGAGGCAAAAAAAAAGAAAAAGAGAGGAAAGCTGCCGCCAGCTGAGTACGAAAGCATAAATAAGGTCTTTTACCTTCGTCAGTTATCCGTCTTTTGACACACAAGCTGAGCACACTGTAATTAACACGGAAAGAGATAATGGGGTCTCTACCCGCTGATCAATCTGCCATATAGATCATCCGTCTCTTTTACAATGCCACGTTAACATTATTTTTTTTTAAAAAGAGTGAGGAAAAAAAATGCAGCAGCAGATATTAGCCTTATTTTAATAGCTACTGTAGCTTGATACGGTCTATGGGTTTATTGGCATGGCTGTTTACACCATGTTCACAAAAGAGCTGCTCTTTTCTGCATACAGCACATAAATACATACATCAATGCAGAATGGTGCTGTCTGCAAGACTGTATTGACTGACTATTGGGTCTGTTAGATAATGGACTCAAAAACAAAAGATGTGAATGGTGTTTAAAAGAGATGAAACTAAAGAGCCACAGGACAGAAATGCTACATCTCTACTCAGGAAGCATAAGCTGTAGTGTTGTGTGTGTGCGCGTATGTGTATTTCTGTAACCCAACCGGGAGACAAACAGGCCTGTTGTTTGTTTGTATTTCTCAGCTCTGCACATGTTTGTCAGGTCTAGATCCACTTTCACAGATTTACTGCTCTTGTCCCCTCTGGCCTAGTGTACACTAGTGTTCTCAGAGACTGCTTTAATGGACAGATTCCTGCTCCTGTTCTCCAGGGGACAGGCACAAACGGATCAGCTACATGAAGCTCTAGTCGGGCCGTAGCCTAGCAGTTAGTGCACATGCTCTGACACTTTGGGTTTGTAAGTTTGAGGCTTGCTGGTGTAATTTTGCATGCTGTTTTCCCTTTTCTTTGCATTACTTAAAGTGTAGCTTTCAAAATAAAATGCCAAAAATAATTATTTCATTTCAAATTGATGATTAAAACATTTTTTTATATATAATACACTACCATAATTTTTAATTTTAAATAAAAAAATACAGTAAAAACAGAAATATTGTAAAATATTATTATTACTGAAAATATTTTTTTTTTCTATTTTAATGTTTGAAATTTGAATTTATTCCTGTGATGACAATGCTGAATTTTCAGCATCATTAGTCCAGTCTTCAGTGTCACATGATCCTTCATAAACCATTCTAATATGCTGATTTGCTGCTCAAGAAACATTTATTATGTACAACTGTACAAAATATTTGTGTACAATTTTTTTTTTTTCAGGATTCTTTGATGAATAGAAAGTTCAAAAG
The DNA here is from genome assembly GCF_018812025.1 of Megalobrama amblycephala. NCBI lineage: Eukaryota > Metazoa > Chordata > Actinopteri > Cypriniformes > Xenocyprididae > Megalobrama > Megalobrama amblycephala. The sequence continues at coordinate 4,588,259 of NC_063051.1, forward strand.
AACGGTGTTTATTTGAAATATAATCTTCTTAACATTATAAATGACTTTACTGTCACTTTTGATCGATTTAATGCATCCTTGCTGAATAAAAGTATTAATTTCTTTAAAAATAAATAAATAAATAAATTTTTTTTTTTACTGACCCCAAACATTTGAACGGTAGTGTATAGTGGTACAAAAGCTTTGTATTTCAGATAAATGCTGTTCTTTTGAACTTTCTATTCATCAAGGAATCCTGAAAAAAAAAAGTACACAACCGTTTTCAACATTGATAATAATAAGAAATGTTTCTTGAGCAGCAAATCAGCATATTAGAATGATTTCTTAAGGATCATGTGACACTGAAGACTAATGATGCTGAAAATTCAGCTTTGCCATCACAGGAATAAATTACTCTGTAAAATATATTCAAATAGAAAACAGTTATTTTAAATTGTAATAATATTTCACAATATTACTGTTTTTTTTTTTTGTTTTTTTTTACTGTTTTTTTTTTATTAAATAAATGCAGCCTTGATGAGCAGATGAAACTTCTTTTAAAAACCATTAAAAAAAAATCTTACCGATCCCAAACTTATGAATGGTACTGTATGTATATATATATATATATATATATATATATATATATATATATATATATATATATATATATATATAAACCGAGTTAAAGAGTAAGAGTAAAGAGTTACTGCTTTGAATCAGTCTGACGAATCCTTCACTGAATGAACTCACTAAATGAGTCATTGTTCTTGTGAATCAACATCTGACTCACTTACTGAACTGCATTACTTTCAGTGATGTCTGTCTTAAAATAAAGTAACCTGGTTAAACTTAAATCCTTATTAGCCGGTTACAACAATTAAAGACACAATTTTGCATCAAAGTTGTTGGGGGGTTTTTTTGTATTTTTTTTTTTTTGACAAAATACACTACAGTTCAAAAGTTCACACACACACTTGCATATTAATTAAATTTTTTATTTTTATTTATTTTAATTTTTTTTGACTATTTTTGGTTGCATAAAGAAAATCTTACAGACCACAAACTTTTGAACTTGTGTATACGTATAGGAAAAATGGGGGAAAAATGACTCCATAGGAAATACTGTATCCAGTTAAATGCACAAAAATATGGCAAATCAAACAGTGAATGCTACAAAAAAAATCATCAAGTAGTTTAACAAGGACAAATCATAACACCTTGAATCAAAATACCATATCTCCTTAATAAAGCTTTCATGATGTTCAATGTATTCATCATTCATTACCCAAAGTCTGCTCTCTCAGCTCAAACTTCTCAGCATTCGTCATTAGCACAAGGCTAAACGGTCAGTGCGCCACTTCTCCTATTTAGACAAGCGATCCGTGAATAAAAAGTAGATCCGATGTCTCATTGCGTTTTTAGGCCTCATTAAGACCATTAACCTTATATGATTAGATGGAGAATTTTAATGTCAAAGAACAAGTCACTTGGTCTCCTATTGCATTTTTTCACTAATAGATTTCACAGCCCTTCTCTTAAAAAAAAAAAAAAAAAAAAAAAAGCAGTTACATTCTCCTTTTTTAAGAAAAAAAAACCCTGATATCTCTAATGTAAGATCTAATTTACATCGGCCTGTTGATAGTTTCTAGGGTATTTTGAGTACATCCACCTCAAATGACTATGAGCTTCACATGCTAATCTCTGATTCAATGCTTCACAGCAGCGGTGGGATGTTTGATTCCTCTTGTGGGACTGCATTTGGTTCACTGCGGTGACAAGAAAGCTAAAGGTAAAGGGCCCAAAAAAAAAAAAAAACAACACGTGACCTTTCTACATATCTGAGACAATTAAACACCCCCCAAGCTCACACACCCTCGACTGTCCTTCATCCTCCGCTCTTTTTCCCAGTGACCTGCGCTAACCTGTTCTCATCTCTCTGTGCCCAGACAGGAAACAGCGTTGAGGGTGTGCTGGTGGGTCCAGCCCAGAATCTAAGACCAGCTCCACAATACAGGCCACCACCCCAAGCTCCAGCCTGCCCCCATCAGACCGAAGCAGGGGGGCACATCCTGTGTGAAACCGCATCCTTAACTAGCATCATACTGTAAATAAATGCTTTCTCTTTTATTTGCCCTCTCTCTACTTCCGTCAACTGTCACAGCCTGTGCCTCCAATCACCTTCGAGTCCAAACAGGAAAGTGAAAAGAGAGGGAGAGATGGGAGATGTGGGCGTTAATTTGCTGCTCACTGCAAGTTGCGCTGGTGTTTCCTACGCACACACGTACATACTGGGCCAGCTGCCTGGGACTTCATCCCGGACTTTTGTTCTTTTCCTGATACTCTACGTTACGACATCATCCCACTGCCGGCCAGCCACCCAGCGAAACAGGAAGTTAGGAAGCTAGGTGTAACTGAAAGTTAATATGAAGTTGTAGAAGGGACAGTGATTAAGACTGAATAAACTCCACTAAAGCAGCCATTAATATCAGACAGATTTGCTGTTATATTGCAGAGCTAATCTAACAAAGTCACAAATGAGAACCTTTTAATATCTCAATTGTAACTCCTACAAAGCAATAAGGGTTAAAAGGAGAGCAGCTGAGTTCAGAGTTCAGAAGAGATCTCACACTCTTAAAATTAAAGGTTCCAAAAGGGGTGATAAAATAGAAGAACGGATCATTGAAGTTTTTCACAGAACCATTCTTTCTTAGTGTGAAGAACATTTTTATAATCTAAAGAAACTTTTTCCACTATATTACATATATATTGTGTATTCTATTATATTCTATTATATTATATTATATATTATACTATACTTCCATGGAAAGTCCAAAGGAAATCCAAAGGAAAGCTTCCATGGATGTTATTGCAATCATGAATTTCAATAAAGAATGTGTGCCTAATTATTATGGGAGTTGATTTTCTGTAGATTTTTTTTTCCATGCACATTTTACCAATTCCAAACCACTACAATCTTAATAACTATTAATTTTGTATTTAATCATTTATAATTGATATATAATTGTTCACGAAGGCTGGAAGTGAAAAACACCTATATTCAGGTGTGCATAATTATTATTTCCTTTACAGATAAAATGAGCCAAAAAAGAGATTTAACTCAGACTAAAAAGTCAATTTATTATCAAATTATTAAATGCCCATGAGAAGGATGCAATACTAACGCAGTACTAGAAATTGCAAAGTTAAGGCATAACCATTGGACAGCGAAATGCTCATTGGGTCAACAGGGTCAGACAAGAAAACCTGCTTAATAATTATGCACACCTGAATATTAGGCGTTTTTTACTTCCAGCCTTCATGAACAATTATATATCACTTATAAATGATTAAATAAAAAATTAATAGTGTTATTAAGATTGATGTGGTTTGGAATTATGAATGAAATGGAACCTCTTACTGCATGACAACAATAAGCTCATTTGTGTCTGTTTTTATTTAGAAGAAACATCCGAGACCAAGTTGTTACTTAAATGAAGTTCTCAGTTATCTTTTCTTTTAAGTCTCCTGAGATATTCAAGACCACAATATGAGCAATTCAATTGACCTCTTTCTTTCCTGTTTATCTATAAAGGGAAAAAAATATTTGTATGAAAATGCATGACTAATTAAATGATTCAGCACTGCCCTTTTCTAAGAAATGACACATATTCAAAAACGAAAATAAGCAGATTCATTTATCAAATCATATTAAGTCTTATTACAGAAAAGTGAATTAAGAGAAATATGACAGGATGGGAAACAAACTTGTTGCAACAACAAAGATGCACAACAAAGGTGTTCATAAAAACAAATCCAGCATTGAGACCCCCTGCATTAGCCTGTGGTGTGCGTTACACAGAGGCAATTAAGGAAGGATACTGATGTAATGAACTTCTAAGTGTGTGTGTGCGCTGTGTTGTGAAGTTGTGAAGTGGGCCTTATGTTGAGCCACTGCTAAATGAGTGTTGAGTTTCAGTTGCCCGGTCAGAGGACTGTAGGCCCAATGAAAATGTATGCGTGTGTGTCCGGCCTTGTGGATGGCAGTCAATAACCAGATGCTTGGAGAGAGAAAAAAAACATCACACAGTACTTGCATTTCCATGCCCGTCGGGGTGGTCTTGAACTGTGTGTGGGGGGCTGCTAGGCTGTTGTTAATTGCACAGCCACAAATATGCAACTGGCCAAAACATGATTCAATCTGTACTCAATTCACTAAACAGCATTTTTCTGCCTGACTGACTGATGGGCAATGGTACAATTACAATGATTTGCTTAATCTATCTGTCAAACCAATCCCAGAGGGTAATTTTATTGCTCAAGGGTTGCTGTTTTTTTAGCTCAGGAGACTTCTAGACATGGAGTTATTCTTCAAAGTTCAACCTTGTCTCAAATGTTTCTCTTAGAATAAAAAGACAAATTAAGGCTTTTCACACTGCGCTTAACGTCATTCTAAACACCGCTTTTAACCCTGGGTAAAGGAATGTTTTACACTTTTAGAAGCGAGGTTACCACCGCTTTGCCCAGGGTTATGAAACCCTGCACCACCTTTGCGGTGTTAACCCCACAATGCGGTGCCAAACTTGTACAGTGTGAAACAATGCAGTGTTAGAATGTTACAGCTAGCAACAGACAACCAATCACGTACTCATAATCGCGTGATTTGGACAGTCACGGAAACACTGCGCATTGTATATAAACAGGAAATTCAGCGTTTGAGAGGAAAAAAGTCAAATGCTTGCAGAAACCAGGACAATTTCAGTGAAGAAGAGATCATTTCATTCTTACCTTTATAAAAATGTCCATTAGAGCTAAAATATTAACGTCAATAGAATAGGTCAGATAATGTGATTGTGGAAGAATTTTATGAGAATTTTTGAGATCATATTGGAATCTCTGGCTTTTTGAAACAGTGTGGAGATCTCTTTAAACTCTAGAGCAGTGGTTCTCAACAAGTGGGCAGGTCTCAGGATGACATAAATTGTGTTTAATTAAATTTAATATATCTCTGTTAAAAGAAAAGTAAAAAAAAAAGCAGTTTTGTCATAATTCCATTAAATATTTTGTTGGACAATGGAGTCAAAGAGGTTGAGAACCACTGCTCTAGAGGAGATAATGTACATGTGATACTTCTGGGGTTTTTATTAGGAGAAAAGTCTGACAATCAGGAGTCAAGTCACTTTCGATTTAATCTAAGTGCAGTGAAGGAGAAGATCTAATTTGTGATTTCTCTTTCCTATAGGATGAAATTTGCTTTTGATGAGCATCAAGGTCCAATTTAATATTTCTCTCTATCACTTTACCATCAGATGAACAAGGAAAATCATTGTCAGCAAAGTGAGATGTTAATCACTGATGGTGAGAATAGGTGGAGACGTCTTGGGCTAGTCCAACTCAAGTGCCGGGGTATGCTGAGAGTGTCCAAAGTTTTTACCCACAAAAGATGATGAGGAAATGGTAGCATCCATTTTACTGTTGCTTCAAATTAACCTTTAACTCTGGAAAAAAAACAGTTGGGTGAACTCTCTATTTTGTGAGATATTATTCATGCCTCCCTACATACACACACACATATGCATACTATCAATCTGCTTAGTGAAATGTCAGAGACACAAAGGGTGTACCAACACACACAAGATACCAGACTGTAAAAAGACTGATATGATAAATACAAATACAAAACTCATCATCTCTACACCAACTGCACAACTTGTGAAGGAATCATTCGTTTGAGACAGAATCGGTTCGTCTAGCTCTCAGACTAAGTCAAGTGAATGAATTTAACTCACAAAGGTAAGCATCTCACAGCACAGGAAGCTTTTTGGTGAATAACTCATATTTTGATCCGTTTCTCACACAAAAAACTTGTAATATAGCATGTGAGTCATATGGACCATGCTTTTGATAATTTCACCTTTCTCTGTGACCTTTTTGAAACTTGAAACTGCCAGTCCCCGTGTGAACTATTTGCATGGGAAAGAACAACCACTAGAATGAAGAAAGTCACACCGGTTTTGAACAACATAAAGGTGAGTAAATGAAGAAAGAATTTTCATTTTTGCATGAACTATTCCTTTAAATATGATAACGTATGGAGGAACGGTCCTGGAGCACAACCGGTGGGCAAATGCACCATCAGCAGTTGTGCAAGTCAAATAAGGAAGGGAGAAAGAGAGAGAGAAAGAGAGACCCCTTAGTGCTTTCTCTCGTTGGCACAGAACAATGATTCACGCCATTGCCTGCCGTATCCCACAAATGAGGCATTACGTACAGCGGTTACAGTTACTGCAGGAAATACGTCCTTTCTGTTCCTCTCAACAATCATTTCATCCCCATCCTTCTGTTTTCCTCTATTCATCCTCTACTTCACATTGTATCAGAGCAGGCGGAAGGTCTCCCGCCACGACGGGCTGCAAAATAACAACTGTCACCTTCAGCACAATTCATTAAAGCAATTTAACGTTGCTGCCTTCCAACATAATTTTTATAATTGAAATTTAATTCTCCTACGATATTATTTTTTTTTGGAAGGAGGGGGTTAATTGACATTTGTGCTAATTAATTGCCAGGCGGGGAGATGTTTATGTGGAGAAGTTAAAAACAAAAAGAGACACAGAGAGCAAAAGAGAGGGGCGACGTGCTGAGACGGTCTCATCATCACGGCCTTCCCTCCTGTGGATTAAAGGAAAGGAGAAGGATGGAGGGATGGAAGGAGTGACTTCACTTCGCAGTCGGGGATTTAATTGTGCAAGGATTCCATTACCTCTGCACAAATGTCACGTTTGCTTCTGATCAGGGGCAAAGGCAGAGACTGGCACCGTGCCAGTTCCACGGCACAGAATATACAAGCACGCTCACACGAAGCTGCAAAGCGAAAAAGACAGGAAGACTAGTGAACGACAGCCGAGCGCAAGTGTGAAGGGACAGTGACACAAAAAGTGGGGCAAAGGCAAATGGGCAGAAGTATCAACAACTGAATAGAAGAAAACAAACCCAGCCCAGATTAAAAAAAGCGATCTTAAGAAAGATTGGGGTTTCAGGATGACTGTTCCATTAGACAAGGCAAAGGAGATCTCTTTAATGTCTCAGTGTTTTGTCCTAGACAGCAATGAGATTAAATGGAGACATTTGCTTAGGCCTCCTACAGTAATTTGCAGATAGAGAAAATAAGAAAATAACCCAATGTATACATTTTTCAATTTGCCAGATACTAAAGTCCCACGTTTCTCCAACAGCAATAAGATTAAAAAGCAGTGCAAATGGAAAAGAAAAATAATAAAGAAAGACCCCAGTAATCTCACATACACTCTAGAGCTCAAAATGTCTCAAACTGTGCTCAAATTTGCCAGATATCAGCTGTTTTGCCTAGAAGTCTTTAGATCTTTAGAAAAGATCTCAATATGTCCTAAAAGTAGAAATTTCAATATGAACTCAGAACATTTCTGATCAAATTTCTCATTAAAATTCTTCCAAAACTAAACACACTTATAGTATGTCAACAAATGCCTCATTTATTTTCCATTTTTATTTCTTCTAGGGAATTTATGAGAAACCTCATAAGCCAAAGTTGATACTTTAATGAAACGCACGTGAAAAAAAAAAAAGTAGTCTTCTGAATTATGAAAGAGTAATTAAAAAAAAAAAAAACACATCTGGGTGTAGTCACAGCGAAATATGTACATCCTTATTACTACAATGCAAAACAAAAAAAGATGTAGCACAGCAGATAATATTCAATTGCGTGGTTTCAAGGAAGAATACTGAAGATAACATACCACAGTCACTTGTTTGGACGAGATTGACATTCCATTGTTCCAATCAGAATTCAGAAAAGGGAACAAAGGGGCGGAACCATTGGATACGGTGCAGCCAGCTCAATCTGAAATACAAAATGAGTACAAAAGACAAGAGAGACACACACAAGTGCATATTAAAATCAGCAAAATTACAAACAGGAATTGATACCATTCTCTAAAGGTGGGGGAAGTCCCTTAAATTCACTCAACCCACATAAACCTGGATGATGACTCAAATGAGAAAGGAAAAAGGCAAAACGTGATGAAATCCGACCACAAATGCTTAATTTGGTGACAAATTAATTCCAGAGCTGACCTAAATGCATCTTAACACATTTTCAGATTTAACAGCAAGCATTTATGGCACTTGTGATATTTACACAGAGCATCTGATAATCAGCTCAAATCTGCAGTGCTGTTCTGATGAATCGTAGTGACTCGAGGGACGACTCATCTAAGGAAATGCTGCGGCCACACACACTACTTGACAGAATTCTCTGGAACATTTTGTCAGATCCCGTAAGTCGGTGACACGTAGCTTAGACCAATCAGCATCAGTGGAGGTGATTTGCATAGTAAAACGCTTATTGCAGAGGTCAGCATTTACTCGAGTGTGTTCTCAGTCAGAGCGACAGGGAGACAAAAAGAGAGAGTGACAGAAAAAGGAGGGGGTAAAAGAATGCGAGATGGTGAGAAAAAGAGAGGGAACAGAAAGTGACGAAAACAAAGAGAAGTGTCTGTCCTTCGTTAACCCAGTGCAGGTCTGCGTGGTGGCATTTTATTCGTGCGAGGGCAAATTGCTTGGCTATTGTTGCCATGCTATTCAACAGAAGGCCAGGCCATAGATTTAATATTTACGATGTGTCTGATGGCAATATAAAATTAACCAACATTGTGAACATTGCAATGATTTTAATGCACTTTTTATTTGCCTATTAATTCTCTAAAAGACTGCAGCACACTGGTTACTCATGTCACAACGAGAGAGCTAGAACAGAAATATCTTAATAGTGCTTAAACACGACTAGCAAATGCAAATCGAGTTGGGAAATGTGTGTATATAAATAACAAATAAAATAAATATAAGTTTTTAGTAAAATATATACTGTTTATTAATATTGCTTAATTATTATTAATAAATAGCATATATTTTAATACATTTCTTAACATTGCTGTTTATTGTTTACTCTCCTATTGGTGTGCGTTTTTATATTGGTGCATAAATAAATATGATAAAGAATATATGAACTATCCTGCACCCACTAGTAAAATATATCAAAAATATCTGAATAATATTTGGTTTGATTGGGGATATATATATATATATATATATATATATGAAAAAGTGGATATAATATTATATATAATATATATAATATTATATTATATTATATTATATTATATACACACACACACACTACTGTGCAAAAGTCTTAGGCACGTCAGTATTTTCACCCCCCAAAAAATGGTTTTAAAGCCAGTTATTTATATATTTTGTAGGAAATATCAGTTTACATTTCCAAACATTAATTTTTGCTTAGGGGGGGTGAAAATACTGACGTGCCTAAGACTTTTGCACAGTACTGTATATATACACAGTCAAACCAAAATTTATTCAGACACCTTGAACATATTCATTCAGTTTAGTCACTATATTTTATAGTATAAAAAAAAAGGAAAAAAAAAGGGTAATAGAATATGACAAGATCTCAGAGATAAACTGTGTCAGAAAACATTAATCTTAATTATGTCAGATAACATTTAAAGGTGGACTCAGTATTATTTCAAATACACTGTATGGAAGTTAGTCAGGCCGACACCAATAACGAACGCGTAACCAGGGGGCGTATGATGGTCAAGGAGAGAGAACGAGCAAGAGGGAGATTTGAAAATAAGAAAAAAAACCTGCAGAATGAGAGATGGGACACAATACAAAAGAGCTCAAAAGAATATCATAGGAATGGTTTATGACTGGGCAAGCACTTTAGGACGCTTTTATATTAGGAAAGCTTTTCAGCGCTGGAGAGAGCTAAGTGGGAAGACCTGAAAATAGACGCAGAGGCTGCTTTGATCCCGCTTCTCATGTGATTAACACGGTTTTGATTGTCTGGAGCTGCGACTAACAACGAACGCTTTGTATTTTCTCTTGTGTTCTGTGCATTCATTTTTTGTGCTTCCTTGTCGTTCATTCATCAACTGCGCTTAATTTTCGTGAAGCATTTTGTTGTGCATCAGTGGTGATAAACAGACATCCACTCACATTGCATATGTAACAGCGGCCAGCTAGTGAGAGTTGTACAGGTAAACCACTGCACACTGACGATTGCTAGAGAATGCGGTCTTTAGCGTCATTGTTAGTGCACTCGCCTCGCATGCCAGCAGCGATCGGGCCGGGGTTCGAGAATGACTCAGAGCAGGGTGGTTGGGATTGGAGATTGAGTTCTGGAGGCGGAGCAATGAAGAGAGGGGTGGTTGTGTTTGGGTTGATTTCAAATTTCAACAATGTCCAACAACATTGTTCAAAATCTACTTACCGCACCTTTATGCAAAACATGGTCAGGTCAAAGTGTCTGAATAATTTTTGGCTCTATATATAATATAATATAATATAATGTATATATAATGTCATTAAAAAAAAACAATCAGAATACTGTAAGATTTTAATAATTCAAAAAAAAAAAAAAAAAAAAAAAACTCCCAAAATACACACAAACTCAAGCCCGTGCCTTCCTAGAGGCCAAATATTCACAGTCTGCCCCCAACAGACCCAAAAAAAAAAAAAAAAAAAAAAAAAAATATTCAACCCTTGCATTACAGCTCATCTCTATGTAATTCCTCTGCGTGGAATTCGGCTAGCTCTAACCCCCTTAGTTGGCCGCATTCCTCTGTTCCACGTCGGGCGCTGAGCAGCTTCAGATAAGAGCCGTTCTGATTAGCCACCCGCGTTCTTGTCATTGCTGCAGAAAATACACGATCCCAAAAGACCCCTCGCTGGTATTTATGACTCTCACATCACTGAACTCCAAAAATAGGGAGTTAAAGGAGCAATAGCTACAGGTAGAGAGACAGAGAGAGAGAGAGAGAGAGAGAGAGAGAGAGAGAGAGGGAGGAGTACTTTAGTATTTGAAGAGCAGCTAGAGCAGCTCCAGGATAAAGATGGATCATCCAAACTTCCTTGAGAAAAAAAAAAAAAAAAAAATGCCACATTTACATTAACTTTTAAATCAAAACTTTATCTTTACCAACAGGAAATAGAAGGAGAAAAAAAAATTAAACAGGACAGGACAGGACACTTAAAAAAAAAAAAAAAAAGAATACATAGCTGTCAACAAGAGTGAGTCTGACTAATTTATCAAGACTTTTACTAATCATCTATTTAATTCTTGAATGACTAGTCAACCAGTTTAAATCCACATGAATTTTAGTTCTAAACTTACGTCAACAACAGATTCATTTGTACTGTAGCTACTTTTTTACTACTAGACAAATGTGATCATTTCAAGTTTTTCTCACCAGTTTCTTTTATATCATAAGATATTTAATTGATTTCTTGATCATTAAGTCTCCTGTTATATTTTTGATTGTTATTTATATTTTTTTATAATTTATTATTATTATTATTATTATTATTGATTTGCTAAGTTATGATAAATCTGGGTTTGGCTTTGTCATGATGGGAAATGGCATGTAGATTGATGTGAAAAAATAATTAAATGATTTTTAGTAGAGATTGCAACATAAAATGTGATGCATGTTCAGCGATAGACTATGTTCAATATATGAATAATCAACCTCAAAGAAATAATATCTCCTTCTGGGCATGTAAGGACTCACAAAGGTTTGACTCAGCTACTTCATTTTGGTGGCATACCAGCTGCTCAATACAACACCCCTCGGCATCTCCAACATGTGGTTTTAATCCACACATTTCACACAAATTGCCAGCCCTGTCAGTCTCAGACAGAAACCAGTTACCAACCACTTTAGAGTAGTTTGATAATTGCCAGTTATTTGTGTGTCAAGTTTCCCACAACTGCGAAAAGACTAGAGAAAAGTCACACTGTGTGTGATAAAATGTACTTCACTCATGGTATTGTTTCTGCTTTATATCAAAGATGTTGACTACCCATCCATCACAATGAGACCCATAATCTAAAATAAAAGAGAAAAAAAAAAAAAAAAAAAAACAGAGCAATTTAACCTGCTAGTGCTACCTAATATTTTACATGGCACTATTACAAAAAAAACTCCAATCTGAAGCAGATCACTTAGCAACATACTGCATAAATGAAGTTTTTCACACAGATCTCCTAAAACACTCTTCCATGGCTGCCACTGGTCAGTCAAACATTAGCCCCGCCCCAAACTCACACCATTGATTGAGTCACTGTTGCTATGCCAGGCTGATCAGGATTCTCCAACAAATAAAGCACCGTTTGGAAAGCACCACAGAGTCAGTTCTTAAACTTTGAAGAATGTATTCTAGCAATTGCTTGCTTATAATTATCTCTGCATATTAAGCTTGCAAAAACATTATTATTTATTTTATCTTAGAATGCCATTTGACATGCTATGTTCTGAGCCTTAGCATGATTTTGTGTAATATTGCTTTTACACAACAGTACAATAAACAAGAAGTTAACAGACCTTAGTCAAGTTTGCCGCCATTTTGAATTTAACACAGATGAAAACGAGGCTGTTAGGGATAGATGTGTAGGTCCTAGATCACGTAATTTTGAGTTTTTGTCTAGAGAATTTTTTTGTTGTTGTTGTTCATGGAAAGACATTTCGACAGCTGAATAATTTGCGTTGTTGTTAAACAACAGTAGAATCCATTTAACGCACTGTATTCCATCCCTCACATTCTCGCTTTCACTCCTGTCAAAAATTAAATATGGCTCTACCCAGACTAAGGTCTATATTGAGTAACTTACATTTTAGATACATTATTGCCAAGTTATTTTTCTCCGCCAAAGAAATAGTTCCAAACAAAGCCACAGCAGAATTATCCAGCGTGTCTCGGAGCAAACAGTAGTTGCGTTTCATTACTGAATGAATCTGTGTTGAATGAATGATTCAATGACTCGCTCTTGAAGACAGTCACATGTTTTGTTTCCTGAATGAATCAGTGGCTGCATCCGAAAGCTTAGGCAGCTGACTTGTTGCCTCGCTGCTCTATCAGGCAATGAATTTGTAGGTAGCGTTTGCGCATGAAGGTACCTCATGAAACTGATTTTGTGCAGACTTCTGAGGAAGTATAATGGTTTAATGATCTACAACAAAGCAGAGAGCTTTGGTGATAACCAAGCAAACATTTAATTACTACAATAGCAATTTCTCGCTAGACATCGAAAAGTGTAAAACGTTGGTCAAAAACACACATAATACATTTACACACAAACTGACCAACAACCACAATTTTCAGATGCCATCTTTATTTTTTAGCCTGTCGCAGAATTTAACACACTGAATTGTGGGATATCAAAGGCAGCAAAGGATACATCTATGCTGTCTTCAAAAATCAATCAGAATCAGATAGGCTTGCTACAACAGTCAGTGTTCATCTGCAAACACACATCATCTTCTTGCCCCCCACACCCTCGCTCTGCTCCACATCATTATGAATGCCCGTGCGGCCGTGCGCATTTTACTTTCCCTTTCAAGGAGCAAAAGAGGGGAAAACTCCAACTAGACTAACTACGGGAGAATAGCCGATTTGCCGTAGTCGATAATTCATGACAGATTATATATAAACCCGATTTCAAAAAAGTTGGGACACTGCACAAATTGTGAATAAAAACAGAATGCAATGATGTGGAAGTTTCAAATGTCAATATTTTATTCAGAATACAACATAGATGACATATAAAATGTTTAAACTGAGAAAATGTATCATTTTAAGGGAAAAATAAGTTGATTTTAAATTTCATGGCATCAACACATCTCAAAAAAGTTGGGACAAGGCCATGTTTACCACTGTGTGGCATCCCCTCTTCTTTTTATAACAGTCTGCAAACGTCTGGGGACTGAGGAGACAAGTTGCTCAAGTTTAGGAATAGGAATGTTGTCCCATTCTTGTCTAATACAGGCTTTTAGTTGCTCAACTGTCTTAGGTCTTCTTTGTTGCATCTTCCTCTTTATGATGCGCCAAATGTTTTCTATGGGTGAAAGATCTGGACTGCAGTCTGGCCATTTCAGTACCCGGATCCTTCTTCTATGCAGCCATGATGTTGTAATTGATGCAGTATGTTGTCCGGCATTGTCATGTTGGAAAATGCAAGGTCTTCCCTGAAAGAGACGACATCTGGATGGGAGCATATGTTGTTCTAGAACTTGGATATACCTTTCAGCATTGATGGTGCCTTTCCAGATGTGTAAGCTGCCCATGCCACATGCAATCATGCAACCCCATACCATCAGAGATGCAGGCTTCTGAACTGAGCGCTGATAACAATTTGGGTTGTCCTTGTCCTCTTTAGTCCGGATGACATGGCGTCCCAGTTTTCCAAAAAGAACTTCAATTTTGATTCGTCTGACCACAGAACAGTTTTCCACTTTGCCACAGTCCATTTTAAATGAGCCTTGGCCCAGAGAAAACGCCTGCGCTTCTGGATCATGTTTAGATATGGCTTCTTTTTTGACCTATAGAGTTTTAGCCGGCAACGGCGAATGGCATGGTGGATTGTGTTCACCGACAATGTTTTCTGGAAGCATTCCTGAGCCCATGTTGTGATTTCCATTACAGTAGCATTCCTATATGTGATGCAGTGCCGTCTAAGGGCCCGAAGATCACGGGCATCCAGTATGGTTTTCCGGCCTTGACCCTTACGCACAAAGATTGTTCCAGATTCTCTGAATCTTTGGATGATATTATGCACTGTAGATGATGATAACTTCAAACTCTTTGCAATTTTTCTCTGAGAAACTCCTTTCTGATATTGCGCCACTATTTTTCGCCACAGCATTGGGGGAATTGGTGATCCTCTGCCCATCTTGACTTCTGAGAGACACTGCCACTCTGAGAGGCTCTTTTTATACCCAATCATGTTGCCAATTGACCTAATAAGTTGCAAATTGGTCCTCCAGCTGTTCCTTATATGTACATTTAACTTTTCCGGCCTCTTATTGCTACCTGTCCCAACTTTTTTGGAATGTGTAGCTCTCATGAAACCCAAATGAGCCAATATTTGGCATGACATTTCAAAATGTCTCACTTTCAACATTTGATATGTTATCTATATTCTATTGTGAATAAAATATAAATTTATGAGATTTGTAAATTATTGCATTCCTTTTTTATTCACAATTTGTACAGTGTCCCAACTTTTTTGGAATTGGGTTTGTAAATCCATAACGCAAGTAAGTGCAGGTAGGCATTCACGGATTGAGTGTGTGACCGTGCACTCGCACAAATGTGACCACGTCAAATTTTAACTCACACATTCTCAAAAAATGGTCGCATATTTGACCATTTTGGTCTGGAGCCCTGCAAAGGCAGCATCTTTAGGACGTGGCCAGTGTTTTTGAACAAATCGATTAAATGAATGACTCAATTACTCACTCATAAAGCTTGGTGCCACCTATTGATGTGACGATGTAACCTACAGAAACTATAACTAAATGAAACATTTCAAATAAGGAATAATATCTGAAAATAATTGTATCATAATATTTGCTTCTTTTACTTAAATAATGAGCATTATTATTTTTAAAATAAAAATAAAAATATATACAGTAAAAAAAATGGTTCTTGATAAAAAGACCAAAGAACCTCAGGTGATGCAAAGAGCCACAGAAGAACGTTTATTGGTGGTGCTGGTGGTTTTTCAAAAACCCTAACTTTAGGCTTATTATTACACATCAGTACGTAAACATCAGCCATACCTTAGTAAATCGCATAGCAATGCTCTTGCAGCCAACCACAAAAACTAACATTGTGGTGGCAAGTTTTGCACAGCCACCAGACATCAGACACACTAAAAAATCAAATTGTAAGTGTTCGGCTCACAGTAAATACTCTTTATACTGTGTTTTCATTGTTTTACTGCATTATCGTACTGTATGATTGTACAGCTGTATGTGTGTTTCATCTACCGTTGCATTACACAGCACTGAACACAATTACCACCACCATGATTGTGCAGCAATAAAGAAGTGTGAATCCTGAATCTGGACCTCATCTTCAAGACAATGACCTACCAAAGACAGGACAATTTAAGGGAGTGGTCTGCCTGTGGCGGTCTCCGTTTTGACCCGGTAGCACAGGAAGAGCCAGAGGAGATCGAGATGATTTAGAGCTCTTCTCTTAGACGTGCTGACAAGGTTAGAGGGTCAACACAGACATTAACAGGTCAGTGTGTGGCCCACTTGGGGACAATTACTCCTGGCCGCGGCTAAGTGGACACTTGATTGAACACGACAGTGCTGGGAATGCGCCATCCCTATAGATAACAATTCTAAGGACCATTTAGGATAAAAAGCCCTTGTGATACGCGCCTTTATGGCCCAAATTCATCTTTCTTTGCGCTTTTAAAAAAGAATGCTGGCAGTGTGATCGAGGGGTTATTCTCTGGGCAGAAGGAAGAGAAACATTAGAGAGAGTTTGCATCCTTTGATGCTTTCAGAGAGATCACACAAGAGCAAGTACAAGGTGAGGGGGTTGCTGGAGGAATCCATGAGATGGTTTATCTCAGTTTAGAAGATTGTTTCCCTTATCACGCTGAGCCTGTTAATATGTGTTTTGATTGTTTTGTTTGGGTTTATAGTCGATTACAAGCTGCGATATAATTAAATTCCAAAGGAGAATCCGCAGCATTTAAATTTTTGATAATTGAGGTTATATGCGCATCCAATTATTGCAGTTATTTGTAAGGTGCTAAAACAATCATTTTTACTGCCTGTTAAAAAAAAAAAAAACTTTGGCTTGACTTTTACACACTGGCATCTTACAGTACAGAGGAGTGATTGCAACACTGAATGCAAACAGACAGATTCAAACCTCTTTCCACTTTGCCGTATGTTTAGAAAAGCTCAAAGTGGACCCACTTTCTAGATGGCCAACCTTATTATGCTACAATTTTTCTTTTTCTAAGCGAATTTTAATGCCAATAACACCAATGCAAAAAAAACAACATATATATCTCTACCTACATGTGCTCTTTCTTTTTTGAGAAAAATGGTCCTGAAAAATGACTGCATTGCAATGTCTGCTAAAGAGGTTCTTTTTGTCGACGGAGTTTTTGAAATGAGCGCATGGGTAAGAACAACCCCCCTCCTTCACAGCTCATTTAGAGGGACCGCCTCCCAAAACTCGTGCACGAGTATCTGAACACGAGTGTTTACCACCGGCATTCGTTGTGTTATTAAGCCGGGCACACATTTAACGACTAGCTAAAACATTCTGACTATGCTCAACATACAGCGATTGTTTCCTGCTCCTGAAGCAGATTTATATACTTTCACATGGAATTTGAACACCGACTGTAATCGCAGACTGAAAGCAACTGGCTCTGACTGGACGCGTTTGAACGCGATCAGTCATAAGTATCAATTTACATTCATAATCGGCCTTACAATCGTTAAGTGTGTGCGCGACTTAAAGCCGTGGATTCATTATGTCGGACTCACCGCAGGTGACTCATAATCTGCTGTTGTTACTCCTGTCTCCTGACAAAAACATTGCATGCAGCGCCTGTGGAGTGTGGAAAGTTACTGGAGCGTGCAGCCGCGCATCTCTCACATGGATCGTCATGGCAGTGATTGACAAGCCAGAGGGCCAATCGTTTACGCGATGATCGCGTAAACGATTGGCTGATGTTTTTAAGGCCCTACCTTGTGCACAGATGATGTATATTAATATTATTACTTTCAGTGCACCTAATAAATAGTCTTTTATCAGATAGTAAAGACAGTTTCAAGTAATATTGCAAAAATGTATAAAACAAAACATCCTCTTTAGCACCTTTAATTGGGAGACAAATTTTTTCATCTAGTGAAAACTTTTGGTAATGTGGCCAAACAAAATCTAACTGAAAGCTCATCAAGCTCAAATTTGGAACACAACTTGTTTAGTTTTATGGCTTTGATTTCGTTTTGATTTTGTTTTTGAAAATATACTTTTGATATAAAAATTTAAAATAGAATTTTTATGCATTTTCATAATAAATGTAAAATTCTGTAACTTTTTTCACTTCAGCAATAATTTGCCAAGTGTCGTCTTTGAAAAGAGATCAAAATTAAGTAATTATGTAATTATGTAATTATGACAGTTTAGGTTGGAAATTTCATTTTCAGGTCTATGCTCAAAAAGTTAATAAATGGATTATAATTACAGAGTAAATATAATTTAGTACCAAAAAATACAAAATATTAAATTAAAAAAAACATTATCAAAAATATATTACATTAATTTCATTGAAAAAAAAAATAATTTTTTTGACCGACACACAAAGACCACCAGAGGGTAAATAAATTGGTCACACTTTAGTTCAACTGACACTAGTTTGAAATAAAGAGGAATTTAATAAATTGTAATGGAAAGAAAATCAACACATGTAATGCATTCTGGAAAATGAGGTTTTCTTCCATCCTGGTCCATGTTATTTATTAAAAATGATGTAATATATAAACAAAATACAAATCCATCTATTTGAAAATTAAATTCAAATAGCAATTTTGCATCCCATTTGCAGTCCAAACCTTTGTATTCACAGAATCCAAACGCAACAGAAAATGTTCTGTTTGTCATACTATAACATTACAAAATGTAACAGGCTGCCAATGGGATAAAGAAAAATTGTGATATGCAGTGTGAGGGTATGTTTAGTAAAAAGCATGTGAAATGAAAACAAGGTCTTTGGGTTGTTGTAAGCTGAGCTTGTTTTGTGAGGGTTTCAGGCCTATGGATTGTTGGATTGTTTACTTAAGTCTTGGCAGCAGAAAATCATCTCCACATTGTCCTGCTCCTGCTGTCGGCCCGGGCAGCATCGATTGCAGCTGTAGCGCGTTAGGGAGATGCAGAGGACACAGTTCACTTAAGCCAGGGCGCACGCTGTATGAGTTTTGCCACGATTTTGCTGTTAAGACAAATTTCGAGAATCATAAGAGATTTCTGACAATATCTAACACTACTTTTTTGTAAATTTCCCAGGCAAAAGATTGTCAATATTAGAGCTGTACCATTTCAATTTAGCTTGTCAATAAGGATGCCAAAACATGACATGACTGATGTAAAACAGCCAACCAACACTGTCAATTGTGACCAAAGTCTACAAAGACGTATATAGTGTTGTCCGGCATAAAAGCCGTGGCCTATTCCCAAGATTTCACTGGGATCATTTCGTACAATCTGACAAGTAACAATTGTAAAGGACAAAAAAAAAAGAAAAAAAAGCAGACAGCTATAGTGCGGCCCGCCTATACGTCATGAAGTGTAAAAGTGTGGCAGAAAATAAAAGAGGTTGGGTTGGAAGGTGAAAGTGAGAAAAGGATAAACACAAAGCAGAAAGCCAGGGAAAGAAAAAGAGAGAGGAATAAATAGATATCGAACGGGGATGCAGAGGCAGTGAAAAGAGAGAGAAAACGCCACACCATTGTCTTCCACACCTCCTAAAAATAGAATTTTGTTCAAAAAGACTGTAGAGCGAGAGAGAGGGGTGAAAAATCACTTATCCTAGTGCCCGCTGGACTATCCCATTACCACGAGAGCCCAACTACAGACATTTCCCTTTACCACAACTCGCACAAAGCCGAGACACTTGGAAGTGATGTACTCGCAAAAGGAAGCGAGCTGAGGAAGCAAGCGTCTCCTCTTTTTACCTCGCTCCCCTCCGCCCTCATTAACTGGGCTCTTTTCCAATTCATTTAGGAAGCCCCGAGAGTCTGCCTTCCCCTGGAATTTACCGAAATGACACAACATTAGCAGATTTGCATATGCAAAACGGGTCAAGCAACAGGCACTTGCTGCTCAATTGACCTATTGCTTGTTGTGGCAAGCCGAGTTATTCCCGCGGAACAATTCTGTAACCAAGTGGGCGTCATGCGAGTGCCATCTGGGTAACACTTATTTAAGGCTGGCAGAAGTCCCGTGGCAGCCCGCCTGGCGGGGAGTAGGAAAGGGGGAATAAATTGCATCATTTACTTGACATCCATTTGCCGTCGTGCCCGTTTAAAACCCATGACTAAATAATTTGGTTATTCGACTGCCAGTTACCACTGTCATCCAAATTGTGCGGTGCACGCGACAAACAGCGAGACTGTCAAATGCACTGACAAAGGACAGGCCTGTGATGTTTAACCATGCGAAAATACATAAGCATATTTGCAACTGGCAATCTATTTTTACAAAAGGCTTTTTAAAGAATGGTTCTATGTTACTGAATTATGACAACACACGCTTTTTTATCCAAGCAAGCGGTTTAGAAATTGTAGAACAAACCAGATGTTAATCATGTTATGGGTTTGGAGGACCATCTAAACTTAAGGATGCAAATGATTAACAATGAACAGAATGGAACAGTAATTCTCAAGAATGATAACTTCAGATGTCATCTCTTTGATGCATAAGAATTCATTTGGTTGCATTTAGTGTTGATTGCTGAAGTTCTGCTCCATTTTTACTGCTTCTTCCACATTTAATGGAGTTCTGCTGATTGATTTGAGTGTTTTAATGCAAAACTGTGATGCACGGACAAAAATGGGTTATTATGTTGGCCTGAGAAAGCCAACATATTGAAATTCTATTTAAAATTATTATTATTAGTATTATTGAGACTAAATTTTGGCAGAAGAGCAAGTAAAACATGTCTGTACACAATAATTAAATGATTAATTTAAATGTTAGTACATGGTACTTAAAGACACCTAATATAAGGCGAAGCCCAAAAAAAAAAAAAAAAAAATGCATTAATCGATTTATCCAAAAAAAAAATCATTAGATTAATCGATAATCAAAATAATTGTTTGTCACATCTCCATATACAAGAATTTTTAAAAATGTATTTACTTTGTGTATTTACTCCAGAACACCAAAAAGATGCACGTTGGCTCTTTTGCACATTCAGGCTTTCTCAAGCCAACATCAATGTTTGTTCACAAACTTTAGCTACTAGTTAATGGCTAATAGTGGAGTCGGGTGACCAGTCGCCCAAATAATGCAAAAATATTGTAGGCCCTATATGTAATAATTCTCTAACAAAACACAAAAATCTCAAAATCTAGAAAAATATGGGCTTATATATTAGTGGTGACCCCAAAAAAACTAAATGTATGTGGGAAAATAAGGTCATTTAAATAGCATTACAATCAATTTTAAATGGAAAAAGATCAGGTGTAACAAGAATAAGTATGAAGTATGATTCTTTACCGTTTCAGTAAATGACAGGTGATCTTCAAGACTGTGCACTTAAATCCCTTTAGTCTCGTTGAGGTGTCTGAAACCACAAATATATAAAATATATAAACCATCAACAGTCAATGTTACAGGATGTTTTTTTTTCCATGACTTTACTATCAATCAAGAAACAACAACCACAAAAAAAAGCTTTCACAATCTGAATTCAATTTAGGTTGACATTTGTTTTTGAATATGGATCCATTTTTCATTAATCAAAGTTTAATTTGCTCTAACCAATACACTAAATCATATAAAACAAAAAAAGTGTATTATACCAATAAACTACAAGTGATAAACCCTCCTGAAAGTATCCATTCAATCACTGTAAACAACTGTATATCAAGTACACAGAAATGCACTCAAAATTCCCATCTCACCCCTCTATGATATTTAATCAAAAGATTGATTCTCTCATTTTCAAGCTTTTTGAAGTTCACTCGGCATAGGCCAATTGATCAATCCACGCTTTGGAAGATCGTACATTATGCTCATTCATAACATCAAAATGCTTTTAGAGAAATATCCAGTAATCCCCAAGTACATTTCTCAGGCCTCTTTCTCAACACTTCGCTCTGCACTAGGAAAACAAAGAACCAACAAATGGTGCTTTATTTTTACAGAGTTTGATTTTTTCTTTCGAGCTCGGATATCACCACCTGTTTGAATAAGTACGTGTAAAGACAGCACTTGGATTTTTGTCAGGAACTTTCTGGACCTGAAATAAATGTTGTCATAGCATTTCAGTAAACATTTCAATTTGCTTGGGTAAACTGGCGCACGAGGAGCAAAACCACCTCTATGGCAACTCCTTGATATAACAGCGAGTCTGAAACAACAACAACAAAAACTCAATGTGTTCTCTAGCCTTGAGAGCACGTCAAGCACAGATTGGGCTGCATCCAAGAGCTGCGAGGAGCATCTTTCAAACAGCTTCTTGAAGTGAGGTTACAATGACTCAGAACAATTCACTTTCAGTCGGTTTCTGAAAGCGGCAAAGCAAAAAAGGCCGTACGTGAGCGCTTTCATGTGAATGAGGCAGGTTTGCTACTGAGTTTAAGATAATTACCATGCTTTCATAATGATCCATCAGATGAGGCCTTACATATCAAATAAACAAGCAACAACACGTCAATTAAGACCACCAGAATTGCTTCGAAGTTCAAACCAGCAAATAGGCCACATTTTGGTATAAACACACATACAGTTGTAAACAGAAGATCAAAGAAAAGTTCCATCGTTTTTTCTCCTTTGAATTCATTTGAACATTCAATTGGAAAAAAAGAAACCTTCTCGCAAAACTAATTAACATGCATGCTATGATAAGGTAATTAGTACTCGAGCCGGTTTCCTGATTAAACATACTCTAATTGAGAGCATGCTGCTATTGAGAGGGAGGAAAAACTCTATTCCCTTGGAGGGCACTTAAACGATGTCCCTTTCACAAACACGTAAGCAGAGACAAAACGTCTCAAAGGCTGAGACAAAACGCACATTAATTACCAGTCAACAATATTGGCATATACTCTATCCTTTTCCAAATATGTTTCGCCTCCATTTACAATGCTTAAAGAATACTTTCAAAACAATGTTCAGAACTTGTTGTTACTCTGACAGCTTGGCAAGTGGTAAAGTATACTTGATAAAAATATAATAATAAATATTATTATTATTATTATTACTATTATTAAAATAAAACATTTGATTTATACATCCATAAAATATGCAAAACTACATAGAAATCTAAATATATATATATATATCTCTTCAAACATATATAATATTATCCATGCATCATATTTTCTTTGAAGCAAATCTGAAATACTACGGGCCCTGAAGTATGGATCTGAGATCATACCAAAGGCATGAGCCAACAATGTGAAAATGTTCTGAATGTCTAACGTCTCATGATGACGCAAGTGAAGTTTATATATTTATCATATATATTTCTGTTATTTAGTGCAGCAACACTGCTCTGATTTCAGAAGTGCAAGAGAGGTTATGATGAGTAAATTCTAAACTAACTCTGTGTGAAAACACTGTTCTGAAGGTCTCTATAGCCAGCTGAGTTCATATTAAAGCATATGGCTCAGGCTTTCTGTACTTGTGCATGTCTTACATTTGTTGATTATGTGCATGTGTTTTTATGCATTGCAAACAAAAATATTTTAATTTCTGCAATGTAAAGAACATTGCTGTTGTGAAATCTACAAACTTAATTTCTTTGTTGCCAAGGTGATGCTTTCAAGGATATGAAGTTTATCAAAATTGACAGTCTTGAAAACAGACAAAATGGGTTGACATTTTTTGTTTTGTTTTGTTTTTGGCAATGGCATTGTTTTCCAGTAAAAGTGAGAATATGAATCTATATATAACCAAAAATTATTCAGACACTAGATATAGTTCATTTATGTAAGTGAGGATAGCAAAATAAAGTAAACTGTGACATATTGTACCAAAAAATTCTTCACACAGTGGACTACCAGTAAAATTGATTAAAAAAAAGGGTTACTTCACCCAAAAATGAAAATTCTATCATTTATTACTAACCCTCATTTGTTAATCTTCGGAACACAAATTAAGATATTTTTGTTGAAATCCGATGGCTCGTTGAGGCCTTCATAGGGAGCAATGACATTTCCTCTCTCAAGATCCATAAAGGTACTAAAAACACATCTAAATCGGTTCATGTGAGTACAGTGGTTCAATATTAATATTATAAAGCGATGAGAATATTTTTGGTGCACCAAAAAAAACAAAATAACGACTTATATAGTGATGGCCGATTTCAAAACACTGCTTCAGGAAGATTCGGGGCATAATGAATCAGCGTGTCGAATCAGCTGTTCAGAGCACCAAAGTCATGCGATTTCAGTAGTTTAGCGGTTTGACACACGATCCGAATCATGGTTCAACACGCCGATTCATTATGCTCCAAAGCTTCCTGAAGCAGTGTTTTGAAATAGGCCATCACTAAATAAGTCATTATTTTGGCGCACCAAAAATATTCTCGTCGCTTTATAATATTAATATTGAACCACTGTACTCACATGAACTGATTTAAATATGTTTTTAGTACATTAATGGATCTTGAGAGAGGAAATGTCATTGCTGGCTATGGAGGCCTCACTGAGTCATCGGATTTCAACAAAAATATATTAATTTGTGTTCCGAAGATTAACAAAGGTCTTACGGGAGTAGAACGGCATGAGGGTGAGTAATAAATGACAGAATTCTCATTTTTGGGTGAACTAACCCTTTAAGTGTTATCTGACATAATTAAGATTATTTTTTTCTGACAGTTTAACTCTGAGATCTTATCTTAATTTATTACCAATTTTTTAACTATAGTGAATAAACTGTATTAAAGAATTAGTCCACTTTTAAATAAACTTTTCCTGAAAATTTACTCACCCCCATGTCATCCAAGATGTCCATGTCTTTCATTCTTTAGTCAAAAAAAAAATTAAAGTTTTTGATGAAAACATTCCAGGATTATTCTCCTTATAGTAGACTTCAATGGGCACCAAACAGTTGAAGGTCAAAATTAGTTTCACTGCAGCTTCAAATTGTTCAACACGATCCCAGATGAGAAATAAAGGTCTTATCTAGAGAAACAATCACTCATTTTCTAAAAAGAATTTTTTAAAATGATATAAGTTTTAGCCATAAATGTTCATCTTGAACTAGCTGTCTTCTTCTTCTCTATTAGAATTCCAGCAGTGTATACACTGCTAAGTGTATTACTGCCCTCCACAGGTCAAAGTTTTGAACTAATTGTTATATACTATTGAACTAGCATATTGCATATAAAAATTTGTTCAAAACTTTGACCTGTGGAGGGCAGTAATACACTTAGCAGTGTCTACACTGCTGGAATTCTAATAGAGAAGAAGAACAAGTTTTGAACTAATTGTTATATACTATTGAACTAGCATATTGCATATAAAAATTAGTTCAAAACTTTGACCTGTGGAGGGCAGTAATACACTTAGCAGTGTCTACACTGCTGGAATTCAAATAGAGGAGAAGAAGAAGAGAGCTAGTTCAAGATGAGCTTATGGTTAAAACTTATATAATTTTCATTTTTTTTCAGAAAATGAGCGATGGTTTCACTAGATAAGACCCTTATTTCTCATCTGGGATCGTGTTGAACAATTTGAAGCTGCAGTGAAACTAATTTTGACCTTCAACTGTTTGGTGCCCATTGAAGTCTACTATAAGGAGAATAATCCTGGAATGTTTTCATTAAAAACTTTAATTTCTTTTTGACTGAAGAAAGAAAGACATGGACATCTTGGATGACATGGGGGTGAGTAAATTATCAGGAAAAGTTTATTTAAAAGTGAACTAATCCTTTAATGAATGAAATGTTCAAGGTGTATGAATACATTTTGGTTTGACTGTATAATTATATACAGAACACCACGAGGCATCAATGATAATTTTTATTTTGCCTCTAGATGCTGTATAATGTAGGGCTGCCCCCTAATAGTCAACTAACCATTAGTCAACGAGAAGAGGCTTAGTCGACCAAAGTATTATTAGTCGCAGGAAAAACATTTCACAGGAAGTGGCAAAGTCACGCCGTCTGTGACAGACACATCGTTAATAGCTGGTCTATGTGGTAATTACAGCACATCAGGCAGGACATCCAAACGCTCGCCTATCATTCATCAACCTCAAGTATGGCTTATCATCTGAAACATGCAAGTAGTAGCAACTTTACATGGCCACTGGCTTTGCCGTTAACCTAGAAAAATGCGCGCTATTCAAGTGTTTGTGCGGAGTATAAAAGCTAAATAGTAGCACGCTTACTGCATGACAGCTAAAATGGACACGCCAGAGTGATTACTTGCACTTAAAATACTCCATCAACTTCACCACTGCAGCCGAAAATACAGAAAACACTAGTTTATCAATTAATTATTAAATGACAGCGCACCCTTCTCAGCTGCTCTTGCAATGGACCAACCCCAAAAAACTATTGGTATGGAATGGTAATCGGTGGTATCGGTTTTAACAAGGTAATCGATTGTATCGATTACCTCATTACACCAGTAGGTGGCAGCAAGTGACTGTTAAAAATATGTATTTGTCATTGAATCATTCATTGAAGAGATTCGTTCAAAAACGCTGATTCATCTAGTAATGAATCAAGCAAAGTATTTATAAGGGAGTCATTGAATCATTCATTCAAAATGATTTTTTTTTTTAAATAATTCTTTCAAATTAATGAAACACTTTTAAATAGACTGCAGCAAATAGGCTTTCCAACTAATGTAAATCAAAATTTACATAGTATAATAGTAGTAAATTTATATCACCCGTCCCGCAAATTGCGCAATCACAACTACTGTCCTCTAACAGAGCAATAACCAGGTGGTCACCCTAATGTGTATCAGTATTAGATCAGTGCATTCATTTAATAGACAGAGCCGTAGATCACGGATAAGCCACGCAATATCGCGTTCAATATCGATATGTATCGCCGTCGATATTGAACGCGATATTGCGTGGCTTATCAGTGATCTACGGCTCTGTCTATTAAATGCCGCTCCATTTGAAAGCAGGTGATGGCGATTTAGCGGTAATCAGGGAACCGGCTTTACTGAAGAAATGCGCGTGACACATCGCCCAGCCCTAATTCAGTCTTAAAGTGACAGCAACCTAATTTATCTGCTGCCATCGGTGCCATTAATGTTAATCAAACAATCTCATTGCCCTTGACTGAATCACTTTTGTAACTTTAATAAGAATAAATGTATATTTCATTTACACAGTGAAGACTATGCAGTGTTTTTTGAACATTTGATTACTTTTTACAATTTATGTAGTATTTTTATAGACCTATCTACTGCTAGAGGTTTTTCAGGTAGGTCTATTTCATTTGAATCTTTGTTCTAATGTAGTTTTTTGTCCTATTGCTTGTAATTAGTTTCTTTGTTCCTAATTTATCACTAACTGTTTACTTTTCTTCAGTGAGCATGAGTTATTTTTTATTTTATTTTATTTTATAACTACTAATGTTAGTTAGGCTAGCATTTGTTTTTGTGGTATTAAAATTGGTGATGAGATTTATGAAATTTCAATGGTATCAAAACTTTTTAATCAATAACCATCTTGCTAAATATAT
Source organism: Megalobrama amblycephala (assembly GCF_018812025.1). NCBI lineage: Eukaryota > Metazoa > Chordata > Actinopteri > Cypriniformes > Xenocyprididae > Megalobrama > Megalobrama amblycephala. The sequence goes on from NC_063051.1 coordinate 4,615,560, forward strand.
ATTATCGTGGAATAAAATTACTCATATCATGATATTAGATTTTAGTCATAGCACCCACCCCTAACTATTTTATAAAAAATACTTTTGGGCATATAAAAATAATAAAATATAATAAACATAAAATAAATAAAATGCATCTAATTCATTCATTTTTATGAGTAAAATTCTGAACTACTGGGTAAACCAGTCCAGCAGAAAATAAATCATTATTAAGCCTTAACTCTTGCATATTACAGCAGATTAGAAATCACAGAAGAAACGAAAACTACTGTATGCAGTTTTTGCATGCTGCAGCTTTTCCGGCTGTTTCTTTTTGAACTCAGTTATAAATATCAACGCCAATTTTTGCAAAAAAAAATGGCTGGAAAGAATTCTTGCAGATTATGCATGACATAAATGTCAACAAATGTAGTGATTCAAATTCCTGGAAAGAGCAGCCTCTATATTGCTTAAGGATTCTCTGTAAAATTCAGAAATCCAGGCATTGGCTGCTGCTCTTCAGCTCTTCGGGGCCAGATCAGTGAGAAACTGATCCAACGAGCTGATCCCGGCTCAGCTGTCAACTTCACAGCTGGCATAAAGGGACTTGTGAGTGTCACACCATTTCAACATTTAATCCAGCCTCTAATCCGATCCATTTGGATTTACAATCCAATAAAAGGACACCCAGGATGACTATGGCTATAAGTCAACAATTTCAACGTAACAAATCAGTGACCTTCTCTTACTGTACATAACGCCTTGATCACTAAAGCACTGTTCATTGAATTTCAGTACATTGTATATTTGGACACAACTGAATAAATTTAAGTTTTATATTATCTTAAAAACATTTGATATAACGCCTCAAGCTTATATTCTTGAACTTAGTTTATCAGATAAATATAAGTTATGCTGAACATAAAAATTAATGCATTAGTTTGGTATGAAAAAGCAGCTGTAAAATGTCCAGGATAAATAGAAACACCTTTAATACCATTTTTAAAAAAGTACCACAGGTGACACCTCAGAATCTAGACAAGGGTGGCAACTTTGATGATTCTTATTCTTATACTTCCAATAGTGATTTTTTTTATAGTTTTAATGCTTTTACTATTATTCTAAGATTTAAATAATAAATGTTCAACCTTATGACTACTAGCTTTAGAAAGAAAGAAAGAAAGAAAGAAAGAAAGAAAGAAAGAAAGAAAGAAAGAAAGAAAGAAAGAAAGAAAGCCCATCTACACCCAAATTCACTGGGTGAGATATTTAAAAAGAAAAAGAGTGACAACTTCCAGTCCACTTGTATCATTTTTAACTGCTGCAAGTACTCAAATGATAAAGTACCTGGATTCCTCAGTATGACTTTGAGGTGACAACAAGCAGCTATAATTAACAACTTATTGCCGCACATTGACAGCGTCCAGAGTTGCCATAGCAACAAGAACCTGGCTGCATCCTCACCCTAAGCCATCCAGCAACTGGCCAGCGGCCTGCCTTTCCAGCCAGGCAACCCAGCATGAAAGCCACACGCTAAAGAGGGACAACAGCTGCCCGAACACACAGCAAGACACGGGACGCAGCAACCTCTATCCCACGTTATGATTCAGACATCACAACTTCACACATTATTCGGTGAGGTGTCTTTAACCTCTATGATTCTAAGATTACGGTTCATTTAAGTACACTTTACCTCAGTGAAGTAAGATGTTAATAACCTTTCTGTGCCGTAACCACCACACACATCTGACTCATCATGATCTTTTGCACGATTGCGAGTAAACCTGAAAATACTAGCTCTAGAATGCAAAATTTGCTCGCTTTTCCTGTAATACCATGACGGAGTAAGATTACGCACCAATCTATTTTTGGAATCTGAAAAGGTATATATGGGGGAAAAAATACAGCATGGAGGCGTAAGATTTTTATTTTTTTACGACAGGTACTTGGTGAGTACGGTAGTGCGCTCCAATCATAAAACGGGTGAGAGGCTCTACTGCCGTTGAGCGTCAAGGCCTAAAAAGTTGTATAGAAAAGTTCAGCCACTGCTTTTAATCCTGGGTCAGTCTGCGTTTGCAGAGGTCCATTTCTGCATAAGTGAGCACACAAACTCCAGTGCCTGTTCAAACAGTTTCTCTCTCTCTCTCTCCCTCCTTCTCTTTGTCTCTCCCTCTCAGGCAGCTCATGACAACGGCCCAGCAGCAGCACTGTTTGATCTCCACTGTTTTCCTTAATCTGGGTTGTCAAGGTTCGCTTGTTGGAGGCTGTTTACTTTACTTCTCCTACAAAAAAAGCATTCTTTTTTTTTTCTTTTTTCATCTTCTCCTTCCCTCAGACAATGACTAATCCAAAGAACTGAGCCTTACCAACGCTGGGTGTTAAAGCTGCTGCTGCTGCTGCTTCCTATTTTAAAGTGCGATTTGAAAAGACGTTTAAAAGTTATGTTTATGACAATCAATGAGAAAACAAATGATATTGGTAAATAATACAATTAATGATTAGTCATTTTAGTTTATACCCTTTTAATTACACCCATAGTAATAAGAATAGTAATAATATACATACACAAACAAATGCAAAAAGCAACATTCCTAATTCCTTTCCACTTTCAAAATAAAAAAGTGATTTAAATCTGGATCCAATTAATATGTATATATGTGCAAATACTAGAAATAAAGTATAAAATATGTAAAATAATTAATATGATTATGTACATTTTTTTAATTTGTGAATGTTTAAAAAAAGTTTTTTAAATATACATGTAAAAAAAAAAGAGAGAGATAAATAAAACAATAGTGGGACCAATGTGAAGAATATTTCATGCTAATTATAAATAAAAAGTTAAATTGACATTTTACTAAAAGAAAAGAGCAACTTTTATTGTGTTGAAGTGCAAGACAACTGCATAACAATTTAAAAGTTTCTTTCCTCCACTTTTGCTAGACTTTTATTAAGTGGCCTAATTGTATTTATCCACCGGTTATGTGGTTCACATTCAGAAAGTACGAGCTACAAGGTCCATTTATCTCTTGACACTTGTTACAACAGTCATGTTGAAAACCAATTTCACTCGAGCTGCACTTCGGCTGTGTCTCAATTTCAAACCCTGACACTTGACAGCATTTATGGAACTGACGCGTTCGAACGTTCAAACCCCATATGACGCTCAAAAATGCCGTCTAGCTAGGCAGCTCACTAGGTTTTGAAACACAGCCTGCTCTTGCTGAACGCTTAACTCTGAAAGCTTCTGCTCTCAACTCCATAACCCAACCGGATGATAAGACTGAGCTGAACTTTTTAATGCACGGAAAAACTGTCGCGATATTATCAACAGTTTTCGTTAGCACTGATAATGTCATATTTATCTCCAAACGAAGAGATGCACCAGTAGAAGTTTGTTTGTGGTTGAGGGAACACGTGGGGAAAAGTCCCCTATACAACACTGTACACCGAAAGAAATCTCGGCTCGCAAACTTTTACGCCGTCGATAGCAACGCTTCGCGATTTCAATACATAGTTTTTACGCATCACGTCACACCAGAGCTGTCACACATATGTAGCGATACAATGTTGTTTCCACAAACAAAAACGAACAGCGTAACTTGCTAGCTACAGAGCTAACTTCTGAAAAAGTACTTAATGGCTACAAATAAAATGCTTCGCCAGGACAGCAGTTATTATACACGCGAACAATAATGTCGTTTGTTAATTTTCTCTTTACCCCATTAAAAACAATAAGGCAACAATTAAGATAACAAAGACAAACTGTGTCCATAATATGCCCTGAAATATTGCAGAATGCTGGAGGTGAATGAACTTACCGAGGTTTGACAGGGACGAGATAGACGCGGAAATTTGTGCACGATAACAATTTCAAGTCTTCACGCGATCTTGTATACCATGAGCGCGTGCTATAAAACGCACTGTAAATAACCAACAAATATATCACTCCGCCAGCGGTACTAACTTCAGCTGCAAACACTGTACTGGGAGCAACGCCGCCGTTTCGAGCACGTTTTACGCCGCCTTTCTACACGGAGCTGCTTCGGATGTTATTACAGTTTATTGCGCCTTCCACACACACAAAAAAGAGAGAGAATCGCGGATTTGGATATTGTTATTTTTTGATGTTCTACGCCCGTGACGTCACATCCACCTGCTGGGTAAACAACATTCATTGCAGATCTTTGCGCTGCAAAACAAAAGTGTCAAAAAGTCACAGATACGTGGGTTACATAGGAGATAGGGGATCCATTCTGTGCCAGTCGACGTAGCCTAATTCTAACAAATTTGCTTAGTTTGGTAGTTGTAACTGATGTAAATACAGAATTTCTCTCTTCTTTTCCTCGAAATTGTCCAGTGAAGCAAGACCAGGTGGGGGGTGAAGGTTCAGGAGAAGGACAACCCATAAGAAGGGAAGTGCAGAGAGTGTGGGGATTTAATAGTCTAAATATCAGCATACTTCAGTAGAGCCTATTAACTACTCAGATTTAGGCGTAACTAAATTCACATAATATTATAATATTTTACAATATTCACTTTAGTGTTCTGGAACTGATAAATAAGAATAGCTGACACATGTAAGACATCACAATTTTACATTAAATTGTATTTACACGCATAAGGGTAAATTGTTTATTATAAATGGTAACTGCAACTCCATATAGGCTAATATATTCTCACAAGTATTTCATATCAGCTACCCACAGATACATTTCAAGAGGAATCCCATAAGGTTATTTTCAAGTAAAATCATAAGCAGTGAACAGAGTTATTGTAGGTGTGAAGTAAACCTATAATATGTGTATATATATAATTTAAAAAAATATATATATTTATATAATTATTGATTAATGTTTATTATTATATCCATTGAGGGTGAGCAGCATTAATGTAAGGTCTTGGAATAAGGGAGAGGTCTGACTGTCCTTGATCAAGGACTGAAATTCACAGTTAATTGTGAAAGAGTGCATCTTTATGGGCCCAAGTTGATGTGTTTCACGGATATAGAGCGCCACCCACTGGACTATTGCGTCTCCTTGCCTGGAGACAGCTGAATTTATTGAGTTTTGTCATAAAATAAATGCAATGCATAAAAATAGGGAAACAATGTTTGCTAAAGATATAAAGAATTTTAATAGTTATAGTGAAAGTCATAACAGTTCATTTCAATTAATTAACAGTGGAACAATTAACAATTAAATAACAGATTCTTTCAGTCAACAAATTAATTTGTATAAACCTGTGTAGGCTAATCATAGAATAATTGATCCAGTGAATTATATTAAGCAATCTCTAACTTTTTTTGTACTCTCAAATTCTGAGAGTCACATGACAAGCCAACTATGGCAATGTTTAAAATAGTGTTATTTTAGTTTGTTTGTTTTATTATAGTTTATATTATTTTATATTATTATATTTTTTTGTTTACATGTTAATTTTAGTATAATTTTTAGTAATGTTATGTGCTTTTGTCAATTTATTCGTTTTTGTTTCATATGTATATATATATATATATATATATATATATATATATATATATATATATATATATATATATATATATTAGGTTTAATTTATTTTTATTTCAGTTTAGTTTTGATTTATTTCCATTTAATAATTTTTGTGGTTCAACTTCAGTCCTATTTCAGTTTATTGCCAAGCCAACATTTCTAATTTTTGTTTAGTTTAAGTTTTCACCTAATATTTATATTTTATTTTAATTCAGCTTTATTTCAATTAACAGAAATGTTTTTAATAGTTTTAGTTAACGATTATATAATATGTACACTAAAAAATGCTGGGTTGTTTCAACCCAAAATAAGGTTAAATATGGACAAACCCAACCGTTGGGTTGAAATTTTAATTAAAAAATTTAATGAAATTGTTGGGTTTTTCCATTTTTTACCCAAATTTAGGTTGAAACAACCCAGCATTTTTTAGAGTGTACATATCACAGCTACATTTATGCCTTTATTTCTCAGATAAGTTTTAAAATCTTTTTTATTAAATCTTTTTTATTTCTTGTCAAAAATTCTCCAAAAATGGTACCTCCATAAACACCGTTTTGACATTTGCAGAGCACAAGGAGAGGCATTACAATGCTTTGTCCCTGGACATATTACTAACGGTATGAAATCTAATGTCAAGGGGCGTCACTGGCCTATATTCTTATCCAGAAAAACTGCACGCCTACAGGCATGAGACGGATACATCCATCACAGACACACCCTTCATCGAGATATACTCCATTTTGACTTATTTTTCTACTTTGTGTCCACTGCCAGTAACCAAGAATACTTTCCAGGAAGAGACAGACATCTTCTGGAGTATATAAAAAACACATTAAAAGTTAAAGAAGATTAAAAAATAAATAAAAAAATGGTAACACTTAATGTTTCAGTAGTTAACATTAGTTAACTACATTATGCATTATTACATGCATTATTACTATTATTATGCATTACTATGCATTATTTTTATAAAAAAGATGAACAAATACTGTAACAAATATATTGCTCATTGTTAGTTCATGTTAATTAATACATTAATTAATGTTAATAAATGAGACCTTATTGTAAAGTGTTACCACATAATGTTTTCGAAAGAATTCTCTTATGTTCACCAAAGCTGCATTTATATAATCAAAAATACAGTAAAAAATGTAATATTGTGAAATATTATTACAAATGAAAAGTTTTCTATTTTAATATTTTAAAATGTAAGTTATTCCTGTGATCAAAACAGAATTTTCAGCATCATTACTCCAGTCTTCAGTGTCACATGATCCTTCAGAAATCATTCTAATATGATGATTTGGTGCTCCAGAAACATTTCTTATTATTATCATCTATGTTGAAAACAGTTGTGCAGCTTAATATTTTTAATAAATGTTTCTTGAGCAGCAAATCAGCATATCAGAATGATTATATTAGAATATATATAAAAATATGTTCAAACCAGTGTGCACATGAAACAGGAAATACATCTAAGCCTCTTCCTTTTCACTTTTTTAATGATTATCCAAATTATCCAAAATATACATTTTATAGATATTGTTGTATAAAAAAGTTAATTTCATTAACTTAATATTAGTACAGTCTGCCATGAATTGACTGTCACTATTAATGATGACACAACAGTATAAAATAGCACAGATTACATTGTTTTTGCACACTTTTATCATCTGACTATGAAATGTTTTATAGAGAATGAGTCTATGTGAATTTCTCTAACATTTTGTCTTATTTCCAAAATTAGACTGCAATAAATAGAGCATTCCCTGTTGAGGTCATAAGAGGTCACCACTATAATAAAACACAACTTTAATACATATTCCAGACGTTTCCGGAAAAATCCAGGCTGTTTTCTCAAGACTGACATGTTGTAGTGTGTTTCCCAAAAAGAAAAGAAAAGTAATCTTGTTTGGATGGTATTGACATGATGTAGATCTGGTATGACTGATGCCCCGTGGATTTGGTCTTGTTGTGATAAAGTGGCACTCTAAAACAAATTAATTGAGGATTACTATTCGTTATGTAACATCTTCTCAATATGCACTCATGCTCAAAAAGGGAGTAATTAGAGTTGTGTTAATTAGGTAATTAAGCAAATGAAACGAGAGGACTCTGTTCTTCTTAAGGCTCAAAAGCGATATCCGTCCCTGCAGCTGAAATCACACGGAGACACAAAGGAACAATAGCTGATATTTGCCTATTGTATAAAAAAACAAAGAGCCCTTTATCTCATTCTGACATGACACAGGTGGCACAATTTCACATATTTTCCCTACTGACCTTTGAACAATAAGATGACTTTATTATTATTATCTATACCTAATAAGAATGCAGAGCACAAAAGAACATTCCTGTTAGCATACTAAGTAAGTTAATGGCAATGAAAACATCGAAAATAATCAAAAATACACTTAAAATCTAATTGAAAGTATCTCTCAATCATTTTGCCATTTAATGGAATAGTTGTTTATGGGATGCCTCAGTAAGAGAATTATCATTTAAAGGGATAGTTCACCCAAAAATGAAAATTCTGTCATCATTTACTCACCCTCAAGTTGTTCCAAACCTGAATTCATTTCTTTCTTCTGTTGAACATAAATTATGATACTTGAAGAATGTTGTTTCTGGTCCCCATTGACTGCCATAGTATAGAAACAAAATACTATGGAAGTCAATGGGGACCAAAAACTGTGTTGTTACTGACATTCCTCAAAATATCTTCTTTTGTGTTCAGCACAAGAAAGAAATTAATACAGGTTTGGATCAACTTGACTTTGAGTAAATGATGACAGAATTTTCATTTTTAGGTGAACTATCCCTTTAACACCCCAAAAAGACAGTTGTACTATACCAGCAACAAACATCAAATAGTTATATAAGGGGGGAAGTGTGTTTTTATACTGTAGCCCAATATTTAATTAATTAGATTACATTAGATTAGATTAAATATAGCATATCACACTGCTGCCACTGTTATGACATGTTGTGTGAACTGCCTAAAGATGTGTCATGTTCATTACGACAAAGACCACAAGGTGGAGCCAAAATCAGCACACACAAAAAAAAACAAACCAGTGACGACAGCAGCGACAGAAAACATACAACCACATAATGACAAAGTTTAACTCTGTCTTTGTTGTTATTGGTGTTTTGTAAATGTGCTCACATACACGTAGCCTATCATTTGTGACTGAATCCTTTCATTTATTCACTAATCCCCATCTTCTGCTGAGACTGACTTCACTTCAATTAACTTTGGAGTCTCAAAGACTTCAATGCTGTCTGATAAAATATAATAATAATAACAGCAATTCCAAAATGAACTTCTTTACCATTTAAAGGTGCAGTAAGCGATTTCTGAGAAACACTAGCGCCACAACACACTTGTAGCCAATCAGCAGTAAGGGGCGTGTCCACTCATGATGGGGGAGGAAAGAGAGTGAGCAAGAGGGAGATTTGAAGAAAGACTGTAGAAAGACGGATGGCTGAGAGACATTACAAAAGAGAAAGGTCAGGAGAGTATCACTGGAAAAAGAAGGGTTATGATCAGGCAAGAGCTTTAGGACCCGCGTTAAAATTAGACAAGCTTTCCAGCGCTGGAGAGACTTAAAAACGGTGAAAACGGTTTCAGTTTGAAATAAGGAAAAACACAGTGCAGAAAAGTACAATGAAACAAAAGCAGATATTTTGAATAATATGGGAAACCAGTTGATGGGCCCAATTGACTTCCATAGTTTATTTCCATACTATGGGTCCCATCAACTGTTTGGTTATCCGTATTCTTTAAAATATCTTCTTTTGTGTTTGTTAGAAGAAAGAAATGAATTCAGGTTTGGAACAACTTGAGGGTGAGTAAATAATAACAGAATTTTCATTTTTGGGTGAATTATCCCTTCAAAGCTTTTTTAATAATAGGTTTTATGAAGACTAGAAAATGTCATTAAGCGTAAAGTACAAATTAAATTGTTTTTGTGTATTAAAGCGGAACTCAATAAGATTTGCGAAGCTCCCCCTACAGGTTCCTTCAGTGAATCACACTGTCGTAAATACTCCAAGCGCAGCTCTGGACTACAACGACTACAACGCTCACCAGCGCAGTAGTTTTGCAAATACAGTACAAGAAATCTCGATGGAGGTGGGTAATTTTCGAAATTGTCTTATAAAGTCTTAATATATACATTGTTTTAAAGCATTTTGTCACTCTCGCGTGAACGTGAACATGAGGCGAGATTGTGTCGGGTCGGCGCAGCTCAACTTGCAAGTGCTGTTTTCTGGCGTAGACGTGCCAGAGGGGGTTAGTGCACGCCTCAAACACACCACTACAAGTCAATTAACCATCGTAAGGACTTAGAAAACTATTTATGAAGGTAAAAAAGTTACTTAGTTCTGGTTTAACTGTACTGTGAGATAATTTGATCTAACTTAATATCAAACTTAAGACACAAAGTTGGTAGATCAGTCCAAGGCAAAAAGAAAAAAGAAAAAGTGAATTGCTGATGCTTGTCATGCTTCATGTGAACCAGAAAGCAGGTTATTAGGTTATCTTTATAAATTAGTTCAATATTTGTATTTAATAGCGGCATCCAAAGAAGGCACTTTATGCTTTTACAGTGCCCCAAAAAGCACACTTAAGCCAATTAATTTATGAATTTAATTCCATTAGTTGAAATTTCAGACCAAGTGGCATCTGCAAGCATAACACAAGGTTTTCTCAGAACTAACTTCCCTTTTTGGAGTCGTTTTGCAGTTGCTATTTAAAAAAAAAAAAAAAAGTGAATTTAGTGAATGCATGACATTTAATGGCTGTTACTACCAACAGTTTGTTTGATTTGTGCTGCTAAATGTAGTGCTACATAATTAACATAAGTACTCATTTTAAACAAGCACGCAGAACAAAACAGCTTTAAAAACAGTGTTTATTAAGAACTTCTTTTGAGATACTAAATGTTAACAAACCAGCACTGGTGTTAAGGGAACATTTCAGGTACAATCAGAAAAAAACAACAACAAAAAAAACTGGGCCTTGCACCTTTATGTCAGTCCAGCAGGAAACTGGACTATACCATTGTGGTCAGAAAGAAAGGCCTCTCATTCACCTGCTCGCATATTTACAATAGTTATGATGTTTAATTACTGTTGATCAATTTGTTTGGGTATGTATTTGTCTTTCATTGCTGTTTTGCCTTTTCACTTCAAGACCAGGATTAATGTTTTGTTTAGAAGCATAGATCATTTTCTCCCTTTCTTCATAAATTGCAAATTACCCCAGGATTCTTGTTTCTTTCATTTACTTTTTTTTTAATTCATTAAAGTATGAAGTCATTTAGCCGCTAAAATAAACCCAGCTGTAGTTCAGTGCATGAACTGGACATTTTCCACATTTGACAACAGAAAGTGTCTAAATATTTCCTTATTTACTGTGAACAATAAAAATATATTGTTTTATATATGTATTTATTGGCAAATGTTTTGCTTTAAAAGTGTGCTTGTGGTGTCTTTACAAGAAATGTCACTTGGTTTAATATTTTTTTATCTAATGCAGTGACTTTTTAAGTGTCTAAATTCTTTTTTAGGGTCACTTTATTAACAGGACTGCCATGCATTACATATATATAAATTAAGATTGGGTTAAACCCAGGTGTAGTTCATTGCATGAACTTTTCCCACTAATTTTGACAACAAAAAGTGTCTAAATATTTTCCATATTCATTTTGAACAATATTTATATTGTTTTATTATTTAAACCAAACAAAATGTCTTTTGGGAAAATGATTTACACTAAAGGAGTGCTTATTTAGTCTGTCTTTACAATAAATTATTTAATATTTTTTTTTATCTAATGCAATGACTTTTTAAATGTCCAAATACTTTTTGGGGTCACTTTATGTTAACAGGATTTCTATGTATTATGATATATTTTATGCCACTACACTGTGTGTAGACATTCTGCAAATACCGAAACAGTTGGAATTTTGCTTAATTGCAAGACAATATCTAAACACTAGAGGACGCTATTCATCACAAAACTGACTGGTGCTGCTTCTCTCCTAGAACTGAAAGTACAGGCACACGCATTGCCCTGGACATTTGTTTTATATATTTCCTGTCTCATGTCACCGTGTGACTTCAGAGGTTTTCTTTCTATTACTGTTCTCGGGTTTAGTGACTTTATCAAGTGAACAGCGCGCTGATTGACAGGTATCAATCATGATAACACTTCAGCACCACGGACAGCGCTCCGCTTACCTTAAACGACACCAGACCAGACCAACTGCATCAACTGCCACCACAGACTGTGTTAAGACTGATGTAGTGCCGATGTAAATACTGTACTAGGCGTACATCCACTAAATTTTACCATGGGATCCGTGTTAAAAGTAATTGCAAAAATTGCTTAAGTCAAAATAGTTCTAGTTTGAATGTGATTTTTAAAAAAATGTTGAATTAATTATTTGATATTTGTTGAATTAATAAAATGAAAACAACAGCCCTTCTCAGATAGCGATACATTTTAATCGTTAACTGTCTGTTTCATGAGATCCAGCTGCTGGTCTCTAGTGTAAAAGCTAACCTTTTTATTGATATCAATCTGTAGCAAACTATTTTTAGTAGGCCTATTGCAAAAACATATTTTTTTAGTATTGCTATAGATAACAAATAATTGTATGTTATTTAGAAAGTATACATCTATTTAACTGTTGCCGAAGTCATCGAGCTAACAGCTGATTGGCCAGCGTTAGCGAACGTTCCAAGATGACGTGGTCCTTCAGTGTAGACAGCCTCAAGCCGTTGCGGCGCGACGCGTCGCGAGGCGTCATCGGCCGCTTCCAGTGTAGACTCGGTGACAGAATCGCACCACTCTCCAGACGGACCCACCGTTGCTGTCACCGGAGGTTCCCATTATACTCCCCCCTTCACCTCCCCCCCAAAACAAGAACGCACTAGACAAGACGACTACGTGCTCCGCCGCGATCTCCACAATAGACTGGATGCGTCCGTAAATATGCTGTTATTTATTCAAGAATAATATTTCGATGAAGCGTCTTGGGTTGTTTTCGGCCTGCACGACCGCGATTTTCAGATCGTAGGATCCGTGTTTATTAGGGTGTCTTTTCTTCGACAAAGAATGGATTACCCAGCATCTGCTTTGAAGAATGAAGAATCGTGAACAAAACGATGTCTTGGATCTCCAAACGGCTAGAGGTATGGTCATATAAAAGACTCGACTGATTGGTAACGGCTGATATTTTGTACATCAAATTGGGGGACCAGGACTGCTTAATGTCGGATTACAAAGCCCAGGCTGGGTTGTGCTTGCACAGATGGCGAACACAAGTGATCCAGGGGGAAGCAACCCCTCGCTCCAGAATTATGCCATCACTGCGTCTGCGGTCAAACTGGCGTCTTTGGGGCTCATCACCTGCATCAGCCTGCTCGGGAATACCGTGCTCTCCGTGCTGGTGCTGAAAGACAGCTCGCTCCACAAGGCTCCATATTACTTCCTCCTCGACCTGTGCGTGGCAGACATCATCCGCTCGGCTGTGTGCTTCCCGTTCGTGATGATCTCCATCAACAGCGGCTCCGTATGGAGCTACAGCATCATCAGCTGCAAGATCATCGCGTTCATGGCCGTCTTGTTCTGCTTCCACATCGCCTTTCTCCTGTTCTGCGTCAGCGTAACGCGCTATATGGCCATCGCGCACCACCGGTTCTACTCCAAACGCATGACGCTATGGACATGCGTCGCGGTGATATGTATGGTGTGGACGCTTTCAGTCGCCATGGCATTTCCACCCGTCTTCGACGTCGGGACCTACAAATTTATCCGCGAGGAAGAGCAGTGCATATTCGAGCACAGATACGTGAAAGCCAACGACACGCTGGGCTTCATGCTCATGCTGGCTGTGATTGTGGCCACGACGCACGTCGTCTATGTCAAAATGCTGTGTTTTGTTTACGACCACCGTAAAATGAAACCCGCGCAGCTGGTTCCGGCTATCAGTCAGAACTGGACCTTTCACGGACCTGGCGCGACGGGCCAGGCCGCTGCCAACTGGATCGCGGGGTTTGGACGCGGTCCGACGCCGCCGACGTTAGTGGGCATCAGACAAGCAGCGCACAACGCCAACCGGAGGCTGCTCGTGCTGGACGAGTTCAAGATGGAGAAACGGATAGGAAAGATGTATTACATGATAACGCTGGCGTTTCTGCTGTTCTGGGCGCCCTACATTGTCTCGTGCTACATCCGGGTGTTTGTGAAGGGAAACGCGCTTCCTCAGGTGTACCTGACCGCGGCCGTGTGGTTGACGTTCGCCCAAGCGGGGGCGAATCCCATCATATGTTTCATATTCAATAAGGAGTTGAGAATGAGATTCCGAGCCTGTTTGCCGTGTTGCCTGACTACACAAACACCCATGGAGCCCTACTGTGTGATTTGAAGGGTTCTATTCACTTGTTTTCACCGGTTCTGCCTGCTTGTCAACATAACCTTACGAAAATTTACCATGGTTTTGTCATAGTAAAACTGTTTTTTTTTTTTTTTTTTTTTGGCGTATAGCCACAACAAAACCATATTTAAACTATGGTTTTTGTAGCAAAGCCATGGTTAGTTCGTGGTTATCATGGAATAACGCTAAGAACCATGTTTTATTCGTAGTAAAACCATGGTTAATTTAGTAAGAGACAATGGCCTCAAAAAGTAGAAGAGACTGGGGAGTGTTTATTCTCTATATTTGGATTAGAATATCCCCATATTTGTCGTCTTCTTCCTAAACAGTATAAATTCATGTCGAGTATAAAGAGTGCTGCTTTAACAAGCCATTCTTCTAATGGGGATGGGTGTAACATTAATAGAAATAATGTATGTTTTAACTTTTGTGCATTACTTTCTTGTGGTAGGCCTAATCAGCCACCCCCATCACTAACTGCCAAATCCATTTCAATACAAAAAGGGAAACATAATTGAAATATTTTGAAAACATAATACATTTCACATAAATGACTCTTCTGTCATTTAACATCCATGATCAATTTGTAATGCAGAAATTGTTTTGCCTTAAATAGGGATTTCACCCTGTAGCTCATTTCTGATTGGTTAAACTCACTCTCTGTTAAAACACTCCCCAATCTCCCCTATAATGTGCTTTCTTTTTTTCTTTTTTTTAAATGAATGCCACTTGATATTTTGTTATCTAATGCAATGACATGTCCTGATACTTTTTGTGGCCACTGTAGCATGTGATCTTTCCTTTCAGTAAGAGGTGAAAAAGACCAACATTGCATATCAGAAGATCCATATCCACATTTATGCAATCCACATATCGATGTAAATAATGTAAAAAGATGAATTATTTATATTCTGGAGCTCTTTATAACTGATATGTAATATATTTGCTATGAATTTTTGTGTGAACAAAATGGCCAGTGGCTTTTTACAATCACATGGACTAAATGTGAATAAACCAAGTCCCTCTCACAGTCCCTTTCAATACTGGAAAATTGTTTTCAGTGGACACGAGCGAATTTGGCTGAAGGGTCAGTGTTGAGGAGACCATGATTTGTATTTTAATTAAAATAAATGATTATAAATGTATAAACTGTGTTGGTGTGCTAAAGCAATACATGATTCAAATGTGAGGACAAGTGCAAGTGCAAGCGAAGGCATTAAAAAAAGGGGATTTTGTTGCCATGTCAGACTAAACTGATTCTGAAAAACATGTGGTTTTTGTACATATTGTGCTAAGCCTCCATCTCATTAGATGTTGTGAGGAAAAACCCCAGCCGTAATGTGATGTTTCAGACACACTCATCCAGGGAGAAATTTTTGGCTGCGTTTCCATCCCCCACCCTTCCTACAGACAGTTATATAATACAGAGCCCTTTTTTCCTGAACCTCCCCTCAGCACAACTCCAGCGCTACATTTGTGTGATCTGGTGCGTTGCACTGACAGAATGAATGCAGGCCACTGGAGATGTGAAATAAGATTATTTATCTTCAATAAATGTAAACAGTGCATCCTGGATAGTTGCTTTATACATACAAGCAGGAAATACCTGAAAAGGGGGAAATATTTCTGTTTAAAACAGAGATCAGAAAGAGACAAGGCTTTAAACACCACAGTTATTGAAGGTGACGTGTTGCCCTTAATATTTAGGTTAGCAGTAAACCAAAAAGTTTTTTTCTTCTATGGTTTATTCTTACATTTTTACATTGCATTCACCCAATCCTGAGTATGTAGTTACTTTCATGCCTTAAAAGTATTCTAAGAGGGAAAAACATCAATTTACCAGGATAATTTAAAGGTATAGTGCACCAAAAAAATGACACCCTCATGTTGTTTCAAACCTGTATGAATTTCTTTCTTCTTTGATAAATGTCTCACTGTGTACATATATGTTTTGGATCCAAATGACTTTCAAAATATCTTCTTTTGTGTTTCACAGAAGGATAAAAGTCATACAGGTTTGAAATGACATGAGAGTGAGTCATTTTTTTGCGGGGGCACTATCCCTTTAAATTTTCCCTCTTATATTCATTCTGATCATCCTTACATGAAAATGTCATTGAGAAACTCAAACTGCTTATTTCACGAAGAGAAACTGCATTATTGACTTATATTGTGATCATTCTACTTGGCAATATAATGAAAAGCTCCATCAGCTAATTGGAGTGTTTTATTTAAACGGCCTTTGCCATCCATGGAAGGCCCAGAGGAGAGATGGAAATAGGCCACAATCTGCTGAGCTGTTAACACAACCATATTATATATGAACAAACTGTTTTTAGAGCAGTTTCGGTCTTTCTTGCTTCAGTTCCTGCTGCCATGCTGATCAGAATGGTGGCTGCAGCGCCCAAGGGAAAACATATAGACCAAGGCACTTGCTTTATTAAAAAAGCATTTCTATTCGCTCTGCATTCCCGCCTTGTGTATAGATGCACCACGCATCTTGCCTTCTTTTTGGCCTCCTTCCATCTAGTGCATTAAAACAGCAGTTATAGTCTGATGGAAACACATACTTGAAAAGAAGGCCATGAATATTTTATCCATGCAACAGCATTCTCTCCAACTTCTGAATGCGACGTACAGTTTGTTTTGTTTAAGCAATTGGACCTTCATGGTTCTTCAAAAGGGAAAGTCTATTTAAAACTTACAGAAGAGTTTGTATATTTGTTCTTTAAGTGCATCTGTTATTTAACAATGACACAACAGTGTTCTAGCTCCAGCACTCTCAATGTTCTTCAGTGCTGCGAAGGAGAGTAAATAAAGTGACAGTGACCCTTTTCCCAGGACACTTTCTTCACTATGACGCACTGAAGTGAGGAATACTAGAGTAAGCATTTTAAGAATAGTACTGTCACAGTGCTTTGACACATCCTCTAAGCCCAAACAGTAATCTACACAAAATGCCACAGAGTATTTGGATACTAGAGTTATTTTAAATAGAGCTATTTGTGATAGCAGGAATTAAATCATAGATATTCATTGTTCATTGATTTGCATTATATTCACTATGAAATGGCAAGTCCAAAGCATCCAACAAAAAATTACAAAATAGTACCACAGTAGTTTTCCATTTTCTTTTGAACATGTTCCATACTAATACCATGAAGTACCTTGGAGTATCATGTAAATACTATGCTAAATAGATATGGTAATCATTTAGTACCATGGTATTTATGAAAGTACAATTATGAACACTCTTAAAAGTCCCCCTATTATGCTATGTTAAAGGTTCCTAAAGGTTCCTTGTTTTGGAGGTCTCTACAATAGGTTTACATGCATCCAAGGTCAAAAAACACTTGAATTTTCTCATAATATACATTGCACATCCTCTCATTTCTCAAAGAGTCTGAAAACAGTTAAAACCCCTCTAAACCCCTTCTTTCCGCAAGCCTGCTCTGCTCTGATTGGTTCAAATGCCCAGTCTGTTGTGATTGGTCTACCACCATTTAGAGTGCACGATGTTGGAAACGAAACACCCATTACCATATATGAATTTCAGCTCTGGAGGCGCCCTCAGCGCTTATATACCACAGTATTTAGGTTTTCATCCAAACGTGAAGCGAAAAGCAAAACAAAACAAAAAAAACAAATACGAATTAGGTGCGTTTGCATCAAGTTGTTCGAGCGGATGGAGGTGGTGTTGGTAACCTAGTAACAAACAGTAAATAAAACAGTGACCAAGTGTTCGTGAAGGGCTTGCCTTAACACTTATAAATAAGAAAAAACTATAAAAGTGAACTCTTCTCAACTTTATTAAGCGTCACACACATGTGAGAGGACAACCCGCGACATGAGATGCGCATGAGCCTTGCATATCTACAGCAAGCCCCAAAGGGAAAGTGCATTGCGCACACACATATACAAGGAGCTCTAGTACATCCAGAATTAATGCATCATAACTGAATCAAACATAAATGTATAACATATACATGTAACACCATCAGCGGAAACAGCCGATTAGTCACGTGGGTTTAATATTCGCTAAGTCAGAATTTATTCAGCAAATGCATTTCCATCTCCCATTTTTCGCATTAACCCTTTTTTGCACAGGTCAAAACCCACCTCAAGCAAGCGTACATTTTTTTCACAAAATTGTCCATTTCCATGACTCATTTCTGATGCGATACTTCAAAATGCGCAAACAAACAAGGTGATGGAAACATAGCTAGTGATACGAACAGTAACAATGGCGTCGGTTTTTCCCATATCAATTTTAGCGTGAGAATTGCATGAAGTGCTTTGAATGAAGTGCATGCAAAGTTGATTAATAGCGCTGAAAGCAGCGTCTTCTTGACATGCCGACAACACAAACCCAACACAGGCCCTTTCAGGCCTCAGCTACAACTACACTGTTTGAGCGTGGGTCAAAGACATTATTCACGGGCAGCCAATGAAGACCGTAGGCTGGCATTATGCAATATGTTTTTATATTGTTACATAGGAATGTAACAGGAAGTGAGACTGGAATTGTTGACGTCTCATTTCGGCAGTTCAGAATCGATTATTTCTTTTAGGAGACAATAACTTTATTTGTCATGGACTTTGACCTTTAAAACTTTGCAGACCTTTTACATTCACAAACAGCTATATACTATAACACTACATGAAAGATAATATTTGAAAAAGTATAATAGGGGAACTCTAAAAATAAAGGATGAAATAGAAGAACCATTTTTGGTTCTTCAAAGACCCTTTCAGCAAAGAGTTAAATAACAATTTTATTTTCTTACTATGAAGAACATTTTAGTAATCTAAAGAAACCTATTCCATGGATGTTAAAGTTCCTCCGTGGAACCGTCAATGCCAATAAAGAACCTTCGTTTTTTTAAGAATGTATGATTACATTGGATGAGTGTATGAGTACATTGGAACCGTCAAATGTCGATGATGTTACATTATCACAAATATAAAACTATGGTTCAGTAAGAAATTGAATGATTGTGCTTTAGTCCTTGACTAATGAACTGTCAAAGAGTTGACGCATACTGCGCTGATAACCACAAACATGTTTGCCATGCCTCTATGCTAAACTTGATGTAGCATTTATCTTGGTGTCAAGTTCAAATAGGTATTACAATCTCTAATTCAAGACTTCAGTAGCCCACTTCTCATTTTTTTCCTTTGAAGATGTAGTAAAGAAGCAGAATTTGAGACAGCTAGGCAATATATTATAGCTGAGAATAGAACAAATAAAAACACTGATAAAAAAATTAACCTGATTTCTCACTTTCCTAGCATTACTGCACACTGGTTTCTGTAAGAACCACAGGTAAAAGCAAAATTAATAGAAGAAATTAGCTTTATACTATCTTAGTGTATAATATTTTAAGCATGAGAAGAATTTTTAGGTCATATTTTCCATTTTTTTGCCAATATTGTTTGCAATTTATGACCTCATTTGTTAATTTATTATAATTTACTTTCTATTATTTTTCATGAAGATTAAATTAATTCAATAAAATAAATAGATCTAAAACACTTCTGCAACTATACATTTTATACAAACATTAGCATGATATACAGGCAAACATTTTCATCACAGGTATTGATCCTGGAAAGGAAATGGCGGGAGACATTTGGACTTGCCATCAGCTGTGGTGATGCAGGCTAGGTTGGGCAGACATGGACATGTATGATGGAGTCTCTTCCCAAAAAAAGGCACCTAAGTAGAAATGAAAGATTAAAAAACACAGAAACGTACAGAAATCATAACAAACGTTAGGAGGAAAGTGAAAAAATAAACCTTGTGGCTCATTGGATGACAGTCTTCTCCCATCTGACCCATTGGGATGCACATTCGCAGGTTCCGGATCCACAGGCTGACTGCACAACACATGCCACCTCCACACTGAGAGTCCTTCTCACATGCCTGCACATACACACAGATCTTAGGGCTCTTTCTCATTATAAACACATCAACATTTCCACTTTTGACTCTAGTAAGCAAACATATCAGCGATGAAATGTTCATGAGTGTCCACCTCATGCACCATACAATGCATTTTTAAAGCTATGTATAGTGAGCATGAGCCCAAAAAGGTGGCATAGGATTTTCTCTTGTGGATCCAAGCTACTGATTTGCCCTGACAGGCCGTGTAGGATGATGGTCTCAGTGTGTTCGAAAATGCCAAGCCTCCATCTCCATTAGGCCTGGGGTGTTCTGACAGCACTCTCACATATTTTGGGAGCACTGTAGGCTTTACTGTCCTGACAGGTGTGGAGGAAATGCATTTGAGCATCCCAACACATTCATGTCAAACAGCAAGGCATCTCTGCTGACCCTAGAAATGCTCTGTTTTTAAACTTTGCAGTGTTAAGGAACAACTTTATGCATATGTGAATATATTCATTGTAGTGTTAAATGTATTGTTTTATTATTTCTTCATATTATTTAATTGTGTCTGCACTACAATCTGGAAACATGCCATGTTAAATGTGAAACAGAGCTTTGATTGGTTGATTAATTCTAAATGACAGTCATCAGCTATACCCATAATGCCAATCTATGAGTTAATGGCAATTAATGGCTTTTAGAAAACAGATTTTGGTCAAATATGTGTTAATAAAGGTTATCTAGACAGTCAAGATATTAACAAAAAATGTTTAGTACCTTTTATGAAATCAACTGTCATGCATTTTTTGCTTTTCTATTGATATATTATGACCAGTAAATCCTCTTTTTACAATTAACATGGTAAAACTTTTGTAAGATTGAGGCTTGATGACAATGAATGACTCGACTACTTTTAATAAGTTAACATAACATAAAAAAGAGCATTATGAATTTTTTAAACATTTTTTTTCAATGCATCCTCAGTCTTTAGTATTGTCCCTGAACCAGATACAAATCAAAAGCAAACAAATAAATAAGGAAATATCTAAATATATATATAATGTTTTTGTATATGATTTATTTATTATTTTATGTTTACTGTTATGTGAATCTGCTTATTCAGGACAGTACTAAATAAAAAAACAACATGCAATTTTTATGATCTTTTTATGAAAATTATTAGCATTTTCTTGCATATTCTGGGGTATGCATACTTATAAACAGAACATACTCTTTCTCTCTATATGTATATATAGACACACATACTGTACATGAATAATATAAACAGAACTATCTATCTATCTATCTAGACACATACATGAAAAATACACACAAATCTCCCCTCAGTTTCACTCCAATAATAGTTCTACACTACAGATATTAAATATACTGTAATTTGTTCTACATAATCAAATGAAAAAGGGTCTACCACAAAACTTACACATAAATGGCACTTAAAATGTATAGATGCAGTAAATCATCAAAAATAAATACCTCAAATGAAATGTATAATTCAATCATTCAATCAAATTTGACATTCAAACAGATCAGTGATTTCCAAACAATGTTACTATTAGGATTGATTAAACTAAACGAAATTATTTATTGTTCTATAGTGTTCTACAGTGTTCAATCCACTTAACCAGACTGGCCCTGAAAGTAGTAAGGGTCACTCACCCCGGTGATGACTGCAGTCGAACCATGAGACACTAGCAACAGGCAGAGAAAGAAAGAAATGTTGGATGTCATGGTCTTCAAACGCTGTTGTCACAGGTTTCTCTCCCCTGGGGAGGGGGGTCTGAGCACTACAAACACACACACACACAAAAAAAAAAAGACTAAAGTTTTGTCTTTCTTCAGGTGCCAATGTCCAACAGATACAAAGGGTTGTCACATAATATGTGTGAGTATATGTATGTATACTCCAAAACGTGAAGAGAGGCAGCTTCTCAGTTGTTCTGATGAGGGACGGATGGTTTATAAGCACTGTCCTTCATTCAGAGTTATCAGTGAGTCACGTCTTCATACGCGAAAGAGATGGAGTACAAAAGAGAGGAACAAAGAAAGACCAAGGTAATACAGTTGAAACCCCCACCGCCCACCTGCCTGACACATAGTACACCCCTCACATCCCAATTATAACATTCCCTTAAATCTGACAGACATCTTTTCCACTGTCCCGACTTGGTCTATTGCATTTAAATGCAACCCCCCAACATGATTAGAAAATCGATAGTCCTTGTGCACGTGATTTTGGTGCATTTTGAAATATTGTCACGTTAAAAAAATAATAATTTGACCTGCAAAACCTACAATATTTCCCAAGGCTACTAAACCTGTTTAGACCCCAATTTCATTTCACGAATCTGACATACGCCACACAAAACATTTTATTTATTTATTACGGTTTTATTAAATATTTGTTTAATGAGTGTCTGAAATGGCAATGAAAAAAATGGTGAAGGGAAGCTATGAATGGTGTTGGTTCACCAGGCCAGGGATGCGACGTCATCTGCAAATGTCCTTGAGCATTAAGAACGGCGGTTCAAGGTGGAGGATATGTTGAAAACATCCTTTACGCACTGCAGGGAATGTGAAAGAGCTGCCTGTCAAAATTGTGATCACAAGAATTTAGAAAGCACCCAAAAAGAAAAATCAACAGCTTTTCAATGTCAGAATTTGGATATGAAACTGAAAGGGTGCTGCTCCTGACAGATAAAAATACAAAATTCTTTCACTTTACTGTAAAACTGATCCCACCATGCTTTGTTTTAGGTATTCAAATGTTAAAGTATTAGGATACTTCAGACACACTTGAAAATTTATGAATGTCACTGTATCAGAATACAAAACATGAAAACAAAGTAGCATTATTGCTATAAATTGTAACCAACTAGTGTCAAGGTGAGTTTTGTCATGGATATGAAGTCATTTCCCCTCAAGTTCACACAGGTGTGAATTTGTTCTACTCACATTTGACAGAAAGTGTTCCAATACCCAGTGGTGGAAAGTAACAAAGTATTTCTAGTTTTTATTTTTGTAAACTTATACTTTTACCTCACTACATTCCAAAGCATAATATCCGTTTTACTCCACTACATTCCATAAAAACCTATCGTTCCTCATTATTTCAAAGTAAAGAAATTGCCACCCCCTCTGAGACGCAAGAGCGATGTCTGATTTGTGAACAAGTTGCTTCTTTACACTGAACCTGCTGAGCTAGTTCAGAAATAACACTGATAATTCATTCACGAATTGAATGGACCCAATTGCAACTGTTCTTGAGTCAACAACTCACTGATTTAAAATGAGCCAAGAACAGGGATATCGCCGGGTCAGAGCTTGAATACTGAATGAATGCCCATGCATCTTCTTCGCTGTTGTAGCGGTTTCAAATTACATAAAATAGTAATTTTGCATAGCGTTCCTCTTAAAATGTTAACACATTTTGCCCCATGTGACATCTGTACATTGTATTTTTATACTATTTGTTGCCATATATTTACACAAATATAGTTTCCCCCATTTTTAAAATATTATATGGTATATTATTGCACTTGTTGGCACACTTATCAGTAACTGATATTACTTCTGTTGCATTGTGACTTTAAATTCCATTAGTTTTGATATTGTGTTATCTTTGCAAAATAATTATGGGTATATAATACATACATTTATGGGTGTTTTTTTGACTATGGACACTTCACATAATTATGTGATGAAATGACAGTGGTGGAAATTACATTTTAAATTTTTTTTTAAATAAAATTAGCCACTTGGTATGGCTTTTATGCATGTTAAATAAACAAAAATCATATTTTCACACTTTCAGCATAAAATCACAGCTTCATTGGAAATTATGCACCATAATATTCTGTTCACAAATGATATTTACCTTGAATTTAACGGTTTTCTTCACACAAAACACACATCCTCATTTTTTCATTATAAGCTCTTCACTGCTGTCTCCTTGGTAAATAAATAAAATCATTTTAAATGCAATAAATATGGAAATGGTTTGTTTATTTCCCCCTTTGTTTAGATTAGCATAGTTTTATTTGTTATAATTTATAATTTTATTATAAATTTAACAACCAAACATCTACAGCACATTGGCCATTCATAAATGTATAATGGTGCGTTCAAGTCCTCCTGGGAAGTTCGTATTTATGAGTTGGGAAGTTGTGTTTACGACGTCGGGTGCGTTTAAGTCACTTTCGTCAGAGCAAGATGGCAGTGTGCCTTCTTTTAATTAACTACATAAAAATACAGCAAGGGTTTTATACTCTACTGCAAGAAAATGAAGAACAAAAAATGTGCATCAGGTTTGTTTTGCTTTTTATGTTTTAAATTCATTTATGAAGCCACTGTAAAGTTTATCATTATATTACAATGCTATTGTATTTTGTGCAGGCAACTAGCTTATTTTGTTGTAAATAAAAAACCTGACAATGTCACTGATAAATACCTGAAATATATTGTGGTATTCCACCAGGTTTCTCACTCACACACCCCAAACTTGTAATCTCTGGGATTTTATTATGGTAAGAAAGACAGTATGTAGACAGGAAGCAAATTGGGAGAGAGAAAGGGGGACGGGATCGGGAAAAGGTTTTGCGAGCTCGAACTCGGGTCGCCAAAAGCACAATATGTCAGCGCACTGCCCACAAGGCCATCGGCATTGACTGCTTTGCAAATTTTAAAGAGAATTTTTATAAGCATTTACAAACAAAAGTCGATTTAAACACCTCAGCTCAAGCATTGTACTGCTTTTATAATAGTGGGCATTGTTGCCAGCACAGTAATGTAGTTTCAACCTCATAAAGGACTTATTAATATCCCATTACTGCCTCTCTCTTTCTACTTCTCTCTGTGTGCCAGGTGTTTGGCCTCCTTCCCCCCCACCGCTTCTCTCCTGCATCATCTCTGCGTTATTAGCGCTGACATTTTTTGACTTCAGACCAAGAGTGATGTGAATGGTTAAAGAGGACCATATGAGCAGAGATCCAGTAGAAGTGCAGTCTTGTATCGTAAAATACAGCGATACGTGTTTATCTAAGCCTTCTCTGTAGTATCATGGTTTGTTAACAAGACCCCCATAATCCAGTGCCATAATCCTTTATTATGCTTGAGTAAACGGAGCAGATGGTTTAGAGACGGGATTTAAGCAAACTGCAGTAGAGATGATTACATAGCAGCTCTTTTGTAGCCTATGAAGGACTTACAAAGAATTAGTGGGGAGCATAAATGTTTAATGCTAAACAGAAACATAACTTAAAACAGATTTGCAAAGGTACCTAACGAGAAAAACTAACATGTTCATTTAACTCATGCACTATATTTCAGACTAAATGATTGATTACTCATTCATTCATGTGTCACTGTAATGATCTGACAGGTAAGTTCAAAAGTGAGCTGTCTAGACAACACTTAAAAGGTATCAGTAGCTTTATTTCCATCCAAAGTTGCAAATTTAACTTGTGTGCAAAATTGGAATATCGCATAAAACATTTGCGACTAAAGCACCATTTCCATCCTAATTTCCCATTCCAATTCCTGGGAAATTGCTGCAAAATATCTGTAATAAAAATGAAAGTTGCTGCAATCAGAGAAGCTACTGTGGCTCTTTTTTCATACATCATAAATGACTTGCGCCTCAGAGCTTGCAGACAAAATGCAACAAACACTGTTATGTTATCCTGCGTTTGGAGGCGGATGTCTAGTTTTTGGGAACGCAATCATTCGAGACAGCTCTGGGAGGTAATTAAACTCAACCATTTTGATGATAGACTTTGGCTCAGATATTTCAGAATGATCAAACCAAGATTTGAGATGCTAGGCAATGAAATTAGTCCACTGGTTACTCCAGTTATCCAATCACATCCTCTGGTGAAGCAAAGTTTGTTGTTGAGCATCAATTGATTTATTCAGTAAATGTGTTTCCATCATTGTTTATGTGCATGTCTTCTTGTTATATATAAAAAATATGCACGTTAATTGAGCATATGCACATTTTATACACATTTTTAGAATATATGCACATTTTTAACTCAAAAATTCACATATAAATAGGTGGATGCTACAGTGGTAGCTATAGACACCTAGGCCAAATTCTAAGACAGCATCCCAGAATGCATTGCAAGTCCATATATAAACATACTCAAAGAATAGAAATAAAAGTAATATTAATAGAGAAAATACACAAAAAACACTACTGATTAATTCAACACTATACACTATAAAACTAATAAAAATGGTCTGTTTTTGCAACATTGCCAATATTTGTGTTCAATGCATTTTTCCTCATGTTTATGAGAGTACTGCATCATTAGCTCTTAGTATTGGATCAAACTTTTTTCAAATTGCATCAAAAATGAGTGTTATGTATTTGTGTCATGTATCTGGTTATTTCTTAGTCGCATATGTGATTCCAAATTTGTTAAGATGCTGTCTTAGAAGGCAGCTGCTATTTAGGCAGTAGACTGTAAGACAAGCACATTAGGTATTGAAACAGAGCTATAGAATAAACATGTCACACATATACAGGTGCTGGTCATATAATTAGAATATCATCAAAAAGTTGATTTATTTCACTAATTACATTCAAAAAGTGAAACTTGTATATTATATTCATTCATTACACACAGACTGATATATTTCAAATGTTTATTTCTTTTAATTTTGATGATTATAACTGACAACTAAGGAAAATCCCAAATTCAGTATCTCAGAAAATTAGAATTTTACTTACGACCAATACAAAGAAAGGATTTTTAGAAATCTTGGCCAACTGAAAAGTATGAACATGAAAAGTATGAGCATGTTCAGCACTCAATACTTAGTTGGGGCTCCTTTTGCCTGAATTACTGCAGCAATGCGGCGTGGCATGGAGTTGATCAGTCTGTGGCACTGCTCAGGTGTTATGAGAGCCCAGGTTGCTCTGATAGTGGCCTTCAGTTCTTCTGCATTGTTGGGTCTGGCATATCGCATCTTCCTCTTCATAATACCCCATAGATTTCCTATGGGGTTAAGGTCAGGCGAGTTTGCTGGTCAATTAAGAACAGGGATACCATGGTCCTTAAACCAGGTACTGGTAGCTTTGGCACTGTATGCAGGTGCCAAGTCCTGTTGGAAAATGAAATCTGCATCTCCATAAAGTTGGTCAGCAGCAGGAAGCATGAAGTGCTCTAAAACTTCCTGGTATACGGCTGTGTTGACCTTGGACCTCAGAAAACATAGTGGACCAACACCAGCAGATGACATGGGACCCCAAACCATCACTGACTGTGGAAACTTTACACTGGACCTCAAGCAACGTGGATTGTGTGCCTCTCCTCTCTTCCCTTCAGACTCTGGGACCCTGATTTCCAAAGGAAATGTAAAATTTACTTTCATCAGAGAACATAACTTTGGACCACTCAGCAGCAGTTCAGTCCTTTTTGTCTTTAGGCCAGGCGAGACGCTTCTGACGCTGTCTGTTGTTCAAGAGTGGCTTGACACAAGGAATGCGACAGCTGAAACCCATGTCTTGCATACGTCTGTGCGTAGTGGTTCTTGAAGCACTGACTCCAGCTGTAGTCCACTCTTTGTGAATCTTGCCCACATTTTTGAATGGGTTTTGTTTCACAATCCTCGCCAGGGTGCGGTTATCCCTATTGCTTGTACACTTTTTTCTACCACATCTTTTCCTTCCCTTCGCCTCTCTATTAATGTGCTTGGACACAGAGCTCTGTGAACAGCCAGGCTCTTTTGCAATGCACTTTTGTGTCTTGCCCTCCTTGTGCAAGGTGTCAATGGTCGTCTTTTGGACAACTGTCAAGTCAGCAGTCTTCCCCATGATTGTGTAGCCTACAGAACTAGACTAAGAGACCATTTAAAGGCCTTTGCAGGTATTTTGAGTTAATTAGCTGATTAGAGTGTGGCACCAGGTGTCTTCAATATTGAACCTTTTCACAATATTCTAATTTTCTGAGATACTGAATTTGGAATTTTCCTTAGTTGTCAGTTCTAATCATCAAAATGAAAAGAAATAAACATTTGAAATATATCAGTCTGTGTGTAATGAATGAATATAATATACAAGTTTCACTTTTTGAATGTAATTAGTGAAATAAATCAACTTTTTGATGATATTCTAATTATATGACCAGCACCTGTACATCCCAGTTTCTGCACTTACTATATTCAGTTGACTCACTGTAATTCAAAAACATACACTGACTGAAGAACACAGATTTATTATTATTTCTTTTTCCAAAACTAAAATTGAAAATTCTAGTGAAATAAGTAACCTTTTCTACCTCATACTACCTTTGTCTG
Organism: Megalobrama amblycephala; assembly: GCF_018812025.1. Classification (NCBI taxonomy): domain Eukaryota; kingdom Metazoa; phylum Chordata; class Actinopteri; order Cypriniformes; family Xenocyprididae; genus Megalobrama; species Megalobrama amblycephala. The sequence continues at coordinate 4,643,711 of NC_063051.1, forward strand.
GATGCAGCTGGATACTGTGCCATCACGTTCTGGTACTGGTACTGGTACCCTCAGTAGGTGTCAAACTGAGGGTGAAAAACACACACAGAGCACATCAATTATTTCTTGCTGTATTCCCTGAGCTATCGGGATGGTTTTGTGTGGGTGTTTGGCAGTTAGGATGATGCAGAGAAAGTGTAGAAGTGTCTTTTGGTGTCATAACAGTTTGCTGAGTACCTCATTGCATGTGAAACCTCATGAATACAGAAATGTCTAATACAATGAAGACCAGCAGGCATGTGTTTACATCCAACACCAATTATTCCACCCACTCCTTGTTGTTTTAAATGTGTATGGCAGACTTTGCCTCTCATGTCCTTGTAACAATTTTTTTTAGAACAATGTTTTTTATGCTTTGCAAGTCAAACTAACTTTTCTACACAGCAAGCAAACTGAAAGTTATGTCAAAAGCAGGTTTAAAATATACATTATTTGTTGGTGAATTGTGAATGTATAAAACTATGTAAATTATTTGGCATACATTTAGGTATAACTTATTAAATAAAGCATTTTACTAAAAATGGTAGTTTTGGGGTAAAGTGTGCCAAATGCATGGGGGTTAAGTTGTGCTAGTGGCATAACCAATAAGCATAGCAAGCTTAGCCTCCAAATGCAGGGAATTAATATTGAAATGTATACTACAAATTCAAAAAAAAAAAAAAAAAAAAAAAAATTAGAACACTGAAATGGTGATGAAAACGTGAACTCTGCTGGGGGGGGGACATAATCTAAAGTTACATAAAGTAGATTGAAATATCATTTAGTTTTCTCTAATTTTCAGAGTATAATTTCATTAAAATGGCACAGCTTACCCTTTCCACCCCCTTTATTTTTTTGACAATAAGAAAAAAGCTTACACATTTTGCACAAGTATTGATGGATTTTTAAAGTGTTTGTGGTGTGCAGGGTGTGTGCAAACAAGTTCATGGCTGAAACGCTCAAACTGAATGTTATTTAGGGCATTAGCCAAAAAAAAAAAAGTATTTCATCTTCAGTTTCTTTCAAATACACAGCCACATGCTCTCCAGCTCCTTGGCAACCTAGTCTAATTATTCTCCCCTGTCTCAAGTTCTACGTTTGGATCACAGCATCATATTTTCTGCAGATTCTTCGTTCTAAAAATGGTTCTGAGGTTCAGTAATTTACTTGTCTTGTAATTCAGTTAAAGTTCCAATAACCTAAATGAATGTTTGACTTTAATTAAATTTCAGCTTGCCTCTGAGACCCTGCTCATTTTAGAATGTTTCATCGCCCATTTATTTCAGAGTGTCATTGATTGTTTTTGCTTTGTTTGGACTGCAACTTCAATCTACTTGATTAATTTGGGCTGAAGTTTCAATCAGGCCATAACCAATGGACTGGGTTTTGCCACAGCTGTGGGACTGGGACTGTGCTTTGGCAGAAGACATTAGTGCAATTAGTTTTGCTGATTAAAATCATTGTAAAATGCTATGGATATTTTAACTAATATTTGATTTACAGACAAACTAATTATTTATCTAGTTTTTGTGATTAGCATTTCATTTTGTTGTTTATTAAAAAGGGTGGTTCACCCTAAAATGAAGACATCATTTAAGACATCATTTACTTTCTGTAAATAATACATTAAATTTCATATCGTATACCCCCAGAACATTTGGAATATTCGACATGTGTCACATGGGATACTTGTGTGTCTTTTTGAAAAGCTTGATGCTGGTCGCAATTCACTGCCATTATTTGGACAAGCACAAGTGGGAATTTTTTTTACAAATTCTCCTGTTGTGGTCCATAAAAGAAAGAAGGGCAAACAGCATTAGAACACCGCCAGGGTGAGTAATTTATTACTTAATTTTCATTTTAAGGTGAACCATCCATTTAATAATTAGCAAACAGGTCAAATATAACATTTCTGTGCACAATCAATCTTTAATTGAGGGTCTAGAATAAATGTTTGTCCTTTTAAAATGTATATGGATAAAATGTACATGAATTTTGTATATAAATGTTCAGAGCCTATTTGATTTTAACTCAGTAACTCAACTTCACGTTGATGGTTTATTGACTAATTGAAGTGTGAAAACAGAATGTCTTGCAGGTCAGCAGGGTTGAATATTTTCTATATATATTTGAATATATTTATATTAATAATAATTAATAAAAAATATATATTAATATCAACTATTTAAACACTTATCCCCAGTAATATCTCCATTAATAACTATATGTATATTAATAGAGTGGTGCAGGAATTACATATTTTTGCAGGCCAACCCCACCGTTAGCATCACCCTGTTTTCCCTTGACAAAAACCCAATAGGATTTTTCCATTGGCTTTTGGAGTATTGCAGAAAATAAGGTGTGTGTCTAACAAAAGCTTATGCTTCTTACACACTTTGTTCATCGTGATAATCTTCACAAATGAACAAATTTTTTATGAATTTTGAAGTGTAGATACAATCAGCAGAATTCAAAAGTTAAACATAGGTTACAAACAAACTACACTGTGGTCACATGACTTCAGCGTCCCCATCACTAAACATCACTAAAACTCTTTCAGTTTTTATTTTAAAAGATTTTCCCTTAAAGTTTAAGTTAAAATAGTTTGCATAATTACGATGAGTATAAATAGACTTGACTTTACACCATTATTAAAAGAAAAAGGAACCTTCTATCTCATCCTTAAACCTTGAAAAGATATATAAGTATATTTCAACAAACTCCTTTGTGTCAGTTGGGTAACAAACCCAAAGTCAGCAAGTTTTTGTTCTAGAGAGAAAGAAATTAAAAGAAGGGTTGAAGAAGACTCAATGGGGAGGTATGGATAAAATTAGAATCTCATTACTTAATGATGGTGCATAATAATCTTTTTGTATGCATTTATGCTAACATGCATTCCAGAGTGGATATTTAATTGTAATTTAATTTACCTCCCAAAACATACAATTTTGTTTTGGTTGTATATGTCTTTTCTGAGACTGATAATAAACAAGTATTTTCAGGTTGGAAATTGATGCGATTTAAACTATAACTTGCATCGAAGCACGAACCATGGTCCTGAACAGACTATAAATATGAAGGGCTAGGCTTACCATGGAAATAATGTAGCAGCTCATGTCCTCCTGGCTGAGATTGTGACAGCCTTGGCTCCCGCTGCCATATGTACATCACGAAGGTCTCCAAAACAGCTGCAACATCAGATTTTTAGTGGACAGTAAGGTACGCCATGCACCCAATCCCTAATGCCACACTCTCATCTTGAACTGAAACAGCCGATGATCATTAATCACTGTCAAAAGATGAAAATGAGAGGCTGAAGTTAGTCAAGTGCACTTCAACAGAATCCTTGATTTAGATCTATATCTTAATAATTAGAATGTGTACTTTGTGCTGTGTATTTTTAAAGTTTAAATAAAAACATTGAAATGTGCTGCTCTTATAAAAACGTGATTATGAACATGAAGCAATATGCACTATCCTAGTTGAAATAATCTCAGGCTGGCAGCCTTGTGGCAGCCTTTCAAAACTGAAAAAGTCCTTTAAACAAACATGCAAGTCTCTTGAAGAGAAAAAATATTCGCCCTTGAGAGGTTTCACGTTTATCCTTTTGCTGCCAAGACAGTCAATACGATGCTAATGTCTTCAACACCCCCGCAAGGTCAGGAATCCATCAATTTTGATAAACAGAAAGACCTTGACTGCACTGAAGCATCTGTCCCCAAAAACCAATTGAAATGCAATCTGCAAATCAGAGGCTCGCTGAATTTAAAGTGCAACCAAAAATTAAATTGGTTTCCGAATGTATTCACATTGACCAACATGTCTTAAATAATAAATAAAGCGAAAAACTCAAGCTGAGATTTTGTGACAAGACCACTCAAATATCAAAAATGTATTATCTAGAATTTGTCCTTTAATCTTTAGGGAGGTGTGTAATAGCTGGTAACTGAAAGATTGTAGGTTTAAAAAACAAAAATGCTAAATAACTAGTTAATTAAAAGGTTAGATCCCCAAAATGAATATTATGCCATCATTTACTCACCCTCATGTTGGTCTAAACCCTATGAATTTCTTCTTTTTCTGTGGAACACAAATAAAAGAATCATAAGTTGTCTAACATGGTTTATGTGCTGTAATCTACATCTTCTGAAGCTGTATGAAAGCTTTTTGAAGCAAAAAGTCATCAAAAATCTTCACAGCCACAGTAGCTTTCAAATCTTTCTCGATTGCCTATTGGCTTACTAGCCCAAAAGTCTCTATGATATTCTGTTCTCTGTATAGTATAGTGTATATATATTTGCTCACACTGTAACAGGATCAGAACATAATGCCTTTAGACACTGACACCCCCCCGAGGATGAAAGTTTTCTATCCTTTAACCTCCTCCTGTAAACAGCACCTTTGGCTCTGAGACATGTATTTATGCATACACTGCTGTCATGGGCCAAGAGTGTGTTGGCATGATGGTAAACTGGGCTGACAAGAAAGGCCAGCAGGACCCGCGGCGGTCACATGGTGGTGATCATGTGACAGCCTGAGCCAGAGAAGAGTCACTAATGATTACATTTGCTGTTGTGCCTACACCTTCACACTGACCATCTCTTGCTCATTCCTGGATGCATTTATAATGTTTAGGTACAATGTAACCTCAAGGTAGATTATGGAAGAATCCCCTGATGCATTTCAAATGTGCTTAGAGTGCAGATACTGAGACATAATGGAATATTAAAGCAATGGAAAATGCTGCTTATATCATACTACACAGTATAGGACCTATAAATATAGACCCCTTAAAAGTTTGTAAACATTGCAACGTTTCCTGGTGGGCGGGGCTTAGCTGGAGGCAAAAAGAGACGCTGGACTCAATGTTGACAAGCGTAAGCTAGCATGTTTTAGGAGGGATTTATTAAACATAGATGCAGAAGAAGGTTCAGAACTGTCCGAATATGTACAGTAACTGACTCTGCGGGACCGTGACAGCTATTTTTGTAAATTAACTTAAGTTTTGGATATTTCCTAGACAACATATGAATTACTTTCGGGTGGTTCGGGGAATTTTGTCAAGGCTTATTGTCTAATGTAACCTAACGCTGGGCTAACTATGATTATGGCTAGCAATGTGGATTATTTTAAGAGACCATTCAAAGGATGGCACACACATCTATCGCTGTATGTTTGTTTAACATTTAAGCTAGCTAGTGTGCTGAAAGTTGGCGATTTTCACCTATAAAACAGAAACTTGCTGATTTGTACTAGATAAAACCAACACACCATTACATATGCATCGATTATTTTACCTGATATGAAGTGTGCACTGCAAACACGAGTATTATTTATGATCGTCTCCGTCCAGTCTGTACACCGTATTGCTTTCAACCACAATTATCTTTTTGATTTCTGTGAAGGAATGTCTGCAGGGATCTGGTAAAACTTTAGTTTTGAACCAAAAGTCCTGTTCCTTCTATTCTGGCAGCCAAAAACACAACAAGACGACATTTTAAAGTCAAAACCTCAAACTTTTAGCGCGCCCGCTATTAGTTCTTATTTATTTTTTGCCTCCAGCTAGAGCGGTGACGTCACATAGGCGATTAAGGGGTCTATACTATATGCTTTTTTAAATTAATGTTCTAAAATGTTCCTTTTTACTTCCAAAAATGGTACATTTAACAGTATTTTATTGTAAAATTACATGAAACGTGAGGTTAGATCTATTAGTTTTCCCTGTATATGGGAACCAATTAACAGTTTTATTATGCACAGATACTGCTAGTAATAGTAAACAGTTAAAGTACAAACGGCATTTCATAAACTATGTAATAAGTGGCATGACTTGATACTTGTACCAGTTTTATCACATCAAGTCACCCTAATGTAGGCAGTCTTGTGTTAACATACTAAAATAAGATAATTTGAAATTTTTCAGTAGTTTTTTTATTTTTTATTTTGAGTTCAGTAACTTAAAGGTCCCATTTTTCGTGGTTTGTTGAAGCTTTGATTGTGTTTATAGTGTGCAATATAACATGTGTTCATGATTCGCGTGTAAAAAAACACAGTATTTTTCACATAATTTACTTATCTGTATACCGCTGTTTCCACTGTCATAAAAACGGGCTGATGACTTCCTTGTTCTATGAAGTCCCTCCTTCAGAAATATGTAACGAGTTCTGATTGTGCCAGCGGTTCCTGTGTTGTGATTCGACAGCAGCTTAGCGAACCTTGCCCGGAAAGGTCACGCCTCTTACCATAACGTGGAGATGCATGCGCTTATTGTTATTGTAAACATGTCTTTAATTTTACCCTATCAATTTGAGCCAGAATCAGACCCGGTGATTGGACTGCGGGATGAAAATAACAGCGTTTCGACGACATGGCGACAAACACACTCTACAAACGCAACTCTTGTGTATTCCTGTGGGCGGAGGTTAGTCAAAAAACTGTTTTAGTGACGTCATTAAAGAAGGAAGTAGAGGGATGTAGTCCAAACTGGCCGTTCGATGTAGGCGACTTCTGTTAAATAAAATATCTCGCTTGGCATTGAACTTTGAGCTTTAAAATTTTACAGATTTTATTTATACTCTAACAACAACATTACACACTAACTAAAGTTTGAAACATGGGATCACGAAGAACGGGACCTTTAAAGCAGCGTGTTTAGAGCTAATACAACTCTTTAATTTCAAAAGATCAAGGAAATGTGATTATCTCAGTAACACTTTACCATATGTTAACAGTAGTTAATGCATTAACTATCATGAATTAACAATGAGAAATATATTTTTACAGCATTTATTAATTAAATGTTATAAAAATGTTAATATTCATGTTAGTTCACAGTGCATTAACTAATTTTAACATCTTAAAAATGTATTAGTAAATGTTGAGATTAACATTAAATAACATTAATGCTGTACAAGTATTGTTCGTTGTTAGTACTTGTTAACTAATGTAGTCATGTTAACAAATGATTGAAACCTTATTGTAAAGTGTTACCATTACAATATGCTCAATGGTGAAAACAATGAGGCTTAAAAGGGCCAACAAACCTCTTTGTCTGCTGCTAACCGAGTGCAGCACTGTTCACAGTGTGTGGTCAAAGCCTTGACATGCTTCCAATGGAAAGCCACCATCAAACACATCTGATTCATCCCTTTTCTCCCTTTCTCTTTTGCATCTCTCACTTTGATGTGCTTTCCCTTCCTCTGTAGCCCATTTATCCCTGGCACAAGCCCCTTTGGCAGATGCGCAGCATACGCAGTAATAAGGAGCTTCCCTCATTAGAGTTTCACTAGAGGCATTATGACGTTACTGTCCCCCAAACATGCAGATATGCACATACACACACTGATTCCCTGACTCGTTTCTTATTATGAGGAAATGAATATCTTCAAATATAGTCTCAGAAATCACTATTTTGTGACTATACAAAATTGCATTGATTCTTAAGCTGCCAAAATTCTTGAAATTCAGTAAATCTCTCGAAATAAGGAGCAGAATTTAATACTTCTGGGAATTTATGTTTTCTTAAATGTCAGGAATGTTCAATATTTATTATTTAAACAGCACCACAGAAATAGCAACCAAAAATTGATTTCCAGGAACTCTTCCAGATATATTAGCTCTTTTTATATTTACTATTTTTTTCATTCAAAGTGTCAACATTTTGAAATAACTTATTTTTTCCCCCTTTTTTTTAGTCTTGTTTAGACTGGCCCAACAAACAGCAACACATACCAACCCTTCAATGGTTGTTGGTTTTTGTTGGTCAGTGTGTTAAACTTGTTTGTAGGGCCAATGTGAAAAAGATCATGAAACATGAAAATAATCATCATATATAGATCAGAAAGCTCAATGTAAATCTAACATCTCCAGATCTTTTTGTGTTGAGTAGAAACTTGATCCCTAGAGCATGATAAATGATCATAATCATAATATTACAGCAGAACTGTAATAAAAGCCTCAGGTTTGAGGAAGGCCATATGAGTTTTTATGCTGTTTACTGGGTTAAACATATACATTATGCTCCAGGGCATCTACATTGATTTGAATCCCGGTGACATCTGGTCACCTACTTCATGTTTTTTAAATAATTCTCACAGATAGTGAACCTAAAAATAGACCATGCAAGCCCAATTTTGAGGCTAAATAAAGAGATTATCTTACATATGCCATATTTCACAATGCCATTATTTATGACAATAATTACTTAATATGAATGCAGTAATGTGAAAGAATAATGTATTCCATGTTACATTATTAAATTACCTCAGTCTTTGGGGGAGGCTACTGCTCTTTTCTTTAATTTAGAAAATGCTACTGAAGCAGAAATTCAGATAAACTCACATTATTTTTCTGGAGCTGGAAGGTAAAACTGCACTTCCTTTTCTTCTCCTTTTGAGCCAGCCAAGATGAAGCACTCTCTCACTAGCTCTCTCTCTCTCTCTCTCTCTCTCACTCACTCCTGACAGCTGATGCAGAATAACGACACACTGAGGGAGAGAAAGAGTGAGGGAGAGCGTGAGGAAGAGAGAAAGAGAGAGAAGTTAACTCATTGCAAAGTGAGCTGAGATTTGTTGGAATAAATCATTGTCCTTTCATGACATATCCCAGGCTGCCATGCCAGAAATGGAGACAGTTTAGAAGAACTCATAGAACTATCACAGCGTGCATCTGTTTCAAGAGTATTCGCTTAACATTTGAAACCTTTACATCTGACATCTTTGCTGTTAAAGGGCTAGTTCACCCTAAAATAGTATGAATTTCTTTCTTCTGAGGAACATAAAAGAAGATATTTTGAAAAATGTCTGTGTTCTTATACAATGGAAGTCAATAGCCATCAAAAATTTTTGTTACCAACTTTCTTCAAAATATAAAGATACAGATGTGAAACAACATGAGGATGAGTAAGTGAATTTTCATTTGTAGGGTGAATTCAGGTTGATTGGGACACTTTTTCCAACACTTTCCTGAATTCACCCTAAATTCATATATATATACACACACACACACACAGGGACAGAGCAGCCATTACAGATACCCAACTGCCCAACACACATTTTAGTGGTCTTGGCCTTGGTGCGAAGAAAAAAAATACTGTAGCCTGCCATGTTAAACAACAGCTTTGAGAACAAGCAGAACCATCTGCTAATTTTAGCATTAGCATTAGCAAAAACAGCATGCAGTTATCCTACTATGGCTAGTGCCCACTTACCAGCCTTTTAGCAATTTATATTCATGAGCCACTTTTCATATGACTGTTTTGGGTAGTTCTGTTACACAAACATTACTAAATAACACACTTTTTGTGCCTAACTCTAAGGGTTAGAGTAACAGTAATACAAGTAATAGTATAGAATAATAGTGATGGCCACTATGGACTCTAAGTATTAAAAGTATAAACTGTATAAAGTGTTGATTTCAGTTCCATTTCAAGATTGCCATTTCAATTTAATCAATAATCAAGGTTGTTTCAATGCCAGACATTGATTGACTCAATGTTGAATCAATGTCTATTGCTATCTAGGTGACCATTTATGAACATATGACAAGTGTGGGAAATATATATGGCCTGAATTGTCACAGTCCACAGTGTGTGACCTATATTAACGGGGAATCCTGTGGGTGCCTGTGCGGGGCAGTAATGATGGATGTTTGCTTGAGCTAAGCAATGAAGCATAACACAATCTATTCTCCTGGATGGCCTAACACCTCAGGTAAAGGAAAGAACAGAGCCCCACGCTCAATCTCAAACATCTATACACATACTCACAGAGACGCACATGCACACACATATCAACCTCCTGGAAAGACTAGTTTTTCATCCTTGTCCCTTAGTGATATTTCTCCTGCCAGAGGCCAGGCTTCTTTATTACCTCTGATAGCTTTCCTGTTCTGTAGCTGATAACCTCACTTCCTGGTTCTTAGTCAATGTCACCCTATTGGGTTTCGTCTCATTTGTCAATGTAGACTTTTCCCCTTGAGTCTACTGGCCTTTGTGAGCATCTGAAGAAATATCTCAAATCTGTCCTTTACTGTAAAAATGCCTGCATAAATGGGTCTTTAACATTTTTCTGCCCTGTCTTATGCTATATGGTGGGTTTACTTACAATGTGGCATCATAACTTGGCATTATAAATTTTAGTTAATGAATTGATAGTCTTAACAAACCCTATAAAATATGACCAAAACAACAGTTGATTTTAAACAATGCAATGTAGAATGAAGTAAACACATTTATCTCATCCACTTCTTATGTGTGACACTTAATTAAGACACTACACTAACCACAAAGAAGTTTTTAAACACAAGGTGAAGGCTGATGATTTGTAATGGGGTACTAATTAAAAAGATAATTACACATGCATCTGTTGAAATATGGATGCCAGCAGAAGTTCCCTCTAATTAACCTCCCAAGGACACTCAGTTATTAATGCTGTTAAATAAAGTGGAAGCGAGACCGAGAGAGAGAGAGAGTGTGAGAGACACCTCAACTCGCCTTTCAGTGACTTAGCAAGAAACAAAAAAAGCAGGAGAGAAATGGAAGGAAAAACATGCAGCTATTATTAAATGCCTTTGTATTCTTTCTGGAAGATTTATGAAGTGCGGCAGAATTTCCTGTTGTGTAAAGTCAGGACAGCAGAGAATAGAAGACATGAAAGAGGTAGAAGAGTGGCCCTAATGGACATGTTCTTTAAATATAGCCAAAAAAAAAAAAAAAAACACTCTGTACATATGTGAGGCCTTAAGTCAAACTCATGGACCACGAGCCCAAAGCCCATAGAAACACAGAGTACATTTGTGCACACTGTTCAACTAAATTGCAAAGGCGTTGAGTTAAAAATAGAGACCCAGCTGACAGCCTGAGGGGACAGAATGCACATCTACCAAAACGACTTCTTTTATAGTGCTTTTTTTTTTTTTTTTGGCTAGGTAAATCCAGTAGAAAAATGTCAGATGGAAAATACATTGCAAATATGTAAAGAAACAACTGACAGTCAAATAAATTGAGAGTGTGTGTATATATAAATATATATACACACATACACACTAGAGCTGCACGATTAATCGTTAAAAGATCTCGATCTCAATTCAAACACCCACGCGTTCTTATTCCTTAATTACAATGATTCAGCTATGTCTATTAAACCTTTGACAAGTACAATCACAGCGAACATTCAGAACTGCGTTCTGAGCCAGAGAGAGAAGTTGTCATGTATAGGTATGAAACCCTCACAAACAGTCTTTTCAACCACACAGTATCATTATATCTGTGTTACAATAATTCAAATGATCACAGAAGTATGGGGGGATATAAGTTTATAGTTTGGATATGAACACTAATGTCTAGGGCAGCGATCGAAATAGAGATATAAATCACCTTTTGACAAGTAAGTTGTCTCTTCAAATTAAGATTGTAATACATTGTTGCACCAGTAGGTGGTGACAAGTGACTGTTAAAAATGTATTTGTCATTGAATCATTCAAGAGATTCATTCAAAAACGCTGATTCATTCAGTAATAAAACAAGTGAAGTCTTTATTCAATGAGTGAGTCATTGAATCATTCATTCAAACTGATTTTTTTTTATTCAAATTAATTAAATATTTTTTAAATAGACTTCAGCAATTAGCATTTTGTCAGAATCTCTTGTAAATAACGTTATTTTTTAGTTGTCTATTCAGAATCATAAAGCCATAAAGAAATAAAACCATCTCGAGATTAAAGTCGAGATAAAATGTTGAGAATAAACTCGTTAAATAATGAGAATAAAGTCATTAAATTACGAGAATAAAGTCGTTAAATTATAACAAATTCATAATTTACTGACTTTATTCTCAACATTTTATCTCAACTTTTTTCTTGAAATGTAACAACATTTTTCTCATAATTTAACGAATTTGTTCTCGTAATTTAACGAGTTTTTTTCTCGTAATTTAACGAGTATATTCTCAACATTTTATCTCGACTTTTTTCTCGAAATTTAACACGTTTTTTCTCGAAATTTAACAACTTTAATCTCGAGATGGTTTTATTTTTATATTATTGCTTGGCCCTAATCCTCTTCCGTAAAAAAACGATGAAAATTCAGCTTTGCCATTACAGAAATAAATTACATATTAAAATAAATTAAAAAAGAAAACAGATAAATGCATCCTTGGTGAGCATAAGAGACTGTTTGAACGCCCATTGATGTATAAGGAATTCTAAGTATTTTGATATAGTTTACAATTTGACAGGCTACAAACATTTGGCATATTGTTAGAAGCCATTCACACAAATGCGTTATCTGTTGCATTAGATGGACATCTTCAAATGCTGTAACAGTTTTTTAAAGTCTTGCAGCATGAGTGCAGAGTTTTAAAGTCCCTTGTCAAGAAGTTTAACTTTTAAAAACATGCCTTGGGAGCCCTACATTCTGCATCATTCCTCTGCACCGTGTCAGTTTTTTTTAAACGCAAGAATGTGTCCCATGTGAATGGCTCCTCACACAAGAACGCTTCAGTTAGATTTGCTCTCTGCATTTTAATGTTTAAATTGTCTACATCATTTGGGAGAAAGGAGCTGGTATCCAGTGTTTAATGTTAAGGTGCATTTATATCTGTCTTGCCTATCAGTTAAACGCACGCAGGGTGTTTTTTGAATGAATGAATGATGAGGACAAGCTGAGTTGTAGCAAAATTTTGCTGTTGTAAGGTTTTTTGAGTAATCATATTTGTGTACAGGCAATGATCCAGCAAACCAGAAAAAAAGCCATTTTCCCCTTTTCCTTTGATTTTATACATTATTTAACTCTGAAATCAAACTTCTGTCATCATTTACTCACCTTCATGTTGTTCCAAACCTGTATGACTTTCTTTCTTCTGTAGGGAACATTCTGCTCTTTTCCACATATGGTGACCAGGGACTGTCAAGCTGCAGAACGGATGAAAAAAAATACCATAACATTAGTCAATAAGTCTTGTGCACCTTATTTGAAGTCTGAAGCCATAAATAGCTGTGTGCGAAGCTGAATTTTCAGCAGCCATTGCCCCAGTTTTCAGTGTCACATGATCATTCTGATATGCTGATTTGGTGCTCAAGAAACATTTCTTATTATTATCACAATTGAAAACAGTTGCATTAATATTATATATATATATATATATATATATTTTTTTTTTTTTTTTTAATGATATTTTTTCCAGGATTCTTTAATAAACAGAAAGTAAAAAAGAACAGAATCTATTAGATTTAAGTCTTTACTTGAACTTTAATTATTGAATTGTTTAATTTAATGCATCCTTACTAAAGAAAAGTATTAATTGTTTTTCAAAAAAAAAAAAAAAACATTTACTGACCCCAAACTTTTGAATGGTAAAATATGTTAAAATTATTTGATTTTAAAATGTTTCCATTCACTTTAGCTTTCAAATCTCAGTATTTCACTTGCACATATTCAGACATGCTGAGTTACATGCAAGAGAACCAATGGTTCCCATTCAGTCGGTCACTTCGACGTACGTCGGATGACCGACGAATAGGACGAATAGGAATCTCGCTAGAGAGGCCAATCTACTTCGAGTGTAACTAAACGAGCCAATGCACATTGGCATGCAATCATATGCATCAGCTGCTCGCCTCGCAGCGCGGGTATATAATGAGCAGCAGGTGCGTTGCATCTTCAGCTTTTCGCTTCGGAGCCGAACTACACATGGTAGTATCTACGAGCGAGTGTGAAAGGAACGAGCCAGCTCTCTCTACTGCTCTCTCGTCTGGTGCAGGTGGAACAGCACAGCAGCGGGGCCGATTCTCTCCTTTTGTTTATTTTCTTTTTTTGCCCACTGAGCAAAGAAAGCTGTGTGTCAGCTGTGAAAGCCGTTCTTACGGCTGGTACGGTGCGCTTTAAAGAGCGCTGAAAAGCTGTTTTCACGGCTGGTAAGAGCGGCATCTCCAAAGAGAGTGCACACGACAGGCTGCACATTTCCCTGTCTGTGCTGCAGCGGCTTTCCCCTGCGTGCTTCGGCACTTGAAAGAGCAGTTCCTGAAAGAGCTTACACGAGTAGTTCGCGTCTTTTTAAAGATGTCGTTCTACTTGTGTGTTTCTGGATGCGGTCGTTACCTGGCGCCTCGGGATGGTCACCAGCGCTGTATCACGTGCTTGGGCTTAAGGCACGCTGAGGCGGCGTTTGTGGACGAGTCATGCACCCATTGTGGGATGATGACCGTCGCGGAGTTGCGGTCGAGACTCCACTTCCTGCAAAGGGGTGGAGTCCCGGTCCCGGCGCCTCGTTCCAATCCTCCTCAGAGGGTTGCTTCGGGCGCTGGGACTGGTGACTTGAGGATCATGGTGAGCGCGCTTCCTTCGGGGAACCAACCCCCTAGGAACCCTCATCCCTCGTGCACTCCGCAGCCAGTAGAGCTGCCGGGGGAACGCGGTGGACCACCCCAGAGGTGTGTACCATCCGTATCCTTCGGAGCTCCCCATGACGACCAGATGTCGATCGCTGCATCGGAGGGTGAGCCTGATACTTTCGGGGATGACGATTCGGCGCAGCTGCCTCCTTCGGGAGTGACATCTGTGCCCGATTCAGACCCGGAAATGATGGCTATGCTTTCCCGGGCCGCCAACAGGGTCGGGCTCGTGTGGAATCCTCCACCGTGTCCCGAGCCCTCGCGGTTGGACGATTGGTTTCTCGGGGTGGCAAGGGCTGGTTCTCAGTCCCCCACCCCAGTGCCTTTCTTCCCGGAGGTGCATGAAGAACTCACTGGCACATGGACGGCACCTTTTACTGCCCGAAACCGTGTCGGTGGGTCCTCCTCCCTCACCACCCTTGATGGCGGAGCGGCGAAGGGTTATGCGCGCATACCCCCTGTGGAACGGGCCGTTGCTATGCAACTGTGCCCTAACTCCACCTGGCGGGGGGAGCCGTCTCTCCCTTCCCGGGCCTGTAAGCACTCGTCGGATCTTACCGGCAAGGCTTATCAGGCCTGTGGGGAAGCCGCTTCTGCCTTACACGCTATGGCGTTGTTGCAGGTCCATCAGGCCAAGGCACTGAAGGACCTACACGAGGGTGGTCATGATCCGCAAGTTCTACAAGAACTTCGTACCGCGACGGACCTCGCGCTTCGTGCGACGAAGGTTACGGCGCGGTCAGTGGGTCGTGCGATGTCCACCTTGGTGGTCCAGGAACGCCATCTCTGGCTGTGTCTCGCGGACATGAGGGATACCGACAAGGTCAGGTTTCTTAATTCCCCCGTGTCCCAGACCGGCCTCTTCGGCGACGCGGTCGAGAACTTTGCCCAACAGTTCTCGGCTGTACAAAAGCAGTCTGAGGCCATTAGTCACATCCTGCCGAGGCGGTCAGCTGCTGCACCCCCACCGCCGGCGGCACCTCAGTCTGCCCGTCGCCGAGGGCGCCCCCCTGCGGCCGCCCCCGCTCCCACGCCGCAGCAGCAGCCTCCATCCAAGAGGCGTCGTGGAGCCGGTCGCGGGCGGGGTGCCCAGCCCGTCCCGCCACCCCCTAAAAAGAAGGGTGGCAAGGCCAAGTCCAAGCGGCCCTAGGACGGGCGACCCGGAGATGGATGGGACTGCTCTTCAGGAGGTGGTGACCGCACCGCTCCTTCCCCCAGAGGAGGGCCGGGTGGAGAATCTTTTGTTTCCCCTTTTTGTTCCGCCGCTGGCCCAACGACCAGCGGTACCCAAATTTTCAATAAAAGAGCAGTTTCCTCTATCTCCGGGTCCGAAGAGGGCTCGGAGGGCAGTGGGAGGGCAAGAACCTCACCACTCTCATCCACCTCTTCTGTCGCCAGCGGACAGCAGCGAGCAGCAGGCAGACAAAACCTCGACTGCTCCCTCTGTCCACCTGTGGAAGCAGGTAAGTGTTGCACAGCACACTGTGACCCCGCTTCGGGCCGCCTCATACAGAGAGCCCCCCGGGCCGCGTCCCTGCGTTCCACCTCGCTGCCCCGCGGCGGGTACGCCGGTGGTCCCCTTGGTGCCGCTTGCTCGGTCTCTGGGAGCCTGGCTAGCGCTCCCCAGTCCGTCTCGCTGGCTCCTTCGGACCATCAGGCTCGGCTATGCGATTCAGTTCGCCCGGCGCCCCCCCAAGTTCAGGGGCATCCTCTTCACTACAGTGAAAGCTGCCGATGCCCCTGTCCTGCGTGCGGAGATCGCAGTCCTACTGGCGAAGGACGCGATCGAGCCGGTCCCTCCAGCCGATATGAGGTCAGGGTTCTACAGTCCCTACTTCATTGTACCCAAGAAAAGCGGCGGGTTACGACCGATCTTGGACCTGCGTCTTTTGAATCGGAGCCTCCACAAGCTACCGTTCAAAATGCTCACGCAGAAACGCATTTTCGAATGCATCCGTCCCCGAGATTGGTTTGCAGCGATCGACCTGAAGGACGCGTACTTTCATGTTTCGATTCTTCCGCGACACAGGCCATTCCTGAGGTTCGCGTTCGAAGGTCGAGCATACCAGTACAGGGTCCTACCCTTCGGGCTCGCCCTGTCTCCCCGCGTCTTCACGAAAGTCGTGGAGGGAGCCCTTGTTCCCATGAGAGAACAGGGTGTTCGCATCCTCAACTATCTAGACGACTGGCTTATCCTAGCACAGTCTCGGGATCAGTTGTGCGAACACAGGGACTTGGTGCTCAGTCACCTCAGCCAGTTGGGGCTTCAGGTCAACTGGGAAAAGAGCAAACTCGCCCCAGTGCAGAGGATCTCTTTTCTCGGTATGGAGTTGGATTCGGTCGAACAGATAGCACGCCTCACAGAGGAACGTGCTCGGTCGGTGTTGAACTGCCTGAATACTTTCAACGGCAGGACAGCGGTCCCACTGAAATTTTTTCAGAGGCTCCTGGGGCATATGGCGGCCGCAGCGGCTGTAACACCGCTCGGTCTGCTTCATATGAGACCGCTTCAGCACTGGCTTCACGGCCGAGTCCCGAGATGGGCGTGGCTACACGGCACGTTCCGGGTGCCAATCACTCAGGAGTGCCGCCAAGCCTTCAGCCCGTGGTCGGACCCTTTGTTTCTTCGGGCAGGAGTGCCCCTAGAACAAGTGTCCCGGCATGCTGTGGTATTCACAGATGCTTCGGCCACCGGCTGGGGTGCCACGTACAACGGGCATGCAGTGTCAGGGGTTTGGACGGGACCCCATCTGCATTGGCACATCAACTGCCTCGAGTTGCTGGCAGTACGTCTTGCTCTGGGCCGCCTCAAAGGCCTGCTACGGGGCAAGCATGTACTGGTCCGTACGGACAACACTGCGACCGTTGCGTACATCAACCATCAAGGTGGTCTACGCTCCCGTCGCATGTCGCAACTCGCCCGCCATCTCCTCCTCTGGAGTCAGAAGCATCTGAGGTCGCTTCGCGCCATTCATTCCCGGTGTGCTCAACCGTGTGGCCGACGAGCTGTCACGAGCTGCGCTGCCAGGAGAGTGGCGACTCCACCCCCAGGTGGTTCAGCTGATCTGGAAAGAGTTCGGAGAGGCTCAGGTAGACCTGTATGCCTCTCTAGAGACCTCCCACTGCCAGTTGTTTTACTCTCTGACCGAGGGAACACTCGGGACAGACGCACTGGCACACAGCTGGCCCCGGGGCCTGCGCAAATATGCGTTTCCCCCAGTGAGCCTACTTGCACAGACACTGTGCAAAGTCAGGGAGGACGAGGAGCAGGTCTTGCTAGTTGCGCCCTACTGGCCCAACCGGACCTGGTTCCCAGAACTCTCTCTCCTCGCGACAGCCCCTCCCTGGCCCATCCCTCTGAGGAAGGACCTTCTTTCTCAGAGACGGGGCACTCTCTGGCACCCGCGTCCAGACCTAAAATGCACCGTCTACAAGACGTGCTTACGCCTCGAAGTGGAACCTGTTCGTCGAGTGGTGCTCTTCTCGCCGAGAAGACCCCCGAAGATGCTCGATCGGAGTCGTGCTTTCCTTCTTGCAGCAAGGGTTGGAGCGTAGGCTGTCCCCCTCCACCCTCAAAGTCCAGACTGCTGCTATCTCCGCTTACCACGACCACATAGATGGCAAATCTGTTGGTCAGCACGACCTGGTCATCAGGTTCCTTAGGGGGGCGAGACGGTTAAATCCTCCTCGACCTCCCTCCATACCCTCTTGGGACCTCGCTCTGGTGCTAAGAGCACTCCAGATTGCTCCCTTTGAGCCTTTGCAATCAGCAGACTTAAAGATTCTGTCTATGAAGACTTTGCTGCTGGTTGCATTGGCCTCCATCAAGAGGGTAGGGGACCTGCAGTCATTTTCGGTCGACGAATCGTGCCTGGAGTTCGGGCCGGGCGACAGCCACGTGGTACTGAGACCCCGGCCTGGCTACGTGCCCAAGGTTCCCACCACTCCCTTCAGGGACCAGGTGGTGAGCCTGCAAGCGCTGCCCTCGGAGGAGGCAGACCCAGCCCTGGCTTTGCTCTGTCCAGTCCGCGCTTTGCGACGGTACATAGACAGAACTCGAAGCTTCAGGACCTCAGACCAGCTCTTTGTCTGTTACGGAGGCCAGCAGAAGGGAAAGGCTGTCTCCAAGCAGAGGATGGCCCACTGGATAGTGGATGCCATCGCCCTGGCTTATCAAGCTCAGGGCGTGCCCTGCCCGCTCAGGTTGCATGCTCACTCCACGAGAGGTGTAGCATCCTCCTGGGCGCTGGCTCGTGGCGCCTCGCTGACAGACATTTGTAGAGCTGCGGGCTGGGCGACACCTAACACGTTCGCTAGGTACTATAGCCTTCGTGTGGAGCCGGTCTCCTCCCGTGTTCTCGCCTCAGGTCAGAGGCACGGAGAGGCCCCGGCTTAGTGTCCGCTTGCTGCGCGACATGCGCTTCTTTTCTCCAGAGAGTCCCTACAAGGCAGACCCTGTCGAGTCCTCCGACATCCCTTCGGCAGCCGACGTGGCGGAGCGTCGGTCGCCAGGCCTTACTCCGTTGAATCCTTGAGAACCGGATTTAGGCTGGGTTCCATATGTGTGACCCTACGGGGATCCCATATGCGGCTTTCCACGGTTGCTCCTAATCGAAGCCCGTGTCTTTCCCTCTGGGAGAACCCACCAAGTTGGAGTCACCCCAGTTCTTCCATATGTTGTACAACCTACAAGGTTAGTCCATATGTACTTATCCATATAACTCCTTCGGGGAAGGATATGGCTTCCGCAGCGTTCCTTATCTGACGTAAGGTTACGCTCCCAGTGGTATCTATAGTCTCACTGAGTGGGTTTTGGGAACAACAGTGATCGACCCTCTCTGTGTGAGCCCGGTCCCACCGTCCTTAGGCAAGGGGGTTCAGGTGGCTCACAACAGAGCACTGGAAGAGGGCACCTCCTGTGGCGCTTTGGTAGGGATTCCTATTCGTCGGTCATCCGACGTACGTCGAAGTGACCGACTGAATGGGAACGTCTCGGTTACAAAGGTAACCCTCGTTCCCTGAAGGAGGGAACGGAGACGTACGTCCCGTCGCCACAGGCGCTGTCCTGCTGATGCTGCCACCTGCTGGGTTCGGCTCCACAGCGAAAACCTGAAGATGCAACGCACCTGCTGCTCATTATATACCCGCGCTGCGAGGCGAGCAGCTGATGCATATGATTGCATGCCAATGTGCATTGGCTCGTTTAGTTACACTCGAAGTAGATTGGCCTCTCTAGCGAGATTCCTATTCGTCCTATTCGTCGGTCATCCGACGTACGTCTCCGTTCCCTCCTTCAGGGAACGAGGGTTACCTTTGTAACCGAGACGTTTCTGAGTCATTTATAATTTTCTTTTTTTTTTTCAGACAGAGTTGAGCTTTCACTGTTACATTTCCCATTGCCTTCGGAACCAAAAGCACACATATAAATATTTTATCAGTGCTCTTTGCTCAAGTGAATAGTCAGCACTATTCTCAGTTCTTCAAGCCTTAAATTTTCACGAAACAACCACATGGATTTACACTCAACCTAAATTTATGAAGACTGTATGCTTTCTCAGCATGCTAACATTTTGTGCGTGGCATCAGATACTGCTGTTTACCACGCATCTCTCAAACAGATGTCCGATGTCTCTCATCATTAGAATTCAAATGAGCACATCTTGATTTGAATCATAGCGTTTGTAGGATAGAGGTGCCTGAACAGTACAGACAGAGCAGTCATGCTGTTGTGTGATGTAACACTGTTTGGCAGGCGTGTTTGATGACAAACAGAAGCCCTCAGATGCACTTGAATAGCTGTGCGGTTGGGGGATATGAATATTATATGTTGTGATGTTTTGTGATGTGCTGCTCACGCTGCCTTGTTGGAGATATATGATAGCGGAGTCCCCTGTGTTTAAAAATCGAAGCTATTATCTTTTATTTAACAGCAAATGCTAATGATGTTTACAGGCCTAGCAGTTCGCAGTTCACTCTACTTTTTCATCATTTGAAATATTATAAAACTCACAATAGCATAGTATAGTTACAACTGGATAACACTGGCTCTATATCTATAAGCAAGTGGCATTTTAACTGTTTAACTGATTTTAATTAATTGTTATTTAAAAAGTTCATGGCACAAGGGCTTTATCTCAGTAAGCTTTAGAGTAAAATGTTGTTTTCAGTGGTTCAACCGTTTTTGTATGCTGTATTTAATCATCTAGTTTATGACTGTAAAAGCTTTTGGGTAAATGTGTGAACACAATGTAACTACATTGGGATTCAATAAGACAGATGCATGAGTACAATAAGACAGAGGTTACAATAGTTCAACTATAATGATTCATTGTAGTGAATTGGTTCATTCAGATTTTCTGAGTAGAGCTCAGTTTCAAAGTAGCTTCCCAAACACAAAATGTCTTGTATTTCTGCTATTTCATATTTGTTTGAATGTATTTCTTATTCTAAAAAACAACAACAACAACATAAAATAGCCTATAATACTGTTTAAATAAAGATGTTGTGGAAGGTAGCTTTTGTCCAACCTTAGGACGTATTTTATGGAGCCCCTAAGTGGGCATGGTGAAAAACTGTACTGTATTTTAATGTTTTTGCATTAGCTAGCAAAATTCTTTGAGGAATGCAACCATTACAAACCATTGTAATATAGTTTTTCTTCCCATCTCATATTTTTAAATTTCATTGCATAGGAAACAGTATGAATGCCCACTCTATTGCACGTGAGTAAGTGTTTTGAAAACATTGGCCATTTAAAACCATCATTTACAGACATTATTGTAAAAAGCATTATGATATCATTTACTTGTGCTTTGCAATATAGCTGCTGTCACATCCAATACAGCTGACTGCGTCATATATCAACAAAAGGTTTCTTTGCAAACATTACACTGTGTCATTTACAAAACAATCTGCAGTCAAATTTTCTGAACAAACATACAATCCTCTGGCGTGATCCAGGACGCAATAAAAAAAAATCCACTTGTTTCTGACACTGGCATCCTTTTTAAGTCTCTACAGAAATGAGCAAATGAGCTGTTTTTCCAGGAAGTGTCAAAGCCAACATTCCTTTACGCTTCTATTTTCTCTTCTATTTGTCCCCTTGTTAGCAGACTCAAGTGCATGGAGTAAGGTGAAGGAGCATCTGTATTCTGTATCCAGTGTAGACAGCTTCAGTAATTATAACGGGTTCTATTTGCTTTTGACGCGACAATCGCATCCAGTGTAGGCACTAGGCAAGTGTCAGCCGTTAAGTGACAGAATGCCAGTGGGTGGGGCCTATGGTGTGATGATATTAAACTATTCGTCGATGTCTTGCTCTGGAGGCAGGCATATGCAAATG
Source organism: Megalobrama amblycephala (assembly GCF_018812025.1). Classification (NCBI taxonomy): domain Eukaryota; kingdom Metazoa; phylum Chordata; class Actinopteri; order Cypriniformes; family Xenocyprididae; genus Megalobrama; species Megalobrama amblycephala. Next base: position 4,665,459 of record NC_063051.1, read on the forward strand.
CATTTACCTGTGTAACATAACAAAATACCACAATATCCAAACGAGCCATTTTTGGAGCTTGATTACATAAATTCTTTGTTTATAATGAGGAGAAAGTTTTAAGCTCTGTCAAAAGATCAAGGCAAATTTGATTTCTCATGTCATGACCCTTTTAAAGGTGCCATCGAACGTTTTTTTACAAGATGTAATATAAGTCTAAGGTGTCCCCTGAATGTGTCTGTGAAGTTTCAGCTCAAAATACCCCATAGATTTTTTTTAATTAATTTTTTTAACTGCCTATTTTGAGGCATCATTAAATATGAGCCGATTTATGCTGTGCGGCCCCTTTAAATCTCGTGCTCTCCGCCCACAGAGCTCGCGCTTGCCTTAAACAGTGCATAAACAAAGTTTACACAGCTAGTATAACCCTCAAATGGATCTTTACAAAGTGTTCGTCATGCATGCGGCATGCATGCGTCGGATTATGTGAGTATAGTATACTGTTATATTGTTTACATTTGATTCTGACTGAATTTGAGGCTGTGCTCCGTGGCTAATGGCTAATGCTACACTGTTGGAGAGATTTATAAAGAATGAAGTTGTGTTTATGAATTATACAGACTGCCAGGGTTTAAAAATGAAAAAAGCGACGGCTCTTGTCTCCGTGAATACAGTAAGAAACGATGGTAACTTTAACCACATTTAACAATACATTAGCAACATGCTAACGAAACATTTAGAAAGACAGTTTACAAATATTACGTAACAGTCGGTGTTATGTTGAGATTCGCCTGTTCGTCGGAGGTCTTTTAAACAAATGAGATTTATATAAGAAGGAGGAAACAATGGAGTTTGAGACTCACTGTATGTCATTTCCATGTACTGAACTCTTGTTATTTAACTATGCCAAGACAAATTACATTTTTCATTCGAGGGCACCTTTAAGTAAAGTGTTACCAAGTATTCTTCTCAAATAACTGTCAATAAACAGTCTTATTTCATTACATCTCACCCCATTCAGTGTGGCATGCCCACCTATTTCTTAAATGAGCTGAATCTTTCTTCATAGGCAATATACAGAATTTGACTACCAAAAATGAACCAAGAAATGTACTGGTGCACAAGCCCTGGTTTCCCCTACAATTTAGAGCAATAAAGAGCTTCAAATTTGCTCTTTTTAAGGACACATGTTCTAAAGGAACCGTGTTGCACATTTCAAAGGCAGCCTATCCTTCTCTGGCATGGAGGAATCTTTGATCCTTGTGCTGCTCTATCACTATTGCACACACATGCACGTGGGCAGCGGGACACAGTCATTAACCAAGCACGTCTGCATGATGTCTAGCTGAAGCTACTGGCGCTCACACTAATTGAGTGGAGAATTCCACCTCACGAGGCGCTAATGAAAGGTTTTCACTTGAATGACCGTGACATCACAGCAACTCAAGCACCCGGCTACTAATGAGTGGGGTGAGAATATATTCTGTTACAAATCTTGTAGATCAAGGCATGATCATACAGTGTGTTGTCTTCGTCACAGATTTTATCTGCAGGCCAAGTTGCGTTAGTTGCTCAGATTTATACGCACCCTTTTCACGGGTCAAAATTTTATTTATAACAAAACATTTATTTTTTTTCTAAACTTTTTTTTTTTCCAATTGTAGTCTTTTCAAAATCAAACACTTTACTCAAAACTATTTTAACTATTTTAAAAATTGTATTTTTGTGTAGTAACTCTACACACAAACATAAAATGATTAGCCACACACACGCCAAACTACACACAGATGTGAAAAATGTAAAACACTATTATCTTGTGTTTTTTGCTTGTTCAGTGTGCAGTGGAGTGTACCGTTTGTCATAGCACTCACATGTACATTTGCACAAATACACCTTATATACAGTATGTATTCACAACTGATGAATTTTACACAGTTATGGAAGTGAACTGAATCAATACTGAACTGATTTGAGCTGTATAATGACACTGTTGGCTTGTTAGAGCAGAATTTGAATGTGTTACTATTGTGAAGATGCTGTAAAACAATCTATTAGAAATAAAGTTGAATTTCTGACTTGGCCTGCATTGTGTGTGTGTGTATGTATGTGTATATATATATATATATATATATATATATATATATATATATTCTTTATATACATGCCAGAGCACGGAACAGTTACTCCTTTTGTGTGTGCTACTGTCATCATTATGATGGCAAACATCTTTATTACTGCTTTGATAGTACACTTATCAATTCATGTAATTAATTCAAGTGTATTTGGGTTTATAACGGGTCTGATTCTCACCTTATTGATGAACAGAAATTGTAGTTTGTGAGTAAAGCTGCAAATTTCTCCATGAACTTCAGCTGCCTTCGTAATAATCCTCTGATACGTGCTATTGAAAATCGCTGCGCGGCATAAATTATAAATAGCCTATATATTACATTAGTGAAAGTGCATTTCTTCATGTTTTCTTCCATTCAAAAAGTTGCATTGTGTATGACGTAAGTGTGCTCCCAACGTTAAAGGCAATGTGAGTGCAAGCTAGGGGAGGGGGGACAATCACGCTTGGGCTCGGTTCAAGGCAACCGTGCCTAGTGTGAGTAAGAGTTTTCACACATGATGGTTGTGTGTGGGTAATTGGGAAATGATTGTGGTATTTAAATGGCAGTGTTTCCCAAATGAAACACAACAGCTCAGTTCTGTGCGCATATAATGGTGTCAGTGCAGGCAGATCAAACACATCGTTGAATATCAGGTGTCCCCAACTAAGCAAGCCAAAGGCAACAGCGGCAAGGAACCCAAACTAAAATGGAGAAAAAAAAAAACAGGCTCAGTCGGGGGGCCAGTTCTCCTCTGGCCAACAGCAAACAGTGCATAATTATGATTTAGGCAGCATTCCAGGTCATAAGTCCGATTGGGATCACAACAGTTAAAAAAATGGGTTTTCACAACATTAAAGCAAATCTTCAAACTACATTCACAAAACCCCTGACTCTTCCGGCAAAATCAAACAATCGACTCAAAACCATTTCACCTGTAACTAAAATCAGACAATGCTTTCAGATCATACACAATCAGTCAATATACAGTATAAACACTACAGATTATTCATTAGACACTACATTTAAAAAATGGAGAGCATCCAGAGCATGTAGTTACAGAAATAAAATGTACTGTATACACTGTGCTCTATACAATGTACTGTGTACTGTATACAGTAAACAAAACTAGCAATTACATAAAAAAGTATAGTGATCACAACTAAGGTGAACATAAGTATGAACAATTTTGAGCCGTTGTGTGTAAACAAGTTGTGTTTAACTTTTGCCACTTGTGTTTACCATTTTGCAAAAAAGTGCATCACAGTGCAAAATGTGTTTTAGTGAGTGAGAATATGTTTAAAGGTTTACAAAAAGAGTGCATGAGACTTGCAAATGGTGTCTAACTGCTTGAACTTGTTTAAGGTTTTGCAGAGAAAGAGATTTATTCTACAAATGGGTTTAGGCCTTTGAGAATTTGCTTCAGAGAATGGGGTTTAATGTCTTAGCAATTGTAAAAAACTGTAAATTGATTATAATATAATATAATATAATATAATATAATATAATATAATATAATAAGCATATTCACCATTTTCTTTTTTCAATCAGTAATGTGTAACATGAGTCATCAAAATGTACCCATTAGAATCTGTGGAAAGAACATTAATGATCATTTCAAATATGTATAGAAGATGGACTGTGGCTTTTACTGACTTAAGTTGCACTAATAGACCAACAGATAGGGAGATCAGAAAGACAGTTTGCCTGGAGGCTGATGGCTCTCCCATAAGAGAGAGATGAGAAGCTTTACAAAGGGAGAGATGGGACTCCAACTAGCTTAAAAGGGATTTAAAGATTTATCGCAAAGTGCCACAGGAGGATATTCCCCTCGAAAGCTCACCTGATATCAACCTTCCTGCCTCCCCTTACAACACAAACAGTTTTTTAAACACCAAGCGGCAAAAAGTAAGACAGTCAGCTAATTATCCCAGCAGCACTATAATAGTATTCATCCAGTCCATATATGACAAAAAACATACACTTCACCTCTAAACGAACCGAATCACGAACCAGATGATTCACAATCACTTCAAGCAACAACTTCATATATGAATCATGATCATTTATGAAGCATCTCTGTGTTCTTTCATCTAAGAGCCATATGTTGAGTTCATCGGGCAGACCGCAGACCCAAGAGAGATACCACAGAGATAAAGAAAGAACATGTGAGAAGCTGTCAGAGCGAGAGATGACTCCAGGCAACAGATGCCCAATTACCATATTTACATAATTATGGTGATGTGGTTGGATCCGAATGAAGTTGTAAGAGCACAGCTGTTGTTGTCCAGCTCAGGCGCAGCTCAGCAGAGGAGCAAGCTGAATATTTATATGACATTTCATGATATTTCAATTGCGTGGTGCTTATCACAGTCAAATGCAGTGGAGACCTATTTCACAAGCTTGATTACCATCTGCGCCAAGGTTTGAAGGCAATATAATATGTTTAACAAAATATCACGGCAAAACCATGCAAGCATTTCACAGCTTTTAGAGAATGTTTGCTGACAATTAAATAACACAATTTAGCTGCATCACTTCTATTTTGGAAAAAGAGATCTAGGTAAAACTTTATTTCGATGGTCTACTTTAGACATTCCACTAACTATAAGTTACTTTGCAACTCTATGTCAACTAACTCTCATTAGAGTATTAGTAGACTTTTAGGTTAAAGGGTTCGTTTACCCAGAAATTAATTTTATGTCATTAATTACTCACCCTCATGTCGTCCCAAACCTGTAAGACCTTCGTTCATCTTTAATGACGTTAAGTTGACGTAGTTGGAAAGTTACTTATAGTGAGTAGAATGTCTGTTGGGGGACCATCAAAATAAAGTGTTAGCAGATATTAAGCAGACTTTTTAAGCCTACTTATACTCTAATGAGAATTGCAAAGTTACTTATAGTTAGAATGATTAAAGTGGACCATCAAAATAAAGTGTTAAAGGGATCTATATCTAGAGTCTTGGGTTGGGACTAAGGCCCGTAAGAAGCCACGAAAAAACTTCAACAAAAGATCTGAGAAATGTGCATGGGGCAAACTTAAAGGTGCTAAAGAGGATGTTTTGTTTTATACATTTTTGCAATATTACTTGAAACTGTCTTTACTGATAAAAGACTATTTATTAGGTGCACTGAAAGGAATAATATTAATATACATCATCTGTGCACGAGGTAGGGCCTTAAAAACATCAGCCAATCGTTTACGCGATCATCGCGTAAACGATTGGCCCTCTGGCTTGTCAATCAGTGCCGTGACGTTCCTTGTGAGAGACGAGCGCGGCTGCGCGCTCCAGTAACTTTCCACACTCCAGTCCACAGGTGCCGCATGCAATGTTTTTGTAAGGAGACATGAGAAACAACTGCAGATTATGAGTTACCTGCGGTGAATCCAACATAATGAATCCACAAACACGACACAGCGAACGCCGGTGGTAAACACTCGTGTTCCAATACTCGTGCACGAGGCGTTGGAAGGCGTTCTCTTGAAATGAGCTGTGAAGGAGGGGGGCTGTTCTTACGCATGCGCTCATTTCAAAAACTCAGTAACAGTCTTTGGATTCTCAGTCGACGAAAAAATCCTCTCTATCACCTTTAAAGCAGTAAAAAGTCTTAAAGGGATAGTTCACCCAGAAATGAAAAATTTGTCATCATTTACTCACCCTCAAGTTGTTCCAAACCTGTATGAGTTTCTTTCTTCTGTAGAACACAAAAGAAGATATTTTAAATAATGTTGGTAACCAGACAGTTGATGGCACCCATTGACTTCCATAGTAGGAAAAAATACTATGGAAGTCAATGGGTGCCGTCAACTGTCTCGTTACTGACATTCTTTAAAATATCTTCTTTTGTGTTTTTGGGCAAACTATCCCTTTAAATACACATTCAAAGAAAGTAATCAAAGGATGAAATAAATGAGACACAAGCCTCTCTGGAATTTTCCTACTATAAAATATGTTGCTTTCTGCTGCCCCTTTGAAGACAGCTTCTGCTCTAATAACTTCGTCTACAGGCCTGCTGTTCACAGGCTTTGCGCGGTCCTAGCAAGCTCTCGGCCTGAGCCTTTTCAACTTTCAGATAAATTATTCAGACAGATAGCCTATAAATACCATTCTCTTTTAATGAAATATCCTGGTGAAGCACCGCAGTATGATGTAGCAAACGTAATCCTGCTGACTTCCATGCCCATCAATCTAAATGTCTACAAGAAACACGTGAGTTATAAGAAAACATATGATTGTCACATCTTTCGCCTTATCAAGATCACAAAAAAGTCTTTTTTGTTTTGTTTTTTAAAGAAATCCATATTTATGGAGTTTTAAAGAGTTCTATTGTAAATAAATGTTCTTTTGAACTTTCTATTCATCAAAGAATATTGAAAAATACATATCCTGATTTCCACAAAAACAGCACAACTGTATTCAACATTGATAATAATAAGAAAAAAATGTTGATATTAGAATGATTTCTGAGTAATGGCTGCTGAAAATTCAGCTTTACCATCACAGGAATAAATTACATTTTAAAACATATTAAAATAGAAAACAGTTATTTTAAATTGTAATAATATTTCAATATTACTGTAAATACTTTACTGTATTTTTAATCAAATAAATTCAGCCTTGGTGAGCATAAAAAATCTTACCAACCCCAAATTTTTTAATGGTTTTCATGTGGAAATTTTTTGCCTTCCAAAAAATGTAAATTCTTATGATTTACATTTAGTCATCCTGATGTCAAGATATGTGAAATCAAATGGTGTTTAGAATTAATTTGACACAAACTCTTATCCCATTTCAATATGTGTGATGTGCCTTGAGGTGGAAAGTTTTAATATGTGCAAATAAGTTTTGAGAGCTACTGTGAAAGATTATAAGCAAATCAAAGTGAAAATTAATACATAACTCATGGGTCTTATGGACTATTTTTACAGTGTTACTTTTTTTGGAGATACTTTCATTGTATGCAAAAAAAGAGAAGCCTGGACATTCCACAAAACATTTCCTTTTGTGCCCCACAGAAGAAAGAAAACTTGAAACATCATAGGGGTGAGTAAATAATGACAAAATCTTCATTTTTTGCATAAACTATTCCTTTAAATTCTACATATAGATTTAAAGGCTTCAAAGTTTAAAACAAACAAACAAACAAACAAACAAAAAAAAAACACATACACCCAGTCACGCACGTCAAAGCAAAATAGTAGGCGTATTGTAACTATGTGTCTGGAATTACGAGTAAACTGCTCTTTGCATTCTAGGGGGAAAAAAAGAAAGCATTTGTTTAGTCTCCTGCATGTCCTTAAAACAGTGCCGCCACCTACAGACTTGCTACAATTAGAGCCTATTCAGAGCACTGCCAAATTCTCTGACCTGCATTTATGTGCATATGACTTGACACTGACATATTGTATATTCAAATGCAGTGCTGTTATATTCTATAGTAATGGAAAAACTCATCACTATAAAACACATGACAACAAAAAGTGACAGTTTTTGGCCATCTTATATACTAAAGCAGCATGAGGTATTAATTAACATGTGGTAAGACATCTGCCATGCTCCTAATGATCTCCTGAGTGCACATCTTTCCAGCTAAGCCTCAAAGTCTATTAAATCTCCTTAGCATGATGGAGTCTGTCTAGAAAATAAATATGTAAATGTGAGCTCCAGTGAGGACAGACACACTTCGGCTTTCATGGCGGGCGAAGAGTGACAGAGAAAAGCAGTCTGTGGAGTCTCAAATCTAGTAGCAAGACAGAGGACTGTCAGATTTGATGATGAGGATGAAAATGAAATTGAGCTATAAGTGTCACAAATTGGCACGCCAACACTAAGTGTCACAAGCAATCACGTCACCTTGCGCTATTCTTCAATGAATGGCATGATTTATGAGTTAATGAAGCGAGATTGTGGCTATTGTCTCACGTTTTTCACAAGAAAAAACATACACATTTGTTCTACTATCATGGTTGGGACTTCCCATTGACTTCTACTGTTTTTATACTGAGCAAATTATATTTTCTATCCCCTAAAACTAACCTCACACAAACCTTTTTGCATCTCTATTATTTTCAGCAAGACATTATTTAGTATATATTAAGATGATTTCCCTGTGGGTACCCTTAGCCACATAGAGGTTAATTAAGGTCTTATTAGGACATTTGGTCCCTACAATGTAGGGCAAAACCTGACCCACAAAACCACGCAGAGAAAAAAATGAAAACAGATATAGGAATTGTGACCACTAGATGGCAGAGAAATACCATTGAAAAATCAGCCACAAGGCCTGTAAAGGTCCTTTGAAATATTGTTTTCCCTCAGCTCCTTCTGGGACAAAAGTTAAAAGAATAATACGGAAAAAAACATACCATTTAGAAACGTCAAATGATAAACAAAAGTTGCTCAGGACAAGGACTTTTGTTTTTCTAGATTTCCAAACATTTGGGGAGTTATAAGAGCTATAAAATGCATACAGGCTAATCCAAATAGAGCCTAAATACAGTTAAAACAAGCTAGTATTTGTTTTATCCATACATTTCAATAATAATGTTAGCCTACTTGTGTCAAATAACTTGTTCACGACAACATTCGATCTGAACTAGCGACGCAAGCAACGGGAGTGTCATAAAGCGGTTTAAAATAAACCTTTAAAGATACAATAAAATCCTAATATTTAATGTCGTTATCTGTCACCATTACTCGAGAGTAAGAGAATGGGATTGACTTCCAGTCAAAATACGGTTAAAAGGTTAGTTCACCCAATACTGAAAATAATGTCATTAATTACTCACCCTCATGTCGTTCACCCGTAAGATTCATCTCCGGAACACAAATGAAGATATTTTGCTCAGTTGCTCAGTGAGGCCTCTATAGACAGCAATGTCATTGTAACTCTCAAGATCCATAAAGACACTAAAAAGATATTTAAAACAGTTCATTTGAGTTCAGTGGTTCTACCTTAATATTATAAAGCGACGAGAATACTTTTTGTGCGCCAAAAAAACAAAATAACGACTTTTCAACAATATAGTGATGGGCCGATTTCAAAACACTGATTCGGAGCTTTACGAATCGAATCAGTGATTCGGATCTCATATCAAACGGCTAAACTGCTGAAATCACGTGACTTTGGCGCTCCGAAGATTCGATTCGTAAAGCTCTGAAGCAGTGTTTTGAAATCGGCCCATCACTACATTGTTGAAAAGTTTTGTTTGTTTTTTGACACAAAAAAAGTATTCTCGTCGCTTTATAATATTAAGGTAGAACCACTGAACTCAAATGAACTGTTTTAAATATGTTTTAGTACCTTTATGGATCTTGAGAGTTACAATGGCTGGCAATGGAGGCCTCACTGAGCCATCGGATTTAATCAAAATATCTTAATTTGTGTTCTGAAGATGAACGAAGGTCTTAAGGGTGTAGAACGACATGAGGGTGAGTAATTAATTACATTATTTTCATTTTTGGTGAACTAACTCTTTAATACGTAGCCTACGTACTATTCTTCTCAATCCCAACCTGTCAGCTTGCCACCAGGACTTGTTTGTCTGTACTTACAGCTGCTGTACACGATTTCTGGGCCATTAAATCTTTTCCAAACAGATTTCCCATACACTCCTCTTGTCTAGCTTGACTGTTCACATCTAGCCATTAGGCTATTGACTGTTCACTCACGCCTTTGGCTTAGATCCGACTTCGAGTTCTCTGATTGGCTACCACTCGCGAGCACATACTTGGAGAATTTGCACTTTGTCACACCACAGATTGAAACAAGTGTTATTTCTTAAAACCCACATACTTACAGTTCAGCGTGATTCCTTAACATTAATTCTGACACTGACCATATTCGCATGCACATTATTTTCCAAATAAAGTTCATATTCTAACAAATCCTTTGTTTAAAAAAAAGTAAATGCTTCACAGCTATTGGAAAATTGTATACCAAGCATTTTGCATATTCATTTCTCATGTATAAATACTGATGCTCGCCATTTATTTTAATTTAATTGTAATAATCCGGCACAATAATTTAATCAAGTCAATAATTCTCCTTGACAACATCATACAAGAGCGCAACACAGTGCAAAATGTAGGTCAAGACTGTGCATTCACCCATTTATATGTTTACTTATGTTAATTTCTTTTTGTTTATTACAAATAATTTGAAAATGTTTGCTTAATAGCCTAACATTTCTTGTGTCTCTTAAATAGTTTCACTTGAAATTGTGCAGCTATAAATAATTAATAATCTAATATGTTTACATGACAAAAATTCTGATTAATATGTCAAAAGCTAGCTGTCTTATTGGATTGCTAGATGATAATATTGGCTTAATCAGGTTAACATGTCGGAATATGACCAAATTTCATTAATAATGGGAATACCTCACACTATTGCCTTCACTTTCTCTCACCTTTAAACACACACACACACACACACACACACACACACACATATTTACAGAACATTACACCACCCATGCTAAGCAGTAGCATCTACATACTCACAAAGCATGCTCACGCATCTTCAGTTATTGTGCATGGTTGCCAAGCTGTGCTGCTTTCACATTCATGAAAATCCTGGCCATTAATTCTCTGGGATGGAGGCGAGGCTGGACCACTGATGAAATATATGCCAGAAGCCCTGCCAATTTCTATCTGAAAGCCAACAGACATCTCATTCACTTAATGCTGTTTTGGGGAGGGGAATGGGGATGATTTTTTTCCCCTACACCGTGGACTTATGCATCATGATCAGCAGAGAGTGAGAAAGAAAAGACTCTGCCTGAGGTGGGTCATTTCTCTGCCTCCCATCAGCTCTTTTATGGAATAATGACATTCTCCAGGATATTGAAATAGATGGTGGAAGAAAAAAAAAAAAAACAATAAGTGAAGTGAAAAATGTGAAAAATTCAAGCAACTCCATAGTGCAAACACAATTCTAACCTGAAGTATTACCAGTCAATGTAACACTAATTGACTTTCACAGTCCAGTATAGGCTTTTTTTCTAAAATGACTGTTTTTTACATCCTCCGTTAAAGTCGGCATGAAATGGAAGTTGCGATAGTCTTATTATGATGTATATCTGAATAAAACAGCTTCTCAAATGAACAAAAAAAAATGTCCAATGGGAATTGACTGGATCATTGTGGTTTGTTATTACTATTATATTAGTAACAGGTTGTTCCGCCGTCGCGCCAGTAAACACATCATCAGAGAAGAGAAGAGATGTCATTCCAAGAGGGAAGGGAAGTTATTTTGAATAAAGATTATGATGGCACATGATTTAAAAAAAAAAAAAAATTATATTGTACATTAGTGGTGCAACAGATCAAGTAAATACTTTGATACCACAGCAAAAATCTGTATAGATTAAATATAGATTAATCTTTGTTAAAGCTGTGTTTTGTTGTTTGATTAACATTAATGACTTGGCAGTGGGTATGTATAGGTGGCTGTCACTTTAAGACCTAATGAATGGATCCAATATAATGATACACATCCAATTTCTTTCTCAACTGTTTACGTTTAGACATACCCATCTTTGGTTACGAGAATACTTGCCAAGACGGGTATTTTTAACATAATTTTGTGTGTATGTGTCCGTTCAAGCGCAAGGAGACGCGAAAGAGGAATCAATTCAGTGTTTGTGGGTATCTGAAATGCTCCTCTCTGTGTGTGCGATCGTGTTCTCTTTCGCCTCTTCTTACGCTAGAATTGTTTAAAATCGCTTGAATGTGCAAATTGTCAAGAAAAATATGCAAATGATAAACTTTCACTCTATGAAGGTTAAACTTAGCATCCGCGAATCCGTAAATCACATTGCATGCCGAACCGCGGGGCCCAACGCTATGTCACGACAAATTCGTACGTATTTTACGAGGTGGCTAATTTGTACAAATTCATACGATTTGTCTAAACTCCAGTGATGGGTAGGTTTAGGGGCGGAGTTAGGGGTAGGTTATTCATACGAATTTGGCAACTCGTAAAATACGTACGATTTAGCAAAAAAGAGTGAGGTTGTGCGAGTTCATACGAATTGCCGTGAGATCGGGTTGTGGGGCCTGGTCCGTGCGAATCACGGATCAACTGCGATCTGTTGTACCCCTAATGTGCATGAATATATCATTCATAATAAAAATTGCAATATTCTATTTAAAATGTCAATTTTGATTTCATGGGGACTTTAATTAAGAAAAAACACACACAGAAGAGTGCTGTTGTATTGAATTGTACGACTGTGATCAGCAACTGTGTAAGCCTGCAAATGAAAATATGGGCTTTCTCTGACATCAAATGGAATTACTTTGTTCCAGAAAGCTAATATTCATATTCAATCCTTTTTCAACCATCTGGACGATATGGTAGTGAACCTTTTACTCTGTAGAGTTACTACTACACTAGGCATGCCAGCTGGCAGGTTGGCATAACACATTGCTCTTGTAGGTACTGGTATTTCTGACAACCATCTTCCATGCCAACAGTTCCTGCAAATCCTCACGCAAACTATTCAGGGCCCCACAGACCTCAACATGACTATATCATTCCAAACTGACCCCGTAAAGGCCCCTCTCAGCTTGGAGAGCCATAATGTGCTTATGAGCAGATTCCATTTCAGAGCATAACAAGAACAACGAGAGGGAGAAACGGAGAGAAAGAAATACATGCAAATTCTAATATTTATTCACTGTCATGTGATCTGCGTGCAAGTTGCAATGCAAAGACTTTTATTGCTGTCAACTGGTTATTTGGGTTTTTTATAATCTGACAGACAATTATTGTCTGTGGTAATCAACAGGCAGTCAAGTACAGGGCAAATTTACCCATCATCTTCAAATAAGTGTTTACTTCGTTATTTGAACAGGATAAAAGTGGGTTCCAAACTATAAACAGTGACTCTCCAAACAGTGTGGGAAAAAAAGCACCAAGCATAAAGCTGTGATATAAAAGATATGTGACTCAGAGCCGAAATACAAAAGTAGAGCTATAACTCTCCACCAATATTGTAAGCATAACTGTCTCCTAAAGCTTCCCTCCCCTGGACAGCAGATGATTGGTATGCCTGTGAAATCCTAAAGGCTCCCAAGAGAGGTGGCGCCTGGAGATGATAAGATCCATTCCCATCAAAGGTCAGAGCTGGTCGAAGAATAATATGGTCAGCATTGGGCAAAATCACATCACATTCCTTATTATCATATTTCCGATAGCTTGCAGAGAGTCTCGGTCAGGGAAAAGTTAAGACTGTATATCATCAATGACAATAGATACAAATTATGAAAGAGAAAGAAGAAACAGGTGAAGGCTTAGGTGGATTGGTGCTTAAAGATTTCTCTGAAATCATAACGGCTGTTTTGTGGATGTCAGTTAGCTTTCATGTCATCAATATGTTGCCATATAAATTCAGAATATTAAATGGAAATAAAATATCATGTACAATGTATACAGTAAACAAAGTTGTTTCCGCTTTTACTCTTAAAGTGCCCCTATTATGTATGTTTGTGAAAGTAAAAAATCGACACACATTCATACTATATAGAACATACTTGTTGAACATAATGGTCACGAAGTAAGTTCAAATTCAAATGTACAGAAAGCCTCCAGAGTTGAAATTCAGATATGGTAATGGGAGTTTCGTTTCCAATACGCGCTGTAAGTGGTAGACCAATCACAACAGACTGGGCCATCTGACCAATTAGAGCAGAGTAAGCTCTTAGAAAGGAGGAGTTTAGAGAGAACTCCGAACAGTTTCAGACAGTGTAAGAAAAGAGGTGATGCAGCAATATGTATTATGAGAAAATTAAAGTGTTTCTTGACCTGTAAACCTATTGTTGGAGACCTCCAAACACAATTGAGAATTTAAAATAGCATAATAGGGGCATTTTAAAAGTTTTTTGGTGTGTCTCAAGATTGAAAATGAAAATGTTTGTGTCTTCAACCTACTGTTCCATACACAATTTCCTGGGATTTTAAATTTTTTCAAACTTAGCAATTAGATTAGTAAGCATAGCTAAGTAGCTGATTGTCTTCTGTGATGCTGCATGTAAAGTCTGTGAAAACCTGTATTATGAAGCAGCTTTTCTTGTCTTCTTCTTCATCTTATAACAAGGCTTAAAAAAAGATAACATCTTCATGGCTTGTTGAAAATGTTTGAAGATGACAGAATAAGTCCTCAATGCCCAGGCCACCCTCACAGGCGGCGACCGCTGCACAAACAACCCCCATCTCCTGAGGAAGGAGTGAATGAGTTTATGTTGCCTTACCTCGTCTTTTCACTCTCTTTGCCTCCACCTCCTTTCCTAACTCATGGGACCTTCTTGGCTGAGGTTCGGAGAAGTTTAGTTTGGATATGACTCATATGGAAACTCATATAGAGTGGGCTGCCAGGCTGCTCCTATGGCCTGTGATGTAGTGTGAATAATGGTCGTTTACTGCCCGTACAGTCCTGATTCAGACATTGCACTGCTTTATCCAACCGAGAGCAAAGTTAATGATGCAGAGAAAGACTATACATGAATGAGGAGGAATAAAACGTTTTTTGGCTCATTCTTAGGAAACGATGTGTATCCATGACACAAGTAGTAATTTATTTATTTATTTATTTTTTTAATTAACAAGAAAAAAATACTCACACAACTTTGCGGCATGATTTGATAGAATTAAATCTGATTTAAATGTGTAATCCAAAAATTATTATTGCAATACATTCTGGGTACAGAATCTATCTATCTATCTATCTATCTATCTATCTATCTATCTATCTATCTATCTATCTATCTATCTATCCATCCATCCATCCATCCATCCATCCATCTCAGTCATATGGCCATCTCTCACCAAAATTATAAAACATCAAATTATGCATGCAATACGTGCATGCAAATGATTTGAATAACTTTGTAAGTAATATAAATGGCTCTGGTACTTTTCTAAAATGTAAAATGTGGTTCACCAGTAACTTTTGACAAATCCTGAATTTTTTATTAACAAATCACACCCTTTCCTGGGAAAGGAAATTATAATGTGTGATTATGCAGGATTTTTTTTTAAACATATATATTTTATTTGTAAACAGAAAAAAACATGGTTACAGTAACAAATATGGAAACTGCATAAATATTCCCAGGTCATTATTCATATGACAATACTGACATAAAATGTAAAATTGTCTAATTTGGCTATATCCGGCAATAAACTGCTTTATTTTCCTTGTCTTATTTGTTTATTATAATTATATAAAATTATTATCTGTTGAATTCATTTAACGAAAAGAGAAACTATAATACACATATGTGGTATGTGTGTGTTTGTTTTGGACTTGTACACACACTCTGCCCAGCCGTGACATTAGAATAAGGCGGTTAAAATCTAAGTTATTAGCGCTCAGATAAATGGAGGTTGTATTTGGTGCAATTTATTCTCATTAATTATTTAGAGGCCAGGGCCTCACATTATGCAGTTCAGATACTTAATAGGAGCAGATCACCGAGTGGGTCAGGAATGATTACACATTGCACTGGCTGGCAACGAGAAAGCATTTGCTGTGAGTGGTAATTACTTGAAATGATAAAGCGTTTGCATTAAAAGTGATAAAGAGAGGGCTCCAATGCAAAGTCGCTCATTGCAAAATTAAGAGAATTAGCAACAATTTCGCCTGCCAGTCATGCAAGGGGTTCACATTACTGAGGGTAAATCAGACCACAAACACATTCATACACTAATTGACCATAGTGGATGTTTCTGGGGTTGTTTTAGGACTTTTTTTGATTTGTCTATTTAATCTTATGCTGCTACAACCATTTCAAATTATGCATCCACTGGCAAATTAGGCACAGGAAGAGTTTGGAATATTAATATAGTGGAGTAACAAAGGAAACCAAGGTAAAAATGCATATATGACATGATCTCGAAATCTTCTTTTAAATGTCTCGTGACAGGCGGGAATTCTTTAATATGCACAGCTGTAGATGATGTACATGATGTCAGGCGAAATGTTTTAAAAATAGCTATTCAGTTTCTAAGCCTCCAGAGGTTCTTGAGATAGCAAGGCAGAACGTCTTCTTTTGAAGCAAACACAAAGACAAGCCCACAGGAGCTGTAGCAGTGTGAGACAAATGAAGATATGACCAGCAGTCGAGTTATTAGCTACACAAGACCGGCAGATATGTCCATCTCACACGACACAAAGGCACCCGGGTTATCAATTATTAATAATGGGGTTTTAGTTCAGTATTCATGCTGGTTCTTGAACAACTGCTAACTATGTACTTTAATTTGTGCTATGTTTCCTCTTTCTGTCAGAGAATTCCCTTGTTTATCACTATCTTGTTCAAACATAATGACTTTGGTCATGCAAATTTTGTCTCTCCACAGGCCCTTTTTTCACTCACACACATTCTTTAGTCATTTTCCATCACAGCTCATTGAAGCACCCAGTTAGAACGCAAACAAAGATTGAGCTTTGTACAATGGAGAACTCACTTGACTGCTCAGCATGATAACAGTGGCTCAGAATATCTAAGTTCACAGTTTTAACTTCAATACATTACTTGTAAAGTAAATACATTCCATGTCTTAGGGGAAGAGGATTTATTGTTAAATTCAGTGTTTTTTGGTTATGTCCTGGTATGATCCGTTGCTGTGTCTAGTGAGTGAGCTAGTGAGCTAAACAGCAAGAAAGACCAGACAGCATTTTTGAGCATGTTCACACTTAGTGAGCTGCTTACTTAGACAGCATTTTTGGGTATTATAGGATTGATCAAAACTAGACAAAATCTAGTGGACTATCTACTGTAGCTAGACAGCATTTTTGAGCATAGACACATTTGACCTTATCAAGACCTAGATAGATTCCCATCTAGACAGCATCTACCTGGTATTAAGATGCGTTTTGGTTGATCGAATCACAAGTGGATGACACTAAATACAGGTGTAAACGGGGTCTAAAACGTTTTGAGCTTGTCCACTTTCGACCACTTCCAGAGGTAGTCAAAAACACATTCGACCGGATTGCTTTTATAGTGGAAACGCTCATGCCTACTGACCTAACGTGTACAAAAACTTTGTCAGCTGGTTTGAAGGTTCGTATACAAAAACATACCAAGCACAATGTTCTCTCACCATTTCACAGCATTCAGCATGGAATTGTGGCTATCCCAGCAGAAATAAAAGCTGCTGCTCTCTGTATGTTTTTCCGTCGTCTCTGGGCAGGTTCATATGTAAATTGCGCAAGCTTATTTTGTCCATTAGATCGAAACATCTGAAAAAATCCATACATTTATCTGCCCATAGATCCTCCCCTCAAAGAAATCAGAACAGAAGTGTCTGAAAGTGGACAAAAGAGACGGATTAAAATACCAGGTGGAAACAGTTGTTTCCCTCGTCTACCAAAACACATCTTAATACCATGTGGAAACAGGGCCATAGTCACCTTTGAACCTGATAAGACAGCACTGTTACAGTTGGTATCATAAACACATTCAGCTTCTAGTGAGATACCTATATACCAACACAGCATTTTGAGAACATTGAAACCTAGTCAATACTAGTGAGTCACCTACCTACACTGTATTTTTGGGCATGTTCAAACTAGTCAAAACCAAGTAGGTAGACCTAAACAGCATTTTGGGGCAGAATTAATATGTGAATTCAAAACCAAGTGAGATGTCTAAACAGCATTTTTGGCTATTGTGAACTAGTGAAAATCTAGTGTGCTACTTACTGTACCTAGCATTTTTGAGCATCAGACACATCTGAACCTAATTAAGACCTAGTTAGATAACTTAGGGAGCGTTCACACTTGTAGTTCGGTTCGTTTGGTTCATTTGGTCCGGACCAAAGAAGAAAAAAAAAACATTTAGTCCTGGTCCGGTTAGCGTTCAGGGGTGCGTTTCCCAAAGCGAACTATGGTCGCAAGTTCCGTCGTTACCAATAGAGTTCAATGGGACTTACGACCATGGTTTACCAACGATGCTTTCGGGAAACTCACCCCAGATTGGCAATTTTATCACCGAACCAAAAGATACCGAACCTTAAGGCATAGGGATACATTCACAACGTGATTGGTCGGATTTTATGACGTATTGCCTATTTTGAGACGGAACTTACCGAACATCCAAAACGGTGCTGTTTGCTGAGGTAAATGCGCTCGTTGTGTGTGCGTAGCGATGCGTAGCCTGCATGTGATGGTATTTTGGCCAGCTGGGAACTCGTGAAGAGCTTATAAAATGTGTAAAGTAGTCAAAACACCGGCGGGAATCCATCCGTCACACACACAAATGATCTGCTGCATGGAGACGCGCGTCTGGTGCCTGTGATGGGCAAACTCGCGTCTATGACGAGAAAAACCGACATGCTGAGGATTCTGTCCTTTTTAGGGTCTCGTCTTCCTGTTTTTGGTTCGGTTACATGTCTTTGGTCCATGTTGCGTTCATCATTCGAACCGCACCAGAGTTCGTTTGGAAGCGAACCGAGACCCATCTTTTCAGCGGTCTCGGTCCGCTTGTTTGGTGCGCACCAGGGTTCGGATGGCAGCGTTCACATATGTTCAAATGAACCGCACTAACCGAGCAATCGCACCAGGGTTCGTTTTAATCGAACCAAACATGACAAGTGTGAACGCACCCTTAGACAACTTCAAACAACAAGTTCTTTATTTACCCTTGTAGTTAAAAGGTTAAAAGGTATCAACCTCATTGTAAAGTGTTACCAACTCATTTTTGACCACCTAACAAGACAGCATTTTGGGGCATCAAAAACATGTTCAATCCTAGTCAAAACCTATAGAAAGTCCTAGAGCATTTTGGTCTTCATGTGCACATTCAAATATTGAATCACCTAACCTGCATTTTTGTGCATGTTAAAACCTAGTCAAATCCTAAAGAGACTCCTATCTAGACAGCATTTTTGGCATCATACACATTCAAACCTATAGTGAGTCACCAATCTAGATTGCATTTTTGGGGCATAGGCATGTACAAACATATATATATATATACACACACACCATCTATAGGCATCATAGGCACATTCGTTCCTAATTGGGCATCATAGGCACATTCAAACCAAGTCAAAATCTAGTTATTTCAAAATGCAAATGATACCCAGGCATACTGTAATATCTGTGCTAGATTGATAACAAACTTAAAGGGAAGTTAGAAGGATGGGGGATGGATAGGAAAAGAGACAGATAAAAAATCTTCTCATAGAAAAAAACTGAAAGACTCACTTAACCAAACAGATCACCGCAGCTGTCTAAATCTCCACAGCTCCACTATCCTTTCAAACCTTCGAAAACACTATTGTCTTACATTCATCAAACCATGTAAGTCACCCCGGACTGAACAAAGAGAGGCTCAAATTCTAAGCAGGCAAGAATTCCTTCCTGCAAAATGGAGATCAATGCTATATTGACTCACACTCATCAGAGTAAATGATTTTTCTTATTGATTCTGCTGGAAGACTGACATGTGGAAGCCAGAGGAGTTGTGCTGTTTTATGGTAAGACCTGGAAGAGCATTTCTGTGGATGTAAACAATCGAACATGCTTGGTCATAGGTTAGCTATCCAAATACATATCACAGATATCACGGATTACAGAAGCACAGCAATCATGACAGCATGCATCTACTTGTGTGGTGATTTTGGAATAGAGTCAATTTGTGTAATCTAATAAACACTGAGTAATGTGAGATGCATGAATGTGTACAGTCTATATTACCATATTCAAGTTGTTGTGTGATAAAGTCTCATTTGGTGGTCTGAAGTGTTGAGGTGACAATATAGTAAACTGCAGATCAAAAGTGCAAAAATGTCCCAGATTACCCAAAAACCTTGGTATGAATAGACACTCCGAATTTTATCCCAACTTAGTTGGCGTCAGTTTCATTCACACATACAAAAAGACTCTTTTTATTAACTCGTACCTTTTACCCATTCACAGATAAAAAATAAACACTATTTATTGTGCTATTAAGCATTCCCCCTCCCCCCATTTATCTCCAGTGAGTCTGTAAAACGCATACTCGAACCTTTTGGAAAGTGGGCCTGTTGGTTTCCTTTATATAAAAAGCCCTTCCCTTATCTGCAGATGTTCTCCTTTTCTCAGACATATGGAATTCCTCACCCTGTGGTCTGGAGGGAGGGAATGCTGCGGAAGAGACCCATCTGGAGTGGGAACAAGGTGGGTAATGGTGGAGATGACACCCCCCTCTCTGCCTGGCTCTCTGGAGAACCCTTGGGCTTGTCTGGAAACGCATCAATCGGGACATACACAGCGGGCCGATCCAGAGCCAGTCACCAGATAGCCCAGGGAGAGGAGTTAAAACTACAATTGGTTCTGCCGTTTAATGATAGAAGCTACAGGACACTGGAGACCAGACGAGTGCTGAAACAGACAGGCTTAGTGAATGCAGCTGAAGGATTATGACAGATTTTGGGTGATGATGGAGACAAGTGGTTTTGAAGCCGTGAATAATCACACGCAGCCAAACTTGACCACTTTGACATGCTTATTCAGGCTGATTATCGTACGGAAAGAGCAAAGAACAGCAGTAAACCCCTTTCACGTGTCAGGGCTTCAACACACCCTTCGACACAAATGTCATGCGCCATTTTGACCTCCATACTAAAAGCGCTGCAAATAGCATTACATAAGATGATTTTATGAGGTCGTTAGGTCAAAAGAAAGTGGTTTTATAAGTTAAACAGTTAAAACAAACAAACAGGGTAACAGATTAGCCTACTGTATATGTGTCCCGCTTGAGTTGAGTCATGCTCTGCGCTGGATGACAATGATGATGAAGAAAAGAGGGATACCAAACTCCTGTTGCTTTTAACTCTCCTTTTATTGTATGCATAAATGGCAATAAAAACATTATTTTGTAACTTTCTCCTATAAACTCACGAACACAAGACGTTTCTACATCCTAATTATTGTTATGTAATTCATGTAGTTCATTTTTCCAGGAACTCATTGCTTCTACGTTCAGTTAAACTGCTAACAGTGATTGTAAATTAATTGCCTAAATTATTACATTATTTGCTAACTGCATTCTTTAAATTGTAACGTTGACATGCATTCTCTGTAAAGCTGCTTTGAAATGATATGTATCGTGAAAAGCGCTATACAAATAAATGTGAATTGAATTGAATTGAAGACGTACTTGCAGCGCACATTCGGACCGCGACTCTCTTAAAGTGGCAGTACTTATTTTTGGTGCCATCCATATCATTAACTCGCGCAGTTTAATCAAATAAAAACATGAAGAAAGAACTAAAGAAGAAGCCATAGCCATCTTGAGTAACAATAATAAAACTGTTTCTTTCTTCAAATCTTACTTTTTGCAATGTGTCACAACTTAAAACTGAAGTATGTATTCGGTGTTAAAATGCTTTACTAAAAACTGTTAAAGTGTTAAAAACTGTCCCAGTTTAATATGTAGAGAAAACTAAGTAAGCCATTCATAGGTTAATTTTCTCAAAAGCCTCTATGGCAATATTAAAATTTGACCAATTCTGAAATAAAATAAAAATATTAGATGAAAAATCTAAACTTTAAAGGGGTCCTTGATTTCACTTTTTTAACTTTAGTTAGTGTATAATGATGCTGTTTGAGCATAAACAACATCTGCAAAGTTGCTACAACGCTAACCCTAAAATTTACATTAACCCTGCCGCCGGGAACACGCATCAAAGGGGGTGAGGACATGTTGGGCTGCTTTAGAGAAGAGGAAGAGTTGTTGTAGTAGAGTGTTGTTGCCATGCCGTCATTTTAATGCCGGACTGCTTCACAAATGAGAGTCAATTCAACGTTGGATTTGCACAAAAGGTTAACATGACAGCACATGCTAATCAATGAGTTGAATCAACTCCACAACAACTACATAAATTTATCCACCAACCATTCAGAAATGGCCAGTTGCATTCTAAAAGTTGTAACTTCTTCCTGAGTCTCTCCATCAGTGTCCGACTCCCGTTTGAACAATGTAAGCTGAACACTGCTACTGATGATCGTCATTTTGGCTGCGTGAGATTCTCCAGTTTTGTTGTTGTTGAGCAACTGAAGCGTGAGCTGTTAAAGCTCCACCCTCTTCTGGAAAGTGGCCGGGAGCAGCAGCTCATTTGCATTTAAAGGGACACACACAAACATGGATGTTTTTGCTCACACCCAAATAGGGGCAAATTTGACAAGCTATAATAAATGATCTGTGGGGTATTTTGAGCAGAAACTTCACAGACATATTCTGGGGACACCAGAGACTTATATTACATCTTGTAAAAGGGGCATCATAGGTCCCCTTTAAAAGTTGCCTTCCTGAAAAGTTTAAGCTGACATAACAATAGTAAACATAAAATAATAAAATAAATAGGCTACTATATAAATACTAAAATAATTCTAACAAGTGACAAATTATAATCAATCAATGGCTTACAGGGGGGCGTATTCAGAAAGCTGTATTGAAAACAATGTTTATTTTTGCAGTCCTGTTCAGTGGCACAGAAATGACATGCTTCAGCTTCAATGTGACTGGAATCACATGCCTCTCTTCCATCATGTCTTATTTTATAAATGTGACACCAGACATAAAAATATATCACGCAAATTGTCTTGGCTGTTTCAAAAGTCGGCAGCAAACATAGTTGAAATGATTGAAAGTTTCGGTGTTGACCAGCCTGCAATACTGGTGCCGATGGTAGAGCCTTAAATTGGTGAAGCCTCCACATAGCTTAGTTCAATGGATTGAGGAACATTGATGTGAGTCTTTTAGCTAGAGGAAGAGGAAAGGAGCTGAATTTTTCAGTAGGGCTAAAGCACTTGGTCTCCTCTGGGTCTAATGTCAGTGCTTTACATGAATGGTGAGAGCTCTACTCTGACATCTCCATCCAGACGAGACAGCTCCCAGCATGCCTCAGGGTACCAGGACTCACTATCAGAGCAGCACACATCACTCAGAGTGGTGGTGAGAAAGCTTTTATTCTGCATACCAAAATATTTGCATCAAAAGCTCATAAGGGTCATCAGACTAAACAGTAGTATGAAACTCTACAGTATTTGGACACTTCGGCTGCGTTTCACATAAATGTCAATGCATTAGATAAAATAACCAAATGACATTTCTTTTAAAGCAATATAACATGAAGATATAATAAAATAAATGGACATTTTCTGGTCTTGAGACCAGTTGGTTAAAAGTCATTGCTATTGTTCACACCAAGGATGATAACTATAAAGATAACGATATAGGTCTAAAAATCGTTCTAAATATAAAAGACTGGCACTGTCCACACCACAGCTATAATGATAATGATATAGGAACGATATCGTTGGGATCACTTCAAGAAAGATTTTTTTCCAGCTGTTGAACAATAAAACCCTGACAGCCAAGCAGAATCCATTCTAATTTAAGGGCTCGTGCATTTAAAATGGTAGACGTTGAGGAGAACTTAATCACCGAAGTCCAGAAAAAGCCGCCACTGTTTGACAATTCAACCCCCCTTTTCAAGGATACTTTAAAGAAAATGGATATATGGAAAACAATCGGTCATACCCTCGGAATAAATGGTGAGAATATTAACGATGAGATCATTACGCCAGGCTAGCAAAAAGTGTAACATAAAATTACCTCAGGTATCCAGCTCTAGTTTCGACAGCATTGTCTTGCTTCCTTTGAAGTTGCAGTGAAAAAGACCAGGCGATGATTTTTATTCCACTATAATAACTTTGTCAGCTAAATTCACTGTTAGATTAAATCGATTGCACTAGCTATGCACTCGAAACATAGCATGCTGAGGACATCTGCTGGTTAAAGCTGTGTAAGTGCAATAAGAACAGCAAAAACATGTTGTACACTTTGAAACCGCAGCGCGTGAGCTTACAGTAAACAGACCGTTATCGTTTACATAAATATAGTTATCGTTCTTGGTGTGAACGGGCCTTTAGTCAGTTATTTTAGCTTTGGGTGTGAAGTACAGTATAAAAAAGGACCAAAAACAGCACGTTAGATAAATTGAACATTTTATTTGTGGAAAAAAACACAAGCAAAATGCATCAATAGACATTTCTACTTTAAGCAAGGGAAATGATAAAGAAGCCTCTAAAAGCAAAGTCGTGCACATGCCAGAAGTCTGTCAAATGTTAGCATTGTAACTGCTATAGACAAGGAGCAGTGATCAATTCAAAAATTAAGAGAAAGGGAAGTAAAATGTACATTTACAAGTGAAATTAATGAGCTCCACACAAAATTTACAAATAACAGCAACTAGGCAAGAACAAAACAAAGGGGAAAAAAAGATTTTTACTAACAAAATTAAAAGGAAACTGTAAAAACATTTTTTTTTTTTTTTTTTACAAGATATTGACAAAATTAAAAGAAGCCAGGACTATACAGGTACACTGAAATTTCACAAGGTTAACGCTATAACATATGTAAACAAGCATTCTAAATTTGGGTTTCTGACAAAAAAAAGCTAAAAAAAAAAAATGTAACCATCTTTACACAGTAAATTAAGGTTACTGGTCGTACACAAGAACAGAACTGCTTGCGCGTGAAAAAGAAAAAGAAAAAAAAAAAGAAGAAGAAAAAAACCTTTAGCTCCATTGCTATTCATAGCCTATTATGTTGGCTTTTGCACCATTTTGAGTTATACATAAGCATTTTAAACTCAGCAATTGTTTTTTCTCCTCAAATTTAAATAAATTAAGATACAATTCATTGTTTGTTCTTTTTTTCCTTTACAATTTTACAAAATTCAGGTAACCGTTTCTGACAGCGGATAAGGCAAGTGAAAAAATGGCTATATTCATACATTTTACGAAATGTTGTCTTAAGCTATACACTGCAAATTCGATAACTCTGCAGGGGTTAAAATGTAGTAAAATCTCAATATTCTGAGTAATGCAGAATAATTATCACCCCAGTGATTTGTGATGTCAAACATCTCCCGTTCTGGTTATTACCTTGCATACTTCTGAGTAAAAGAAAAGATTTTTTTTTTTTTTTTTTTTTTTTTGTTACAAATAGTGTCCATCTTGAATTGCACTGATCTAATTGGGTCAGAAAATAAAATCATTATCAATACAACTGAAATGCTTTGTATCCATCAATCAATACCGGTTTGGTTGGTTAACATCACAAATACATAAGACACACGTTTACCCTCTCAATACAACCCAGTAAAGTCTTCATTTATACAAGATGCTTATTAGTCTGTCTACTTCTGCTGATGAAGTGAAATTCAAAGGAAGCAGTAACCCATTCAACGCATCAAAGTGGTCAGTGGATCAAAAAAATGTCCATTTATCTCTTCATTTCAAAACATACAAAAGATTAAAAGAACAATTCAAGGAGGGAAAAACAGCTTGATGGGAGTTCACTGTAATAATTCTATGCCATAGCAGAATTAACACGCAGTACAATGACAGAAGTCAGTGTTGTCTTTACAGATTTGACTTGAATGTCTATGAATTTACAAGTATACAAATATTCTGCATATATCAAGAGGACAAGAATTACACATTTGAAATGGATTATATTAGAGACTTTATTAAAACGTTATATATCACACATATGGTAATTACATTTTGAATTATTCATTTGCCTAGCATGTCATCAATATCAAATTCCTTTGGTCCTTCAATAAATAAAACTCATATCATATACACATACTTTGTACAAGTTTAATACAGTTCAAAGGGATGATTTGCTGACCTTGGGATTTGTGAGAAACGCCAGCTAGACATCTTGAGTATTTTGAGTCAATGGGGAGCAGTAATATTGAGTGAAATCATGCTTGTGTCAATGTTTTGTGACACTAAAGTAAACTCATTTTTAAAAATGTTGGTACTGAATGCTTGTGATAGTTCCCATGCATTCGATGAGAGTTTGAAGTTTATGTTCAGCATATCTCAGATTTCTAGCGCTGGGACTGTTTTAGTAAATCATGTAAGTTTCTGAAAATAGGGGGTAAAGTCACAAGTTTGTCTTCAGATTAAAACAAAGCTAAGTAAAGCCCTAACATTAAAATCGGTTTATTTCGATCAAAAATAACTAGCAAACGCAAAAAAAAAGTTCTTCAACATTAAAGGCCTACAAACCTTTGAGACGTCAAACCCTTTTAGTGTTTTTTTTTTCAATACATCATATGTAGACCATGAAGGACATCAAAAGCTGTCAAATTAAACGTTTCAAATACATTTGCAAAACCAGACGTTAAGCCAAGTGAGCATTAAGAAAGCTCAGTTCCGAATGTTCAAATCCAAAGCTCACATCATGCTCCTTGTAGTTTCTGAATCCCAGCTGTCTTCTCCATAACAAAGCGGATGCAAA
The DNA here is from genome assembly GCF_018812025.1 of Megalobrama amblycephala. Classification (NCBI taxonomy): domain Eukaryota; kingdom Metazoa; phylum Chordata; class Actinopteri; order Cypriniformes; family Xenocyprididae; genus Megalobrama; species Megalobrama amblycephala. Next base: position 4,691,871 of record NC_063051.1, read on the forward strand.
ACACCATCCGTTTAATTCATTGACGAAACCAGATCTAGGGACCCCCAGTGCACAAATGTTCAGATGAGTCTCGCAAAATGGAAAAAAAATCCCAAAACAATGCAACAGAAGAATGCAGCCTGACACCAGGACACAAGTATTTCCATCGTTTTCGGGAGTAGAGGGATCTGTTTCTATGGTGTGAACGTCAGTCTGAGGACTGAAACCATTTCACAGTGTATCTAGCACCATTGTGGGAAGTTTCTCAGGAATCTCCGGCAAGATCGTTTCAACACTAAAGGGGAGCCGTCAGCTTGAGCTACCTTAGCTGTGTGAAACTGACCAAAAAAAAAAAAAAAAATATCTCTAAAAGTAGAAAGATGCAACATAATAAATAAGAGCAATAATGGTCCAGAATAGTTAAAATGTCGGTGGTTATTGTGCACAGCGGACATTTACATATATCATTTTTTTTTAACAAAACAAAAAAGTTGATTCAGCTGCACATCCACGTACAAATATAAAACAATACATACAAGAGTGGGATGTCTCCATAAAGGGAAAGGAGGTACAGTTCGCCCAACGGTTCAGTTTGCACCATTCACACAAATGTATGTGTACGTATTTGAGTGTTTGTGGGTAAGAGGACTATACATCCCCATTTCAGTGATGGAAATGAACATGAGTTGGCTCAGGGCAAGGTGAGGAAAAAAAAAAAATGGAGGCGAAGTACATCCCCGCTGTCTCGACAGCGTCCGTGGTGCTCAGAATGACTCATCGTGCCCGACTGAGAGGTCTCCCTTTGGGGTCGAAGCACGGGATGAGCCCTTGTCCATGCTCTCGGAGCCGGAGCTCTGGTGCTGCTGTTCAGAGCCGGCGCTGGAGGTGACTGTGGAGGACGAGGTGGAGGAGGTGCGGGTCTTCTCCTTAAAGTCTGTTATGATCACTGTGACGTTCCCCACAGTGATGGCCAGCTGCTGGGCTGTGCTCCTGTCAATGTTCTTCAGCTTGGGCCTGCCGACGTGGAGAGAGAGAGAAATATTCAGGAGGGTAGTGCGACAAAGAATGCTATTTAGATCACTAAAGTCAATTAACTTGGATTTATCTAAGCAAGTTTTTTCGACTCTTATTGTTCGAGTTCCCATTCATTCCCATTATAAGACTGACAGATGACAACGGTTGGAGTTAAAAATCATCATTTGTGTTCAACTGAAGAAACAAAGTCACCTACATCTTGGATGCGCTGGGGGTAAGCAGATAAACATCAAATTTTCATTTTTGGGTGAACTATCCCTTTAAAATGTATACATTTTTTTTTTTTTTTTTTAGAAAGTTAGTGATGGTTTCTCTAGATAAGACTCTTATTTCTAGTCTGGGATCGTGTAGAATGCTTTGAAGCTGCACTGAAACTAATTTTGACCTTCAACCGTTTGGAGGCCACTGAAGTCCACTATATGGAGAATGTTTTCATCAAAAACCTTAATTTCTTTTCGACTGAAGAGAGAAGGACATGGACATCTTAGATGACATGGGGGTGAGTAAATTATCAGGAAATTTTAATTTGAAAGTGATCTAATCCTTTAAATATAAAATATAATTAAAAACAGAAGAAAATGGTGAGGAGAAAAAAAAAAAAAAAAAAAAAAAGAAGAAGAGGTACAGATTCGCTCTGGGCCCATCCATAACAAACAATGAGTTTTCTATGGTTAGACAAAGGGGGAAAAGACCTGCTTTTTACCTTTCACAGTATTTGCATGATTTTGATTTAGAAATGCAGAAAAGAACAGGGGTATGGTCGTTTCATGCAAACTATGTTGAGGGTGCAAATACTTGTCCACAGTAAAAACAGTCCACCCACACAACTTTTAATTCAAAAGACAGAAGCAACTAACATGCTATTCTCTATTTAAAAAAGTAACAAAATAAAATCAAGTTCCATTATTAGAACTAACATTTAGGAGTAACAATCCCTAAAAACCATTTAGAATGCAGAAATGTGAGGTGAAAAGATGGTTGAGAAAAAATAAGGCCAGGTTCACATTTCCTAAACATTTGTTTGCTCTATCAGAAACCAGCAAAGTACACAAAGATTATCAGAGATCAGCAAGATTAACACTGAACAGCAGACATTTCAAAAGTTAAACATCACCAAAACTGACATTTATACAAAAGCTCACCACAAAATCTTTCCATATATTTCCAGGGTTGTGTGCATGGCAAAAGCACAAAGCTAAATCTCATTGATTGGCATTAGCCTCAGTTGTTAGTATGCCTCCAAGACAATGTGACACAATGAGCTCTGCTGGCAGAAGCAGACAGAAACAGAATGGTGGGACGGCAGCCAACAGGGCGTGTGTGGGAGTAAAACTGTGCTGCTCATTTGAGATCAGCCCACGACTCGCTCATTCAGAGAGAAAGAGACAGACACAGACAGAGAAAGAGAGAGAGGAGGCATTTGTGAATCAGAGCAGTTTCTACAGTGACTTTCGTCACTGCTGACTGCCAGCTTTGTTCACTGTCAGAGTGACTTACAACACATTCTCAAGCCAGATCTTCAACTGCAGTTATTATTATTATTACACTACCATTATTTGGGCTTTTAGATAGCAGCATTAAGCATGTTTATGTGACTGTATGGCAGTGTCTAGTGCTAATAGAAGTGTCTTTGCTTTTCCAGACTATCTGAGCATTGCTGAGGGGCAGGGCTTTGGGTACCAGCACCTGATTTGGTGGCACTGTTGAGTGCCCTCACAAAAATGACAAATTTAAGGACAGACACCAATACTGATGGGATACAACATTTATGCTGGCAGGAAAAATTAGTACAAAAGCCCTGTGGAGAGCGGAAACACAATCCAGAAGTCCAAAATACTACATGCGATGAAGTCCAAAACAATGAAGCAATGGGTTTCTTTTCTTTCTTTTTTTTTTAAAAAAGTATATTCTCCCCAATACTGCATTTATGTGATCAAAAATACAGTAAGAACAGTAATATTGTGAAATATTATTACACTGTTTTCTATCTTACTATATTTTAAAATGTAATTTATTCCCGTGATCTCAAAGCTGAATTTTCAGCATCATTACTTCAGTCTTCAGTGTCACATGATGCTTCAGAAGTCATTCTAATATGCTGATATGGTGCTCAATTTTTTTTTATTATCACCATCAAAGTTGAAAACAGTTGCTCTGCTTAATTTTTTTTAATGTAATAGTTATAGTTTTATAGGTAATAGTTTTTTTCAGGATTCTTTGAAAAAGAGCAACATTTATTTGAAATATAAATCTTTTGTAACATTATAAATCACTTTTGATCAAATTACATTTATTCAACAAGGACACATTCATAATTTCCTTTCAAACAAAAAACTGTGGTCATATACTGACCACAAACATTTGAAAGGTAGTGTACATGTTAAACAAAGTTGATCGGCTATCTAGTAAACAGCAGGAGTGTGAAAAAAGTGCTGGCATTTTGGTTGATTGGTACTCAATTACAGTAGGTATGCAGGCATAAGGAAGGAAGGAAGGCAAAAGGAAGATTGAACAATTTTTCACTCTATACATATTGTGTCCAGCCACATACATCGGAAGAACTTCACAGTGGAGCGGTAACTCCTCACAAATTTTGCTATGAAGCAAATTTGGAACAGGGTTCCCTTCAAAAAAACAAAGCAGATTTGTCATTACAGAATGCTGTGGGGAAACTGCTGTCGCTCCACTCCACTCACTTGCTTTGCTGCTATATGATCCTGTCGCTACTTTAATAAAAAAAAGAATAAATACAAAGATAAAGGTGAGATACCTGGAGATGTGGGAGTTCTTGGTTTTGGTTGTGGATTTGCCGGACTGAATGCTGTTTCGTTCACTGGGTGGGCTTTGATGGCTGTCTGACTTGGGTCTGTAAAGAGAAACTCTTTTGGTTAAACATGCCATAAAACAGAAAACCAGACAGACATTTCTCAAATTCTTATTGGCGACTAAACGGACTTGTTCTTTTTGCTGTTGGGTTTCTTGGTGATGGCTGGGGTGATTTCTTTCTCCCGGTCCTTCTTCTCTTTCTCAGGCTGCTCTTTCTCGCTCTTGTCCTTGTCTGTGTGTTCACTGTCGGGTGGATTTCTGTCTGGACGCTCCCCCTCAGCCCGATCTTTCTCAGGCCTCTCGGGCTTTTCCTTCTTCTCTTTCTTTGGGGGAGGAGGGGTGGCGTACTGCTGGGCCACCTGCTGTGCCACCAGCTGGGAGTTTATCCGGGGTTTCCTGTGGGGCCGAACAGAGTTGATAGTATCAGAGTGGCACAAACTCAGTCTTAACAAATAGAGTAAACTCTTCACTCAACTGGTGAGCCTTTAGGTTATAGACAAGTACAAGTTCAATATCTAAAGCATGTCCTTTTCAAATGAATGATCTTGGTTCAACACAAGCTCCAACATCTCTGCATTTGATTACCACAGAAAATAACCTTGCCTTGTCCCTCAGGTTTAGGGACTGGGAAAAACCCATTGCATTTACAGAGATGAGGTACCATTCATGCAGTAAGCATTCAGAACAAGTTACAAAGCCACGTTTGCTACTAGTGGTTAGGAGCTCATTTAAATTGTTGCTGTTATATCTGTTATATCAAGCAGCACTCACTAAAACAATGTACAGTACCAAAAAGTCCGCTCTCCATCGCATGTCTGCATGTAATCTACCTCAGTCAGTGTTTACACAAAACCATTTTAAAGCACAGATTTTATGAGTTGTGATGAAGACATTAAGACATACCTAGCCAGGTAATGTCCTCCGCAGGCATTTCAGTGACTAAAACCCTTTCACTGGTCCCTGAATGCGATGACGGCCCATCGCCAGCTGTGTGGGTCTGCTGAATGTGTAATCTCATTACTCTACTCCTTTAATAAATGACCGTGAGGATCACAGGGTGGGACATTTGCAGCATGTCATTGTCATAGGGACTAATCAGATTAGCTAGAAGGTTTGGCCCCATTTGTCACAAACCGGAAAGAAAGCGGTTTTCAGTTTGGTTCTCCTCTCAAACAAACAAGCTCCATCAAAACTTGGGGTATACATATAAAAAGTAGCACAGAGAAGAAAGTGTTTACTTTAATATTCACAAAAGCAGAATATCCATGCAGCTCTTTTCGGTCAAGGGCAGTCCAAAAAAAGGGCCATAAAACTAGTCAAACAACTTGATCTCAAATCTAATGAAGCTATAAAATAGCTTTGCCTGAGGAACAGACCAAAATATAACTTATTTACTGAAATCAGATATTCATGTAAAGTAATTTCTTACAGATTTTCTTTATGTATTTGAAAGTTCAAACATGAGAACTTAGTTTACAAAAGTGCAAGCCTGAACCGAGGCTGAGGAGACACTGCACAATATTCATCTCTTCTCATGTGCAACATGAATATACCAGGTTTACAAGAAACCAGTTAAGAAGTGATTTATAAAACTGAGAATATGAATTCCTTTTCTAATGAATAATATCACTTAGGGGTGTGTGATTAATTGTAATTGATTTTTCGATTTTGGTTTCCAACGATTATGAAAACAAGATAAACGTTGTGAAAAGATTATCGTGCGGCTGCCACATTTCTTCCCGCGCACATTCCTTTCCTTCACAGGGGTGCACTTTTGTTCCCCCCTAAAACCCCATCTTGACATCCAAATCCGCCAAGTAAGTGTAAAATTCAGTCAACTGTTGCTAAACTGCAGGACATGCTTAATACTAAACAGTGTTATTAAAAGTGTATTAAGCTGCGAAAGAGATACTGTTCCCTAGGCAGCCACCTGTGCGACCTTCGACTCCGAGACGGGGCGATACGTGCCTAAACTGTAAAATAGCCTACACACAAATATGTCGAAATGCAGTATCCTTGTAAACACAGTCGGTTAGGTAAACACTGAGAAAGAGCCCATGTATAACAGTATATTGGATCAATGCATTAGCTCTTAAAGTGACAGCAGCCTAATAAATCTGCTGCAGTCATTATTGTTGTTAATCAAATAACATAAGACAAAGATAAAATCACTCAGTGCTCTTGAATGAATAAACTGTAGTTTTAATAAGGATTAGTCTATATTTAATGTATACAGCACTGATATTTTACATTTGATTCAATTTCTGAATACCAATGTTAGTACATCTTCCTGAAAAGCAGTATTTTTTTTTGTTCCATTTTAGTTTTTGTTATTTTTGTTTGTAATTTAGTTTATTTGTTCTTATGGTATTGCTGACTTGTCTTCTGTATCTGTTTGAGGACTTTTACTTACATTAACCTAGAATTAGTTTTTGCTGAAGTATTGATAATTGTGAAATTTCACTGATATTTAAAATGACTCATATCATGAAATAAGACTTTGATTCATATCACCCACCTATAATTGTGGTAAATAATCGTGATTTCAACATTGAGCAAAATAATCGTGATTAGGATTTTTGGCATAATCCAGCAGCCCTAGTATCTATGTGGGTAAGGAAACCTTTCTTTTGCTTCTGTGCGCACACACATTCTGTAACGGTGGAATGACAGGCAGCGGCTGCGCGCTGGAGGCTCCCTCTCCTCGGCGCGGTGTTGAGTTAATTAAAAGCCGAGGGGCTGTGTCTGAGATCTGAGGCAGAGCGCCATGCAGCCCGAGCCAACTCGCGTTCCTCAAGCATAATGGCCAACATCTGGCAGCAGCTGGGGGTAACAGAGGATTTCAACTGATCATGGGGGAAGAGCTGAAGCCCGCAAGTGTTTTTTGCTTTGTCTAAACATTTAGACTCAGGAGTCCTCTTCACCTCAATATTTCAGATCAGTCGCAGTAGGGAATGTTTAGCTGTTTAGATGGCGGTTAGATTCTTAAAACTCATGAATGAAAGATTACGGTCAGACACGTACTCTACGTAAATGCACAAACATGAAGGTTTGGCCAATGCATTGCACTGTCTGCTTAACATGTGTTCTTATTCTAACAGTAAACACAGAAAATAAGCCTGAGAATTCAACGCGAGTTATCATTTCGGAATATAACACCACAAGAAAATGAGTCTGAATCATTGTGTTCACATATTTGTGTAGAGGACGTTTATGACTGCAAGAAAGCATGCATAATAACAACCCATCCACACATTGCACTGACTGGCTATGACTGCTGCACTGCACAGCATTTGTTGCAACAGGTTGTCATTAGAATCATGTCATGTTGTGCCTGGTTAGGAGCGTCACAGAATAATAAACGAGGCACAATGCAATGGAAGTACTGATAGAAGCAGCTCTAGTGATCCAAAGACCTACTGGTGCCCTTCAACTCAAAATCAATAGACAACCCTGGATAAAACTAACAGCTGTCTACTGGTTGTTTGAAGAAAACCTGTGGTCCTTAGATTGCGATGGCTCTTTCACTCCACACACTGATGGGATACAGACGCCTTTTTCGTAGAGACCAGCCAATGAGAAGCCAATCAATCCCTCATAATGGGGAATCATGTTCAAGAGGCCAGCACAACTCCAATCAATACAACCTCTGCAAGGAATCTAGATGAGCTTCAGGGCCCGCTGGCAAAAGATACTGGAGAGCATCTTTTAGAGCATGTGGGAATAGTTTGCATTAGGTCTGTGCTGGTCAAGGGAAGAAAAAAACAAAGATCAGGAACTAACATACTGCAGAATAACTGATGAAAAGCAAACAATTTTAAAAATGAAAATATACAAAGTTACATTTATGCTATAAAGGCAACATATCCGTTCCAGAGTATGATAAAACTATGAAGGATTAAAAAACATTTTTGATTAGAAACAATTTACATTTTACATACTTTTGTTAGCTATGACTAAGATTCTGCCAAGACAGGCATGTTGACATTTTTTTTAATTTGTCAATTCAAGTGCAAGATGTGAAAGAGAACTTAATTTAGTATTCACACGCTGAGACGTGGCTTGTGCGCTTCAGATGTGCACAGAGAAAAGTTCTCACACAACGTGCACAAGTTCTCTTTCCCGTTCTCTATCTTGCGCTTGTTTAAATTGGCAAGGCTTAAAAACGCGCAACTGTCCTGAATGTCTTTCACGTTCCCCAGGCAGTCCTTATTGTCAAGCCCTACCCAGTGTTTTTGTTATTGTTTTGTGTCTGTCTGATTTAGCACTGAGTGCCTGTATAAACACAGAAGGCAATGTGTGTCGTTTCAGTCTAACTTGCACTTGCTCGCTATCGTTAGACGTAATGCTTTGAGCATACGGCACTCGCATTGAACAAAGTTTACCAAAAGTGACTTTTGTCTACGTTTTTGACCATTGCTGTTATAACGAATTGGGAAGCAAGAATGTTCCCAGACAGGAGATGTATATGATGCAGGCAGCAGCTCTATCACCACTGTGTCTCCTTCACTTGCCATGCTGATCAGCAACAAACCAACATGTGAGGAATTGTGATGTCAGCAACAGATTAACATGATAAAAGTTGACTGGGAAGCTAGTGTCATGAAAAACGTGTGCAGAGCTTATCCATCGACAGAAACATACATTAACGAAACATATTATGTGTCTTCAGATTTGAGATTAACCGTGTGCTGAACTGTGGGTGAGAGAGCGGTCCATCCACTGTAGTACATTTAGCACTGGGGAATTTGCTCTAATCCAGATAGGGTTTTTGTCAAAAGTGCACGATCCTCCACTTAACAGGGACTTGGCTTAGTTTACCTCCTGAGGGGGATCCAGAAATCCCTTCCAACCTGAGGTTAGCCTGGGAGTCTCGCGGCAGACAGGCCTGTGATTGATTTGATTAACCTCCCCTCGGTGGATCTCCTGCCACGCGGGGAGATTTGTATCAGGGGCAGTTCAGCGAGACAGAAACAGGCTGAGTGTTTGAGCCATGAATCAGTGCCAGCTGTAACTCGGCCACGAGAGCTCACTGGCATGTAAGGACTGCTGTCAACACTCCCTGAGCACGACAAAAACCACACAATACATTATTTACTGATCGACACATGACTGCCTCATCACAACCTCACCCTGTTGACTAGGACTCGTGTATGAACACAGGTGGCACCTCTCCAGTGGAAAGAGAGTAATGGCATACACTTTGAGATGGACACTGACCAAACTCACATTAGCAAACAGACGTTGGTTGCCAAGTCAAGGGAAACTTGAATGGAGTTGAATGAGAGAGGTCACTGTGGTTGAGGGACTGTGTTTTGGAAATTCATACTACTCTTACTATGGATTAGTCAGGGCATATGCCACATTTAATTTCACTTGAATGAACATGACGCTGTGAGGGACAATGTACTGTTGTATACTTTGTTGCCCATCATTCAGCTGACAAAACAGAGTATGTATTTTCAAAACATTTCCTGTTGACAAAAATACTGTGCTGTGAAAGTGGCATGACGTGAAGCCAAGTATGGTGTCCCATACTCAGAATTTGTGCTCTGCATTTCACCCATCCAAGTGCACACACACACACACACACACACTCACTCACAGCAGTGAGTATTGAACACACACACACCGTGAACACACCCCCAGAGCAGAGGGCAGACATTTTTTGCTGTGACACCCGGGAAGCGATTGGGGGTTAGGTGCCTTGCTCAAGGGCACCTCAGTTGTGGGTAATGAGAGTGTGAGAGAGCACTATTCACTCACTCCCCCCACCTACATTTATTGCTGGTACTGAGACTCAAACCCGTGACCTTCAGGTTACAAGTCTGACTCTCTAACTATTAGGCCATAACTGCCCCAATAAATAATACAATTACACTGTGTAAATTATACAGTAAGACAAACTACTGAATGGACTGTATCTCCCTCCCTCAGAACCTTATTTTCATTTGCATCAAATTAAATGTTGCCCACCTCTAACTAAGGTACAGTTCTCCTGTATATAGTATGTGTACTGTGCATTGTGGATTTTCTTTATGCATGAAGAATCCGAATGACCTACATTTGACAAAATCTGCAGTACACAATATAGCACACTGTGTAGAACACTGTATCCCACAATGCAATCCACTTGACAACCCATTCCATTTACAGTTTGACTAATGAACTGGAAGAAACATCAATCATTATTTACCCTACAACTTGACTCGTGACTTAACCTGGCTAAAGAATTATATAAGAATTTCTTATGCAAAAATTGATTAAAAATGTAAAATATTCATATTTACTTCCAAGAAGAAAAATGAATGGCACTTAATGAATTAAATTGCAATGTGTTGCAGCATACTTACGTTTACTAGGCGGTATGCAGTAAGAAGTAGGGCTGGGCGATATGGCTGAAAACTGTATCACGATATCAGTGTTTCATATCAGTCGATATCGATAATTATTGATATTTTTATGACCCATTTAAAATAAGGACCAGGAGAAAAATATATTACATTTAAACATTTTTATTTTAAACTTAACCTTCCTCTGATCATAATCCCCTCAGTTATTAAGACAGAAATGTCAACAACCATGGAAAACTTGAATAATTAAAATGTAAAAACAAGTCTAAAGTCACAATGAACACACTTCCTCTTTTATTTACAATTTCACTCATTTTCTGCTTATCAGTCGCCTGTTACTGAAGAGGAATCCAGCAGACCAGCACGAGACAACGATATGGCGCAACCAAAATTGTTACTGTTACATGATTGGCTGTTAGCGTCACTCCCTACGTTGCTAGGTTACCAGAGAGTGAGTGCCTTTGTTAATGCAACCAAACTTGCTTCGCAACCACCGTTTTCTTCCGACGAAGAATAAAAAATATTTAATGTTTTATCTAACACATTTTTTATTGATATCGATCACGTCTATCGCGATACATATCGTTATCGTTTTATCGCCCAGCCCTAGTAAGAAGTATGCTAGTATTCCACTCCAAACATAGACCTACTGCTCAAGCCCTTGTTGGACAGAAACCAACTTGATTGGAAGGGAAGCCTCAGATAAAATCAAGTGAAAATGCACAGACCACTAAAAGTCACAAACACTACACAATCTTTAAGATCTAGAAGTTTCATTACAAAGAACTGGGCCCAGTTGCAACCAACCCCTTAAGCTAAGAAAATGTATTTTATTTATAACTATGGGTTATCACAAGGTTTTCTAAGCATAAAGGGTTATTCACCCAAAAATGAAATTTCTGTCATTAATTACTCACCCTCATGTTGTTCCACACTCACAAGACCTTCGTTCATCTTCAGAACACATATGAAGATATTTTTGATTAAATCCAAGAGGTTTTTTTTTATCTCCCATAGAAAGCAACAAAATTACCACATTCAAGGTCCAGAGAAGTAGTAAAGACATCGTTAAGGCCGTAAAAGAGGAAATTGTTGAATAAAGTTATTTATTTTTTTGTTGTTATTTTACACACAACAGGTATTATCGACGCTTCATAACATTAAGGTTAAAGCATTGTAGTCATGTTGACTATTTTAACAATGTCTTCTTTTCTTGACCTTGAATGTGGTAATTTCGTTGCTTTCTATGGGAGATAAAAAAACAATCTCTGCTTTCATCAAACATAACTTAATTTGTGTTCTGAAGATGAACAAAGGTCTTGCGGGTTTGGAACGACCTGAGGGTGAGTAATTAATGACAGAATTTTAATTTTTGGGTGAACTAACCTTTAAGGGGCTTCTTGTACCCGGCTATTGCCCTTTATCTGTTGAATACAAAAAACACAAAAATACAAAAACAAAATAAATAATTACATCTCGGTAATTATATTACCAAACAGAAAAAAGGCATTACATAATATAAATTATTAATTTTTAAATATACCACTGGTCAATTTCTAATTGTAGGACTGTGTGAAAACAAGCCTTGGTCTGAGAAGCCCCCCATGGTGGCATGTGTCACTTTAAACTGATGCGCTGTAATTAATGACACCACACATGGAGGCTATTTAATTCCTGGAGCGGTTGGCATTTCTGTGAGGCTCCAGTCTAGGCTTCAGTTACACAAACGTTAGTGGTGCAGTAAATTATGGTTGCGTTAAATGAAACAGATTGCTTGTAGAGGCAAGACAGAATGAGAGAACGCTCCAGTGAAGAGAGGCTACAAAAAAGCGCTCAATTAACACAGCTCTCCAATTCAAGTGCAGCATAAGCAGGCAATCATGGTCATTGACTCTTACATGCTATGGGGCCACAAAGTGCCCTGAAGAGAGGACAATCAGATCAATGGGATACATATCTGCTACTTATGCATGGTACTGGACTACAAGGCACTGTACCTTTATAGGCAGAGTGCAATCTAAAAAGCAATCTGTTGTCATTTAAAGGACAAGGCTAGTTAAAGACTCTCTACTGAGCCTATGGATTTAATTCATCTCAGATGGAGGACTCTGAATGAAAAAAAAAAAAAAAAGCAGTGCAAAAAACATTAATATTTGTCCTAAAAATTCGCTTTTTAGACATTTCCTAAAAGCCTCCGTGAATTTCACCACTAGATTTAACGTCATTCGCCTCTTACATCACGGCAAACGCGACAGTTATGTGCAGTGGCAGTTCGCGGAGTGCCTTGATCCTCTGGCGTAGCAGCATTAAGCGTTTGGCTGGTGGGGGATGATGAAGCTGCCATGTGTGCGCGTGTTGAACAAGCTCTGGGACCGGGCTCCCATAAGCCATTCTACTAAGCGATTAGTGGCTTTGTGCCTGCTGTACAGAACGGAGATAGCGAAGAGAGCACCTAGAGAACAGGCCCTGGGTTCCTGTTCTGTCGCTCTCGACTGGGTGGAGGACATTAAACATTCATCTCCACCTTCTGGAGGGATTCTGCCCTCCTTCTTCCCTGAGGAAATTGCTCTCTGGGGAGAAGATCTCAGCTGTGGTGAAAAATTTAACTGCTCTACCAAGATGTGGATGTGAAATGCAATGTGAAAAATGGGGCAGTTAGCCGATAACTTAAAGCAAGTAAATAAATAAAAATAAAAACCAAACAGCAGCCCAAATGCAATCTGCTGGGGTTTTTTTCTCTGCACCAATTTTGGGGGGGAAAATCTATGGAATGCTGCAGAATAGATTCAAACACGGCAAAATGTACTAAATGGAACAGAGAATTAAACTCCATTAGAATGAAAGCTTATGAAATCAGCCAAAGTATTTAAAAGCCATTATACACAAATTGAGAAGCAGAAAAGGTTGATCGTCACCTTAGGAGCTCAAAGCAGTTTAATTTCCTATTAATTTTATAAACTAACACAATTTCTATGACTAAATTAGCATTGTCTTGTTGGCCATTGTGTTCACGCGCTCATCAGATATGTCTGTGATTGGCTACAAAAACATGTTGTAAACAGGCATCAATGAAGCTCCTCACTGAGCGCTTACACAGATACACACGGGAGCGTTTGAAAGCGGGGGTCTATCAGCGGACAGGCCTACTGATAGACGCCTGCTTTCAAATGCTCCCGCTTTCAAAATGCTTTCAAATTCAAACACTTCCGTGTGCTGTCAAACACTCCTATGCGTTGATCATTGTAGCCAATCACAGACATATCTGTTGAGCACGTGAACACAATGGCCAATCAGAGGCGTTTACGAATCTGCTCAACAGTGCTCAAAGTGTAACATTTTTAAAGTGTCAGTACTCTTCAGTACTTTTCACAACACTAGACTAAAAATTACAAACATTAAATGTACAAAATAAAATTTAATTGGACAAATTATATATATATATATATATATATATATATATATATATATATATATATATATATATATATATATATATATAAAAGACTGTTGCCAGTACAAAGGTTTTGTTTTGTTTTTTTTTTTCCCCTCACAACACAAACATGGGATTTGTTCCTCGAGTGGCATAAAAAAAAGATATGCCCTGCATTTTGTATTTGGAAATCAGGCACAGACTCTGTGTGGGCCTGTTCTAGCAAAAAAGCAACAGTAAAAAGAACATCTCTTTCTCTCTAAACATCTCTTTCGCTTTTTGATCCATCCAAGAGAAGCTTCCCGTGTTGTCTGACCTTTCACCAAAGGAAACCACACAATTCCCCTCATTACTCAGACTGCAAACCAGGTGTAGTGTTTGTGTTTAATCCACATAGGGACCAATCTATCAGCAGAAGCTTTCAGTGTTTCTTTTCATATGACGACCTGAAAGGGCGATTCCTTTTCTATCAGACTCAACCTTGTGTCCTGCCATTGCCTCTGACCTGTATAATTACAGGTCACTTTTCAAATTAGTATGAACGAGCTAAAGGCTGTGCAATATGCACCCTATTCAACACAACAATTTACTGAATATTTATGTCTAGACTGGCATGCTCTGCTAAACTAATAAGTAAAAATGCAACAAAGAAGCGCTTTTTGTTTAGCGCTCAAATAGAAAACCATGTCTTGTCACTGAACTGCTCCTTTGTGATTCACTTTTGCACTGAGAGTAAAGTTTCAATACAGAGTTTTACTCCCACACTCAAATAAAATATATGGAGACAGTGGGCCTACAAAGTATTTGAACACAAGTCACACTTAAAGTCACTGCATTAAAACATACAGTAAAAGCAAGGGGCATTTAAAGACATTTTTGAAGTACACTCTGCAAGCAGAAAATTTTCACAAAAAGTATTAATTTATTAAAACAACAGAAGCTTGGGTTAAAATTAAGACAAACAGTATTTAAAGACTGGTTGTCAAAAAAAAAAAAAAAAAAAAACTAATACAATTTTTTTTTATTTTTTAATCAAGTTGTTTAAAAGTAAGATGTTGCTTGATTTGATATTCTGTATGTGAGAGTCCAAATACTTCTAGGGGCCAGAGTTTTCAAATACACTGCTGGTGTAAAATAAAACTTTCACATGAAGAGTCCACAGAAAAGATATTTCCCTTGCCATCACCTTCATACATTATCTGCAAATCCATGCCCTCACTGCTCTGAAGAATTTCAATGTCATATAAAAACACATCAGCAAGCAATACAGTAGGCCGACTAATCCTCTTAGCGCTAACATCTATATACAAGCAGAGCTGCAGATTGTAATAGCTTTATATTTCCCTTCGGCAAAAACAGATTCCAGCTCATATCAAGACAAGCTGTCAGTCACTTCGTCTTCCATTGTCTGCCTTACCATCTTCATCAGCGCTCTGCTCCGCAGACTACTGCAAGGCAGCGTCTCTCACTCGAAACAGCTTCAGCTCCTACTCAGTTAGCTGATTAAGTGTGGTCACCGAACGTCACTGACTGTGTTACGTGATATATGCATGAGTCAGGCGAACGGCAGCCTCCTCTGCTCCACTGACTGAATGACATGCGGTGGGTGAAGAGGAGGAGGAGAGCGGTAGTTGAAGGAGGGTGAGCCCAGTGCTTCCCTGCGTTGGGTAATGATGTGCTCCATTCTGCCTTCCCTCTGAGAGCCTCTTGGCTGAGTGAGCACATCCCAACAGAGCCGTCCATCAAACTCAGCATGCAGTGGCCCACAACCCCCTCCTCACAGCGCACATACACGTACAACACGCACACTCGCTCTCTTGCATTCATTCACTCACTCACTCTATTCTTTTGGGTCCTTTTTTATCTCCTCCCTGGTGCCTTGTCATCTGGCTCCCTTCAGAATCACATGGCCAGCAATTTCTCTGTTGCTAAATCACTTTCAAGCCAATTTCAGCCCACCCAAACACACACACACACACGATTCAAACTTAATACTAAGCATCAACCAGTATCACCAGGACAGTGAGGTCCAAAAGTCTGTGAATTCTCTTAAAATCTGGGATTCAACATCTTATTTAAACCTCAAAATAATCAGAAAGGTATAAGAGTTTGAGAAGTATAAAATGTAATATTAGTTTTAATATGTAAAACAATTAAGATCAAAATCAACTTTAGACGGATAATATAAATTAATATTAAAAATATATTAGAAACAAAACATTTTCACTAGTGGTGTCAGACTTTTGGACCCAACTGTATAGTACAATTTAAAGCTGCTGTCCGTAAGATTTTCCTCTTAGTCGCCATCTCTGTTTGAAACCTGCAATTGCAGTTATATGCAGAATTATCATCTTTACGTGCATTGTGCATTGGCACAGCTCGTCAGCGAGGAAGAATCTAATGTTTGCTGTCAGTCACCATACCGGCGTGGATATCACAGATTGAATTTTAACTGGAAAATGTTCCTGCCACTCTTGTTCTGACCAACTGAGGGAAAAAGCATTAAGCCTACAATAAATAGCACTGCCAATGGTGTTTAAATTTAACGATCGCTTAGCTCATATCGCATCAAACCGTGCAAAATTATTGTTGTTATACCTGTATAAATGTTCATTACCTGTTGGTATATTCCGCCAATCCCAAAAAACAAAATGGCCATATATTGTTTGATGAATCAGTCTGGCTAACATATTGGTCTATCACTACTCAACACCTCTATTTGACCTCTACTAGACAAAATCTCATCCATGTATTCCGATCTCTTATTTTCGCTCTAGTCTACTGAAAGACCCTTATTGTGCTCATTCACTTAAATGTCTACAATCTCATTAAGAAGTTTTAAACCCTCAATTAACACAGTGGTATAGATTAAAAGCTTATGCCTGTGGTTTAGAGCAGGTCTAAATGCTGATAACTGTGGATAAGCAAAAGTGTGTCTAAGTGTGTTTGTAGAGGCATGGGGGAATTTGACACAGTGTTAGCACAGTCTGATTATGTAATTTCATTATCCTCAACAATCTGCACTCATGCAATGACGAAGAAAATTACTGGATTGTAAATCTCTGCTCCATCAATTACACACACCGAATCCAAGCCATCCTTGTTGATTTCACGAATCAATAGAGTCAAGACAATATTATGTTATTCCAAGCGGAACAAGGCACTTAAAGCCTCAATTTCCCATAGACTCAAAAAAAATCAGCTGAACAGATTGTATGAAATTCTTGCACCGTGACATACTCAATATTCCATCTGCTTGCTCTGCTTGTCTACCTTTACACGACACGCGAGAGAGACGGTCAACACTGAAACAGCCTGTTGAGTATCATGGGTGGGAATGTTGAAGACACCTCACCATTTGACTGAATTTTGAGTTAAAGAGAACAGTTGCCAAATTCTATGGAAAGATTCCGTAAAAAACCCATAGTAAAATGTCTGCTCTGGCCTATCAACAGAAATACAATAAGAGGCGGCTCTGCAGCTTTCATTCAGTGTAAATGAAATAACACATCAGAACAAGCTTAAACTGTCAATCAGTGAGACTAATCAACTATTGAATGTGTACATACATATACACTGAGGAGTTAATACATGTTCCCTTTAAATGTAAATGTATTTTGCTGCTGCAGATACATCTAGAAAGCCGTTTCTGCAAGGTTGCACACAGCAAACATCTATATCTGCAATGTTTTGTCCTGTGCATGCTTTATCAATAAACAGAATTTTTAATAATGTAAAAGTCAAATGATTTTTGCAGCTTAGTCCAAGAAACTGCAATGCATCTGTGAATCGATTTTCCCCACCGCTATCACTGAGTGTGAATAATATAAAAAGTTTGAGAAGAAAACTGGACAAGCACTGGGGAAGAATTGATGGGGAAATCTACTTTCAATTAATTAACATTAGTTAATGCATTAGGTATCACAAACTAATAATGAACAATACTTTTACAGCATGTATCAATTGAGGTCCATGTTAAATTATATATCATTTATATATATACTAATATGGTAGCACTATATTTTACAGTCATGTTTCGCATAAACATACCATGTACTTATTGTAGTAATGACACTAACTGGGTAATAACTAGGTACTAACCCCGAAACTACCCCTAAACCTAACTTTAACCCATGTAGTTACCTTATATTACTCCGTACTTTTGTGGGTAAGTACACTGTAAATAAATTCAAAGTGCACATACTGTAAAATAAAGTGCAACCACTAATACATTGGGAATATTTCAAGTTGTATAATTTAGCAATCCATTATGAACTAACATGAATTAATGTCCAAAATCATAAGTTAGCATTACCCTATATTAATAAATATAAAAAGTAATTGTTTTTCAATTTTTCTATCGTTAACAGACTGAACATTCTTGTAAGGAGTTACTTTTAAAGGAATCAATTAACATTCGAAATCAGGCACACTTAAAACGTAAAACGTTTCTTGTGGCTTAAATGTTTGCTTTGC
Source organism: Megalobrama amblycephala (assembly GCF_018812025.1). Lineage (NCBI taxonomy): Eukaryota > Metazoa > Chordata > Actinopteri > Cypriniformes > Xenocyprididae > Megalobrama > Megalobrama amblycephala. Next base: position 4,709,970 of record NC_063051.1, read on the forward strand.
GATTGATTATCAATATCGACACAGGAAGAAACAAAACTACTCGGACACTTGTTTAAAAGGAGGAAAAACTTTAGCAGGGACCTGGCAGGGAGCTTCAGGGGAAGTAAAAGTACACCCGTATTGAAGATCAAGGTAACACAAAGGCCAAATGGCACTTCCCCCTGATCCGGCACATCAATCAACTTAAGAAACCCCTAATGGATTCTTCCCTCTAACCTGTGGGTGACTGATATGCATCTTGGAACATAGAAACCACGGAATCTGATACTGAAACAAGGTGTCGCATTCTTCACTCCTGTTCTCAGGATTCCAATGTAATATTAAAACGTGATGCTTTAAGGTCTGCAAGGAATGCTGTGCGAGGAAATTTGATTTGGATGGGCTCAGAGGAAAGAAGATAGTTCTGAAGCTTTGCTTGAGGCTTGAGTGTTTTTTTTTTTTTTTTAGTTCAGATTAGTAAGAACGGAAGATTAAAGCCATCTCAAGGCAACTTGAATCCAAAAGTGCTACCTCACAAATAATATAGACCACACTTCTAACATATCATGGAACAAGCCCGCAATGATTCAGTACAAATTTTTGCTGGGTTGACAGTAGCATAACCCTAGATAACCTCTACTGCCATGGTAACACAAAGCGAATGAGTCTATGAAGTGTGCAGCTGCTGTGTGGGAAAAAACAGCGAGAGACATGCCCTCCGGCAAAGATGTCATCCAACTCTTACAATCCTGCAAGTTGTGGATACACAAGAATGAAAGCCAAATATATAATTCATTCAACACTTCATTAGCACACTATCGAGCATCAAATAGCCCAGTCTATAAGTGAACATCCAAACCTTTATGAGATCTGTTAGTGATTCAGTTGAGCAAAAGAGAATGTTATGCTCAGTTAACAATTTTCCCTACAAGTTGCCTTTAATTATCATCCTAAAAGTCGACACCATGCACACTCTCCTGCAGCCAAGTTCAAGGCACACTGCATGAAAATAATCAATCTGCCTGAATCCAATGTGCTCAGGAATCAGATTAAAGGATTAGTTCACTTCAGAATTAAAATTTCCTGATAATTTACTCAACCCCATGTCATCCAAGATGTTTGTCTTTCTTTCTTCAGTTGAAAAGAAATTAAGGTTTTTGAGGAAAACATTCCAGGATTTCTCTCCATATAGTGGGGACTTCAACAGTAACCAATGGTTTGAAGGTCCAAATTGCAGTTTCAATGCAGCTTCAAAGGGCTCTACACGATCCCAGCTGAGGAATAAGGGTCTTGTCTAGCGAAACGATCAGTTGTTTTCTAAAAAAACAAAAATATATACTTTTTAACCACAAATGCTTGTCCTGTACTTGTTCTGTGATCATGCAAAGACTAAGTTGAAAGCCGTTTACAAAAAAAAGGTAAAACAACGATGTCAGACGATTTTGAAGTTGGAGGAGATGGAAATGAGATGGAGTTTTTCGCCCTACCGCGGTACTTCCGCCTATGTCACGTGTGACATTTCTAACGTGACTACGTAATGCGTGATGCATCGCAGAGCTAGTGCAAGACAAGCATTTGTGGTTAAAAAGTATATAATTTTTCCATTTCGCTAGATAGGACCCTTATTCCACAGCTGGGATTGTGTAGAGTCATTTGAAGCTGCAATGAAACTGCAATTTGGACCTTCAAACCATTGGCAACCATTGAACTGGACTGTATGGAGAAAGATCATGGAATAATTTCTTCTTTTTCGACTGAAGAAAGAAAGACATGAACATCTTGGATGACATGGGGGTGAGTAAATTATCAGGAAATTTTAATTCTGAAGTAAACTAATCCTTTAAGCTTCACAACCATCCCGACACTTTAAACAGACTTTCTTTACATGACAAAAAAAAACCAAAACAAAAAAACATGCATCACTTATCTACAAGCATCCTTGCACAGGGGGTTGCTGCATTCTTTGAACTCCAAAGACCAACAAAGATAAAATAATTGGTGAGAGGAATGCGTTATCACACCACAAAGACCCATTCACTGAGGGGAAACCGAGATAAAAGGTGCTGAGATGGGAGCATAAACTGCTGCACCCTCTTAAGAGAGCGCATCGTTTCTCTGCGCGCACCCCACGCTCCCTCCTGTGCACCACTGGAATACATCAAACGTGGACAAGATGGCTAATTAGTCCTCATTACAAAGAGAGCCAGGCTTCTTACATCAGCAAACAATCGCATCCATCAAAGCTTGACAGCGCAGATCAAACAGAGACAGAGCGTGCGATTTCTATTTAGCAGACTGATAGGAGCTGGGATGCTGCCAGAGAGAGTGAGACGAGGGGTTTCCGACACGCATGGCATCATTTCCTGTCATTACCACAAACGTAACGCGCCTGCTTTGCGCAAACAGATCCACGAGCTAAGCTCGGTTTTCGAAGGGAATAAACAGACTAATCGTTATTGACAAATATGCCGCTTTGGAGTGTCTGACTTCTCCCAACACCTCTTCTTTCCCCAAATGTCAGAAAAGTACTGGGTGTAAAAGAGCAGATGAAAAGGTTAGAGCACGGGGATTACTGCGTGCGGCCGCATATTACTCATAGCTGTAGACACCACATCAGTCAGCTGATGAGAAGTGTTGGCGGGTTCACACATCATAACAAACAGCGCAGGCCAGACAGACGTAGAACATACGTAACTGAGGATACACCGCTACTCTGCTTACAGGAATGCAACCACGATGGCATTTTAGGCAAACTGAAAACATTCATTTGTCGATTTAATCTGTGATTCTCAATCCTGGTTCTGGAGTGCCCCTTATTTAACACACCTAAAATAATATTAGCATACTAGCCTGCAAAGTAGTATGCAAAAAGAAGTAATCAAATATATTGCATGGTCAAATAAGAAAATGAAGCAGTCGAATAATACATAGATACTGAAGCGTGATGCCAAGAGCTTAAAGCCATTATAATTTGAAAAAAAAAAAAAAAACAAATGACAAAGAACTGTAAGCCTTAAGAGCTATAGGTATCAATAAAGTTGTTCCTCATGGTTAGCAACACAGAGAATTAGCTAAGGATAAATCCAGACATCCTAAACTAGGGGTCAAATAAGAGTGACCTCCAGGATAAAGAATGACAACTACTGGAATAAATGACCTTTACAAACGTACAAGCACACCTAGACCTGTTAGTGACAGCTTCCAAAAGAACAGCATAGGAATTAGAGTAATGAAATCATTCAATTAGGCAAACCAGAAAAACAACATTAACGTCTGGTTCTTTGCCCTTAGCTTTATTACAAGTGAGCAGCATGTTAGCCTAATTCTTAAATCAAGCAGAAATTGCTACACTTGCATGTATGTCAAAACAAATGGCACATCCTGACGAATTTCTGACACCCGACTGACCTTTAAACTGTTGCAACCGCTTTAATAAGACAGGAAACCCAAGAAAATTAGTTTCCTGCTCTGGATCTGAACAGCAAATGTCTCTATAACAGTTTGACAGGCTATAAACACACTCAGACATTAAATGCCTTTGATCAAACCCAACAAATTACAGCAATGGATTTCAGTTGGAAATCTGACTGGAGACACACATGCAAACACTGCAGCACTGCAATAGCAGGTATGCATCTGCAAGCATGCATGATCATGGAAGCAGCAGTGAAAGCATCTACAGGCAAATCCAATGTGTTCAGGCTAATGCAGGACAAAGAAAGTTTGCCTATCACTGCAGTGACTGCACAGGCTGGCTGCCACACTTCATTCTAGTGCCAGTCATCAGACTGAATAAATGACATTTAACTTGCATGAGAAGACTGATGTTTCTATGAATCTTAAAGAGCAAATCAACAAGTAAAGCATCACAATCAGCTGCATTAGTAATGATGAAATCAGGATTGCAATGCTGCAGAAGCCTAGTGTAAATGCCCATACCTGGTAGACGTGCCCTTCCGTACATCACAGATGCTGCATTTGAAGGCTTCGGCACTGTTTCTGAAAGTGCACACGCTACAGTCCCAAAATCCGTCGTCCGCTGTCGGTTTGGCTTGTCTTTTTGGCCTTAAATAACAAAAAAGAAGCCCAAATTATAAAGGTCAACCTCCATGTTTGCCCCCTAACATCCTACACCCCGACTTAGACGGTCTCGAATGCGTTTAACGTAACCGAAGTGGCAGAGAAAGTGACAGAAAATCCAACCCGTGACGCGCGAGGGCGGTTTATTAGAACCGGAAAATACTGGAAATACACGCTAACCAGCTAACTAGCCACGGTTATTCTCCACAGCACCTAGTCACCGGGCTTAACACAGATATAATACACTCTTCTAGACTGGTGTCCGCTGGCACGGCAGCTAACATTAGCCAGCGAGCTAAAGATATCGCGTCGGTGAACGGCGTGAAATTGAATGTCAAAAAAACCGTCCATTTAACGGTGAACTTCGACCAAAAACCCTGTCCGAAGAGGCCAGGCGTATCCCTCAGGAAGAAAATCTCTTTGTCTGAGAGGCACTGAGTCGTCTTTAGAGTCCTATGTGAAGAAGAGAAAGCCGCCATAGCTGCGCTTGTTTCTGAGAGAAAGGAGAAACACTACTCGAGAAAAGCATCCGAATATCCACCGAGCGAAAAAACAGCCGCGCGGACACCAAAATCGCCTCGGAAACTACCGACTGTTGACGCTTTCTTACCTGGTCGGGCTCTTTTTGTCGCCCATGGTGGAAAAACAGACTCTCAAAAGACCGAAAAGGGTTCAGTAATTAACAATAATTGTGTGTGAAGGTCCGTGTGAGCGTGTATGTGTGTGTATGGTGGATCCACACAGAGAGAAGCGCTTGCAGGCAGACTCGCCTTCCCCCGACTGACTGACTGACTGACTCTAGGCAGGGCGAAGAGACTGCGGACCCCGTGACTGCGCCGCCCAATCACCGCTGTCGTCGGTTTAAAAGTCTCGCCAGAAATAATCGGCACGGAGAGAGTAATACTACTACACTACTCTCCGATTGCCAAACGTAATTAGAATGTGTGCCTGTCGAGGTGAGAGAAAGCAGTAGTGAGAGGCTGACTCGATGACTAAATGACTCTGCTATATATCAACAGCAGCACTGGGGAGTGTGCGTTGAATTAGGCTATGGAGAGAAAGTCAAGTTCAACTTGGGACACCTCAATACTGAAATGGGGGTTTACTTTGTCTTGTGGCTTACCATCTCATATCTTATATGAACGTAAGCCATGGAAATGCAGGGATTAAATGATCAAATGACCACAGTTTTAAGTCTGTCTTCAAGCAACTCAGTGTGCAACAAGTTTAGCAGCTGATATGTTTACAGCTGATTGCAATATTGGATATTTTTAAGTGTCTGATAAACAACTGGTATGAAGAACCTGCTTTTAATTATTTTATTTCAGTTTTTTTTAACTAAATAGTCATTATAAGAATAAAAATATTTCATTTATTATTAGGCTATTACTTGAAGTTGTTTTTGCTCTCTAGATGATCACAAATTTATATCTTAAGCCTATGTCTAATTGTTGAAGTCGTGATGTAACAGAAGCAAACAGATTAACGAAAAAAGTGCATTCACACCATGTTGTAATTACTGTAATTAATTACCAGATTCCACATTGTAAAAAGTGCTGCAGATTCATTTAGGCATTGATAGCCATAGAAACGCACGATTCCCAGTCCGAGGATGTGAACAGCTCCGAGTATCTTGAAATTAATGGGAATTACGACATGGCATGATTCGTGAAGTCTGTAGTTTCGCCGGAAGATCAAGTTTCGTTTTGATTAAAAATTACAAGGTCATGAAATGGATGAATCAGTCACAATATAATGCATTTACAAAATAGATGAATTTTGAAATTATTTACAAAATAGAGGAGGAATTTTTATTTCATGCCTTATAAATGAATGAACACATGAGAACCAATGCCATTTTGTTGTTGCTGATATCAGTGTATTGATATTTTGTATGTCATGGCATTTTATCTGCTTTGACAAGCATGACCAGAAACTAATTGTGCCAAAATAAATAGTGTTCTTATGGAGGATACAACAAGTTCTAAGTATAAACACAATTGACCTCACCTATTTCATGGTGCGAAACACACACCACCATCCCCACACAGCCAAAGAGACACATATAATGAGCAACAGACGATCATAAGAGTATTTCTTAGTGTTTTTCTTACAGACTTCATGATTTCAATTTCTCAAGTGTCCAGTCCTCATCTGCGGCTCCCATTTATTTTGGATTGCACAGTGAAAACAAACACTCGAAGAGGCCCCTCATGGTAGACACAAGGGCCCCTGTGTGGGGGATATGAAATGTGAATCATTAGCTGCTCTCCAGAGTTCCAGCCCCTCTGTGCCCCCTTTTCTCTCCATGTGCTGCTGGATTCTCTGTTGCAACTTCATGACAGACCCTCGTAAGTTTATTACCGGCTGATGTTGATTGGAGGTTTGATCTGGAACTCTTTGCAGATGGTTCCTTACAAAATCCAGGACAGCTAAGAATACAAACGTCTAAGGTTCGGAAAAACCAAGAGCTCCAAAGGCCAATACAGTATAAGAAAATGATACTAGAATCACACAATTGTAAATATACAAAATACAACACAGATGCTGTCAAAGTGTTTTTAGTCACATCAGACAAAACATGAAATATTACAACAGTACTGATTACCTGAGTTTACAAACCTCAAGTTCACACTCTGCCTTCAAAAACTGATTCATAATTGAATGCAGAGAATTTGGAGAAAACTTGTAAGAATCTGTCAGATCCTTAATTTAGAGCTTGTCTGTGATGTCTTAAAATTAGAACAGTACATTTGGCTGTCACCTTTGTGGTACCAGATTGATGTCACAGATTTCTAGCTCTTGCATGCTGTCTCACGAATGATGAGATGTGATGTGGGAGTAGGTGAATTAGAAAGATGACTCAGATGAGTGCTGAGATACCAGCAAACAGATGAAATAGACAGAATCCGAGAACATGGTTTCTTTCTGTTCTCCATGTGGCTGGTCAACCTTTATTTGATGATACATTTGAACAGCCCGCAGTGTTTGGATACATGGGTTTTAACAAAGAAAAAGTTTTACCAAAGAAAGAAAAGAACTATAAAAAGTTCACATTTTCACACAAATGGCTCAGGATGTTCATATTTTAAATAAATATTTTTTAAAAATATAAAATTTCTCATTTATATTGTAATTAATATGGTACAAATATTTTTATTACTAATAATAAAAGTGCAGTGTTACCAGTCAAATGTATAATTTTGGTAACACTTTATTTTACAGTACACGTTACTACATGTACTTACTATAGTAATAACAGTTTTTGCATAATTACAAGTAACTAACCCTAAACCAAACCCTAACCCTAACTGTAACTACATGTAGTTAATTAATAGTACTCAGTACTTATTTGAGTAATTACGGCACTAAAATAAAGTGTAAAAGGGTATTTCCAAACATTCCTTTTGCCATTAATTGTAATAATCTAGTGAGATTTTTCTACACTCAAAAAAAATGAATTGTTGGATTTACTTAAAAAATAAGTGTCAAGTGGTTCCACGCAACAATATTGAGTAATTGTACAAAAAAACTATTTAGTTGAATGAACAAAAGAAATTCAAGTAAAATTTCTTTGAGTAAATGCAAATCATTTGAATGTCACTGTTACATAATATTTATATGTGCAGTTTACTTAATAATGTTATGTTGATTACGTAAGGTGAACACATTTTTTTTTTTTTTTGAATAATCATTTAAATAAAAAGGATACAACATATCAGAATGCAGCCCCTCACCCCAAAATGCACTCAAAAAATAACTAATTGAACAAACTCAATTGAATTGAGAGCAGGAATTTCATCCTATAAACATGAATATATGAGTGCGCACAGCCTAAACACAGGCGACACTCTTCTGCATAATGGTAACCACAAAATTCAAAAACATTACAGAAAATACACTAAATGTCCAACATAACTGAACATTAAACACTAACATAAACTAACAACATCTTTCCCTTTACTGAAAAACACATAAAATAACACTTTAATCCCTAAATTTACTCTCCTAATGCAGTCCCTTGCAAAGCATGCTGGGAACTACAGATCCACTGCACAGTTAGTTATGTCAACAATAATGTGTGCGTTTCACACAGCAATGTTAAGTTGACTGAGCAAACACTTACTAAGTAAAGCTGACAATACTCAATTTTAGTAGAAACAACACAGTTAAATTACGTTCATGTAGTTACATGAGTTTTTTAAGCAATGTAAACAAGGGTGGTTTGAGTGAAACTAACAACAGTGAAAGTTCATTTTTTTGAGTGTATGCACCGGAGGCCTCATTTATAAAATGCTGCACAGAAACCATCCTAAATTTGATCTTATAATAATTTCTCAGATGGGTGAACGTGTGATTCATAGAATGAACATACACACAGAAAAGGAGCGTACGCCTCTCTTTCAGATGTGAAATCTATAAATCGCAAATGTTCTTGAACTTGCGTGCAGCTGAATGGTTTCAGTTCTCTGTGTTGTAAACGACACCTAATTAATGTCATTTACATATAAAAGATCACCAGTCATTATCCAAATCCTTAAATTTAGAATGGTGAGCTGCAGGAAAAGCTTAGATTTCCCAAAACTTGCAGTAATCTGACAAGGAAAAGTGTGTATGTCTGCTCAGACCCTGATGTGCTCCACATGGAGATCTGATCTAACTATCATCGAGTCCATCTGAGATTACATTAAAGAAACAGAAAAAAAACTGAGACAGACTAAATCCAGAAGAACTGTGGCAACGTTTCTTGAAGAAGACAACCTCCAAAGCTACCTGAAAAACTATGTGCAAGTGTATCTAGAACAAAAGGGTGGTCACACCAAATATTGATTTAATTAATAGATGTTAATTGATAAATAAAATGTATGAAATTATTTTTGAAAGCATCCTCACTTTACAGCTTTTTTACACAAGTGCCTAAAACTTTTCACAGTACTGTATCTTTGCAGGTCGGGGAGACATTGCAGCAGTTCTTCTGGATTTAGTCTGTCTCAGTTTTTTCTGTTTCTTCATGTAATCTCAGACAGGTTCAATGATGATGAGATCCGATCTCCGTGTGCTGTTGTCAGACTCCTTGTGCATACAAAAATCTGTGCTGGATTATTACAATTAATGGTAAAAGGAATGTTTGGAAATGTAAACTGATATTTCCTACTGACACATACAGCAAAGGGTAAAAATAACTGGCTTAAAAAACTTTTTTGTGTGAAAATACTAACATGCCTAAGACTTTTGCACAGTACTGTAGATCTAGATATGTGAGATTTTAGTTTGAATTAATTCCCTTTCTTTGCATGACACATTGACATTGTACAGAATGGCTCTTTCTTTATTATCCTGAACATTATATAAACATTTCACGTGTTATAGAACGGAAGAGAGATTCTCTGTATCGTGCTACATGAGTAAGCATCACATCCTTTTGATTTTCGCAGCAAAAACGTCCCGAGTCCTTCACATAAAAATGAGTCTACAGGCTTTCATTGACAAGGAAGTCAGAGCAGGCATCTCAGAAAATGAAAAAAGCATCACAGAACACAAAGTATAAAAACAGGACTGAGTCTATTAATTAGGTTACATGACGTACCAGAATGGCATTTAAAAAGCCACTTTTATTTGACCTGCTTGCTTTTACATTTCCATTCATTTAAAATGTTTGTTTTCAGGATAAATAAAACTCATTATGAATCAGTTTAAATCAGATGGGGCCAATGTATCCTAAAAATAAAAGAACATTATATGCCTGGCTCAAGGACAAAATCAGGGTGACCTCTAGATTTATATCATTTTGTTTGTGTTTGTTTCATGTTCCCTGATTAGTTTCGAACCAGTAATTCGACAATTACCTCTGATGCAACTCTGACCTTTGCTGCCATTTTTGTACCTGTCTCACTTAACACTCCGCAGTACGTTTCCTTTCTATTGGTATAAGCGAAGGGGAAGTAATAAAGAAGCAAAGTGGAGCCTGTTCATTTCGTATTTAATGTTGTTGAAGCCAGAAGAAAATCAGATGCATATCTGCTGCCCTGTGGATAGCGTTCCTGCTACTGGGAATGAGTTTATGCAATTTGTTCTACTTGACCTTTCACCTTAAAGATAAAACACATCTGGCTACCGCCCCTAGGGCTGCTTCTTGTTGGCTAAACTCACTGTGTGTGCGTGTGCTTGTGTTGGACTTCAAAAAGTTTTCACTGATCAGTAAACAGAGTGTTTGGTGACACCTTTGAGCTACTTAAAATCCACAATCTCTCTTGAGACAGATGTGGTTGATCATTTATGCATATCTGGCACTGACACTGGGAAAATTATGCACTTTTTTTCCAGAGCACTGACTGATTCAAAACAAAATTTGGCCTCAGCTTTCAGCTGGCACACTCCCAAACGAAGGGCTCCAACGATAGGCATACTTGAAATGCACATTCTTTTAGGATCCCACACTATCACCCATGACTTAGATCTGTGGCAAGAGATTAGAGAAAGCAAAAACATTTTTTCCATCATATCATATATATATATATATATATATATTTGAATTTTAATAGGTAAATACTTAAGAATCTATGAATGGATCATTATTACAGTGATTATTATGTTTCTAGCATGTTTTATGTTTGGAAGCGGTTCTTTTAACCCTAACAACCATGTCTGAAGATGTATCATGACCATATTCCAGGATGACAATGCTGATATCAGGGTTAAAATTGTGAAAGAATGGTTCAGAGAGCATGAAGAATCATTTTCACACATGAATTGGCACCTCTGAGGCCAGACCTTAAATTCACTGAAAGTCTTTGGGATGTTCTGGAGTAGACTTTACAGAGTGCTCACCTCTTGCATTATCAATACAAGATCTTGACCAAAACGTGATGCCTCTCTTGATGGAAATAACATCACAATATTTATTTCCATCAAGAGGTGCTTCCATTTTTGGTCACATCAGTTATGCTTTTTTTCATAAGTCGAATACGGAAGGTGTAGGATGTAGCATAAATAAATCTTTTTGAACTGCGAGAGGCGTTGCACTTTTTTCGCAAGTTGAATATGGAAGGCGGTCGGACGGAAGCTATATTTTACTTTATAACTTGTTAAATATGGATATTTTTCCCCCCGCCCCCACTGCAATTATAAAGCTTGGATGCGTCAGGATATTTATTAATATAACTCCGATTGTGTTCATCAGAAAGAAGGAAGTCATATACACCTAGGATGGCTTGAGGGTGAGTAAAGCTTGGGGTAATTTTAATTTGAAAGTGAACTAATCCTTTAAGTATTTGCCTATTAAAATCCAAACGATTGGATTCAAAAAAGCAACTTTTTTTGGGGGGCCGGGCAGTGTACTTAAACATACACGCACAACGTGTTTTCAAGATACCAAGTTAATACAATGTCTGAATATGAAATAACTGGCCAGATTCTCCGTAACATCAACTCAAAGAGGGAGGCATTTTTTAATATGTGTGTGCGTATGTGCTCTGGGAGAATGAAGGGGGGAATGGAGGACATGATTTCCTTTTCCACACAAGGAATGTCTCCATAAGAGTTCCTGTTTGGAAAGTGGTTCTCTCACGCTGGTAGAAAGCCAAGAGCTGCTTATGCTCTGATGAGTCCATAGCGATAAGGAGAAGCGCAGCCAAATCTTCAGGAAGGTAGATTATCCCACCAAACGCTGGCAAACGCTCAGAGCGTGAGTGTTTTATTTGTTAGAGAAAGAAAGAAAGAAAGAGGCAGACTGCTAAAGTCAGGTGAAGAGACTGAAAAAAAATGATGACAAAGAGAGCCAGACTGAACGTTGGGGGCCAAAGGGGGAGAGAACGAGTGAGAGAGAGCGAGACTTCTTTAGTCTCACACTACAGCATAGAGCTTTGCTGAATCCAGGGCAAGCTTCACAAAAGGTTGCAGAACAAAGGCCTGCGAGCTAAGTGTGTGTGCAGGAGAGTATGCATATGCGCGCAGGCAGCGTGGTGGGAAGGCTCAATCCCATGGTTTGTTAACTCAGAGGCGCGCTGCAACTTTAAACAAGAAAACGAGACGCTTTGCGTCAGCTGCCAGCTCTCCCGCTCTCACTTTCAGATGTCGTTTCTCTCTTTGAAAAAGAGAGTGCTTGCTTATCTTTCAAATTGTCATTCTTCACAGTTCCTAAAAGGTTTATCAAAACCAAAGTCACTTGAAAACAATCAAGCATGACAGACCAAGAATTGTGGCACATTTGCGAACAGAAAAAACTAAATCAAGCTCTTTGAGCATAGGTCACCTTCAGATGAAGGAATGAGATGTTTAGAGACTTTGTAATGCTTTCATGTGGTACTTCTGACAAGAGTGGTTTATACAGAGGACTATAAATCACTCCATGTGGTCAGGGAGATCTTAGTCTGGCAAAGCTAGACATTAAGCTGTCTTGCTGACATTTAGGTCAACCACAGTTTATTTTACTTACCATTAAAGGGTGGGTACGCTTGAAATCAATGATATCACAATAATATAGTGCAATGCAAAGAATTTCAGTCCTTATAAAAGTAATAAGAGAATTTTACTTCACATATAAACTCAGAAAACAACACAGAATATAAAGTTATGTTTATGAATATGTAGTTGACCTCTAAAAAAGTGCCTAAAAACACTAAATTCCTTTGATGATGTGAACCCTGCACATTTTTCAAGTTCCTAGATAAAAATCTGCGCACAAACCAGTCAGATTGGAACAAAATTCAGAATTGGCTTCTTTTCAAATCACAATGTGGAATTTGAATTGATTTAGCCACAACCCACAGGAAGTTGAAATGGAATTTGAATTGGAATGACAGGAAAGGGAATTTAATAAATTGCAATTCAAAGGACTTCAACACAGATAATGCATTCTGAGAGTTTTTCTTTTTTTTCCTAATCCTGGTCCACAAAATATAATGAAATATATGGTCACACTTTAGATTAGGGTCCAATTCTCACTATTAACTAACTATTACTACAACTTTTGCCTCAATAAACTCCTAATTACTGCATATTAATAGTTATTATGTTGCTAAGTTTTAAATTGGTAGGATTAAGTCATGCAGAAAAATGCATTAATATGTGCGGTTACACTTTATTTTACAGTGCTGTAGTTACATTGTAATTACACAAATAAGACCTGAGTAGTTACATTGTAATTACTCAAGTACTGAGTTGGGTTTGGGTTACAGTTACAGTTAGGGTTAGGGTTTGGTTTAGGGTTAGTTACTTGTAATTAGGGTTATTTTAATTAGTAATCATTTCTTGTTATTACTAAAGTAAGTACATGTAGTAACGTATAACTGGCACTGTAAAATAAAGTGTTACTACGTGTGCTTTATAAGCACTAATTAACAGCCAATATCTTAGTAATATGCATGCTATAAGCAACTAGTTAATATTGAGAATTGGACCCTAAACTAAAGTGTTACTAAATATATATTCATATATCCATATTTGTATCTTCAAGGCTTTATTTCAAAATGTTCAAATAAGGCTTTATTGAGCCTACATTCAAAGTTTGCCATGACAAACTTTGCTTTTCTAGTCAAAAAAATAGAGTTTTATGAATCTCTTTACATTTCAATTCATTTTAATTCTGCTTCCTTACATTCAAAATCAAATTTGCTGCCTTGATATAGATCCAGGAACTGGAATTTAAAAGGCATTCTTAATTCAGTCCTGAATGGTGCACAGACCTGTTTTCAGTATGCATCAGATGCTCAGTGAGCGGACTATACGTGATCCACATGCTTGCCGTCTAAGGTTAAGGAGGCTTCAACTTAGATATTTAGACTGAATCAAGCAGTATCTCAACAGGTAACAGTGGGTTCCAGTTCAATTTGACTGATTAGTGCATTGACGAGCGCAATGCAATCAACCGGCCAATCAATCCCCCATGCTCTTGATTCATTTAACAGAGGACCCTTAGAGGACTCTTGCTCTATTTGCTCCCCCTCTTTTCTTTCATTCTTTCTGGTGACTCAGCTGGTTGCGAAGCACACAACCCTACGTGAACTGTGAAAAAATAACTGAGGACAATGCTAGATGCTTTTTCTACATGCCTATTACCTGTTCCCAGATTATGAAGTTATCAGTAAATATCCATCTGCCACTCGTTGGGGAGAGGAACAAGATGCTTTACGTGTTTATCATTTTCCTCCACAACCTAAGTTCCATTATGATGTGTCTGCAACAGTTTGATAGGGCAAGAAACCTTCACATTAGACTCTTATTATTACATGTGATAAGTATGAGACTCAGAATAGCAGAGGAGGGGGAGAGAGAGAGAGAGGTGTGGGTGGGAAAATGCATTAAAGCCAGAGACAGAGGCTGAGAAAGGCAGAGAATGGGGGACAATAGGTTAAGTGGGATTGGATAATGGAGAGTGTTTCATCAGAACATGAGGCGAGAGACAGAATCAGGAAAGATGGCAGGGGGTTGTTGCTGAGGTGAGAGAAGACCAAGGCTTTTTTTGGCTTCAATAACAAGCTGGGTGACATTTTATCACAAGCAGAAACCTTTCATGATGGTATTAAAGCTATTGTGTTTGAAAGAATGATCAAGCAGGCAACCTCAGGCAAGTAACTTGTGTCAAAAGGAACCATATAGAGGTTTTCCAAGAAAAGTACTTTTACAGTCCAGATAAAAGAGACTTGACCTGAAATGGCCCAACTTTAATGAACTCAAACTAAAGTAGTGGGTGAGTACAAAAAACATACACATAAGATACACTATATCTTTACTGTTCTCTGCAATTTATGATGAAAGCATTGCTTAAGTGTCAGGAAGAATGTTGTGATGCAATCAAAGCAAGAAAAACTTGAAGTCATATCATGAAGAATCAAAATGTTCTATCTTTTTGAGATTAAAGAGCTTGATGTGCTATAAAAACATTCTGCAACTTTCAGAACTAAAACATTCTTCCCAATCTAAAATAGGAGAGTATTGAAACATCTCAGGACAATCAAAACACAAGAAGAACAATATAACAGTTATGCAATAATATATCAATGTTAATGAGGAAATTTTGGCAGAGCTTTGCCAGCCTGTTTTTGGCTGTGTAGCACCTACTACTCTGTCTATCCATCCTGCCTGATCATTTCAGTTTGATCTTAAAATACTAGAAAAAGTTGTGTCGGCTCAATTGTCATTCAAACCTAATCATAGCACAGAAACTGCACTATTTAAAATTACAAATGACTTACTTTTAGCTTCTGCCCAAGGCTGTATCTCAATACCAATTTTACTTTATCTTAATGCTGAGTTCGATCTCTTAGATCGACTACAAAATAACACTGGTATTCAAGGACAGGCATTAAGGTGGTTTAGATCATACCTATCAGACCATTACCATTTTGTCTATTTAAACGGGGAAAAATCTAAGATAACATCAGTAAATTATGGCGTGCCGCAAGGATCGGTGTTAGGCCCTCTGTTATTTCAATATATATGCTGCCACTTGGTAATATTATAAGAAAACATGGAATTAGTTTCCACTGTTATGTCGATGATACTATATTTCAACATGACCAGATGAGATCTCTGAATTATCCAAGGTGGCAGAGTGTGTTAAAGATATAAAATATTGGATGGCCTGTAATTTTCTTCTGTTAAATTCAGATAAGACAAGAAGTATTACTTATTGGGCCAAAAACCTGTACACGGAATCTCTTAAAGTACAATTTGCATTTAGAAGGGTGTACTGTTACTTCATCCTCTACAGTTAAAGACCTGGGTGTTAGACAGCAACTTCAAAAATCATATTGCATATGTTACAAAAACAGCCTTCTTCCACCTCAGAAACATCACTAAGCTATGGAACATGTTATCTGTTTTTGATGAAGAAAAGTTAGTTCATACATTTATGACCTCTAGACTAGATTACTGTAATGCTTTGCTAGCTGGTTGTCCTGCATCCTCAATAAACAAGCTACAATTAGTTCAAAATGCAGCTGCTAGAGTTCTTACTAGGTCAAGAAAATATGATTATATAACACTAATTTTATAATCTCTACACTGGTTACCTATTAAGTTCCGTATCATTATAAAGTACTGCTACTGACCATTAAGGACCTTAAAGGTGCCGTAGAATGAAAAATTGAATTTACCTTGGCATAGTTGAATAACAAGAGTTCAGTACATGGAAATGACATACAGTGAGTCTCAAACTCCATTGTTTCCTCCTTCTTATATAAATCTCATTTGTTTAAAAGACCTCTGAAGAACAGGCGAATCTCAACATAACACCGACTGTTACGTAACAGTCGGGATCATTAATATGTACGCTCCCAATATTTGCATATGCCAGCTCATTAGACAAGGGCAGCCAGTATTAACGTCTGGATGTGCACAGCTGAATCAACAGACTAGGTAAGCAAGCAAGAACAATAGCGAAAAATGGCAGATGGAGCAATAATAACTGATATGATCCATGATTACATGATATTTTTAGTGATATTTGTAAATTGTCTTTCCAAATGTTTCGTTAGCACTTTGCTAATGTACTGTTAAATGTGGTTAAAGTTACCATCGTTTCTTACTGTATTCGCGGAGACAAGAGCAGTCGTTATTGTCATTATTAAACACTTGCAGTCTGTATAATTCATAAACACAACTTCATTCTTTATAAATATCTCCAACAGTGTGTAATGTTAGCTTTATCCTGTTAGCCCCGGAGCACAGCCTCAAACTCATTCAGAATCAAATGTAAACATCCAAATAAATACCATACTTACGCAATTAGACATGCTGCATGACAAACACTTTGTAAAGATCAATTTTGAGGGTTATATTAGCTGTGTGAACTTTGTTTATGCTGTTTAAGGCAGTTGCAAGCTCGGGGGTGGAGAGCATGAGAATTTAAAGGGGCCGCAGCCTGAATCGGCGCATATTTAATGATGCCCCAAAAATAGGCAGTTAAAAAAATTATTTAAAAAAAATCTATGGGGTATTTTGAGCTGAAACTTCACAGACACATTCAGGGGACACCTTAGACTTATATTATCTTTTGAAAACGCGTTCTACGGCACCTTTAATGGTTTAGCTCCTGTGTATTTAACCAATCTTCTATTGCCCTACAATCCATCAGGCTCTTTAAGATCACAAAACTTTCTGGTTGTACCTAGGATATGTAAGTCCACTAAAGGAGGGAGAGCGTTTTTACATTTGGCTCAGAAAACCCTGGAATAGCCTTCTTGATAATGTTCGGGGCTCAGTTTTTCGTGCGGGGGTTTCAGTAAAGCTGCTTTGAAACAATTTTTATTGTGAAAAGTGCTATACAAATAAATGTGAATTCAACTGAATTGATCTTAACTATTTATGTAGCACATTTTCAGTGTGGATTGATCCTGTGATTGAGATACAGGCTTTGCAAAGGGGTGGTTATGAGAGGACAGGAGAGTTTAAAAAAAAAGAAAAAAAAAAAACCTTTACTAACGTAATAAGCAGATAAATAAACTTACAAATGGTAGCTCAAAAGCATGCCACAAATGATCTTGTATTTAATGGAGAATTTTCCTTTAAGCTTTCAAAATGTCCATTTTCTCAACAAAATTGTTTTTTTTTTTTTGTGTTTTTTTTGTGACAGGTGGTGACACAATTCCCTGCACTTTGCTACACAACACATTTCACTGAAATAATGCAAAATACAGTTTTCATGATTAGTAATAAATATTTAAGGCTGGTCAATTTTTTTTTTAATTCAGTCACCAGTGACAGGAAAAAATCTAGACCCTGAGACCTTTTGCATTATATTAATAGTTTTCAAATGTTCTGATGAATAATTATCGCTCTCAGAAATTACTCTAATCTGGAGCCATCATGGTGTGGTCTTACATGAACAAGGGTATAACATGAATTTCTTGCATAAACATACATCATGAGGTACATGCGAGGGTTATTCCCACTGAGGAAGTAAAGAGGTCAATTTGTCTATATAAATCGACAAAACGAACCAGAGCTCAATTACACAGCCCAGAGCAGTACATGATTCCAGTGAAGGGTGGTATTATTTGTATTGCAAATTAGTGCAGTACTTCTATTAGAGTACACATTTGCAAGTGACTATTTTGCCAAGCACTCACCCCTCAGGAGAGTTCATTTGGCTGTAATTGAAACACCACCTGCAGCTTTGAGTGAAATCATTAACAAAGGTCACATGTGTCTGCAGTAAGATTACCCCACACATGATGTTAGCATTGACTTGCTAATCCACCTGGCTGAGCTTCGCCGGGGGTTGGAGTTTGCCCTTTCCCGTCAATAAGGGGATTCTTGGCACAGCGTGTGTGAATGCTTCATGCATTAAACAGTTCTGCTCCGGGTCTGCTATTGGACTCAAGCTTTAAACCTGTTATAGCTGTTCAGCATTTTCATTAAGTGAGCGATGCGCTCACTCATGTTGCAATGGAATGCAACAGCTTGCTAGAGTGTGCAACAACATCTAGCTCTGGATTTATTGTCATCATTAGATTGCTGTCTGACTATTTTTTTTTTTTTTTTATTGCATGATATTATGTAATGAGACAAATCATATCTGATCTGAATGAATTTAATACAGTAAATAGCAAGTTAAGGCTAACTATTAGAGCTCTTGCAATTTAACCCTAATCAAAGTTTGATGTATTTGAAAGAAGTCTCTTATGCTCTCCATGGCTAAAAAATACAGAAATCAAAAATACAGTAAAACAGTAATATAACTACAATCTAAAATATATATTTTCTATTTTAATATCTTTTAAAATATAATTTATTCCTGTGATGGCAAAGCTGAATTTTCAGTATAATTACTCTCTTCAGTGTCAAATGATCCTTCAGAAATCATTATGCATTACATATATATATACACACATCTAAATGACCTGGACAAGTTGCTATCTAACAACACCCATGTCTTCTAAATGCAAATTGTACTTTAAGAGTTTCTGTGTGGTCCAATAAGTAATACTTCTTGTCTTATCTGAATTTAACAAAAGAAAATTACAGGTCATCCAATATTTTATATCTTTAACACACTCTGCCACCTTGGATAATTCAGAGATCTCATCTGGTCATGTTGAAATATATAACTGAGTATCATCAGGATAACAGTAGAAACTAATTCCATGTTTTCTTATAATATTACCAAATGGCAGCATATATATTGAAAATAACAGAGGGCCTAACACCGATCCTTGCGGCATGCCATAATTTACTGACGTTATCTTAGATTTTTCCCCGTTTAAATAGACAAAATGGTGACATCTGATAGGTATGATCTAAACCACCTTAATGCCTGTCCCTGAATACCAGTGTAATTTTGTAGTCGATCTAAGAGCATTTTATGATCTATAGTGTCGAACACAGCACTAAGATTTTATATATATGTATGTGTGTGTGTGTGTGTGTATTTTCTATATATATTTCTATATAGTACAAAAATCGCCCACAAATTCATTTTGGTGCTCCAATTCAGATCTGGGTGAACAGTGATTATACAGTTTTGAGGAAAACTGTTAAAATGACAGTGCCTGCAGCTTCCCCTGCTGGCTTTGAGATTGAGACGAAAGTGAGTGAGCGAGAGGGGCTGCGTCATGGCAGGCTCGCTGGAGCGAGTCACTTCAACTATAAAACATGCGCCCAGGGCAGGTCATGCGTTATGCATTGATCCATGTAACTGTGGCAGGAAAACACCGCATGGCAATTCCCTGCTGCCGACAAATCCGTTCTTTTTAGACTGGGAAAGTGGCTGCTGTGGCATGGCATGCTCCAAAAGCAGTAAAATCTGACTCTCTTACATTAATAGGGCACATTCTTTGAAATGGCAAAGGAATTTGTTGACAAAATGCACATAAACACATTTTCAATGCATTTTACAGTGGTACAAGAGGTCAAACTAACTTAGCCAACCATATTAAGAGCTAGTTTAACCAACTAGCAGTTAAGCAAGGGGTGATCAGTCTTACTTTTTCAAGTCAAACTAAACTGATCTACCTTTTTAGGTAAGTGAGTTTAAAAAGTTCAGTGCAGTCTTGAAGGGAAAAAAAAAATAGTTAAGCAGTCTAATCTGTCACAAACCTGTAAACAATCTTTACCCACTCATTATCGTTAATTCAATGCCTTGTCAGAGGCACTAACTGGTGCAATAGTTAAACATGACCATAAGGTAAATTTGGACAACTCTGGTCATTTATTTATTTATGTTTTTTAGAAGATTACACTATGAGTGTGACAAAAGCTAAAAATCCAATGGGGGAAAAAGGCATCTGGTCTTCAGAAACAATTCACATCTGACTTCTATATAGTTTAAGAGATAAGCTAAATATGTGGTCAATGGAAAATTAGGCTGGAGTACATGAACTTTTGATTATTTTTTAGCCAAAGCTTAAAGTGCTGTAAGGGGTAGACCAATCACAACAGACTGGGCCGTTTGACCAATCAGAGCAGAGTATAGGCTTGCGGAACGGTTTTGAGAGACTTAATCATTTTCAGAATCTGATAAATTAGGTCATGTGCAATATATATTAAAGTATTTTTTGACCTTGGATGCATGTAAATCTATTGTAGGAGACCTCCAAAACAAAATTGGGAATTGTTTAAAATAGCATAATTGGGGCACATTAAGACATCTCTAATGTTTCAGTGACATAAACGCTGCTAGCTGAGGAAAAATCCATAGGATCAATGCCATGTGAACCACACCGAATTGTTGATCCAATATTCTAGAATCCCAAATGTGATTTCACATATTTATTGGTGCATACTGGACTTTGCAGCGTTTCTTGCCCAGCCGGGGTGAATGGAGGACGCCTTTGCATTTGCAGGATTCACAAAGCGCTTGTAAATCTCTCAGCGTTACTAATGCCATACAGATGTGCGGTGGGTGAGGTTTGTGCTGAAGCTAAGAACAAGTCCATGGCCGACCGCAGCAGATGAATCGCACTTGGGTGGGCGGTTTATTGATCTGGTGTCAGAAGCAGATTAGACTATGTTAAGGTTACACACACTCGTGGATGGGATAGATTAGAAAGAAATGGACACCCTTTCACCTCAGTCGTAGGTCCTGTCAAGTCAGAATACAATAAAGCATAATGTTGCCATATAACTTTGTTTATATCAAGTTTCAATGTATGAAAGTCATACTGGAAAATAAAATAAAGAAAAGAAAAGAAAAATCACTTCATATTGTTCTCTTATCAAATTTCCTTACTACTAACAAAACACTCAGTGTTAAGTGATTATAAATTCTTCAGAACATTATCTATGGGATGGGAGGGTGCAGGTAGTTTATTTTTACATTCATTTTACGCAGCGCAGTTTCATTCCTCCTGTGCAATCCTGAAGATAACAACCACTGAATAATGAACAAACATGATTCCAGCCCTATATGAAGGTTATAGAAGGGTGAGGCAATCACTAAAGGTTCAAAAGTCAGCAATCACCTTGAGAGTGTAATGGACTCTGTAATAGTCCATTCAAAGATTACATAAGAATGTCCAGTGCAGCCAATAGCAACAAATTCCACTGAAGTACATTAGCATCTTATCTCACTTGACACACTTTCCAGGTTTTGACTTCGAAGTATTAAGTTACTCATTCCACAAGAATGCTACACAGCCAACATCTTTTACACCTCAAGAGCTGAAGATCATGTAGTGTTGCTACAGAGTAAGCCAAAATGTTATTATTTAATTACACGAATTAAAATCACATTCACATCGTTCATTAGTTTCAATCAGAGTTAAAAGTCTTGATGTACACTATCATTCAAAAGTTTCGGGTCGGTATGACTTTTTTTGTTGTTGTTGTGTTTGAAATAAATCTTTTTAGTTCACCCAAAAGTTAAATTTCTGTCATTAATTACCTACCGTCATGTCGTTCCAAACCCGTAAGACTTTCGTTCATCTTCAGAGCACAAATAAAGATCTTGTTAATGAAAACAGAGATTTCTGTCCCTCCACTGACAGCCTACGCAACTACCATTTTCAAGCCCCAGAAAGGTAGTAAAGACATCATTAAAGTAATCCATGAGACTCCAGTGGTTTAACTTCAATTTTATTAAGCAATGTGAATACTACGGAAGAGGATTAGGGCAAAGCAATAATAAAAAAATGAAACCATCTTGAGATTAAAGTTGTTAAGTTTCGAGAAAAAAGTCGAAATAAAAATGTTGAGAATAAAGTCATTAAATTACGAGAAAAAAGTCGTTAGATTATGAGAACAAATTCGTTAAATTATGAGAAAATTTGAATTTGTTCTCATAATTTAGCGACTTTTTTCTCGTAATTTAATGACTTTATTCTCAACATTTTATCTCGACTTTTCTCGAAATTTAACGACTTTTTTCTCATAATTTAACGAATTTGTTCTCATAATCTAACGACTTTTTTCTCGTAATTTAATGACTTTATTCTCAACATTTTATCTCGACTTTTTTCTCAAAATTTAACGACTTTTTTTCTCATAATTTAACAAATTTATTCTCATAATCTAATGAGTTTTTTCTCGTAATTTAATGACTTTATTCTCAACATTTTATCTTGACATTTTTCTTGAAATTTAACGAGTTTTTTTCTGGCAATATAATGAGTTTATTTTTAAAAAATTTTATTTCAACTTTTTTCTCGAAATTTAACGAGTGTTTTCTCGAAATTTAACAACTTTAATCTCGAGATGGTTTTATTTTTTTATTATTGCTTGGCCCTAATCCTCTTCCGTAGAATACTTTGTTTGTACAAAAAACAATTTATTACTTTATTTACAAAATATTAATCTCCAATGCACATTCACGCAACAACGTCTGCTCTCGCGTCAACACATGGTGCTCTCATGAACGTGTAAACCACTTGGGTCACATGGATTACCTTTTTGATGTCTTTTTCTACCTTTCTGTGGCTTGAAAGTGGTAGTTGCGTAGGCTGTCAATAAAGGGACAGAAAGCTCTCAGATTTCATTATAAAGATCTTCATTTGTGTTCCGAAGATGAACAAAAGCCTTACGGGTTTGGAATGACATGAGGATGAGTAATTAATGACAGAATTTTCATTTTTGGGTGAACTAACCCTTTAAGTGCACATTGTCTCGCTTCAAACAACAGAACTCTGGTGGCACTGACAAGGCGAGGGAAGTCCTTGACAATCCCAGGAATCCTTGGGAGAGAGATGAAGGAGAGAGAGAGAAGGAGGGAGAGAGCAGCAGCAGAGTGACACATTCTAATGACGTGCCGAGTTGATGAGACCTCCTTGCACATCGCCCTCATTGTGTGTGTGAGTGTGTGACATTGACAGAATATGTTTGCAACCTAGAAATTTACAATCTGTTTGTTAGCATGTTAGCTGCAGATGAAAGTGTGATATGATTGATGGATTTGACTTTCAAAATGTAAATTGGACTGAACATGTGTTGTCTCGTCTATGTTTGCAGGGCACCGTGTACACTCCAAATCCTAGTGAGCTGCCTATGTAGAAAGCATTTTAAGGTCTCATAAACAAGCTGCTGATGTGAAAAGTTAAGTAACAACGTTGTTGCCTTATAAGATGCATACATTTGGCCCTCACTGAAAAGGCAATCCTAGAATGCAATGCAGCAAGTTCCATGAAATTTTTTTCTAGATTTAGATACGTATTAAATTATTGTTCAGATAATAAATATTAATAAACACAGTCAGTCAATCTAATTGAAAATTTACTGGATTAATATGAAATGAATTATGTTCAAGATTTGTTAATGTTTTTGAAAGTAGTCTCTTATGCTCACTAAGGCTACATTCATTGATCAAAACTACAGAAAATTGTGAAATTTTTTACAGCAAAGTTAATATTTGTCTATTTTAATATATTTTAAATTGTAATCTATTCCTGTGATGGCAAAGCTGAATTTTCAGCATCATTACTCCAGCCAGTGTCACATGATCCTTCAGAAATCAATCTAATATGATGATTTGCTGCTCAAGAAACATTATTATCAATGTTGAAAACAACTGTGCCGCTTAATATTTTTATGGAAACTCTGATACATTTTTACAAGATTCTTGATGAGTAGAAAGAACAGCGTTTATTTGAAGTAGAAATCTTTTGTAACATTAGAAATGTCTTTACTGTCACTTTTGATCATTGCTGAATAAACGTATTCATTTCTATTATTGTAAAGGACAGTATTATTCTACTTGTCCATAAACACAAACAAAACAAAAACAATGTTTAAAAAAGAAATAAACAAAAGTAATATACCAAATCATTCACTTTTATAAGGTTGTTGTTATATAGACTTAGTAAGTTTTGTATGCTTGCATGTTTTGTGTGTGTTGGCTTCTTGTGTCTATACAGATTACTACCATCATTCTTTGTGTGTGTGTGTGTGTGTGTGTGTGTGCAGTGAGCAGATGTAATGCACACCACTCAGGCAGTGAGAGCTGTGCTGCAGGAGTCACAGAGGGCAGTCTAGGGGGTGACAAGCTAACACATTCAGCCATGCACATGTAAGGAGATCTGTCTCTCTACTACACCATATCCCTATGGGCACTGGGGCACTCTATGTGTGTGAGTGTGTGGAATGAGAGAAAAGACATGAAGCCAAGCATGTGACAGCCCCACAACCTTGCAAACTATGAACAGATAACAAGGCAGTGGATGAAGTGAATGGACACCAGGCTTTATCAATGCTACGGGTACAGGAGCTTAGAAAACAAGCAAACAAATCTAGGTGGAAAGGTAGTCAAAGAAAGCTACGAGCTCAGTAAATGAAGTGTGAAGGCGGTTGAGGTAGCCTCTAGCTATTCTTCACAGCTTTGTTTAGGACAAAAGGAGAGAGCAAGTGTTGCTTTAGCCTGACTTCATAAACTTTTTTCCTTAGCTGATAGGTTAGCGTGTCTCTCCGTAAGGCATTGTAAGCACAAAACTCTGGAGTGGTCAGGTAGTGCAAACACTTGCAGACCCCTTTGAACTAGAGTGTTGAACAAGTTAAATGTAGTGTGATGAATTAAAATGTAATTAATTTCCTACCAATTTCAATTTTCCTACCATCTCAAGCTATATATATATACATATATATCACAATTTATCACGATTAAACTGCACGTGATTTTGCAAAGGCTGAGATTATTTTATGCGCAGCTTGTCAGAGCTGTACGGCTCTGTGATCAGTAGTAAAAGTAAATCTGAAAGCCAAAGGGCACTCTTGCGCAGAAAGTCTCAATATGCCCTGCCACAGAAGAAGATAACAGGAGTCATGTGGCTGTAGCTGAATAAACAGAAGACTGAAATGCTTAGGTTAATTAAACATGACTAATAAACACACGACTGCCTTATTCTGTGTAAGAAGCCACATCATCTCACAGAAGGATGCTCAACTGTCGTTATGAAGTGAGTTTGGAGTAAAGCATGTTATTAAATGTTGTCTTTTGTTGGACAAGATGTTAATAAATGCTTCTCATGTCTGGAAAGATGTTTGACGTGTTTCTTTTTCAAATGTACATTATAAGTGACTCAAACTTGCACTGCTTTCAGAAGGATTAGCATTTGGAGCCATACTTTATTGACAAGCTGTGCATTAAAAAACAAACAAAAAAAAACAAAAAAACGCACTAACAATCGCGTTTAAGCGATAATTGCATTTAAGTTCATTCTTATTTTCCGTATTGTGCGATTTATTCAGCAAGGATGCATTAAGCATTAAAGGGGACCAATTAATGCCCTTTTTCAAAGTCTTGATTTTGTTTTTGGTGTCTACTAGAATGTGTTTTCATGCTTCAATGTTCAAATGTTCACATATTTTACACTGTTGTAGCACCTCTCTTCCTAGTCTGTCAGTAACACTTTGTTTAATTACTGTCACTATGAAGCCCCTCCTTCCAAAACAACATGTCCTCCAACCAATACGCCTATATAGGTCGTTTGTCACTTCCCTGAAATACGACCCATAGGAGCGTTTACTAAAGTTGCGCCCCTATCGACAACAGGACACTTTCATTTTAATGCATTGTTCCCTTTTATCTGCGTCATATTTCGGGTTTCGCGTAGCTCAATTGGTAGAGCATTGCAATATACAACAATATGCAATCATGTGATCATGCGATCCCAGGGAACGTATGTGCTCATAAAGTGTATATGCACTATAAATCACTAAGGGTAGGTTTAGGGGTCGGGTGGGTGTAGTCGTTAATAAAAAGTTTTGCTAAATGGAAATGGGACAAATGTTGTAAAAAGTCCACACATTGCATTTAAACGAACACGCATTTTGATTGGTAACGACATTTCATGACGACAGACATA
Organism: Megalobrama amblycephala; assembly: GCF_018812025.1. Lineage (NCBI taxonomy): Eukaryota > Metazoa > Chordata > Actinopteri > Cypriniformes > Xenocyprididae > Megalobrama > Megalobrama amblycephala. Next base: position 4,736,258 of record NC_063051.1, read on the forward strand.
ACACGACACTGTCATTATTTTTACGCCAGCTAGAGGGCGCATGACTTTAAAGCGTGAATATAGGTTGTAATATGGTGCTTAAAAACGACCTATAGGATCGTTTTTTTTTTGGAGGACAGTCTGATTGGTCTGATTGGTCGTCTGGACCAGTAGGTTGTGACTGGTCAACCACTCAGAGCACGTTTCAGAAATATCACACCCCTTACCATAACCTTGAGTTTCAATGCTTTCAACCTTTTTTAAAAATGATTGACAGCCCTACTTTGGACAAATCACCATGAATACATATACTTTGTGCACCTAAACTAAAGACAAATGTGGTTCAGAAACATGTAGAAAACAAAATGAAAGCATGAACAACAGCACCATTGTTACCTCAGCTTATGGAAAGAGAGAGGTAGGAATGGAGAGAAGCACTTTGACAGGTTGGCTTGCTGCCTCTGTGGCTTCCAATTCCCCCAGTCTCTTCCAGAACAACTTCTCACTTCCAATAGCAACTTGTGCTAAAATATTAATAATCTCTGACTTTTGTTTCAAATGGAAAACAAATAAGGGACTGCGGCTTCTCAAAGCAGCAGTTTTTCAAAGTCGAGATTTATGGTGTGGTTTAAAAAGCTCTGTGGTAAAAACGTTCAGATTGAATTCTGAAAACGACACTTTGCTACGCTGACTTATGAAGCATTTACACAAACATGGCACTCTTAAAATGTTGAATGAATCTAAGAAAGAAGCTTCTGGCATAAAAAGAAAAGCCATCTTCTTTTAGACAGGAAATACCTTCAATGGAGCAAACAAAGGGAGTATATTCACATTACAGTCAAGCTACTTGAACTTGACACCTCGGCTAATTGTTACCGTAGCCTTGGGAGTAAAGCTATACAGTGCGAGATTGAGCGCAGCGTAAAGTGCCTCTGCAATCTGAGAGCTAACGATGGGACAATGGCTTAGACACTCACTCTCTCTCTCTCTCTCTCTCTCTCTCTCTCTAAAATGCAGTCGTGTACCAAACATCAACCTTGTTAGATAGGCAGGGGTAATAGTTTCCATTAGGTAGGCTGATAGCAAACGTATGCTGCGAGCGAGGAGTGATTTAACACACTCCCAGGGATGTACTACTTTAATTTCTCCGTTTAACAGCAGCGATTTAACGGATGCTGCTTACGCCAATTAGAGTGTATCCGGAAGCTCGGCATGTGGGAACTGTTGATGCAAGCACTCTCAATGGGCCTCTGTAGCTCTCTATAGCTCAGATGCTTTATGCTTTTCGCTCTAGTTGTCATGTGAATGAGAGAAAAGCCTCCATAGCATGAGACTTTTACTTGCAACCAAGTCCAGACAAGAGGATTGGCTCTTCCTCTACTTAAGTAACAAATGAAGGTTCATTACATCCCTAAAATTGACAAATGAGGAGACAAAGATTCAACAGACAATCAGAGGGAGACTGAAAGGGACAGATGGCACAAAAGAAACCTTACTTGCACAGTCATTGGAGAAGCCAAGCCTCGGAGAGGAACAGATTCATTTCTCCTTTAGGGTTATTCATGTGCTCAAGTACCGGAATCGCACCACTTAAAAGGAAAAGAGATTGAGTTTTCTATTAGTATGGCACACAGGGGGATCCTGTGTGTGGGGTGAACACATTGTCCTTGTTCTGTCAGCAGTAAACGTAGTGCAGGTCAGAACAGTTTGAGGCAATATGTCACACAGATTTCACCAGCCTAACGTAATGACATCTGACAGCAGAGGAACTGAATCTCACCTTCACTGGCGAAGTATGAAATATTTAGAGTGTTACGATGCTTTCTCCTATTCAAATTTAATGGACAGCTATGAGCAGGCCATTAGTAAGTTATATTTCCACAAAGTACGGTTGGGAATTTATTAATTCCCATTCATTTCACAATTCTGGAGACGCTGGGTTCAGTCATTGTGTCAAACAATGACCTTTTTTTTCTCCACAGATATTGGAACATTGCATTAAAGGTGCCATCGAATTAAAAAAATTGAATTTACCTCGGCATAGTTGAATAACAAGAGTTCAGTACATGGAAATGACATACAGTGAGTCTCAAACTCCATTGTTTCCTCCTCCTTATATAAATCTCATTTGTTTAAAAGACCTCCGAAGAACAGGCGAATCTCAACATAACACCGACTGTTACGTTACAGTCGGGATCATTAATATGTACACCCCCGATATTTGCATATGCCAGCTCATGTTCAAGGCATTAAACAACTTCACAGACACATTCAGGGGACACCTTAGACTTATATTATATCTTGTAAAAAAAACGTTCAATGGCACCTTTAAAATACTTTGTCAGAGATTTTTTGCACTAATATTCAGCAGTACCGCAAAACTTCTACAGAATGAGTGACTCATTCAATTCGGTCGAATCAAAAATATACAGCACGAGCAATTCAGTGCGATTCCCAAATGAATCAGTGTGTCCCAATTCGCATACTATCCGTCCTAAATAGTATTCATAATTAGAATTAGTGCATCCCAAATCGTAGTACGTTGAAATGAGTATTCCAAAGATACAGGGATGGTCTACTTTGTCCCGGTTAGAATCCGAAGTGCAGATCCGTGCACGGCGCTCTAACGGCTAATATTGCCCACAACCCATTGCGTGTTGGACGAGGATTTGATTAGAACTACAAACATAAAATAAAAGTGTTAAAAAAAACTACAAACATGACGGATGTGAGAAACCGAGTGGTTTAGATAAAGGGGTTTGAGTGACTAATAATCAGTATCTAACCTGACGAAAAGATATTTATTCAATGTTAACCACATTATATTTCATCTACAACAGCACTGTGAACTTTTATAATGAAGCTTTTGGTCATTAACTTTTAAATGCATCATTATGCAAACACGGGGAGAGTTTTCCGCATGAAAGACCCATGACTGGAAGATTAACGTGTGACTACATTTCTTTCTGAAATGGTTGAAAATTAAATTAAATTGAATGTGGAGGATTTTAACTGTGACAAGATGATTATGACGAAGTAGCATGTCCCAAAGCTTGCCTACTCTTCTGCTACACACTCAAAAGTATGTACTTTTTGTTCACAAAAACAGTACACACTTTTAGAGCATAGTATATGTAGGCAAATGGGACACAGCAAAAGTCTCTTATGAGTTGTTTCTTTTTAATGAATCAAACACATACAGCACGAGCAGTTCAGTTCGATTCCCAAATGGGTGACTCATATGAGTTGGTTCTTTTTAACGAACTAAGAACATACAGAGTGATCATCTCAGTCCGATTCCCGAACGGTTCTTTTTAATGAATGAAAAACATACTGTTCATACCTTAATGACAATAACATACAAATTAAGTATTTTGTCAGTATCTCACTATTTGCCAATGGAATTACATTTCTTTCCCCCAAAATATGTATTTTATTACTCTACTAAAAGAAATGTAAAGTAACCGGCATTGTTAAAGGCAATCAAAACACGAAAAGACACCCTGAGCCATATCTAGTGACAACAATTTCATAAAGACTTAATTAGAGTTATCGTTCACACCAAGAATGGTAACTATAATTATATTAGAGTCCACACTACCTTGCTAAGTTTTAATAATCATTCTAAGTTTCTGAGAATAGGGAAGTCTAGACCACAGATAATGACAATGACACAGAGAAACAATATCGCTGGAATTATTTTCAGAATGATTATTTTCCAGTTAAGGCCAGTCAAAATCTACATGACTTTACAGCGGTTGAGCATATAAAGTGGCAGATGACATAACTATGCATGCTTAAAGGGTTAGCTCACCCAAAAAAGAAAATTCTGTCATTAATTACCCTCATGTCGTTCCAAACCCATAAGACCTTTGTTCCTCTCCGGAACACAAATTAAGATATTTTTCATAAAATCCGATGGCTCAGTGAGGACTGCACTGCCAGCAAGACAATTAACACTTTCAATGCCCAGAAAGCTACTAAAGACATATTTAAAACAGTTCATGTGACTACAGTGGTTCAACCTTAATGTTATGAAGCGACGAGAATACATTAAGTGCGCCAAAAAAACAAAATAGCGACTTTATTCAACAATATCTATTGATGGACGATTTCAAAACACTGCTTCATGAATCTTCGAAGCTTTATGAATCTTAAGAATCAAACTGCCAAAGTCACGTGATTTCAGTAAACGAGGCTTTGTTACGTCATAAATGTTTTGAAATTTCAATGGTTCACCACTGGGGGGAGTAACTTAGGCAGTTTGATACACGCTCCGAACCACTGATTCGAAACAAAAGATTCGTAAAGCTTAATGAAGCAGTGTTTTTAAATCGCCCATCACTAGATATTGTTGAATAAAGTCGTTATTTTGTTTTTTGTTTTGGTGCACAAAAAGTATTCTCGTCGCTTCATAATGACGTTATAATTGTTCTTGGTGCAAACACACCTTTAGTAGTGGGCTTTTTTGACTTTGAACCACTTAGCAACCACCCAGAACACCCTTGTTACCACCTGGAATACCTTAGCAATGCCCTAGCAACCCTGGCTAGCACTGTGGCATCAACATTGCACTGAAAGAAACCACTCATATTTTTACACACATTTAAGTGTAAACTCGCCCCACAGCCAATTTTATTAGCAGTAAAATGCAGTCACCTATCAAGAAAAGTTCTGATTTTATGGCATCAGAAAAATGATCAAAATACATCAATTAAATCTTTAGAACTGGCTGCAGAATGGGTTTGCGCTTAACTGGTTTGGGAAAATAAATCACACGCCTTTTTTCACATTTAATCATTTTTGCTATTCCAATCGGTGTTACTAGTGTCAAAATGACACCTTTAATGAGAAAGTGACAACTGGAAATATTAGTACCTTGTTTGTGCATTTACAAGCTGTTAAAATTTGATTTGAGCAGCAGAACACCAGCAAAGCTAATTTGGTCACTCACAGTTACGAGCTTCCTACTGACAATACACGCAAACAACACTTAAAAGATGAGACATATCTGGACTTTAATAAGGAGCTCACAGCAGAGTGTCAGAGCTGCTCATAATTACTGCACACTGCAGAGAACGGAGCGGAAAAAAAAGCCTCTCGAAACACGACCGCATTCATCCAGTTTTGTCAGCTGAATACATTTAAAAGGCAAAAATGTCCCCTTAGCTGCAGGTGAAACCTATTAAAAACTTGGCTGGAAAATGCTCAAGCCAGCATACATTGTGAAGCACCAGCCTGGCTCCCAGGGGTGGGCATCATAATGGGAAATATAGGCACCTCTTTACCATGAAAAACGACGATTCAACAGAGTGTCACTTAATCAATGGTGGACCCCACAGGGAAGAGGCGGCTACAGCCTGCGGACTCCCACGAGCTACTGAGCAATGAAGTGAGAATAAAAGATGGAGGGATGAAGGAGGAGGGTTTGATAGAGGTCGGACAAATGATTAGGCTCCCAAGGTGCTGCTGGAGAGCTCGGTCGGCCCCTCTCGGAGGGAGCTACTTTAACGACATCATCCATCCTCAACACAGTGCGGCAAAAAAAGAGAGAGAACGCAAAAAGGAGAACTGTGATGGTGAGATGGACTGAAATAAAAAGCTCTAGTTACAGACAGGGACAGCGTCTGTCTCCAAGGTATCAGACAGACTCAGTCAGAGAGTGAACAGGGTAGACAGCCAACAGGAACACACGGCTTAAAACAGCATTTCGTCCAAGCTGCTCCTCACTTTAACAGCTACCAGACTGTCAATGACAAAGTCGATGTGAAATGCCATTTGTAGCCTATTTTACTTCCATACTGAGACATATTTCTCAGGAGAATCTTGATAGAAGGGGAAAATGTAGAGTGGGACTTGATTTTAACCATCAAATTGATTATATCATGAAACGTGAGTGTTACATATCAGAACGAAGCAAGAGCTGAAACGAACCTTTGGATCTGCTCCATTCCTTTAAAGCAAATAGCCTCACTATTGACAAGAGCAGAACAAAGGGTCAAGAAGGTCAAGTTCACCTTTAAGAGAATCTTGACGTATCCCAGTGTCAAATGCTAACATTGCTTGAAATTAACTATTGTACGGGCACAATTTTATAAAGGCTTTTTTCTTAAAGGATTAGTTCACTTCAGAATTAAAATTTCATGATAATTTACTCACCCCATGTCAAGATGATCATGTCTTTCTTTCTTCAGTTGAAAAGAAATTAAGGTTTTTGAGGAAAACATTCCAGTTCAACGGACTTCAATGGTTACCAATGGGTTTAAGGTCCAAATTGCAGTTTCAGTGCAGCTTCAAAGGGCTCTGCACGATCCCAGCTAAGGAATAAGGGTCTTATCTAGCGAAATGATTGGTCATTTTCTAAAAAAATTAAAATTTATTTACATTTTAACCACAAATGCTCATCTTGCACTGCTCTGAGATGCACCACGCATTACATAATCACTTTGGAAAGGTCACACGTGACAGTCAAAAGTACCAATCCAGTGTCTACAAAGTCAAACACCCTTTTTTCGCCCTACCGTGGTACTTCCGCCTACATCACGCATGACCTTTCCAACATAATTAGGTAATGCTCTTTGCAGAGCTAGTGTAAGATGAGCATTTATGGTAAAAAAAAAAAAAGTATCTCATTTTAATTTTTTTTTAGAAAATGGCCGATTGTGTCTCTAGATAAGACCCTTATTCCTCATCTGGGATCATGTAGAGCCCTTTGAAGGTGCATTGAAACTGCAATTTGGATCTTCAACCCATTGGTAACTGTTGAAGTCCACTATGGAGAAAAATCCTGGAATGTTTTCCTTAAAAACCTTCATTTTTTTTCGAATGAAGTATGACATAAACATCTTAGATGACATGGGGGTGAGTAAATTATCAGCAAATTTTAATTCTGAAGTGAACTAATCCTTTAATGGCTTTACATGTTTAATCTGAACTTGTTACCTCTTTCAAAGTTCTTGCAATCCAATTTTACGGGAAAATGTGGAGATTTCATATAAATTTGTACAAAAAAACGTTTTAGAAAAAAGTCCACCCCTAAACATAACCACCACTGCGGCATAAGCAGAATGTACAAAAAACATTGTATGAATTCATATGAATTAGCTACCAACTCGTCAAAAAGTGAAAGAGACACAAATTGCCAAGAGATTGTGTTTGTTGTTGCTTCATTTCAAAGCTCTTCAGAAGATAAACGTCAGTTAAACGTCTGCTTTCTGAAATGACAAAGGCAGAATCTTACCACCTTATCTCAATTTCCACTTGCACATTACACAATCCTCCATCTATCTGCCCGACAAGTGCTTCCCTGTTTATCTCGCCTCTCCACGACTTATCTGTTTTTTCACCCGACTCCTCTATTCAGGACTGATCAATGAAATCAATCAACTGCACTCAAACCGATGCAAGTGGAGCTGATCTGATCAAAACTGAATTTGTATAACGTATAGTAAATCTAAAGCAAGAAATTACAAAATGAGCTTTAAGAACTTCACATTGCAATTGAGCAAACTTTTAGAAGCACAACAAAAATTAAAAAAGAAAAATCAAAACGGCACCAAACAATACAATACATGTCTTTAGTTATCTTGATAGTTGGATGGTAACAGAAACTTTTTTCTCAAGAGTGGGCTGTAACTAACATTTCCTGTTGATATAGCCCCACCCCCACTTCTTTTGCTATAGTCAAACGACCACCTCCTACTCCTTGACTTCCAAGAAAATGGCAACGTGCAACATGCTAATCTCACACTCATCAGGGGAGGGGAGGACTAACACGCGAGGGATCGAGCTTCACCGCAAACAGGATGCATGTAAATAACAGTAGCATCACAGACTGTTGAAACTCACTGCAAAAGATCAGTTTATACAGATAAAATGCCCAAAAATCTCTTTGAAGTGCCACAGGAATGGAGATATTTCTTTGAACAGGTATTTCTTTAAAGAAGACACTGTATATTTGTCGAGCAAGCTTTTATATAGCATGAATATGCTTTACATACCTTTATATGCTTTTTTTATACATTTATATTTACATAGCATACAATAAAATCTAACCTTTTTTTTATTGCTATATTTTGCAACAAAGTGAACTTCATAAAACAAATAAAATGCGAGCAAAAAATGTCAAAATGCAAAAAAATGTTTAATATAAGTAGCCAGAATTACATAAATGTCCAGTGGAAAAACAAGTCTTATTTTCAAAAGCAGCGGCACTGTGAAACAAGCAATTACGACAATGCCACAAACAAAACCATGATTTTCCACAAAATAAATCCATGAAAAAGCAGAAGCCCTTTGACAGACTTAAGGATACATCCGTTACTCTTAGTGTGAAGGAATGGTAATATCCAATCAATATAATGTTTCCACTACGGTCCTTCTTTTACCACTGTAAGAAGCAGATCTCCATCATCGTCACTGTCCAGTTCATCGGTGCTTAAGATACGCAGTGGATTCCTCTGAAGGCACGGATCAAGTAGCTCTCTACTGGTTGCTGCTTTTGTGGCGTCTCTTTCCGTCTCAGCAGCGCACCGATGGTAACAGTCTCCCTCTCTCTCTCCCTCGGTGTTACTAATAGAGCGTCTTCCCCGAGGCACATCCTCCTCAATCGTCAGCCCCTCCTCCAGCCTCTCTCCCAGCTCTTCAATCATCCGTCTGGACTCACGCGGCTCTCCGCTGCCAGGCTGGAGCTCAACACGGAGGGGGGAAGCTTCAGTCATGGCTTCTTTCTTCAGAACCTCACAGATGACCTGAGGTTCAAGAGGTCCCGTTTGGTTATTTTCTGTCCTTTCTTCAGGTTGTGTTTCTTCGGGCTGCTCTTCCTCACTCTCTTCCTCCTCCTCCTCAGAGTCACTGCCACTGCTGGAGTCCTCTTCGTCTTCTTCATCCTTCAGTGCAAGTTCAGCAGCTTGTTCAAGTATCTCCAGCTCCAGTTCTAGATGGTTTTTCTGCAGTTTGGCATTACGTAGAGGTTCGGCTAGTGCGAGCACGTGCTTGGATCTGGTGAAGAAAAAAGAAAAAAATATTTAATTGAGCGGTAACACTTTATTTTACAGAGTCCTTCTTATACATGTTACATGTAGTTACTATAATAATAACAGTATATTATGCAAAATTACCAGCAACTAACCCTAAGCCAAAGTAATTACAAGTAAGTACATGTAGTTAATTAATATTACTCAGTACTTAAACGTATAATTACGGAAGAGGATTAGGGCCAAGCAATAATAAAAAAAATAAAACCATCTCGAGATTAAAGTTGTTAAATTTCGAGAAAAAAGTCAAGATAAAATGTTGAGAATAAACTCGTTAAATTACGAGAAAAAAACTCGTTAAATTTCGATAAAAAAGTTGAGATAAAACGTTGAAAAAAGTTGTTAAATTATGAGAACAAATTCGTTAAATTACGAGAACAGAATTTGTTCTCATAATTTAACGACTTTTTTTCTCGTAATTTAATGACTTTATTCTCAACATTTTATCTCGTCTTTTTTTCTCGAAATTTAACGACTTTTTTTCTCATAATTTAACGAATTTGTTCTCATAATCTAACGACTTTTTTCTCGTAATTTAATGACTTTATTCTCAACATTTTATCTCGTCTTTTTTTCTCGAAATGTAACGACTTTTTTTCTCATAATTTTACGAATTTGTTCTCATAATCTAACGACTTTTTTCTTGTAATTTAATGACTTTATTCTCAACATTTTATCTCGACTTTTTTCTCGAAATTTAACGAAATTTAACTTTAATCTCGAGATGGTTTTATTTTTGTATTATTGCTTGGCCCTAATCCTCTTCTGTATATAATTGCACTGTAACAAAGCCACCTTAAAATAAAGTGTAACCAATTAACCAAAAGAAGATATATTTGTGACTGGACTTCTGCATCTAATAAATGATTGTTATTTCACCAAGTGGCTCATATTTTATGACATAAAATATTTTAAGACTCAAATGTACTTATCCTCATATGATTTTTTTCTCCATGGACCACTAAAGGAAATTAATTCACACTCTCATTAAAAATGTGCAAAAATGGTACCTTTAGGAGTACAACAGCTTGTCACTGGGGCAAAACCATTAAAAAAACAACTTTGTACTCCTAAAAGTTTACCTTTTTTAGCGGTAGATAAGGAACAAAGTTGTCCTTTTAGCGGTACTGTCCCAGTGACAAGTTTTTTTCCGACAGTGCAGGTGCCATTTTCTGTATGATGAAATTAAATGGGAACAGCTCCAAAAATAAAAAAGTGCCATAAAAACATCAAAAATTGGTTCATGTGACTCGTGTGCTATATTTCACGTCTTCTAAAGTCATAACTATTGTTTGAGGAACAGTATGAAATTTAAGTAATTTTCTGCAGAAAAGGTGGTCCTCCACCTTAACTCTTAATGTCATTTGAACCATTTATATTCGAATAATTAATGTTCATCACACAAATCTTATCTTATAGCTTAAGAAGAGTAGGATATATGTATAAGTTGCACAGGCCACTTTTATGGTGCTTTTAGTCCTTTTTAGAGCTCAACATTCACTCACACTGCACATAAAAAGTGTAGCACGAGCATTCTGTTAAAGATCTAATGAAATATCAATACAATTTAAAATAATATAATTTAAATTTAAATATATTTTATTATATAATTTATACCTGTGATGCAAAGCTGAATTTTCAGCATCATTACTCCATTTTTTTTTTTTCAGGATTCTTTGATGAATAGAAAGTTTGAAAGAACAGTATTTATTTGAAATATAATTTTTTGTAATGTAAAATTTTCACTTTTGATCAATTTCATCAATCAATGCAATTTTGCTGAATAAAAGTATTAGTAAAAAAAAAAAAAATCATATTGACCCCACATGTTTGAATGGTAGTGTAGCTCTGTGTTACATTAAAAAAAGAAAACCATATAGGTTTAAAATGAAGTAAAGGTGAGTAAATGACAGAATTTTAAATGTGTGCTGAATCAATCCTTAAATAATTCAATTTACAGGCAACATGTCTTTTTGTGAACCAAAAAAATGGGTTTGGCTGTTGAGCGAAATGTGGTAGAGGATATTTTAGTATTCAGTTCACAATACAGATGTCTCCATGGCTACTGTAGGAAGAACTCTAGGACTTCAGTGCATGCTTATCAACTAGAGGAGAACTCATTTTAAAACAGACACTTCAAGCACATTTTTTTAGTGACAAACACTAACTAGAGAGACAAAACATGTATGTTCTTGGACAGAAAATCAATTGAAAGACATATCAACATACAAAGTTATAACAAGGGGTGTAGAGATAATCTAAAAATTAGGGAATAATCATGGCTCATGAATATTAATTAGGTGATGTAACATTCAGTCAGTAGTCATTGCAGAATTGCTAAAATCTGGGAAACCATCATAAGATTTTTGTTTGTTCAGTTTTTGATACGTGTTTTCTTCTCACTGTGGCAAATAAAAAAACTCTCTCCCTCTATATATATATATATATATATATATATATATATATATATATATATATATATATATATATATGTGTGTGTGTGATACACAGTATCTCGCAGAAGTGAGTACACCCCTCACATTTTTGTAAATATTTTATTATATCTTTTCATGTGACAACACTGAAGAAATGACACTTTGCTACAATGTAAAATAGTGAGTGTACAGCTTGTATAACAGTGTAAATTTGCTGTCCCCTCAAAATAACTCAACACACAGCCATTAATGTCTAAACCTCTGGCCACAAAAGTGAGTACACCCCTAAGTGAAAATGTCCAAATTGGGCCCAATTAGCCAGGTCTCGCATCTAACAAAAGTTTGTTATATATATATATATATATATATATATTTTTTTTTTTTTACTACAAACATTTAAATTTTTGTTATTTTATGAATATGTAATGCACGCAATATTAAATGCCTGGACACCAAAATAAATACATCAATCAGAGTTTCGCTAATACCGCATGCCGCCACAAAGTTCCCCTGGGGAGAGGCAATATGCAAAGCAACCTGACAAAGCTTCTCTGAGAAGAAAAAAAAATATATTGCTACAATACACTCAATGCAAAGATCCCAGTACTACAAGAGGCCTTGAGACATACATTATTCATGTAGCAAATGCGAACGGGTGCTGCCAAAACTCAAGTGGCTACTATTCAGAGTTGCGAGCCGCCCGTATCCTTCATCACCATGGTGATTAGCGAGCGGAGGGAGGGTCATGCTCCCTGACGGTTTAGAGGTTGTGGTCATTCACAAAAAGGATAAAGCGTACGAGTCTGAGCCGCCCCGTCTCTATTGACGTGCGTCGCTGAACTCTGTGCTTCAATTAACACACTGCTGAGAACCAAGAAGCCTCGTTATCACGGCACAGGCCTAATGATGTCCCGCACCGCCAGCGGACAGGGATTCCTAGCAGGAGAGCAGCGCTACAGTCTCAGGAGGATACTGTGTACACAACGCTTTAGTCACAAGTATGCTTGGCGCCTTCAGAAAGTGTTTATCTGAGATAAAGAGGCAGACTGTAATATGTCAAGGAGAAGTCATGGCTAGACGGAGAGGCAAAACTGGTTTGACACTTTTCAGTGGCTTTACAAAGTAAATAACGTTATACACAAACAGGCCTTGAAGGTGTTATAAATTCTTTTTTGAGAAAACCACACATGAAATGTTTCTACAATCCCATAGATATTACTGAAATGGATGTCTTGAGAAAAGTAAAGAAAGATATATATATATATATATATATATATATAAACTTTTAATCAGCAAGGATGCATTAAATTTATAAAGTGACAGCAAAGAATTTTTAAATTTTACAAAAAATTTCATTTTAAATAATTATGCCGTTCTTTTGAACTTTCTATTCATCAAAGAATCCTGAAAAATCCCGTATCACGGTTTCCACAAACAAATTAAAGGGGACCTATAATGCCCCTTTTACAAGAAGCAATAAGTCTCTGGTGTCCCCAGTATGTGTCTGTGAAGTTTCAGCTAAAAATACCCCACAGCTCACTTATACCACTTTCCAAAAGAGGGCGGAGCTTTAACAGCTCACACTTCAGTTGCTCAACAACAACAAAGCTGGAGAATCTCACACAGCCAAAATATAAAAAAGAAAAGAAAATAAAAGTAAAAGAAAATATCTCCCTTTGCATTGAACTTTGAAACTTTACAAATGTTGTTTATGCTCAAACAGCAACATTACATACTAACTAAAGTTAAAAAAGTGAAATCATAATTAACCACCCCTTTAAGCAGCACAACTGTTATCAAGATTGATAAGACATGTTATAAGAACAAAATATGAGCAGCAAATCAGCATATTAGAATGATTTCTGAAGGATCATGTGACACTGAAGACTGGAGTAATGATGCTGAAAATTTAGCTTTGCCAACACAGGAATAAATTACATTTTGAAATATATTTAAATAGAAAAGAGTTATTTTAAACTGCAATATTATTTCACAGCATTCTGCCCACTTAGAAACAGCATATTTTCCAAGACCTTATGAGAAAAGAGGTCTAAAAACGGAATTGAATGAAAGAAGTCATGCATTTGACCCAACATACCATGTTAATGAAATGGCAAAAGTAATAAAATAAATAATAATAAAAAAGACCAGCATACGGGGTCAATGTGATTATGCTTACTAACATAATCAGTTTACAATTTGGACTATTTTTAGCATCAAAGAATTTGCCATCAAAGACCTGAAATCTAATCTAGAGTCTAGCTTTAAGTCAATGAAAATGAATGAAAGAAAAGCAGAGGTCCAGTGTGAAATGACCATTATTAGTTGTTCCTTGCAACTGATTTTCAGTACATTTTTTAACCTTCACGAGGGAATTTTTCCAAAACATTTAATTCTTAATTCTTATCTACTGTGTGCTATGATTAAAGTGCTTCAGAGTGCAGACCTTTTTTGTATTCCTAAATTGATATATAGGTCTCAGCACCTAATTAGCTGGTGAATGCTTTGATTCAAAACATTTAATTGAAATAATTTCTCAAATCATAATTATGGCTGTATAAATCAAATCAACATCAAAAATCTATAAATAATAGTCTAGACCAAAACAATAAATGCTTTGCTGGAATGCACTTGAAATGATCGTCCAGTTGCAGTTTTAGTTAAAGGGTTAGTTCACCCAAAAATGAAAATAATGTCATTTATTACTCACCCTCATGCCGTTCCACACCCGTAAAACCTTCGTTAATCTTCGGAACCCAAATTAAGACATTTTTGTTGAAATCCGATGGCTCAGTGAGGCCTCCATAGCCAGCAATGACACTTCCTCTCTCAAGATCCATTAATGTACTAAAAACATATTTAAATCAGTTCATGTGAGTACAGTGGTGCAATATTAATATTATAAAACGACGAGAATATTTTTGGTGCGCCAAAAAAACAAAATAACGACTTATATAGTGATGACTGATTTCAAAACACTGCTTTAGGAAGCTTCGGAGCATAATAAATCAGCGTGTCGAATCATGATTCAGATCGTGTGGCAAACTGCCAAACGGCTGAAATCACTTGACTTTGGCGCTCCGCTCCGAACCGCTGATTTGACATGCTGAATCATTACACTCCGAAGATTCCTGAAGGAGTGTTTTGAAATCGGCCATCACTATATAACTCGTTATTTTGGTTTTTTTGGCGCACCAAAAATATTCTCATCGCTTTATAATATTAATATTGAACCACTGCACTCACATGAACCGATTTAAATATGTTTTTAGTACCTTTATGGATCTTGAGAGAGGAAATGTCATTGCTGGCTATGCAGGCCTCACTGAGTCATTGGATTTCAACAGAAATATCTTAATTTGTGTTCTGAAGATAAACAAAGGTCTTACGGGTGTGGAACGGCATGAGGGTGAGTAATAAATGACAGAATTTTCATTTTTGGGTGAACTAACCCTTTAATGGGAGTGTTTTATTCATGTTCAGTTGTTTTCCTAAAAAACACTTCTTATTAACACCACCTGCTTCTGAGACAGTGAATACAGATATCTGACTGCCACAGGTCACTATAGTGTCAGCTGAGGCCCATAACTATAATATTATTATGTATCAGATAACAGATAAAAAAAAAAAAAAGCCTTTTTCGGGACATTTTTGGTCCGACCCCTGGTTAATTTCTGACCCTGGACAAAGATAATTCTCTGAAAAGCACCAAGCACCATGTGCTCTCAGAAGAAGAAAGAAGGTCCATAAAACTATTAAGCACTTCCTGGAGTAATGTGGTTGGTGGAAGTCCCGTAGCAGTGGCGTCGGTGCTTCAAACATTTGCCATATTCGTTTTCTCCCCGTGGGAAGTCATTATTGAGTTAGGATTGTAGAGGCTTGTTTTCTCTGTCTCTATCTCTCCCTCTCCTCCTTCACTTCTGCGGTGAGAGAATGCACGCTTGCGGTGGAAACAAAGGCCCCTTTTGGGGCGAAGGATAATGTTGTACACAATTCAGTCATTACGACGGCACTGTTGTGGTTCGCCTTAATTAACCAAGAAGGGGCGGCTTTCAAGGTTGGGAGAAGGGGGAAATAAAAACAAGCCTGCCGCAACAAAGACACACTAGAGGCAGCTTGAGAAAATAGTGGAGACCTTTATGTCTAGAGAGAGATGGGGTGAACCTGCGGTGAATTACTCGTCTACTTTAAACAAAGCTCTCAGACTGCGTCTACATTAAGCTCTTAAGATATACAAACCAAGGACACATAAGGATGAAATGTACCTCTGCCTTTTCAATGAGATTAGTCTTAAAGAACATTTAAAATGGCATAAAATGGCATAAGACCAGATTATCACAGACTCATGAAGTCATTGAAACTAAGAAAATGATTCATTATAAGTATGAACTGTGAGTTGTACACATTTCAGCCAAGTCCTAACCACATTAACCGTTTTATTTATCCAAAGTGACTGCATGAATGGTGCATTCTAGGTTTTGCAAATTGGTGGCATTGCTTGATTCAGTCTTTTGCATATTACAAGAGAGGATTCTGGGAACTGGAAGCACCATCACAGCTCAGACTGACAGTACAAGCCAAAGTGTTCAAATGCCGCTAAACCACACACCGAGAGTGAATATGATCCACTTATCTGTGTGAGCTCTAAGACCAGGATCACTTTCCTCACACCAGCGGGACACTTCAATCCTCCCTCTCTCTCTTTCTCTCCCTCTCGTATCTCAGAAGCGTGCTCAAGCAAGACTATGAGACTATGTCCTACAGAAAAAGGATAGTGTAAATGTGCAGAAAGGAATTTTCTGTCATAGGACACACAATGTAAGACTCTTGTCTAAATGTTTTAGTAAAATCTGTAAGTTAGTAATCGTAAGTTAAATCTGTATTTTATTTACAAAAGATTTATACGTAAAGAAGTGAACAATACATAGTATTAATGAAAAGTAATCTTTTCTTTATCTGGTATTTGTTATATTCATACTTTTCTACATAGTAATATGTACTCCCAGGGTGCGGTTTTCTGGGGGAAGATGAAGGGGATTTCCCCCCTCTCCTCTAAATATCCCTGCCTCTGCTGAATGATTTTTATCAGTGGTTGGGATAGAATGTATTGTCCCCTCAACAGTGATCAATGCTACTTCACCAATATACCATATAAAATATCTAAAATAAAGATACAAAGTAAAACGCTGCAACACGCACATTTAAAAAACAACAACAAAAAAAAAAAAAAAGGAAGTGCTTCTGCTCGTGTGATGAGAGATGACACTGCACGTTTAAATTAGTGTTTGACAAATTTTTTCTCATAACAGCGGAAAGAACTTGAAATACATTTTTGTCACACAAATAAGAGTAAGACATACAGTGGGTACGGAAAGTATTCAGACCCCCTTAAATTTTTCACTCTTTGTTATATTGCAGCCATTTGCTAAAATCATTTAAGTTCATTTTTTTCCCTCATTAATGTACACACGGCACCCCATATTGACAGAAAAACACAGAATTGTTGACATTTTTGCAGATTTATTAAAAAAGAAAACCTGAAATATCACATGGTCCTAAGTATTCAGACCCTTTGCTGTGACACTCATATATTTAACTCAGGTGCTGTCCATTTCTTCTGATCATCCTTGAGATGGTTCTACACCTTCATTTGAGTCCAGCTGTGTTTGATTATACTGATTGGACTTGATTAGGAAAG
This sequence comes from Megalobrama amblycephala, assembly GCF_018812025.1. Classification (NCBI taxonomy): domain Eukaryota; kingdom Metazoa; phylum Chordata; class Actinopteri; order Cypriniformes; family Xenocyprididae; genus Megalobrama; species Megalobrama amblycephala. Next base: position 4,753,405 of record NC_063051.1, read on the forward strand.
CCACACACCTGTCTATATAAGACCTTACAGCTCACAGTGCATGTCAGAGCAAATGAGAATCATGAGGTCAAAGGAACTGCCTGAAGAGCTCAGAGACAGAATAGTGGCAAGGCACAGATCTGGCCAAGGTTACAAAAAAATGTCTGCTGCACTTAAGGTTCCTAAGAGCACAGTGGCCTCCATAATCCTTAAATAGAAGACGTTTGGGACGACCAGAACCCTTCCTAGAGCTGGCCGTTCGGCCAAACTGAGCTATCGGGGGAGAAGAGCCTTGGTGAGAGAGGTAAAGAAGAACCCAAAGATCACTGTGGCTGAGCTCCAGAGATGCAGTCGGGAGATGGGAGAAAGTTATAGAAAGTCAACCATCACTGCAGCCATCCACCAGTCGGGGCTTTATGGCAGAGTGGCCCGACGGAAGCCTCTCCTCAGTGCAAGACACATGAAAGCCCGCATGGAGTTTGCCAAGATGGTGAGAAATAAGATTCTCTGGTCTGATGAGACCAAAATAGAACTTTTTGGCCTTAATTCTAAGCGGTATGTGTGGAGAAAACCAGGCACTGCTCATCACCTGTCCAATACAGTCCCAACAGTGAAGCATGGTGGTGGCAGCATCACGCTGTGGGGGTGTTTTTCAGCTGCAGGGACAGGATGACTGGTTGCAATCGAGGAAAAGATGAATGCGGCCAAGTACAGGGATATCCTGGACGAAAACCTTCTCCAGAGTGCTCAGGACCTCAGACTGGGCCGAAGGTTTACCTTCCAACAAGACAATGACCCTAAGCACCCAGCTAAAATAATGAAGGAGTGGCTTCACAACAACTCCGTGATTGTTCTTGAATGGCCCAGCCAGAGCCCTGACTTAAACCCAATTGAGCATCTCTGGAGAGACCTAAAAATGGCTGTCCACCAACGTTTACCATCCAACCTGACAGAACTGGAAAGGATCTGCAAGGAGGAATGGCAGAGGATCCCCAAATCCAGGTGTGAAAAACTTGTTGCATCTTTCCCAAAAAGACTCATGGCTGTAGATCAAAAGGGTGCTTCTACTAAATACTGAGCAAGGGTCTGAATACTTAGGACCATGTGATATTTCAGTTTTTCTTTTTTAATAAATCTGCATTTAAATGATTTTAGCAAATGGCTGCAATATAACAAAGAGTGAAAAATTTAAGAGGGTCTGAATACTTTCCGCACCCACTGTAATTCGAAATAATAATAAAAAAAAGAAAGTTTCAAAAACAATAATAATAATAAGAAGAATAAATATAAACATATAATAATATGCACTCCTGAGTTTGGGTAAAAAAATGGCTAAACACTAAGCTTTTAATTGTCTTAATCACAAATTATTGGTCAGGAAATTAGCTAAATTTAAGCAAATGCACTACTTAAAAATCCATTGCAGTCTCAGAAGAACATCAAAAGAGAGAATGAAGTTCTTGGCAGAATATGTGAAGTTTGATTTGTGAATTGTGTGGAGTGATAAATCACAATAAAATGATATGCACGGTGATGCTCCAGTGTTGTGTCTCTGAGAATCTGCTGAGAAGTACAAATGCATCTCTTGCACTGTGAAGCAGTGAAGAGGTGTCATTGTGTGGGGAGCCTTTTTAGCTGCTGGCAGTGGTGAGTTCACTGTGAAAAGTCTTTTAATGCTTTGGAGTACAGGAAAATATTGCAGAATGGCTTGCTAAGTCCATGAGGCTAATGTTTTGGCCTGGTCAGAGTCCAGATTTGAACCTTATAGTGAATATTTGGTCTCACATTAAATGTAACTGAACTGGGAGAAATTTTTCGACTACTCATTAACTGTTTTAAGCCATTAACATTGAGTGGAACAACACTGACTCTTCTTCCTGTAAAAAGCTTTCTGCAAGCTAGGGAAGGCTATTCTGTGCTAAGTTACTTTATCTACAGTATTTGTGTAATTCTTGCTAATTTCCTGACCAGTGATTTTTGATTAAAATGGTTAAGACCATTTAAAGACCACTAACTATTTTGCCATTTTTGGCTTGGCCCATTTTTACTGCCCAGAAGTGTACATGTACAATAATTTTTAACGTTATTTCAGCTTAAAAAATTGTCAAACATTTCTGTATCTTCCCAAGTATAACTTCCATTATTATTATTATGCATATTTTGTTTTTTTGTTGAAGTCTAATCATTACTCAATTGTGATGATAAAACTATTTATAAAAAAATTTTACAAAAGTTTTTGCATTTTGGTTATCGAATACTTATGCTGCGTTCACACCGAACACGTCTGGGGCGTCTGATTTACATGTTAAGTCAATGTAAACGCGCGTCTAGACGTCCTGCGGCGCGAATCGGCCTTTGGCGCGCGAATTGAGCGTTCACGCGCCTGACGCGTCTGTAAGCGAATTGAGCGTCTGAGTTGAAAAATCTGAACTTTGGCGAAAATTTGCGGTGTGTTAACCAATCAGGGACTCTGCTTTGGTAGTAACGTGTTTATGACGTGATCAGCGGTGGAGACCAGAACAAAAATAATAGTCGCTGTGTGTGGCCACCCTGAGCTCTATGATGTGTCATCATATTTTTATCGAGACAGGAATAAAAAGGACCTTGACTGGAAGAGGATAAGCGAAAAAATTGGACAAGCTGGTTAGTTGTAAAACACTTTGCATGATTTTAGCCGTTGATACTAGCCCACCTGCTCGCTAGCAAAAGCCGGCCGGCATAACAGAGTTAAATTGCCGCTAATGTTACTGGTTTCCAACTGACGAGATGATGTGTTTATTCAGAGGATCTGTGCAGAAAGAGATGGAAGCCCCTCCCATGATGCGAATTCGCGTCTGAACACACTTTGTTTAGATGCGCTAATAGAGCGAATTTGACGCATGTTTGACTTCAAAATGTTCAGCGTCCAACTAGATGCGTCTGACGCGAATTTGACGCCCCAGACGCGTTCGGTGTGAACGCAGCATTACACATAAAAATAATTTGTATCATTATTGGTTATAAAAACAACAAACACAAGTCTTAGTAAACCCCTATTATTCAGAAAATTTTAGTAGCAGAATACATCAATGTTAAGTGACAAATATACCTGCAGATATTTCTATGCTACGTGCCAAAATCTTCTAAACACACTATTAATTCCACTATTAATTCCTTTTTTCAATCAGCATGCAGTCATTAGACATTTTTCCCAAACAACACCAAAGCTGATCAGTATGATCAGAAGTAAACCTCTTGAATTGGACGTAAAGCTAGTGAAATGTCAGAGAACAAAACCAAAAAGGTCACGATCAAACTCAAAGCCATCCAAACTGAAGTGACAGCAATCCTTAATAACCCAAACAGTGCTATTAACCCGCACACACACCAAACAGAGATATTTTAAGCCTGATTTCCCTCAGTGCTAGAGGGGGATTTCACAATTCACTTAGCTACTGAAGCAAGAAGCGAAAACAGAGTTTCCCACACCTCTTTACTCTGTCGTGATTTAACACTAACTGACAACAGTAACGTCCACTCTGGGGCAACTGACCACAAAGCTTTACGAAACCTCTGACCCATGTGGCCCCTGGAGGCCTCTTTACGCTCAAGCCAGGGGCTCGAGTCCCTGGAGAAAAACACTTGGCTGAGCGTCAATACTCTGACAATGTGTCGTTTCTCAATGTCAGAGAAAGCAACTTTCTCATCCTGTCAAAAGATAAACCCTTAAGCTCACCTTTAACAGGTTGCCATGGTTGCCGTTCGGAATCCGACTGACCCAATTAAGGAGTTTGAACACAAAGGGAAAATGGAAAGCAAGGCTCTGTCAGATAACAGCTCCATTGCACTTAGTGAAACACAGTAAGTTCCACCTTATCTTCTATGTTTTCTAAACTGGCTGAAGAGTCGACTCACTGGAGTGATTCTGAATGCTGGATGGGAGGAGGAAGAAAAGATAAGAAAATGCCAGTGCTCTCAGTAGTCTGGCACCAAATCTCAGAGTACAGCATCAGCGGCACACATTGAAATGTGTAGCAGAATCTGCGCTGACCGTAATTGATTGGAGAGCTGCTATAAGGTGACTTTTGAAAAAGAGGACAACTGTATATTCTGGGCCCTGTTTACACCTGGTATTAAGATGCACTTTAGTCGATCGGATCACAAGCGGACGACGCTAAATACAGGTGTAAACGGGGTCTAAAACGTTTTGAGCTTGTCCACTTTCAACCACTTCCAGAGGTAGTAGAAAACGTATTCAACTGGATTGCTTTCGTAATGCAAACGCTCATGTGGTCGAATGCGTTCGAAAGAGCGCAAAAGACCGCTTACTCTCTGCTTAAAGACCTAATGCGTAAACATTATGGGAAGCGCAGAATTTAAACTTTGTCGGCTGAAAATTCTAATTTGGTTTGAAGACGAAAAACATACCAAGCGCAATGTTCTCTCACCATTCCTGATTTCTAACACGCACTGTTTGCCGTAGTCTTGCAGCTAGAAACTTGCTCTCAGTGTTTTTCCGTAGTCTCTGGACGGGTTAAAATGTCCATTAGATCGAAAGATCTGAAAAAACCCATACATTTACTCGCCCATAGACCCCCCCCTCGAAGAAATCAGGACAGAAGTGGTTGAAAGTGGACAAAAGAGACTAAAATTATTTAAATATAGATTAAAATATCAGGTGTAAATGGGTATGCGTCTCCCTCGTCCACTTGTGATCCGATCGACCAAAACCTTAATACCAGGTGTAAACAGGGCCTTGTGTGTTTTGCAAGCTTAGCTAATGTCCGTAGGCAAAATCTTCTATGAGTTTTCTTTTCATACAAATGAGTTGTAGTTTTGCAGCCTCTCTCTTGAGCACAGAGATCATTCCATACAAGATATTTGTTAATGCTGAATACATTCAAGATATTTGTAACTTCTGAATGCTTTTATGGTGCATTTTTTGACAGTCTGTTAAATGGAGAAAAAAAAAAAAAAAAAGCATGTGAAAAAAACTTTTTTGTGTGTTCCATGTAAAAACATAACAGCATGCAGGTTTTAAACACCCTGAGGATGAGTAACTCATTAGGGAACATCTGCAATAGCAGATGGATATGGGACAATTGTCTGACACTATTCCAACCATACATAAAAGGACTGAGGGATGGTGGCTAATCGTCAGGCATGTTGCCATCAGAATGTCAAATAATGATTCATGGAGCCGTGTCAGTCAAAATGCCAGAAAGAGGAGTGTCCAACTCAATCCACTTTTTTTCGCTGTTGATCGGAGGGCCAGTAAAAAGATTTAAATCACACTTGAAGTCTTTAAGACGTCATAAATTTGATCATGACATTCTGGCAGTCTGGAAGACTTCAAGAGTGAGAAAGCTGGTCAGATTGCAGAGAGACACTATAAATCATCCCTCAGGGGCAGCAGTTATTAATCCCAGCATTCATCACAAGCAGCTGATCATGTCTGACTGCCGAAAAGAGATTTGAGGAGGAACTGCTGCCACAGATGAGACTGGATAACATCTATAATCCATAGATCTCACAAAGGCTACGTTCACACAGTCAGGGGTGAATTTACTAAACAGTTGCACCACATTTCATGCCAAAAACCTGCAAGAACAGGATGCAGAATGGATGGATGGATGGATGGATGGAAATGTTAGAATTTCCATAAATCCATCCATTGTTATGCCGATTTCAAATTCAGTCCACTGACAGACAAATAAAACGAAAGCTGGATGGATGGATTTCACATTCAAAATTTCCATCCATCCATTCATCCATCCGTCCATCATTCTTTTGATTTCAAATTCATCATTTCCATTCATCCATCGTTCTTTCGATTTCAAATTCAGAATTTCCATCCACCATCCATCATTTTATCTATCTGTATGTCTGTGGATGGATGGATTTCACTTTCAGAATTTCCATCCATCCATCCATCCATCCATCCATCCTTCTTTCTTTCAAATTTAGAATTTCCATCCGTCCATCCATCCATCCATCCATCCATCGTTCTTTCTATTTCAAATTCAGAATATTCATCCATCCATCATTCGATCTATCTGTTTGTCTATCCGTATAGATTTCAAATTCAATTTCCATCGATGGATGGATGGAAAATCTGAATGTTCCATCCATCCATCCATCCATCATTCTATCTATCTGTATGTCTGTGGATGGATGGATTTCAAATTTAGAATTTCCATCCATCCATCCATCCATCCATCCATCCATCCATCCATCCATCCATCCATCCATCGTTCTTTCTATTTCAAATTCAGAATATTCATCCATCCATCCATCATTCGATCTATCTGTTTGTCTATCCGTATGGATTTCAAATTCAATTTCCATCGATGGATGGATGGAAAATCTGAATGTTCCATCCATCCATCCATCCATCCATCCATCCATCCATCCATCCATCCATCCATCCATCTATCTATCTGTATGTCTGTGGATGGATGGATTTCAAATTTAGAATTTCCGTCCATCCATCCATCCATCCATCCATCCATCCATCCATCCATCCATCCATCCATCCATCCATCGTTCTTTCTATTTCAAATTCAGAATATTCATCCATCCATCCATCATTCGATCTATCTGTTTGTCTATCCGTATGGATTTCAAATTCAATTTCCATCGATGGATGGATGGAAAATCTGAATGTTCCATCCATCCATCCATCCATCCATCCATCCATCCATCCATCCATCCATCCATCCATCTATCTATCTGTATGTCTGTGGATGGATGGATTTCAAATTTAGAATTTCCGTCTATCCATCGTTCTTTCGATTTCAAATTCAGAATTTCCATCCATCCACCTATCCATCATTCTATCTATCTGTATGTCTGTGGATGGATGGATTTCAAATTTAGAATTTCCGTCCATCCATCCATCCATCCATCCATCCATCCATCCATCCATCCATCCATCGTTCTTTCTATTTCAAATTCAGAATATTCATCCATTCATCCACCCATCCATCATTCGATCTATCAGTTTGTCTATCCGTATGGATTTCAAATTCAATTTCCATCGATGGATGGATGGAAAATCTGAATTCCATCCATCCATCCATCCATCCATCCATCCATCCATCCATCCATCCATCCATCCATCGTTTTATCTGTGGATGGAATGGAAATTCTGAATTTGGAACTATTTTGCACTCTAAAACAAGACTGACAACCGCATTTTGCCGCTGTGTGAAGGCAGACAAAGATAACTCGCTTAGATAACTGGACTGGGGCGTCCTTCTGGGAGGAGTTTTTTGGAAAAGAGAATTGTTTAAATAATCTGACAGAGGGTATGTCAGATGTTGAAAACGCTGTCACAACAAACCTGCTATGATAACAGGGAGTTGTCTACACAAACCAGAGCAGTGGGGATTTGATCAAATGCTCCAGCACTTAAAAGGAGGAGCAAGTCTCCTGCAGTCACTTCCTATGACAAGAGGGGCTTTTTCTGAACTCAAAGGAAAAGTTTGCAGCACTGTTTCAAGGCGACTAAAGATACTCTAAAAGGAAGTAAACTGGAAATCAATTTTCAGTGTGATGTTGAGAAATGTCAAACGCCTCAAGGCAAGTATGACTAAGACACATCATCGGCACTAGAGTGCTGTCACAAATCCTGCAAGTTGCGCCGGTCTGGTTTTCTTCTGTTCTGTTCAATAATGTACCAAAGAGGGAGAGGAACAGAGAAACAAAAGTAATCAATCGCAGGTCAATGCTTCTGATGCCTCAGATGGTGCATTTAGTGGTCGATGGAGAACACAGTGCCAAGTCACCCTAAGGACACTTATTTCCCTCCTTTTAAATATTTTATGTTCATTTTACTTTAAATATGAGAGGAGGGAATAAAGACATGATAGTGCTTTGTCTAATTTGCCCTTTTGCTCAGCAAAAGCGACCGAGTTGTCCAGCTTGACAATAGAACTGTGCAGTTCTTTCCGGACCATGGACAAAGAGTCTCTGTACCCACCTCTGCTCTCTCCGTCTCTTTTTCTCATTTTCTCCCTTTGTCTCATTGAGAAAACAGGCACATTTAAACTCTGCTATTTTACACATCCATTATTAATTAGCTGTCAAGGCCGTATTCTTGCCAGAAAATCTACACTTTGGCAAAACACAGGACTGAAAAATCTCGGTGTAATCCCCGCAGGACATTTATCGTGTCTGGGCATCGAGCCTACAATTTCAGATGCACATTTTTCAACTGGACTCTTTATAGACAAGCGTACGACTTTAGCTGAACACCAGCCGGGAAACAGAGTATATCTCATTACTGAATTATGCTATAGTTCGCATTTTAAACGTGGAAGTGATTACAAAAAATGCCGAGCAGAAATCATGATTGCGATACCATTCATCATGAATCAAGTTCAAGCACTGTGGTTCTGTTTAACTAGCAGAGACTGAACTAAAACAAAAAAATATGAAATGGATCGTTTGGACTCTGTTTCGCATTGTGCCTAAGAAAGTCAATCTGACCAAACCTGACAAAAACATGTATGGAGCTTATCTCACCACTAAAAAGAAACTAATTAGAACTAATTTTTCTAAAAAAAGAATATAGTCTGTTTTTGGGACCATTTTGACATGATTTTTCATGACAATTTCCCCGCAATTCTCATTTCCATAATGCAAAGAAAAAAAACTCATTAGAATAAAATGAGAATTAGTAATTAAAGTTATTTAAATATATTTCATATTAATTATGTACAACATTTATTGTTTAATTTTACATTTTTCATGGTAGCATTAGTACTTTATTATTTATTAAAAGAAAATGGGGTGAAAATATGCTTAACCATCATGGAAATATCAAAATGCAAGAATCTCTCTTTATGCAAAACATAATTTCTTACTCTCATCTTTTGATTTTGGTGTGAAATGTGACCTGGACATGATTTTGTGCACCCAACAAGACCCCTTACACCTGGTAAAATCACTATAACTCCATCTCTTGTGGCTTACTACTTTAATGAACCTGTGGTTTAGCTCTCAGCAGGGATTCATCAATCCGGTATAATTAGCAGACAATCAGATTGTGGACCTTGTTAATTTTAGGTTGGCTGATTAAAGCTGATATTGTGCTGGACTGAACATACTTGACCCTCTGGATCCAGATGCAGTAATCTGTGATGTAGAGGTCATTGAGGATATAGGCCGGATCGTTCTCCCGGAAGATCTTATGGATGGCCAGCAGACATTTCAGGATGCAGGCCTTCCCTGTGACAAAGAAAACATGCACTGAATCAGTCTAAACACGGAAGGATGTGTTCATTAGTGAGGTTTATGCTTAAATCAGAGGAGTAACAAAAAATTAAAGTGATAGTTCAACCAAAAATGAAAATTCGGTCATTGATTACTCACCCTCGTGTCGTTCCAAACCCGTAAGACTTTTATTCATCTTTGGAACACAAAAAAAGATATTTTTAAGAAAATCTGAGAGCTTTCTGTCACTCCATAGACAGCCTACGCAACTAACATTTTGACGCTTCAAATTGTTCATAAAGAGATTGTAAAACTAATCCGAATGAATCGAGTGGTTTAGTCCAAATTTTCTGAAGAGACTCGATCGCTTTATTTGATAAACAGATGGAATTTAGGCTTTTATTCACATATAAACATTCATCAACTCACACATCAGATATGATAAACTGAAGCTCAAGAATGTTCGCTTGACATGCGAGAACCAATGATGTTCGCTCTTGTGTGTTTCGGAGCACGTTTGAACTTCTGCAAGAGGTTTGTTCTCGCACGTCAAGCAGGTTCGGTTGAGCTTCTGTTTATGTTCGTTGATCAATGTTTATATGTGAATAAAAGCCTAAATTCAATCTGTTCATCATATAAAGCGATCGTGTCTCTTCAGAAAATTTGGACTAAACCGCTCAATTCATATAGATTAGTTTTACGATTTTTTTATGATATGTCAGTTATATGTCAGTTATGTAGGCTGTCTATGGAGGGGCAGAAAGCTCTCAGATTTCCTCAAAAAGATCTTCATTTGTGTTTCGAACGTGAACGAAAGTCTTACAGGTTTGGAGCAACTTAAGGGCAAGTAATTAATGACAGATATTTCATTTTTGGGTGAACTATCTCTTCAGCTGAATCTATATTTTCTGTAAATAGTTTGCTTTTTATTCAGAAAACAAGATAAAAATAGAGATACTTTTTTTTTTTTTTTTTTTAGCCGTGAAGACAGAGATTAACTGTGCAAATTTTGTTGGAGCAAAAGGGGAAATCTGAGCTGAGCAGATGCTTTTTGAGATGATTGTATTTTCCATTCTGGCAGATGCTTCTACAATACAAAAAAAACCACACAAACACCTTAAGGGCACCGTGCCAGAGCGATGATATTTGTTGTCATAACACCCGTCTCCCAAATAAGGTGCAAAAATATCCCCTCAGCGGAATGCAACGGGCTCAGTTGTGAAGCGAAAGCAGGACCGCAAGGATTCTCGAGCCGCCCACAGAATAGCCTGGCAGTCGGTGGAGACATTCCAGCCGCCTCAGAAAACAAACACTGCACTCGCACCGAGGAAAGCCTTACACAAACATTTGGTTCCCATTTAAGCTGGAGCTCTTACCCAGAGAAGCCGCCGTGGCTTCCAGCTTCAGGACATGCAAGAAAAACTCCAGGAACTTGAACCGTACTCTGTCTTTCTCCATTCTTCCTTCCTCTCTCTCTGACTTTCATCCATTTATAATTGAAGGGTTTTCTACTTTTCTTCACTGCTCCCTGGGAGAGTGGAGGAAAAGAAAGCTTTGGATTCTTCCGAAGACCAGCTGTGGGACTGTGCGGTGCAGTGTGTGCTGGCTTTAGATTGCATGTTGAGTCAGTTAATCATGTGCAGCAATCAGGCGTCTCAGGGGAAGAAGTTGAGGGGAGGAGAAGAAAGAAGAGAGAGAAGAGGAATGGGGTGACAAGGTGAGATTCCGGCCCTGGAAGTACAGATGGTAAAGGTCCACAGGGTGCCAACATTTTAAAGGACAATCTCACAAAGCCTGTCAAAAAACATGCCTAGGTCATATTTCATCCAAACATTCAAAAGAAAGTAAATTTAAAAAAGTAGAATTAAGAAAATGAAACTCATTATCAGTCCTTCACTAGCTACTGTCCTGAAATGTGACGTCAAAGTCACTGGTAAAACTTCTACTATAATATAATGACATGTTTGTGATTTATTTGTTGCTTGCAAAACATAAAATGTCATCAGTATACACAGCTTTCGAGTGGAGAAAGATGTCAGTGCTTAACTGTCATGAGAATACTATAAAAATGCATAACAAAATAAAAGGTCCATCAAACAGGCTTCGTATTTTTTATTCGATTTTGCCATGAAATATGACCTAGATTTGTTGTTGACAAGCTTGGTGAGATTCAGCCTTAAACCACCAATTTAGCAATCATACAAAAGGGTGATTCTGACTTCTGTCTGTGTGGAAAACCCTTACACGAGTGAACAAAGCAGCTATCCTCGAGAAACAGCAGCAAAAATCATATTAAAGAACATTGACATCAAATTATGCAGCATCAAATGGCCTACATCTATCATCGTGAATCCGGCAATGTACTTTTTAAGATTGATCACGTTGGCTTAAAGATGACAATTCCTGCAGAGCAAAACAATGAATCTCAATAAGCTACAGCAGAACTTAGCAAAAAAAAAAAAAGTCAGGCTCTGAATGATGTAAAAGAGCTATTTAAATGCCATGAAAATGAACCCGCTTCCAAATCAAGATATAAAACATCTTCCAAAAAATAAAACACAAATGTATACTACCATTTGAAAGTTAAATTGATCAAATTGATTGATTAAACTGATCAAAAGTGACAGTAAAGTAATGTATGTTACAAACTATTTCTATTTCAAATAAATGCTGTTCTTTTGAAGTTTATATTCAAAGAAAAATAATGTATCATGGTTTCAACGAAAATGAAAATTTGATGTTTATCTGCTTGCCCCCAGGGCATCCAAGATGTAGGTGACTTTGTTTCTTCAGTAGAACACGAATGATGATTTTTAACTCCAACCGTTGCCGTCTGTCAGTCAAATAATGGGAGTGAATGGGAACTCCATCTATAAGAGTCAAAAAAAAAAAACATGCACAGACAAATCCAAATTAAACCCTGTGGCTCGTGACGACACATTGATGTCGTAAGACACGAAACGATCGGTTTGTGCGAGAAACCGAACAGCATTTATATAATTTTTTACCTCTAAAACACCACGTCCAACTGCACTCCACATCCGGTTAGTGAGGTCTGATCGCGCTCTGACAACGGCAGTGATGCCTAGCACTCATTGAAGCAAAGCACGAGACATCACTTCCATCACCAGAACGCGTTTTCTGACTTCACTAACCGGATGCTGAACGCAGTTGGACATAGTAGTGTTTTAGAGGTAAAAAAAATTATATAAATACTGTTTGATTTCTCGCACAAAACGATCGTTTCGTGTTTTAGGACATCAATGTGTCGTTATGAGCTGCAGGGTTTAATTTGGATTTGTCTGTGCATGTTTTTTTTTTTTTTACTCTTATAGATGGAGTTCCCATTGACACGCATTATACGGCTGAAAAATTATCATTTGTGTTCTACTGAAAAAACAAAGTCACCTACATCTTGGATGCCCTGGGGGTAAGCAGATAAACATCAAATTTTCATTTTTGGGTGAACTATCCCTTTAAGTAGCACAACTGTTTTCAACATTGACAATAATAAGAAATGTTTCTTGAGCAGCAAATCAGCCTATCAGAATGATAGACTAGAGAAATGACTGCTGAAAATTCAGCTTTGCATACCAGAAATAAATAATTTTTTAAAATATATAAATAGAAAACAGCCCCTGAATTAAGCCTAGCATATATAAGGGGTATTTAACATGGTGCTATGGCGGTAACAATGGCAAAAAGTTGGGAAACACTGTGCTAGCTTACAAGCCGATACCAGTGCAGAGCAAAACAAGCAGAAACTGAATCCAAGCTATGCAGTTAAATGAAATACAGTCATGCCCCTGAACGTTTAGATTATATATGAGCGTTTATATTTGCCCACAGTGCATCTTTTAGGCCGTTATCCATAGACTCCCTCCTCAATCTCCTTGAGGGCCGCTGACTTTAGCAGGATCTCTCGGAGAACAACCAGACAAGCTGCCAGAGGGCTGTTCAAATATTTACCCCTGGATAGCATTTCCATCACGGCTTTCCTTGTGCAGGATCATTAATGGGTTTGTTTTCCTACTACCTACAACTGTTTGCTTTCACTGCTGGTTAAACGAAGTGCCTCAAATTAGAGTACACACACATCAGATACACACCTCCATTCATGTTTCGCCGACAAATTAATTACCCAGAAGTCACGGTGTGACAGGGCAGCCTGCTTTCTGAGGGGAGACACACCGCTGTTACCGTTCATTAAAGGGGAGCCTTATTGCTTGTGGGGCTTTGATGGTTGTAAATCTACAAATTGTAAACTGGAGTGAAATGTCACAGACTCTGCGTGAAAAAATATATGACAGCGAGTGAATTACAACCCAGCGGTGTGTTTAGACACCTGCACCTTGAGGAGAAGAGTAAGAGGACCAGTGTAAACTTTAGAGAACAGATGGATATGATACTATCAAGTCAAATTAAAAACCTTTAAGGGCAGACAACTAAACTGAAATATGATTACAACCCAATTACGGAACATTCAACACTGATTTGCTGATGTCCTGCGATTACATCACTGTCACTGTACTGTTGGTTGCTAGCAGGTGTTCAACATACTTGATCCGGCAGATCACAGCGATGCACTCCCATTGGTTACTGCTACTCATTTTACATACAGTTAAACTCAGTTTAACAGTAATGGTAGGATAGGCAATGTTTTTCATAAACACTTTTTGTTATACTGGTTGAAACTCTCTTCACATCCTGATAGCAATCAATAATAGAAGTGTAAAAAAAAAAAAAAAAAAATGTACATATATTTTCTGTGGAAGTCTCAGGACCAAGCGTGCTACACAAGTCCTGAAAAGTGAAGCCAAAGTGTATCAATTGCCCCCAGGTGGTAATTTAACAATTAAATTACACTTTCTGTCATTTTATGTAGTTTTTAATCATGCTGATGTAAGTTCAAGTGTTCGTTTTTTTAAATAAGTTTAGTTTTAGTTGGTTATTTGATGCTATAAAAACAGGGGTGTGACGTCATGATTGACAGCTGTGATTGAAAGCTTCTCTGAGCGAAGTAGTCTATGGGTGCTTCTCAATTCTTATTTGTGCATCCTCGTTTCCTTTCCTTGCTTCCTTTCCTCACGTCTTAGCTCCACCCCTTCAGGATGCGAGGGAAGGATGCAAGGAAAAGATACGAGGACGTAGGAATTGAATCAAGTGAAATGATATATCCTCTCTCCCTTTAGCGTCACTTCAAAGCGTCATCAGCTGCACTCCAGGGATCTATCCATATGTTATTACAGGATTAGTCCACTTTTAAATACACTTTTCCTGATAAATTTACTCACCCCCATGTCATCCAAGATGTTCATGTCTTTCTTTCGTCAGTCGAAAAGAAATGAAGGTTTTTGAGGAAAACATTCCAGGATTATTCTCCTTACAGTGGATTTCAATGGCTACCAACAGGTTGAAGGTCAAAATTACAGTTTCAGTGCAGCTTCAAGGGCTTTAAACGATACCAGATGAGTAATAAGGGTCTTATCTAGTGAATCGATCGGTCATTTTCGGAAAAAATACAACCGTTTATGCTTTATAAACAAAATATCGCCTTGAACGTACTTTCCGCTTCCGCATTCTTCATAACGAAAAAAACCTCAAAAACCTTAATTTCTTTTCGACTGACGAAAGAAAGACATGAACATCTTGGATGACATGGGGGTGAGTAAATTTATCAGGAAAAGTGTATTTAAAAGTGGACTAATCCTTTAAAGTTTGGTTATTTAAAAAAATTAGAATAAATATTAATAAAGCAAGATGCCCTGTTGAAATATATGAGGTATAAAGTTTATTTAAATTTGAATTATTGTGACAGATATAAAGGGGGAGGAGAATTTATGCGTTTCTCGATGAGAAAGACTTCCGCAAAGGATGCACCTGTGTATCCTCGCTCATGACTCCTCAGGAAGCCTCCTCACTCCTTGTTCCTCACCTCCTCGCGGTGCAATTAGAGAATTGAGATGTCCTTCAAGATTTCTATGGCAACACTATCAATGCTGAAATGAATCTGCAGCAGTCAGGTGGTACAAGTCAGCCCTTTTTAAGTTGTATTATTGTAATGAGATAAATTAAACATTTACTGTACATCCGAATATATGTACATCTATTTATATTATTATTATCAAGGTCCAACTTTTAAATGTCTATGACATATATAGTCTTTATAATGCAGCATGAAATGGCATTCCCAAGTATTAAAGTATGAAATAATGTAGGGTGGGACATGAGTTTATCCATCTTGATTTGACTGGATCATTATGGTTAGTATACCGACCCAATAGAGAGAATTGTTACACTCAGTTCAACTTCTTAGACAACTAATCTGAAATGTGACTTAGGAAACGTATATGTAGCCAAACCTAAAAGGAAAGCTATATTTTTGATGAAAGATTATGAAATGTTTCTTTAGAATAATGTGCACAATAAGACAGCAACATTTATTATGAAAGTAAACATTGTTGTTTTTGTTTTTTATCTGATCTTTAGAGTCAAATTGAAAGCTAAAGCGACCCTACTTACTTTCTTAATACATATTCCTGGTAACATTTCCTATTTTCCCTCAAAAAATGTATATTTGTAATTTTTCCATATTATATATATATATATATATATATATATATATATATATATATATATAAAATGTTTTTGCCTACATCTAAAAAGACTTCCAGGTTAACGCCTCCAAGTTTTTCAACCACTTGTCATATGTAGACAAATTTTCAATCAGTTCCTGTTGGAGAAACGGCTACATTTTTTTTTTTTTCTCTTCACAGAATAAACTTTTATGGGCCTAAAAAGATTGCAAAAAAACGTTTCTTTATGAAATCTTCCAAGAGTGCATATTCTCAGTGAATGCAGGAAGCTGCCAGTACCTGACATGAACCTGCGATCAGTGAAGTGTAATGTTGCTTATCTAATCTTGTTCTGTCATGTAGTCTCTGCTCTGACTTAACTTCTCAAATCATCCGTACCCTGCTAATCCCAAATCTTACAAGCCCTTTAATTGCAGTTATTTATGAGCGCTAAAATCAACATGTGTTGGATAATCTCACCACACACGCCCGAAAACTTGTTTACACTGCGCTTCTGTCTCTCCCACAGATGGCTTCTTTGATTTAAAGGTTGCTCCTCTCTCTGAGATATCAAAGGCAACAGTGTCTACTCTGCAGAATCGCTGATTTCTTCAGAAGTGAGGAGACATCCCTCTCGGATTCCCTCATTCTTAACCTCCCTCCCACTTACGCTGACAGAACAGCAAGACTAAGCACACCAAGACATGACCAATCTGTTGACTTTCATGTCATGGAAAATGTCTTTTACCAAAGCACCCCGCTGTTCAGGGAGGGTTGGTGAGCGTTGTGTTAAATTTGGTCCCGAGTGAGCAGCAGTGTCTGCTGTGGATAAATTTAGGTTGCCGGTCAAGCTCTTGATGTCATTAGTCTCTTAAAGTCAACATGAAATAGCATTCGCAACTTCTGTAGTGTGACGTATTTCCGAGATTTACTGAGACCAAAATATGTGGGCTGGGATGAACCGTTTTACAGTAAAAATATCTAAATATTCTTAAAATCAGAAGAAAATATTTAAGACTTGTTTTGAATTTTTAATATTAATATTATATTTCATATTCTGAATTAAGTTATAAGCATAAAGAAAAAAAGAAAAAAAAAACATAATTTATGTTAAACATCAACAAAATACAGGTCAATAATTTTAATTTTTTTTTTTTTGAGATGTTTTTTAAGATGGAGGTAAGATGTTTATTATTTTACATAATTTTTTTTGGAGACGGCTTTTTGACCATGACAAAGGTTGGACGTCAAGTTCATCCTCAAGAATATCTAAACATATGTCAGTGTTAAAACGTCTTAACTGGAAAAGCAAAATGATCTATAACAGTAGTCTAATACAATCTCAACTAGTTTTTTAGCTATTGGTTACTAAAATCTAAAGGTGGCAAAGATCAGAAATATATATTAAGAAAGTAAATAGATCCATTTTGATTTCATGTTGATTTTAAGTATTGTTTGTTTGACCAAGTCATATGGCTGACAAATAAACAGGATAATCCTCATGGAGATGTGAAGTTGAAAGAGATCCACTTTTATTTTCATTTTGGTGGCAGCAGGGATTCTTGTAATGAGGTGGAAGCACTGCAGGGTTTATAGGGTGAGGAACAGGTCATGCGTTTAGTCTTGACCCTCAACCCTATCTTTTGGGGGCTTGGAAATGGCTAAGAGGTCTGGGTTTAACTGGGAAATAAAGAAAGAGGGACAGAACTCACCAGACTGAAAAATGCAAGCAACGTCTTTGACAGCTCTTGTGATCAGGGAGAAATGCCGATAGAGCGGGTAGCACAAAGTCCTCCTGCCGAAAGACACCAGCACGTCTTGTACCGAGTGATACGTCTGTAACACACACACACACACACAAGCGTGGTCTCTAAATTGCTCCAGATCTGTCTAGGCATATTACATCAATCATTTTTTAACTCCACTGGTAATTACAGCAATTTGCTCTAATTATTCCCAACGACTTCTCGTTTTATTAGCAGGGTAAATAGTAGGTCAACTTTTAAACACCTTGGCAGGCGGCGTGCTTAATTGTAGACAGTGTTTAATCGCTTGCCTCAGAGTTCTTCATAGTCTAAGCATCAACAGACAAGTGCTTTGGGGGGAAAAACACATGTTCTTTTTCTCTCTCTCCCTTTTCTCTTTGCATTTTCCAGCCTCCCACTCTCCCTCCCCTCCGCTATTCTCTCAGCAGCTTGTTAAGAATGCACCCGGAGTCATTCTAGCATGTCATCATAGCTCATGCACTCCCTCAGGCTATTAAACACTGGTGTAAATAAGCCTGCTGAGGGGGGCGGCTCAAGGAGCAGTGCCGGCCGGGGGTTTACAGTGGTTAGGCAAAACACAGGGTGGAGAGGAAGAGAAATGAAGGAGATTGAGAGAGAAAGAGAGTAGGAGACAATGATAGGGTGTTGAGAAACTACATTAGCATTTCCTGAAGGAAATACCAGTGCTTGCAAGATAGCTGAAGAATAGCGTTGAAGTTTTAGGATGCTTTGGTTTCAGGTCTTTGTTCTGTGTAAATTAAATGCCTCAGAGGCAGCGTCTTGAGTTCTATTGGCTGCGCATAAGAATCGTCATATTTGTTGCAGTAGGTGGTTTTAGATGGTTAAATAGATGCTAGAGTGAAAAGACCAATTACAAGTTAGTATGCAAAAAGTTATTCTTAATTTGTTATACAAATATTTAAAAGGTGCCGTAGAACATCTTTTTAAAAGATGTAATATGAGTCTAAGGTGTCCCCTGAATGTGTCTGTGAAGTTTCAGCTCAAAATACCCCATATATTTTTTTTTTATGAATTTTTTTAACTGCATATTTTGGGGCATCATTAAATATGAGCCGATTTAGGCTGCGGCCCCTTTAAATGCTCACGCTCCCCGCCCACGGAGCTCACGCTTGCCTTTAACAGCATAAACAAAGTTCACACAGCTAATGTAACCCTCAAAATGGATCTTTACAAAGAGTTTGTCATGCAGCATGTCTAATCGTGTAAGTATGGTATTTATTTGGATGTTTACATTTGATTCTGAATGCGTTTGATAGTGCTCCGTGGCTAAAGCTAACATTACACACTGTTGGAGAGATTTATAAAGATTTTAAAAAATGAAAATAACGACAGTCTTGTCTCCGTGAATACAGTAAGAAATGATGGTAACTTTAACCACATTTAACAGTACATTAACAACATGCTAACGAAACATTTAGAAAGACAATTTACAAATATCACTAAAAATATCATGATATCATGGATCATGTCAGTTATTATTGCTCCATCTGCCATTTTTCGCTGTTGTCCTTGCTTGCTTACCTAGTCTGATGATTCAGCTGTGCACAGATCCAGACGTTAATACTGGCTGCCCTTGTCTAATGCTTGAACTTGAGCTGGCATATGCAAATATTGGGGGCGTATACCCCGACTGTTACGTAACAGTCGGTGTTATGTTGAGATTCGCCTGTTCGTCGGAGGTCTTTTAAACAAATGAGATTTATATAAGGAGGACAATGGAGTTTGAGACTCACTGTATGTCATTTCCATGTACTGAACTCTTGTTATTCAACTATGCCAAGATAAATTCAATTTTTAATTCTAGGGTACCTTTAAGGGTTAGTTCAGCCAAAAATGAAATTCCGGGCATTAATTACTCACCCTCATGTTGTTCCAAACCTGTAAGACCTTCGTTCATCTTTAGAACACAAATTAAGATGTTTTTGATTAAATCCGAGAGGTTTTTTATCCCCTATAGAAAGCAACAAAATTACAAGGTCCAGAAAGGTACTAAAGACATTGTTAAAATAGTCAACGTGACTACAGTGGTTTAACCTTAATGTTATGAAGTGACAAGAATACTTTTTGTGTGCAAAAACAAAACAAAAATAAAAACTTTATTCAACAATTTCTTCTCTTTCCTGTCATTCTCATATGCTGTTTGTTTTTGACCACAAAAAGTATTATTGTCGCTTCATACTTCATACTTTTCTGGACCTTGAATGTGGTAATTATGTTGCTTTCTATGGGGGATAAACAAAAATCCGCTCGGATTTCATCAAAAATATCTTAATTTGTGTTCCGAAGATGAACAAAGGTCTTACGGGTTTGGAATAACTTGAAGGCAAGTAATTAATGACAGAAATTTCATTTGCATTTGCAAAATTGCATTCAACTTTTAATCAAAATTAAACTAGTGACAAGAACCAAACAGTCAGACGAGTCTAGCTTGTGAACAAATAATTAAGCCTGGTTTTGTGAACCAGATCAACCTATTCATTGAAAATAAAAAAAGACTCAAAATTCACAAATTGGGCATGGTTACTTTTCATGAACCCTCAAGGAGAACTAATTCAAGATTGTTCAGTGAATGACACGGACAGAACGGTCTATTGCTCACACAAACCTTTCAGATGATTTCAAAAGGCTTATATAGGTCATGCAGACTACTTTGTGTAAATATAATAAAAAATACATAGCACACATAAGGCTGAAATGATCTACAAATCAAAGTTTGAACAGTGTTTATACTTTAAACCGTTCAGGCTGAATTAATTGCATGAGTTTAATACTTCAGAGGTTAGAGGTTTAGGACAAAACCCTAACATGAATGTTAGAGTAATATCAATGTAGAGCTTCCTTGCAAGCACTAAAAAGGAAACAGTGAAAGAGGCAATGAGGGGGCAGAGGGTTTGTGTTGTTTTGTGTGTGTGTGTGTGTGTGTGTGTGTGTGTGTGTGTGTGTGTGTGTGTGTGTGTGTGTGTGTGTGTGTGTGTGTGTGTGTGTGTGTGTGTGTGTGTGTGTGTGAGCAGGCAGTTGGAGGATGTCATTACCACCCTTCCATTATCAGAATTGCAGCGGAGTGCTGGCTCTCAGCGCGCTGAGCTGGGAGAGGTGTCGGGTTACTCGTCCTCATTGTCACACTCACTGTAGAAATGTGGAGGATTAGGGACTGCTGCCGTCCCAGGAGTCAGGATACACATACACACACGCACACAAAGCTTGGAGCTCTGCTAACCACATGCAAGCAGTTTAAGGTTTTTTAAGGTTTGGTGTCCACTTTGGCACAGGATGGATTATGCTGATGATGAAAATGTAAATGCCTGTCCGCTACATTTGACTATGTACACAAGCGAGTTTATGCAAACCAGGGATAAGTAGGAGTAACCGAGTACGTGGAAGAAGCACCCGTAAGACCTTTGATCATCTTCGGAACACAAATTAAGATATTTTTGATGAAATCCGAGAGACAGCAACGTCATTGTACCTTTCAAGGCACTAAAGACATTGTTAAAATAGCCCACGTGACTGAAGTGGTGCAATGACGTTTCTGCCTACGTCTGGTTCAGAAACCTCTCAGATTTCATCAGATATATCTGAATTCGTGTTTCGAAGTTGAACGAACATCTTACGAGTTTGGAACGACATGAGGGTGAGTACCTAATGACAGAAAATTCATTTTTTGGTGAACTAAACCTTTAATATCATGATTATGGTTGCAACCTGGGCGGTACCTTATAGCCCAGAAGGAACATCAGATGTTTTGTGATTGGTTGTTTGTCGTGGGTTCACATTTAGACAAATTAATTGGTGCTGGAAACTTGGTGTGTTGCATCTCGGTAGGACAAGTGTTAAGGACATAACTTTAAAAATGGCTGAGCTTACAGATGGACAGTGTATTTTAATAACAGCACTCAGCAGTGGTTCCAAAAGAGAGATCACATCACAGGAATACAAATCTCTTATGTAATGCAACAGAACGCTACATGCCTTATCTTAAGCTTCTGTTCAGGTAAAATTTGAAATGTTAAGTGCAAGTAATATCATACAAATTGTGCGTCAATAAAAACTCTCTTTCTCATTCTTCATATAAAAAGACAGTGTTATTTTAGTATTATTGATTTACTATTATAGTATTTATGAATATTTAGGGCCCGAGCACCAAAGTGCGAGGACCCTATTGGATTTCCTCTGTTTATTATTATTGTTATTACTATTATTATTTTCCAAACATTATCGCATTTTTGAGGGCCTGAACATGCTCGAAAACTCACAAAACTTTGCACACGCGTCAGGACTGGCGAAAACTGACATCTGATATAGGTTTCAGAAATGGGTGGGGTAAAATGGCTCGATAGCACCACCTATAAAATTTCAACGGTGTGCGCCTCGGGCTACGTTCGACGTACATGTACAAATTTCGGTACATACAGTGGGTACGGAAAGTACTCAGACCCCCTTAAATTTTTCACTCTTTGTTATATTGCAGCCATTTGCTAAAATCATTTAAGTTCATTTTTTTCCCTCATTAATGTACACACAGCACCCCATATTGACAGAAAAACACAGAATTGTTGACATTTTTGCAGATTTATTAAAAAAGAAAAAGTGAAATATCACATGGTTCTAAGTATTCAGACCCTTTGCTGTGACACTCATATATTTAACTCAGGCGCTGTCCATTTCTTCTGATCATCCTTGAGATGGTTCTACACCTTCATTTGAGTCCAGCTGTGTTTGATTATACTGATTGGACTTGATTAGGAAAGCCACACACCTGTCTATATAAGACCTTACAGCTCACAGTGCATGTCAGAGCAAATGAGAATCATGAGGTCAAAGGAACTGCCTGAAGAGCTCAGAGACAGAATTGTGGCAAGGCACAGATCTGGCCAAGGTTACAAAAAAATTTCTGCTGCACTTAAGGTTCCTAAGAGCACAGTGGCCTCCATAATCCTTAAATGGAAGACGTTTGGGACGACCAGAACCCTTCCTAGAGCTGGCCGTCCGGCCAAACTGAGCTATCGGGGGTGAAGAGCCTTGGTGAGAGAGGTAAAGAAGAACCCAAAGATCACTGTGGCTGAGATCCAGAGATGCAGTCGGGAGATGGGAGAAAGTTGTAGAAAGTCAACCATCACTGAAGCCCTCCACCAGTCGGGGCTTTATGGCAGAGTGGCCCGACGGAAGCCTCTCCTCAGTGCAAGACACATGAAAGCCCGCATGGAGTTTGCTAAGATGGTGAAAAATAAGATTCTCTGGTCTGATGAGACCAAGATAGAACTTTTTGGCCTTAATTCTAAGCAGTATGTGTGGAGAAAACCAGGCACTGCTCATCACCTGTCCAATACAGTCCCAACAGTGAAGCATGGTGGTGGCAGCATCATGCCGTGGGGGTGTTTTTCAGCTGCAGGGACAGGACGACTGGTTGCAATCGAGGGAAAGATGAATGTGGCCAAGTACAGGGATATCCTGGACGAAAACCTTCCCCAAAGTGCTCAGGACCTCAGACTGGGCCGAAGGTTTACCTTCCAACAAGACAATGACCCTAAGCACCCAGCTAAAATAATGAAGGAGTGGCTTCACAACAACTCCGTGACTGTTCTTGAATGGCCCAGCCAGAGCCCTGACTTAAACCCAATTGAGCATCTCTGGAGAGACCTAAAAATGGCTGTCCACCAACGTTTACCTGAATACTTCGGAAAGTCTGAATACTTTCCGTACCCACTGTATGTGTACCGTCCCATTACCTACAAAAATGTATCTTGAAGTCCTAAACACAACAGGAAGTCAGCTATTTTGAATTTCCTGTGCGATTTTTGTGCTGTTTTTGCCATTTTCAGGCCTTGTACATTAACGAACTCCTACAGTTTTAATCCGACCATCTTCAAATTTGGTTTGTGTAATCATTAGGCTTGTGCGACGCTAAATTGCGAAGATCTTGAGTTTTCGGCCTGACAAATTTTGATGTTTCACCATTAAACAGGAAGTTGCTGTAACTAAGGCAAACAATGTCCGATTTGCCCCAAACTTCACACACTTGATAAAAGTCCTGTCCTGAACACATGTCCATGCCCATATTCAGTTATAGTCATAGTGCCACCTGCTGGCAACAGGAGGTGACATGTTTAATACTGTTATGGTCTCCTGACAGCATATTAAAATGTGCCAGCAAGTTCTAAACAGGCTAGCGACATTCTAGAATTTTTTTTAGTTTTTTCTAAAAAAAAAAAAAGTGCTAAAGCATGCTATTAATACAGTGAAAGAGGAAGTTGCTTTATCTCAGGCATGCAATGTCCAATCTACCCCAAACGTCACACATTTGATAAGAGTCCTTCCCTAAACACATCTACATGACTATATTCGGTTATAGTAATAGCGCCACCTACTGGCAACAGGAAGTGATGTTTTTAACAATATGATGCACTATTAGCAATATACTAAAATATGCAATTGAGTATTAAACATGCTAGAAACATTCTAAATCATGCTAGCAACACCTAGCTGTCTGCTAAAGCATGCTATTATTGTCATGAAACAGGAAATTGCTGTAACTCAGGCATACAGTGTCTGATCTGTCCCAAACTTCACATGTGCGATAAGAGTCCTGGCATGTATTTGCCAATATTCAGTTAGTCATAGCGCCACCTGCAGGCAACAGGAAATGGCATGCTTTACACTGTAATTCACTCCCTGAAACACATTTTAATATGCCAAGAAGTACCAAACATACTAGAAACACGTTAAATCATGGAACACTTGGCTAAGTGCTAATGTATGCGATTAATGCCACGAAACAGGAAGTTGTTGTAACTCAGGCATACAATGTCCGATCTGCTCCACAACTTCACATGTTCGATAATAGTCCTGGCCTGAAGACATCAACATGGCAATATTCAGTTACGGTCAAAGTGCCACCTGTTGGCAGCAGGAAGTCTGGCACTTTCAAATGACTTTGCAATAATTATCCTGTATTTACTCGCTTACATGCATGTTGCCAACTGTTCACTGTTTTCTTGAGGCCAACGGGTGGCGGTGAGCCCGGGTGCGAGGGCCCTTTCATCGCTGCTTGCAGCTTTACTTTTAATTGGATTTTTATTTTAATTTTTAAAAATTGTGTTATGTGCTTCTGATGATTTTTTTAGTTTGCTTTTGAATTTATTTTGATTTCAGTTTTGTAATTTTAGTATTTCAAATTGAAGTTACATTTTCCTCCTATTGTTGAGAATCTATTCCATTCCATCATTTCTATTACTGAAAATCATTTTTAATAGTTTTAGTTTCAGTTCACAATAACACTGTATAGTGAACTGTGACAACTGTGTTGGGAATAGTGAAACGAATGAACAAGTCAGCAGTTTCTTCATGAATGTGTAAAATCTGTCGCTTATGTTCTCTCATACGCTTGAGTTCAGCTTGACGGACATGAGCAGAGGCAAAATTTCCATGTTTTTTGACCTTTCCACACTGACAGCTACTCTCACTTGTAGTCTCTTGGCATTGTGCTGATGCTTACAACATTACTATAGCAACTGAAGTAGATACACAGGATATTGACTACATTGTTTGAACAAACAGATCAGATTTAATCACTTGCAGAATGGCAGACCTAAAAGCTCAGATTTGAACAAAGCCAGAGTCTCCATAAATATGATCCCTGTAAACAAAAATCTTGTAAATGGTCACTCGCTCATTTATTCTTTGGTTTGCACCTTCAAGGACATGTCATGTTTTGTTATGCTGCTAAATGTATGACATACCTCCAGCCAGCTGAGAGTACCGCTGAGCTTCCTGATGGTCCAGGCTGACTCTACCTGAAAATCACAACAGCACTGGTCAATATTGTCATCAACGATCCTACTGCACGTTACAAAACTGAACTTGACACACTATACAAAGTTGGACAAATGTTAGCATAAAGCTGTGGTCAAACAAGACTTTGAGCATGCAAAATTTCTATGGACACTGCAACAGTCGCTCTTTTTTAAAAACATATAAAACACATAAAAGGAAAAATATGTTATATACTCGACTTTATTGCAATGCTGCAATTCTGCAGATTAATTTCAGATAAGAGGTCACTCAGATCTTCTATTAGTCTTCATGTGATATAAATTTGCAGGGCAAAGTTCACCAAACTTGAACTTTGGAACACAGCGAAATTCACACGAGCTTGCGTTTCCTGTCTCCTGCATTCGCATGCCTATGAATGGAAGTCAATGGAAGGAAAAGTGCAGTGTGACCGTCCCTTAACTATGACTCACATTTAATTAATATTAACATTTAATATTGTATAAATCATGATATTCAGTACATTACATAATATTGAATATTGCTCTAAATGCACTGACATCAGAAAACAGAATACGTCAAAAATAATATTTCACAATATTACTGATTTTACTGTATTTTTGATGCAGAGAGTGAGCACTTCAAAAACAGAAAAAAAATATGAATGGTAGAGTACACAAAATTGTGCTATTGAGTACATGCTATAATTTTGACCATTGCTCTGAATGCATTGACGTCAGAAAACTGTTAAATTAAATGAATAATATTTCACAATATTATTGATTTTACTGTATTTTTTAATCAGTGAGCATAAAAGACTCTTACAAAAAAAATCTTAACAACCCAAACTTGTGAACACAAAATAGTATCTTATTTCAGCCATGTATCGGTTATTAGCAATAAAATGACTAATTAGTGACTTGCTGGTATTGGCCAGAATCTTGATACTGTGCATCCATATTTTATGACTTTTCATTAAGTCAACAGGGATGAAAGAACTGGAATTATTGAGGAAAAGAGTGGAAATGTTGCTGGATTCAAACTTGCGTCACTCACGCGAGCACCACGGCTCAGTGAGCACAAGCGCTAACCACCAAGACACAGCTCCAATGCTAAATTTATGACTTTAGACAAGAGAATGTTTTAAAAAGGATTGATATGTTCTCTAGCTATTATGATTGAATCAAAGCCCAGATTTCTACTGTACATTTAACATATGTTGAAAGCTTGGGAGTCAATCCAACAGACCTCTTCAAAACCGAAGCCCTTGCAACATTCTATTACTTCAGCTTCAGAAGCCATGTTTTAAAACACAACCAACATTTTCATATTTTCATACTTATTTTTACAATTACTACCATGTGCAGTGGCATCCAAAGAGATTCTTGGGACTATCTGGAAAACATTATAGGAATGTATCAACTTCCTGGAGCTTTGGTGCACGTGAAAATGCCAGGACCCGCACGCCAAACCCACTTACTAGCTAAGAGAGTCATCTGTGGCATTCGAGCGTGCACTTACATTATGCTCTCCCTCTGTAGTGCGCACATCATAGACATACGCAAGAATGATGTCCACCAAACCGAGCCAGACGTGGAAGCGAGCTTTCTTATCCAGCAAGTACGAACGGTTTGTGAACTTCCTCATCTGCTCCTTTTCCTCTTCCGTGAAAGTTATTGCTGGAAGTAAAGAGAGAGAAAGAGAAACATTCAGTGTTGTTTATCAAGTTATCACAGGGAAGTACAGTCAAAGTCAATCTCTGACAAATTCTCCCCGAAAAACAAGTTTAAACACAGGGCTCCAGCAGGGAATGATGGATGTCTCTGC
Source organism: Megalobrama amblycephala (assembly GCF_018812025.1). Classification (NCBI taxonomy): domain Eukaryota; kingdom Metazoa; phylum Chordata; class Actinopteri; order Cypriniformes; family Xenocyprididae; genus Megalobrama; species Megalobrama amblycephala. The sequence goes on from NC_063051.1 coordinate 4,780,538, forward strand.
TCTGCGGAGAGCTTTAAGAAACAAAAGCATGTTCGCTGCAATTATTTTTAAATCAGAGTCGGAGATGAGGCTTTTGAAGCATAGTAAAGTTACTGCACGGGAAGAACAAAGTTACAGAGCTTGATTGATGCCCTTAACTGACTTGATACTGCACCAGGGAGGAAGGAGTCGAAGGCAGGGCAGCGAGAGAGAGAGAGAGAGAGAGAGAGAAAGAGAAAAGGGCAAGTCAGCACTTTAGTAGCAGCTGAAAGTGATCCCCCTCCTTGGCTGCAGTGCTGCCCCTGATAGAGCCCCTCGTGTGCATGCTTGCATGTCCATATACACACACACTTTAAGCTAGAGCTGGCAGAAGTCAAGTTCTGGCTCTGTTGGGATCTGCTGGATTCCAGCGACATGACGACTGAACAGCTCCCCCATTTTCTCTCTCTCTCTCTGTCTCTCTCTGTCTACCTGATTTACCCTCTAACACAGCTGCCTCCGTCTGGCAGGAAACACTGACTCCTGTGAGACCAAACCCAGGAGCTGAGGAGGGAGTTCAGCTCCACCCCAGCTCTTGTCTTCTCTTTATACTGAACGGTTTCTGTCCCCAACTACTCATTGACAGATTTTATTTTTTTGTTTCTTTGTTGTGTATAAGGAACTCTTAGTACTTTACGAAATATGGTAACAACACTTTCAAAACCATTCCTTCTATGTAAAAATGCGCCTTAAAGGAACAGTTCACCTAAAAATAAAAAAAGTCATCATTTACTCACTCTGATTCCAAACCTGTAGGTCACACTGCTCTTTTCTACACATTACAAGTAAAAGGTGACCGGAGGTTGTGAAGATCCCCGCCCAAAGGAGACAAAAGACAATACATCTGAGAACCAATTAAACCCTCATTTTTATAAGACGTTCAGTGAATCGCATTTCCAGCTATGCAAACAAAGAAGTTATCATGTTCTGTAAACATTCCAGATTTGAACATATGTAATAATAATGAATATTGCCTTGTTCCTCACACAAAGCTATTCAGAAGACTTACACAACACGGTATATAGGAAAATAACACTGTTACTTTTCACTATCCATTTTAGTCTTATCAAAGGGACAATATTTTCCCCCTTAAACTGATTGTGCATTAAAGTGTTTTTTTTTTACCTTTATAAACACCTTTATAAAATAAATAATGTTTTAAATTAAAAATGTCCAAAAGAGAAATAAGCAATGATATTAAAACGAGTGATACTTTTAAATGTTAAACTAAAACAACCAGTAGGTGGCGGTAAGTCACTGTCTTCTTAATGAGTGAGTCATCTAGTCATTCATTCATTCAGTAACAAAGCAAGTGGCGGTATTTCTGAAAGGGTAATTGAATCATTGACTCTCATGGGTTTTCACGCCACAGATTCATTAATAAAACATCGATATGAGTCACAGTTCTGCTGTGGCTTTCGTTGGAACTAGAGATTGCAATTTTCTTGGCCGATTCCGATTTTTTGATAGTGTGATCTGCCGATACCTATTTTTGCTGATTCCGATTTTCTAAGAACTATAATTGACAGCATACAAACAACATATACATACAAACTTTTCTTCGATGCAAAGTTTTATTTTCATAAAAAAAGTAAAACTCAGTAATAAAATAATAACAAACAAAAAATTGCAAACAACAGCACAAATAAATGCAATAGAATAGAGAGCTGTGAAACTAAGTTTTTCAGATTAAGTAGGTTTTTATTCAGGTAAGAAATACTACAGAAATTAAAGTAATCAAATGTAAAATAACACATTGATGTCCACACACTGATGTCCAATTGATGTCGGAAAAAAACCCATCAAATTGACGTCAATTTTTTTATGTCAATTTCAAGTCCACACACTGATGTCCAATTGATGTTGAAAAAACCCCCCATCAAATCGACGTCAATTTTTTGATTGCAATAATAAATGCAACTACTATGAAACTACGTTCCACACACTGATGTCCAATTGATGTCGATAAAAAAAAACATTAAATTGACGTCAATTTTTTGACGTCAATTTCATGTCCACACACTGATGTCCAATTGATGTTGAAAAAAACCCCCATCAAATCAACATCAATTTTTTGATTGCAACAATAAATGCAACAGAATAGAGAGCTATGAAACGAAGTTTTTCAGGTTAAGTAGGTTTTTATTCAGGTAAGCAATACTACAAAAATTTAAGTAATCAAATGTAAAATAACACATCCAGTGGTATTTTACATTGGTTACCTTAAAGTTGCTCCAAGCGATGTCACGCGTTTTTAGACCAAAACATTTTTTGTCACATACAGCAAACATCTCCTTACTATCCGCTAGCTGCCTGTCCCCTGAACACACTGTAAAAAAAACGCGGTCTCTGTAGTCACCACAAGCTCCAAAAACTGCAATAAAAACAAACTGGTGCAGCCTGGACCACGAAACATAATAAATATGCTCCAGCCAATAACTGACAAGAATGATTTTAAATGCGCGTTCATGACTGTTTCAGGAAGCATGGATGGGAGGGAAAGGAGGAGGAGGAGGAGGGAGGGTCTAGCTAGCCTCTGTTTTGTTTGACAACACTTCGAACGTCAACAGGAAGTTACTCCACCCAGGATCGCTTAAAGGGCATATTGCAGGTTAGAGCTTTAGTGATTCAATGTGTAGAAAAATAATGTATGAAATAGATTTTCTTGAAAAAACACGCATAAATACGCTACAGGAGTCGTTTTTTGTGAGAGAATTTTACTTCCGCATCTGAAAAATGCCAAATCGGACGTGACGTCACTGAAGGGAACGCGATCAATATAAACTATAGGAAAACAATGGATCGCAATGACAGTTCGGATGCTGAGGAAATTGTAAATGCTTATTTATACTCGTATAACTAATCACAGCCATACAATTAGCCTGCTATGTGGTCAAGAGAGCAGGGACAGGCCAGAATTAGACAAAATAACGGTCAAAAGAGACAAATTGAGCTGTTGTGTGAGGAGAAGCAGTGGAGAACAGGACAGAGACCGGTGTTAGCTTATAGATATAACGTTAACGACATGTGCTCAGATCACAATATTGTACAGATTATTATCATGAATCAGGCAATAGCAAAGCTATTGGTCATCTAGGAGTAGGCCTAACTGATTACTAATAACAGAAACGAATAAACTTTGATCAAGCGTATGTCACACGCGTTAATATCCGTCCACACTAACGTTACGTGATATAGCCGTTTCTCATCACGACTGATTTGGTAGTTAGCAAATGTAATAATCAAACACAAAACTTAAAATGTGCATGTGCATGTCTTCATCGAGCTGCATCTCTGACGGATCCGTGATCATGTCTCCCGCCGGCGGCCAAACATATAGTGTTAACTTACTGTATGTATTTCATGTTATCCTTTTTTCATTAATTCTGTGTTATGAGTTTATTCCGTGCCCATTCACTGATTGTGTGAGGATGTATGACGCCGTGATTATGTAGTTGTGTGAACTTGAATGTATATATAAGTTTACATACATGACATGCATGAAATTGGAGTATTTACATTACCAGCACATCATTCAAAACTGTTTTGTGTGAGTGTGAGACTGTATGCATGTGTACATAATTTGTATTCATCAGTGTTGAAATTGATTCAAGTAAAAACGGTGAAGAAGCATAGCGTGTGTAAGTTTATTCATTTAATATAATCATTTACAGAAGTATTACAATGTTGAACTCCATCATATCGCCAGGATGATAATCCTCCAGTCTAAAATGAACGCGTTTTTCGACGGAGATGCATAAGTGAAGTCCCGTCTCTTCACCTGCACAAAACAAACCCCGGCACAGAAGATAGCAGCGTAGTTTTTCTTGTTAAACCTCTGTTCTCGATGTCCTGACAGGCTGAAGTTTGTGCAACCTCCACAAACACAATAATTTACCATTACGATGATAAATAGAATACAAAAACTACCGAAAATACACTGATTCACGGCCGCTGTTGCTAAATACCATATTCTGCACTGAATCAACACAGAGCTCTGCGAACATCTCCCTGTAGTGACGTAAAATGACGCGACGCTGAAAAAAAAGCGGTTTTTACAGAGACCGTCACTTTATCTACTAAATTAATGCCCTTATGTCTCGCAAAACATTTTTAAACCCTGCAGTACCTTTTTATATGGTATTTTTGTACAAGGTTATTCATCTCGAAAAAAATGTTAAACCTGCAATATGCACTTTAAAGCACCTTTAATGTCTGTATTCTTTATTGTAAATATTAAATATATGTCAAATATATGATCACCTGACATCCATTCACTGATGTCCAAGGGACGTTGAAAAAAACATCAAATTGACGTCAACACACTGATATCCCACTGATGTCGAAAAAAATCCATCAAATTGACGTCAATTTTTTGATGTCAATTTCATGTCCACACACTGATGTCCAATTGATGTTGAACAAAACCCCATCAAATTGACGTCAATTTTTTGACATATAGATCAGTGGTGTGCGCCCTTTTAGTGTATGAGCGAAATCTGCGGGAACCGGAGCAAATGAGACAAGTGAGCGAGAGGAGACGCAAGAACGCGTGGCTGACGTTATTGCCTCCTGTGCGGCGCCGCTGGTAACAACGGATCAGCTCAGAATTGGAAAGAAGTGAGACTGACCAACTACTAGACCAACTAGAACTTTTGGCGAGACCAATGACCAAGTCCGAGTGCAAATACCAATGAGTCTGAGACAAGTTTGAGACAACAGAAAAACGTCTCGAGACTGGACTCAAGTACTACAGCACTATTTGAAACTTTATCACAATTACATACGACTTAAACAGGCTTTCATTTAATAATGTCAAAATATTTTTTTTTTTTTTTTTGAGTGTACTTACACATAAATATGTCTTTTTGATGCTATAACAGTCTTCTTTGTGGTATTCTTTATGGTTTATGGATCAAAAGCAAAATCTGCTAAAACAACATCTGACACCACACAGGTGCCCAGACCACTAACACAAACTGCTATTGGAGTGAGACGGGGGAGCTGAATAATGAAGTGCATACAAGCATAAACACATACGGTGAGGCTGTCTTCTCCATTGGGACCTTGAGTGTGAAGATACCCGATACACATGGGAAAGAAAGTACACCACCACATGTATACACACATACAGAATAAAGTGAGAAGGAATTAGAATCTCAGGCAGTTAACAAAATACGGTCTCATGTGTGTGATCTCCATCATGAAGGAAAGTTTCTCACCATTATGAGAAAGAGGCAGAAATAGCCTTTGTCTATACCTATTCCATAACATTTGTGATTCTGTCAAGCACATGCCTGAGTTTCTTTCTTCCGACAACCTATCCTGTCCTGAGAGTGATTAAACCTGACCAGAGGGGAAAAAGACAGGATATGCCAGTAGTACAGTTCTAGTTTACCATAAAAAACATGGGTTAAATCCCTTAGATATAGGTTTTGTTTTGATTAACTAAGTAAGCCTTGTGTCATCATGCATTATCATTGTATGGATATTCAATAGCAGATTTGACATTTCCTTCCACAGTTTTAGAGCAACATGATGGTAAGTAGATGGAATTTTCAGATATAAAAGCAAATGATACACAGAAGGTGCAATTTGATTGAACTGATCAAATTTTGCCTTGAGACTGATTTCTGCTGCAGCGTATTAGATTATTATTATTTTTTTTATATATATACAGTAATTGTGCAACTTATTGAGTAAAGATAAAAATAATTCTTTTGAAAATTCACTTAAGATCCCCTTGGACCTAAAAACTGTGTGGGCATATTGAATAAAACGCTTCTGTATTGACTAGTCATGGATCATGTGACTTCAGTGGTGACAGTAGGAATAAAACTCTTCAGTCCACAAATTCTGGTAACCTGTAACGGCCAAATACAATCTGTCAGACCTCTGTTGTTGCACGGAGTATGATTTACAACACATTGTGTGCCATTAAGGAGGATTTTTTTTTAATGGTGAATGTTCTTAATTGTCATGAAAAGTACATTCTGGCTTATATTTGTTTAAGCAAAATATAACCGATTCTGTTCATTTGATTTTTGGGTGAAATACGACCCAGACATGTTCTTGACAGGTTGTGAGAGATTCAACCAATAACCTCATTACAAAGAAAAAAAGCCTACCTGTTTCTCATATATAACGACAGCCATGCAATAATGAAAAACGAACAAGCTCATTCTATACCCAAAAAGCAAGAAGCCTAATTAACTTTAATGGCTTAATGAGCTACATCCTGTCAGGAAAAAACTTAGAAAACTGCAAAGAGAAGATATTTTGGCACCAATTTGCCCACTTCAGTCAAGATGTTCAGGACAGACTGTCCAACCAATTGGAAGCAATTAATCTCCCCCATGCATCCAGAATACTGATGAGAACACTGAAAAATAAAGGTATATAGAAGCGTCTGAGTGCTAAGTAGCCGTACAACTTTACTTGATTGATTGACAGCAGAGACAGACAACCGTTTTGCAAAGCATATCTCCATTTCCCCGTTTAATCCCTCTCCATCTTCTTCTTCGGTGATAGGACCAGCTGTGTAACCCCCCCCCTGCAACAACATATGCTTGCAGCTCAGAGTAATTTCCTCATTCTGTAAACGGGCACTAAGGAATTAGCACACTGCTCTAGTGATGAACATGCTGGGGTGGGACACAATCACTTCTCGGCTGTCCATGCCCGTGCCGCTTTATCACACACACGTCAATAATCCATGCAACTTTAAACGTCCAAGAGTATGTTTTTCAGAATTTCAAAAATTACAACAGCTGTGCCAAAAAAGAAAAAGACAGACAGACAAAACAATAGACAGACAGACAGACAGACAGACAGACAGATAGATAGATAGATAGATAGATAGATAGATAGATAGATAGACAATACAGATCAATAGACAGAGCAAAAGAACAATAGATAGAACGATCTAATGAAAGATAGATGATATATAGATAAAGAAAAAAGAGTGAGAGAAAGAACAAATGGGATAGATGAGTACACGCTGCTTTGTGGGCTGAGAGGTGGTTTGTACCTCGCTGACTAAACTAACTCAGTGACTCACACACAGCCTCATCAATATGACTCAGCAGCAGTTATAAAACAACGACAAAAACACATATAAATCACACAAAGAGTAAAAGTATGAGTGTTAAAACAACACTCCAAATAGTTTCCAATCTCCTCCTATATGCAACGTGTGAACATGACGCTGTCGCTAGTTGTCTAACTTTAGGATCACGAAATGAATGATCAGTTTCCAGCAAAGGCGCGCCACCTGCTGGTAGAAACTACAAACTGCACTTCTGGAAATATTCCAGTTTACATTGTAAACTTGGCGAGGTCAACTCAACACGACCCAATTCTCCATCCAGACACACGGAGAGACACACAGGACAAAGCGGTAATTATGCACAGAATGTGTAAATACATTTAGATAGTATAACTTTATACATTTAGAGACTATATTACTTAAAAAAAAGGTGAATGTGAGGAGGTAAAGGTCTCACAGGTGTCAGAGTTTGCTGAAGAGTCCGGGCTCAGTTCTCTCCACCACGGTTTAAACTTCAGCAGGTTTCTGATCTCCTCCTCGTCCTCATACAGATTTACCCTGCATCAATCAAACAGACTTGTTAATCAATCAAACTGACTCCCAAAACAAAGTGGGTCAAGAAAAAAAATTTGATGAGTGGATGTTCTGTTGTGTGCAAGATGTTGAATGAAACAATGTTTTAAATACTCATGTTGTACTATTTTGTAGTTTTGACAGATCTGATGGCATTCGATACAGGAACGGGGATAGTGGACTTACATATAATGATCAGCACAAAATATCGTGGTCTCTGCATCTAGTCGATTGCGTCTCCTGAGCTCAGAAGCGGTGTTGTCGGGATCCTTCACATCAATCACCTCATTCAGCTCCTCCTGATTGGTGCAAAAACAATGGGTTGTCCACAAAAACTCCATTTATTTTTCAATATGCCTGATGTTTTCTTTATCAAAAAGCTTTAAAAAAGACAGTATCTACAGTATCATCAGGGACAAATGCTCTTACTTGCAGTCTAGTGAAGACTCCAGACCTGAGATTTCCAAAGCCATACTTGTGGTATTCTTTCAGCGTCTCTGCTGGAGTTTCGGTGTAAATCTCCTGTTCTATCTGCCAATCAAACTCTTCCTCTTCATCTTCCTCCTCACATCCTCCACCACAGGCCTCTGAGAGAATGCCTTCAGAGAGTGTTCAGAGAATACAGAATGAGAGGAAATTGAAATGAAAAGAAATGTCACAAGAAGACGATCAGCTTCTCATACCCAAGTGAGAATTAAACCTCACCTGTGTCCTCCACCAGTGGTTTGGCTGATCTTGATCCCTTAGGAGCCAGGAGACTGGTGAGCATCTCCAAACCCTCAAAGTGCTGTCCGGCCGTCTCTTTAGGGACATGCAGCGTGAAGAGACCTGATACAAACACAAATATTTTAAGTTTCTATGTAACAGAAGTAGAGACAGATCTTTTTTCTGTATTGTGACGTACAGATTTTAGAAAAAAAAAAAAAAAAAAAAAAATGTAGGGTGGGGACTTGGTCCTATCCAGCAGTTGTTGATTGGATGGAGGCCAACCTGAATGTGAACTTGCATTCGATTGCAAGAAAAGAGTTCAAGAGGACTAAATGATTGGTGAACAGTGCTATACGTCACCAGAGAGAAGTCTGTCGTTTCACTAGAAAATCGAGTTAAAATATTTTAATTAAAAATTCAATTCAAGTTAACAATGTTAACTTAAAAGACTAAACTAAACAGATCTCTCTCTGTCCAATCACCAACCAGTGGATTGCATCAAGTCCCTCCAATACATTTTTCACTTGGATGTATGTCACAACACAGAAGAGATCTGCCATTACTTCCAAAACCTTAAAGCAACTGTTCACCAAAAAATAAAAATTCAGTTCATTTTTTCGGTGGAATGCAAATTAAGGTATTTTTTTAGTCCATACAACGAAAGTCAAGGGGTCCAAAACAATATTTTTGTTACTTTTGTGCTCTACAGAAGAAAGAAAGTCTTGTGAACACTCTCGCCGTCTGCCAGGGTTGGAGCAAACAGATAGTCCCGCCCCAAATTTATGCCATTGGTTAAGCCACTGTTGCCGTGTTAGGCTGGTTGGGATTCTTAAACAAACAGAGCAATGTTTTGAAAGCAGACACTTTTTTTTCTGGGAAATCAACCTACAAAGTTTTTCTTATAGTTGTCTCTACTTATTAAGCTGGGACAGGAAAAAATATTTTAAACTGAAAAAAATAAATAAAAAAAATACACATACACAGATCATCCTTAAAATGACAATAATTGCCTTGATTGTAGTGCTTAAAAATGTGTGAATGATTTATAATTCCTTTTGTAAACACAGAAAGTAATTAGATGTGCTTTATGATAGACGACTATTAAATTATTCACTGGCTGTCGATCAAAGACGACGTGCTGAAATGAGGCCAATGAGATGTCAAGCAGAAGATCCCGTGGCCATTAGGTATAATTAAAAGCGCTAATAGGCAGCTCATTAAAAGACATGTCGGGACTACGGCAGACACAATCACAGCGCTGCTTCTGCTGTTTCTTCCAGAATTAAAGATTGATAAGTACCACACGACAGAGAGAAATAGAGAGAGAGAGAGAGAGAGACAGCGAGAGTATAATCAAAGTGAAGGTGTATCCCAATAAAGAAAGAAGAGCAATCGTTTTGATGCTGACGGCTCAACCGGCTGATTAAATGTGAGAGTTCTGTGCTACAATGAAGAAAGAAAGGCCGCAAGAGGGAGAGAAAGATTAATAAACTTGTGTTTATGATGTTACTTGGATATTTTCTCTTATCTGTGCTGGGGGGTTTAAAAAATCTGGTTTAAAAAATTTTTTAAACCAGCCAAAGTAGGTCTTAGTTAGTCTCCCAGCCCAAATCGGGCCCTTTCAGCTAGAACAGCTACCTGACTAGCTAAATCAGAGAGAGAGCGAGAGAGAGAGAGAGAGAGAGAGAAACCTTGCTTGGCTTGGCCAGGTTAGCTATAATCAGCTTAGACTGGTAACAGTGATTTTTAAAGGGATAGTTCACCCAAAAAAATGAAAATTCACCCCCATGTTGTTCCAAACCCGTATGACATTCTGTTTTTTCTCTGGAACATAACAGAAGATATTTTGAAAAATTTGCTAAGTGTTTTTTTTGTTTGTTTGTTTTTTGTCAATACAATGGAAGTCAATGGTGACCAATTACCATCATTCTTCAAAATATCTTCTTTTGTGTTTTTATAAAATAAAGAGAGTCATACAGGTTTGGAACAACATGAGGGTGAGTAAATGATGGCAGAAATTTAATTTTTGGGTGATCTGTTCCTTTAGCTCTGGCATTTTTTTTTTTTTTTAGAGGACAGGAAATTATAAGAGGGTAATGTGACAACTCCAAACCCATGTCTTCCACATGAGCACAATATCTGGAGTATGTGCGCTAATCACTACCCCACCAGACTGGTATTCCATCTTTGACTTTGTGTTTTCTTATGCAAACAGGAATTTGTGGAAATTGCAAAATTATAGGAGTAAAAAAGCAGAGGGATTATATTTCACACATTATATGCCAAACGGTTACAATCTCCAAGTCTGTGCTTGACATCCTTGCAATAAACAACCTAGAATTTTAGACCATGCTGGAACATTAAAGATTAAAACAGTGTTATGTTAAAATGACAATAATTCCCTTGACTGTAGTCCTTCCAGATTTGTGAATGATTTATAATTACTTGTTACTCTGTGTAAACGCAGAAAGCAATTAGACATTCTTTATGATAGACTCCTGCTAAATTATTCACTGGCTGTCGATCAAAGAAGACACGCTGAAACAAGGCCAACGAGACGTCAGGAACCGGATCCTGTGGCCATTATTTAGCAACTGAAAATCTTCATGCTATTTGGAGAGCAGTTAGACAGCTTGAACTGTTGTGAAAATTGTAAAATCAAAGGGGTATATAAATAAACTAACCTATCAATCAATGTAAGAACAAGAAAATTCTTGGCAGTCAAGTAGCAATGTGCTTCCGTAAATTCCTTAATATTTCACTTTTTAATTAGATTTTTTAAAAAGATGTACATTTTAGAATTTATTTCCACAGGACACTACAGAGAGCCTCTTTTGACCACAACCCAGAACCTGAATTCGGAAATTATTATTCTTTTATGTCCTGTGAGGTTTGTATACCGTATCCTGTACGTGTGACTTTGTCCCCATTCCGATTCTAAAGATTATTGTTCCAAAGCATTATAATGAATAGTGCCTATGTAATGTTGATCAAAACCAAATTTTCCTGCTCTCTACAAGTTTAAACTTTAATGTTATTTTAAAGATAATTACTTAAGTATCCCACACTATACTTTTTTGAGATATAATTAAGATAATGACAATAATTGCTTTAGAACTGCACAGCAATGCATTGTAACAAAGGATTGTATAATACTGACAATTTTATATCTTACTCAGGCAGAACTTTCTACTAGTCTGTAATTACTATGTTCTGAATGCTTAAAAGATCTTAGGTGGAAGTTAGTAAGTAATGATACAGTAGAACTACAGCTGCACGATTAATTGTTAAAAAAAATCGTGATCACGATTCAAACACCCAAGCAATCTTATTGCTAAATGATAATGATTCACCAGTGTCTATTAAACCTTTGACAAAATCACACCAGAACATTTAGATCTGCATTGGTGCTGCTGCTTGTTATTTTCTGTGTTACAAATATTTACATTATCATAAAAGTACTGGGATAAAAGTTTATAGTTCAGATATAAACACTGATGTCTTGGAAGCGATCAAAATAGAGCAAATCACCTTTTAAAAGTAACTTGGTGCTTCAAATAATGATTGTATGGATTACACTGTTACACCACCTGGTGGCGACAAGTGACAAGTTAAAAAAATGTATTTATCATTGAATTATTCATTCAAGAGTTTCAAACAAAAACACTAATTCATCCAGTAATGACACAAGGTAAGTATTTATGAGTGAGTCACTGAATCATTCATTCAAACTGTTTTTTAAAAACAATTAATTCAGATTAATTAAACATTTTAAATAGACATTTTGTCAGAACCGCTAATAAATTTCATGTTATTTTGTGTAGTTGTCTGTTCAGAATCATGGGAGAATAGTGATCTCTGTATAAAACAAAAGAAAATACAAAATCGTGCAGCTCTAAGTGGAACCGTATTCTAAAGGCTAGGGCATTTTTGAAGCTTGTTCAGTCTTTTGTTTCAAGAAACACCAGTATCTGAGATATTGAGTGGCAAACAAAAGCAGCGCAGGTTTTCTGAGACTACAACTATAACGCAGAATCAATGATTGTTACCTTTATCGATATCGAATGAAGCTTTTTCCCGGCCATCTTCTACTATTCTCCCAGGGAGAGTCAACCTTCGGGGTAGATGATTATATCATTATTCATTAGTAACGATACTATATATATATATATATATATAATTGCATTATAATATACACACATACACATTTATCTGTAATATGCATTTGCAACCAAAACCCAAATGCATACAGTACAGTCCAAAAGTTTGGAACCACTAAGATTTTTAATGTTTTTAAAAGAAGTTTCGTCTGCTCACCAAGGCTACATTTATTTAATTAAAAATACAGCAAAAACAGTAATATTGTGAAATATTATTACAATTTAAAATAACTGTTTTCTATTTGAATATATTTCACAAAGTAATTTATTCCTGTGATGGCAAAGCTTAATTTTCAGCATCATTACTCCAGTCTTCAGTGTCACATGATCCTTCAGAAATCATTCTAATATGCTGATCTGCTGCTCAAGAAACATTTAATGTGTACAATTGTACAAAATATTTGTGTACAATATTTTTTTTCAGGATTATTTGATGAATAGAAAGTTCAAAAGAACAGTGTTTATCTGAAATCTAATCTTTTGTAACATTATAAATGTCTTTACTGCCACTTTTGATTGATTTAATGCATCCTTGCTGAATAAAAGTATTCATTTCTTTAATTTCTTTTCAAAAAAATAAAAATAAAAATTCTTACTGACCCCAAACTTTTGAACGGTAGTGTATAATGCTACAGAAACGTTGTATTTCAGATAAATGCTGTTCTTTTGAACTTTCTATTCATCAAGGAATCCTGAAAAAAAAAAGTACACAACTGTTTTCAACATTGAAAATAATCATAAATGTTTATTGAGCAGCAGATCAGCATATTAGAATGATTTCTGAAGGATCATGTGACACTGAAGACTGGAGTAATGATGCTGAAAATTCAGCTTTGCATCACAGGAATAAATTACTTTGTCAAATATATTTAAATAGTACACAGTTATTTGAAATTGTAATAATATTTCACAATATTACTGTTTTTTACTGTATTTTTAATTAAATAAATGTAGCCTTGGTGAGCAGACGAAACTTCTTTTAAAAACATTAAAAATCTTAGTGGTTCCAAACTTTTGGACTGTACTGTATATGTTCCTGCTAATAACAAAACTTAAAACCAAGGGGCATCTACAAATAAAGTATTCCAGACATTTCCTCAGAAATTGCAATAGAAGTGTGAATGAGGTGTCCAAATGCTTTTTTGGGTCTCTGTCTTTGTATTTGTAGGTAAAAACTTTGTAAACATCTTATAGTAAGTAAGTATTGATGAAGTAATGAAGTATTTTCCAGTGTTTTAGCATAACAGAATGTCAGTCATGGTGTTTGCAGGTGAGTCACCTAAGAAAGTATGGCTTGGCATAGAACTTCAAATCTTCTCCCTGGATGTAGATGTCAAACTCAGATGTCCTGGTGTAGGGTACACGAATAATCACAGTAAGGAAATTGGCATCCTGACTCAGTTCAAAGGCCGGTGTTATCATGATTACACACAGCAATGTTCTGCAGCAACAAGACAAAAACACAGATTAGAAAAATTATTATTCAGACATCTCAAAAAAGAAAAACGTTGGCGGGGGGGGGGGGAGGGTAAACTACAGGAATGCTAATTAAATGTTATTATAATTTGAAACCAATGCTAATGGGGTTAAACATAAATCCACTATCAATCAATCAAAAAAAAAAAAAAAACAGATTTTTTCTGATTCAACATTAAAAAGGTAATATCATATATCACAATATAATATAACGCAACAATGTACAACACAATCCTATTAGAATTAAACAAGAATAATCTAAGAATTAAATAACACCCTACTTACAAAATCCCAGAAATGTCTATTTTTTATTCATATTTTCAGAGCATCAGAATATTAATCGATTTTATCATTAAAAGGTCCTGCAAGATCATTTACTTTAAAGCCTAAAAATGTTTCTTTAGTCTGGTAATCTGTAGTATCAATCATGTCATCTTGGCACAAAAAGATACTTCAGTCTACTCAACAAGTCCCTGTCTGCAGTCATTATCTGAAGAATAGAAAGAATACGGCAGCTTAACAACTCCACCTTGTGGCTATTTAATTTGAACTCAATGAGACATAAAAAACACTTTTGCCAACTAGTACATTATAAACCTTGGATGCGATTAGTTTCTAATGAAACTTTATTCTATCCAACACAACACTGTTATTCACCAGTTAAGACACATTCTGATAACACTGAGGACTAAAATGAAAGAAAACATCGATAAAAGACATCCAAGTAACCAAAGTGGCTATACTGATTTGATAGGTGCACACAGGATAGAAAACAAACCCCAAATAATCAATTAAATGATAACTAACGCCCAATGCAGGTAATCAGCTGTCAAAAGTCTGCCTGTGCTGTTTGTGCATGCAATGTTTATGCCATCATTAAGCAGGCAGGACACACTCCATGCATTTTTTTAGACTTTAACGTTCACAAACTGTATCGTACGATATACATAAGGAAATGTCAAATAATATAAACATTATAAAACAAAACTGATACCTTCACGCCTCTTCTGTGTACACTTCCATGCGATAAATATCAGTAACACATATGCAGCACATGGCGTGCTTCCTGCTTTCTCTGCTGGCCATGTTTTACCGTATTTCCACATATAAGGAGGACTACAAACTCACTTTGACATTACACTCAGTTTCTCATTGGAATACTACACGCTCATGGGCACACATGGTCAAGCTGACGGAATACATAGCAATTAACGTAATTTCAAATCAAATATTTATTAATAAAATTGGAATAATTCCTTCAACACATTGCTTTTATTTGAGAAATTAATCAGGTTAGAAGCATAAACCAATAGCTGTCATCATACAATAATGAAGATACAATAATGTAGTCTATAAAAATAACATTATTTTGTCAAAAACGATTGTTATTAGTAGTAGTAGCCAAGTAGTAATAAAAAGTGTTAATATCCTACTGACAGCATATAATATAATATAATATAATATAATATAATATAATATAATATAATATAATATAATATAATATAATATAATATAATATAAAAAAGTTTCAAATCGTTTCATCCATTGTGACAGAAGTATTACAAGTGTTACGGTAAGGAGTGTAAGGTCCGCCTTCAGAGATTCATATACGTGTGTGATATCGGCGCTAAGCTGAGCAGCATCGTCTTCATCATCATCACAGTACAAATGAAGAAGTATGGCTGCACACTACAAATATGTCCCCATGTTTTAACCAGAGCCATGGTTAAAACATTTCGACGCGGACAGAGCACTTTTTCACCATGAGAATTCACGGAAAGATTGTGGCTATCGCGGTATGCTTTGGAGTTTTTCTACTTTTGTACTTTTTCGGGGGGAACGCTGCGGACGAGCCGCCGCTGAAAGAAGTTGCGAAAGAAAAACATTTTCCATCCTTCAATTATGCCGAGGATATCGCACCGGCGAAAGAAGCGAAACAAACCCCCGAAGAGCCTCAAAAAACACCGAAACTAATCCGCAAACAGCCGAAGTTGAGCAGCAGAGGAGGAGGGAATGTCATCGCAAAGACTCGGTAGGAAATTCTTCAAGTGCAGCATCATGATTAACAACCAGTTTGATCCAAAACAGACTGCACAAATATGCGTTACAAGTTGTCAAGATGTTTTCAATCCTTTTATTGAATATAATGCATGTGATACAAATTAATATAGTTTATTATAATGCATGTTTTTTTTGTTCTACTGAAGTTGATACATAGGCTTCCTTTCAATCCCCTTTCTGTAAAAATGATCAGTGCATTAGTTTGATTCTCAAGGGCATTTATGAGCTCAGTCACTGCAAATCAATGCAAATGCATGCTTTAATAACAACCCATAAATCATTGGTCTTTTTCTGGGTGACAACACAGCCAATCCAACTAGACATTCTTGTCAAAAGCCTGCTGTGACAGAGATTTTAGCAATAATGTCTTGAACTGATTGTGCAATCTTAAGTTTCTTAATGTAACAAGAAGGAAAGCATGCATGACACAATTTTTGCTCTGTTCACCTCCAGATTGCTATGCACTAATGTCTTAAATCTTCGAGACCAAGTGTGCATTGCGCATGCTACCACACCAAGTCTAAGAGCCCCCTTTGCGCATCTCAGCCACGATTATCTCAATTGTATTTTCATTATGGCTTTATTAAAAAGGTCACCTTGAATGCAGTTGCAGTTCCCAAAGGGTCTCAACGAAGGACAAAATCAATGATTGGTTGAGTGCACACACTCCCTTGTGACTCGAGGATGGAGTAGTTTATTCATCAAGATGATCCGCCCTTTCTGAGACATAATTAAAAGGAGCTGTCACATTTAGGTGAACGGAAGATTGGTTCATTTGTGTCAGGGTTTTGATAGTGTAAAATCAATCATGTAAAGGTAGGCAAACTATAGATGGATGCCTTTTTGACAGTGAAATCAATTCTGCATTGAGGATGAGTTTAATATTCACTGCTTGCCTTCTTTCAGCAAGCATATGTTATCGCCCCTCTGACAGCTTCACATAAACGCCACTAATTGCAGTTGTGAGATATCTCAACCCTTTGACCCTCCTGTTGGGTTTCCAGCGGTGATCCGTCTTCATGTCCACACCCCTGTGACTGCTTTCTGCTGATAAACCCACAATGCAAAGGGCTAATGCAGAGTGGGGAAATTAGTTAAACAGATCCACCGTACAAACAGGAGAGATCAGAGGGTGTGATTTGGAAAACGCTCTATGCGTTTAATTCCTGGCTCCCTATCCATCTCCGCAGAGGAAGGGGGAGGGGCAAAGCCATCTCATCCCGTATGACCTGTTGTTTTATTTAGAAGCGATTAACTCTTCCGCACGAGTTTTTCCTTTTTAAGCGCATCCTCCAGACGTGCTTCCTGCCTCACTGTTGCAAAACAGACAAATGTGTCCCTGATGATACGTTTCATCACATTCAGGGGGCCCGAAGGGTCTGTTTTGTCCTGAGGGTTCTAGCTAACACAGACCTTTTGATCCCAAACCTTTGATTTTTTTTTTTTTTTTTTTTTCTGTTTTATTGTTGTATTATAAAAAGAATAGATCACCAAAAAGTGAAAATGCCTTCATATATTTAACCTTGTGTCACTCCAAACCTGTATAAAGATATTTTTAAGAATATAGAGTGCTGCAGGGATGATGTTTTTTTTTTTTTTTTTTGGACGAAACCCGGAAATGAGTTGGCATATTAGTACTTTCAGTTCCATCTTTCTGAAGTCAAGGGTTTTTTTTGTTTTTTGAATGGGTTTTTTGGTTAAATGCCTAAAATAAGGTCTGTGGTTAACACAAGCGTAAGATATTCTCATTTATTCTGTGACATAAAATACATCAGTAAAACCCCCTTGTGATTATTTAAAGCATTTTTGCTAACCAGTGGCTAAATGGGACTACAGAGGTTGTCGTGGACATTAAACAACATCATACCGAACAGGAAAAGTGCTCACCTAGTCCACTTTCACAGCCTCGTTGTGTTTATAATGGCGCTCTTGCAAACTTTTCTAAAAGCTGGCCCACACTAAAAGATTTTTAAAATGTGAGAGACCACAAACATGACGATAAAAAAATAATAGATTTAACAGTTTTGTTCCTATAGTGTGTGGAGTGCCACGAAGTGACCTAGACAGCACAACACACACTAACAAATTCCATTCACAAAGAACCAAAGTCCCGACTGTGAACACGGGAAACTGCACAAAATCTCTCGCAATCAAATGTGACTTTTCAGTAAACAAACATGGCGGACGACGGGCAAGAAGAAATGGCTTCTGTCTTCCATCAGCTAACTTTCTGATTGGGTATCGTTTCATTCCACGTGACAGTCTACAGAGTGTGTGCACGTTTGTCCTCAAGGTTCCCCCCACACAACAGAATTTCTGATCCTAAATATTCAACATGTTGAATATTTACAATTTGAGATTGGTGTGGCCCGATGTGCTTCCAAGTTGATTCAATCACTCTTAACACATCACACCACAAAATAAAATCTGATAAAATAATCTGTAGAACCATCAAGATAATCTGGACTTCACCTAGGATTGTCGGAAGGGGAGAATTGAGCCCCAAATTGGTCCGATTATCTTGTAGTGTGTGGGTGCCTTTTTTTGGAAAATGTTTTTAAAATAAAGACCGAAAGAGCTGTCTTAATGGTGGTTCATTGTAATGACAGAATTTTCATTTTTGAGTGAACTGTTCTTTTAATATAACAAATTAAAATGGCAATGAAGTAAATTTGCAACAGTACGTTCACGTTTCTTTCACACCCTTTCCCAATATAACCTGCATTACTGGAAAGCTGGGTGCTCATAACACCTTTCTCTGCCAGAATTGCAAACACCACCGTTTTTGCCGCACCTAGGAATAAATGTCTACTAACTGTCAAATGAATAGCTTGCTCTGTCATCTATAATACAGCTATGACTAGAGGCAACTGCTGCATGGCAGCTACATTATATAAAGCTATAAACATGTCATGGAGGAAGACTAAGAGCCCTCCATTTGTGTGTATCTCTCTCTCTAGCCTCTTTTTTTTTTTTATCACAGTTTCTACACGGAACGCCGAATATCTCTCAATTGTCAACTGTGCCTCTCGATGAGTTGATTCCTCCTCTGCAGTCTTTATCTTCTAGCCTGAAGCAATAACACTAGCATTTCACTTCAGGTGCCACTGAAAAGCTGACTCTGCCTGGACAGGCATGCAGACATTCTGAAGAGGGGGAAAAGTGCTAATAATTTTGTTGTGTAGAGTGTGGTGAATAGCTATAGGAAAAGCATTGTCTGAATTCCATACACATAGACTTGGGGGCTTGGCTTGACTCGGCCAGCAGATTTGTTCTGTATATGGTTTTTTGGAGGTCTCTTTGGTGTTTTCCATTGTTTTAGGTTCTAATTTCAGGATTAGATTAGCGACTGAAATGTGCACGATGCACAAACCACCAAAGGTTTCACAATCCAGTGTGAAGTGCAGCATAATTTCGATTCGCTAACAAATCTATTCATGAACCTAAAAACAAAACATTGGGGAAAAGCCCAGTTCTAAGGGGGCGTTAGAGTGTGCTAAGCACCCTCAAACGAAAGCAAGAGCACCCTCAGTTGATAGTACTGACTGTAATAATATCATATTGGTAAAACGGATGTTGTAAACACAACAGTGTGTATTTGTGTTGAGCATCAAAGTTTTCTATTTACAACTCATTTTTGCAGCGTTGCGCAATGTTGCCAATCACTGTTGAGTTCTTGAACGCAATGGCCAATTAGAGGTGTTTTAAGTTGGTCAGTAGTATCCTCTCACTGCTCATAACCCTTTTTCTGTGTATAATGGAGAAATGTAAATTATTTGTAAAACCATTCTTGCTTAAATTGTTGCACTAAATGGAATGCTTACATTTTAAGAATGATTCTTATAAATATATTCAATAAATATCTCTTATAAGCTAAAGGAAGAGATACACAATAGAAATCCATTTTATTTTTATTCATTTTTGGATCACTTTTCAGTTGATTTCATGTTGCCAGTTTTGTTTTGTCTACAATCGTGTTCTCAACGAGGAACATCAGTGTCAGCATTCACTTTTATAGGAACTCAACTTTTACTCAATAAGGAGTGCAATATTTAATTCTGCCTTCACAGTCTAAATGTTTCCAGATGTGTCCTCTCAGACTGCAAGAATTTTTATAAGATCAGAGCATGTGAACATTTCATGTTGATTAAAAAAGGCACCGAATTCAGTAGTGTGTTTGTATGCTTCATATGTTGATCAGAAGGTAAATGCCTCTCAATCTTGGAAAAATGATTGAAGAAATGAAAAGATTAAATTGTTTAATATCATTCAATCAGACTATTGATGCAATTCCTGTTGCTTGATTTGCAGTGGTGTAAACGGGGAGGTTTTTCCACAGGAAACCACAGCCTTCAAAGCAGATTCTGCAGTCTTTTGTGATACTAGTCTATAATCTATAATAGGCAGAAAACTATTTCAGGTGTGAAAATATCTCTGCTTCCCTGTTGTCAAACTCCAAGGTGTTTCCATGTTTTTCCTTTTCTTAATTTCACATCATATCAAGGTCTGTGTTTGAGTTGAAATGAGAGCAAGAGTGTTTGCACGTCCTTGGCTTAATGGAAGCTCTTTGATGTCTGTCTGAAAGGCTGCATGCTTTTCTTGCGGTATGAATTTGTTTCCTCCACCAAAGCCTTGGATAACTGGAGGACTTTTTTTCCCAGAGGTCGTCTCTTGGGTAGAGCTTAGAGGGTTAGAGAGCTTACTTCCTTGGAGTGATGGAGACTCAACATGAATCACAAAAGCAAACACCACACCAATAACAAATGTTGTTAGAGACACAAGACAAAGAAATGTGTACTCAAGTGAAACACCGGGTCACTTAAGCCATGACGAGCAAGAGTGCTACTCATCTGCATGTTTAATGTCTCCTATTGTCTTCGAAGTAAGGCTGGGCAATATGGCAAAAAATATGATCACTGTATTTTTTTTCCATATTGATTAATATTTATCCCACCTTGGTTGGAACTGACCAACGACTAATTTTGCAGACCGTCCAACTTTTGCCCCTCTAGGGGTTAAAAAACAAAACTGCATGCATTTTGCGGAAGAACATTGTTTTGATTGTGCTTTGGCTCTGTAACTGTGCGGATGAATATGGTTATCCTACTGCTCATAAAACATTCACAACTAGGTTAAAACGTGATTTTTCCCTAGATGTTCGAGAATTAGCGTGCTCCATGTCAACCTTTCTTACTCGTTGTGACAACTAACCTATGCCACTCCCACAATATACATGCGTCAAAGTAGCAGGAGTATCTTTTCTCTTTCTACAGATATAATGAGAGACACACACAGACGAGTGATGTATGTATGCAAATTGCTGCAAAAACCATCCTGCTAGGTCTAAAATATAAACACTTATACCGTATTGTTCTGAATATAAGACACCATTTTCTTGCTTAGAAATACATCTGAAAAACGGGTTCGTCTTATATTCAGGGTCTATAATCAATAATAGACCCGCAACTAGAGCTGGATGATTAATTGAAAAGTAATCGAAACCGAAATTCAGAACCTCTAACCAATGTCGGTTATTTCATTTTTTTAAATCCTGTTAATACTTACCACTTAAAAAAATACTACCACGTGTGTAGCCACGTGACTCCGCCCCGCAGGTGAACGCGGAGTCAACACACAGAGACGGCGCGGGAGCGGTGAGCCTTGCGTCTCCACTAAACTTTGTCAGTTGTATGTGTTTTAAGGTTTGCCAGTTTAGACATTCAAGTGATTTAGACAATCGGATGTGTATTATTATATTGAGCTACCACAATTAAAGGTGCTCTAAGCGATGTCACGCGTTTTTAGGCCAAAAATGTTTTTGTCACATACAGCAAACATCTCCTCACTATCCACTAGCTGCCTGTCCTCTGAACACACTGTAAAAAAACACAGTCTCTGTAGTTGCCACAAGCTCCAAAAACAGCAATAAAAACAAACTGGTGCAGCCTGGACCACGAAACATAATAAACATGCTCCAGCCAATAACCGACAAGAAAGATTTTAAATGCGCGTTCATGACGCACGCATTTCAGGAAGCACGAGGAGGGAGGGTCTAGCTAGCCTCTGTTTTGTTTGACAACACTTCGAACGTCAACAGGAAGTTACTCCACCCAGGATCGCTTAGAGCACCTTTAAAGGTCAGAACACACCAAGCCGACGCCGACGAACTAGTGGCGACGAAAGCAGACTGCGGGGTTGGCTCACGTCGGCACCGTCTGTGTCCAAAGTTGCCCTGACACACCAAACCAACGCTAAACAGCCGACGGCCAAGTAGCACGTCAGTTCTGCGCCTGCGTGAGATGAAATGCCTGTCCGAACCAGCAGGTGGCTGTAGCTGAACAGCCAATCAGATCAGATGGCCCGACGGACCGACGAGCTCCGACGGCGATTTAACATTTCGAAACGGCCGAAAAAAGCCAACGAGGACCAACTTCAGCCGACGGTGCGGAACACACTGAGAAAACTTAGTCGGCCGACGAACAAAAACTGGCCGACGGCCAACCGTCGGCTTGGTGTGTTCCTGCCTTAATAGAGAGACAGTATGACTAATTCACACACGCAATCGCTCTCATTATGTAATGGTACTGTGCTAATTTCTTTATCGGATTTACAACGAGCAGAAATCTGTAAGAAATGTTACGAACCATAGATAAAATAACTGCTGAAAGTGAGCTGTTATGTCAGATCACTCTTTCAAACGGAAAAAATATCCTATCTTTAATTGTCAAGCAAATTTACAGTACAAACCTAGTAAGTGAACTATGAGGGCAAAAAAAAAAAAAAAAGCCAAACAAAATAATCGTTCATTAATCCTAATTGAGGTAAAATGTTCAATTAATCGAGGTTTTGATTTTAGGTCATAATTGTCCAGCCCTACCCACAACAATAGGTGGCGCCAACTAGGCGTAAAACCATAGACTGTAAAAAAATAGAGAAATACGGTGTCTCAGAGTGTAATGTTAGAAATCGCAAGCACAAAAATACAGTCTTAAAAACGCTAACAGTCAAAGGAAAGCTTACCGTCATGTTTGTGTGCCTCGCTGAGGGGACCAGATTACAAAACTACAATAAGATTTCACTTCTACTGTTAATGTAATTTTGGTAGGCTTCATGGTTTTCACTATGAGACAGATAGCCTAATTTTTATATAATTAAGATGGGCTGCAGGTTATTTTTATGGTATGCCAAAAAGTGTTTATTTTTAAATGTGATTGTTGGTACATTTTTACCAGTAAAAAATAAAAAATAAAAAATATGCAATATGAAAATTATTTTCAAATGAAAGCATTTTCTTTCTAAAAAATTTGATCTTCAAAAAGCCTTTTTTTTTTTTTTTTTTTTTTTCAAATGGTACATCTTGAAAAAGAGGGGGTTGTCTTATAATCATGGTCGTCTTATTCGGAACAATGCAGTTATAGGCTTACAATAGTG
This sequence comes from Megalobrama amblycephala, assembly GCF_018812025.1. Lineage (NCBI taxonomy): Eukaryota > Metazoa > Chordata > Actinopteri > Cypriniformes > Xenocyprididae > Megalobrama > Megalobrama amblycephala. The sequence goes on from NC_063051.1 coordinate 4,804,013, forward strand.
AATCTGACCTTCATTTCGGGTTTGTAAACACAAAAACGCATTCTTCTTATTCTTTTTTGTAATACGTTTGCCTTTGTGTGCTCTCTGATCAAGTTGTTTGCAAATCTGACTCTGACTCAGAATTGTTTACCCTTGAATCATTTAAATGAGGTTTTCAATGTGCCAGAGGAACCGTGAACAGAATAAGGAGTATTTCACGACCGTGTTGTCTCATGGTTTGACCCAGCTGATTTGTACCAGATGTTTTTGTTGTTGATGGTTTGGATGAGTTTGGATAGATTTAAGCTGTTTTTCTTTACCTCTAGGCAGAAGAGTGAGGTGGGGCACCCTGTGTCAAAGGTCACACGAACAGAGGATGTCATGCACCTGGCAGTAGTGGCTTGTGGGAACCGTCTAGATGAAACGCTCAACATGGTGAAGTCAGCACTGCTCTTCAGCATAAAGAAGATTAAATTTCACATCTTTGCAGAGGAGGACTTGGCTGAACAATTTGAAAAAGGGGTGAGAGCATGTCCCTTGATTCTTTCATCTTTGCTGTGATTCTCTTAGGTTTTTTAAGTTGATTCTAATGTCTAGCTGACTGGTGACCTAATGTTTTTTCTTTTTTTTTTCATCCAACTTTAATTTCCAATGGTTTGAGTATCTTTACTTATCTAAGGCATATCTTTATTCTCAAAAAAGCATCGCTATGGATAACTGGCTTTCAGACAAAGTTTCATCCCATAACTATGCAGCTCTAAAAAAATTTGGCACACATTTTGGCCATAATTTTGTGGACTATTGCTTCACTCTGATTCTTTTCCTTGCAACTAAAATCTCTAAATGTAATATGCCAATATAACTAATAGGGCTGTAAATATTTGCTTTGACAACAATTCAGTTTGATTACTGTTTTTTTTATTAAATGATGCATTGCATCCTGAAATTTTATATTTGGCCAGTTCAGTTTATTATTTATTGTTTTGATACAATTGATAATTTTTCCAGTGCTTTGCTAAGGCAAATTAATTATTGCTTATATTTGGGGTTATGAACCTTTTGCAAACCTCCAATAACAAGCTCTTGCTCATGTGATATATTAAAGTATTATAGTATAGTAATCATGACTGCCTTTTTACATCCTTAGTAACTAGTTATACAATTTGCACCATAAGATTTCTCAGTGTATTTAAACAGACCTTTGATAGAACACTGACTGTCAATTTTATTGTACTAGTGGCTTTGTGGTAACCCTCAGACAATGTCAGACTAACCCTGACAACCAATCTGGTGAGGAGGGTAATGTGAGAAACCTCATGAATCTATTGATCTCTTTACCATGCTTTTAAAACATTATTTGGTTTCTGGTAGAATAGTCTCTCTCCACAGTCCTAATTGTTTACAATGTTTCTCACCACAGAGGGACTGTTATTGAAAATAGCACTACATTGTTTTTTACACTTAGACAGCTGATGCTTTTTGAGAGGTACCCTCTGGCCTTGAGCTGATCTTGATCTAGTCCTGCGCCGTATTGCTGAAGATAAAGGAACTGAAGGCTTTGAAGAGCGATAGAGAAGGAATGCAATGTCATGTTTGTTATTCAAAAGATTTCCTCTATTTTTCTGCAGCCTTTTCAGTAGTAGTTATTTGGCCATCAGCAGGATATTATAAACCAGTGGCTCTTAACTGATTTGTTATGACTCAAAAATGGGTTGAAGTTCTTTGCTGATGGGATCACGGACAGCTGGGAACCAAGTTGATTTTTTTGACATTTATTAGAAAAGAGAAAATTGCTTTCGTATCTTTTGTTGTTGACATGCATCTAAATAAATGTACACAGTTGAATTTACAATAAAATATTGTCAAGTTAAAGGTCACTTGATATTATAGCTAATAATAAGTAAGGGGTAATCCACGACTAGCTGTGCATTAAAAAATTGTAATCCATGCCGTGGAGGCAAAGCCTCAGTTGCCTCTGCGGAGTGCATTAATGTCGTTTAATGCACACACAGCGAGTCATTGATTATCCTGCTTATACCATGGTCATTTGCTGGCATTGACAAGTTAAAGCTATCATTAATGTTGGTAGCGCAATATTTGACCGGAAGGGTAAAAATTACAATTATTTAAATCAGTTACACTCCGACTAATACACTGTAATACACTAATGTCATGATTCGATACAAATCAAGATGCTGAACTCACAATATGATCCTGTCACGATATTTTAAGCCAAAATAAAGAAGAGGGTTTTATTATTAGCATTATTATTATTACTTTATTATTATTAAAATAATATTATTATTTCATTATCATCAGGAGCCACAAATACTCCCCCAATGCATTATTATACGTTATAAACGTAGTTTTCTACGTCAGAATGCTGAGTCATTATTGGCCGGCTCCTGCGTCAGCATCATGTGAACAGCGTAGGGGCAATACTCAGTCGGCTTTCTGACGCAGAACCTGGAAGTACTGAACGTAAACAATGTAGGAGAATGACAGGAAGGAGATGGAATTGTTGAATAAAGTCGTTATTTTTAATTTGTTTTTGCGCACAAAAAGTATTCTCGTCACTGTAGTTGTGTGGACTACTTTAACAATGTATTTAATACCTTTCTGGACCTTAAAAGGTGCATTGACGTTGCAGCCTCTGTGTGGTTCAGATACCCCTCGGATTTCCTCAAAAATATCTTAATTTGTCTTGATGAATGAAGAGTCTTATGGGTTTGGAATGACATGAAGGTGAGTGGTTTATGACAGAAATTTAATTTTTGGGTGAACTAACCCTTTAAGACATTGAAAACATGCCATGTCCTAGTTAGTTAGAACAACCTATAACAGTATGGGGGGGATCACTTCAGGACTTCTACATTATATTCTATAAATCACAATTCTTACAAAAGATACAAAATGATGCTCTTTTGAAGGATTAGTATAGGTTTCTTCTCACACTTCTCTTTGCTGACACCTGTAGGCAATAGATGTGCGGTTTACCGAAGGCTGACAGTCATGACATTGACTGATTCTTTCAATTTCTTCTCACAGTTCAGTGTGTGGCCTCAGACGGTGTCCTCCAGGTTTCACTACAGCATATATCCAATCACCTTCTCTGTGGGGAATGCAGACGAATGGAAGAAACTCTTCAAGCCATGTGCTGCCCAGAGGCTCTTTCTTCCTGTAGGTTCCTGCTGCTTAATGTTTTTTTTTCTTCATTTGTTTGTGTTTTCCATCTCGCCACAATGACTGTAGCCAAGTATTTCTTCTGATATCAGGTTATCCTGAAGGACGTGGACTCGCTGTTGTACGTGGACACAGATGTTCTGTTTCTCCGCCCTATGGATGACATCTGGAAGTTTCTGAAAGCTTTCAACAGCACTCAGCTAGCTGCCATGGCCCCAGAGCACGAGATCCCTAAGATCGGCTGGTATAGCCGCTTCGCAAGGCACCCCTTTTATGGAGTCACAGGGGTCAATTCAGGGGTCATGCTAATGAACCTCACACGGATTCGTAGCACTCTGTTTAGGGTAAGGAACAATACAACTGACTTGACTTGAATTTTGATGGTTGCTTTGTAGCTCTGGTAATGGTGAAATTTCAGTGGTCCTTCCTAAATCCTTGTCCACATAGCTGTATTTTAAATTTTAAATACTAGAAATGAATATATATATATATATATATATATATATATATATAATCTCTACCATACCAGTCTTCATCCTATATTAGAGATTTTTTATTTTATTTTATCAGTATCAGTCAGTGTTGTATTTAAAGGTTTAGTTCACCCAAAAATGAAAATTCTGTCATTAATTACTCACCCTCATGTCGTTCCAAAACCATAAGACTTTCGTTCATCTTCGGAACACAAATGAAGATCTTTCTGATGAAACCTGAGCGCTTTCTGTCCCTTCATAGACAGCTGGAGGGACAGAAATAAAAGCCTAAATTCAATCTGTTCATCACATAAAGCGATCGTGTCCCTTCAGAAAATTTGGACTAAACCACTCAATTCATATGGATTAGTTTTACGATCTCTTTATGAACTTTCTGAAGCATCAAAGTGGCAGTTGCATTAGCTGTCAATGGAGGGACAGAAAGCTCTCGATTTCATCAGAAAGATCTTAATTTGTGTTCCAAAGATGAACAAAAGTCTTATGGTTTTGGAATGACATGAGGGTGAGTAATTAATGACAGAATTTTCATTTTTGGGTGAACTAACCCTTTAATTGTAGATTACATTTAAGTGAGCGTTAGATAACAGCAAAGGTAATCTTTAAAAGCACTAATAATTTCCTGTTAAATGTAATCTTTGGCAAATCAATATCTTTTTTAATACTTTTTTTATATCCTTTTTTTATTCAATTCTAGAATTTAAAAAGCCAAATTTAAGTTTTTAGTTGTTTATTTTTAATTTATAATAAAAATGTTAACATCTGGCATTTATCGGTTAACTACTATAACTTGAGAATGATTGTCAGCTTATCGATATCAGACAAAATTTTAGTATTGGTTCATCTCTACCAAATACGTTCTTATTTATACGAACACATTACAAACATAAAATACTTAATAATGCAAATATTTTTGATTTCATAGATTTTTGCTTTACTGTATTTTTTGTGCTTGGTTATTTCTAGGTATTGCCAGTGTTTTCCTTATGTAGTTTATTCCTTTTGGTAGTGGGCTGAGGCTTTGACGTTCGCGTGTCTTCTGAGGTTTCTTTGCACATTTAAACTCTTTTAACCTCAGGCTGTTTTTAGTAGGCAGTGATGGAAGTCTACTGATTGCCATCCATTGAGAGAGCGAGAGAGTGGCTGACAGCAGTCTGGATTAGCATATTTCTGTAACTCAGCTAGAACTGTAATTTCCAACCAAAGCACATTTTCAAGGCTGTCTGGGGGGACAAAAAGAAAATTTCTTCTTCTGAAAAAAAAACTCAATTTCCATATCAACAGCTGTCTGAGAAGTGGCTGCCAGACTCACTGTTGAGGAAAATAACCTGCCACTATTGATTTTACAGAACAGCATGATCGCCAGCGGTCTGTCATGGGAAAATCTGCTACACCCTCTCTATCAGAAATACAAGAACCACATCACATGGGGAGACCAAGACCTCCTCAACATCATCTTCCACTACAATCCAGGTACATGTGTGTTTGCTCAATTATATGCTTGACTAAGATGACTATGATTAGACAACACTAGCAAAAAAGAACTATGGAATTACAGTGTTTTTTGGACATGTACCATGATGTTTTTAAAGTACCATGGAGTATGTTGTAAATACAATGGTATAAATCGAAATACCTTAGTTTTAAATACAGTGGTATATATCGAAATACCTTAGTTTTAGCATGTTTTTTTGGACATGCTTTATATTAATACAATGCGCCATTGTAATGTCATTGTATTCTTTGAAGTACCTTGGAGTATCTTGTAAAAGCCATGGTATATATCAAAATACTTTGGCTTTACCATGTTTTAGACATAATACTATGACATTTTTCAAAAGATGGTACATACTATGGTAAATATCAAAATACCTCAGTATTACCGTTTAAAAAAAAAAAAAAATGTAACAGTGTATATATGAAAATATCATGATATTAGCAAATGTGATTATGTGATAATGTCATTAGACAGAAAGTAATGGAAAGTTTTTCAGTGCATCATTTAAACTTGCAAATAAAGCAGAGCGCTTTCTTTATTTGTGTTGATTTGCACTCTAGTGTTACAGCACTGTATTTGTGTTTTTTGCTTAAGGCTTGAATCCAAGTTGAAAAGCTGTTATTCTACATGTGAAGCCTTGCAGCTTTGTATCACGTACATGTTAACTAAACTTTACAACTCTGATTGTTATTTCTTGTGCAGAGCTTGAAGCTCTGAAAATAAAACAAAAAGACCTGATATGATACAGAACACTCTCTTTCCTCACCCTCCTGAAAGTTGTTGTTTTATCTGGGTTTTATGGAGATAAGACCCTTTTGTGTAGATTAACAATTCTCTTGACTGGAACAGGTATGACAGATGCTGACAGGTGCAGTTATTAAAGTCTCTAAATTGGTGAGATATTTGGCAAGGGTAGTGCTTGTTTGACAACTGTAATGGAACAGGTCCAAAAGACTTGCACAACTACAAACACCAACAAATAGAAGAAAAATGATTCTCAATCTCAGCACAAGTGCTGCTTAGCTATGTTATTTGCAGTTTGGATAAAATGTTGAATGTTTTTCTTTGTGTCTACAGAGTGTCTGTACATATTTCCATGCCAGTGGAACTACAGGCCAGATCACTGCATGTATGGAAGCAATTGCAAAGCTGCGGAAGAGGAGGGGGTGTCTATTCTTCATGGTAACCGTGGAGTGTACCATGACGACAAGCAGCCCGCATTCAGAGTGGTGTATGATGCCATACGTGAGGTGAGCTGGCACTATCTTTTCAGGAGACCGTTATATGATAGAACTAATAGAATAGCTGTCAGATTGAAGATAATTATATATGTTATGTACTAAGGGCTGTCAAAATTAATCCTTTAATCCTTCGGCTGTGCTACAGTTACAGTATATGATCACGCTATCTTTCATTCAAGTGCTTTTAAACCATTCAAGCGTGATAAGATGCAAAAAAGAACTCAAATCTGTACTGGCACACTGTCTGTGAAGCTGCTCTCTGTGAACAAACACCCAAAATGCAGAGATCTCTTTCATGCTTTAAAAGACAAAAACAAAACAAAACATAGAATTATGTCAAAATTCCCTCTTTGTCAAGTGTCCTCATAAGCAGAGTCTTAAATGAGTTAGAAAGTGGTAAATGAATGTAAAGAGTTGTGAAAAAATAGGATGTGTCAGATCTGCTTCATGTCTTAAAGTGACAGCAGCCTAATAAACCTGTCTGTCATTAAAGGGTTAGTTCACCCAAAAATGAAAATGATGTCATTAATGACTCACCCTCATGTCGTTCCAAACCCATAAGACCTCCGTTCATCTTCGGAACACAGTTTAAGATATTCTAGATTTAGTCCGAGAGCTTTCTGTCCCTCCATTGAAAATGTATGTACGGTATACTGTCCATGTCCAGAAAGGTAATGAAAACATCATCAAAGTAGTCCATGTGACATCAGTGGGTTAGTTAGAAGTTTTTGAAGCATCGAAAATACATTTTGGTCCAAAAATAACAAACTACGACTTTATTCAGCATTGTCTTCTCTTCCGGGTCTGTTGTCAATCCGCGTTCACGACTCCGCTGTGACGCTGCTTGTGACAGCGGTTGCTGCTGTGTAGGAGCTTCTTCCATCGCTCTTAGTTCTGTATTCGGGTTCAAATAAATATGGCTGAGCAAAAAAATGCAAGTCTTCCTCTGTATCGAAATCCTTAGACATGTTTGCAAAGGTTGTTTTGTTTACAGCGTGCGTCTCCCTCAGACTGTAAACGAAGCTCGGGCGCACCAGATAACACGTCAGCAGCGTCACTGCGGAGTCGTGAATGCGGATTGACAACAGACAATGCTGAATAATGTCGTAGTTTTTGTTATTTTTGGACCAAAATGTATTTTTGATGCTTCAACAAATTCTAACTAACCCACTGATGTCACATGCTTCTAATATGTAAAGCTGCTTTGAAACAATTACCAATTGTAAAAAGCGCTATATAAATAAATTTGACTTGACTTGAAACTTTGATGTTTTTATTACCTTTCTGGACATGGACAGTATACCGTACATACATTTTCAATGGAGGGACAGAAAGCTCTCGGACTAAATCTAAAATATCTTAAACTGTGTTCCGAAGATGAACGGAGGTCTTACGGGTTTGAAACGGCATGAGTGGTGAGTCATTAATGACATAATTTACATTTTTGGGTGAACTAACCCTTTAATGTTAATCAAAGAACAAAAAACAAAGAGAAAATCACTCACTGCTCTTGACTGAATAACTTTTGTAGCTTTAATAAGGATTAATCTATATTCAATTCATAATTGATGCAGTGAAGACTGTGCAGTGTTTGATTATTCAATTTCTGTATATTTACCTGTTAGACCTACCTGAAAACCTGAAAAGGGATAGTTCACCCAAAAATGAAAATTTGATGTTTATCTGCTTACCCCCAGGGCATCCAAGATGTAGGTGACTTTGTTTCTTCAGTAGAACACAAAAGATGATTTTTAACTCCAACCGCTGCCGTCTGTCATTCAAATAATGCCAGTGGATGGGAACTTCATCTATAAGAGTAAATAAAACTTGCTTAGACAAATCCAAATTAAACCCTGCTGCTTGTGAGGACACATTGATGTCCTAAGACACGAAACGATTGGTTTGTGCGAGAAAACGAACAGTATTTATATAATTTTTTACCTCTAATACACCACTATGTCCAACTGTGTTCAGCATTCGCTTAATGAGGTCTGATCGCGCTCTGACAACGGCAGTGATGTCTCGCGCATATACTTCAATGAGTGCTAGACATCACTGCCATTGTCAGAGCGCGATCAGACCTCACTAAGCGAGTACTGAACACAGTTGGACATAGTGGTGTATTAGAGGTAAAAAATTATATAAATACTGTTCGGTTTCTCGCACAAACCGATCGTTTCGTGTCTTAGGACATCAGTGTGTCATCACGAGCCACATGGTTTAATTTGGGTTTGTCTAAGCAAGTTTTATTTACTCTTATAGATGAAGTTCCCATCCACTGGCATTATTTGAATGACAGACGGCAATGGTTGGAGTTAAAAATCATCAATTGTGTTCTACTGAAGAAACAAAGTCACCTACATCTTGGATGCCCTGGGGGTAAGCAGATAAACATCAAATTTTCATTTTTGGGTGAACTATCCCATTAAAGTACTGTTTACAAGGTTACATGGGTCAAAAACAATGAAAACACTAACTTTTTTGTGCATTTTAGCAGGGGAGATAAAAATCTATCTATCTATCTATCTATCTATCTATCTATCTATCTATCTATCTATCTATCTATCTATCTATCTATCTATCTATCTATCTATCTATCTATCTATCTATCTATCTATCTATGCATCCATCCATCCTCCCACACCCACATAACAATGACAAATCAAATCGTTTTTTATGTCTTTTTAATTTTTCATAAGATTTTATGCATAAGAAATATAATCCATTTATCTTTGCTTGCTCAGACCACTTTCTAATTTTTCAGTGTGAACAAAGCAAATCCTGAGGGTGTTGAATCATATGAGAATAAATAGAAGTGTTGCATTGTGCATTCAGAGTGCAGTCTCCTTGAATCTCTCCTTGAAGGCTAATAGCAGGAAAGCGTCTCTTCAAGAGGAAGCCTTTTGTATGGTTGAGTCACGTGGGCCCCTCTGCTGTTCAGAATTCAGTCCGATATGAAACGTGGACCTTGTTCATTGTGCCTCCACAATTATACCAAAGCAGTTCCTTGAACAATTATGTATTTCATCTTCTCTTTCAGTATCCCTTTGAGGAGAACTTGTTCCAGTCTTTGTTTTACCCTCTTCAGACTAAGTTCCTAGACACAGTTAACACCCTTTGTGGAAGAATACCACAGGTGTTCCTCAAACAGATCGAGAAGACCATGAGGGCTATTTATGAGAAAAAAGTGGTGCGCCGTGTCCGACTGCCACACGAGAAATGAGCCTGCATTTCAACAGCATAAGGAAGAGTCTCTGCCTGCTGCTTGGATCAGAGTGTTTTTGTTTTCATTGAAGATGAGCAATGCCAGAGGCAAGCTACATTTGGTCCATTAGGCCCAGTATGAGCTTCACGAGCTAGCGGAGCTGGAGATTTAAGCAGGAACAAGCAGCAGTTTTGGTCTGCTGGATGGATACAGAGAAGTAACCAAATGCATCAAGCGGCTCCAACTGTGGGTAACCAAGAATATGAGAGACTCGTTGGCAAAGCTGTTTTCAGCAAATCCAAAAATATGAATTCAGAGCTGTTTATTTACAACTGTGTTGTACCATTTTTCAGCATCTAGTTTGTCTAGTATTACACAATTGGAGCATTTGTGTCTCAGTACACTTTATCTAATTCTTGTACTTAAGTGGCTGCACCAATTTGTTTGAGCATTCTGCTGCTTAATAGCATGAGAATAACGCCTTGTTTTCAAGCCACAAAAATGAATGTAGCACGCAGAAACAACCAAAGAGAATTAGCCTGTCAGCCTTTAGAACTCAGTAAGATGTACATTCAGTTTAAGCACAGCCTTAATGGTGGATGTTCACACTGTTTACATTGAAGATGACTTGTTAGTGAGATTAGAAAGGAGTCTGATGTTGTAATGTTTTCTTTGGGGCTGCATTTTAATATATATATGTATAGAATATCAGAAGGCCTTTTTGTGAAAATTCCAATTAAGTCAGGTGTCCTGTATTTTGATATGACAAGCCTATTCTGATAGACATCATGAATTTGGAATTTAGGATAACCTATACCAGTTTATGAGAGCTGGCCTAAAGGTCTAAGTGTTCAAATATTTTTAGCAATGGTAAATTTTCAGAGTGTAACGTTTTGTTGTTTTATCCTGTGCTTTGTTAGGAGTTTGAACTTCTGCCATAGTGGGATTAAATGAATGTGATCATTTAAAATAAATGTGCCGATTAGAAAGGTTTGTACATCTTGACAGTATTATATAGCCTATGTAAAAACAACACTATAACAAAACAATACACAGATGTACAGTCTGCATTTAATTGCACTTTTTTAAACAAATACTGAGTTTGGAGAAAGTAAAATGCAAGATAAGTTAAAAATGGCAACAAGATTAGTTTAACAAAAGAAACTCTCTGGACCCAGTATGATCAGTTTACCCTTTTTTTTAAAAAACATTCTAAAATCATTTCAAGTTTGTGTAATCGCAGCCTTTTTATTTGTTGACTGTTTCTGTGTGAAAGTACAAACATTATAATGGGGAGATTGTGTTGTAAGTGTTTTGATGTGTGTTTTGACATGTTCATTTAGCACAATGTGCTTAATTATATGTGTGACCAGTTTCCAGCCTCCTGTCACTGGTCTGGGATCAGTGATGAGATTTATTTAACTGGAAACTCAGGAGACTATTATACATCTCATGTTATCTCTGTGTCAAGAGACGCACCAGCGATGTTCATTGTATCAAGTGTGCTTTTCTGTCTTTCTGAATGTCTTCTATTGTATGTGTTATTGTCCTTTTATACAGAAGTGTGTATGTTAAAAATGTAATAAATAAATATGCATTTAATATTAACTTGGCTCACAGTTCTTTTTGATGTATTTATCTATTATTTAAAAATTAACATTTCAATAGTGTCATCATGTACTACAATCTATTGGTCAGACCATATGCGTAGACAAGACTTCATAATTACTTTCATTAGCATTTTAAAAAGATATAAATTATAAACATTGTCATTAGCTGGTGTGGTATTCTAATGGGCTGCTGGTTACTATAGTAAAAGTGAATTTTACAGTTTCAAAGTAAATTCAAATTCCAGAGCGAGATAAGTCGTACATTATTTTTAAATGAATAGATGAGCGTTCAATTATAAATAGGCTTATAATTCCAGTCAGACAGCACAAGACATTTAGGACGTGTTCAAAATCTAGTGAGCTGCCTACCTGCACAGCATTTATGGGCATACCTTTTGCTCGGAACGCGTCTATTGTGCTCCAAAATTATGTCTACGTAGGTAGCTCACTAGGATGTGAGGTACATCTACAAAGACACTGCATTCTATGGCTACAATGCCCCCAAAATGATGTTTAGGTAGGCAGCTGACTGGATTTTGAGACGCAGACATTCTATTGCGCAACAGTCAGCGCTCCTGTAGAGCGGCCGGCAGTGACGTAGCGGTCGCCGCCATATTGAAATGTTTCCCCTGTCCTCTTCACTGAGCTCAACAGCAGCCATCAGCTCTCGATTTCCAGCTGGAGACAGGGACAACAACACAGACATGGAGATAGACACTCTTCTGGAAGCTCTTAAAGGTACCCGGTTGTGTGTGTTGAGGTGGTCTGCGTGAGTTTAGAGAGGAGTTGTATGTGCTTATGTGCTTGTAATGTGAGTTAGCTCATGTTAGCATGGCCTGTGGCTAAATGGCTTTTACTGTTTTTCGAGGTCTGTTGTGCGTTAAAAGCAGGTCTCATCCTCCTGTTTTATGACTTCTGTCATTTTTTTCTAAAAAATGACGAGGTAGTTAAGAAATTTGTTAATAAATAAGAATTTTTTTTATTGAGGTAACTAGTTAGTGGTTTTGGATGATGTAAAGCTAATTCAAGTATATTACACATCGGTTTTTCCAGGGTTAACTCTAAACTAGTGAATAATTCAATAATAAAGTCTTATTTTCTTTATAAGTTTTCTTCATAACGGAATTTTTTGGCATTTACATCCTAACTGAAGTTGTACGCTCACCTCTACGCTTACAACGTTAATCATTTCTCTCTCTCTCTCTCTCTCTAAATTTATTTAGAGATATATATATATATATATATATATATATATATATATATATATATATATATATATATATATATATATATATATGTGTGTGTGTGTGCGTTTAGTAGTGTAAATAGTTTTGGTGATTAAATGACATAAAGCTCAGATTAATTGTACCTGTATTAGGTATTATGTTAGGAAAAGGATTTAATATTTTCTCATATGTTTCATAAAAGTTCAGGGCTTGACTGGTTATAGTTATACTCTGAGTGGCCATAAAATATCACACTTGGAACTTGAAAATGACCTTAAGTTTAGAAACAAGATATTTAGGGTGCATTTTCTCATAGTTTTCTTAAAAACCTGCATATTATTCCAAGACTACTTTACAGTTTTCCGAGTGCTCTAAATAGCCGTAGAAATGAAAATGGTGTATGAATTTGGGACTTGTAGATGACATAAAACTAGAAGCTGGTGCATTGTAGTTAATTATATAAGGTTTTTATTATATTAATTATATTTAGCTAATTTTATGAAAGCTGATATAGGGTCTGAACTAGAATGGACTAATTTCAACTAGAATTCAAAGTATTATTAGATTTTGCAGTTAAATGCACAACAGGATTAAGATGCTCGGATTGTATCCAGTACAGATATTAATAGGAAATTAACAATGCGTTTTTATTGTGTTCGCAGATTTTGACAAGAAGGTGAAGAAAGAAGCATCTCCGTCGTTGGACCAGTTTTTGTGCCATATTGCGAAGACCGGGGAAACCCTGTAAGTACTTCCAGATATCTGTGAGTGATCTAAGAGGGGCACAGAAACCCCAACTACCTTTGTGTTTCAGTGGTTTGTTTAAAATCACCACTGCTTTGAGGGGTAACACCACAAGGTGGTTTATTATAAAACCACAGCACTTTTGATTTTGTTCCAAAACACACTGAACCTTGTCCTTATCGACTAGATCTGCTTTAGACAACCTGCCCTCATTTCATAAACTAATTGTGAGAGTACATAGTCAGATGCATATTGAGATCAAATGTATCTCTGTCTCTGAAATACCTGCTTACATTGTTCTGTGATTAAATATTTTTGCAACTGTGTGGCAATTTCTTTTCTCTTTTTTATTTTTCATCCTTAATAGCTCTGTTAGTTTCATGTCTCTCTTATCACACTAGTCTTTTCTGACATAATAATTTCAACAGTTTTAAATATGATTTTTTTTTAATATTTTTTGGTTGGTGGCCGTGTAATAAAGAGAATCATGACCTTACAAATTGTAGTTGTCTGTGTGACTGAGTTACCAATGCTCCATATTGTCGCCTTTCCAGGGTGTCATGGTCTCAGTTTAAAAGCTACTTCATATTCAAACTGGAGAAAGTAATGGAGGATTTCCGAGCATCGGCTCCAGAGCAGCGAGGGCCTGCCAATCCTAATGTGGAGTCGATTCCCTTCGAAGAAATGAAGGAGAGAATTCTTAAGATTGTCAATGGATACAATGGGTTAGTAACACTCTTAATTAATTGTAGGGATGCACCGATACCAATACCAAGCTCATGTACTTGTAAAAATACCCCCGATACCAAAGACTGATACCTCACGTGACGTAACTGACAGAATTTTCCGCGCACAGAGACACCAGCAGCAGAAACAATGTCAGCCTCAGGGGTGTGGAAATACTTCAAAATAATGATGAGAACCCACACATTGTGAACTGCATGCAAATCATGCTGAATGACAGACCAGAAGCGCTCTCGCACGCGCTATCTCTTGCGCGTGATCATTTCAGCTTGCGCCTGAATGGTCAAATGCACGAATAGTTGTTTAAATGTCCATCGTGTGGAGTATCTAACGTAAATGCAGTCTGTTATGGCTTAAGTGGACGAAAACAGGCTATGTGTCGGTATATTACATTCATGGATTCGGTCTTAAAGGGAGAGTAGCCTAATTAAATATTTGTCATTAATGTTAATAGAACAACAAAAGATGTTAAATGAATGTGTGTGTGTGTGTGTGTGTGTGTGTGTGTGTTTTATTTATTATATATATATATATATATATATATATATATATATATATATATATATATATAATATAATATTGTGAAATAAAATTTCAAAGAAGCTGTCCTACTTTCATTAGTCTCACTGTGTACTTGGAAAATTGCAACATCACCAAAAAAGAAAAGAAATTAATAAATGTATAGGTATCGGTGAGTACCAGCAAAAAAATATTGGTACTTGTACTCGGTCCTTTAAAAAAATGGTATCGGTGCATCCCTAATTAATTGCATTGTGTGGTGCTGTCACCATTTTCCTTTTGGAAAGGCACTGGGGTTTGTCCCTGTAATAAGTGTAAGCTGTTTTGGAAAAAAATAGCAAGCCTGTGTCTTTACCCCAGAGCTAGTGTGCCATCTTCTGGCTGTTGAATATAACCAAGCCTGCACCATTCCTTGTTATATGTGTGTCAGGATAGAGTAGAGAAGATTTGGTACCAATTTGTTATTTGCTCTATCCAGGATCCCATTTACTATCCAGCGCTTGTGCGAACTGCTCACTGAACCTAAGAGGAACTACACAGGAACGGAGAAGTTTCTCAGAGGGGTAGAGAAGGTCAGTGCATGATGCATTATTCAGTTTAAGAAATGCTAATAATGGATGCTGTTTAGATGCATGTAGTGATGCACTTACTACAAAATACTTTGAGGCATCTTCTTCACCATGTTCTTATAGGGGTGACAGTCCATTCCCAGTATGTTCTCTTTGTATTTGCATTTTTATTGTAGTTTTGCTACGTTCCATCTGAAGTCAGATGTGGGATGTTATTACGTGCTATCTCTGACTTCCATAAAGGTACTCTGTTGATTTATGGTCGCTTGGGTTTGGTTTGCAGGTGTGCGATTATCGATAAAGACATTTTTTACATTGCTTTACACACTTGTCTCTTCAATGTTTGCTAAATGAGTTTTATTATCATGTGATGAAGGAAGTTTGACTCATTGATGTGTTTTGAGTGCTTAAAAAGTGATTGATAATCATTAAAAGTGCCACATCTTAAAGTCTTCGTTCACCCAAAAATGTTCCCATTATTTACTCACACTCAAGCCATCCTAGGTGTATATGACCATCTTGTTTCGGACGAATACAATCAGAGATCTATTTAAAAATATCCTGGCTCTTCCAAGCTTTATAATGGTACTGAATAGGGGGCCAGATTTTGAAGCCCAAAAAAAGTATCCATCAATCATAAAAATAATCTATATGGCTTCAGGGGGTTAATAAAGGCCTTCTGAAGTGAAGCGATTGGTTTTTGTTTTTAAACCTTATTAACTATAATAACTAGCTTCCGGCAGACGGCTGTTTGCATTTATTTGCGGCGGAAGAGTAACCCCTGACACTACGCATGATGTAATGACGAATACGGAAGCTCAGAGGATGGAGCAAAATAAAACGCCAATCACGAATTAGAAGTTTAAAATGATTTTTTCTTACAAAACCCATCACTTCACTGTAGAAGGCCCTGGAGTCGTATGGATTACTTTTATGATGGATGGATGCATTTTTTTTGGTCTTCAAAATCTGGCCCCCTATTCAATACCATTATAAAGCTTGGAAGAGCCAGGACATTTTTAAATATATCTAAGATTGTGTTCATCTGAAAGACGTCATATACACCTAGGATGATTTGAGGATGAGTAAATCTTGGGATAATTTTCAGTTTTGGGTGAACTAACCCTTTAATGAAATGCAAGCAGGAAGTTCAATTTTCATTCTGCACTTTTTTTTCACCCAAGTAGGAGGTTGGAAATGCAGAATTTATGTTGCTTATGTTATGTGATATTGATTGTTTTCTCTCTTTGTCAGAATGTGATGGTGGTCAGTTGCATTTATCCTACATCTGAGTAAGTAATTACTGTTCAGTATTAAAAATCATAAAACTGCTACATCTTAATTTGATCACCTGGATATTCTTAATTACTGTAGACAAATGAAGAGCTATTTTTGGCCTTTGTAGGAAAAATGGCTGCAGCGGTGTCAACAGAATGAATGGAGTCATGTTGTCAGGGAACACATCTGCCTTCACAGAGAGGTGAGGAAAATGTATGGTGCTTAGGAATACTCATTTAAAAAAAAAAAAAAAAAAAAAATGGGCTTAACTTGATTTTATTACAGGAAAGTGAATGGTCCAGGAACACCCAGACCATTAAACAGACAGAAACACTCCATGTCCAGTTCGCTGGCCACAAATGGCCTTCCGGACAGTACAGAAAACAAAGAGACGAACACACCACAAGGACACAACAAAACAGCCAGGTAGGCTAAATTTGCCATCATATCTCATCTTTCATGATTTTGTTTGTGTAAAATGCTGATGGTTGAATCAATGAACATGTTCACTTATCTCTCACATGCTAAATAAATAAACGACTTAACCTTCAGCAGCCCTGAATATCCTTTACATTAGAGAAATACAGAATATATCTTTGTGTTCCAGTGATGCATCTGTATCAGGCATTGGTGGGCCTCTAAGCAGCTCTGTAAAAAACAAACACTTAGATGACGAGGAAGATGAAGGAATGGAGGAGGAGGAACATGAAGTAAAGAGACTCAAATTCAACCAAGATGGCAATGAAGAAGATGAGGATGAAGATGATGCAGACGAACAGATTGTTGAGACACCCAGATCTACGTCGAACAAAAGCTCCTCGGATAACTCGGAGGATGCCGAATCACCGTCATCCATGTTGCAGGAGGGGAGTGAAGAAGAGGAGGAAAGTAAGCCTCATGGTTCAGTTGGAGGCTCTGAGGACCAAGGTAGCGTAATCTGTTTGTCCACTTTTAGGGTGTATTGTATACAATTTTAGGGTCTAATGTATTCTATTCTTTGCTAACGTAGAACCTTCCAGCACACAGCCTGAGTGTCCCGCCGCAGATTCCAGAGAGGCTTTTACTGAGAGGGAGGTTCCCTGTGGCTCAGATGACTCCTCAGAAGAACCCAGTGATATGGACCAATCAGAGCAGAGAGCCCCGGCGGGTGTGGCCTCTAGCCCTGAGGTGAGAGAAGGCGAGGAGCCGAGTGAGCAGGTCAGCAGCAGTAGCACTGATGAAAATGCCTCTGGACCCACATCCAGCAGCAGTAGCGTAGAGTCACCCACAGAGGGCGACTCTGGATCAGGGGCCCTGGACTCAGAGAGCGCAGAGGAGGAGCCTATGGAGCAGGACTAAAAGCCTGCAGACTACTGCCCTAAACAATAACTGCGTTCTTTTGTGGAGATTAAGACGGCACACACTTAAGTGGCCTTCCACAAAGGCCGTCAGAAGCAACACCCAATCTACCACCATGCGCCTTTTGGTCGAGAGTCCACCTAACTTCTCCAACCTTCCCAAACGGACACTTTATGCAGATGTACATATGATTTTATTGCTGAAGTCAAGGTTTTAAACTCTTTTCTTTTTTTTTTTACAGTTTCTTTCCTTAATTTCATCCGTGTCATTGGTTTCTGCCAGTCTGTCAAAGCGGTTTGACTGAAGTACTGAAGATGTCAACTGTGACATCACTAAACAGCTAATTAAAAGAATATTCATCGCTAAATACAAGTTAAAGTCTATGGACACAGCTGTGGGATACTTTCGGTTACTTCAGGAAATAATTCCGACTCGTTGCTCACTTAGAAAAAGCAAAAGTGGATGTCGCCTGCTTATAGACTTCTGTAATAAATATTTCAGAGACAAAATATTTTGTTGTAAATTTAAAGCTTGTCTCAACTGTTGTTAAAGCTTAACTTGTATTTAACCTGGAATATTTCTTTTAATATTTTAGTCTTTGTTAAAGAGAAAGTTGAATCTTTATCCAGTCTTGTTCTAAGTTTTAGGACATTTCTCCTCTGCATTGGTGTATTAATATTTTAGTCACGGTGTCAAACATCAGGGCAGTGGAGCTCTCTCTGAAGACCCATAACTGGCCACTTTTCTGGTTATGTTCCAAGCAAATACAAGCCATAGCTATCTTTGTTCTGTTAAATGATTCGAGCCTGGCGTAACATCATTTCTTTCTGGTCCTTTGTGTGTAACTGACAGGATGTAAAATCTATTTTCTCACACGCTGCCACCTTCGCTTTTGTATTATCCTGCAGTCTGCTCTGCATTGAAAGTGAGTGGTTTATGTCAGGTACATTTACCTCTTGATTTAAACTGATTTCATGATTCAAGTTAATTTATACCAGCATTTCAATCTATTTTATGAGAAGTTGTTTTGATTTTTGTTGTTTTGGCAGGTGGTTATTGACTGCTCCGACTAGCTGAATTACAATGTCATTTGTGACAGTCCGACCCCAAGTTGTCCCACCGATAACAGCTGGCTGCTGTTTTGCAGCTGTGCGATTTTTGATATTTAGAATTTTAAAATTTCTGTAAAGTAGTGTTTTGTAGAGCATTGTGTTCACTGCCTTTTGTGCATCCATATATAATTGTATAATTTTTTTTTTTGGTGTTTTACTGAATGCGTGTGGTTTCAATACAGTATTCAGACGAAGCAATAAATGTTATTGTTTTAAGTGTTTGGAAGACCCTTTAATTTGTTAAACAAAAATGATCATGTATCTGAAAGTATTACAAAAACTTTGTTGCATCAGATTTTAAGGTAAGATTTTTAAACTATATTTTTACACAAATCTGCCATGGTGCTCTGAGTGTTTGCCAAGGTGTTTTCAATGACTTTATTGCTTTGCTTTTTGGTTGCCAGGGTGTTCTGGGTGGTTGCTAGGTGGTTGCTTAGTGGTCCAAGTGAAAAGAGCCCTCACTTCATGATATTCTCTTCTCTAGGGCCCTGTTTACACCTCGTATTAAGATGCGTTTTGGTCGATTGGATTACAAGTAGACGAGGGAGACATACCCGTTTACATCTGGTGTTTTAATGGAGTCTCTTTTGTCCACTTTCAACCACTTCTGTCCTGATTTCTTTGAGGGGAGGGTCTATGGGTGGTTAAATGTACGTTTCTTCAGATTTTTCGATCTAATGGACAAAAAATGATGGCAAAACACAGAGAGCATCAGCTTTCGTTTCTGTTCTGATAGCTGCGAGACCACGCCTAACGCGATGGTGAGAGAACATTGTGCTTGGTACATTTTCGTTTTCAAACCAAACTTTGGTTTTGACAAATACGTTTTCGAATGCAAATCCGTTTGACTGCGTTTTACACCCCGTTTACACCTGTATTAACGTCGTCCACTTATGATCCAATCGACCAAAATGCATCAGGTGTAAACAGAGCCTAGATATGACGTGGGTCCTTACTTCAATGTAAGTCTGCGGGCTTTTTTCGCCTGTTTTACTGACATCAAAAGGTCATTGAGAGAAGTAATAACTTTTCAACAACCCACACAATTTGATGCATCCATGTTCACAGTTTGTTGTAGAACTTGTCCATAGCACAAAGTTAAATACTTGGTAAACAACACTAACTAGTAGGGATGTTAGTAGGAGGATTATTGTTACATAACGTCTCTTATTCTTTCATCCAGGCCTTTTCATAATCCTTAATCATGTTCCTAAAATTAATGCATGCTTTTGCTGTTATTAAGCTCTTGCACAAATTTTTCTGCTTCATTTCCTAAATACAAGTTTCCTTTTCTTTTGTCACAGTCACATGTCTCCTGCTGACTCAGAATAATGATTTTCGCAGGTTCTTTCATGAATGGAAAGCTTATTTCACCTGTCTGTCTTGTTTGTGCTCATATTGACTGGCTAATTTCAGGGTCGCATGAATAGGCTGTGTTACTGAAATTTACCCAGCCCTCTCGGAGGAAATAAAAAGTGGATTGTCTAAATCCTGCCGTGATGCGCAGTGAGAGGTTACGTTTAACTGTCGTCTTTGAACGCCCATCTCTTGGGAAATAACCCTGCACGCTGTGGGAATAGAAACAAGTCTTAAGTAAATGAATTGTAATTTGATCCCCGAGACCGGGAACCGAAGCTTATTAATAATGATGAAGTTAAGTGACTTTTAAGACATTTCTTGTGTTATGTTCTTGAGGTACAGATACTACTACCTCAGACTCTAAAATATAAAATCTCTTTGCATTGGTAAAATCTGCAGTATGTCTAGGTCATCTTTTACCCAAAAAAAAAAAAAAAAAAAAAATTTCTTTGTAAAAAAAAAAAAAATAACAATAAAGGCCACCTTTCAGAATACACTCTTAAAAATAAAGGTTTTCTATTGGCATTGATGATCGTTTAAACTCCATGCAACGTTTTCAATGCACAAAAGGTTTTTTAAAATGTTCTTCACTCTAAGAATTTTATATAAGAGAAAAATATATAATTTGTGTGTGTGTGTGTTCACTGAAAGGTTTGGTTTGATGAACCAAAAATGGTTCTTCTATGGAATTGCTGGAACCCCCCACCCCCTTTATTTTTTTCATTGACATTTACCATAATGTGTACCATAAATTAAAAATGTAATTTGTAACATTAAAGGCTATACATCAAATACTTAAGTGCATTTTACCCCCCACATTTATTTATTAGGATAAGCATCCTAAAAATAGGCTTCATTTTTTTGTAACCAACGTGTTTTCTTATTTAGTGAAATGTACTGGGCATGTTCTTGCCAGGTTTCATGAAATTATAGATTATATCATATATGGTTGTTCATTACAGTCATCAAAGAGGACAGGAAGTGATGGGTACCCCAAAGCTTCATCATATACTGTCGTAGCAGCATTTGACAACATCAAACCTTGTGTGCTGACTACCAAAGACTCATTACTTGGGGATAAAGGGATAAGAGGGTAAACACAATAATGTCAGATTTGCATGAGAAAACACAACCATATGCTAAACATGATCAGAAACACAAAGTTTGCTCATTTCTAGTAAGCTGATGCATTGACTGAGATAATGTGAAACTTATTGATGTTTTTTTGCACTCTTATTGGAAATGTTGGTCTGCCCCCATGTTATAACTCAAAATGAAATTTAATAACCCAGGAAGTATACTGTTATTTACAAAGCTCAAGTTAAAGACAGGCATCAGTCATGATGTACTTGTCACCGGGTGGCAGCTGATGCACAGTGACAGGATATTGGTGGCCGGATATTGGAGATTGAGTCTAAGCTCCTAACGTGCATTTCACCTCTGTAGAGCAAAATCTAGAAGGTGAAACAACATTTCAAATAGTTGATCCCCTAATATAATTAACACCCTGGTGCTGAAGAAACCAAGGAGACCGTCTTTGCTCTTTCTGTATAACCAATCAAGCCAATTCATAATTTGCAATTACCACATATGTACTTCATAAGAGGCATGTCTAATTTTTATATTATTCCCAACAGAGGACGTGTTAAAAGTATCTGAGACTTAGAGAAGACGAAAAGTGTTCAAAAGTTTGAAACAGGCCATTGTGGTGAAGTGGTCCCACATCTCATATTCTAAAGCCGGAAGCTGTTATCCGGTAATGAGAGCAAGAAATAAATGCAAAATCATGAACGCATCAGGCTGTTAGTTGGTGTCCACAGTTCTTTGAATATGATAAATATTTGCTTTCTTACTGTGAACAATTCAACAATTCATTCATTTATTGTAAATAAAATGTTGTCTTTCTTCAATATCTTTAATAAAAAATGTAACATTTCTAGTCCTTTTTGTAGATGTCACTTAGGGTGCGTTCACACTTGTAGTTCGGTTCGTTTGGTTAATTTGGTCCGGACCAAAGAAGAAAAAAAAACATTTAGTCCTGGTCCGGTTAGCGTTCAGATTGGCAATTTTATCACCGAACCAAAAGATACCGAACCTTAAGGCATAGGGATACATTCACAACGTGATCGGTCGGATTTTATGACGTATTGCCTATTTTGAGACGGAACTTACCGAACATCCAAAACAATGCTGTTTGCTAAGGTAAATGCGCTTGTTGTGTGTGCGTAGCGGTGCGTAGCCTGCATGTGATGGTATTTTGGCCAGCTGGGAACTCGTGAAGAGCTTATAAAATGTGTAAAGTAGTCAAAACACCGGCGGGAATCCATCCGTCACACACACAAATGATCTGCTGCATGGAGACGCGCGTCTGATGCCTGTGATGGGCAAACTCGCGTCTATGACGAGAAAAACCGACATGCTGAGGATTCTGTCCTTTTTAGGGTCTCGTCTTCCTGTTTTTGATTCGGTTACATGTCTTTGGTCCGTGTTGCGTTCATCATTCGATCATCAGAGTTCGTTTGGAAGCGGACCGAGACCCATCTTTTCAGCGGTCTCGGTCCGCTTGTTTGGTGCGCACCAGGGTTCGGATGGCAGCGTTCACATATGTTCAAATGAACCGCACTAACCGAGCAATCGCACCAGGGTTCGTTTTAATCGAACCAAACATGACAAGTGTGAACGCACCCTTAGGGCCTATAACTTGTTTCCGCCACGGAATAAAACAATTTAAAATATAATTGCTACTTTTTATCACAATTCTGGCTTTTTGTTCTCAGAATTGTAATATAAACTCGCAAGTGTGAGTTATAAAGTCAGAAAAGTCACCTTTTCCCCTCAGAATTGGACTTTATAAGTCACAATGGCAAATCTCACAATTTCAAAACTCGCAACTGGGAGTAATAAAGTCATAACTGTGGAATATAAACTGACTTTTTTTTTCTCTCACAATTGCAAGTTTATATCTCGCAGTTCTGATGTCTTTTCTCAAAATTATGACATATAGCTAAACGCACAATTACATGTAAAGTCAGAATTGTGAGTTTACATCTCGCAATTTTGATTTTAACATGCAACTGCAACTTTATATCACACAATTCTTACCTAATAACTCGCAATTGCGATTCTGAGAAAAAGTCAGAATTTCAAAATTTAAACGTTTGTTTTATCCTCATTAAATAGTGTGTTTCACTGAGAAATGTCAAATTATGCAAGTAAAACTGCAAACGGCAATTCATGTTGACCTCAAAATCTGTATTTAAGAATGTAAGAACAAGAACATGCCATGTAATCAAACAAGTTTAAAGAATTCTAAAACCATCCTTTATAATTTCATTCCAAAATGAAAAGTAGCTTATGTCCTTCATGCGCATTATCACATTTTGGATTGACTCGGATCGGATCGGATTGGAAGTTCACTGCTTGGTCAGTGTTCTCACCCTTAACATGGTTTAAGCGAGGGTCAAGCCTCACCATGCACAATCTCTGTATCATCCAATAGAGGGTAGTGTTTAGTCTCCCAGCCAGGCCTAACAGGTTTACCCCTCCCAGAACGAGGAGACAGACTGACAGCCCCAGGGCTGTAGATATGGGATGCTGTCGTCCTTTGTTCCGCTTCCCCTTTATCCTTCTCCCTGGCATGGTGTCTCGATGACTGCTCAACCGCTGTGGGCACCGTGTCCAATGCAACCGTCGGCTGAGACTCCCACGTGGCCATGAGCTTAAAGAGCTGTTTAAAGTATGTGAAAGCTGAAATGAGGGAGCAATCGCAAACTCTAAAAATATAGACTTTTTGAACTTAGTTAAAGGATAAAGGGTATGTAGCCACACTTTAAACGACATAAAGTCTGTTCCACTTTCCAATTTATCCTGGACAAAAACTGCCAATTAAATGGCAAGAGACTGTTTGAGCAGCATGCAAAGTGACCAGTCAAAAATGGTCCATTAGATGGTCAATTTTTACATTACATTTATGCATGATGAATTGGGATTTTGTTTAATTTCAAAGGAAAATGTGGTCATATTCAGCACATGGATGACAACTGGCAAGGGCAGGCAGATAGTGGAGTGAAGTTTTTAAGTGATAGACATTTTCTTTCAACATTTCAACCTCTTGATGATTATTCATGCTTTTAAATACTGTGTAGAGGGATGAGTTGTCAAGTGCAGTTCCCCAACAAAGCCTGAAGTCTTGGAATCGCCAGACTGTTGAAGAGGTGTGATGGAAAAAAATACACTGTTCTCGGGCAAATGTTATTTGAACTACCACTGACTTGTCAGACAGGCATTGACCAAGACCGTTCTTCTGAACTTCATGTCCAAGGATAAGGCAGAGCCACTTGTTTTGCCTATGGATGAGCTTTCAGTATCTAAAGATATATCATTTAAATGGGAAAATAACTCACAAATCTTCCCACGTGTGCTATTTGGAATTTCTACAGAGACTTCAAATGAAGCTTGGCGAGAGATGAAGTAACAAGAAAATTACTGCTTTCATATTGCAAAATGTATCTGACATCTGCTTTTTGCCATCTGTTTTCTCTGCATAAACAGGTGATGGAACATATTGAACACAGTCTGCCAAGCCCATTTTCTTGGCTCAACTCTTTACGGGCTAGTTACGAGATGGAATCGGTGGCAAAATGCCTGTCATGTAAAGTCCCCTGCCTATCTTGCAGGGTCCTATTGTATAAACCCTTACACAAAATTTACCACGAGGACCATAGTTTCTGGCTAAATAAATACATTAATATATGGGATCCTCTTCAAACAGTGTAAGAATATTTCACAATCTTTCTGTCATTATTTTTTGTTGATAAGTTACACAGGTTAATGGTAATACCAGATAACTGTAGTAACTTATTTTGACAGAAGCTACCGTTATCATGGTAAGTACTCACACTTATCGGACTGAATCATTCCTTAAAAGATTAGTTCACTTTCAAATAAAAATTACCCCAATCTTTACTCACCCTCAAGCCATCCTAGGTGTATATGACTCTCTTCTTTCTGATGAAGCTCTATAATGGCAGTGAGTGAGGATCAACGAGTATGAGCAGAAGAAAGTGTCTCCATCCACATCCATACATCATAAACATACTCCACGCAGCTCCGGGGGGTTAATAAAGGCCTTCTGGAGTGAAGCGATGCGTTTGTGTAAAAAAATATCCATATTTAATAAGTTATGAAGTAAAATATCTAGCTTCCACCAGACCGCCTTCCGTATTTTACTTATGAAGAAAGTGTAAAACTCTCGCAGTTCAAAACTCGTACGCTACGTTCCTCGACTTCCATGTTCAAATGATGTAAAAAGCTTAACTGACATGACGCCAATTCAGTTTTTTTTCGTAATTTGAATACGGAAGGTGAATATAGTTTATACAGCACAATTGAATAAACTTCTTAAGGGTTTAGCCTTCGATTAGTCTAACACTACCTCTCTTTTTTCAATAAAAAGTAGCTGTTTCAACAAACATCAAACTTCATATTTTGCCATACTTTCTGGCTCATTATTCATCTTAGCATTGTTAAGATCTAGCCCTGCTTCAGAGAGCTGACGGCTAATTCTGAGTAATACACACATTGATTGGCATCATTACTGGGTTCGTGGGTTTGTGGCCTCTGTTGGAGTATTACAGTCTAATGAAGTGCTTTAATTGACTCTTGTGGAGGATGTTCCATCATCGCTCCATTTATAGATGTACCCTCGGCCTCTCAGGCTAATAGGAGCTGAGGACCTGGTTTACTACACAGCTAGGCTTTTAGCAGCCATTTTGTGCAGGGAATGCTGCTTTTTGCAAGAGGCTGTTAAAAGTGTAAATGGGAGACTAATAAAGAGGCAATTTTAGCAATTTTGCTTCTGATATAACAGGGAAAAGGTGCAGGTCTGTGTGTGTATGTTTACTACCTGAGGAAAAGGACTTGGGAAATGGTGGGGAACATTTTGTTTTTCATCTGTGCAACATACAACATATTTAAACAATATGTAAAAAATCGATTTTTAAAGTCAAAAGAGCCTTGGCTCAAATGTCTATGATATTTTGTGTCCCACCTTTAGAGGACTTTTTGTTGTCTGTTTTACAATCATAAGTCCAAAGTAACAGAAAACCTTTCAGTAAAGCATGAAAACTGTGTGTTGTAATTTAGCAATGGAGAAATGAAACCCCATACAGTCAAGGGACACAGCAGGTCAATCGACTTCCAATTTGAGCATGTGCACTAGTTAGCGCTGATTATTGCAGCGAGGGCACAATCATGTGGACAAGTCCTTGAATCTCTCTTAGTGGTCAGGCATTCAATCAATTTCCCAGTGTGGTTGCATAGCGGCTCATACTGTGACTAAACAAGCTACATATGAGCAGAGGTTATATGATGTAATCATCACCATTACAGCTATATGAAATAGCAGATTCATCATAATAGAGGTTGGCGGGTATTAAAGAACCTGACAAGTGAAAACCAATAAAATCAATAATGTCTAAATACAGTGAGTGGATTGATTTTGAGAAAGCTAGTGGATTTAGGACTTGTGCTGCTGTTAAGCTGGTCTTTGAACGGCTCTGCCATCATCCCCCGAGGGAGCTATTATTAGTTCTGATGGTCAATAAACCAAATCTCCCATGACATATAATATGTGAGTGACTCACTGTAGATAAACTGATGCAGGCCACCAAATGTGAAAGTCTCTAGTGTAAAGATATTTCTTAATTACATGAAATAAATAACACAGGCAGATATTTTAGTAAAACAATTCAGCTAAATAACGCATTAAAGTTATTTCAAATTTGTTTATTTTATCGATTTGATGTAATTAGTAAATAAATGTTACATTTAAATGTCATTGTTCAATTTAAATAAAAATGTTTAAAAAATATGAATTTTGTAAGCCGTTTTGTAAATAAAGTGATAAATTGTGTTTTGTGTGTGTGTGTGTGTGTGTGTGTGCTTTTTTACGCAAACAAAGCATTCATGTCACTTCATAAAACTGAGGTTCTTTACTACCTTTCTTGGGCTTAAAGGATTACTCCACTTTTAAATAAACTTTTGCTGATAATTTACTCACCCGTATGTCATGATGTCCATGTCTTTCTTTCTTCAGTCGAAAAGAAATTAAGGTTTTTGATGTAAACATTCTAGGATTTTTCTCCATATCATTCATTTCAATGGGCACCAAACGGTTTAAGGTCCAAATGGCAGTTTCAGTGCAGCTTCAAAGGGCTTTAAACGACACCAGACGATGAATAAGGGTCTTATCTAGCGAAACGATCGGTCATTTAAAAAAAAAAAAAAAAAAAAAGTTTAAGTTTTATAAGCACAAATGCTGGCCTTGCTCTTTTCTCCGATGCGCGTTCGTGACGTCACGTAATACGCAATTACGTCGAAAAGGTCACGGTTGACGTAGGCGGAAGTATCGAGTCAGTGTTTACATTACAAATGTGCGGAAGGAGGATAGTATACACATATTCAAATGTCTTTGTGTCAGTTTATTGTTTAACCCTTTGAGCGGTACGTTCCCACATATGGGATGTTTATTTCTGTGCCCCTGGGCGTACGGTTCCACATATGGGATTTAGAATGTTCAGCGACGTCACATAACTGCCAGATTCAAACTGTGCTTTCGCGCTCTGGCTGCGAGACGGACGCGCGCTCTCTTGTCATCACAGCTATGCAGTGTTTTCAGCCACATAATGTTTCTTTTAAGGTTTCAGACATTTAAATACGCATGAGCACCATTAAACAATACATTTGGAGTTTATAAAATACACACTGATGTCAGACGTCAGTGGAAGCATCAATAAACAGTGAATTCAAATATAATTTGCCGACATTTATTCATATCAGACACACATAATGGGTCTAAGTAACTATAAAGTTTACTCTCTTATTCTTCCAGTTCACCAGCCACTTACTTGCATATATTTCAGGAGAAACTGATGTATTCACCTGCTGTAAATCAGACTGACAGAACTCTGTGAACTGCAGTGCAAACTAAGATGGCGGCGCCCATCTCGCATTATAGATCAAGATAAAGATCATTTATAAAGGTGAGAATCGGAATATCATATAGTTGAAGACATGTAAGCAAGTTTGCGAATATTTTAAATAAAAAAGGAAAAACAAAATAATAGTGATCCATCTCTCATACAGTGTTATTGTGGCTACGTTCAGCGCTCGTGACACGCACGCGTCGCCATGGAAACAATAAGGGCAAACGTTCTAAAATAAGGGTCGCCTTAAAAAAACTCACTCTGGCAGTCAGAATATTTTAAACTCACGCTTGAAAGGTGTGCGTATCCTGGGTGTTTAAATATTAGAAAGCCTAAAAGAAAATTTTTGTCAGGACAGAAATTTGTGACTTTTCATAGATTTCCTATACACAATCCTGAGCGAATGAAACTGTGGTTGCTACGCCTACGTCAACCGTGACCTTTTCAACGTAATTGCGTATTACGTGACGTCACGAACGCGCATCGGAGAAAAGAGCAAAGCCAGCATTTGTGCTTATAAAACTTAAACTTTTTAATTTGTTTTTTTTTTTAATGACCGATCGTTTCGCTAGATAAGACCCTTATTCATCGTCTGGTATCGTCTGGTGTCGTTTAAAGCCCTTTGAAGCTGCACTGAAGCTGCCATTTGGACCTTCAACCGTTTGGTGCCCATTGAAATGAATGATATGGAGAAAAATCCTAGAATGTTTACATCAAAAACCTTAATTTCTTTTCGACTGAAGAAAGAAAGACATGGACATCTTGGATGATGTAGGGGTGAGTAAATTATCAGCAAAAGTTTATTTAAAAGTGGAGTAATCCTTTAAAGGGTTAGTTCACTCAAAAATGAAAATTCTGTTATTAATTACTCACCC
Source organism: Megalobrama amblycephala (assembly GCF_018812025.1). NCBI lineage: Eukaryota > Metazoa > Chordata > Actinopteri > Cypriniformes > Xenocyprididae > Megalobrama > Megalobrama amblycephala. The sequence continues at coordinate 4,832,969 of NC_063051.1, forward strand.
TCATGTCGTTCCACACCTGTAAGACCTTTGTTCATCTTCCGAACACAATTTTTTGATAAAATCTGATGGTTCAGTGAGGCCTCCACTGACAGCAAGATAATTAACACTTTCAGATGCCCAGAAAGCTACCAAAGAAGTATTTAAAACAGATCATGTGACTACAGTGGTTCAACCTTAATTGTTATGAAGCGATGAGAATACTTTTTGTGCGCCTTACGGGTGTGGAACGACATTAGGTTGAGTAATTAATGACAATTTTTATTTTTGGGTGAACTAACCCTTTAAAAGTGGTAGTTACGTAGGCTGTCAATGGAGGGATAGAAAGCTCTCAGATTTTATCAAAAAGTTATTTATTTGTGTTCCAAAGATGAACAAAGGTCTTACAGGTTTGGAATGACATAAGGGTGAGTAATTAGTGGCAGAATTTTCATTTTTTGGGTGAACTATCACTTTAACTAATATTCAAATTGTGATATAGTAGAGTATGTGAAGGCAAACTATTTGAATACAGTGCAAAAACAAACTCTAGGCTTTAGCAAGCAACACAAAATCATCCAGTAGCAAGTGTTCAAACTTATCTTGCTCTTTCAAAGGCACAACATTCCAATGAATCCTTAGAATTCCATTTCAGTCCTGCGTTCCCAACACACTCAAAGGCAGTAAATTAACATCACTTTCACTCTAACGTAGGACAAGAGGGGCAGTAAATTAAATGAGATGCTACACCACATTGTTACACTGTCAAAGACCTTTTAACATAAGTCACTTTTTTCTTTCTTTCTTTTCTTTTTTTTTTTTTTTTTTGCAGCAGTAGGGGCATTCAGCATGTTTTGTTCCATTTAAAGCATCTAAATGTACGGATTTAGATTTAAAACATTTGGCAATTTTGGAAACTTCACGCTAGCGACTTTTATATGCCATATTTATTTTGGTTCAGAGGATTCCATTATGTTACCCAAATTACCCATTGCTAAATTTAAATTAAATGGGTAAATAATTAGTAAACAAATCTATTATGCATTATCATATAATATTCTGGCATGCTGACTTGTTTAACAAAACTGCCTTTTTTTTTTTTGACAGAGCTCATCAAAACTCAATTATGGCCCACCAAGGCATGGATAAGTAATTTGCAATGGAAAAAAATCTGAAGTATCTACAACAGCATTCTTATAGCAACACAAAGGAAAGGCATGTTAAGCACTGTACCTTTGAGGTTCAACATGATGTTTAGCTTCTCAAAGAGAGGGAGAATGCTGAAGAAACAGGTCTTGGATCGATGCCTTGAGGCACTCAGGGTAAACATGAACAACTCTGTACAATTGCTACTGCCAGGGGAGAGCAGAACGACTTTCACCTCAGTGAATGTTCTGACACAACAGTGCCTATAGCAACCAACAGTGACAGGAACACCAGGAGGGTGAGAGTAACGTTTACATTGCACAGCACTTGTTTTAACACTGCTCTCACTTCCAATATTTTGATATTGACATACAGGTGCGGTAGGCCTACATTATAAACCCAAATAAGTTGGCAAAACTCAAAACATTAGGTAATCAATTATATTTTAAATTAAGAAATTCAAAGTTTAATTAAGCAGACCTAGCAGAATTTTATTTTGTACTCATGCATTTTATTGCTATTAAGTTGAAATATTTGAGTAAGTGAATTCATACATTTAACTTAAAATTATCAAGCAATCTCAAATAATTTTAGTAGTGGAAAATTATTAAGTTATTAAAAAAAAAAAAAAAAATATATATATATATATATATATATATATATATATATATATACAGTACAGTCCAAAAGTTTGGAACCACTAAGATTTTTAATGTTTTTAAAAGAAGTTTCGTCTGCTCACCAAGGCTACATTTATTTAATTACAAATACAGTAAAAAACAGTAATATTGTGAAATATTATTACAATTTTAAAATAACTGTTTTCTATTTGAATATATTTCACAAAGTAATTTATTCCTGTGATGCAAAGCTGAATTTTCAGCATCATTACTCCAGTCTTCAGTGTCACATGATCCTTCAGAAATCATTCTAATATGCTGATCTGCTGCTCAAGAAACATTTAATGTGTACAATTGTACAAAATATTTGTGTACAATATTTTTTTTCAGGATTATTTGATGAATAGAAAGTTCAAAAGAACAGTGTTTATCTGAAATCTAATCTTTTGTAACATTATAAATGTCTTTACTGCCACTTTTGATTGATTTAATGCATCCTTGCTGAATAAAAGTATTCATTTCTTTAATTTCTTTTCAAAAAAATAAAAATAAAAATTCTTACTGACCCCAAACTTTTGAACGGTAGTGTATAGTGGTACAAAAGCTTTGTATTTCAGATAAATGCTGTTCTTTTGAACTTTCTATTCATCAAGGAATCCTGAAAAAAAAAAGTACACAACTGTTTTCAACATTGAAAATAATCACAAATGTTTATTGAGCAGCAAATCAGCATATTAGAATGATTTCTGAAGGATCATGTGACACTGAAGACTGGAGTAACGATGCTGAAAATTCAGCTTTGCATCACAGGAATAAATTACTTTGTCAAATATATTTAAATAGTACACAGTTATTTTAAATTGTAATAATATTTCACAATATTACTGTTTTTACTGTATTTTTAATTAAATAAATGTAGCCTTGAGCAGACGAAACTTCTTTTAAAAACATTAAAAATCTTAGTGGTTTCAAACTTTTGGACTGTACTGTGTGTATATATATATATATATATATATATATATATATATATATATATATATATATATATATATATATATATATTTATGATGTGCTGATTTAATAGGCCTTTTTAATGATGGGAATAGAGCCCTCCTGCAGCTCTAAAGGGAAAAGTGCACTATGAGTTACTGCAATACTAAGCCATAAACAACATGGCTAAACAGACCTTTGAACCTAACAAGTCCGTGCTAAGTTCAAGGGTCAGGTGACTAGTGGGGGTAAATTTTGTTTGCGGTCATGCACAGGGTCAAGACCATTCTTTACCATTTGTATGTTCAAATGCATGAATTGCATATTTTCTGACTTGGAAAATTTCCTGAATTGCACCGCGGGGATCAATAAAGAACCTCTTTTTAATTTAGGCCTGATGTGAAAGTCACAACAGCATTTGAGATAATATATTGCAACAAAACCATCATCCACCAAGCAAACAAAAAATAAATTGTGATGCTTAAATTGTTGATTTCTTGCTTGCGAAAACCCTTCCATTCATTCCCTGTAGTCGAATGGGAAAAAAGTACTCTGTGACAAGTAGGCTGCTGAAAAATGGTTCCATAAATGCAATGCATCACTATTGAGTGCAATTCCCCAAAGGACATGTTTCAAACAAAGCTGAATGAATTGGTGACAGGCATGTTTCTTCAAAATGAGAATGAAAATGATTAATTTACCATCAACTCTATCATCTTTTTCTAAGTCTGTCATCAATAGATCTTCACATTAAAACATAGAAACAAACAGCAGATCTCACTTTTTGTTAGATGTGTTGCTGTAGGCTACAGCTGTCCTCCACACTTCCCAGTGTTCAAATCACTGGCCCAATCTACTGCCCAGAGCCTGAAAGTTAATGGAGTAAGCTTTGTGAGAGATGTGTGGATAAGGAAAAGGTCAGTGTGACTTAAGTGTTTTTTTTTTTTCTTTTCTTTTTTTCCATCTGGTGGGAGAGTGACAGATCTGTTTGAAGACTGAAAAAAATGCTACTATTTCTCTAGTTTGGCAGAACCTATTAGTGTAAGAACATCTGTACCATAACTATAGAGACCAGAATAGAATCATTGACACTCTGGGCTGCAGTCCTGTCAGTGCAGTGATGACTTTTGTACTAGGCTGTACAAAAGCCTGTAACCTGTCGAGCCGGTTCATAGAATCATACTTTAGTTCAGAGTTGATGAAGCAAGATGCACATCTGAAGTAGCACACACGCTCCTTGCACAGCGCCGAATGAGCCGATGAGCATATCCAGAAGGGCTTATTGAACCAAAAAACGGGTTTGAAACAAACAAATCAAAACTACAGGCATAATTGAAGGTCAGTTTTTTGGTCATGTCCGATTCAAAAAGAACAAAAACAGATGGTTCTAACGGTCAAAGTTTTCAAAGGTTATCCTTGGAAAACTTCAACAGAACCAGCACATTTGTTTCTTTTTGAATCTGTTCTTTTTTATTTCTTTAGTTTAATAACTAGTCTATACATAAACAATAAGGTACTCGAGGCTGTGCTGTATCGTGAATAAATCACATAGACGTTGGAACAGGGGGGGCGCCCCCCTCCACCCCCCCACCCCTCCACCCCTTTTCCCCACCCTTCTAGGGGTCAGCCAGCTGTTTTTTTCGTTCAGTGGCTTGATATTACCGGTATGAATTTTCATGTTCCAAAATGTTGTGAAAATAAAACAGCTCGCCCTCGTTCATTTCAGGGGTTCTATTTAATTACCATTTGTGCATTTCATTCATTGTGCCTAGACACCAGTTCAAAACTGAGTCCCAAAAGTCCGCGTAAGAAGCATAAAGCCTCGTTTACACTGCACGCGTGTGCGTTGCATTACGGCTCCGGCAAGGTTTTGTTCCGTCTTCTGAGCGGTGTCAACTCACACCAGAAGCATTTCAGAAGTGAAGCGGCTGGATTCCCGATACCACGAGATTTGCATGTCTGACGTTTTTTTCATTGATTTTTTTTCGTGTTTTTAATGGCTAAATTGTTATATTTTGTCCGGTTTTATTGTGTTTATTGCTATGCCATACTTTATTTTGCTGTAGCCATACAGATGAAGTTAATACACTTAAAATTCCAGTTATGGACAACAAAAACAAAGAAATTTCAAGTTTTTCAACTTCGAATCTCTTGTTGTCAGTTTCTGGCATCGTAGTGATGCGAAATATGACCAGGAGTTTACTCAGGGTGATTATTTTGACTTTATTTTGTATTTGAGCTGCGCGTCTTTGACGCGGTGTCCGTCAAAAATAGGCGAGGTGCCTATCTTTAGCGAAGTGGCGCGGCTGGTGTAAACACGAGCATTGACTAGAGTGGCCGCGAATCAGCTCAGGTAGCCGCGTCGCAGCCGTAACGCGCCGCACACGCGTGCAGTGTAAACGAGGCTTAACACGTACAGACTCCATGTAAGCCTATGATTCGCAATTGATTGATAAAACATCAAAATTAAGATACAATTTATACAAAACGAATATCTTTTAAAAAGAGTTTTATATAAAACAAAACTTAATGAAGTCGTCAAAATCATGTTTTACCAAAAACAGCGCCGTTGCTAGGAGGGCGTCAGCGCCTCTGCCTTTCAGCGCCTATGCCTCGCGAGTGGATGATAGCCCTGAAGACGCCTAGCAATGATATACCTTTAATGGTAGTATACCTTTAGTTAAGTTATATAGTTAAGTCTAAGTAGCGCGCTAAGAGACAATGTTATCGGGAAACGCAGCCCAGGTATGATGCGTTTCATGCGTAATGGAGATTCCAAAGCGCTCTTCTTTGGTCAGAACCATGGAGAGCGATCGCGGATAGGTCTGTCCTATGCACCGAAACTTTTAACAATGCAACAAAATATTTAAAGAGCATCAAGCTATTAAAATCTATATTATGCACAGATAATATAACAGTAGGCTATATTAGTCAATATTTTTTTATTAGGTTAAGCAGTGATTGGATAACGTTTTTTTATTATTATTTAACATTTTTAATTTAAGGCCCACCCACAGTTGGTCTGGCCCATCCAAAACTGGAATCCTGGCGCCGTGCCTGGGCCACACTGAGCTGTGCGTAACGCCCACAGACGTGAAGTGACCCCCCTAAGAGAAGAATCCCGCCCCCCCTCTCACAATATAGTTCCAACGTCCCTGGGCTGAAGGGTGTTGCAACCCCTTTAAGGCCAGAACACACCAAGCCGACGCCGACGAACTAGTGGCAACGAAAGCAGACTGCGGGGTTTGCTCACGTCGGCAGCGTCTGTGTCCAAAGTTGCCTTGACACACCAAACTGACAATAAACAGCCGACGGCCAAGCAGCACGCCAGTTCTGTGCCTGCGTGAGATGAAATGCCTTTCCGAAACAGCAGGTGGCAGTAGCTGAACAGCCAATCAGAATGATCCAATGGCCCGACGGACCGACGAGCTCCAATGCCGATTTAACATGTCAAATCCGCCGAAAAAAGGTGACCAACTTCAGGCGACGGTGCGGAACACACTGAGAAAACTTAGTCTGCCGACGAAGAAAAACTGCTCGACGGCCGACCGCCGGCTTGGTGTGTTCCTGCCTTTAGCCGTGACTTATTCACGATACAGCACTAGCCTTGAGTACCTTATTGTTTTTGTAAAACAGTTACCACACAATACACATATTAAAGGTCCCGTTTTTCGTGGTTTTTTGAAGCTTTGATTGTGTTTATAGTGTGCAATATAACATGTGTTCATGTTTCGCATGTAAAAAAAAAACAGTATTTTTCACATAATTTACTTATCTGTATACCGCTGTTTCCACTGTCATAAAAACGGGCTGATGACTTCCTTGTTCTATGAAGTCCCTCCTTCAGAAATACGTAACGAGTTTTGATTGTGCCAGCGGTTACTGTGTTGTGATTCGACAGCAGTTTAGCGCTCCTTGCCCAGAAAGGTCACGCCTCTTACCATAACGTGGAGATGAACGTGCTCAGTGTTATTGTAAACATGTCTTTAATTTTACCCTATCAATTTGAGCCGGAATCAGACCCGGTGATTGGACTGCGGGATGAAAATAACAGCGTTTCGACGACATGGCGACAAACACACTCTACAAACGCAACTCTTGTGTATTCCTGTGGGCGGAGGCTAGTCAAAAAACTGTTTTAGTGACGTCATTAAAGAAGGAAGTAGAGGGATGTAGTCCAAACTGGCCGTTCGATGTAGGCGACTTCTGTTAAATAAAATATCTCGCTTGGCATTGAACTTTGAGCTTTAAAATTTTACAGATTTTATTTATACTCTAACAACAACATTAGACACTAACTAAAGTTTGAAACACGGGATCACGAAGAACGGGACCTTTAAAGCCAGAAATATGTATCAATGCAACTTTTATGAAGTAAACTTTTTCTAAAATCCTTCCTTCCGCCAGAAAAAAATTGTCCCTGACTGTGAACAGCAACAGAAGTTACATTATTATGCCATTAGATGGCGGCAAAAACTGTCTTAATGAGTGTGTCAGTTAGTAGCGAAGACTTTTATATTGAAAAGACTGAATTGTTGTGAACACAGAACAAGATACAGCTTACAAATGCTTTGACTAGCGCTGTCAGTCATGGAAAACCCCTTAAATGTTAAAAGGACAAGATAATACTTCGGACATTTAAACCGATTTTTTATTATGAACATAGGACTGACCTGAAGGAAAATGCTAAATATGAATGCAGTTAATAAACTCGCTCACTCGATCTCTTTCTCACAATACTCTTCTACATAATACAGTAAGCTTCAATGAACAATCTCAATTGAGAACATATAGTTTACGTTGCTAAGAATGGTTGCTAAGGGTGTTGTGTAGTGATACACAGAAACGTTGGGTGAAGCGGTCATAGCCGTGTTTTATCGTGAATAAAAGAGCTATTGACCAATCAGAATCAAGGACAGGAACTACTACTACTACTTCGAATGTGTGTCTAGCGTCATCAACCCGGAACCAGGTTTATTTTTCATTTCCCACTCCAGGACAGTAAATCTATTAAAACTATGGAAGAATGGGTGCTCACATAAAAAATAAAAAACTCAAAAGAGAAATCTAAATGAGAATGAAGCGGTCTCTTACATTCCTATAGTCTATGCAGTTCAATGCACTCTGGAAATTGCACATAAACTTTGTCCTACGTTTCAACTGATTGAAGTGTTTCAGTACATTGACAGAGGGCTTTTTTTTATAAACTACATCATCTTAAAAATAATGAGATGTCACTATTCAGAATTCATGGATCTGGTGAAACGGACAGCCCAGCAGAGGAGGTTTAATTGAATTGGGTGCATACTTCATGTTTTCTCTGACGTTTTCTTCTTGTTGGAGGGTCTGTGGGTGTTTTATATGGTGAATGATCAAATGGGAGTCTACTTTCCTGCTATCAGTCATTATTATGTCCGATGCCATTTCACCTGCATAATGTGAGAAATGATATACAGTTTATGGCATCATATATTTACATACATGTTTTTGTATATTGGTCCATTGTGCTGTTTTGGTGACATGACAGTGTTATGACTGATGTTGCATTCAATGTAGCTGTATTTGCATACAGAGTATTGTAAGCTAGCAAATGTCAAATAATTAACTGCAGACGACATGAAACCAAACATGACATGAGTTCAGTTGCCTACGGTAATTTAAAAATGAGTAGGCTTAAGTTAATTAACATTCAGTACGTTTTCACATTTTCATCTTGTAAAGTGACCTTTTTGAGACTTGGAGAAGTGTAAAACAAGAAACCCTACAGGGTTTGTAACGTGAACAAAATATTAATTTTAACAGAAAAATTACCAATTATTCAGGGTTGTTTTTTTTAAATTGATAGCCTATAGTTACAACTTTCTGGACTAATCATGTTTGAAGGACGTTGTAAATAAACACACTCATGACAAACATTCTACTTGGCACATATTTGCCCGATTTCACAGACAAGGCTTAAGCTAGTCCTAGACTAAAATGCATGTTTGAGCAGTCTTAACTGAAAGCAAATTTCACCGCATTATCTTAAAATATGTCAGTGCCATTGTTTCGTCTCAATATGCACACCAATGTCTTTTTCTAAGGCACGTTTATAAAAGCCAATTAAGTGTCCTAATTGAACTAAGGCCTAATCTTGGTTTAATCTAAGCCCTGTCTGTGAAACCAGGCCATTAGCATACCAAGTTGCTATGTTGCCTGTTAACCTTAAAGGGGGGGTATAATGCCATTTCATGTATTCTGACTTATTTACACTGTTAAAGAGTTGGATTCTCATGCTAAACATGGCCAAAGTTTCAAAACACAAATTGGACGTATGATGGAGTATTTCTGTGCCAAAAAGACTTCCAAATCCTCAAACTTGCAGTCTTTTTTTCCAGAGTATGGGCCTGTGTGACGTCAAGAAGGTTGGAATTCCTTGTACGGGCTCTTCCCCCGGAAGAGCGCACGAGCACACGTCGACCAGAGCAAGAGCATGCCCATCAACGTGCATTCAGCTTTACGGAAGTTGTCGGCAATGCTGAACAGGTCACAGGACTTCACGAAATCAACAATGTCACCAAAGAAGTGTGTTTTTGGTTGTGAGGGAAAGATAACCTTGCTTCCCATAGAACCCAGCGTTAAGTGGAGTTGAGAGTTTTGTGCTCACGCATTACATTGATGCGATATTTGTTATTAAAATAACCATAGAAACTGATAGTTGCAAACACTTTTTTATTGGTTAAAATGAATGGAGAATATCTCGTGTTTTTCCGTGTCTGCTCGAGCCCTCAGGATCGGCGCTTATGGTTTTATAAAGGTGAAGGATGCACTACAACTCTATAGGTATTCAAGATTAACATGAGATTGGCAGAAACGGTGTGTGATATCCCCCCTTTAAATAACGTATAGTACTAAGAGGTGACTACCACAAATTGACAATATTCAACGACAAGCGCGAAAATGGGGCGACGTGACACAGTAAATCACAAACAACCAATCAAGGTTGTGTTTCCCAAAGCCAACTATGGTCGCAAGTTCCATCGTTACCAATAGAGTTCAATGGAACTTGCGACCAAAGTGGGCTAACGATGTTTTTGGGAAATCCACCCCAGAATACTTCTGCCTCATCCATAATGATTAATATACATGAGGAGGGTACTTTGGTCCAATGAGTTTCAGTGTGGGTGGAACTATCTGGCCGAATAAGTACTAAACAACTAAATAAAGTTTATCATATAAAATATGATAAATACATAATTTATTGTTCACACAGTGATTTTCACCATATGGCTGTTGCCACCTCAAGACCTTGTCTTAAGGCCCGTTCACACCAAGGACGATAACTATAATGATAATGATAAAGATACAGTTCTAAAAATCATTCTAAGTATAAAAGAATAGCTATAATAACTATAACAATAACCACACAGAGAAATTATATCGTTGGAATCACTTTCAGAAGGCCCGTAACTTTATTAGTGGCCACACCAGTGGACGATATTGTTCTGTTTATTCTAAGCACGTTGTTGTCTGTCACTTTTAAACTCTCGAGCTTGTTACTGCAGGATGGATTCTGATTGGCTGTCAATGTTTTTATCTTCATCTTTCATTTTGTGGTGTGAACTCTGTTATTCTATTGAGATAATATTTTCTAACTATATCTTTATCGCTATCTTTATAGTTATCGTTCTTGGTGTGAACAGGCCTTTCCACTGATTTTGCCACAGTTAAAAATTCCAAAACAACTCAAAACAATAAGCTCGCTATTGCCGATCTCCCAAGCAGAGAAGGCCCACTGGAGTTCATTCTCATTCTTAACAATAAACCCATCCCGTCAGACGGTTTCCTCTCACAAAGCTGAACAAGAGCCAAGGACGCAAACAGTGGTCTTATCGGTCAACAGCCGATTTACTCTAGAGCTTCTCCTTTTCTTTTGCCGTGGCATTTAGACAAATGAGAGGAGCTCCAAAACTAATACCGGAGGACAGCCGGCCGTATCACACGTTGCCCACCTTCATTCATTACCAATATAAAAATAAACCAGAGAGTGTGATCAAAGCAATCTCCACTTCGCCTCTCTTCCTGGCCCAGGAAGGGAACAACTCAGAATTGATTGCTGTTGCTTCTTTTTGTTTGCCTTTGCATGGAACGCTGTTATCTCCTATTAAAAGAGTGTGTGTGAAGAGATCTCTGTGGACATAAATCACACAAACAGTCCTCCTTTAGGCAAGCAGAAAAGCAATCAATTACATACAAGCAGACAGAGAGGAGGAGGGTGACAGCATGTTCCATCTCCTCCCTTATTAACATAATTATTCCCTTAACATTTGCACAAAGATACACAATGGTATGGGCTTTTTTGGGGGTTAGATTTCATATTATATATATATATATATATATATATATATATATATATATATATATATATATATATATATATATACACACAGTACAGTCCAAAAGTTTGGAACCACTAAGATTTTTAATGTTTTTAAAAGACGTTTCGTCTGCTCACCAAGGCTACATTTATTTAATTAAAAATACAGTAAAAAACAGTAATATTGTGAAATATTATTACAATTTCAAATAACTGTGTACTATTTAAATACATTTGACAAAGTAATTTATTCCTGTGATGCAAAGCTGAATTTTCAGCATCGTTACTCCAGTCTTCAGTGTCACATGATCCTTCAGAAATCATTCTAATATGCTGATCTGCTGCTCAATAAACATTTATGATTATTTTCAATGTTGAAAACAGTTGTGTACTTTTTTTTTCAGGATTCCTTGATGAATAGAAAGTTCAAAAGAACAGCATTTATCTGAAATACAACGTTTCTGTAGCATTATACACTACCGTTCAAAAGTTTGGGGACAGTAAGAATTTTTATTTTTTTGAAAAGAAATTAAAGAAATGAATACTTTTATTCAGCAAGGATGCATTAAATCAATCAAAAGTGGCAGTAAAGGCATTTATAATGTTACAAAAGATTAGATTTCAGATAAACACTGTTCTTTTGAACTTTATATTCATCAAATAATCCTGAAAAAAAAATATTGTACACAAATATTTTGTACAATTGTACACATTAAATGTTTCTTGAGCAGCAAATTGACATATTAGAATGATTTCTGAAGGATCATGTGACACTGAAGACTGGAGTAATGATGCTGAAAATTCAGCTTTGCATCACAGGAATAAATTACTTTGTGAAATATATTCAAATAGAAAACAGTTATTTTAAATTGTAATAATATTTCACAATATTGCTGTTTTTTACTGTATTTTTAATTAAATAAACGTAGCCTTGGTGAGCAGACGAAACTTCTTTTAAAAACATTAAAAATCTTAGTGGTTCCAAACTTTTGGACTGTACTGTATGTGTGTGTATATATATATATATATATATATATATATATATATATATATATATATATATTAGAAGTGGCTTTGATACTTTATACCCTCATAACTGTGATTGTGTGTTATTTTTGGGGTGTGTTGGGGGATGTCATCAAGGTATGAAACAGGTCTTGTATTGACAAAGCCTTTAGATCATTCAGTTGTAAATAAATGCCTAAAAGCCTATTTGCTGTATACACAATGCCCTCACAAAGTATACACAAGGCATTTGTGCAAGACTGCTAGATATACCTATTAGAAAATCTAATATTTGAACACTTTCTGGTTGTCAAACCTTAACATGTTCAGTACAGTTCATGTGATGAACTGCAACTGTGGTTACTCTGCTTAAGACAACTTTCTGAACTTTATCCATCCACTAAAAGACTGACACCAGTTGGTTAAAACAAAAGAAAGAAGTTCTAGCGTCATTTGTTTGCGCTTGATTTGATATTTTGTTACCAAATGTAAGGACATGAAGTTTAGCAAAAAAAGACAGAGCTAGCATGTGTGCTAGGAACAGAAGTCTTTCTGCACGCAGCTGGCTGCACCGCTTATTGCAGCTGTGGCATTGCAGACCTTTCAGTGTGATTGTAATGAGATAGAGGTCTGTTCACTGACCTGAGCTCTATGTTTCAGAGCTACACACAGCTGGGGACAGATAAGCAGAAACAAGGGCCTGGCTGGGTCAGTGGCCCTAAGGTCGAGTGGTCACTGAAGTGTGGACATCATCCACCCATATCCCCCCTAACAGACTTAGACATGAACAGATACACACATATCTGCAGAACCCTTTGTTGCAGTCATTTAAATTGAATTTAATTAAATTAACTTATTTTGGCTGCAAACTGAAACCCCTTTTTGGTAAAAATGTACTGAAAATAAAAAAAAGCTCACAACAAATATTTTGAAAGCTCATCAAATATAAAACAATAATTTATTATTTCTCTCATTTTACAAGACATCAAATTGCATTTCTAACTAATGATTTGTTAAACTGTATTATCTTGCTGTAATAGAATGGAGACCTATACAAAAGGCTTTTTGTCTACAACAAACATTGATATCAACAATAATATGAACAGATTTAAATTTTAATAAATGGTTTCACTTAACAGTAACAGTAGCTGAGCGAAGTATGAACTTTAGGAATAACAGCATCTTTTCTTTAAAATCTGTTAAGCAAAGTTATCGTTTTTGTTGTAAAACCCTGTAATAATGCCTGCAAAGTATATAATGACACCTGCCAAATATTCTGTGATGACCATGAAGCTAAATATCTGCATTACTTTAATAAGCAACATGTATGCAAAAAAAAAAGTACAATATTGCTGACTGTTAGTTACTTGTTGGAAGAAAAAAAAATGCTGACGGTTGTTAATGGTCTTTGTAATGTTTTCCAAAACTTTTAAAGAGGCCGAACGGTCATGAATCAGTTCCTTAATATAATATTTCAAACCACAAGCTCAATATAGAAATGAACAGAGCAAATAAGAAAACATGTTCTCATCACTTGTATAAATCCATTGTCCTATTCAATCTTTGAGACTCTCATTGTACCTTCTCTTGGCAAATGGCAAAGTTCCTTCAGACAAGGCATTCACATTTCCTATTTACAAACGATGCCGCATTGAACGAGGCAGGATTGTCTACCCCAATCGGTAGTGTCCTATATACAGAACATTACAGAGCCTACACCGTGGTCACTGACAGTAGGGAGTTGTACACTCGTGTCCCATCGGGGGACTTTGTACCATGGGTCAACAGTTCCTGGATAGTCATCCAATTGTCGAAAATTTTCTTGTTCCGTTTCTTCATCATCTTTTTGTGACTTAGTTCAATGATGTTGAGCTCCTTCTTGTCTTCGGCACTGCCTCCTTGCTCCTTCAGACAGTCAATACGGCTTTGCTTCATAAACTCCCTGCGCTGGCGCTGCTCTTTGGCACGAACGGCATGCTGCTTGCGCTCCTCTTTGCTCCAGTAGCGACCCATCTTCATTTCACTGATGGCATCATCGTCTGTAGTCATCCCACTGCGCTCCTCTCGGATCCGTAGGGCTCGCTCTTTCAGGAGCTTATCCCGGACGGGCCGCTTGGTAATGTAGCGTGTGCCGTCGCTGCGGATCTTCACTTTCCATTCCATTTTAGGTCCCAAGTCGGCAGAAGCGACGGGGTCCCGGCACATGCTGACTAGGCTCATCTGGCTTTGGGCGTACTCCACTGATTTTTGCTGGATCAGCTGCATGTAGCTCTGGTAGTGCTGGGCGTGGGCTGGGATGTGGGCGTGTTTGTAGGGCGACTGGGGCTGGGCATGGCGACCTGCTTTGCGCTCTCGGACTTCAGGCTGGGTTCCAATTTCTGACTCTTTCAACAAGGTTGGGCGACCCCTGCTGGGGCTGCAAGCCTCTTGGACGGGCGATAGCAGAGGTTTAAGAATTCTGCCGCCGCCCGATGTACCGCTACTCGCCCCGGCCTCCGCCTGATTTTCATTTCCACGCCGCAAGGAGTTGTCCGGCGAGAGCTCTAGAGTGAGCGGCGTGCTACGGCAACTCTCTCCTGTGTTGTACGCGCTGGAGCTGTCCTTGTCAGACTTTTCCGGGAGTTCGCTGATGTCCGCTAGCTCGTGGCGTCTTGCATCCACGCTCGTGTTGTAGTTGCGGAAGCCGCTGTTGTGCAGCATCCAGGACTGTTCGCGGCACTGCTCGCGCAACTGCTGCATGCGGTGCGCTCGGACTATGCTCAGGCACTCAAGCTCAATGCTGCGGAGCTCCTCGTTCAGAAGCTCCAGCTCTTTGTCGACGCCCTCCTCGCCGACGCCGCCCTGTCCGCCACCTACACCGCCAACGGGCCAGAACAAGCTCTGATCTGGTGTACCACTGCTGCCCGTGCTCCGCATCTGGCACTTGAGCTCCAAAAGTTCACGAAACCGTTCGCATTCGTCAGCAGGAAAGTCACCCAAGAAGTCCGCATCCCCATAGTCTGCGGAAATGAAAGACTCGCTGCTGAAGGGGAGGTCGCCACTACCGAGGGTGTCCTGACTGTAGGCGAGCATGCGACGGCTGCCTAGCGTGGTGGAGGCGCTGGTCTGGTCGTCCGCAAGATTCTCTTGCTCAGAACTCTCATCGTTACGAGTGCTGTCATCAGTGCGGCCCACTCCACTGTCCTTCTCATGGTGGTGGGAGAGCAGCGTGGCAGTGTCTGTTGTACCTCCATCTTCCTCGTGCTTCTTCTGTACGAAAGGGAATATCATTACTCTGATTTGTGTAAATACATACTGCCGATTTGATGTCAGTCAGCTTCATATAAATATTAATAATGATCAGTTATCATATCAAATATTTCCATATTGGTGCATTCCTATCGAAATATATCTTGTGCATATATATACTGTATGTACAGGTGTTTCCAAAGTTTCTAGTTTTGGCATACATATTATAAGAGTAAGCAAGAGTAAACAATCATTCAATACTGTTTGGGATGAATTAGGAAACATTAGTGCTTACATTACAAATTTAGGTTACACTTTATTTTAAGGTGCCGTAGTTACATTGTACTTAATCAAATAAGTACAGAGTCATATTAATTAAAGGGTTAGTTCACCCAAAAATGAAAATACTGTCATTAATTACTCACCCTCATGTCGTTCATCTTCGGAACGCAAATGAAAATCTTTTTGATGAAATCTGAGAGCTTTCTGTCCCTTCGTTCACAGCTACACAACTAAAACTTTTACGCTTCAAAAAGTTCAGACTGAATTTAGGCTTTTATTCACATACAAACATTCATCAACTCGCACAACAATTGTGGTAAACGGAAGGTCAAACATGTTCGTATGACGTATAACGATCGTATGACGGGAACCAAGGTGGTTCATTCTCGTGTTACGCAGCACGTTTGAGCTTCCGCAAGAGCTTTGTTCTCTTGAATGTTTATATGTGAATAAAAGCATGTATTCAATTTGTTCATCATATAAAGCAATCAAGTTTATTCAGAAAATTCAGACTAAACTGCTCAATTCATATGGATTAGTTTTATGATCTCTTTATGAACTTTTTGAAGCATCAAAGTTTCAGTTGTGAAGCTGTCTATGGAGGGACAAAAAGATCTTCATTTGTGTTCCAAAGATGAACAAAAGTCTTACGGGTTTGGAACAACATGAGGGTGAGTAATGAATGACAGAATTCGAATTTTTAGGTGAACTAACCCTTTAACTTCAAGTACTTGCTATAGAGTTACGGTTAGGGTTAGGGTTAGTTACTTGTAATTATACATAATAGTGTAGTAACGTGTAACTACATCATCTTAAAATAAAATGTCACCCAAATTTAATGCAGCAATCAGAGATCTAACCAGCTTCAAATTGGTCAAGATGCATTTGACCCTCTTTACATATGTACATTGCACAGTCCAGAAACAAATGCTAATGCCAGGTGCAAATGGGGCCTAAACTAGTCATGCTTTCTTTAAACCAAAGTACTGGCTTGCCTGCTTTACCTCCTGTTCATTGACGGACACAGAATTTATGATTGATATGTTAGATGTCATGCCATGACAGGCTGAGATATGAATGACTGATATGCCTTCTGACGGACTCCACAAGTGACTTTGTGATGGATTTACTGTACCTGCTGGAGCATG
Source organism: Megalobrama amblycephala (assembly GCF_018812025.1). NCBI lineage: Eukaryota > Metazoa > Chordata > Actinopteri > Cypriniformes > Xenocyprididae > Megalobrama > Megalobrama amblycephala. The sequence goes on from NC_063051.1 coordinate 4,849,720, forward strand.
CTTGCGGTGAACTGCATCGCTTGATGGTGTTGCTGCTCCAACATATCCATGTGGAGGTCATCCAGGTAGTCGTTTCTGTCATCATCCATCCAGCCTTCATCCAGCTAAAGCAACAAGGACAGGAGAAAAGCTATCAGATGTCCTTCAAAGTTAGTGAACAGCATGTATGGTATGTCTGCGGCTTGGGTCTCTGACCTGTATCTCTGGTCGAGCCAATAGCAGGCACACATTAGGGTGTTCTTCACTGGTTAAAAGAGCCACTGCTTCCTCACGGTTCTGGATCTCAATGCCATTGATCTGAAGTGCGAGATTTGTTTAGACAATGCCTGAATATGATGGAATAAGGCAAATAAAATTAATGAAATAAAGCAAACCTGGATGATTCGATCTCCCTTTTGAATTCGTCCATCTTTTGCAGCAATGCTGTTCGGATCAATCTGCACAATGAGAAAAATTGGTGACCAATTAGTAATTCACAATTGAAACAACTTGTTTTAAAGAACGTACCCGAGACATTAACAATCACAAAAATGGCTACTTTCATGACACAACTCACCTCACTGACATAGATCCCCGTCTCATCCTCATCGTCAGTCCTGTAGCACACAGTTAACCCCAGTTTATCCTGGATATTAGTTCTGTATAAATCCACTTCCTGAAAGAAGAGAGTGATATTTCAATGCATAGCAAACTATAAGTGTTTTGTAAGATGACTTGCCGTACAGTGTAAACAAAGCAGTTTAATCATAAAAATGTACACAATCTGTTGTCTTGATCTACACATTTGAATAATTTGCCTAGATTAAAGAGTGCTGCGACAGAACTACATGCTGCCACAAACATTTACATGAAGCGAGTCTCGTTCATCTTATGTCAACACCTGTAATCTACAAGATACATATGGAGATCACAGCTCTCACAGGTCTGGTATCACAGCAGACATGAAGGAAGAGGGTGAATGAAGCCGCTATTGAGCAAACAAACAGTTTACTGCAAAAAATCCCCTGTAATCTATTCTACACCAACCAACAAATGCTCCACCATCAGTCTTAGTCAATGTAAATAGGTGACTCACATGAACACATGCCCAGGTAAGGAAACATAATATATATGTATATGCCACTGTTCAAAAGTTCAGGGTCTGTAAGATTTGTTAATGTTTTTTAAAATAATTCTTTGTGAATATTATTACAACTTTTCTACTTAAAATCATTTTTCTATTTTTAGTAATTTATTCCTGTGATTTCTAAGATTCATTTTTCAGCAGCCATTACTCCAGTCTTCAGCATCACACAATCCTTCAGAAATCATTCTAATATTCTGATTTGGTGCTCTAGTAACATTTCTTACTATCATCACAGTTGTTTTTATTTATTTTTTTCATATGACTTTTTTGTATTGTGGTAATAAGAATAGGTGGTAGAAATGTCACAATGTAAAACAATCTTAATGGTTCTAAACAGACATCATCTTAAATATAAAAATATAATCCCTTACTTATTTGATTTTGGGGGGAAATATAATCGTAACATGCTTGACAGTTTTCATGAGATTTACCCAAGCAAAAATGATCCATTATAAATTTCTCAGACTTTTTATTTTTAACAATGAATTTGCTCACGGCCATGTTGAGGAAGAATTTGATAAGCTGGTTAGTTTATTATGTAACATGATTACATATTTTTGCCAACACTGCCCTACGGTATGAAAAGACCCCTAAACATTGTGTATTAATGCATTTCTACCTTACAGCATCTAAAACTCTATTTCTTTTGTCCTTGAAGCGCAATGGAGAGCATTAATCAAGGTAAACAAAGCAAGAGGGTGGTGTTTTTGGGCATTCAGATATGTCCTATCCTGGTCGTTGATCTCTGTCTGCAGGGCCCCTACTGCAGCACCTGGAGGTCCTCAGGGGCCAATGAGAGGTCGTTGAGAGGGCTGCGTGCAGAGCATCTGCTGCTATAACTCTCTGAACTTCATCTCTTTATGGACTCACTCGTGACCCCTCATGACTCACAGCCCTCCACTCTCATTACAGCGTGATCTGTCTATGCTTATTGTACACTCAGATCCATCACGCCAGTCGTAAGTCTAATTCCAGCCTATCCGATTATCTCTTTTCACCGATATATAAGTCAATGACAAAAGTAAATAATGATATCTCCATCTTGCATCTGTTCAAGGGAACAAGGCTAAAAAGGCTACTTGATGTCGGTACAGCTGACCACTTCAGTGTCTGTGTGAGGTTATGGAGGGTGTGGTTGGTCAATTCACCAATAGATCAGTGGAGACAGTTTGCATCAGGCCTGGCGTCAGCATGTCTTAATTCATGTTTCAGGGAAGACAGAAGACGGAGTAAAGAGAGAGATTCTGTGTGGCATTACCTCATATTCCAACTCCTCTCTTTCTATCTCATGCTGCATTCCCTCAAGGAAATCATTGGGGTCGAAGTATTCATGAGCAGGAGAGTGTCTAGAAAACATAAAACCATATCATACTGTAAAGAACAATAATATAGAGGCACTGTATTTAAGTTTTAGATGGTTGATTAATAAATCCATTTTATGAAATGCTAGCAGGCTGGTTGAGCTGCCAATTTCACATCTTGCATGCTTCAAGGCCCCGATTACACTTGGTATTAAGATGCGTTTTGGTCGATCGGATCACAAGTAGACGAGGGAGACACATCCTCGTTTACACCTGGTGTTTAAATCCGTCTCTATTGTCCACTTTCAACCACTTTTGTCCTGATTTCTTTGAAGGGAGGGTCTTTCTATCTAATGGACGAAATAAGCTTGTGCAATTTACATATGAACGTGACCAGAGATGCGTGGAAAACACATGGAGAGCATCAGCTTTCGTTTCTGCTCTGACAGCCGCAAGACTATGTCCAACGCTCTGAGTGCATGTTAGAAATCAGGAATGGTGAGAGAACATTGTGCTTGGTACAATTTTCGTCTTCAAAACCAAACTTGGGTCTTCAGCCAACAAAGTTTAAATCCCGTCTGGCTAGTGCACCTCCAATAATGTTTATGCATTAGATCAGTAGGCAGAGAGTAGGCAGTCTTTTGCGGCTGAACACATTTGACCACATAAGCGTCTACACTACGAAATCAATCTGGTCGAATGCGTTCTCCACTGGAAGTGGTTGAAAGTGGACAAGCTCGAAACGTTTTAGACCGTTTACACCTGTATCTAGCGTCATTCACTTGTGATCAGATCGACCAAAACGCATCTTAATACCAAATGTGAACAGGGCCTAAGGGATTTTACCCTTAAAATCACTCGAATTTGTGGATTCTTGTAGATAAATGCTTCATAAAACGACAGAAATAGTGATAAAATAGTGATTTTAGAGCTTTAACTATCAATTTTATAAAATTGTGTGACTCCCAAAGACCTTTTTTTTTTCCTTGGACAACACCAGTCAATCTATTTTAACAACTCAACTAAAATCTTTTACAAAATACAAAATGTTTAATTTTGGTGTGTTGGGGGGGGGGGGGGATCAATTAAATTCTTTTATCTTGGCTACCGAGTTCCTGTCAGTAACATGTCACAGACAAACCCCAAGGACACATGCAGTGAGATGTAAGAGGACAATGCAAATCCAAATTAATGAGAGCAACTTAATTTCATGTTGTGCCCTGGGCCAAAACACTGTTAATCTGACAAGTATATTAAGGTAGAGCAACTTTTGAATTATATGCAATGGCACGTAAATGCTACATTTGTAATGTGTCTCAGCACTCTCTTTGCTATAAATAGCACCATCTTCATTAGTTAGGTGACAGTCACAACTGAAATCTGTGATATGAATTCTGAGCTGTCACTCACCCCTCTGGGAGCAGGTACTGCTCAAGTACATCCACAGGCGGGGAGGACGTAGGCAGCTTGCTGAGGGCCATGATATGTTGGAAGGTGATGTCCGTCTGGGTGCTGATGTCCACTACCTGCGCTTCCCCAGTTGGGCCTGTAGGTTTGGGCCTGGGAGCACGGCGTAGCACCTGGACCATAATGGGCTCTTTAGCCATACGGAAGGCCTCCACTGCCTGGTCGTGCGTCGCCTTGGACAAGTCCTTTCCATTGACCTGTTGAAATGCACAAGCATAACAGCACTGATGTTCAAAATCGTTTTAGCATTATTGTGTGTGTGGAGTTTTGCATAACAAAAACTACTCCATCATAAACAGCAGAGCTGCACTGAGATGACAAATTCAGTGGAGCAAAGCAATAACAACAACCGTTACAAGAGAACAAAGAGTCTGTAGTGCCTTTCGCCGCTTTCGGGGGTCAAAGATAGACTCAGCAAAACAACAAACATAAATTAGAAAGCTCTCTCTTGCTAATTAATCAGGGTCATTAAACAAACTGAACCAGGGGAAACGAATTTAGCGAAGTAATTTGAAGACGAGGGCCTCCCTGGAAGATGATGTGGGAGCTGTACATGAGGAAATAAATGCAAGCTTCAGGGCCAAAGCATGACACACCAATCAAGAGCAGAGCTCTGTTGATGAGGGCTGAAAGAAATGAGAAAGAAGAGGTTCAAAGCAATCTTTTAGTGCAGAGAACCAAGGCCAGATGGGGTCTGAGCTGCACACATAATGGGAAATTTCAAAACGGATTTGTACAGCACTGAAATTGCATTTATAAAATTGCAATTGTTACTACCCTTACAAAAAAGTAATATGGAGGAAACACAGTCATGCTGTAGTACTTCGATATATACTTACCATTGTAAGGATTTATTTCCATATATTTTTAATGTCTTAAATGAATAAGGTGTATATAATATATAGCTGAGAACAAATTAATTGCCTTGAATCAAAATAGTCCAAAAACAAGTCCAAAAACACTGTCAAATAGTAAAAAGAACGATTTTATTGTTGGTGTATTGCATAAATTATTTCCAAAAAAAAAAAAAAAAGTTCAATACAAATGTCCTGGTTAGGCTGATGTTAAGATAAACTGAAAAGCTAACGCACCTTCATTTGGATGCAAAAGCATGACAGTTTCCTGTTAGTGTGTTTGCTAACAGGGTGTTTGACCTTGGGTGAACCGTCTTTCTTATCTCAGAGCTTATAGAGCTTTTCCCCATGTTCTCATCTCAACAAACACAGCATTCCCCATTTGTTCATTTTTGATTTCTAGACGAGAGACAGCTTTGATTGGATCTTTGCTTGAGGCATTCACACCCACTTATGCAAACCTGCTTACACACACGCACACACACACAGAGGCCGACAGTAGTAGTAAATTCAAGGAAAAAAACACAAGAAATTGGGTGATGCCATGTTTGAGAATACACAAACATCTTATTAGTGCACACAAAGTGAATATCTCCAAATGTGTGCACACATATATTTACATACAATACTCAAATAATGGTTTAGCGATTCATTTTCTGAGAGGCATGGATGGTTTTCTCTACTTGTATGCCATATTCTTGTATATCAAACATTTCTTCACCTTGTACACAGAATCAAACCACTCACACAGCTTTTAGAAACGTATCCACTGAAATCCACTGTGCATTCAATTTTCTTTATAAATAAATAAATCACTTGTGAGAAAAATATATAGAGTCTAATTCACAAGCTGCTGGATTCCATTCTCGGATTTTCAAACAGGCAGGATCGGAGCACTTCAGCTTTGAAGAGGGAATATGTTAACTAATAACCAAGAGGATTAAAACTAATCCCAGCCTGAGGGATAATTGGAACATCCAACATGAATCCAAACTCTGAAACTTCCAAACCGAAACAAAGATTTACCATTTTTAATAAATTAACGCTAAAAAAAGCCTTTTGTTTTTTTGTTGCTGTTGCCAAAATTGATATTTAATATTAACTTAATAGTACAGTGAGCTAAAAACCATGTAAAACCATGGTACATGATTCATTTTATAGGTTGTACTTCAACATTATGTAAATCCTTAGAAAAAATCAAAGGTATGTTTTATTGACATGATAACATGGTACTACCATGGTAAATTGATTTCAGTACCACAGTATATTTCAAAGTACCACAGTATAACCATCTTGTACCATGGTACATTTCAAAACCACATGGTAGTCCCATGGTAATTTGCTAAGTTTAATTTTGCTTAGTAATTCTAACCAGTTAAATACCATGGAATTATCTCAGCACATATCCAAAAATATGGTATTATCATGGTACTTTAAGTAATGTTACCATTGTACAAAAAAAAAAAAAAAAAAAATGCCCTTACAAAACAATACTTTTGCAATGCCATGGTATTTACATGGTAAACAAAGGTCCTTCAGATAATATTATGGTATTACTATATCAAGTGTCCAATACCATAGTATAACCATGGTACGTTAAGTTACTACAAATAAAATTGTGGCAGTACAATGGTACATGTCCAAAAAATACAAAATACCAATGTACCATTTCTTTTACTTTACTGCTGCTGTGAGATTGCAGTTCTTTCCTTTTCTTGATCTTTCCTTTTCTTTATTTTACATTTCAACTCCTTGTATTCAGTTGTGTATAGATTTTCTTCCCTTTCTCCATCAGCTAGTTCAATAACACAATCATCCCTTTCTGTGTGTCTGTCTGGTTCTCGGTAAGACTTAAGTGTGTAGGAATCCCTCTCCTCCTCGAAGCCCATGACCCCGAGACAAAGCCTCAACCCTGGAAACGTTCTGCCTCACTGCCTCTTCAGCAAAGAGGTGGGGGGAACCGGGACCCCCATTCACACAGCTCACCTCTGACACCGTCTCACTGAGGAGTACACACACCAGAATGGTGCAAACTGAGTCTCTTCACCCTCTGTTTAACACAGACCCACTGGAACGATCATTCACGGATGACACATGCTGTTGCATTACACAATGAACAGAAGCATATTCATACTGACACAATATGAAAAGTCAAATCTAAAATACAAACTTCACACGCTGCTTAAGATTTTTGTGTTTATATATCTTACTGACCCAATACTTTTAAATGGTAGTGTAGCTAAACATAGCCTTAGTCTTGATCTAGATCTGGGTCTTGGCTTATGGCCTTAAACAAGACTGCAATGTATTTCCAATATACTAAATGCCCTACTCACCTCAATCACAAATTAGCATCGTAGATTTACCATTAGGGCTGGGTAAAAAAATCGATTTTTCGATTAATCGTTTTTTAAAATGTGGTCGATTCAAAATCGATTCTCAAAGACCACGAATTTTACGATATTTCCGCAAACATTGAACGTAAGATTAACGCTAATCTAATTACGAGTCTTCTCCACTAGATGTCGCCCTCTTATTTGCCTTGCGCGATGTCACCAAGGAGCAAGAGGTGAACCTGTCATTCATTCATTCAGTGCTTAAATGGCGGTTTCAGGTGCTTTGTCAACGTTGATGCCACCTTCACATAAAATTGAATCGAGAATCGAATCGATTTGAGAGCTTGTGAATCGAAATCGAATCGATCTGGAACATCTGAATCGATATCCAGCCCTATTTACCATTACAGATAATTCACAAGAACTTCATGGCTCTGAATGAACTTATGTCTTTACTCTAACTCTGGTTTGTACCAGAATTATCAGAAGTCGATCCTTTCTTATTTGAGGTGGATTGGGTTTTATACCCATGATATATAGCAGTGGCGAGTGTGACTTCTTTAACTGGGTATGCTGGGTGGCGCTTCATGTAAAAAAATGTGCCCGGTGCTGATACGTTTATACAACTCGATGTCACGGCAATTCGTACATATTTTATGAGGTGGCTAAATTGTACTAATACGTATGACCTCACTCGTACGAATTCGTACGTTTTTGCTAATTTGCACATATTTTATGAGTTGCCAAATTCGTATGAATTCGTACGAGTGACCTACCCCAAACCCTGCCCCTAAACCTACCCGTCACTGGGGTTTAGGCAAATCGCATGAATTTGTACGAGTGAGGTTGTACGAATTCGTACGAATTAGCCACCTCGTAAAATATGTACACTCACGACAAATCTATGTTCGCCATAGATATCTATGGTGTTAGCTACTCAGTTGCTTAGACTCATGACACATCGCAACACATCTAATATGTTAGACCTTATATCGAAAGTAGCCTATATTTACCTGTTGAGACATGTCTTCACAAGCACCCGTAAGAGATGTGATTGTGATGTTTGAGTTGAAGGAAGCATGACGCGCGAAAGGGGGTTTTGCAAAATATGCTGTAATTCCGCTAGGTGCCAGTAGTGTCGCAGAAACTACATTAAATTAAAGACTCAGATCTAAATAAGAGACGACAGAGAAACACCATGGCAGGTGTCTATTTAAATGCATGTTGGAAGTATTTTTTAAATTAAGAATTAAAAATGTAATCTAATATTATAATTATAATATGTAATCTAAATATAAATAAACAATATTAGTAGCCTATTATAAATAAAAATAAGTAAAACATAATTATAATAAATATAAGTTCAACACATAAAAATATAAGTATTCTTTAAAAAACAAGTTGAAATAATGCAAAATGATAACTTTAACAATCAATTAACAACCTTACTACTAGTTACTACTAGCTGTCTTCAACAGTTTATATGTTTTCTTAAAAAATAAATTTCTCTATGGAGTTCGTTTTGTATCAAATACAATGTGATTTTCATTTATCGAGATCTGGCAGCAACAGCACATTTTTTCCTCTTGGACAAAAGAGGAATTCACGGACAGCTTTCCTTGCGCATGAAATCCCCCATTTGCCAGCAAACCAATGAGAACACGGAACAATGATGACGATGCATAAAAACTGAGCATAGGCGCCAAAGGCAGCTGTTGTGGATCTGTTTAACTGAAACCCTCCATAACCTCCAAAAAGATTTGAAGAAAATTACTGTTGTTTGGCAAATAAATAAATGGCGGACAGTTAAATACGTATTACCAAAATTTTATCATGTAAACTTTATGGTACACCTCAAACAAGGGAATTCATGGCAATTTATACAGTTATTATTAATTAGCGAGTCCACAAATGGCTTGGGTATGCAGAGCATTGGCATCTTATATGGACTGCACACCCCTCCCTGATATATAGTCTTCTCTAGTTAGGTGGATTTTTTACATTCTACACATTATGAGTTTAAGAAAAACAACATAAAAAACAAGTATCTTTCAAACTTGACAGATGAAGTTTAAGCTTAAGGCTTTATTCCAAGAATCCCTGAAAGAACATTCTCACCATATGTTAGTCCCATCTAGAAGACTTAATTCTTCTTTTCTTCCAAACATAACAGTCCTAAAGAAAAAATGGGGAAGGGGGTTTGCAATTTGGCAGGGTTTGATATGGTCTTTCGATGTGTATGTATGTGTGCGTTATTTAATTCAGAATGAGGAAACCTTACAGTTCTGGCTGACTTGAAACACAGCAACCTTTATATGCTGCGGCATGCCATCTCAGTGTGGATTAAGCAGCAAACAGAGGGAAACTAATGCCCCTGATAAGCATGGACGCCTGCTAAAAGACGCCGCTGTTTACTTGCTCTTAATCCTGTTTAAGCATGAGACCTTCTGTTATCCACAGAGGATCAATAGTGGGAGGCTAAATCACTTCCTTCAAGCTTCCTGTGTCCTTGCTTTCCTTCTATAATGAGTTGTCTGTCACTTTCCGTTTGAGGAAATACAGTTTCCCACACTCTACCACCCATTTCCTTACACTATTAGCAGTTTTTGAGGTTATAACCAGGCTCACACTAAATCAGCGTCCACAGAATTTCTGCAGAATTTGAGGCCATATTTTGGGTATTTTAATATGCTTGCAGAATAATGCAATTGCCCCCAGTAAAATCACTGCAAAAAATTTGAAAAAAGTCTGCAGATCCCATCCGGGCCTGGTCCCAGGTTTGGTAAACAAGAAATTAATTCCCATGAATCCATACAGTAAACAGCATAAAAGTGTTTTGTTTTAGCATCCAGAAGAATGAAAAGAGGTGGAGATGAATAGAAAGTTGGTTTGCATGTAGTAAAGAAGTGCAGAACTGAGAACTTCAGATCCATCTGCCAGGCTCTCTGTGGCACCTGCATGGACTCATCCTCTTTCATGTTAATTACTGTCAAAGAGTACACCTGTGAATAATTAGTTCTTGCCTTCTAATCACTGTTGTTTAGTTTCCTTTCACTCTTGAGTTTTAGCATGACTCTGGAGTTAAACCTCTGTTTATGCAAGAAACATGTAACCAAATATATGCTGATCAGTGAGGAAAAATGAATAATTGTTCATTCATTGCATAATGAATATGGATAACCACTAATCTGAATATTGAAATTGGTCTTGCTCAACGTCTAAGGAGGTTACAACTAAGGCTTGAAGTTATTTTATTCTAAATGCTTAAAATTTAAAAGCTGCTACACCTTGTTCCCTTGAAGGCCATTTTTACAGACCAAGAGGTTGAGGTGGCACAGAGTAGTAGTCGACAAATATGAGTTTTTGATGCGAAAAAAAAAATACTAATAAAATAAACATTTAATAAATTAATGAATAAATAAATAAATTATCACATCACTGTGACCCTATGTAGGAAAATCAGTTTGAAATTAAATAGATGGTTAAAATATAATATAAAATAATAATATAATGCAGGCGAATGAGATGTATATGCAAAATTGCTGAAATTTTACCTCAATATTTACTCTAAAACACTTATGTTCTAGTCAAATCTGTGGGGAATATTATGTTACTAAACAAACATTTGAGAAATGATGACGTACCATATAAAAACAATCTGGACAAAGAGAGCTACCACTAGAAATGCTGACAATACCATCTTAACACACTTGCACAACAAGCCTTTAGTACTCATAAATGTTTAAAGTACATATTTAAGACACAACCGCACCGGTATTTTTAAAGAGAGCAGTATTTAGCCACTATGAAAGCGCTCGTTCAGAATATAAATGAGATATAATAGCTCCATCATCAGCATTCAAAATCAGCCAACTGCTCAGGCCTAGAGAGTTTAAACTTCTCTGTTAGCATGTTTTATTCATGACTCAGCATGGACACCAGGGAAGCATGTCACCATTCACCCCCCCCAACATGCATACACTCAATTTTATGCTGTTAAATAGTGTCTTATCACATTCTAAAGAATAACAAGTCTCTGGAGTGGAAGCCTGTTCTCTGATATAAATGCTAATAGCAGTTTAGCTTCTCAGAATTGGGTCTATTAATATAAATGATTCAGAATTAATGGATAAAAGGTTGACATGCTTTAACTATTTCTTTGTATGCAATTATAAAACAGACAGCAAAAATAGTTGACCCCTAGCATTAGACAGAACAAATGGCAGACGTAGCATCATGAGTGAAAACAAAGACAGTTGGGACACTTAATCTGATCTTATTTCATTTTAATTGTGAAGAATCTGATGCATCTGTGCAAATAAAGCTGTCCATAAAAATGAGTGGGCACACCTGTGTTTGTCTGTCACCATGCAAAATCACATCTGCGCCAGACTTATGGAGACTAATGACAAAATAATGCTCATCTATTCATATTCTCCACTGAGAATCTACTGCAATACACTTATTAATATTGTGTTACTGTATATATATATATATATATATATATAAAAAATAGACAGCAAAAATAGTAATCCCAAAATGCATTGCAATAAATAAAGATTGCAAATGGAGTCAAAAGAAAATATGCATATATTTAATTATAAATATACAAATATTTTATTCAATGCTGCAATAAAGGGTTTTTTTTTATAATTAAGTATATTGCATTTGCATTATTAATATTACAGCAAACCCTAGTAAAGTTTATTTTCTTAGTGTTTTTGTCTTGTTTACTCTGTTAGATAAATTTCAGAGAATTTGCAGTATCTTTAATTAAGTTCATTATATTTACTCATTGGCAAAATTTTTTGTCTTGTTTTCACATAAACCTCACTAAAATTTTCACTTAAGATAAAACAGTTTTTAGTCAAACTGGGTCTGTGCTTAAACAGTTCATGTTATGTCTTTACTTTGCAATGGTAAATCAATATTGTGTCTATAGCACTGTCAATGATATGTCAATATTGACATGTTATGTCTGTATTTCATCTGTCCATTTGTCTCATTCCATCTGTATCATCTCACTTTTTGTATGTCTTTGTCATGTTCTGTCCATGCTTTGTCTAACCATCAATGCCAGCGGAGGAAAGAGTTAGCATGTAAGCATGTAGACTGGAGGGTAGCGTTCTCTCCCGAATGGCTGCCGGCCACCTGCTACAGCGTGAAGCAGCTGTGGAAGCGCTGTGGGGAGGACCTGTCCCTGATTAAGCTAACTAGACTACACTCAGTCGATTTCCCCACAGCAATGAGCATTTTCCCATCCCATCGCTGTAAAGACTAATTAGGGGAAGAGGGGGATAGCAAGAAGGATTGTGATAGTGGAAGCAGTTTGGAAAAGACAATGCAACTAAAATGACAAACTGATAGATGGATATTCTGAATTTGAAATCCATCCATCCATCCATCCACATACAGATAGACAAAATGATGGATGAATAGCATTATATTTAATTAATATTTAATATATATAATATAAATCAATATTTATATTGTTTGATCTCAAAGACAAACCAATATTATTTGGCATCAATATACTACATATTTTAACACTACATAACATTATAATTTAAATATTATTCACAAATTCATCATGACTTTTTTAGTTGTTTCTTATATTTGTTTTTAATTATTATATTTTAAATACATTTTATTAGAATTTTATTTTTTAATCACCTGTTATGATCATTTTTAATTCATTTTTATGTTGAGTACTTTAAATTACCATTGTATATAAAATGTGCTATAAAAATAAAAGTTCCTTGCTTTACGAGACATTTAATTTCTGCAAACATTTTGAAGAATGTGAAAAGCCTGCCAAAGTGTGTAAAGCTTTTAGAAAAAAAAAATGCATTAGCTAGCACTCATCCAGTACAAACCTAATCTGTGTCCGAGCTTCAACAGCCTGACTGTTTTGATACTCTAATTAAAATGAAGGTCTTACACGAGGTGCAGACAGGCGCCATGGCCATTACAGGCCACTTCTAGGGAGATTAGGAGCCACGGAGCTGTCAAACACAGTCTCCACCAACATGATGGGCCAACATGGGCCCATCAGGGACAAAGGAGACTAGATCTCCACATGGTGCATACCTTTCCTGTTTAAAGCACCGAGTTCAGCACAGTAAGAGAGATCAAGTTTACTCAGGGATGGCGAGGCGAGCTCGCTGCGTCCTCTCTCGGTTCTAATTATCTTAACTGAAGGGGAAAATGACCTTCTCTCGACCTGTAGCTTTACAGGGACTAATTCTCTTTTCCTTTGAGCGGTTTTGTTAAATGGGGCCGCTACATTGAAATCAATAGGCCAACTGAACTGCTGTTTTTGAACACAGAATTTTGGCAAATGTTGCCAGAATACAACACAAAAGCACAGTGGAAGCTAAGCTGCTCGTTCACAATGAATGCTTGCTACTAAAAAACCCAAAAATGCACTAAAAGCACATGGTTTGAGGTCAGTAAGATTTTGTAATGTTTTTGAAAGATCTCTCTTAAAGATATGCTCATATTTAATCAGAAACACAGCACTAATATGCTGATTTGGTGTTTAAGAAACATTTCTAATAGATCTAATAGATATCACTAGAGCTGGGACAATACATTGATTTGCGATACAGTGGATCGGGAACGATTCTGATAATTTACAAATGTATTGCGATTGTCCCTCGAATCGATTCTGAGCTTAGTTTTTAACAGCAGATGGCACTATGTGCTTTAGAAACACACGTAACGTTACTGCTGCTTCTAGTTCTTTTACACAAACTACTTAAATGTAAAACAATCATTCATAAAGTTCGAAAAGGTTGAAGTGAATTAAAAGAATGTTTGCAGTGGGCTGTGTTTACATTAATCTTGTGTCATAAAAGCATTCTGAGCTGAAGTGCAAGTGTATTTAAACACTTACATGACTCAGCCGAACACACAAGCGCTCTCCAGCAGTCTTCTTCGTGAGCAATTGAGTGTGGTTAAAAACTAGCCTAGAGTGCCATCTGCTGTTAAAACAAAGCTCAGAATCATTACGAGAGCAAAAACAGCAAACAAAAAAAACAGGATAAATCCAGATTCATTGTATTGCGAATCAAGAATTGTATTGTCCCAGCCCTAGATATCACCATACTTCCCTAGTTGATTGATTAAATTAAGAATTGCAAAAAATTTTTTGTATTACAAGTTTTCTGAAATGTTGTTTACATATGCAAATGAGGCATTATCTAATTAAATATGTTAATTTACATAAATTTCCCTTTAAATATATGTATTGTAATTTAAATCTACATACGCAAATAGATAAAGTGCAACACTTCATAATAAAGTGCATTTCGGATGTTTTCTTTCTTTTTACTTTATGAAAAGCCAAATAGCCCAAAATCTCAAAATTGACCAATGCATGAAAAAACAGTGTTTTTGCCTGTAGAGTCTCACCTTAATGTTGGAAGCAGTTTCTTTTTTCCTGCTTAATATTTTTTGGAAACCTTGATACCTTTTTTTCATGATTCTTTGATGAACAGAAAGTTCAAAAGAACAGCAATTATTTGAAATATAGAACATTACAAATGTTTTTACCGTCAACGTGTCCTCACTGAATAAAAGAATTAATTTCCTTACTGACCCCAAAACATATCCTAAAATACTTTGACAGTGGTTCCTTCATTGCACTATTCAGTGGTGAAACATGACATAACACAAAAACCATAAATAAACAACAATAACAATAAGCATACAGCAACCAGTATAGTCTGATTCACAAATAAAAGTACTCTCAAGAACTGATTCTTTTGAATGAATTAGTCGAAAAGACTCACAAATCAGTCTCACAAAAACTCATGTGTTATCAGTATGAAGCAGTTCTTGACTTCCTCACTGAACCTATTACTTTCATCATGTCCAACTAAAGAGTTTTGTAATAATAAACGACATTTTAATTAGAAAGAAACAGTAAATTTAGGGCTGCCAATTGATCAAATAATCAGATAAATCACACTTGTCAATATTTGCACTTAGGTGGTAGCTTTATGCTTGAACTGCTCCCATGATATCAAAATTCCTTCTTAAAGAATTTACATACAGGTTAAACAGAATAATTAAATGTGTTAATATCTAGAGTTATATGCCCTGGAGCACAAGGCCGGTGAAAAATTTCTGTGTGCCCATGAATCTCTCTCTAGGTGAGTGTGTGTTTATGTGAGGAGAACGTATCCTTCTGTATCAGTTAACCTCTGGGGAGCTCTAAAAGAGAGAGAGACAGCAAGAGAAAGACAGAGAGAGTGCCAGACACCCTAATGAAGAGGATCTGTATGTATTATCTGGGGATGGGCCCAGTCAGAAGCCTGATCCCCGCCATCCAATGAACCATACACATTCTGACAGATCTTCAGATCTCCCCAATAATGTTTAATTTTTAGAAAAGCTGTTTAAATCCCCAAGACCAATATCAATCCACTGCAATAATGCAATTCCATGTCACAATCTACAACACGCGTGTGTTTACGCACATGCTTAGAGAGGTCAGCATAGTCCAGCTGGACACACGGGTAAGCGGGCGCCTGGGAAAGGATGAGTCAACAGATCGCTTTCACACTTCAAACGAGTCTTTCACTCTATTCATTAAAAGCCCAGCGACATCCTGCCGCCACTCACAGGCCTTAATTGTGAGTGACCCCGACGCCAGCCAAAGCACTCTCAACATTACCCTACGAAACAACAACCCCCTCTGCCGCATACTTCTCCAGGCACCTACTGTCTGTGTGAGACGGACCGATCGGACATCACAAAGACTCCATTATCTGTCTGTGGAATCTACATTCGTGGTATACATGAACAATATACTTTCCCAACACAATTGTTGACTTTACATTACCTCCTAACTTTATATTACCTAATAATACCTACTAACATATAGGCATAGTATACTGTATGTATATACATACAATAATATACAATAACATAACATACAGAATATATATACGATTTAATGATGTCATGCTGTTTGTGGTTGCTGCACTTTCTGAACAATTCCTATGATTTGCCTTGACTTTTTAGTTGTCTGTGATTTCTGGAAAAGGTTATTTCCAGGTTAAAAACTGATAATATAATATAATATAATATAATATAATATAATATAATATAATAATTGCTGTCAAATCGATTAATTGCGATTAATCACATCTAACATGTTTGTTTACATAATGTTATGTATATATATATATATATATATATATATATATATATATATATATATATATATATATATATATATATATATATATATATATATATATATATGTCTGTGTGTCTGTGTGTGTGTGTATACACACATATATATTATGTAAACAAACTTTTATGTTAGATGCAATTAATCGCGATTAATCGATTTGACAATACTAAATATAATATAATAATACTTTTAAATATAAATGTATTAATATCATTATCATCATCATTATACAAATTCATATTGCATTTTTTTGGTGTAACATTTATTATTTTTGTAAAAACTCAAAAATGATGAATCGGTTCTGCATAACGGTTATCAAACATGCTATAAAAACTATATTAGTCCTGAAAGCTAGGAATAGAGATTGACTGATTTAGTGGTGTTCTGTCTACTTAGTTTTAAACATATTCTGTGTTAGGAATGAAAGAACACATCCTTTGCTGTTGTTTTCAGCATGGACGTCTTCTCTCTTCTAAAATGTCTCGGTTTGATGCTTGTTTTATTGGTAAAAGTCAACTGCTCATGTCTAATTTTAGCAATGTCACACTGTCTCATTCAGTACAGAAAAATGGTGCCTCTCTTTGATGCATTACCCCAGAAAAAATGGTAAAAACAGCTGCATCATCTACAACCAGCACAGAAAACAGCAATATCAAAGCTTCTCAGATGACATATCAATATTATGTGAGGTGTGATGAACGCCATTTGATGTTAAACATGGATGAGCATCTTTGTCTGACAAATCTTTTCTCAGGCATGTGGTGACCCGGCTTTGAGTAACTAGCAAAATGAAAGCGCCATTAGAGAAACCAGCATGGTTCCCTTTACTAACAGCCTGTCAATCAAAAGTAATTGACAGCAGCATGACAGATGCAGTCGGATGGAGGAGTGGGTCAACTAAAGAGCTCATATGATATGTCTTTGTCTCTTTTTTTGTTTCATTCAGGTTTTTTTTTTTTCGAACAGGGAATGATTTCAAAAGGCTGATGCTTTCTTTGAAGCCCAACATCGGTCGTTGGGTTGTTAACAAACAGAGACCATTTATTGTTGTAGTGCACACACAAATACACATATATATTCACTCGGCCCTTAGCGGGAGAGAAAGCTTTTAGTCCCGCTTTCACACAGTCTGTATGATCAAAGCGGAGTCTTTCACAATAGTGACTGCTCTGTCATCAACAGCTAATGCAGAGAAACAGCCGCTGTGGAATATAGTGAAAGGAAAAGACGAAGTGGCCACTCATTAGATTTACTGAAAGCACCCTCCACACACCATACAAACACCAAGTATGCATCCTTTAGTAGGCAAGGAAGTGCTAGCATTGTGGTTGTACAATCTTCCTGGATGCTTTCATGCCTGAAATACAAAAGAAAAAAAACAAAAAAAAAACAAAAAAAAAAACAGCGATTCTAGAGTCAGGAATTGAATAAATTAACATGTTTTAGTTTGTGTGAGCTTTTTAAATCAACGAGAAGCCCCCACACTGGAACATATTATTCAGGTTACAATCTGTTGTTAACTGTCAATTTCTGTGATAATGTGTTTATGGGTGCACATTTACATAAGTATAAGTAAGAGCATGTGTCTCGCCATGTTCTCAGGGGCCCCCTATTGGTTTTCATCTACAGCCTCCTGGCGATATTATGTCAGACATCCTAAAGCTGTAAGCATCAGGATCACAAAACCCACAGGAAATTAAATCAGAGCTGACAACAATGTCAAACAGTGACATACTGCTCACAAGGACACAATTCTTACATGCTGCATGACATGGCACAAGTTCAGAAATATCTGATGAATAGAAACCAAAATGCATGTCAGACAAATAAATCATTTATTTATTTATAATGAGCTCACCAAGAAAACAACTATGTTATGGCAAATAAATAAATCAAATATATATCAATAATCTGCCAATAACCCACTTTCTACAAATACTTTCTGTATGTGTAGCTTCAGAACTTATTACACCAACATATAACAAGAAACAAGGGCAACAATGATTTTTGGATTTGGCTCAAATCTTACCATGCCAAATAGATGGACAGTGAATCACATACAGCAGTGACAATGGAAAAGTTAGCTGCTTTCAATAGAGAACGACGGACTGAGATCTGTCCACATGTCAACCCTGTAACCTGACGATTCATAAACTGTCTGTCACACTCAATTTAAGCTATCCCAACCATAGTCACATAACTCTGGGACTAATGGACTACTGAGGAGCACAGCGCCAGAACATCACTCTCCAGAAGTGGCATTCTGTCAGACAATACTTGCATAAATATGATATACAAAACAAAAGCAATACAACGGATTCTGATCAAAACAACTACTAAAATTGTTTGTACATTTGACTGATAATCAAAAACATCTCAACATGACCATGAAATAAAAGTCTACTAAGATTCATGCATGGTACCACCTTGAATTTATCATACATTATTCATAAAATGATTGATATTAATTCCAACAAACAACTTTCTGTGAAAGAAAAAAAAAAAAGAGATCAGTTACCTGGCATACTTCATACAGGAGTTTGTATTGCTCTTGAGGCTTCTGTAGAGTACAGACTCTGCACCCCATCATGGACAGATCAGACCATATAGTTTTTCTTTTGGAGGAGAGCAGGAACTCAGTGCGCTCCCTCCCTCTATCTCTCTCTCTTGCTCTTTCACATGTGGCTGCCCTCTTGACCATTCACCTCGTCTTTTCCTCCTTCTTCAGTGTTTCTCACCTCCTTTATTCTGTAAGATTTGCACAAGCTCTCCAGCATGCACTATCATTCAGTATGAGTGTGTGCATAAAGGTCTGAGTCAGTCCCCCTCTCTGAATCTGTCCGCTTACACCGGCAACACTCTACTACTTATGCACGCCCCCTCATGCATATTAAGCAACGCCTCATTGAATATTCATAAGGGGGCTGTCCTACAATGCTGCTGTGTGTAAATAGTGATTTGGGTGCATTTAAGTCTGCTCAAGATGAATTAATTATTCGTTCCACCTGATGTGTAAACACAAAGGCATTATGCCAACAACGACTGTCGAATGGGGTCTGATAATTATGCAAATTGAAATAATTTGAGACAAGTCATTCAAACAATTGTTAATACAACAAAAGAAAAGCACTCATGTAAGATTTTCTTTTCTCCACTAATATTGAAGTATAATAGAATTTTTAATAAATTATAAAAACAATGAGCAGAGCGAACGTTCAGTTTCGTCTTTATTTCGGTGACCTTTGGTATACAGCATGCACGAGGAATATAAAAGAATAATCGGGCAATCCTTGGAGCTTTTTCTCTGCAAATAAGTGGGCTGACGGCCAAGCAAACAAATCTAGAAACCGAATGTTTCCTTTCACCTCAACGACCATGCTGAGGAGACTGATGCAAAACGACACGGTGCTCTTGGTTCCACGCTAATGCGTGAGTTGCCCTTTATGGCACCATAGCTGACAATAGGGCAGTGCAGACCTGGCATCGGCCATGTCCAACACTGTGGTGCCACTTAGCCAACCAAACATAAGTGCCAATTAGAAGAATGTTGAACCGTGCTGGGGCAGTGTTCCTTAGTCACACAAGGGGAACTATGATATTATTTCATTCACTAATGGGGCACTGCTGGACAACAGGTTGCTAGTAGTGTTGTCGGTACTGAAATTTTTCAGCGCTTTGAGCACTGTTGAGCGGATTCGTAAGCACAACTGGCCATTGTGTGCACGTGCTCATCAGATATGTCTGTGATTGGCTACAATGATCAACGCTTCAAAAACATTGTAAATAGACATCAATGACGCTCTTCACTGAGCGCTTACACACAAATCGAAAGCAGGCGTCTATGAGCAGACTGGTCCGCTGATAGACGCCTGCTTTCAAACACTCCCGCTTTCAAATTCAAACACTTCTGTGTGCTATCAAACGCTTCCGTTCGTTGATCATTGTAGCCAATCACAGACATATCTGTTGAGCGCATGAACAATGGCCAATCGGAGGCGTTTACGAATCCGCTCAACAGCGCTCAAAGCATCACATTTTTAAAACTTCAGTACCGACTTGGTATCGAAGTCGGTGCTTTTGACAACACTAGTTGCTAGTAGGTGCTCTTACTCGACAAATGGATCATCTATACAAAATAAATAATTTATTTTAAAATGAAAATGTTAGGCATCACAACATTATAACGTACAGTATGAAAAATGAACAATTTGATAAAGATTTAATTTATCAGTGTTATTAATTTACTGTTTTTAAAAATTGAAATTATGCAATGACACTAAATAATAATCTAAATGCATACACAATTAAATATCCAAGTCAACTTAAAAACAAGAGTTGATATCAATGGGTATTTCAAATGCAAGTCGGAATAAATAGAGCACGTTATTCCTTTATGGCATGACAGCTGAATGTCTGTCCACATTCCATACATGTCTTTGTATTTTCATAAACACGTTTTGCAGTCCAAAGATATCAGGAATGGTTTGCCTTGTTGTATATTCAGGGTTATCAGATAAGAAAATATTATTTCAGATGTGAGTTTAAGCTGCTTCTGCCCTGTATGAGCCATCATCTCATTGACCAGGAATGTGTCATGAGGGAGCAGAACAGGAAGGTAGTTGGCATGGACCATCCTTTCCTACCAGTCTTTCTGAGAGGGGTTAGGGTGAGAACTGAAGTGTTTCTATGTATGTATATGTTTAATCTGGTGGCTGTGGTGGGATTTCCTTAGACCAGATGTTTCCATATGATACTTAACTGTCCCAGTTTCCGGCCATTTCCCAGTCTAGCTCCATTCCACTTCCAATGTTTACATCCTTCCTGGACCGTCCTGTTGTCCTCTCTCAATGCAAGCATAATCCCTTTCCAACATTTCTGGTTTTGGAATGATTGACAGCCCTGAACATCTGAGATCAAATGATGTTATCAAAGCTCCTGGAGAAAACAAACAACTGCAAGAGGCATCATGCCGAGCAGATGATAAGGGTTTAGTTTATTTGAAGGTACGAATTCATAATTTGGATGTCTGTCTTTCTTTTCATCATCTTCATGTTTCTATCTTCAGTCCCTAGAGCTATTGTTTGGCCTTGATAAGAGTGTGTATGGATTAGCCTCTGACCTGCTTAAGGCTCAAATGATCGAAGAGATTTACAGACTCTCGACTGATCTCACCTCAGACAAAAAAGATTACATATATATATATTCATTTCATATTTTATAATTCATTTTACTCAGTTAACACATTTACTTATTTTAATTTAATTCCAACATTCAGAATTTCATTATTTTAATGCCGACAAAATTGCTCGATTAATTGTGATTCATTATTCTACCGACAACTCAACTACATACAAATAAGTATGCTGTAAATATATTTGTCATGGTAACAGTTTGCTGTTGTGCCAACAGTGCACTTCACCTCCTTCCCTGGGGAACTTTTTTTCCCCCCAGATTTTGATCTTTAAATTCTGGAAGGAAAAAAACAAAAAACAAAAGTAAAAGATTTAAAAAAAAAACAACAACAACAAAAAAACGGTCATTAGTGAAAGTAGGACTCCTGTTGCCTGAGCCAAACAAAAGAAGCAGCCCAAGTCACAGATAATGATGTTTCTCGGGGTGTCACGAGCCACATGGGAGGTAGAGGAAGGGCCAGAGAGGAGGTGAGTTGACATGAGGGGGTGGCGGCTACATCATCCCCACTTTAATTAAGACAACACTGGCACTGGGAGAGCAGTGTCATCCTGCTCAGGGTCTAAGCTCTGATGCAAACATTTATATTCATCGCCTGTTCCTCCAGATGTCTCGCTGTGGCCCCATTGGACCCGGTTTAACAGTTGTCTCTGTTGATGTTTTAACAGCAACAACAGGGGGCCAAGGATCTTAGTAGCATGAATTCTTTGTTGAAAACAACACTTTGAATCCAACTCTAAGGAGGTACATGCATTAATTTCAGGTTGAATTTCACATTTTAACATCAGTCGTTATTATACACATTGTATTCTTTTAAAATTTATATGACATTTAATATAAAGACAACTCAGCAATATTTCTCTCTAAAGCAGAAATCATCTTTAAAAACAAATCAAATATACATAGGCAATAATTGTATAGGGACTATTACAATGCCAACCTCAATAACAATGACAATCAATGAATGTAAAAAGATGAGTTCCTAACATCACCACACAACAATCAACTACCAGTAAGTGACAAAATCAATAACGTATAATATAAATAACAGCAAAACAACAATCATATAACAGTAACTACTAAGGATGGGTTAAAAATATTGATTTCTCGACTTTAATCGATTCTCATTTTGAAGAACCGATAAATCTCAAGAATCAAGCTTTTAGTCTATGCTGTTTTCAGTTGGATGATAAACAAAATTGTAGTGTACCTTCCATCCAATAAATAGCAATAGGCTTTGTGCTTTGTTACTTCTGATATGAAACAAAGTCCCAGCTTTCAAATTCTGTCAATTTTATTACGAAATTCAAACAATATATACTGTTTTGGATCTCTTAAACGTGGTGTGACAGAAAGCTGTTGGATCAGATCTCAGATCAAGTGAAGCGCACGTGAATGGATCATCTCTTTCGCTTTACTACTAGTTACAGCATGAAATAAACATTAATGAACATCAGAAGGTATGTTAAAAGATACAGTACAACATACCAAGATCTCCATCAGCGTTTCAACCACAAAAGACGTCAATAAAACAGCTTGTAAACAATGTCACATAATGTTACATTTACCTCAGAAAAGCCATTCAAAACTCATTAGTCAGTTGGAAAAATGAACTCTAGAGGAGCATTTTCCTAAATATATACAATATATTGTTGTTCCAACTGTGGTTCCTTGTATAGTTTACACTGTTAGTTGAGAGATATTTTTTTTCCCTTGAGGAAATTTGCTATGTACTGTACCTGATAGGTAATAATTAATCGATATCGAATTCAATTGAATTAAATCGAAATCAAAGTGAATTGGAGGCTTGTGAATCAAAATCGAACCGAATCATGAAAATTGTGTCAATGCCCAGCCCTAGTAACCACATAATTCATTCATGCCGCAATGCATGCTGGTAACTCTCAAACCCTTAACAAATCAGCAACAATGTTCAATATGGAATTGTTCACACTCTATTAGACTTATGGGGGAAAGAGGAAATAATGTTGGTCTAACATGTTATGTGCATTCAAAAGTAATTCATATGTTATATGTTATAAACCCAAAAAGTCTACTAAACTAGTCTGAAACACCCCTTGTTTCTCAGTGACAGTACATGACAAGCTGTATCTCCCAGCACCTTGTGTTGGAGATGAGAGTTCAACCCAGGTTTGGATGGGAGTTAATGGAGCTGTGACCTGGCATTTCTGAAGTACCACTAGGCTAAATGTCATACTATCACTCTCTCTATCGGACAGTTTAAGCTTTGCGAGGAAGAGAGAAAGATTCAAAGGTGCACATCACTCTTTTATAGCGGGGTAGAGTTTAAAGAGCAAGAGACATTTAGACATGGTGGCGGAGGAGAGGACACTGCAGTGATGGACACACACAAGATGATGAGGACACAAACATTTCAGCACCAAAACAACACTCTGGGAGCATTTTTATCAGTTTCTGAAAGTCTGAATGACGCAAACTTGTGTTTCAATGATGCACAATATGGGGCTACAAAAGATATGGAATATGAGAATGTACAATCTGCCGGTCATTAATCGCAAAATAAACCTTAATAGAAATATAAGAAAAGTATTTTTGCTTTTTTATTTCTTTTATTAATTTTTATTTACAATTTATTTTACAACAAATCTAAACGGCTATAAATGTAACTTCATAAATTCATAAAAACAACATTGCAATGCAAAACTGACTTATTTGAAGCTTAACACATTCTTGCTGATACTTTTATCACAAGTCTCACAAAGAGAGAAGGGGGGTGGGTGATGAAGAAAGCAAATACTATCTTCAGAAACCATCAAGATATCTCACAACACAGGCACAAAAGCACACACCTGAAACTATTAGACACTGGCAACCATTTGGAAGGATTTTTCCAGTGACAAAGCCAGAAAAAGTCCTAAAATGGGGTCGAGGACTCATAATAAATGAACAACTGATAGTGAAAAGCTGTCAGACTCCACGCTGAGAGGATAAAAACGGATTTAGATGTGAATAAATTGGCAGAGGTGATGACAGAGGTGGGACTTAACTGAGGTAAGTTCATTCTCAGCCTCTGACTGGCACATCTAATATGTCTTCAGCCCTGGCTGGATTCCAGCGAGCAGTCATCTGCCCTCGCCGGTACAAAGCGGAATTAACCACTATAATAAGGGCATTAAAATCAGGGCCTAACCTTTGCCACAATAAAACCTCCTCACTTGCAAACCCAAGCCTAATAAAACAATATTTACGGTTCATTATCTAAATGCCATGACATTCTTTTACGGAGCTAACTCCCAGTGCTTGTCACCACCACTATTAGACAGAATATTAAAAGATTTCATATTCAGCTCGTGGCTCTTAATTCGCTGGGAGCGAGTTTTATCAAACATTTGACAAAAGCACAGCTGCTTCTCGATCAGTTTTGCTCTGTTTTAGAGTCACTTAATCTGATTATATGGCAGAATCAACAACATCTGATCTTAAATTAGTGCAGGCATGATCTGTATTTGTTGAATGAGGTGATTTATGAATTTAGACCTTGGCATGACAATCAGGGGTCCTTCATTAGGACGGAATCTGCTATCTTCATTTACCATATGCTTTTACCCAAAGTGACTTACAAATAAGCAAAAACACAAGCAATTTATCATTAAGAAGCCATCGTTCATAGTTTAAATATCCCAAACAGGACAGCAGGGGCCACTGAGGTTACACAAAAACCTTGTCAACATCTGAACAAACCCAGTCAGAGATGATTACATAGAAAAAAGAAGAAGAAAATAATCTGTTTAGTCTTCCAAGCATTTATGCACTGCAAGCCGATCAGGGAATTTCTAGGAGATACGTCCTCTACTACAGGCTTTTGGGATTACCTCTGACATGCCCTGTACATTTCTACTCTGATTACTTATTTATAGGATTTAAAAAAAAAAAAAAATTAAAATGACTGCCAGATGTTGTCTTATACGAGCTGTATGGGTGAACGGGGTGGAGCTGGGCCACAACTACTATCAATAATGTACCATTTTCACCTTTATATGCCTTTGAGGGCACCACTATAAAAAAAAATTTTAGAAGAACCCTAAGTACTGGTAGCACAGACCTATTTTTCAAATGGTGGTATTGTACTTAGCTTTTTAACCCCGGGTTATCATCGTTCTAAACCCCGGGTAAAGGAATGTTTCATACTTGTAATTTAAACGCAGGGTTAGCACAGCTTTTTACCCAGGGTTATGAAACCCTGCTCTGCGGCATTACGGTGCCAAACTTGTACAGTGTGAAACCATGCGGTGTTAGAATGTTACAGCTAGACACTTAGCAACAGACAACCAATCGCATACTCATACTTGCCCGCTTTGGACAGTCACGGAAACACTGCATATAAACAGTAAATTCAGCATTTGAGAGGAAAAATGTCAAATGCTAACAGAAAATGCAACAATTTTAATGAAGAAACCATTTCATTTATAGTCTGAAATGTCAATTCAGTATAAACTCAACAGTATATGCAAATATGAACGTTAACCCAAGGTTTAGGAATGTACAATGTGAAACGTCAGCTTATGAATACCCAGGATTAACTGTTAACCCCATTGAAATTATGAGCAGTGTGAAACGTGGAGCAAGATAACCCAGGATTCCGTTTACCCAGGGTTTAGAATGATCCAGGGTTATTTAAGTGTGAAAAGCCCTATTTAAGTGTATTGAAAGTAATTTGCATTTGATTTCATTTGTCTTGAAAGCAAAACAATGAATAAAATGACTAACCATTTCATGTTAAGTGTTAGAACACAACCAAAGCTTTGCTGGCACAGTACTGCTTTTAAGCTCACCATGAAATCAAAATGGACACATTTTATTTTTAATGGAATATTGCCGTGTTTTTTTTTTTTTTTTATAAATTATTTACATGTACACATAATTTTCTTCTTATTATTCATGTGCCATCATAATCAGAAACATTAACTTCTTCTCCCCCTCGCAACAACATCTCTTCTCTGATACGGTGTGCACTGACACAAGGACTGGCCGATAATCCTTCCTATCCAGCAACCTGTCACTCACTTGAGATCACATCAACTGGCAAATGCCAAAGATCCAATCAATTCCTGATCGACAAAATCAAGTCCCATCCTACATTTTTCTTGTTCAAGGAGCTGGTTCACTCTCATATACGTCACAATAGAGAAAAAAAGACGATTGCAATTTCATACTGAACATAAATGCTCCAACAGGGTCTACAATGTCCACTCACAAAACACTTTGGTCACACTCTCACTTCCTGTCTGTATTTTTTTCCCAGACACATCCATTTTAGACAATACAAATCTTGTTAGTGAGTCGTTTCAAATCGGATAACATGTCAAAGTGTAATCAGATAACAATCAAAGTGCAATTTATCAAATCTTCACCCTGGATTTGCTGCTCCGCATCGAAACACAGTCGTCTGGAGGTTTAGACTGCAGTCTCTAATCATTTTAGCATTCATGAAAAATTCATTTGTAACAATTTCCATTATTTAATGTCTTATTTTCCAAAAGGTTAGCCAATATTGACTTCTTAAGAGCATGCATGAAAAAGGTTGATATGTGCATGGGAAAAATGTGTCATATCGTAAATGTAAATCATCACTAGATTCTTGAAAAAAAAACAAAAAAACATTCAGATTAAACAGCCTTATTAATACACGAGTGCTAATGAGGTGAAACTGTGTGTGGTAAAAACTAACAAGTACTTTGAAGACGGTTTTCAAAAGCAGAAGAACAGTGACAAATGCTAATCAATATTGTCATTTGGGCGCTTTTGAGTGTATTTGTTATTTCTTTCAAATGTCTTTAAGAGAAAACCACCTGCAACAAAGAGCCGGTTTCCCCATTAGCGAACGGCGCAGTGTTCTCTTACTCCAGGGTTATTAGCATGGCTCTAATTCCCTAAGAGCTGTTGTCCCCACACAGAGCTGCCTGTTTGTTTGAAGATAATTTTACCCTAGTCTTCACATAGCCCTTCTTTCCTGGCTGAGAATGGGGAGGGGGAATGGTCGTCTGAGGCTTTTAAAAAGACCCCAGGTCCTATAATTTTCATCCAATTCAAACTTCATTTGTGCTGAAGTACTCTGCAAATGCTGTCATTATGGC
Source organism: Megalobrama amblycephala (assembly GCF_018812025.1). Classification (NCBI taxonomy): domain Eukaryota; kingdom Metazoa; phylum Chordata; class Actinopteri; order Cypriniformes; family Xenocyprididae; genus Megalobrama; species Megalobrama amblycephala. The sequence goes on from NC_063051.1 coordinate 4,877,318, forward strand.
ATACAATGCTATGGCTCAGTTAGAGGGGCATCAGACTCCATTAAGCAGGGGAACAGAGGAGTGTCTTAACCATCGGCTGCCTGACAAAGAAGGAGAGTGAGTGAGTGAGCAAAAGAGTGAGAGAGAGTGTGTTTTGCAAATAGAAAAATGAGCATCTCCGCCAGCCAATATGTGCAACACAGTTGCTAACACATGCACAAATAGCTCAATGCCTAAGGGAAGACAATACCTTCCTGCCTGTGTGCTAACAGACTAATACCTCCTAATGAGTGAAGGGCATCATTTGATTATGAACTACAGTTTTTATGCTGGCTGAGGAATCACAGGGAACATTTTATGTGAAATATAGGTTTATGCACATTTTCCTACAATCTAGCTGTTAAATTAAATAAATTAAATAAATTAATTTAATAAATGAGCAATGAAAGACACAAGAGAGGAGACAACTCTATTCTTGAAATTATTTTTATATATATATATTTTTTTTAATTTTTAAATTTTCATTTTTATATTTTTATATATATATATATATATATATATATATATATATATATATATATATATATATATATATATATATATATATATATATAAATATATAAATGAAAATGTAAAAATAAAATATATATATATATATACACACACACAAATATATAGTTCAACAATTAAATTAATGAAAAAACATTAATAACACATAATATTATCAAATTAATTTATTTCCATATTTTATATATATATATATATATATATATATATATATATATATATATATATATATATATATATATATATATATATATTAGCATTATAAACAATATTACATGTTTAATATAAATATTCAAAATTAATATTAATATAATGTAATATATTTAACTTAAAATTAAAATAGATCTTAATATACTTTATATTAATTTCTAAAGAATTATGTTAATAATCAAGTTAATGCATTTTAATATTTAACAGTATTAAAAATTGAACGTAGCGTACCACACTCAACATTTACCCATAAGCCATCAAAGACTTTCAGTTCAAAGCAGGTTTAAAACCAAATCTCATACACAGAGACAATTCCTCATGTAACCCAGTCTCTAATAACCCAGTCTCTGTAATATTAATCACTGCTTCTCTCTCTGACTTTGCCTTTTCTAATGGAGTCATAGTCAGTGAGGCATATCCTCTCTCTTCTGACTGCTTTTTCTGTCACATGTTTTCAATTACTATTGCCAGAACACACAAAGAGAACCAGTGCCATAATTCAATAAGGACACAAAGGGAAGAGGGCAGGAGGAGCCCCCCTCATTGTCACCGTAACGGCTGAGTGACAGTGGCCGTTCTGCATCTTTCTCCCAGAAACCATAACAATGAATTCTAACTTTGTACCCGCCATTCAAATGTTGACACTGGGACCTCACAGGGCCTTCAGGGGTTGTGTTATATGCGAGGGTGTGTGTATAGATGTGTGATGGGGCGGAGAGAAAGGGTCTTTGACCGTGGCCCTCTAAAACAGCCGCCTTTTAAAAAAAGACACACTTGGCAGCTGATCCACAGCTCTCACATATACTGAAGCAGAACAGCAAATTGCGGCAAATACAATAATTGGTGTATAACATTTATTACATGAAGCTCTACAGTTTAAATCATTCACATCTCATGCTAAATTGCCCAAATCAAATTTGCTCCTACATGTATATTTAGCTCCAGGGTATAATTATGAATTAAAGCTCTATTAGTGAACCAATCCTTTAGTGTGCAGAAATAATATCTCACAATTCTGAATTTTGTTTTTCACAACTGCGAGTTTATATCTCGCAATTCTGACATTTTCCTCAGAATTGCATCATATAAACTCAGTTAAGTCAGAATTGCAAGATAAAACTGGGAACTGTGAGTAATAAAGTCAGAATTGCAAGAAATAAACGTGCAATTCTGACTTTAAGATGCAACTGCAAGTTTATATTATGCAATTCTGAGAAAAAAAAAGTATTTTTTTTCCTCAGAACTGGACTTTATAACCCGCAATTACAATAATATAATATAATATAATATAATATAATATAATATAATAAGTTTCTAACTGGTCAAATCAGGACCTTAATGGTCTTTATCTGGTCTAAGGTTGTTGATCTGTGAGATTACCAGTAGGTGGACCTGGTAGACATCTTGATGAAATGGTTAGACCAAGTACATCATCACTTTGGATGCAAAAACAGCTACCATATTACAAAATAAGCTTAAATTATGGTCTGAATTATCCAACAGATGTATGAATGGTGCAAAAATATAACTGGTCAAATCATAATGCCTAAGGATCAATGAAAAACAAACAAAACATGTATCTATCCATACTGCATATTTTCTATAAATTAGACTAATCAAAACTAGACTATAACAGGTGGTTCATTTAATATGGGGTCCATTATACTATTGATTTAGAAAGGATGTGTTTACACTCTCCTAAACCAACCTGATTCGTTTGCTTCATCAAATTCCCTCATCCTCTTTCTTTCTTTGTTTTTCCACCTTCTCTCTCAGTGGGGAGTGAGAATTGCTTTTCTGTTCAGTAGTATTAGTGTCTCGGGCATGATGGAGATTCATTAATCAGAACCCTACTTTGATGTTTCTTCACAGCTCACCAAACACCAGCCCTCTAATGAGACAAACAGGTGAGCAGTGAATTTACCTTGTCATAGTTGAATAACAAGAGTTCAGTACATGGAAAAGACATACATTGAGTTTCAAACTCCATTGCTTCCTCCTTCTTATGTAAATCTCGTTTGTTTAAAAGACCTCCGAAGAACAGGCGAATCTCAACATAACACCGACTGTTACGTAACAGTCGGGATCATTAATATGTACACCCAAAATATTTGCATATGCCAGCTTATGATCAAGGCATTACACAAGGGCAGGGCGTCTGGATCTGTGCACAGATGAATCATCAGACTAGGTAAGCAAGCAATGACAATTGAGAAAAATGGCAGATGGAGCGATAATAACTGACATGATCCATGATTACATGATATTTTTAGTGATATTTATAAATTGTCTTTCTAAATGTTTCGTTAGCATGTTGCTAATGTACTGTTAAATGTGGTTAAAGTTACCATCGTTTCTTACTGTATTCACGGAGACAAGAGCAAATCGCTATTTTCATTATTAAACACTTGCAGTCTGTATAATGCATAAACACAACTTCATTCTTTATAAATCTCTCCAAAAGTGTGTAATGTTAGCCTGTTAGCCACGGAGCACTATCAAACTCATTCAGAATCAAATGTAAACATCCAATTAAATACCATACCCACATGATCCGAAGCATGCATGACGAACATCTTTTAAATATCCATTTGAGGGTTATATTAGCTGTGTGAACTTTGTAAATGCACTGTACTACAGTCGAGAGCTCTGGGGGTGGGGAGCGCAAGATTTAAAGGGGCCGCAGCCTGAATCGGCGCATAGTTAATGATGCCCCAAAATAGGCAGTTAAAAAAATTTATTAAAAAAGATCTATGGGGTAGTTTGAGCTGAAACTTCACAGACACATTCAGGGGACACCTTAGACTTATATTACATCTTAATACCACTCTTTTATATATTACATAGGGCACCTTTAACAGAGAACTTAAACTACTCATCATATTGCACTGTTCACCAACAAACCCAACAGTGACAAAGAACCATAGAAATGGCACTAATGGCACTCAATCAAACTAGAGAACATGTACCTCTAACCAAAACAAAGAAAGTCTCATTGCTGATGTGATCGTTATGCAAGCCAGAACCTAAATGACTCCCTCAGCCTTTATGTCGTTGGGTATATGGAGAGAGAGAGAGAGAGAGAGAGAGAAAGAGAGGAAGAGGGAGAGGGGGAGAGAGAGAGAGAGAGAGAGAGAGAGAGAGGGTCTTTTGTTGGTCTGTAATGCGATTATCATGACGGCTTCACTGTAGAACCAGGGTAGGCAAAATGGCAGTTTCAGTCATCATGAACTGACCAGTGCAAGGCAAAAAAGAGCATCAGTAGAGCTAAACAACAGAACCTGTGGTTTAATGCATCGATTTCCATTTACTTTATGCAATGCTCTCTCTGTCTCTCTCTGTACTGCAATTTTAGAACTTTGTGTTGTATACAACTTAAAAATTGACTTGTTAAAATGTCAGTTACATTCTCTCCCAAACAAAAATCTTGGATTCACCTCAATGAACACCACATACAAATGAACTAATACAAAGATGATGAATGGGCATGTCATTACTCATTATCAATACTTATATATGAATTGTCTATGTAAACAGAAGCTATTGCAGAGTACATGGAAATAATTTTATTTCATAATCAAATTCTGATCAATATATCACTTTAAAGTGTTAAGATTAGAGGATTATAGATAGAAGTGATAGAAGAACTGATTTTTGAAGTTTTAGCTCCCCCTATAGGTAGCAAGCTTTGTCAGAGGGCTGACACTATTACAGTGGTGTAACCAAATTTCCATGATTGGGAAGTTAAGGGTCATTACAAACACATTTGACTGACAACTAATCTGAATATTGGGGGAAACTACAACCCCAATTGAGAGAAAAAAAAAAAAGTTTGAACAATTTTATCAAGATTTAACAAAAAAAGTTTTGAAAAACATACATTCTTTAGATTTAAAAATGTTTATAAATAACGACCCATTGGAAGTTTTTATATAATTGTATAAATAGGGGTGAATTCAGGTTGATTGGGACACTTTTTCCCAGTCAACTCAACAGCAAAAAAAGTGTCCCAACCTGAATTCACCCCTATATTCCAGTTCTTGCTGATCAAACAGTTTAGACCAGCTAAAAACCATTAAGGACCTGATATGACCAGTTAGAAACCATATAAAAATAGCACTGGTTCATTTTGGCTGAGATAACATATAGAATAACCTTTTTTCTAAATGTATGCAAAAATTCATTATCATTCGGCAAAGCTGCTGCTTGAGAAAAGAAAAGAAAAAAAAAAAGAAGTTATTTGACAAAACCTCTTCTAACCAAGGTGAATAATAGGTGTGAAGATGCTGAGAGTGTGAAAGAGGGTGAGAAAGTTGGAAAAATGTATGTCTGTGAAAAGAGTGGAAAGTTGACAGTGTCCGGGAGTTTATAGCAAACTGAGAATCTGTGCAAATAGTTTCAACAAGAGAGCAAATCCCAGACAGAAAGAGAGAGAGAGAGAGAGAGAGAGAGAGAGAGAAAGAGAGAGCAGGTGGAGGAGGTCTACTGTTTGCTTGCTACATTCAACAGCATCTCATAAATCTTCCCTGCTCTCATCACAACACACACAACACTCCTCAGGACATCTCCGTTATTCTTTGCTCTCCCATGTGATTCCCTCTTTATCTCCATTGAAGGTTCTTTCTTTACCTGTCTCCAAGTCTGTGATTTTCCATCTTTCTCACACTCCTTCTTTCTATGCTGTTCTGTTCTGCTTTCTCCCCTCACTAGGAGGATTTTTCTCATCTCTACCCACTCCACTCCCTCTGAATCTCTCAGATTTCATTCTCATGAACCCCCTCTGAGTCCATCTGGACATATAGTGTGTGTGAATCATCCAGCGTGCCCTCAGGAGATGTCAGACCGCCAAATATCAAAACAGGTCTTCCTCTCATTAACACTCACTTTCCCAAAAGCTACTGTACCTCTCTCAGTAATAACAATAAGAATCTGTGAGTGTGTTTGTGTGTCTGCAAACACAGAATCTCCTCATGTGGCAACCAGGAACAACACCAGTTCAAAGGAAAACCGCTGTCATCATCAGCATTTACAGTCAAAAAGGATAAAAATCAGTTGGCATATGATTAGACTGTGCTAAATATGATGTGTTAAATCCGGGACAGACCAAGCCAATGTCAAAGAACTAGTGGCGATGAAAGCTGACTGTGTTGTCGCTTCTCGTCGGCTGCGTCTTGGCCAAAAAGCTGCGCTTGAACACAACAAAAGGACTATGGCGTTTGTCTACTAACAGCATGTTCTGGGCCTGAGTGTAAGGAAATAACTGTCTATATCAGCAGGTATCAATAATCTATTTTCGTCATTCAAAAAGGGAAACCAAAACCAAGACTCCAGATATACAAACCACAAACAAAGCAGTGCTTTCTTAGCATTTTGAATATCAATCCTGCTGATCACTTTCTTCATTCCAGTCAGCTCATGTTAGTTAAAAAAAATTGTGCATTCAAATGCTCAGGTAAGATGACGTAAAATTATAACAGCCTTCTGTTGGCACTGTCTTGACTTCTTTGCTCGCTTTCATCACTTTTATTCTTGTGCACTGACTCGTTCGCTAAGATGAACAGGCAATCAGAGTTCTCTCTCTCACCGACGGCGCTGATTCAACATGCTGAATTGGCCCAAAAAACCCTGATGGCGTCAGACTAAAGCCAACGGTACAGAACAAAACAAAAAAAACTTTATGAACCACTCTCTCTCTCTCTCTCTCTCTCTCTCTCTCTCTCTCTCTCTCTCTCTCTCTCTCTATATATATATATATATATATATATATATATATATATATATATATATATATATATATATATATATATATATATAAATAAATAAAAGACAAAAAAAAAATCAGTCTAAAAATCGGAATAAGATTGGATTGTGCTAAATATGTATAAGAGAGTGGTTTATTTTCATGTATTTTATTTTATTTATATATAATATATAAAGTATAAAATAAAATATAAGATTCTGTGCCTACGCATCCTCTTTTTGCTTTGAAAAACGTGAGACACGGGCAGTGAAATGGGGAAAAAACTCAAGGTCTCGAGACAAATTTTTAAAAATTGAACTGATTTTCAACTCCGTGTCATGCGCAAGGTGCTGCAAAAGATGCAAGACGTGAGCGCAACGGTCATACAAGTCCGTCTAGTGTGTGTTTAGACAAAAAAAAAAAACAATGGAAAAGTAGTGCATTGGTATGGAAAAATGCATTCTGTGTGAACGGCCCCTAAAGAAACTAAATTATTTGTACTAAACAAAACACCAAATTCTCAATTCACCCACAGGTTGTCCCTAAAACATCTTTTAGCCTTGTTAAAATAGTACTGCTATAAAGATTTACCACAATTCAATGTGATATATAAATGATATCAGGAACAAATCAGATTATTACTCCCTTGTTTGAAATTTCACATTGAAGAAACAATGGTAGAACTATTTCTATCACTTCTGCCTGCATTCGCCTCAAACATCTTTAGACAAAGACAAACGGACTCCTCTCCACAAAAGCATGGCTGATCTTTCTCTCAACTGTTTGTTGAGTTAAACACAGCCCTTGAGGCAACCCATAGAGCATTCTGTGATGTCTGCTGGTTGTTTGGGGTCAGATGCAGAACAAATGTCAGTGTCTGCTCTGAGCTTGACCCTCAGATTCCTCAAGCCATACAATAGTACATTTAAACTTAAACACTGTCAAAAACCACAACAGTCTGCTTTACAATTCAAGCTCTTTAAACACAGACAGACCCTATGTTAAACACAATGACTCTTAGAAAAGAAAGTCAGCGACTACAGAGATAAAAGCATTGTGAATCATGCAGAGTAAACCACTACAATGACAGATGCACTAAACTGTCCCCCCAAGTATGTGGTGATGATGAGCTTTGTTATTATTGAAGTGAATTATTACTTCAATTATACAATGACTGTTCATTTACGATAAAATTAAAATAAAATCTCCCTTACATAATGCAAGAAGCTTCCATAATACGTTTCAGATGTCTTTTTTTCACCATGACACCAATGTAGTAACCCTTACAAAATGTAATGTGATGGTACTACAATACAATGATGGTATCACATTCATTTGCAATGTTATTTATATGCTACTAATTCAAAAGAATACCATGGTATCACTATTATAGCATTGCCCTGAGAAACATGGCAATACCACAGTAATTGTTTGGAAGGTGATTATAAGTGCTGACAAAAGCAAACCATACCCTACATCCTTAAAGTGGCAAAAAAATTCAAAAAAGTACATTAAATAAATATAAGGTCTTAATTTGTTGGTATTTTTTTTTTTTTATTTGTGAGAGAGTCATACTTTCATAACTCTACATTTTTACAATATGGTTATTCAACCAAGAATCTGCCATTAAACTACAATTCAGGTAAAGAAGCCAATTATCCCCAAAATAAAATTTATTCTACAAAGAACGGGTGCTGTGAGTGTTTGAGGTTGCTGAAAAATAATTTTCACAACTGATTTGTCCACTAGAGGGATCTCCTCTCCTCCTATCTAATTCATCTCCAGTGGAATGGTTGAATCCAGCTGGCCTCTTGGCAAAAGGCAAGGCAAACAACATCACATTCCCCCAGTCTCTTAAAAACAAGACATTGTAACAGGTCAACGGAGACCTGCCTCAACAGACAGCAGCTCAACTTAAACGCCAAAGCACATTTTTTCAGTGAGCACATAAATATTTTACAGTAACGGCACACCTGGCACCTAACAGCCTGTAAATTCTCTCGCTCTGACAGAAACAGTTGTGTAATGTACAGTTGGGTCCATTTTGTTGGAAAATACACATGGTAATGCAATATTTGCCACCATAATGCTTAAACCAACAGTGTTTGTGTTTTAGCATAGATGAGGCAAAAAGACCTGGTCTGGATGAAGCATGAGCATTTTCAATTGAATCTTCACTGATGGTAGAAAAAGAAGGCTGCGTTCAAGGATACAAATTCTTTGAGCATTTTAAGACCTTGAACCCAGACAAATAAACTTGTGACAAGTCTGATGTCACTGATTTGGCAACATATGGAAAGAGAGAGAAAAAGAGCTCTCAAATCTCATTAAAAGTTTGAGTTCAATTCAAAACATTCAATCAGGTTGCGTACATCAAACCATTATTAACATCAAACCAACTTAATAAATGACTTAAATTTCTGTCTGTTCTACATAAAATGGTCACATGGCTTCAAATCACTTGGAAAACTTGGAGACCAAGCAATAGCATAATAGTCTCTTATGCTCACCAACAAAAAATACAGTAAAAACAGTAACATTATGAAATTTTATGTTACATAATTATATCATATATATTATAAATAACTATAACTTAAAGAGAAAATCATTCTTATCAATGTACAGTAGAAAATAGTTAATAATAAAAAAGCTTAATTTTTTTTGGAAACTGTGGTACTTTATTTAACAAAGAATCCTAAAAGAAAGTTAAAAAGAACAGCATTTACTTATAATCGAAATCTTTTGTAACATTATAAAAGTCTTTACAGTCACTTTTGATCAATTTAATGCATGCTTGCTGAAAAAATTAGTGATATTTTTCTTTCGAAAATGTAAATATGAATATTGAATGTATCCGAGATGAATGGGAGACCACGAGTGTAAGAGTGTCAACCTTATATCTCAGTTCATTTAAGGTTTATTACATTCTTATGACGAGAGCACCTGGGTGCAGGGGCTCTAGCAGGAGTGCAGCTGGAATGTTTGTGTGCATGCATACATACATACATACATACACACACACACACACACACACACACACACACACACACACACACACACACACACACACACACACACACATACATTTACCCAGCCATCCCACACCATACAAACATTTCTCTCCATCATGCAGCACAGAGACAGCTCTGTCTCCAGTGGAGCTTATCATATACAGATCAGTTTGTGTGTTTGCATGTGCATGTCTATGTTTAAGCCAGAAGGCAAATTGAAAGGAATTATAACATGAAAGAAAAACATAAACAAATAAATAACAGTCTGAAGTACTATTAAAGCAATCTTAAAAACTAGGTTAGAGTTCAAAACCTTCTACACAATGAAAAAAGACCATTTTATTGAAGCCAAATTGCAAAAACATCTTGTTACAACATCAGATAAAAAAAGATCATGTCTGCCCACATTCAGATGTTAGAAACACCTATTCGGTGTTTAAAACTTCTTTGGTAAAGGGATAGTACACCCAAAAATGAAGATTCTGTCATCATTTACTTACCCTCATGTCATTTCAAACCTGTATGACTTACTTTCCTCTACAGAACACAAAAGAAGGAATTTTGAAGAATGCTGGCAAAAAAAACAAACTTATTTATGTTCCATAGAGAAAAGAGAGTCGGTAACACTTTACAATAAAGTTTCGTTAGTTAACATTAGTAGTTAACATGAAGTAAGAATGAACAATACTTTGACAACATTTAATAATCTTTGTTGACGTTAATTTCAACATTTACTAATACATTATTAAAATCAAAATGCGATTGATTTACAAAAGAATTCACACTGAAATGTACCAAATACAAATAAATAATGCTCAAGTGAGACATTCACATTGTTGAAAATAAATAACCATATTCCTAGCATTAGAATCCTTTGAAAGGTTATGTTATTTTTAGTCCTGCATCACTGTTCTCTCCTTGTCATCTCACTAACATGCCAAAGTGATACACTGCACTGTTAGTTATGATGAAAGCATTCCTTAGTGTCGAGGTAAAACGACGAGATCGCTGCTTTCATGCACTCGACGACATGTCTGTGATCAGCTAGAATGTTCATCACTGCAACCTTTCATGCCACAAACTTAATATAATGCCATAGATGTAAATGTAATGCTATAATCAACACTTTTCACTATTAGTTAACCTTGATAGCTGTAATAGTAAAAACGTGCTAAAAGTTTTCGAGAGAGTAATACTTGGCTATTTCATATGCAAAGATGTTAGCCAATCACAGTAGTCTCACAGCAGACACACCCCTTCCAACAGAGCATTCAAATAAGAGGACTAAAATCAGGATAGGAAAAATGCCTTTTATGTATTAATGTTTGTCGATTTTTGATTTAAAAAGGATACTAACGCTATAAGTGCACCCCTGGAAACACTATAAAACAATAAAACAATGCAGTTCATGACCCCTTTAACTAACGTTAACAAATGAGCCCTTTTTGTAAAGTGTTACCAGAGAGTCACATTTTTGCAACAACATGAGGGTGGGTAAATGATGACAGTATTTTCATTTTTGGTTGAACTATCCCTTTAAGGAAGAAGTGGGATAGATACTATTATTTGTAATTATGAGTAAAATAAGAAAAGTCCAGGAAAGATGTGCTCTCAAGTCTCTTTCGTGCTTACATTAATTTCAAAACATTCAGACACATCAGTCACAAGAACCAATGAAGTTTCAGGCACCATTTATAAATATTCACAAAATTTGAGAGCTGGGGAAACTTTTCAACAAGCTTTTTTGTCCATTTTGGCCCATTCCACACTAAGCTTCACAAATCATATGCACAACCTTTATACTTTATGTTGCCTTTTTTTTTGAGCTTATCTAGCGATTTTCATTGTATGGAAAAGAGCAGCCTTAACATTCTGCTAAACATCTTGGAAAAAATAAACAAATACAGGTCTAGAATGACATGAGGGTGAGCAAATAACAAAATTTTGATTTCTGGGTGTACTATTCCTTTAATAGGCTGAAATGGCATGATACCTATTTTTCTTCTGTCTCTGTGCGGCATAAGAACTCAGCCGCTGCTGCTTCTGGTCTGCACAAGTGTGGGTCTGTGCATAAGTGTGTCCTACTTGCCGTATGGTGTGTGGCTTGGCCTCCCAGAGACAGGAAAGGGAACCGAATGTGGCCACGGCAGCACGGAGTCCGGCAGCCTACAGTAAACAGCTCTTTCCCAAACTGTCCTGTAGAAACACCAGTAATCCCCACCACTCGAAGACAGGCCATCTGTGGCATAGAAAAACAGCGTCCACAACGACAACCGGAGCTATGTGTGTGTTACTGTGAGGAGGGAGGCTAAGTATACATGACTTAGCTTTGCTAAACTCCTCTTTCTTGGAAGAGAGTTCAGTACCACAGGCTCTGAAAATACCCCTCATGTGTGAGGCACTCGGATGAAGCCAAGTGCTGTAAAGACTGTTTGGAAAAACTATGTTTTCTCTGACTAAATTAAAGTCCGCAGTGACATCACTACCTCCTTTGAGACAATTTTATTAGTGGTGCTTGCTATTTCCATTCCTCATAGATAAGGTCTGAGGTAGTCTCGCGTAGCCAGTCCTTCAGACTGACAGCAGAAGGTCTGGACTCCATAGCAGCTTTCATTGGCTGTCCAGAGGCCATCTGACATGTAAAGCAACCAATCACAGTTCATTTTGTTCCGCGTCATGTTTAGGGGCGTGAAAACGCTGATGTGCCTACAATAACAGTAAAACTCTTGGACATATTTTAAAGAGTCTATGCCAAACAACTTTACATACTTCACGTACTTTTGAAAATCCATGTTTAGTTGATCCTGATAAGAGCTCATTGTCACATTTGTAACGGCAATCTTCTTCCATGTGGGGGGTTTGGCGTCACAACATCTTTGTTTCCAGGCGGAACGTTAAAGAATGCCACACTCACGTCTCCCAGAAATTCCTACAGAATTCAATGACTTCAAAAATCTTGAAGTGTTTCCAGTTAAGTGTGCCATATGAAAAGAAAAAAAAAAAAAGAAAGAAAAAAAGTTGGGCAGGACTTGGTTTTATCCATTGGCTGTTGATTAGATGAAGGCAGATCCAATCCAACTGTGAGTTTGCAGTCGACTGTAAAAAAGGATCATGGAGACTTGGGTAAACACCTCACAACCAGACTGCCTTGACAACCACTTACATCATCCTAGTATCATTATCCTGAATTTTGCATTGGCATATACCACATTTTCTACATAAAAAAAATAAAAATCTACATTATTTTAGTCTCAAACAATTATTTTGTATACCATATGTAAGGCACTATATTCTCTGCAGTTTACCTATATGTTTTGCTTTGCTTTGGACTAGGTTACATTTTAACTTGGAATAATAACTTCACTAACTAGAAAGGCTCTGATGTTAGTCATTTCTCACAGTGATGGAGGTTAATACGGGCAACTCATGCAGTAACCTGACAACAGACCTCCCTCTAAACCTGAAGAAAGCCATAAAATTCATGAAATCAACCAATGCTGATGGCTTTTTATTTGGATAAACACAGAAAAACACAAATAAAACAAAATAAATCACTATTATTCTGTGGACTTCACTGTGCTTGATGTGAGTTCAGTAAGACACATTTGTGGTAAAGTCAAGAATTTATGAGTCAAACCTTTCTCAAAGGGAAATACTTTTCACTTGCTGCGTTGATTGATTAACACTGGATAGTTCCATAATCACAAACCTTCAGCTTTTGCAGCGTTCATCTCAAATATATGTCCATCAGCTTTGAGTGATTATATCGCCCCTCGCTGGCATGGGTCAAAGGTTGGTGTGGATCATTACATGTGTGAGCACATATGAGTGTAACAAGCAGGAGGCAAAGATCAATGTCTGATCCAGATCAGTCTGTTAAGTCTTAACACAAGATTACGCCCAGTGCGCCTGCTGCGGTGAAAGAGAGCACAGATCTAAATCACCCCAGAGACATGAAACAGGAAATGTGTGGACACTAATGATTCTAGTTATGCAGGCCAAATGTTCAGTCACGTGAGAAACAGACTTAAAAAAACAAAAAAAAACAAAAAAAAAAACACACACCTTTGTGAACATGAACATGTATGCTCAATATGATTGGACTCATTGAAAGTTATCTACTCATCAGACTTAGTAAATTATGCAAAACCAATAAAAACTAGCAATAATGCATGTACTTCACAAATTCATCCTAGTCGAGTTTCACACTGAAGATTCATTTTTACATATAGGGATTTCGAAAAATTCGTATGTAAAAGCAACAATTATAGGTAGGGATGCATGCATATAGTAATTTAATTTCGGATCATATAAAGTGATAATTAAAGATATTTTGAAGCCGATAACCATATTTGATTTTTGATCTCAATGTAAATTTTTTTTGTTTAAAAAAAACAATGATTCTTGTTATAGTCTTTATGTGCTTCAATAATCCAAAAACTATGTAAAATAGATATTAAAAAAAAAAAAAAAAAAAAAAAAAAAAAAAAAAATATATATATATATATATATATATATATATATATATATATATATATAAAATAATTTTAGTATATATGTGCAGTTAAATCGATTAATCGCAATTAATTTAATCTAACATAAGTTTGTTTGTGTTTACATAATAAAATACATAATATAAGTGTATGTATATTATTATATTATAAATATATTACACACACACACAAATATATATATATATAAAATATTTCTTTTTTAGTGCTGTCAAATCTATTAATCACAATTAATCGCATTAACAAAAGTTTTTGTTCACGTAATATATATGTATACACACACACAGAGACATATATATTTAATATATATACAAAAATGTAATAATATACATACACATACATTATGTTTAAACAAACTTTTATGTTAGATGCAATTAATCGCAATTAATCATTTTGACAGCACTAATATATCAGGCTCCGAGTAATAAAATAGAATAAAATAAATTAATTAATACGCTAATAACAAGAGTCACATTTATCTGACGATACAGACGCTTGCTTTTATATCGTGTATTTCTGCAAAGAGCTACTGCAATGTGAAAGAACAAGTGAGGTAATCCTTCTATCTGTGTAATGCTCAGTAGATAGCTTTTGAAAATGATACTTTAATACTGTACTTATCAGCATCTTACAATGCTACTTATCCCTTCTTCCCCTTTGCCTAATTCCCCATGTGTCCAATTAACAAATTAACCACTATGCACCTTGATCTCTGCTTAGGTCTTGAGTGCAGTTAGTGCTGCGACCTCCGCAATCACAGTAATCCCCCTTTACACCCATACTACAGCCGCTTCCCATCCGGCAGTGCAGGGTGAACGTCAGGTGTGCTCCAGCAGATTAGCGCTAATCTGCTTTCTAATGAAAGCTGGGGTATACAGCAGGGGTGGACCACGGGCCTCATACCGCCTTTGAAGTCAGATCAGTGGGGTGGAATAAAAGGCATTCCCACTGATGGAGGAGATCCAGGGGGGCTGGAGCCTGACTCTAGACCTGACTCAAGGGCTGATAAGGCACGTCTGGGATTAGCAGATCCTTTTGCACCCCCTGCAACTCTTAATTTTGCCGTCTCGGTTTGCCTGTCTCCCTCTACCTTGGCTTTTAATTGAATTAATGTTGGAACGGGCGAGTTGTAGAACATCTCAAGATCTTTGATGTGCCCATAAAGGTATTTCTGAATAAAGATTATTTCTTGGATGACATCCAACTTCTTTTATAAAGGTCAGTGAGAGAAAGAAAGGCTAAAGTAGAGAGAGAACATATATGGAGGAGGAGGGAAATATCAGAAAGCCAATGAGTGAAAGCCTAAACAGAGCCGAGAGCTGGCACAGAATGAAGGTCATAATAGTACAAAAACAGAAGGAAACCCAAGACACTACAGAGACCACCGCAACAGAACAGACCCCATAACCAGAAGTATATCACTGGAAATGTAAATTGCAACACTAGCACACCATCTTAAATAACCTTAAACAATCCACCAGAGATTCCAAAGAAAACTCTGAAAAATTCCATCCTCCGTTTTCGTTCCCTACAAAGCGTACTTGTCTTGGATGCAGTGCACACACAGATGTGTGCTGCGTTAATGCACAAATGACTGTATTGCCCATATGCCTCGACCACTCGGTCAGCAGAAGAGGTCAAGCATCACATCTGCCACCTAAAAGAGTCATCTCATTCACCTTCATGCATTTCTAAAATTAAATTGCCCTCAGCTGTTCTGTGCAATTTTTTTTTTTTTAACTTTTTCTTCCTCCTAAAAACACTCCTAACTTACCTACAACTTTTCAAGGAACAGTTCAGCAAAAAAAAAAAAAAAAATAAATAAGTTCTGTTATTATTTACTCATTTCATGGTATTCCAAACCCATAAGCTGTTATTCATTCTGTGGACAAAAAAAGAAGAATTTTGAAGAAACTAAGCTGCTTTTTCAATACAAGTAGTTTTTGGTGACCTTGGGCTGTCAAGCTCAAAAGAATGCTATAAAAGCACAATAAAGAAGTCTAAATTATTATTTTTTCCCCAAGTCTTCGGAAATCATTTTTTGTGATGAATAGATCAAAATTTTAGTCATTGGTCTCTCTCAAATCAGAGTATTTATGAAACTCAGTATTCATCTCTCAAATCAAATATTGCACATACTGTAATGTATGGTTTGACAAAGTTTGGTCATAGTACAGCAAATGTTGTAGACATGTTTCTTTTGATTTTTCAAATTTCTCCTTGAATTTGTTCAATGGGAAAATGACATACAAAAAAAAAAAAAAAAATAGCATGCAGGTTTGAAACGACATGAGGGTGAGTAAACAATGACAGAATTTTCATGTTGGGATGAACTCTCCCATTAACTTGAGGGATTCCAAAGCCCCAGTTCAGGGTTGATTCCTCAAACAAGACAGAAGGACAGATAAAGCAAAATATAGGGAGCTATCAGAGCTCAGCCAAAGACATCAAGAGCCTCTCCAATGTCCTTCCACTCCACCAATGGCATTCTTGGTTTCTGTGTTTTCCTTCACATTTAAAATCTTCAATCCTCACGCTCCTGTACACAGTAAATTACAATCTTTGTACAGAAATAGAACAGGATGGATGCTATGGACTCGTTCTCGGAAATCAGAAGTGCTGGTCTGAGCAGAGCTGGATTGAGGGCACAGTGGAAAAACATGTAAGAAAAACCAGCTGACTTAAGTTTCATGTCAATCAGAGAAGAAACTGTCCATGAACAAGCCGAAGCCAGCTACAGTAAAAGAGTAAAAATATTACCTGACCTGAGGCATATACTTACTTCTAAAAGAACTAAGATTTTATTTCAAGAGAGGACAGAAATAAACTTTTTATACAATATATACTGCACATCAGGGATTCTATTTTTTTTCTTCTGTTTTTAACTTCACATCATCTTAAAATTGCAGTACTCAATCTTAGAATTGGAGTTTGACATTATTTGTCTTTGATTTGGTACAACAAATTGATTTGCTGTTGTGGCACTTAAAGCAGTGGATCTTTACCTTTTTGACTTCAAGTAATGGCTGCTGAATATTCATATATTTATATAATTCATATATACAGTCAACTATACTGGCCCATCACTAATACATTACACTGACTACAAAAAATGATGAAGAGAAAGAGAGAGAAAAATGAGCAAGTTCATCTGAGTCTACCATGGCAGCAGATGGCTCGGACGGAGTGAGTTCATTATCTTCACTATGTGCACCACTAGGCCTCTTATTCGATCTCTTCTCACTACATACAAATACAGTCTCACATCTTCTATCCTGCTGATTCCTCTTGTTCTGCGGCCGTTTGCCTGGAGCTTTGAAACTCCTCTGAAGTTTGCAGGGTCGTTTGTTCGCCCCATGAATTGTTATTTTCACCCTCAAGTTCTTTGAGTTCTCCTCCTAATAAACCCAACCCAATCCATCATAATTCTATGCAAAGCTTCAGACATGTCCTCTCTATCCAGAGTACTGGAAGTTCAGCGCCACATCTAGAGAAGCATGCAAGCAGGAAGTCCACATGCTGCCTGACACGCATGTCACTCATGCACTCTCCCATCAACCCCTACTCTCTGAGAAAACAAGACCAGTTCCAAAAACTACTGCTCAGCTGCCACTAGTTATCTTACATCATTGGAGCCCTTGCTCGGCCATTTTATTTCTTTAACCATAATTTTCACTGTCACGGCCCAGACCAAACATTATAAACACAATTAGGTGAGGTGACCGTCTGTTCAGTTTTTACTCTGTGAGGATGTTTATGCCAAACTGGTTGACCGTGACTATTCTCAGAACATTTAGTTAAACAAATATAATCTAAAAAGTCTCTAAATACTGTGGAGTGAGTTGCCTCATTTGAGGAAACTTGCAAGGGTTGACTGCCTTAAATTCTACACTAATAACAAAAATAAATATGTTGGTACGATGGAACAAAAATAAAAAAATCACAGCAATTAATGAAGCATTTTTGGTCTGGAATAGACGCATTTTGGTTTGGAAAGCAAAATAAGTCTGGGTGAGGCGTGATAGTTTTGTGGCATTAAGACGTTGGTAAACAGGAAAACGTCCTTTCTAATCCAAGATTCAAATATTAAGTTCCAAGTGGCTCATTGATGTGGGTGGTTTCATCCATAAAACTATACATTTAAAGAAATTAAGAAAGTTGGCAGGATTTTACTAAACTACCCATAACAAACTGCTAGTTGTAGCTAATTACAAAACTAAAACTAATAAAGCAGAAAAATAGACAAAGAGGTAGAACTGTCCTGAAGCTTACAGTGACCTCACCAAGTAGGACACGATTTTGGATCAACATCTTTGTTGGTCCTGGAACCACATTATTCAATTTAGACTTTAGGGTTAGGTTTTATGGTTGGGGTTAGGGTTAAGGCTGAGGTTTGGGCTTCTTATCAACCTATCATTTGGTATAAAGAGTAGTTATTGGTTATGGTTAGGACTATGTTTGTTTGACAGCAATGTAGTTCCAGAACCAACAAAAGATGTTGATCCAGGAGCACATCCTACTTGGCAAAATCAACTTTCCTAAAATACCATTTAACACTATTGGAGAAAGCAAGATTGGATTATATGGTCAAAATCAACATGAAATGGCATTCAAACTCCATTCTACTTCCACAGTGTAATTTTTTTAATAGAAAAATATTCAAAGAGAGAGAGACAGACTAATAGATGGATCAACAGATAGATTAATGGATAGGTAGATAAATAAAAGAATGGGACTTGATTTTATCCAATGGAAATTGAGTGAACTGTGAAAGTGGTCTACAAGATTGCTGTAGCGAAGGAGTTGGTGGCAGCCGAAAAGGAAAATGGTTTCAAAGGCGGATTCAAGATGAAAAATGTTCATAAAAGGCATCTAAATAAAATAAATAAAATGAAATGTATTGCTCAGATCTGATTTTTTTCTATAGCCGTTCACATTGTTGCTTTAAATGTGGCCAATATCAGATTCCAGTGTGAACAGATCACGGTCCTGGACTGACCCGCATACGCAAAAGAATGATAAAAAGGCATCACGCAGCACACCGTCATAAGGAATTAAACATGGAGGACATTAAAGTACGCAATTACGAGTTTATTTATAGTGTGATCTGATCTTACTTGTATATAGAGCTGTCACTGTAATACTTATGAGTTCTGACACATCAATGTCCTGATTCGCAACTGTCTTGGTAAGTTCAGGTATGTAAACTCTGACTCCCATGAGCACAGAATTGTGATGAATGTTGATCTAGAGTGAAATAAAAGTCTTGGTAAAAGTCAAAAATTCTGGTTTGACTGTTCAGACTGAGGTCGCATTGCAAAACATCCGACCTGTATCGGATTTAGGACCACATATGGAAGTGGCCCAAATTGGAATTGAAAAGATCAGATTCCATGTGGTTTGTGCTGTTCACATTGTCATGAGAAAAACAGATCTGAGTCACATATGGGCAAAAACAAAACTTAGGATTTGGGTCACATTTACCTGCAGTCTGAACCAAGCCTAAGTCTCACTCAATCTCACCACCTTCCTGTCTTTCTCCTGTCCACCTCCAGACAGCAGAATGTTTTTTTTTTTTTTTTTTTTTTGTCCTCCCTGTTCTGAAGGCCTCTTATCTCTCTTGCTTCCCAGCCAAGCATGTCTTCCCAGGTAGCGTCTGGTTGAGATAACGTTAGCCAGGCAGTGAGCGCGTGTGCAGCTGCATGAGGAGACGAGGGTCTCTGAGTCTGAGGTTAAGTGCTCAGCATAATGCACCTCGTGACCTGTTGCTCGCCGGTCTCAGACTCACACAACTAGTGCTTTCACTCTCTCTCTCTTTTGGCCCTAGAAACAAGAAGCGCACTTACCCTCTCAAAGCCATGACTAAAAGGCCTGCTCTCGTTCTTTTATCCCTCAAATCCTGACACATCGTTTTCATTGAGTCCAAGCATTCCCCTGACGATTTACCTCCACCGTATCACTTTGACGGCAATTACAAAAAAAAAAAAAAAACCCTGGGAAGCTGCTTTTTAACTGACGATTAGGCAAACGAGATGGTCAACACAGGTTAAGGATCTATTATGGCTATGCCAGTGGTGGTCGGGAAAGATTACAAGTGGTTAAATGGCTCCTTTCTGCAAAAAGCAGAGGAACAGAGAGAATTGATGGTATCAACTCACGTCCGCAAAGGAGCTTTGTTTGCCTGACAGCAGGATTACAAGATAGTGGAGAGGTGGGAGGGAAAGCTTAGCTCTCGATGTTTCAAAAGATATAACTGCTCAAGGGTTTGTCAAAACAACATAATCCAGGGTACATTACACATCTGCAGGGTGAATAAAGTGCAACAGAAACTCAATGGCTACTTACATGGAGGATTGCACACTTTATAGGTGAGAAGATTCAGATTTCAAGTCTTACCTGGGGAGAGAAAAACAGAAAGAGAGACGAAAAAAGAGATTAATAAACAAATGACGATGCATTTTGTATCACGGCACTGTTAAATGCTTGATTCTAATTGGCTGTCAAAGTTCCAAGTCTGTTGTCAGCACAAATATGACATTACATCACTCTAAAACCTCAATATGTCCTCAATATTAGAATGCAATATTTCACTTAGATTAAAATGTACATTAAGATAAGAAAAACAGAAATATATATCATGTAAAGTAACTTTACTACTACATTCTGGCAAACAGAAAAGAGTAATTCAAAAAAATATACCTATTTTATTACATAGATAAGGTTTTGAGTTCAGCAGGGTCACACATACTCTAGTAAGTTTTACAGTTTACAGAAAAAAATGTCTTCTGCATTTAATACACAAAAAAATGCTGGGTTGTTTCAAACCACGCTCGTTTCAAATATGGACAAACCCAACCATTGGTTTAAATTTATAAATAAATGTTTGACCCAAACATGGGTTGAAACAACCCAGCATTTTTTATAGTGTGCAAAATATGAATATTTTAATTTGAAATCATCTCATAGTCTCAATTCATTCATTCATTGAAGCGAAAGCTAGATTTGTCAGTATTTATGAAGAATATTTGACATAATACATTTACGTATATTTGTTTTGTTAAAAAAAACTCCAAACCCTAAGGGTTAGGAGTTTCTTTTAAAAAACTAGACTTAAGCGTGTGCAATAATAATAGCGAATCTTGCCTTAGCAAAAGCACTAACAATAGCACTTTTCTCTTGATGAAGTTTGACTGTAAAGCATTAGTGTGCTGCAGTATTTGGAGGGTCTGTTTTTATGCTGGTGTTAAATGCACGCTTGTTGGCAGTACAGCAGGGGGCTGGAAGAGTATGAAGGGCACAGTGTTTGCCTTATTTGGGGATGACTGGCTGTGTTTAATGAAGGACACTGGCCTTTACAGAGCTGGCCGAGGGAAACTTCACAGAAAGGTATGCGAATACACACAGAGGTTTTCAGGTTTTCTATTTGTCAATTGTAAATCTTACACTGAAATTCCTACTTGCTCTTTGCTTGCTCTCACAGCACAATATAAAATATACATGCTGTGCAAAATCCCACAGGAAAGGAAAAACAAAAATCTCAAGTGATCTCTTTAATGTTCCAACTATTTCTCAGGTGACATTTAGAGCAAACAGCAGCTTTGCTCAAGTATCCTGCTACTCAGATGTGAGAAAAAGACCCTTTAAAGCTTCAGAGGAGATCTCAAACTGTGCTCAGATTTGTCAAGTCTGTAAAAGCCAGATATTCCTAATTATATACTTCATATATAAAAGACCAAATTATCTGACTGTCTATGCTGTCTACATTTAATTTCTAGCTCTATACTCTTACTTCACGTTAACAATTGCCTTAACTGTGCATATTTTTATTTCTCTTAAAGAATTTAGAAGAAACATCTGAGGTTACAAAAACAATTCCAAAGTCTCTTTAGTCTTGGAAGAGCAACATCTGAGCCACAAAACTTTGCTCTGGGAATGTTCAACAACACGCAATGTAGAATCTTATATTAATTTGCAGATCTACTATTAGCATTCCAGTCTACACACTCACACCGAGGCAGGTGACTGCACATGTAATGGAGTGTGTCAGCAGATGTCACATTAACAGCTAACTCTATGAGGACGATAAAGGCACTGGAACACTCTTGGTTCGGGTCAATGCGGTGACTGCAGATTACTATTGAGCTTTTTGTTTAACAGACATTACGTCACCAGTACTCTCAAACCGCTGTGTCCTCTGTTAATAAAATATAGTTTTTCCAAAGTCAAATAATGCACAAAGAGAATGTGTAGGATTTTTTTTTTCTTTTTTTTTTGGTGAAGTGTTCAATTGCAACACCAAAAGTAATTTTTAAAACATTTTTAAGAAGAGAAAGGGGACAATTTCAAGGCTGTTGAATCTCCAGATAACAGGAGGAAAAACATAAAACCTGAGAATAGTAAACAAATAGTGCCCAGTAAATGTTACATTTCATCAAGCTCACTTTTATGGATACATGTCTCACTCCCTACTACTACTACGCATGCCCCAGTGACTGATGTTTTAACAACAGGGTTCTGTTTTAATCACTGCCGTCATCTTCAAAGACAGATTAGGGGTCTCGTAATGAAGAGGCAGAGACAGAGAGAGAGAGAGAAAGAGACGGAGACAGAGACAAAGACAGATAGAAATGCTGATGAGCAGTTCATGTTCTCTAGTTATACTATGACTGAACTGAATGAACTCTGCATTTCCACACACGAGTAAAATAGTAATTGACTGTTGAAGTACTGAAAAATGTAATGTAGCCTAGTAATTCAATATTACTTATGATTACTGGATAATGGATATATTTGAATCAAAATTTGATTTAACTAGAAACATGTACATCCTACAGGAAATAAATTCACTATAATATAACATATGCACAATAATATTCCAAAATAATATTTATATATATATATATATATATATATATATATATATATATATATATATATATATATATATATATATATATATATATATATATATATATATATATTATTTTTTTTTTTTATATATAATAATAATAATAAAATATATGCTTTTTAAAAATGTTTTTTAATCACTTTAAAAAAATAGCACTAATAAAAGTCCAATCCAAATATTGAGTAAAACATAAGTAGAAAAATATATATCCATTATAGAAATATAATAAAATATAACACAATATAACAAGCAAAAAAAAAAAAAAAAAAAAATCAGTTTATATAAGTAAACAGAAGACATGGCGATATACGGTAATATGATACATCACGATAATGAACATGCATGGTATTGTTTCCGTGGGCACTCCAAAATACTGTAAATAATTCTTTATTACAAATTATTTCAATTTTAAGTGCATTTTAAGAATACTTTTCCATTAACCAGTTAAAATGTATGGTGCGTCAAACAGGCATGATGAAAACAACCCTAACACGGATGTTCAGCATGGCGGAACGAGTGAAGGAGACGCGCTGAATGAAAACGCACTTTCACTCTCTGACAGCAGATGACACTGATAGAACAGCAGAAATGCAGCAGTTACCTTGGTAACCCCGTAAACAAAGGAGCTGCGCTACTTTCTGTTTCTGAACAGTATTTAAATATTCCAAACAGCCATACAGATATTCGTATTCACTGTGGTGTTCATCACAGCACATATATAGTAAACAGAAATTAGAAAATGGAATGTATTTATTCTGAGAATAAAAATGAGAACTTCAACCCCATTCCTCTTCTCAGACCTGTTGGCCTGCTGTAATATTACACAAAGCAACATACCATAAGACTATAGAAATGTACAGAGTCACACAGTGAGCTGAGAGTGTAATGGAGACATGCACCGCTGGCGCGCCATGTCTGTCCACGGGTTTAAATTTAGCCTGGATCACTCTATCTCAGACATTTGAAAGGAGTATTATCATCTCCACCGGACGAGACGCTACTGGACAAATTATACTTCGAACATTGCCTCTGCAAAGTGAAGAAATCCAGTTATTATGTCTAGACATGAAGTGAACATTTTGAATGGCAAAGAAAGCCTCAACTAAATTTAAAAAATGGTGTATAATCATGCCAAGATGCCTGCCAAGTGATAACGTCTTTTTACATGAGAAATCCATGTCAGTTTAAACAATAGTGTCTCCCAGCCTTTATGAGATTTGTGTTTTACATCAAAGTACACTCTCCGGAGTGTTTGTTTACTAGCCATTTCTCATTTCCTGCGGCACCTTCCTGTTGTCAGTGTGCCGCTATCTCTTCTATAATTGTACGTTATTATATAGACGAGATAAAGGTGAGTGAAGTAGTGACGCTGCCTCTTGCGTAAACATTTGGATGTGATTTTTGCCTCTTATCTAACCTTTGCTGGTTGCTCTCTTTTCACTCTCTCTCATGGTCTCGCAGCATGCGAGCGTGTGTGTTTTGGAGCGCAGAGGGGGCCTGGCTCTAGCCTGGTCTTAACAGACTGAGTGGAGTCATTGCAGCTGTTTCGGCCCGGCCACAAAGGGGAGCATTTAATTGGTACTGAATGTAGGGACAGAGGCTTTCAATTTGGTCAGGGCTGTAGAGACACGCACTCTGCTTGCTGTGTGTGCGTGTTTTGTTTTGTTACGTTTGTCCTACCTTCTCACATAACACACTACAACCCCCCACAAAGCCTTGAGAGCCCCCCACCCCCCACATACAACAAGCTATAGCACAGACATGCACAACAAAACAGAAACAGTTTCAACCGGTGCAGAGGTTAATAATTGCGCTGCATGCATTAGGGTTTGTAAAATGAGGGCTGTTAAAGTAAAACTGGACAGGACA
Organism: Megalobrama amblycephala; assembly: GCF_018812025.1. NCBI lineage: Eukaryota > Metazoa > Chordata > Actinopteri > Cypriniformes > Xenocyprididae > Megalobrama > Megalobrama amblycephala. The sequence continues at coordinate 4,902,113 of NC_063051.1, forward strand.
GCTGCACATCCAACGACTGTTTCTGATTTTCTATCCATTCAAAATATCTTTGTTTTGACTGTTCTTTGGGATTGGGAATGTGGTCTGCCAATAGTTTTACAAGGTTTCATTGTCTATTTATAAATAGACATAATAGTGTAATCATTCAGTCGGGGGGCGTTAAATGGATAATGTGAGGTTATATTAACCCCCCACCCCCCCATGACATTTCTCTTTTTAAACCCAACTCTCGGAAAACAATGGAAAACTTTTCATTAATATGACACAGAAAGGCTGGTGTAATTTTCTGATTCGGTAACATCGTCAAACATCATATGGAGTTAATTTGAGGCTGTGCTGTAGGTAAGTGAAGAAGAGATACTCAGTGATGTGATAAAAGTCTTTTTAGGAGCTCAGCGGCCTGTAAGTAGCAAACAAACAACACTAAACATATCTTACAAGTCTTTTTCTCTTTCATTCCCTTAAATGCGGGACTGTTTGAAATCGGTTTGTTTCAATGACCCCTCCATTTGAGAAAGTAAGAGAAACATAGATACTTACAATTCCAATAATACACCCACAGTGTGGGGCACTGACAGACAACTATAAACTGGGACCATTTTTATGGTCCTGCAAACACAGAGGTGGTCATTTTTCCTAGCCAGAGGCTGAAAGGGGGCCACTGGTATGCTAACTGCAGTTTGCAATGCAAAAAAAGGCAAAAAATAATCAGATTTGCTATAACATTCTTACTGGTGCAAATCAGGATAAAGCATATATCTGTAAACCTGGAGAGAGTGTTGGGGAAAGTTACTTTTGCATTACAATATTGCGTTAGTCCCTAAAAAAGTAACTAATTGCGTTACTTTTTTTGCGTATTAGTATGACTGAATTAGATCATTGAAGGTCAGCAGCAAAGACAACATTAAATAGAGATTAAATAGATTTCAATTCACTGTTTTTATTCATTTTGAGGAATACTGAATGTTTTCGTGCAAGTGAGATGAGTAAATACATGTTCACATTTAGTCTAGAACTACAATAACCATCATGTTCACACAGCGCACACAACACCTCTTCACTTTATTTCTCTCAACATGGGGACAGGAGAGCTGTCAGTCAATAAATGTGAAAAAGTAACTTGCGTTACTTATTTGAAAAAGTAACTTCGATATTTTGATGTAAATTGAAAAAGTAATGCATTACTTTACTAGTTACTTGAAAAAGTAATCTGATTACGTAACTCAACTTACTTGTAATGCGTTACCCCCAACACTGCCTGGAGAAAGCTATCATTTAGCATTCACTTTCATTTCAATGGATGAACAAAGAACAACTCAGACGAAATCTGTCATATATGTTTATAGAAACCACATAACTTTGAGCCATCTGATTAGTAAAAAGTGTAAGCTTAAGACGCTCCTATGCTTACATAAGTAACAGCCAACACTGCCTTAACAATGAGGTAAGTATACTAGGAGAATGAAAACATTACAGTGTTTTTAGGTTATGGTGAATATTTGTTAGTGAACTGTGTTTTCCTTTGGGTCCTCTATCTAAATAACGGAGGGCATCAAGACAGCTGCCGGCAGAGAACGAGGAAAGATCTCACATGGCTTAACAGCCGATGTTCAAAAAACAAGAGCGTGAAACCGCAAAGCCTCCAGCTAACGTTTGCACCGCTTTATTTTCGAATTGCATCTGGAGATGTTTAAATGTTATTAAAATGTGTGCAGTGTGAGGACAGATCAGGTTACGTTCAAAAAAACAAAAAAAAAAAAAAAAAAAAACCTGGTGAGAGAGTACTGGGGATGCTGTTTCTTTCAAACGAATGAGAAAAACGGAGGTGGGTGAGGAGGAGACAGCGATGAAAAAGAGGAAAGGGAGAAAGAGAAAACGAGGGGTGAAGACTCTGACAGGAGTTCTCTGTGAGTGTCTCTGCGTGGCTCACGCCAAGAAAAACAAGGCTCGAGCAAGGTTGGGAATCTGATTTCAGCCGAGAGCTGTGGCAGGAAACGCTGTTCCTCCGGGGGGAGGGGTGCAGATCCACAGCCATGGAGCTCTCCCAAAATCTTTTCTCCCCAAAACACCTCTGATTCTTCCTCTCTCAAAAGCTTCTATGTATCTCCTTCATTCCCATTTTCTCCAGGTCAGGACCACAGTTTATCATCCGGTCTCTGTATCTTCTCAGACTTTCCAGGTCTAGGGTTCAGGCCAAAAAAGCTTTGTCTAGGAGGTATCACATTTCACACTTGCGCTTGCTTACAGGGTGAAGGGCAATGAAAACCAGGTCCCACATGTCACAAGAAGGTCGTATTAGTTAAATCTAGCATTGCTAGCAAAGGGCCACTATCTCCATCTGGATCACATAACCAGCACAGTTGACGACAGAAGGAAGGGTTAGAAATTATCAAACTGCTCTTATGGATACAAGCGAGCTAGATTCACACACTGGCTAAAGAAGCAATCTCAAAAGGATGTCCGCTTTTTGTGGTCTAAATGTGGTCATAATGATGCCAGATGTGGCCAATCAAGACCGTGGACTGCTGTGGCACAGCATTCAGCTGCAAATACAGCTGTGCTGATCCTTCTTATTTTCCCCCCCTGACTCCTCCCTCCATCTCTTCCGTTCAATCCTTGCCTTCTCTTCTGGTCTGTCCAAGAAGTGATTTAACAAAATATCTTATTCTGACAATGGATTTGGGTAAAATGCGGCCATTATGGTGACTTATGTGCACTTTGGAGCTGCAGATTTGGTGGGGAGGGATCATGCTGATCTCTTTTGCAGAATACAGGGAAACAGAGCTATAAAACTAACCTGTCTCTGATTAGCACCATTCCAAAGCAGGACACAGGACCTAAAAACAGTGTGACATTGATGAGGTGAAGAAGACATCCGTCCAAAAGGAAACGGATCAAATGTCCCCAGAAAGAATCCTGTTGACACTTGTAAATATTTCGTCGCACAGCATATCATGGATAATATTCACTTCTGGAATACTGGAAAGAGACAAGACAAAGGACAGAATGTATGTGGATCCAATGTCCAGCACATTTGGTCCAGATGCATTGTGTCCATTGGCTGGTCTTTCAAGCTTTTAAAGAGGTACGATACATAGTAGTTTAGGTAGGCAACACCATGAATAAAAGATAATCTCCATCACTATAATTAAATAGCTTTTCAAAGTCAAGTCACCTTTATTTATATAACGCTTTATACAATACAGATTGTTTCAAAGCAGCTTTACAGAGACCACCTAACTACTTTTACAATGAAAAACTGTCTTCCTTGCCTCTACACTCTTTTTAAAAAATGTGCAATAATTTGTCACTGGGGTAATACCCTCAAAGGGACATCTTTGCACCTTATCTTATTTACCCCTAAGAGGTACATGGTAGACTTTAAGGATACATTTTACTACTCTAGGGGTACTAATATGAACCTTGTAGGGGTAGATAAGGTACAAATTGGCCCCTCAAGGGTATTGCCACAGTGACAAGCTGTTGTATCTCTAAAGTTCTTCAATTTTTGCAACTTTTTTGATAGTGTAAGATAATGTCTTTTGCAGAAAACTCTCAGTCCGAGACATTTCTCACATTTTTTTCCCATGAGAGCCAATGCACTTATACAGGGGCCGCACAAGAGTCTCTCTGTTCGCGGCCTCTGTAAGGAGCTAGGGTCTGCTAGGCTCCAAGCTAGCATGAATGTGGACATTTAAAAAAAAAAAAAAATCTTCACAGACTTGGCCATAATTAAAACCCCATGTCACAAGCAGCAGGCTGGGGGTTTGCAGCAGCCCGTCGCTGGTGAGGAACACATGCTGTAAACAAACACAAGAACCGGAGTCAAAAAGCCATTGAGCCAGGGTCTGCTAACCACAGAATGAAGCTAAGGGTTCAGAAAAGTGACAGATGCAACATGTTGATGCTCTGCTTTTCGCATTATACCGTTGATAAGCCCTTCCCAGAAGATTGCGCTTTTGTAAACTTTCCGAAAACAGCTGTAAGCATGTGTGCAGATGCATTCCAATTCAAAGCGACTGGATTCACTAGAACAACAGGATGGCGATTTGTTAGACATGTCAGAAGCACAGGCCCAGCTAAGACATGCCAGTAACCGAGGTTGGCTAATAATAAAATCTGTTAATGAGCAGTCAGCAGGCTTCTCAGATGTTCACGAGCATCAGCCATGCCAAAAGACTGAACCGTGTCATTGGTGGTTATCAGCATAAATCTACAAAGTAAGGCATGCATGAGGATAATATTACACAGCGTGCCAGTGTGCCCTCTTCAAACGTATTGGCTTTCTAGTGTTGGTGACTGCTACTGGGAGAAGGTAGAGTAGCTTGTTTCTCATGACAAGACCTGAAGCCTGATAAATTACACATCTCAGAAGTCAGAACCTTAATATGTTAATGTAGATGAAATAGCGCACATGCCAGCTGGGATATCAAAGCACATGACGGCACTCAGAAATCTAGTGCAAAGGATCAAAGGTTTGATCGAACAAATATCGAGCTCTGTTTGAACACGGATACTCATGAGAACTGAGCCTAGCAAACTAGCCTTATATCCACACATCAAACCATAGTAAATCTCTTTTAGATTTAACAGGATATTGACCTGTAGACCAAAAAGATGTTCTAGTAGTTCACAGAAATTACACATCTAAGAAACAGATAAATTTGATGTTTTGAAAGATTGAAACACTCCTTTTTTGGGTTGACTATTCATGTCAAGACTAGAAAGCGACAAATTAACTGTCTGTCATCCATTTACTATGGACGTTGCTACAGTGGGGGGTTCGAATGTTTGAAATGCAGCAGCTACAAGAGAAAACGCAAAGGAAGAAACGTCAGTGTCTGTAGAACATTGACCTCTGGGCCCACCTTGTAACCTCAGTTCAAATGTCATCTCTATTCAAACATCCCATGAACATGACAGTCCAAGAAACCAGGCCTTGTTCAGGCAGGCAACAAAAAAATCTGTTGAGTGTACATGTAGTCTGAACAGGGGGGAAAATATTTGATTTTCACTAGGCCAATCCAATGTTCTTCCATCCTGGTTCACAGAAGTTAATATATTTAATCTAATAAAGTATCTATATCAAAATAGATGGCAATTCAAACATCCATCCATCCATCCATCCACCTATTTATCTATTCATCCATCAATCTCTCTATTGCCTATTAATCATCAAAACTTCAGTATCTTTTTTTTTTTTCTTCATATTTCTGCAAACAAGACTTTGTCAAGCCAGCATTCATAGTAAGTAGGGATGCACCGAATATTCGGCCACCGAAAATTTTCGGCCGAAAATGGCCCAAAAGTGCATTTTCGGTTTTCGGACGAAATACTTTTATCACCGAAACAATACGGCCGAAATGTTGTGATGATGCAAACAGAAACCGCGAGATCAGCTCCTCTGATGCATCTGTAGCGGACGTTATTCCTTTAATCGCAGCACTAAAGCGTCTCCTAAGCGAAGTGGTTGAGACGGACCATGGAGTGAAAACAATGAAAAGTACACTCTTAGAGTCGGTCAGCACACGTTTCACTGAGATCTATTCGGATCCTCTGCACTTCATCGCGACTGTACTTGATCCGCGTTATAAAGACCATTACTTTGATGCGGAAATAAAGCAGCGCGCACGAGAAATGATCCAGGCCGCGATGGATGCGGAGAACCCGTGTGGAGACAGAGACGGAGCAGCGCCCAGCGCAGGAGAAGGAGATCAGAGTGCAGTAAAAAAAAAGACTTGTCTCTCTGCACCAGATGAGGGGCATGCACCCTTGTTGTTTGATATGTTCAGTGAAATCCCGCAAGAAATATTTACTAAAATGTTTAACTTGACCCCACTCATGTGTACATTAAATAATAATGTACAGGACATTATTATTTAATGTACACATGAGTGGGGTCAAGTTAAACATTTTAGTTTGAATTTTATTTTATACTGTGCATTGTTGCAATGTGCTAAATAAATATTTGCATAATTTGTAATTGATTTATTCTTTGAAACTTTAATATTAATTTATGCAATTGCAATGCCTTGATTTTAGTAAAGTTAGTACACAGTCATTAACATAAATGCAGTGGTATTAATAATTGGCATAATTTCTTTCGGTGTTTCGGTTTTCAGCCTTGGTTTCCTTTTTTCGTTTTTCGGTTTCGGCCAAGAATTTTCATTTCGGTGCATCCCTAATAGTAAGGCTTGCCAAACTTTGCTTTTCTAGTTAAAATGAGTCAAAATGTTTTCAAATTTCAATTTTCATTTTAATTCTACTGAACTGGAATTTAAAAGGTATTCTCAGTTAAATTCTTAATGGCTCACAAGCCTGGATTTCAGATTTCCGTATTCTCCTCATGATGGTGCAACATGCCTTGCTGAAGTCTCACACATGATGAACCTTATGACAACAAATGTGGAACGTGCTAGCAAAAGTGACTAAAAGTGACAAAAACAAAGTGACTCTGATTTAGAGAGAAAAAAAAAAAAAAGTCACCAGATTTCCCCTGCAGCTGTAAACTCAACGAAATGGACTGCAAGTGTCCATGAATGTAGGTCAAGAAACAGAGCAACAATAACACAAAAGAACGCAAACACAAAAGTGATTTCATGGATAATACGCAACACATCTTCTGACCTAAGTTAGGTTTAGATAGCATGAAATTCATATAAAACAAGTGCTGGGTGGGGTGGTCAGTCAGTTTCTAGGTGTCCAAGATGACTTACCTTCAAACACAGAGGCCACCCACCAGAAAAAGCTTAAAACTAGCCTGGAATAAATGATGTTAATGTACCTACAGCAAAGCCAAAAATAAGATCATCTGCTTCTCCTATTAAAAATGACTCGGCAAAGAGCTGTCTTCGCTCCAGCTGGACGTAAACTTGTGCGGTCATAACTCAGGCCTTCCACTGAGCCTGGCAAAGTCAGACCACATGAGATGTCAACTCAGCAGATATGTAAATCAAAAGAGTGAAAATCATTAAATGAGAGGAAAAAAAAAAGTCTGAATATTTCATTTACATGTTATGTTTTCAGTCCATGCTGTGACTGCCGGCAACAGATGGAGCGGAGGCTGGTCTGCTAATGAAATTAAAAGCAGTAATCTGTGCGTGTGAAGTAGTCGATGCTTCATGTTCTTTTCCTCACACTGACGGCTGGGCTGTTCATTAAGATTTATGGGTTCCTGAGGGGGGAATGGGTGAACTTTTGCGTGACTCTAAATCATGACTGAAACAGTGAGTTGCTAATTGGGAAAACAGAAATGGATGTTATTTTTCTTAACTGTGTACAGCTTTGTGGTCACTAATGTAGGCTGAAGGTCCCAAACATTATGCCAAATGCGGAGGAATTGCGTATTGAAGATGACTGGACTATTCTCATCTGGACCATTAACAGAGCCAAATAACAGTGAGATAAATAAACACAATAGACTTAAAAAAGGAAAGATATTAAAAGTTAGACTTAAAAATAAATAAATAAACAAACAGTTTTTAATGTGCATCTAGAAAGTCATTCGGTAAATATGTGCATGTACTCTTAGTGAATATTTTTATTTATTTATTTTTCATTTTCTTCAAATCTTGGAATTTTCATCCAGAATATTTAATGGGATATCCCAAAATTCACATAAAAATATGTGGACTGAAACTCATTTTTTTAAACAAAAATGATAAGTGCATACTTAGAGAAAATATTGTCTAAAACACAAGACACAAGGAAACTCACAAACTCACAAATAAAAACATGTGGGCAACTTCTAGGCCTACTTTAGGGCTGAGCCAACATGGAAATCACACTTTTCCAGTTCAAGTACTTTATAGTGTCTTGCAGTCTTCTGTGTGACTTACAGCCACTTGCCTGGGTCCCACCTCCAGCACTAAGTGAGCAGCATGTGTTGGTAATTTGCAGGCAGTTGATGTTGATTAGTGCAGGCATGACATCTCTGGACCTCAGCTGTTATTGTGTACAAGGAGAGAAGCCCCTCTCAATTAGCTGCAGCATGTTAGCAAATCAGAGTTTACAAGACCTCTAGGAACACCTAAGTCTTTGGCGAGAATAATGGGGGTAGAGAATTTCAATAAACTCGAAGAATCTGAAAGTCCAGGATCTTCAGAAAAGAAGCTGCTGGTGGTGGTCTACAACTAAAATAAATAAATATTTCACAAAAATATTTAAATAATCATAAAATTATTATATCAGATGATATTAAATTATACGTAGAACTGAAATTGATCATTATCAGTATCTCATAAACTTCACTAATATCTGCAAAATCATGAAGCTGAAAGAGTGACTGATTTTTTCCCCTCCTATGTCTGATTCTCATGTTGTTTTCATTGCTCTAGGCTGAAACCCTTTGAAAGTGAATGAGGTTTGATTCCTAAGAGAGATAGACAGTCTACATGAAAGCTCAGTTCCCACTCCCACTGTTTAGATGTGATAACGTCACATTAAGTAATTTGGAGCCGAACCCCTCAGCTTTGTAAATGTAGGGTGATGCATAATCCTTCGTTTTTTGCTCTATTTGCATGAAGATAAGATCCTGATTTAATAAACCGGACTTGACATGTTGAGCGCTTATGTGGAAGCTTTACGCTTGATGGCTCGAAACATTTCCGTTTGCTTTATTTTCCATCCAGCTGTTTGCGTGAGTGTGCTTTTGCAGCAAGGCTCATGAGAACCTGCATTTGTGGCAGAACATCAAACGGACTTGCTACGTCCCATTGGGGCCAGGCTTGCCTCTGAAGTGGACCCAGCCCCACTAGGCTTTCCCTTCCCCTCAAACCACTTCCTCTTTTGCTTGGAGAACCTCTGCCCAGTCCATAGGGACAAGACTCAATGACATCTCCATCCCTATTGCTCCAAGACTTTGCCTTACATCAGTAACATTCAGCCTTTCTCCTTGTTCCAAGTCTTTGTGACCAGCTCACGGCTGGAATATGAGTAAGACTCGTGGGTCAACAAGTTACCCCTTCATTCCCCAACCTCCCTCCCTCCCTCAGTCACTGGCACTCAGACCTCTTCTGATAGACAGATAGCGTGAAGGTCATCCTCAGAGAACAGAGGCTCCGGGCAAGAATGCAAAGCATGACCCCTTTTTGAGCTGTCGGACAGAAAGGCTATCTGTGAATCAACACATGGCTGGCACAAGGGCCTATGTGTCTGACCTGTCATGCATCTGAGCTGCCGAAGACATCTGATGTGGTGTAAGGGGCCCACTATCTATCTTCCACAGAGTTTTCAGTTAGGGACTTGTGATGCAAGTCTTATTTTCCACAGTTTGGTCTGAGCCATTTATGTAAGCAAACTTTCGCAACCTTTATTCTAACCAAAGGCAATAAACAATAATAAATCCAACAAAAGAAAAAATGAATCAAATCTCACACTCAGTCAAGGGAAATGCAATAAAACCAAAAGAAAGAGAGAGAGATAGAGAGAGAAAAGAATTTTTGTAAGGAAACATGTTGTGCCGCCTGACTATAAACAAGCTGTTTTAGCAATCTGTTTTGACCAAATACTCCTGCTTGTTACGAATTAGAATTAAGTAGATTTTTACACTAAGGAAAATGTAAGTGGCGCTTACTCATGCAAAACAGCATGATTCTAGGGTGGTGGCCAGGTTATTCTAAGCGGATTTTTGCTACTTGCTAGGGTAAAAAATAATATATTCATTACTCCATGCTTTATGCACTACTCAAGGCACCAAATGACAATCTCATATTGGATTTACCTTACAACAACTCAAAAACAAACCCTTGTTATATGAGAAGCACAGCTGTGTAGGGAAATGTTAGCATTGAGCCAGCTGTTCCTGTGCCAAGGTAGTGGGGAAAAAACAGCTACCCAGCATTTTCCTTTGTGGGAGATAAATTAGTAATAAAAATTCACTAAGATTTAATTGTACCTGCTGATGGTGTCATTTATTTGCACACACTGTCTACATGTTAGACTGCCAGATTTACAATAGCAATTAGTGCTGGGAAGTATATAACAAAATATATCGTTACCATGGTATAAAATGCCTATCGTTAGAGATTTTGATATATATTGTGTATATTGTGGTATATAAATATATAGCACTATTGACACTTTAGAGTGATGAAATACATGAATGAGAATATAAAGAACAGGTCGTGCTTGATGTTAAAAAGAGTTATAAGAGTAATATATCCTAAAAAGGAACTTGGTATGGTGCTCGTGCTGACTGGCACACTGCCAGAGTGAGAGAACAGAAAGCTACCTCTCTCAGAAGGGTATCTCGAATTTGGGATGTGCTCGATGTTAAAAAGTGTTATTAAGCACAATAAGCAGTGAAAAAGAATTCAATGCGGTGCACGCGTTGACTGACACACAGCTTATGTGCGTGCATAGAAAGCCATGTCTCAGCGAGCAATAGCAAATTCAGTTCTCTTTCACGTGTTTTTGCGCTTGAATGGTCAAATACACATGCAATTATGTCAAAATGCCCATCGTGTGGAGTGTTCATAAACACAGCCGGTTATGTCTCAAGTGAAAGTAAACAGTTAACATGGATGTGTATCAGTATAATGGATCCGTGCATTTGGTCTTAAAAGGGACAGCATTAATGTGAATCCAACAAAAGAGAAAATAACTTACTGCTCTTAATTGAATAACTTTTTTTAGCTTTAATAAGAATAAATTTATATTTAATTCATACAGTGAAGACTATACTTTTTTTTTTTACATTTGATTATTACATTTCTGTACTATTTCTAACTACATGTTAAATAAACCTACCTGAAAAACTTAATTTGTTTAATTCATATTTTGTACTGTCTTTGTCCTTTTGTTTATTTGCTTCTTTTTTCTTATTTTTAATAACAGAAATTAGATAAAATAATATATATAGTTTCCGTGAAATAAAATTTCGCATATTGTGAAATAAGAATTTGGTCATATTGCCCACCCCTGACATGAATAATGCACAAATATCAACAACTGCAATCTAAACACCTGAAGTGGCTCTTTAAAATGCATGTAAAATGCATTACTGCCATGATCACTACATAACATCACACAAAAACATAAATTTTAAACAAATGTCTACTGCCTGTTTGCTCCAGGCAAACAGTGATGAGTTTCATGAATAAAGAGTAATCTATAATGAGCCTAATAAACATAGAAAAGAGGTGTGTTTGCGTTGAAACTAAACAAATAACTAAACTCATGATCCAGCATTATTTCAGTGCATTTAGAAAATCTGGAAATCTGGATTTAGGTTTTTGCATTGAAATGCAACTGTTTAGTGAAATAAAGAAACAATGCTACAAAGCACAAACACACATTACCGCATGGCTGAACTACAGACTGTACAAGTAACACTCAACCAAATATGTTGACTTAGCAAGTGTGGGTATCTGCAGGTCAGAGGAACAGGCGTGCCGAAAGGTAGTGGGCACGCAGAAAGGTCTTTACATTTAGTCGCAAAAGTTGCCTGTTAGGGTGTGGGGTAGGACTAGGGTTTAGTTTCTGTTGTAGCATTGTGTACCTTTCGACCTGCAGCTATCCCTGACTCTGATTTACTACAATTCTTTTGCCATTAAAAGGAAATGCTATAAATCCAATAGTGACAGACAATCCTCCAAACACTACATCATCTGTCTGTTGGAGCAACTTACTGGCAGCAAGTTGGGCATCTTTCCTTGTCACTGGTGGTCTATTGTGCTGCGTGTCAATGTGGTACCCGTGGACCACACAGCCAGCTAAATAGCAGCTGAGCTTGGCTTCAAGTGAGCAGTGATTCAAAACTGAATCCGATATGAGCAGATAAGCAAAGTACGGAGAGTTTGGCCGAGCTGAGTGGAACAGCTGAGAAGAATGCTGGGCTGGTGTTCAGTAGAGACTGGATCGGGACATCTGGTGTGATTATGATGATTTATCCAGTTCTGAGCAGCTTTAACCTCACTGTGACTCAATCGCACTCATTGTGTTCCATTATAAGGTTCAACGTGCAACATTTTGATGTGGGTTTCTACATGTGGTGATGCCTTCAGAGATAAACATCTGACAGTAATCAAACAACTGGAGTGAAATCCTTGTACTTCACCCAAAGCTGAAGGACAAAGACATTTTTAGAACATGATTAACAGTTGAAACAAGGACAGAGAGAGAGAAGGTTCATAACTGTACAGTTTTCAGTCTATACTCAAACTTTTTATGCACAAGACAGCTATGTGCAACCAAACCAAAACCTTAAGGCTTGATATTTTAAAAACTATATAAAAATAAATGGGAGAAATAACACTCAATATGGTGGTCTAGGAATAGTCCTGCCTTTCAGTTAATCCAATAAGCTTGCTAAAATAGACTAGTTTACTAGCATGCACATTAACTGGACCCAGCAGCAAATTTTATTACTGTATTATATAATACTGACAAAGAGTAGGAGATTTCACTTGCTTTTTGCTTTTCCTTTCCCCCTTTTTCCTCTATTCTTGTGGTTCTCCTCCATCCACTTTAAAGAAAAGTTGCCATGTTGGCAGTTTGACTCATCATTTACCCAGTGATGGAGGAAGTATTTCCAGCAACTTTTTCCAGCATTCAGTTTAAATTCCTGAGCGATTTTCTCATCAACCACAGGATTTCATAATTCAATCCTGCAAGAAGGTGAACAAATATTACCAAGTGACATCAATGATCAATCAGGAAATTCGGGGGAGAAAAAAGAAAAAAAGAAAAAAAAAGGGCCCCCCCCCCCCCAGAAAGTGGGGAGAGAAAGAAAAAAGAACAATTAAAAAGAGAAAAAGAAGTTGTTTTAGTGTTGCATATCTTAACACTTGTATCATCCATTACCCTATTTAATAAATCCTGTAAAAAAAAAAGTTAATAAACATCCTCCTAATTTTCTAGTTAACATTCCTCCACTAATGTCTTTAAATAAGTCTACAACACAGGATTTCACCTTCTTCCACCGTGGGGAAAGCACAGGACAGATTTCTGATTAAGTTTAATGTACCGAGCTAATCACTAGCAGCGGTTCAGGGGCTTTAAGAAGCTTTGTTTTGTCTCATTGTTGAATCTGGGGAATATTCTGCCTCATTAGGCACAAGTCTATGCCTTAGGTGCTTCACAATGGAGAGAAAGTGTAATTGTGTTTTCGTGTGTGATGTATTGTAAATCTGTTTAATTAATGAACTCCCTCCAAATGGTCCCAGTGTCAGGATATTGTAACTGGTCCACTGCCCCTTCTATCCCAAGTGTTTGCTCGCTCCATCTTTGGTCGTACACAAGAGCGGAAATAGAAGGAAGATGAGTCTGGGAACAAGCAGAGATCAGCAGCTTTGGGACCTGAGTGTTCATCAAACCGAGATCTGTTTATTAGCATGTCTGTCCTATGAACAAGGAGTGAAGGGAAGGCATCATGGGAAGGAATATAAAAGGAAGTGCTCATAAGGACTTAATTGAGTCAGTGTGTCATGTGTTTTCTGACCAGCTGCTGCTAGTAAACTCTGGCTAGCGCTAGACTAGTCTCTATGCTAACATAATGAAAGTGAATAATACTGAGCAAAGAAAAAAATATATTTTATTTAAGAACTACTTGCAACTATGCATAAATTTTAGTGCTGGGCAGTATGACAATATACTGAGAGAAAGAAGAAATGTGAAAAAATAAATAAAACTATGATCAGTTGATAACTGATATAGTAGATACAATTAAAATAAATAAATAAAAAAACATTTTATATTTACAATATAACAAATATTGTAATAATATAATATATAATACATCATAATTATTTTAAATTATTTATTTATTTATTTATTTTACTTTTATGGCAGAAGTAAATAGCCAATATTAATATTTTATAGTATATAATATTAAAATTAATGTTAATTTCTAAATATAAATATTAATTAGCTAAAATTAACATTTAACAGTGTTAAATTATTGGTGTTTTTAAACCAACTTAAATTGAGTAATGAAAGCAAACTAGCATATATAGGTGCTGGTCATATAATTAGAATATCATCAAAAAGTTGATTTATTTAACTAATTCCATTCAAAAAGTGAAACTTGTATATTATATTCATTCATTACACACAGACTGATATTTCAAATGTTTATTTCTTTTAATTTTGATGATTATAACTGACAACTAAGGAAAATCCCAAATTCAGTATCTCAGAAAATTAGAATATTACTTAAGACCAATATAAAGAAAGGATTTTTAGAAATCTTGGCCAACTGAAAAGTATGAACATGAAAAGTATGAGCATGTACAGCACTCAGTACTTAGTTGGGGCTCCTTTTGCCTGAATTACTGCAGCAATGCGGCGTGGCATGAAGTCAATCAGTCTGTGGCACTGCTCAGGTGTTATGAGAGGCCAGGCTGCTCTGATAGTAGCCTTCAGCTCTTCTGCATTTTTGAGTCTGGCATATCGCATCTTCCTCTTCACAATACCCCATAGATTTTCTATGGGGTTAAGGTCAGGTGAGTTTGCTGGCCAATTAAGAACAGGGATACCATGGTCCTTAAACCAGGTACTGGTAGCTTTGGCACTGTGTGCAGGTGCCAAGTCCTGTTGGAAAATGAAATCTGCATCTCCATAAAATTGGTCAGCAGCAGGAAGCATGAAGTGTTCTAAAACTTCCTGGTATACGGCTGCGTTGACCTTGGACCTCAGAAAACACAGTGGACCAACACCAGCAGATGACATGGCACCCCAAACCATCACTGACTGTGGAAACTTTACACTGGACCTCAAGCAAAATGGATTGTGTGCCTCTCCTCTCTTCCTCCAGACTCTGGGACCCTGATTTCCAAAGGAAATTTACTTTCAGAGAACATAACTTTGGACCACTCAGCAGCAGTCCAGTCCTTTTTGTCTTTAGCCCAGGCGAGACGCTTCTGACGCTGTCTGTTGTTCAAGAGTGGCTTGACACAAGGAATGCGACAGCTGAAACCCATGTCTTGCATACGTCTGTGCGTAGTGGTTCTTGAAGCACTGACTCCAGCTGCAGTCCACTCTTTGTGAATCTCCGCCACATTTTTGAATGGGTTTTGTTTCACAATCCTCTCCAGGGTGCGGTTATCCCTATTGCTTGTACACTATTTTCTACCACATCTTTTCCTTCCCTTCGCCTCTCTATTAATGTGCTTGGACACAGAGCTCTGTGAACAGCCAGCCTCTTTTGCAATGACCTTTTGTGTCTTGCCCTCCTTGTGCAAGGTGTCAATGGTCGTCTTTTGGACAACTGTCAAGTCAGCAGTCTTCCCCATGATTGTGTAGCCTACAGAACTAGACTGAGAGACCATTTAAAGGCCTTTGCAGGTGTTTTGAGTTAATTAGCTGATTGGAGTGTGGCACCAGGTGTCTTCAATATTGAACCTTTTCACAATATTCTAATTTTCTGAGATAATGAATTTGGGATTTTCCTTAAGCCTAGTTCAGACTGCACGATTTTAGCCCCGATTTTGGCTCGCCGACAGGTTTTGAGAAATCGCCGACAAATGCCCGAAATCACAGGCAAATCGGCGCTCGTTCACGCGAGTTACAATCGCGCAGTGTGAATGAGTAAAGACGCGATCTGAGAGAATCGCCGATGAGTCGCCGATGCCCATGAGATATTTGGCATGCTAAATATCTGGACCTGTGAAAAAGTATGAAAGTATGAAAACTACATCGGCGATGACCGACAGCCAATGAGAGAGCAAGATACAGAGCAGCGGGGAGTTCAGGGAGGAGTTATAGACCACAATCCTTGTTCCTCGCCTCTCCCCAACCATTTCCTCCTCCATATTCTTCTTTTCTTTTTCTTGTTTTCGCTGCAAATCAGCGCACAGGCAATTCGTATTGCAAGCTTCTTGCGGGCTACCATTTTTAATAATAATTCCAGTCTCATGTGAGAATTCCGGTCTTGCATGCGTGATATCACGTTGCTTCCTTGTCACATCTCGCGTGTGTTTGGTTGTGAAACGTTGTTTGCGTGCCAGACAGAGTTGTCGGCGATTCTTCCTATTGTAAAGTCATGCAGATCCATCGTGCAGTGTGAACACAGCAGCGACTGAATGCTGGCCAAGATAGTGATGCAGTGTGAAAAGAACAGTGACCCGACCCGACTACTTTGAAAATCGTGCAATCTGAACTCGGCTTTAATTGTCAGTTATAATCATCAAAATTAAAAGAAATAAACATTTGAAATATATCAGTCTTTGTGTAATGAATTAATATAATATACAAGTTTCACTTTTTGAATGGAATTTGTGAAATAAATCAACTTTTTGATGATATTCTAATTATATGACCAGCACCTGTATGATAGTTTTAACAAGTAGTTTTTTTATCCACTGGTGTTGAGATGCACTGTTCTTTTGCAGTATAAACACCTTGAGAAAAACCATAAAATAGGAGTCTCTAGTGTGCAAGAGATCAAGGTAGGGATGCACAGTCACCTGGGAACTTAAAGTGCCACCTAATTTCACAAAAACAACAGCAGTGCCAATGAAAACAGAACCATCAAATGTGGCCAATCCACGTGCAGTCCTGCTCAGGAGTTACACAACAGACTCACGCCAACACCGACAAGCCCATATGGGCTGTACGCAGCTGCGGTGAGAACACAAACAAGCATTGAAAAATATCCCACCACAAGCCGACCTGAAAACAGACGCAATCTCTCCTTGCACAAAAGTCCAGTTATGACAGAAATGCCCACTTTGACCCAGAGTACTGCGATTTGTTCACATCAGAAGTTCAGCCACATGTGAAATTCATCATGCAACAACTCGATGAGCATGTGTAAGCGTAAGTAATGTGCATTTACACTGCAACATGTTCATCCTTATGGAATTAAAAGTACTGTTTGCTGATTCCTGTGCTTGGTCATGGAATAATTCTTTAGTAAAGTCACATAATTTAGATAGATGTATTATTTGCAGTTAACAGGATGCATTAAAGACCTCAAGAAATGAAGTTTTAAAGCTTTTAGTTTATGCCTATCAGTCATAAATGTATGTTAATATACACCAAAATTATTATTTAATAATTATTGATTGATATTAACATTTTAAAAATTTGAATTAAAATACTATTTTCTCTAAATAAATTAAAAATAAAACACTGGAAACTAAAAATCAATCAAAGTGAATTTAGCTATTAAAATATAGCTACAATCAGCATGCATAATAAAATATCCAATATTAATGAGTATATAGTCGATATCGACTGATAGCAATTCAATAAAAAAAACCATGTGACAAAAACTAGCAGACATACAGTACTCATTCAAAATCAATATTTTTTTCTCTTCTGGAAAAATAGACCAAACAACTCGTGATGAATCATGACATTACAAACGGATAAAAAAAAAAATTAAAAAAAAGTATTGTCAAAACACTTGAGGTCTTCAAGGTTTCTGGCATTAGTTTCTGTAGACGTAGCATTTAGGTAATTCTGTTTTGGTCTTTTCAATCAGAGAACCTCAAGGTTGCACATTTCCTTCCAGAAATATACCTCATTAATCAAAAGTACAGTTTCCAAAAAGGAAAAAAAGAAAGAAAATGTGAGCAAGAGAGAGAAAGACAGAAATTTGGGGTGAGTCAGTGAATTCTATGGCCATTTCAGAGGCTGGAATGCAAAGACACACATAGACGCAAAAACAAAAATGTATGAAGCAAACAAAAAAAAAAAAAGATTAAATTTGCAATGGCTCCCCTATATGGCTGCAACACAGCATATGACTAAACTGGGTCCAAACTGGAGTCAGGAGTCTTGATTCCCCACAACTCGTGAATCACGTCATCTCATTCATCGACCGCACGTCACCGCCAGCACCCACATACTACTGTGTGGCCAGAGAGTTAGACTAGCATTACCTAAACGCAAGCATTTGACAAAGAACTGCCTCTCATATTCCTAAATTACAGCCTCTTCTACTTACCAAGCCAGTCTGTGGCCTTCTATCTAATTGACTTCATGATAAATGAGCCCGTCCAACCACAAGCAAAACATTTCCAGGAGTTGCAAGAGCATGTTTCACCCTCCTTATGGTTGCCAAACATTTCTAAAGGACTTCAGTGGTCCTCCTAAGCCATTCTATGAAAATATATGACCTGGCGGATTATACATTCTGGAGAGAGACTTTGCCACAATGGAATAAGTGAAACAATTCACACACCAACCTGTGGCTTTAAACATGACACAGTCCAAACATCAGCCAACATTTGGGACATGTACGTAGATTCCAGAAACCTGGTATACAGGCAAGACTGATTATTTATTTTCTTTTATTCAATCAAATCTCTATCTGAAAGGCTGGTGATTTGGAGGCCAGTCACCCACCTTGTCATCTGATTACCCTCAGCTTCGTTAGGGCTTCCTGGAGAGCAGCCTCGTCCGAAGGTCACACATGAAAGAGCTGTTTGATCACAGAGCAGTCTGCTCATTCCTACTACAGATGCTTACACAAATTTTGACCGACGTTCCAAGGACCGTGCAAATTGTTCCCAAAACAGAAGAGATAGAGATAGTCAGAACTTGCTAGATGTTATGGTCTTTGAAAGTGCTGACAATGATTCTTGAAGAATGGCTGGACTGCCTCCAAAACATAATCTCTATTCCAAGAAGTACTTATCTATTTGAGGTAGTCTATAGTACACTGATGTTTTGTAATAATGGTAAATAATGGTGCGTTACAACAGGTAACATTATATTCTGAGCTGTTCATGTTCTCGGATTGGGAATTGTCATTTCTAGCACCACTATCAACGCCTGAATAAATGTGCAGCGGTCAGGTGGTACAGTGGTCACAAGGTACAAATAGGAACTCTCAGAAAACTCTTTTTACAAGTTGAAATCACGTAATTGCAGTAATCACGGCATGACGTGAACACACCCTAAAACTCATTAATTGTCAACCATATTGTCAAATGCAACTTGGTAACATTTTCACTTTCTCCATCATAAAATAGGCAATTAAATATAAATGTTTGCAATTGTGAGATGAAAAATCAATATATATTCATAATCATAATATTAAAATCAACTTAAAACTGCATTTGCCACTCATTTTACTTCTGAAATTTCCAATGAAAAAGAATATTCAACAATGGGGGTAAAACTGTAGGGCAGATCTTGATTTTATCCATTGAGAATGGATTTTCCTGTGTAAAGTAGGCATTTCATAGTAAAGTGGAAGCTGAAACGAATGTGAGTTTTCCAAAACAATCTATAAAAATCTATTAGGCTACTGCTTAACATTATCTAAAACGTTGTAAGAGACGCTACAGTTAAATAGGCAAAAAGAAAAAAAAGAATCTAAAAGGATCTTGGACCTTAAAAACTTTTGACAGCCGGGTTTGGGTGGAGAATACCTGCTGACTACCAACAAAACTATGCTCTGAAAATAAACCACTCACTGACAGTTTCCAATCTGCCAAAACAGAGTTGTTATGGATGGACTATGCAAGACTTATCAGATTAAAATTCTTACAAAAAGAGCTGACATACATTAGAAGCAAAGCAACAGTCCCATCAAGATTGCTGTTATACTTTCCACCACAGACTAAAACACCTTCTATTTGGCTTTGATCAGAAAGGTCACAACCTACACTGGATTTTTTTTGAACACGTCAAAGTAATCAAAGCCCTAACATTCATTCGAGGTAACCACTTGTGAAGTAAAAATTAGATTTTGGTGTTAAGACATGAAAGTCAAAGCTCAGACACTTACAGATTATCGTTTCATCCTTAATTTTCGACATTAAAAACATCACACCAGAAACATGGGCCTTCAGAGGAATGTGGACAAATCTGGTGAGGAAAGGTAAAGTCTTGGTCCCTCTTTTTCTTTAACACGCATACTTTTTACCTTAAGAATGTGGCCAAACATGTGGTTCTCATTTTCTAAGCTTAGTAAAAGTGATAATGTTTGAAAATATTAGAGTGATGGATTCCAATCGCATTAAAAATAAAACAGGAAATTTAAGGGGAATTAAATGAGAGGGAAAAGTAAGGACCAGCATTTGTCATATTAACAACGCTAACAAATCAAATGGCTCGTAACTAGTTTACAAGAAGTGATAACTGAAGAAATGTTTAGGGAACTAGCACATTATCTGTAAGGTTAAGCACATTTTAAGACCTACAATAGTAGATTCTGGTCTATTTCATGGCATTAGAGAAAATTCCAATCCATGGTGCCGTTTCCTGTGCTTTTCGGCTCGGTCTTAGATCCAGAGCAGACGTAGAGCCGGAAGACAGCTGGAAGAGGATTTACATTTTTCTGGCTACAAATCAAGACATTTTTCCAGCAGTATCACATACTTTGGTAACAAGCTTTTCATAATGTTCACCTGATAAAGTAAACGTCTCATCTGAAACAAGACAACTAACACTTTTTTTATTTTCAGGCAACATCAAGTGAAAGTTTAACAAGTCCAACTCTACTCATGACAGGATATCTTATAACAATATTGACATTATAAGAACACATCAACACACATATTCATCTTGCAAGACAATTTTGTCATGTCTCCTCTCACACAGTTTCATAAAAAAGGGATTTTGCCTTCATTTCTTCTATTGACGTTTATGGTGTTCATGGATTAGTTCCACTCGGTCTCATTCTGCATTTAAAGTGGGCATCTCTCAATTTGGATTAGAGAGATTTTTTCCTCTTCTGTTCTTTCCTTAAAATCATATTCCTGCTAATAACCTGCTTGGAAGAAAGCTGACCATAGGATGTCATAAAAAAATATGTTAGGTCCCTCCTTTAATGAAAGACTATGGGAATTTTCCACCTGTTATATAATCTACCATGCAAAAATTCTAAGAAAGAAAACAGGAAGGAAACAGAAGAGTGAGAAAACATGATATAAAGACTAAAAACCAAAAGAAAGAGAAAACGAGTAAAAAGCCAAAACAAGAAGAGGAAAGGAAAGTGGAAGTGCAAAGAAAGAAATAAAGAGAACGAGTGAAAGAAAGAAAGAGAAATAGCTAAAGAATGGAGTGGAAGAAAGAGCGAGCGAAAGAGCAAAAGAAAGAAAGTAAAAGCGAGCGAAAGAAAGACTGAAAGACCGAGCGAGTGAGGGAAAGAAAGAGTGAAAGAGTGAAAAGAAAGAGTGAAAGAAAGAGCGAGCGAAAGAATGAAAAAGATAGAGCGAGCGAAAGAAAGAGCAAAGCAAAGAACAAAAGAGCGAGCAAAAGATTGAAAGAGGGAAAGAAAGAACAAGCGAAAGAAGGAGCAAGTGAAAGAGTGAGCGAGCGAAAGAAAGAGTGAAAGAAAGCGAGCAAAAGAAAGTGCGAGTGAGCAAAATAAGACAGAAAGAGCGAAAAAGAGCAAGCGAGTGAAAGAGCGAGCAAGTGAAAGAAAGAAAGAAAGAAAGAAAGAAAGAAAGGGATATTGAGGATAAAAAGAGTGGACAGGAGGAAAGAGGGACAGTGCAGGAGAAAGAGGGGAAGAAAAGGACAGTGGTGCGGAGAGAGTGTGAGGTGAGGGGAGAGAGTCTACAAAGGAGCGCTTGTCAAGCTGCCCGGCGTGTGAGAAACCTGATGCCCTGCTGCAGATGTGGTCAGGTTTATTTAACACCACCTACCTAGTCCAACAGAATCCATTATATCCATTCTCATACTACTCCACCCTAAACTGCCTCTCCTACAGCCACTGAACCCACCATGTCGATCAACGGCCATGCTATCCATCCGTTTCATGTCTGACCTAACGTTTCTTCGACATATCCGAGGTCTGACCCTCAATATGACTCCCCATCACACTGCCGAACTCTATCGCAAAGGCCCGTCTGCAGTGTGAAGCCAGACAGCTTGGCCCCAAGAGTGCAAGACTTTGACCGAAGCCTCGGTTGTTTGCCTCTCTTTGACCCTCAAAAACCAGTCACAATGTGTCCAGAAGTTCTCCTGTGCTTTATTCAGTTCCACATCGCTCTGAGGTTCTGCCAACTCAAACACTGCAATGATTGTTTTCACACAGTAAGAGTAACAGACGAGGTTGATGACAAATGGAAAAGAATGAATAAAAGAGAAATTATTTGGCTAGATTTCTGTTGGAAAACTAATAAATTAAAACTTGCCTGCGGTCAGGTGAAAGTTTAAACTGTGGTCCACAATGACTCATTGTCTGAAATGGTCTTGGAGGACAGTACTGCACTTGGGTTGCACATGTTTTAATTTCCAGAACAATCCAAAACAGTTAAAATAACCAGTTCACATGGAACATGCACTCTGTCACCAGACTGTACATCTCAATTAAGCACAGTGTCTGCTATGTTATACAAAACTGCAACTGGCTTGAACCAACTTCAAATTAAAAATTTTAACCACCTTATAAGCCACAAGTAAGTATCAAAACACACTCTATGCAAGTTGAACTTAATATTAGAGCTGCAACATTCTGGATAAATTGAGAATCACAATTTTTTTGTTTCAGAGATCACGATTCTCCCAGCTAACAAAAAACATGTAATTTACTAGAAGTTCTGACAAAATCTTAATTGCTGCAGTCTACTTAAAAATGTTTGTTGGTGCCAATAGCCTTGTGGGCAGCTCACCAACATGGAAGTCCCGAGTTTGAGTCCCGGCTAACAAAAGAACACACATCAAGAATATACAACAGGACCATGAACTTGCCCAAGCATCTGATTTCTTGCCTAGTTTCTGGCTGAAACCTGATCAAAATTCTGAGACTTAAAATTAAATTATACTTTTGCCACCTTAACCTTGATAGTTTGTCTTGACGTTAGAAGCTCAGCTGGTAGACCTCAGTAAACTATCTTGAGGGTGAATCCCTCTTCTTGAGCAAAAGTTTGAGCAGCTATTGAAGACGGAGAACTTTAATGTACATTTGTAATACACACAAAAGTAGGCTACCTACTGATACAATAGAAGAATATATTGTACTTCTTCCCAGTACCCACTTTGTTGCATTACTCAAAACAAATTTCTCTGTTGCTAAACTTAAAGACGTAGGAAGTCTACAATTAAATGGAGAAGATATGTGTGAAAAGAGTACATCTCTTTCAGTGGAACAGGGACGCACACAGTAGGTCCACAAGGACAATAACATGACTTAGGAATAGTGTTTTCTACTTGCGCTCATTTGCATGAGAAGGGTGCACAGCAGTTGCTGGTTCCACTTTGTTTGGCGTGTGAAAGACTGCTTTCTTAAAAGACTCTTGAAAAGAAAGCTTGTCAAGCTAGAAACTAAGGAATTCTATACAATCCCATGTTGTCTGGATTTAAAAAGAGTTTGATTAGTGAGGCCTGTTAATACAAAGATCTAAACCATCAAATTCAGACCAGCCATGTGTCAACTGTAACCAAAGAGAAGACTCAAAATGTACTAATATTGACCTCACATTAGGCTGAAAAAAAAAAAAAAACCTAAAATGACAATAGATCTAGTATGTTGAAAAAAACTGACGTGAGACATAGGCTACAACGTCCATAGAGTTTTCTGGCCCCAAAACATACTCTATGCAAGCAAGTGTGATTTTAGCTATGCCAGTTCAGTTTCACACAATGTGCCAAAATGCAATTTGTAATGCAAAGCAAACAGATTACATTGCTTCATTTCAGCACTGTTGCAATTGTCTTCGATGATCAGTTTACACACCACCTACTGCCATGCCGGAACTACGGTGTGAAACAAATCTTGCTGAACAAGTTTGATAAACGGTCGACATGTGTATAGCTAGCTACAAGAATGGTAACACACCTGGTTTAATGTCTAGTGGTGCAACAACAAACACTACATAGCTAAGCCACATGTTTGCATTGCACTAGCCAAGTATTCAAGTCTGCATATGTTTTTGGCACTGCAATAGTCATGTTGAGCACAGTTAAACCATATATCTGTTGGGAGGAGGGACAAAGAAGAGTAGTCTTGTACTTTGGTGAGTTATGACAGGAAATAGGACTTCAATTCTCGGCTTGGGCTGTGACGTGCTTACTTTAATCATGAGCTAGCTGCTGAAATATGGTGAAAACCAAGCCTAAATTACAGAACAGACATTCAATAAGTACATTTACAAGATCACTGTGGTTATACATCCATAAAAAGAGGGAGTGAGCAGAAAATTACCTTTACATCCAAGTCTTAAAACAGGAAGACTGTGTTCATGTGTACTAATAAAAGTGGATGGATCCATAAATGATCTGACTCCCTAATACCATATTTGGTGAAAATCACAGACGATAAGATGTGTCGACTCAGATACCCAGCCACTAAAAAATTACACGTTTCCTTATATGCATAAAATGAAATAATGGTTTGTCCATTCCTATTGATTTACTGTGATATACGGAGCCACGAGTTGAAAGCCTAGCGAAAGTCAACAAGTGGCCTTACCGCAGAAAGTGTTCTGTGGTAGCATTCTCTTCTTGGATCCCATTTTGCATTACAGATGGCTGAAACAATCTATAATGCAGATATGGTCTTTTTCAACATCCACCACACTTTCCTGACTTGGACAGGCTACATTTTCTCAGGTCCTGCTGAGGGCACTCAAAGTGGGCTGTAATTGACAGACCCGGGGCCTGGCCTGCATTACTGAGGGCAACTAGAAGGAAACGACTGCCTATTACTTCACGACCGAGGGTCTGTTAATCAGCCTATTAGCGTTTAATTGAGGGTAGTTAATTAGAGAGGCTATGGGGGTGGGCGGCTTGCATGGAGGGTGGGGGGTTAACGGGGTCTGACTGTGAGAGCAGCTGGCTAGGCAACCTGAGACTATTGTTACTGATATGTTTACACAAGCCTGGTGATTGATTGGAAAGACAATTAGCCTTAATTATACCTGCCTATTCCCCTCTCCAAAACATTTTAGAAGCTATAAAGCATACTCATGATTTCTATATATAGGGAAAAGGCCTGCTGAACAGAATTCACATCACATTTACAGTAGGCTAAGCCAGAATTAGCAACGCCTTGACAGCCAATATCAAGAAGTTCTAAATTGGGCTGAAAGGAATAGTGATAGACTTATCCGACAGACGGGTTAATCTGCCTATTTTTGGGTCAATTTGAGATTAACAGCATCGGACCATGATACAGTTTATGTGGCCAGTTAACAGAGTCTAATATTATTGTTGTTGTGTAGCTGCATGTCATTATAAGGACAGGACATGCTCTGCTTGTCCAGCAACATCTAATGGCTTTACTTCTCTCTCTAAAACAAACACACACAATCATACATGCACCACAGGACGGTCCATTTTATCCATGCACTGCTATAAAAGAAGCCAAGACCAGAAGCCTATTATATCCTTTTTAAAACTTCCACTGGATTTAATGTCCTGTAATAGCTAAGTCAGCCATTCCACTCAACTGGAAAGCAGCTCACCACTGGGACTAACTGTCGTGCTTGCCTATACTCCTTCCCCCTGCTCACTTCCATGTAGAAAAAAAAAGACAGGGGCACAAATCCAATAAAGTCCTTGACAAAGACTTTCTTCTTGCCATCAAATGCCAAATAGC
The DNA here is from genome assembly GCF_018812025.1 of Megalobrama amblycephala. Lineage (NCBI taxonomy): Eukaryota > Metazoa > Chordata > Actinopteri > Cypriniformes > Xenocyprididae > Megalobrama > Megalobrama amblycephala. The sequence continues at coordinate 4,927,557 of NC_063051.1, forward strand.
ATGTGATACTGCCCACGGTGTACTAACTGCCACCTCTGGACTGATCTGTTGGACTCAGTCAAGTCAGAAATAACACAAGAGAACCATGTGACACATTCCAAACTAAAGATGACATGTGCTGCGATATCTTAGTTGTCAGAGGAAGAAAGGTGGAGACTGGAGGTTGCAGGGCGGCCCCATGCTGGGTTGACCTGACTTCATGTCCCTGAGGAAACTAAGAACAGGGTCTCCTGATTCAAGAATGTCCAAGCTAGTCATAAAGTCCAGACTGGGACAGATTAAGGTTAATGCCTGTTTTAGTGAAGGGTATCCTGGATGAGTTACAGTGAGTTACAAATTACAAAACAGATCAACATTGAATCAGTGTGGGAGTTTCTTAAGAACAAGTCCAGTATATTCATTGCAACATTTTCAGAATTAAGTACATTTTTCAACAATTCTCATTACTGTATTGCAAAAAAAAAAAAAAACTTTGTGTGCTGTCTCTAATTTAAGTTCATTTTAATAATAAAAAAATAAAAATAAATTACTTTAATATACAGAAGTCAACATTTGAAGTGGATCAAAACCTTTTATCAAAGTTGTCCCAAAACCTTCTTCTTAGGACAACTTTGATTAACTTTTTTTGATCCACTTCAAATGTTGACTACTGGAGTTAAAATGTTGTATAGAACTACAAAAAAAAAAAAAAAATTAGGCCCCAGATGCATTATTATAATGAAAACAGTGTTGGGACATTTTTTGTGCAAAAAATATACAATATTGCACATTTAAAAAAAATAATAATAATTGTCTAGAATAGTAGAATAGGCTTCATTTCTTCATTCACCCAAGTAGCATTTCAGAAAGAATTAAAAAGAACGACAGGTGAATTAAGGACAACCACTCCACCCAAAATGAAACAACATCCTAGGGGACCACCAAGCCTACACCATTTGAAGTTGAAATAAATTTCCCTCAAAGACTCAGTGCATCTCGAATCTCCCTTTTTTATAAAAACAATGGGACATTTTGTACATGTTTTCTTCCTCTGTCCTTCATTACAGCTGTCTGATCTACAAGGTTCCTCTTAATCATCAATGGACAAGAATGCTAACAACCTGAGTTCAAAAGGGCTGAGGACTCATCTGCATGCTAGCAATGGGCCCCAGACTCTTAACATATCTATTCAAGCTGCCACTCTTTTCATGTTGCCACTCACCCCTCACACCATTTAACGCCACATCTGACAGCGAGCACACTAAAATAACTGAAAGCACCATTGGGTGTTAAGTGGTGGACTATGGATAACCTTACAGCTATATAGAGTCAGTAAAAGATAAGGAACCACTGGTGTTACAAAACGTTGCTGATACTACAGTTACTGTCACATACATTATAAATATTTGATGCAAAACTAAAACAATAAAAACATGACATGAGAAATTACATTTTCCATAGGTCTTTGTACTATTAAAACATTCCTATAAGTTTCAGAGTTTAAAATGTCTTCCTCTTTATGATGAAAAAAATGGTTAGCTTGGATATTGTGGGATCTGTGACGTCACATGGGAAAATACATGCAAATTGCATATGACTGCCTCTAGATCAAGAATGAATCAATAATAATAAATAATAATCAATAAATGACAATTTTTATATTGACAATGTTTTCAAAACACTTACGTAACAATAGCGATGGGTTGTTGCTACATTTTGCTATGCAATGACATTAGCCAATCATAACAGTGGCCGTTTACAGACACGCCTTAAACGATCCACCCCTTAAAAATGTATCATTTCAGACAGAGGATCATAATGAGGGTTGAAAATAATCATTTTTATACATATTTTTTGTGCAATCCATCTCATGACCCCTTTAAAAATATCTGTCCAAGCACTCTCATATTCGTGTCAAGGAAGGGAATGCAAAACTAGCCTTCTGGCAAGACCTTTAGGAAACATAAAGGCTAATTAAAAGTGATATTTAACATCTACCAATAACACAATTATTAACAAAATCATTGCAAATATATCTCAAATCTCCCCACTACTCAACTCTTGTTTAAAGACAACTACTCTTCTGTTAATGCTGGAGCTCTTGATTCTTTCAGATGGCAAACACTAGCTTCTCAGTGGAGCTGCATTTTAAAGTCTGGTTGTTGTTCAACCTCTGACCTTTGTCTGTTTGCAGGCTTTTACAAGGTGACATTTACAACCTGGTCTATCTCCATGACCTCTTCCTACTCCCAACACATCCAATGCTCCTGAAGACAGCCATGATCTACACTTGGATATCAAGAGACATGGGTTTTCCATGGTTTTGTGACAAAAACAGATTGAAATCTGAAGATACTGTACTATAATAGCCATGTACAGTGTTCCCAAAACCCCTTAGCTTGAGATGAAATTGAACATGTTAACTGTGGCGAACAGCATTCTTAAAGGTGGTGCATGTAATTTTGTTGAGGTTAAAATACTTTCTATCCCAGCTAAATGTTTAGAGACAACTATGAGTAAGCCATTTGTGGATTGATTTCCCAGTGTAAACACAGTGACTCTACAGCACTTTAACATTGCTCTGTTTATTTGAGAGGTCTGAAATGTAAACCTATGGTTCAACCAATGGCGAGTGGCACAAGACTACCTGTTTTACCATAAAATGGCTGACTGGGCTTCAGTTTGGGAAAAAAACCTGTTTAAATCAAACTCGGCTACTACGTGTGAAAATTTTCGAACAGTGTGGAGCGCAAACACAGCACCATTTTTTCTACCCTTTTTACATCTTTTTTTATGAGAAAATAAATGTCTCCGGCGAACAAGGCGCTATTCATCCGCTGAATTATCTGAGCCTGTCTCTCCGGTGCTTAACAGGGACATCTGCCGTGACACTCCTCCATCGGACAGCCGTGGGAGATTCTACATCTTTACGGGCATGTCATATACGTGCACATAACATCTTTGAGGCTAACATAGCCAAGAGAAGATTAAGAATACAGCGCTATTTTGTGATTTTCCCAATTCACTCTCAGTAAGATGTGAGCAATTAAACATTCCTTCACTTTCTATGAATTCAGGCAGTGAAATTTATTTGAACTCGTTCATAAGGGCCAGATGATCTGTGCAGTGTGTTCCTGGCTGGAATTTCTCATGTTCGCTCAGTGAGTCACTCATCACTGCTGCTGTCAGGAACATGTGCACAAAGCCCGCTGAATACCGTGATGGCCCTGCTCACCCTATGACACAAATTCACACGCTCCGCCTGGATGCTCTCAGCCGAGATGCTGTCGCAACTCAGGAACGCATTGTACTGATCAGTAGATGCTAGTCACCCAGAGTCTCTCGCTTGAATGGTAAACAGCATGAAATTGACTCAAAGAGGTTTTGGCGTATCTTTGGTAAACTACATTTTTACATTTTCTGAAGAAAATGTGCAAGCCAATTGCAGCCATTATGCTAGGTTTTTGCTATGTGATTGTTAAGACGCTCTGAGACATTTCTAAGTAGTTACCCTAGTGAAAAGTAAATATACCAAAATGTATTGAAATACATTTATGCTAAGTATACTACTATAAATGCATTTACATTTATGTACTTAATATAAATACCCTACAATTGTACTTTTCGTATGCTAAACTGATATACTTAAAGTCTGCTAATTTGGAAAAACTAATTTTGTACTTAATGCACTTTAGTTATGCGGAAGTAATGCTGAGGTCCAACTAAAGATAAGTATATTTGATTGTTTTAAAATGGAACTATTGCAAATATACTTTAGGTGCACTTTAAAAATCTTGCATTTAAAAGACTGATATTATACAGTGGTATACTATCCTTACTAATAGTGATATTAAAACATATTTTAGGCTTAATATTAAGAAGCGTGCATTGTGCAATAAAGAAGTACTCCAAATAAAGTTTAACTGTAATATATCAGTAAGTGTCAAGTGACATGTCACTAAATATGTTAATTGATTTGTAGTATACTTAGTATGAAATAAATGTATTTTAAATATATTTTGGTATAGGGCTTGTTTGTTTGTTTGTTTTTCACAAGGGTACTTACTGGCCAAAGTTAAAAAAAAAATTGGCCACTCTTTCTGGCCGATACCAATAAGTCAATAATTATTGTCATGTCATGGCTGGCAAGCAATAAATGGGTGATATTAAAATTTTATAGGATTTCATCTAAATAAATTAGAAATAAATCACAAAAAAAATTGTTTACATGCTAGAAGTAATGTACAATCAAATTTATATAATTTTTAGATTTGCTTAAATTTAAAGTGTTATTAAAGCTGCACTATGACTTTTGTGTTCAAATTTTATAAAATTTATATAATGAGCAAGTACATTATGAATCCATTTTCCAAACCATGTTTTTGTCTTATCCTGAATCACTATGGTACACCTATAATAAGTGTTTATATTCTGACTATTTTAGACAGGTCGGATCGGCACCGTTGACCCATAAACAGTACCTCCGGATACAATATTCTTCTGCAAGATGCATGCAGTTTTGTTTATTAACCACTAGAGTGCCAAAAGTTCCATGGTGTTGCTTTAAATGATGACATGACAGATAATGGCAAATGTAATCTGAAATAATAAATGATGAGAAATGAGCATTCTCAAATAATTTTCCAATACCGATGGACTTTTAAAAAAGCTAATATTGGCCGCTAACCAAGATGGCATTGATATCATAATCTTACATCTGCAACAAGCTGCAAGGTGCTAAACCTCAAAATGAGGTCATTTTAAATTATTTATCAGAGCACACCATTATTTTTCAAAAATGTATGTGCCTTCATAATCTTTAATCAAAATCAGTTCCCTCCCTCTTTAAACATCTCATCTCTTCTCTGATGACATGTTTACTGGCACGAGGGCAGGACAACCTGTCATTCGTGTGAGAGATCACTGCAATAGCAAACAAGAAAAGACTATTGCAACTCCCATTTCATGCACAATTGCCAAGGAATACATGTGGATCCAAATAAGCTGGGGGGAAAAGGAGATAAATGTATAATCCATATGATGATGGATGAAAAAGTGCTGATGTAGCAAGAGAGACAAAAGAGTGCTGGGACCTGGAGGCTTCCAGAGGCACATATTTTAAACAGCAAACTCCAGCTGAGTCTAACTCTCATGGGCTATAAAGGATGAGACTACAGGGTGTTGGTTTAGATACGTACAATTGAAATTACAATGGAAACAAAACTGCTGTAAGCCATTTTGCACTAATTCTTCCCCTGTGATTGTATTTCTACAGAAAATCATTTCTCAAGTCAACATAATTAAATATGTGATACCACCTGAGGTGCTGACGTAAAGCTACAATCCATATTTCGATCTCAAAGAGCACAAAATTACCTCAGGTGTCAACGATAGCCAGAAAAGCATTATTACACCCTTTTCAAATGGCAGAAGCATTATTGAAGTAGTTTTAAAAGCACCGATAAATCTCCCGAAGGAAGCAGAAAATGTTATTCCCAGGTACACATGATCCAAATAGACTGCACAGGGTGGGAACAGCTTTACATTGTGGGAGAGAGTTTCTGACTATAAATTTTAAAGGTTTACTCAATAGACTGACCTAGGGCTTTGTGCTTCATGTTCCTTATGTATTTACATCCTCTGGCACGCATGCTGACTCACCTTAATTATTCAAAAGACAAAGACAAAAAGTGACTTTCTAGGTCTAGTGCCATCCTAGAGCAAAATATCTGGTTGAAAAAGCTTGCTGCACACTACAATGAAAATACTAAACCAGTCACCGATAACCCTTCTCAAATATCTATGCATTGTTAAGTTGATGTCCTTTTAAAAAAAAAAAAGAAAAAGGAAAAAAACAAAACAGATGTAGGTGACATCCAGAAAAACCACAAGGAACACTCTCAGATATCACGGCAAAGCAGCAGTTGGCATGCTAAGCACAATCCAAAGCTTTTCCCCTCACTCTGGCCCCTTCCTCCAAGTAAGTCATACTAGCACATTTCCGCCCAACGCATTAACCAATCTGGGACCACCCCCCCACAGAAGCGAGGCCAGTTTAGTGGTCTTAAGTCACCAGGCGCCGGCTGCATTACTGTCGCCTTTGGTGGCTCAATCTATCCATTGTCTCAAGGGCTTACGGCATATCTAAACGAACAGGAGAGTTTAAGACACTTACAGCAAGCACACTTCATGTGGCTGCTCTTAAAAGTTAGTATAAGAGCAGACATGACTTCCTCATTATACATACCGCATATACTGAAGTCACGCGCATATTAATAAATCTTGCAACCAAAAAGTGATGTTGTTAACTAACTCTTGAGGGGAAAAAATCTTGCGGCGAAAGCTACCATTTTGTTGAATGATGATTTGACTACACGAAGTGAAAATATTTACATTAACTTAGCTAAACAATTGTACAGACCCAGGCCATATTTATAACACCCTACAGCGAATTCAATGCATCCGTTGTACCATACTTGTGTTTCATGCCGCTATAAAAGCAACCTTTGTAGGGCTGACTTTCTGTGCACCCTCAAAAGTGACCACTGGGAACTTTTGGCCTTTTTAAATAGTCCAGATTTTGTTCCAAGGTAAAAAAGAACCTTCTGACCTGATGCCAGCCAGGATTCCTTTATAAGTCGGTAAACAGAGTCTAACAAATTACACTGAACAACCAAATGGCAGACTTTCTGAAATAATCAGGGCTCAAAGATAAAGTTTTAAACAGGAATCTTGTAAAATCAGTTACATCAAAGCCATTTTCATGGTATAACATGCTTTAAATATTATTTTATGTAGGGGTTCAACATGGTTTGTACAACGGTTCCTTTCAGGATGAGATATAATTGACAAAAAACAATTATAATCAGCCATGTCCTAATCAGCCATGATTGCGACATAGGACAGGATATGCATTACACATCTCATTGTGTTTTGCACAAAAATTCCATAACTGTATATGTACATCAAATATGTAATGATTGGCTCTTATTGTGCCATTGTGCCTTGGTTAGGCAATGGTATCAGGCTTAAAACAGAGGCACTTACCTCCATTATCCTGTCATGGATCTGCAAACCCCCTTCTTTATCCGCCGGTCCATTCTCCACAATCTTCGACACAAAGATTCCTTCATTCGAAGTGCCATCTTTATTATCCTACAATCCAAAAACAAGGCAGCAATATTCAGCGAAAAAAAAATAATAAAAAAGATCAATAAAAAAATCTGAATTACTATCCAATTAACATTTTAGTAAGGATTACAGATGCAAAATCACTTTTACTGCAAAAAATAAAATGATCAACAAAGAGACAGACTCCCATAAAGACATCCAAAACACAAATAATTGTTTGCAGGTGTACAAAGCAATGTGCTCCATTGTTCGGCTTCTCTGCAAATACACTGTCAAATGAAAAACATATCGAGTTTGTGAGAGATTTAAGGTGTTAAGAGACTAATAAAAATATGCTCACCATTCATTATATGAAAACATAACCTGGACAGGAAGGTTATATCAAAGCCTCAGCCAAAATATTGTTGAACCCACCTCTCAACCACATCAAACCTCATTAACTCTGTGCCATGTTGTGTGACACTGTGCTGTAATTTTTAATGGAATACTTGAGAAACCGCAGGAAGTCAAACTGTGAACTCTGCAGTTAATTACTGTAAGCCCTTCCCTCTTCCCTATTACAACAACAAAAACAACATCTTTATTTACCAGAGGATCCTATCCCTTTCGTTTTTCATTTTTAGAATAAAACAACATGAACTCTGTTCCAAATGTAAGTAACAAGCAACAGTACACAAACAGTTGCTAAACCAAAGACAAAATACTTTAAAAACTACAACAAAAAAATTAAATACTAGTGCTGTCAGATTGATTAATCGCAATTAATCGCATGTAACATAAAAGTTTGTTTACATAATATATGTGCATATATACTGTATTTATTTATATATATATATATATATATATATATATATATATATATATATATATATATATATATATATATATATATATATATATATATATATATATGTGTGTGTGTGTGTGTATATAAATATAAAAATATATATACACACACATATATTATGTTAACGCAAACTTTTATGTTAGATGTAATTAATTGTGATTAATCGCTTCGACATCACTATTAAATACAAAATAGAGTAAATTAAGTATACAACATGTACAAATTGCCTAGTCAATTCAGTGATTGACTAATTAGAATAAGAGAGCCATGTAATACAAATACACAAATAGTCCACACAAATATTGGGTAGCTACTAAAATTCTAAATTTAAAACTAAAATTCCTTTCACATTATTGACAGAGCTCGTCGCAATGCATTCTGGTATTCCCATCTCTGCGAATGATGCTGCCTCATATTTTGGACAAAATAAAAAGATATTGCTTTTGCACCTATGACATTTTAAAATGCTACCTAAGTGGGCAGGCCACTAAGTTTTAGAAACAGATCTAAGGTCTTACAAGCAGACAGGATGGCTGGCATGTCAAACATTTGCTAGGGAGGGGTCATGGCCACGTTGAAGTAGTTGTACAGTTGCTAAGAGACGCAGCCATTTGTGTCACTCATTAGTGACTGACCTCTTCCACTTTAGCGTAAACTTAGCCATAGCAATTTGTGCTATATGCTATAACTGTGGTGTATTTTTATAAATAAATAAAGCCTCGTCATTGTGACAAGGCTACATCTGGGTCTTAGAAGAAGTCCTGGAAACTTGGCTCTTGTAATAATTTTCCCCTTTGGAAGGTTTTGCTGCAAAAGTCCAGTTCAGACCAAAGTGCGTCATATTTCTATTTCAGACGAACCACAAACAAACACTTTTTAAAGGGTTTGGTGCTCATTCACACTGATATGGATACCACAACTACCACTTCAGGGTGGACTGCCGTACCAAAGTGGCACTGTGTATAAAAGATATAATTTATGTCTGTATTTTCCCAGTTGCAATTTCCACTTAAATTGAGTCATCCAGTGACACACTGAGATTCTGAAATAACCGGACAGATATTGAAGGTGTCTGTGTCATATTTTGTTGTTTATCATGATAATAATTTGTTTTGGTTAAGACTAGTTCAAGATCTAGTAATGTAGACGTGGCATGAGGTAATCTAAGGATTTAAAATATATTTAAAATATGATTGAGCTGAGATTTCCAAACATTTCTGTTAGGGAAAACCCCTCCAGATTTCCTTTACCAAACCTTGGGGGTTTGTGTGCGCTGCTTTGGACAATCATGGGCTGAAACATGAAATAGATTGAGTCAAATATATGGAGGTGCAAATCTTTCTAAACTTACCGCACATGGCCTTCCTCCAACGATATTGAAGCCTAAAGATCCAGACTCACGATGGAGTATAGCCGTGACACTTTTGGTCTCTCCACCCTGAAACGAAGGAACAATATAAATGGCCCATTAATTCACTCATACTTGTCTTTAAAACCTTGTATTTATTTCCATTCGGGAAGTAGAAACATCTGAGCTTCCAAATATAATATTTCAAATTAGGGATGTGCCTGAAGCCGAATACTATGGCTGTGTTCAAAATCACATACTTTCGAGTAGGTACTTATTTTGAATGCATCTCTTCACTGCCATGAATCCTTAAAAATCCTCTCCTGTGGCCGTATGGGATAGTAAAGTGTCCATCGTATGTATACTTCAGAATCTCGCCGAAAGTACTACATCATCTGGGTACTTTTTGCCTACTCTTTTATGAGTACTGTGAATTCGGACATACTTTTTTTTGTCACATACTGTTTTTCACCTACTATATAGTAGGGAAGTATGCGATTTCGGATCCAGCCTATGTTCGGAAAGGAAATGACGCATGCTATGGAGGCCCTAAACGGACATGGTGATGGAAAAAATACCAGATGGGAGAAAAAAAATATATTTAAATGGTTTTGTGTTCCCTCACAATGATATAGTTGAGATGTACTGTACTGAAATGTAATTGACTACCATAGCAAGCCTAACCATGTCCCTTTAGGGGCTGCGTAAAATGCGTTAGGTCTACTCATTTTCCGTGCCTTTCTGAATTCAGATTTAGGCTTCGGACACATCCCTATTTCAAATCTAACCCTTCAGGGTGTGTTTTTATAGCACAAGCTCTTAAATCATCCGCAGGTATCAAGGTTTACATTTGACTGTGACCAAAAGTGGTGCGTGACCAAACAAGTACAGAGGTGCACCTGTTACAATCATTAAACATCATGTTCTGCAATCTACATAATTCATCTCAGCTTAAAGCATCTTGGAAAAGGAGCTGTCAAGTGGCCAGCGGCTTTAAGGGTTAAGCCCTTGTTCCCTGCTCATTTGGCCAAGTATATTAATACATTTCCACAAACGGCTCTCACAACAGATGAACAGCGGAACGTGCAGAAACGAGTGTAGTCAGCATTTTATTCCTCACTTAGGGTGCACTGCATAGGATCAGCGACTAAAGCAGCTGTCATTTCTGTGTGCCACAGAATACAGTCTAAATATAATACAGACATCAATGGCATCCATGTACAGTGTCCTCTTTACTATCTTTGCTGAGTGTATGCGATGTACGTCTCCTAGTGAGGAATGTACCCCGATGGACCAGGTCATGGGAACAAGTCCCATAATTCCACGGGAAACAATGTCTGTAGAAGGAAGCAACACCACTTAAAATAAATGCATATCACTGTTGTTAAACAATACATGTCCAAAAATGTCCAATAATGTCAGAGGACAACTCATCTAAAGAATAAATTCTCTTGAATTGCAAAAACACAAAATACAAAAAAAAACAATGCATAATTCATGTTGAAATGCTATAGTGGTGATACGAAAATTCTTGTGATATAATTTTTTTTTTCCTCCAGAGCAGCTGGATCAACAGCCCAGCGTTCAGCAGACAGGCCCAATCCTGCAAATGTCAGCTCCCCATCATCGCCCTCCTTTCCCAGCCCTATTTCAACTCACTTGAATGATGAACCATGTGATGGGAACAGCAAGAGAGACTTCATTCCCCAGCAGGAAGGCAGTCACTGGCACTAAGACATCATTCAGAGCACATAAACATGCTCACTCACTGGGAGGTTGCCTTAGGATCTCATGCTCCTTCATAGAGTGGTCAAGGGAGGTTATCTGTCACAAGTGTAACTCACTGACATTTTTCCATGCTCTGATGGTTTCCTGAGGTGAGAATATATTATAGCTAATCTGAAGGGCATCACACATGCCAGAAGATGTCATAGTACTTGATTTAAGGAAAGGCAAGGACATGCAGCCCAAACAAAAATGTGCCAAAGTAACCTTTTTAGTGCCAAGAGTACATCAAAGTACCACAGCATTACCATCACTTTACCATGGTCCCTCTCAAGTACTGATAAGTTATAAATAAAATACTGTAATTTTATTACCTCACAATTTAAGTATGCTACCATTATTAAGTCTAATGTGCAAATATAATACCTACATTGGAAATTTTCTTGAGTTTTCCTCTCAGCGACATAACCTCAAGCAGCTTTACTACCCAAAAGCAGGACACAAAGTTTAATGTAGCTCTTTAAACGCCTAAAAATAATGTAGCACAATATGTTTTATATACTAAAGCCCATACTAAACTAGAAAGTTCCATTAAAATTAATTAAGTCTACATTGCAAGGCAACTAGCAACGCATCTTTCAGGGCTGGAAGGAATCATAGCAACAGCAAACCCCCGAAATAAAACCTTTATGCGCCCCGCGTGCATCACAAACGAACAGAGCGCTCGCATTAAATATTAACAAACAATAAAAGCTAATACTAATAACAACAACATGAAATTCCCCAAAAGAGTCTAAATAAAAACGTCTCAGGTTTAAAAAATAAGATATGGTGTGAAAAGCAGCGCGGAACGCTCGAAGCTGGGTTTCTTTCAAAGTGGATTGAAAAACACGGAGTGTAGCTGATGGATTGGTACACTGAGCGCTGACGGAAAACGCCCTTCCGCTCCACTTATAGACGTTGTTCCAGGCCAGGGTTTACGTATGCTAGTTGCTTGGACTACACGCAAAGCTTGGTTTTGGCCTCTTTTGGAACCATTTTTGTTGGCGGAGATGAAAAATAACAAGTCACTGGCCAATATTTGCATGAAACGTAAGTCACTGGATATTAATTAGTTGTCCAAGCATGTTTCTAAAACGATAAAAGCAATCACACTCGCAAGCTCGCAATCGACAAGTTATATCAACACAGGGCTGTGATTGACAGCCTCTTGCCTACCGCCCAATCACAGCCGATTTCAGTACACTGAGTGATATAGCCTAAATGAAAGTCCATAACGAGTTTAACTCTTAACAGCATTGACTTTAAAAGTCTAGATAAATTGATGTCCCAACACTTAAACGAAAAAAAAATTATCAAAACCACATTTTGAAACATTTCTGAGAAAATTGGAACAAAAATCAATAATACCAGAGAAAGAGCTCATTTGCAGGTAGCTACAAAACAAAACGGCCTTCAATTTATGGAAACGGTCAGCAGTAAAGTTTACCATAGTAACCAGTTTCCGCCAAAATATCATAATTAGTGCTGTAAAATCGCTATAAATTATTATGAGATTCCATTCAAGCAGTGCAAGAAGCTTTCAGAATCGTTTCAGACTGTTTGTGTGTTATTTATTTAATGATGGTTGCCAATGCTGAGTTTTTACCATAGTTTTATTGTAGTAGTGGATCCTATGGTTGCCATAGTAGAAATACTTGTAAGCGTTATTAAAGTGCTGTCATGATTGTGCTCTTACCTTACACGGTGGAGAGATACTCTTGGACAGCGAGTCAATCCTGGCGCTGTATTCAGTGAATTTCTTCTGATACTTCAGCGCTGTCATTTGAAGCTCGTTATGAACAGCCGACAGTTGAGCCAAAAGTGATTTCTCTCTTTTAGTCGATTTCAGAGCTTGTTTCTTCAGCTCCTTATCCAAGCAGACAACTTTCCCTTGCAGCGCGCCGTTGTGCGTTTTGAGGGCTTTCAAACAGCAGTGGTTGTCCAACTTCTGCTCCTTATGAGTGAGCATCAATCCGCATCCACTCTCGCAGATCCCGACCGCTCTGTAATCACACGATTCACGCATGTGAGCATCCATATCTTTAAGGTTCAGCACCTCGCTGCAGCCCTTATTCCTACATTTGGCAGGGGAATAATCGCACATCTCCGCGTGCTCCGCCAGATGCTGAAGTTTGACGATCTTCTCGCAGCCCCGCGCGTGATTGTCACATTTAATATCTAACTTTAATATTAAGTTTTTGAGAGGGAGGACGTGGTTGAGCTCTTTGGTGGAGATCCTTTGGCATTTGACCGGGCAGCTGCTCTGCTGAACAACCCACGGCAGCACACAGCCGGCGCAGAAGACGTGACCGCACGGGGTAGTGAGCGGGTCCTCCAAAACTTTATTACACAAGTTGCATTTGAAGTCTGGGTCCACAGCCCCTTTGAATCGATCCAACTCAAATCCCATTTTAAAAAAAGAAAAAAAAGAAAAAAAAAAGAAACAGAACCCGGGCTCCCACAGAATAGCACAGGGGTTTAATCGATCTTCGGACTAAGTCATTAGAAGAGCTCAGAGAAACTGAGTAGACTAGTACGAGCACTTCTACTGACTGAACTAATTGCCTGAGACTTCCTATGGGGGAGAGAAGTGTTGCAGATTTGGGTACCGTAACTATCTGAAGAACTGCGCACTCAACAAGTTGATCAAAAAGTTTTGACACTTAGACCAAACTTTAAATGTATGAATGCTGTTCAATTAGATAACAAAATATAAAGGAAAGTGGCATTTATACAAAAACTATAGTGCAAGCACACTTTTCAAGTGAAACATTTCATAAAAAGGTTTAAGTTTAAAACTATATATTTGGGGGGAGACCAGAGCTAGTTGTCAAACTTTTTACCACAGTAAATATTTTTCAGAGTGGGTTTTTTTAGTCATTAAATTTATGTTTTAACAATTATGAAGAAACATGAAATGATTATTTATTTTTTTATTTATAATTAAATTTATACTCTGTTATTGTACCAAACATGAGATCCAGATTTTATAATATATAAAATATTAAATAAACTTTAAAATAAATTATATTGTACTTTAAAAAAAAATAAAAAAAATCATATTGTATTATACTACTAGTTTTTTTTTTTTTTTTTTTTTTTGCAGCCTATAAGAGTTCACCCAAAAATGAAAATTCTTTCATAATTTACTCACCCTCAAGTTGTTCCAAACCTGTATGAGTTTTTTCTTCTGTTGAACACAAAATAAAATATTTAAAAAAATATTGGCAATCAAACAGTTGACAGTAGCCATTGACTTCCACAGTAGGAAAAAATACTATGGAAGTCAATGGCTACACTGTAAAAAATAATTGTTGGTTTAACTTAAAGTTATCTGGTTGCCTTAAAATTTTGAGTTGAATTTTGAGTTCATCGAAATTAAAAAAATGAAGGCAATTGGTTTAATCAACAGAAACTAAAAATATTGTGTTATCTTAACCACATTAATTTGATTTGACAAAAGAAAAAATGTTCTGATAACAAATCATGAGAATATGTTTTACAGTGTACCATCATTTTTTAAAACATATTCTTTTGTGTTCAACAGAGGAAAGAAACTCATACAGATTTGGAACAAAGTGATGGTGAGTAAATTATGACAAACTATCCTTTAACATCACCATGAAGTCAAAACTGACAATTCTATTTTTTTAATGAAATATTGCAATATATCCATTTATTATAAATGATTGCAATAGCAAACCACAACAACCTAACAATCCAAATCCCGCTTTACTTTCTTGAAGCCGCTTTACTCGTATACTGTATATGTCACATTTGGAAAGAAAATACTATTGTAACTTCCATTTCATGCTGACTTTAACTCAGCTGTTGTGAAGTTGTCAGCTTTTAAGATACAGATTGTTTATGAATACACATAACCGAGAAAAAAAAAAGCATAAATCACAAAATAAAGCTGGCGTTAGAAACGTGTTGTGTTCTTATGCAGAGCAACTGAGAAGCTTACAGATTTCAAACTCTAAAAGCCCCAAAGCTAAAGATGCTCCCTCACATCCCGTCAGTTTGCATGAGTGGCCAATGATGCCTCTTAGGGGGAAAATAATCATCTGTCTGAACAGTTTTCTGATAAGTAAAAGGGAGCTTGTGAGCGTATGATTTGCCTAAAAATGTGTATTTGTGTCCAGTGTATTTTGTGTATAGAACAACCTGGAGTTTAAATACAGCTCATTTAAATAAGGACATTTTCCATCTCGGTAGGAAGTAGCATGGTCATAAAAGCATTTGAATTGTAAATGACTGAGAGCCACAGACAGGGTCACTGGCAGCTATGTGCAGTGAGGGGACAAGAAAGGCCTTTACTTTTGCAGCTTAACTATCTTTTGTGAACAGCGTCCATCTCTCCTGCTTTTGACTGATCTGAAGATGGGAAATTCTTTGCTTTTGATCATCAATATTCTGTGAAATCAAATTTCATTACTATGCCGTAACAAAACGATTCAATCCACATGTTCATTATTAAATAACAGAACTCCCAAGTTCATGACTGACTTTAGGGTATGGGGAAAAATTAAAGAAAAAGAAAGAAATTAAAGAACATGTTTGCAATCACACATACATTTGTGACTACTTTCTGCTCTTTAGATGGAAATCTGTAGTTCAGAAAAACAAATGTAAGAGAAGTGGCTATGTAATTTGATATTGCCACTGATAGAAACTTTAAGTAATCCACTTATTACTTCAAAGGAGTCAAAGATATTGAATCAGCATCATAAAAGAACTATAACAAAGTGTTACATATGTTACGTTCCAAAAAGTACAGCCGACACAAATTAATTTATCTTCCATTTTATGTCTGTTTTTTTGAGGTTGCGAAAAACAGCACTGGTAAATTGCCAAGTATCTCAAAGAAAACAAAAAGATCTTTGATAAGAGATTTTTTTTTTTCTCCTGTTTTCAAAATCAGATATTAGCCTTGATGGAGTGTTATTAATGTCTCAGCCTTAATTTAACCACCTGCCAAACTATTATTCAAACGGATCATGTGCAACCAAATGATTACATTACAGATGCAGAGTTTGGATACACATCATTACGTTGTAATACGAAACAGTCAGAATAAACGATAGTCACTGAAGTGCACTTACCAAAAACATAATCCTTGTAAATAAGGAAAGAACTTGAGTCTTGTTTATTTGTTGGCTGTGGCAGAGAACTCAAATGACTTAGATCAAGCTATGCAAGGTTAAAAATAAAGATCATTTGTGATAAGACTTGATCTGGCTCTTAGACTCTAGGCTGTATTGGATGTTACTGAACCATTTCTCATGCTCTACATTTCTTCCATCTTAGCTCACATGTCTAGAGTCTTTCACCCCACCCTTCTGAATCAGATGAACTCATCTATTTAAGTCAAAAGAGACCATAAGAGAAACCATTTGTCAGTTGTGCCAGTTTAAAATATTCTAAAATATCAAAATATGTTTAATGCATCTTTTCATAATGTATAGAAATATTTTTGGTGGCCTTGATGGCTTGATTAAAGTGCTTTTTAGTGTTGGGAAAGTCACTTTTAAAAGTAATGTTACAATGTTGTGTGACTTCCTAAAAAAGTAACTGTGTTAGTTACTTTTTGTAATGCGCTACATTACTTTTTGCGTTACTTTTTCTCATCTGGACTGGGCTTGCTTTTTTTATATTAACAAAAAGTTCTATTTTTGGCAAATGTAAAGGCCCTTTCACACCAAAAGAGCAAATACAAAAGGAAGTGCAAATTCACACCTGTACAGTAGAGGGCGCAGCTCAAACAAACCCTTCAGCTGTGCTGCCATTCTGGATCGCAGAATAATATGATGCACTGTTTTTCATTGTTTTTATTCATTTTGAGGAATACTAAATCTGTTTTGTGCAAGTGAGATGAGTAAATGCTCACATTTAGTCTACAACTACAATAACCATCATGTTCACACAGCGCACATTGTCAAACAAAACCTCTGCAAATACTGCCGATTTCTCTCAACATGCATGGGCACAGCAGAGCTGTCAGTCAATACATGGGGAAAAAGTAACTTGAGTTACTTATTTGAAAAAGCAACTCAGATATTTTGATGTAAATTTAAAAGTAATGCATTACTTTTCTAGTTACTTGAAAAAAAGGTAATCTGATTACGTAACTCACGTTACTTGTAATGTGTTACCCCCAAACACAGGTGCTTATACTGAAGAGTAAAATAGGGCCAATAGAACAATGCACTGATTTTTCGCTTTGCAAATCTGTGATTAAAACATTGCCTTGAGCTGCAGGAAAATTAACAGCTCATTTGGACTTTATTTAAAATTCACATGTTGCAATATTTAAAGGTGCAGTGTATACATTTTAGCGGCATCCAGCGGTAAGGTTGCAGACTGCAACCAATGGCGCTCACCCCTCCCTTTTGAAGCAAAAGAGAGAAGCTACGGTGGCCGTCTGGCCAACACAAGACAAAGATGTCATCATCTGAGACAGCAGAGAGTATGTTAGCAGTCAAGCAATAAGGTTTCTTCTTACTTCTAACAAAGAACGGTCTCGGCTTCTAATAAACAAGACGATTACTACTACTACTTCTTCTTCATGCGTATTCAATGTAGTGGCGATGCAAGCTTCCTCTAAAAACATGAATGATTTAGAAGAAGGACAACATAGTGACTAAACACGCTCTGCAGAGTGTTTGTCCATTTAGGGCTGCTGTAGAAACATGTCGGCACAAAATGGAGACTTAACATGTAAGGGGACCCGCGGTGCATGTAGATAGAAATGGCTCATTCTAAGGTGATAAAAACATAACGGTTCATTATGTAAGGCCTTTATACACCACTGAAAAAAAGTTATGTATATTATATTGCATTTCTGTCAATAGATCCTCCCAAATTTTACACATTGCACCTTTAAACCACTTTATGAGCTTTTTTTCTGGATTGTGCATTAGTTTGTATAAGACTTTATTTCCTTTTTGAAACAAAGCTCATGCTTTTGAGTCCAGGAATAGACTGAGAATTTCTAAGCCCATATAGTAAATTCCTTGTGTAGAAAGTTATAGGCTTGTAATCACTGAAGCTTTTATCTAATGCTAGAGGGATACAGAAAGGTCTACACTGCTTTAGATGAGGGCTTCATTTGGAGCTTGGATGCCAGCCATACTGCAGTCATCACCACTCTGCTATAGTGAAGATATGTCAAGACCATGAGGGCGATGTGGGATTGCGCGATCTTGTGAAGACTAATTGCTTTTCTGGATATACGTTTTCATCCTGCATTGTGATAGAGTTGCTATCAAAGGAAAACGAGAGCATGCATGTGCATGTACATGTGCATGTTGTTCCACGTGCCTGCATGCATACGAGTCAGTTAAATGTAGTTGAAAGCAACTGGACTTAGTTATCCATTTGTTTTATTTTATTAGGTCTGTGGCCCTCTGCCATTGACCCCAATCAGAGACTGTTAGCAGTGAGCCCGTTTTGAGTCCACCTGAGGTTGAAACACAGATGTTTCCTATAGTCTGCTGCTTTTTCCTTGACATTCCTTCATATTCTCGTATCAGTTGCGGGTTATTATAAAATGTCTGGCAATTGTCTGTGAAGTTTTTCAGTCACCCAGGTCATCGTAGAATCATTTGAAAGGAACCAGTACAGTAACTGGCTTTTAAGGATTACTGTAGTTCACCCAAAAATGAAGCACTGTGTTTTGGGTAAACTATTCCTTTATATTCCTCATGGACATCTTTAGGGTCTTTATGGTTCGTATGTGTACTCTGCTTTGCAGTGGGAGTTAGGCATGTCCATACGGATCTTACGGCGACCTTGTGATCTTGTTCTTGTGAACTGGTAAGGGGACGGGTCTTAATGCAGCACATGCAAGGCCACACATGTCTCCTGGAAGATGTTGATGACAGATGGTGTGAGCAAAACTTTTCATGAGAGCAGATTGCTCAATGATCACCTTTACATTTCAGTGTTTATATATACAGAAATGTGGAAATCAGCACTTAAACACAATGTCAAGTAAAAAAGGTTTAAACGCTTTTTTCAATGTTTAAAAATACTTATACTTGTCTCTGCACATTAAGCTGGGATATAAGTAAGCCAAAAGTAGGTTGATTTCTTCAAAAAATGTAAACACTGTGGCTCCTTGGTGTTTTCAAAATATTGCTCTGTTTGTTCAATCAGTCTGGCCCAGCAACAGCAGTTCAACCAATGACGTGAGTCTGAGGCAGAGTCTTCTGATTGTGTAACCAATGGGAGATGAGGGAGTGCTCTGTTGGTTGACATTAGTGGAGCAGATGTAGACACTACAGCTTAAAGGGATAGTTCACCCAAAAATGAAAATTCTGTCATCATTTACTTTGTTCCAAACCTGTCTGGGGTTCTTTCTTCTGTTAAACACAAAAGAAGACATTTTGAAGAATGTCGGTAACGGTAGCCAGTTAATTCAAGGTTACCAGTCTGGTTACCAACATTCTTCAAAATATCTTCTTTTGTGTTGAACAGAAGAAACTCATACAGGTTTGGAACAATTTGAGGGTGAGTAAATGATGACAAATTTTCATTTTTGGGTGAACTATCCCTTTAAGGAGGTTTTCAGGCATAATACTTTTGCTTTTACAGTATTTCAGATGAGTTTACATCACAAGTGTGTGACCAGCAAATTATTTGCTTACAGAAATTAAGATTCACAAAGCTTTTAGAGACTATCCAGTCAAGGCTAACAACAATACAACGCCCTAAAAAAATTTATTTGTTGGGACATATGTGAACAATCAAAGCTACATTAAATTCCACTTTGTATAGAAAGAATCAGAAAACGTGCCTCCACCTTTTGTGGAAACCACTTGCTGACAGAGCAAAATCAAGTCTAGAGGGAAATTAAATTCAAAATACATTCTTTCTGGAAAGACTGATCCAGAACTAACCAGATGGAGAGGGTGGTTAGGAAACAGCTGTGTTTTAGAGAATAAGAGCGAGGGGAAAAGATGAATAGCATCCTTTATTCCTTAGAGAGTTTAGCGATGAACCTTAAGTCAGACAGAGATGACATAAGTCTTACGTTAGTCAACTTCAGTGTTGATGTAATGCAGGAATACAATAGGTCCTGGAACTCTGGAACCTCCTCCACAATATCTTTCATCGGCGGAGTGGGTCTGCATTCAATCTTGTATTGAATGCTTTTGGCAACTGAGCTAGCATAGTGCATTAGCCACAGAGTTTCCCAAATAACAAGTGTGTAATATTAGAAACAGATGACTTCTTTTACAAAGCCCAACTGCTCGAAAACAGAGCAAAATAAGAAAAACAACTGAATACTGCAGTGTTCAAGGACATTGTTTTGATACATCCCTGAGAGACGAAACAGAAAGAATTGATTAGGCTTGTTTTACTGTGTGGTCTTGCATCTGTTTCTTTTTGATTGAATTGATTTCAAAGTTCAGCTTATTATTCAAAACTCTCGGTTGACCCTGAGTAAAAATAAGATCTGTTAACTAAGCTTACAGTAATGTTCCATTGCTTTTTTTGGAAGTCAGCTATTAAAAATCATAATAAAAAATATAGTTCTGAGTCTAGATTAGACAAGCCACATTTGATGCCATCGTAAAATAGCCGATCACTGCACATGAATTAAATTATACAAATGGCTCCAAAAGTCTGAGACCACACTAAAAATCTGGGACTTTTTCATTTAAACCTGGAAATAAACAGTTTAAAAGCTTTTGGGTTTTGAAAAAATTAAAACAAAGAAAAGTTATGACTTAAAAGGAATGAGAAGTATTAAAGATTCTGCACTTGAAGTTATAGTGGTATCATAATTTGTATTGTAAACTGTCCTAAATTATGCAAAACAACAAATTGCAAAAAAGTATGCAAAAAAATCACCTATAGTTAGGCTAATGAACTATATTACTTTATTGTCATTCTTTTTTTATTTAAAAGAATTAGTTATTGAACTTTTTTTTATATCATAACATTGCCACATTTTATAAAATCAATAAGTCACAAGAGGCTATATGTTCCACTTCAGAGTTAGAACTAGAGATGTGTCTCAGCCTGTTGAGATGACCAGTGAAAGTAAGTAGCTGTTATATCGGACCCACTTTATATTAAGTGGCCTTAACTACTATGTACTTACATTTAAATTAATCATTTGATACAATACACTTATTGTGTACATACATATTTTTACATTGTACTTATATTTTAAAAACACCTGCATGTAATTACATCTGTAATTAATTTCTGTAATTACATTTATAATTACACTGTTGACCCATCCCTTAACCCTTACCCCTACCCTTAAACCTACCCATACCACCAAAGCTTTCCCTAACCTTACCCGTATCCCACCTCAATAGCAGCAGAAGTGTTTTGCAATTCAATATGAACCCAATAAGCACATTGTACTTATTTTGTGATGTAAGTACATAGTAGTTAAGGCCACGTAATATAAAGTGCGACCGTTATAACTTATGAGAAATCGACAGGAAGTCCGAGCTCACGCATTCTAGCGCTTGTGTTGAATTGGAGGAAACCATTATACTTAATGAGCTTATGGGATACAATACCTTCATAAAGCATCTTCACGTCTTTTTTTTTTTTGCCCTTGGGATCACCTTTGTTAAATAATGATGGCTTTGTTAAATAAATAATGGTAAAAACCATTAGGTCTGATACTGAATAGTTTGGCATATGTTCACTGTGTCCCTAAAGCTTGAAACATAATCTATGAAACAGATGCAGTGACTTATGTAATGTTTTTTTTTTTTTTTTTTTTTTTTTACCTATAGTGGTTAAAGTTCATGCATTTAACAGGTTTGTTAAAGGATTAGTTCACTTCAGAATTAAAATTTCCAGATAATTTACTCACCCCCTCATCCAAAATGTTTATGTCTTTCTTTCTTCAGTTGAAAAGAAATTAAGATTTTTGAGGAAAACAATCCAGGATTTTTCTTCATATAGTGGACTTCAATGGGGATCAATGGTTTGAAGGTCCAAATTGCAGTTTCAATGCAGCTTCAAAGGGCTCTACACGATCCCAGTCGAGGAATAAGGGTCTTATCTAGCAAAACGATTGCTCATTTTCTAATAAAAACTTATATACTTTTTAATCACAAATGCTCATCTTGCACTAGCTCTGAGATGTGCATTACATTGTCACATTGGAAAGGTCACATGTGATGTAGGTGGAAGTACCGACAAAGTGTTTACAAAGTGAGCATGCAAAGACTAAGTCAAATGCCCTTTACAAAAACAATAATTAAATGAAGGTAAAACAACTACATTGGATGATTTTGAAGTTGGAGGAAAAAATGAGATGGAGTTTTTCGCCCTACCCTATCCTGCTGCTGGGTCTGTACTTCTGCCTACATCCCATGTGACCTTTCCAATGCGATTACGTAATGTGCATCGCAGAGCTAGTGCAAGATGAGCAATTTTGTTTAAAAAGTATACGTTTTTATTTTTTTAGAAAATGACTGATCTTTTTGCTAGATAAGACCCACATTTTTCGTCTGGGATCGTGTAGAGCCCTTTGAAGCTGCACTGAAACAACAATTTGGACCTTCAAACCGTTGATCCCCATTGAACTGCACTATATGGAGAAAAATCCAATGTTTTTTTCAAAAACCTTAATTTCTTTTCGACTGAAGAAAGAAAGACATGAACATCTTGGATGACGTTGGGGTGAGTAAATTATCAGGAAATTTAAATTTTTTAAGTGAACTGATCCAATAATAAAAATATGTAAGACATACAATGACTGAATGATTTACTTTTAGAAATTCTCTTTACCAGCATTCCTCGACCACAAATCCAGGTTCAAATATTGTGCAAGGAGATCCAGAGAATATGTGCCTATCAAACCCAGAACATCTCCCTTTGAATTAATTTGTCCGAATATTGCTCAATCTAAAGTCACAAAAGAGGTTAGGGGAGGAACAGGATCAGCATCAAGTAGAACCAGTTCTCCACACTGAGCTTTGGATCACTGCCTAAAGGACATTGAGCTCTCGAGAACAATCTTGTGTAAACAACACAAACATTGTCTTTGTTATCCTTGGTTTTGTCCCGGAGGGAATGAGATGTCAAAGAGCATGTGTATTTACAAGTGATTCTGCTCCGAGGAGCCATAAAGCTTTAAGATGTCTTTCTTTCATCATGTTTACATAGCTCAGGACTGGTGCAGCATCTTAAAGAATCCCCATCAACTATTCACGAAAGAATATGTTTCTTTATTTTTTAGTGATTAGATAAATGTCACATTTATACAATTCAGAGGAATTTCGTTAGCAAACATGAATGGCTCAAAGGCTTCTGAGAGCATGAAAACAAAAGCTTGCAGTTAACTAAAGTCCTAGTGGGCAATATTAAGCGTAATGCTCAGCTGCAGTGCTGTAGTAGTGGCTCACAGCGGTATAATTTAATCAGCACGGAAACAAGGCAACAGTCTGCCTCGGTAACATGAGGAGCTAATCGGAAACAACCCCACTCTAATTATCCATTACAAAAATAACGAGCTGAAGACATGACCATTGTTACTGTCCCTTGCGGGAAATTCTTTGGCAGGTCAGGCTAAATATAAATAGCCTCTACCAACAAATAAATTACACTGTATTTTTACAATATGTCTACCTATTTGAATTAAGGGTACCTGGAAATTTTTTTTTTTGTGTAGATAACACTTCTCAACACAGATGTCGAGATACCACAGGAAAAGTTATATTCCAACATATTAAAAGGATTCTAATCTTTGTCTGATAAAATGCTTGAAATCCTATTAAAAATGTACTCAAATGACATTTTCGAAATGAAAAAAGCACCAAAGTTTCATAGAATGACCTATACAACTTATCGTACCACTTTCTTCCTTTCCAGTTATTATCTGAACTCTACATTAATATTTTCTCAAAGCACACTTGAAGTAAATATTTTCCTTTTTAGGTGTGATCAGTGTCTCTGTAAATGTTATGATACACTGCAAGGTTGTGACCACCGGGGTGCATTCTGGGAACTTTTGGTCTATTGTGGTTTGGAGTAGCAATCAGGCCTATGAGAGGGTTCCTGACAGGAAGATGCCTCAGAGGCAAATACCTAGACTCCATCTTCTGCTTTCCTCTTGCCATACCTCTGCCCCCTTCTGTTAAAAAAGATGAGACTAGAGATAATGATTCTTTTCTCAATGTGCAGCACAAAGTACAAAAACAAACAACATACCAGACATGAAGAGAATTTCCTTTTGCTGCCTGCCTACTTCAACTGAATTTCTCTTCATTTGTGTGCCATATAGTGTTAGATTCCATGGATGCATATTTAAGGTATGTGATCATACCTTAAATATCTCCCCCAGGCAATTATTATTAATAAAAATATTATTTTATTAAATTAAAAAAGAAATATCTTACTATTGCAATAATACATACTATTGTATAGTAGAATTAAAAAATCGAGTATTTAATAATTATATTATATCATAATATGTTATAATAAAATCATTAGCAAAATTGTTATTATTATTAATAACAATAATAATAATTATTATTATCATTATTATTATTATTATTATTATTTTCCATTTTAACAACAGTAAAATTACAACACTAACATTTATGGTTGACTTAATTTCTTTCAAATGTTAAACCACTGAGCTTTTATTTTGGCGGAAAGCCGCATGGGAGACCTATAACGCTTCTCTTTTTTGACCAACAGATTTATTTACCAAATGATTCTCATTACGAATTTGGAAAGAAGATCAGTGCACATTGCGTTCCCAAATGTAAATTATAAGCAACTCAAACATACAGCACTTGCAGAGTAGCATTTACCATGAATCGAAACGCATGTCGAGTGCGCATCAATGTAATACATTAACAAGAGAGCGCATTCAATGTAATGTGCAGTAGGGCTAGGCGATATATCGCATGCGATTCTCACGCGCATTTCGTCAGTAAAGCCGGTTCCCTGATTACTGCTAAATCGCCATCACCTGCTTTCAAATGGAGCGCCTTTTAATAGACAGAGCCGTAGTTCACGGACATTATCGAAGTCGATTCATCTTCGATACTGAACGCGATTTTGCGTGGCTTGTCCGTGAACTACGGCTCTGTCTATTAAAAGGCGCTCCATTTGAAAGCAGGTGATGGCGATTTAGCGGTAATCAGGGAACCGGCTTTACTGATGAAATGCGCGTGAGAATCGCATGCGATATATCGCCCAGCCCTAATGTGCAGCACGAATCTCTCCACAAAACTCGTGTGCTCTTAAAAATAGTGTCCTCATGGCTATACTCTGGCTCAGATTTTACGTGTGTGCACTCGGTTATGGACGGTTCGGCTGTGGGCACCAACCGACAGAAAATAATTCGGCGAATATTTGAATGTGATTTGTCGTTTAAATCATGAAAGTTCATCTATAACGCGTGATGGGTGCTGCCACTGCAAGTAAAGCTTGAAAACACATTTGAATTTAGCAGTGAACGTTCTGATCTTACCGGTGTTGTCGTGCACTTCAAAGGGTGCAAATCGATCACCTTTCATATCTTTATGGACATTCTAACTGCATTCTATAGGCTATATCATGCAGTGAGATGTTGCCCTGCATTATATTCATCATCAGTCAACTGTATGAAATGTCAGATGACCTATGTAGGTCTAGGGGTGGGGTAAGTGCATTGAATGCATTAAAGATTGTAAGGCGCTATTTTTCGTAATTAATGAATGTAATTAACACGTTAAATTCCCAGCCCTAATAAAAATATAGTGCCCTCCATTAATATTGGCACCCTTAGTAAATATGAGCAAAGGCGGCTGTGAAAATAAATCTGCATTGTTTATCCTTTTGATCTTTCATTCAAAAAATTCACAAAATTCTAACCTTTCATTTAAGTAAAACAATTGAAAATGGGGTGAAAAAGCTCATTATGAAATAAATGTTTTTCTCTAGTTCACGTTGGCCACAATTATTGGAGCCCAATTATTGCAACGTCCTTTTCCCAAGATAACAGCTCTGAGTCTTCTTCTATAATGCATGATGAGTTTGGAGAACACCTGACAAGAGATCAGAAACCATTCCTTCATACAGAATCTCTCCAGATCCTTCAGATTCCAGGTCCATGTTGGTGCTTCTTCTCTTCAGTTCACTCCACTCATTTTCTATAGGGTTCAGATCAGGGAACTGGGACGACCATGGCAGAAGCTTGATTTTGTGCTCAGTTACACATTTTTGTGTTGGTTTTGATGTTTGCTTTGGATCATTGTCCTGATGGAATATCCAACCACGGCCCATTATAAGATTTAGCAGAAGCGGTCAGGTTTTGATTTTCATCTGTTAGTATTTGATAGAATCCATGATACTATGTATCTGAACAAGATGTCCAGGACCTCCAGCAAAACAAATAGTGATTGTGTGAATTTTTTGAATGAAAGATCAAAAGGATAAACAATGCAGATTTATTTTCACAGCTGCCTTTGCTCATATTTACCAAGGGTGCTAATATTAGTGGAGGGCACTGTATATATATTAGGGCTGGGAGCTTAACATGTTAATTACATTCATTATAATATATATATAAGCATACACACAATGTTAATGTAATGCAAAAATTGACGGAAACTGTATGTTGTTTTTACTGAATTTTGAGAGCTTTTTGCACTTTTAACCCAACTTCAAGATTTCACCTGTAGGCCTATCTGAACTTTCCAGTCACCTTTAAGTGTGAGACTGTCACACAGCCTCAATTCGCCTCCAGATAATCATAGTGACATATGGACTTGCCGTACTTGCACTCTTATACTCTCATCAAATGTGGCAGACGTCTCATCACCTTCTGCAAAGCACTGGTGAGCATATGGGCTCGTAGAAAGTAGTTCATCCTTTCCAGACCACATAAACAGGAAACATTAACAGCATGTAAGCATGTCCTCCCTGCTTGACGTCTTATTTTCTTGTTTTATTTACTCATTTTAGTGAGTAGCGAAATGCCATTCCTGCCAGTTGCTATGAGGTGAATGGCTATTAAATGTTGATTGTAAGGCTAAATTGTAGCAATACAAACTAATAATTCTATGACGTGAGGTTAAAACAGCTTTACATAAAACAGGCAGGTATATTGTTTAGTGTATTCATATGCTTGCAGGAAGCTTTCCTCCCGTACAGATCTGTCCACTAATGTGCCCCATACGCTTTTAAATGTAAACATGCAGACATATGGTAAAGTAACTCGAGCGTAACATCTGTGGTGAATTAAAATTGCTACAACATCAGCTGTGAGTGAACACAAGTGATTAAATAAGACTAATTAAGAGATTAAAGGCTTTTTTAAGATCTGTGCTAATTAAGTCATAACGCGTGATATTGCGAAAAACTGTACTGTCTGCACGTAAAACGGGACCACAATTAATAATTTAGGAATTAAATACCACTGTTTTCCGGTTTTAATGAGTCTTCAATTAAAGTCTTCCTCACAATGATAATAAAAGTAAAAGCAAAACAGCTGAGCTCCCAGCTAAAGCATTTATACAGTTTTTGTGTGTGTGTGTGTGTGTGTGTGTGTGTGTGTGTGTGTGTGTGTGTGTGTCTTTTTTGAATTAATGAGATTAGCATGTATGTCAGGGGTTAGGGACATAATATCTGGGGCATGAAACATCAAAGGCTTGGAGTTTAGCAACAAGGAAAAAAGCTGCACTAATCAGCTAACATGGCAGGCCACAATAAGTTCTTGACTCTTTGCTGAGAGTAGGAATCATATGGTCAATAAGTGTATTTTGCTTCTATAGTGGGGGATATTATCCTTACAATGACTTACCAGGGCTCAACACTAATTTTTTTCTATTGGCCAAGTTGGGTCAGTGGTTCAAATTTTTACTTCCCCTGCCAAAATTTTCACTGGCCCCACCACAAAAAAGTAATAAATAAATAAAATAGGCCTAGTTATTGTCTAGTTATTGATGTTTTTGACCCATAACCTTAATAAATAAGGTTGTGACACCAAAAACTATCCTATAATCCTCAAATAAATTTCAAATAAAAGTAAAAATTGCGAGCAATAGCACAAATGCAATAGAACAAACAAACAAATAAAAGTTTTTCATGCTTTTCAGGTGAGTCTAACAGTAATTTTGATTAACATTAAAACAAAGACAGCAGCAGGTTTATTATGCCGCTGTCACTTTAAGAGACGCACGGATCCAATATACTGTTACACATGGATTTTATTTCTCAACAGTTTATGTTCATTTAAAGGTGCCATCGAATGAAAAATTGAATTTACCTCGGCATAGATGAATAACAAGAGTTCAATACATGGAAATGACATACAGTGAGTCTCAAACACCATTGTTTCCTCCTTCTTATTTAAATCTCATTTGTTTAAAAGACCTCCGAAAAACAGGCGAATCTCAACATAACACTGACTGTTTCGTAACAGTCGGGATCATTAATATGTACGCCCCCAATATTTGCATATGCTAGCCCATTTTCAAGGCATTACACAAGGGCAGCCAGTATTAACGTCTGGATCTGTGCACAGCTGAATCATCAGACTAGGTAAGCAAGCAAGGACAATAGCGAAAAATGTTATCTGGAGCAATAATAACTGACATGATCCGTGATATCATGATATTTTTAGTGATATTTTTAAATTGTCTTTCTAAATGTTTCGTTAGCATGTTGCTAATGTACTGTTAAATGTGGTTTAAAATTACCGTCGTTTCTTACTGTATTCACGGAGACAAGAGAGCCATCGCTATTTTCATTATTAAACACTTGCAGACTGTATAATTCATAAACACAACTTCATTCTTTATAAATCTCTCCAACAGTGTGTAAAGTTAGCTCTAGCCAAGGAGCACCATCAAACTCGTTCAGAATCAAATGTAAACATCCAAATAAATACTATACTCACAGGAATCGATGCATGCATGCAGCATGAATGATGAACACTTTGTAAAGATCCATTTTGAGGGTTATATTAGCTGTGTGAACTTTGCTTATGCTGGTTAAGGCAGTCGAGAGCTCAGGGGTGGGGGAGCATGAGATTTAAAGGTATATATAATTATGGCTCAAAATAGGCAGTTAAAAAAATTAATAAAAAAAAAATCTATGGCGTATTTTGAGCTGAAACTTCACAGACACGTTCAGGGGACACCTTAGACTTATATTACATCTTGTTAAAACTGGTTCTAGGGCACCTTTAAGAAATAACAGACTATGTTTACTAGGATACTCTCAGAGACCGGCATTTTTTTAATGTAATTTTGCGTGAATATGTCCATTCAAGCGCAAAAAGATGTGAAAGAGAGCTCAATTCAGGATTCTCACGCTGTCTGAGAAGCGGCTTTCTGTGCGTGCGCTTCTGATGTGTGCGCGCACTAAACTTCTCACACTAATGAATTGAGAAAAACAGGTGCAAGTGATAAACTTTCATGACGCAACTGACAGTTTTGTCAACTGTCCTGAGTGACATTTAGGCCCCGTCCACACGGAGACGAGTTTCAGTGTAACCGCACAAATTTTTTTACGGATAGGCGTTTCGTCCACACGGATCCGGCGTTTTCGAAAGGTGAAACCGGAATTTTTTGAAACCGGGTCCCAGAGTGGAAAAATTTGAAAACGCCGGCTTGGCGTTGTCGTGTGGACGGGGCAATCCGTATATTTTCTGAAACGATGATGTCATCACCCCACGTGTCGACCCTAGTCAGACGCGCTAACACCACAAAACAGCACCAACAACAGCAATAGCAGACTCTACATGCTTGTGTTCGTGCTGCAGAAGCTAGTGAACCAAAATAAAGTGTTATTTCTAAGCTTTGCTAAAGTTTGTATTCAGCGCGCAAGGTTTATGCGCATGCTCCAAGTCTTCTTCGCTGCTTTAAGTGCATTTCTGCGGCAGAATTACAGCGCCACATAATGGTCTGGCATGTATACTACATTGTTTTGAGTCGTTTCAGTGGTTTCGTGTGGACGCAGATATTTTTTGAGACGAGGAAAAAAAAAGATCGGTTTAGGGTAAGCTCCGGCTTCGTGTGGACGTAGCCTTACACTGGCCACGGGCAGTCCTTATTGTTGAGCCCTACTTATGGCTTATTATCTATCTACACTAAAGTTATGTGTAATATCTCCATCTTTTATTGAACTCAGCAGTCTGAAACAGTCAAGTTTAAAGATCTTAAAGGAATAGTTTAGTCAAAAATGAATATTCTGTCATCATTTACCCTCATGTCGTTCTAAATGTGTATGAATTTTTGCTCTGTGGAAAAATCTGTGTTTTTGTCCATATACAGGGAGTGCAGAATTATTAGGCAAGTTGATTTTCTGATCATATTTTTTTCCCAAGCACATTTTACCAATTCCAATCCACATCAATCTTAATAACTACTATTAATATTGTTTTTAATCATTTATAAGTGATATATAATTGTTCATGAAGGCTGGAAATGAAAAATGCCTTATATTCAGGTGTGCAGAATTATTAGGCAAGTTTTCTTTTACAGGCAAAATGAGCCAAAAAAGAGATTTAACTCAGACTGAAAAGTCAAAAATTATTAAATACTCATGAGAAGGACGCAATACTAATGCAATACTAGAAATTGCAAAGTTAAAGCATGACCAAGGGACAGCAAAATGCTCATTGGGTCAGCGGGGTCAGACAAAAACAGGTGGAAAAGAAAAGACACGTTAACTGCAAAATAATTAAGAATTATGTGTGAAACCATCAGGAACCCTTTAGTCTCCAGCGCCACCATTTTCCAGAACTGCAACCTACCTGGAGTCTCCAGAAGTGCAAGGTCTCAGGATCTCAGAGACTTAGGTTAGCTAAAGAATCCTAAAAAATGACCCGCACTTGATAAGAATCACAAGCTGAAGTGTTATAAAATACATGAAGACTGGGTTTTTATAGGCCTTATAAACCGACAGCTTGAGAGTGACTCCTGAAGGACCAGCACCACATCCTCTTGTACCACTGTTTGAAGAATTTATCTTCCAGAATCTGGCAGTAAGTTTTGGAAGATCATTTTTAGTCCATCTCTGCAAGACAGACATTTCAGGATAAGAGATGGACTAAAAGTGAACTCAAACACCTTACTGCCAGATTCTGGATAAATTCTTCAAACAGTGGTACAAGAGGATGTGGTGCTGGTCCATCAGGAGTCATTCTCAAGCTGTCTGTCTATAAGCCCTATTAAAACCCAGTCTTCATGTATTTTATACCACTTCAGCTTGTGATTCTTATCAAGTGCAGGTCATTTTTTAGGATTCTTTAGCTAACCTAAGTCTCTGAGATCCTAACACCTTGCACTTCTGGAGACTCCAGGTAGGTTGCAGCTCTGGAAAATGGTGGCGCTGGAGACTAAAGGGTTCCTGATGGTTTCACACTTAATTCTTCACCTTAATTCTTAATTATTTTGCAGTTAACATGTGTCTTTTCTTTTCCACCTGTTTTTGTCTGACCCCGCTGACCCAATGAGCATTTTGCTGTCCCTTGGTCATGCTTTAACTTTGCAATTTCTAGTATTGCATTAGTATTGCGTCCTTCTCATGAGTATTTAATAATTTTTGACTTTTCAGTCTGAGTTAAATCTCTTTTTTGGCTCATTTTGCCTGTAAAAGAAAACTTGCCTAATAATTCTGCACACCTGAATATAAGGCATTTTTCATTTCCAGCCTTCATGAACAATTATATATCACTTATAAATGATTAAAAACAATATTAATAGTAGTTATTAAGATTGATGTGGATTGGAATTGGTAAAATGTGCTTGGGAAAAAAATATGATCAGAAAATCAACTTGCCTAATAATTCTGCACTCCCTGTAATGAAAGTCAAAGGGGTTCCAATGTTCTTTAAACTTAAACATTCTTCAAAATATCTTCAAAAGATTTGAGGGTATGTAAATGGCAGATTTTTTTTTTTTTTTTTTTTGATAAACTCTCCCTTTAAAGGTCCCGTTCTTCGTGATCCCATGTTTCAAACTTTAGTTAGTGTGTAATGTTGTTGTTAGAGTATAAATAAAATCTGTAAAATTTTAAAGCTCAAAGTTCAATGCCAAGCGAGATATTTTATTTAACAGAAGTCGCCTACATCGAACGGCCAGTTTGGACTACATCCCTCTACTTCCTTCTTTAATGACGTCACTAAAACAGTTTTTTGACTAACCTCCGCCCACAGGAATACACAAGAGTTGCGTTTGTAGAGTGTGTTTGTCGCCATGTCGTCGAAACGCTGTTATTTTCATCCCGCAGTCCAATCACCTGGTCTGATTCCGGCTCAAATTGATAGGGTAAAATTAGAGACATGTTTACAATAACACTGAGCACGTTCATCTCCACGTTATGGTAAGAGGCGTGACCTTTCCGGGACCTTTCTGCTAAGCTGCTGTCGAATCACAACACAGGAACCGCTGGCACAATCAGAACTCGTTACGTATTTCTGAAGGAGGGACTTCATAGAACAAGGAAGTGATCAGCCCGTTTTTATGACAGTGGAAACAGCGGTATACAGATAAGTAAATTATGTGAAAAATACTGGGTTTTTTTACACGCGAAACATCAACACATGTTATATTGCACACTATAAACACAATCAAAGCTTCAAAAAACCACGAAAAACGGGACCTTTAAGACATGTAAGCCTAAAGAAGTATCCATAAACATGTCCATTCATTTCAATGTATTTATTTATTTGGTAAGTGGCTGTAAAATAAGATCACCCTGTTGAAGTTCATTTTACAATGATGACCGAATGGCTCCTCATTTTTCCACACACAAGTGTCCTTAAATCACATGGATGCTGACTGCATCCCTCTTTGTATTCAACCAGTAGATAGGAAAAATATTTTCCATATTAAAAAGAAATACCTTTTTAAGGACACTTCCGAGAGCCCAAAATGTTTAAACAAGACCAGCTGTATTTTTACGGATTACACATTTGGTAAGCAAGCATTTGGCCAGGGCTCTATGTAGTAGTTAATCTTGGTCTTTGTAGCTACTGATTCCAGGATTTTTTTATTTTTTTTTAACCTCGTATTACAAAGTACAGCACAAATGTCTAATTAGAGATATAATTTATCCAGGACTGGTACTGTATAAGGAAAATCTTTAGTGTCCTCCAGTTTGGCAATGGAATTATCTTATCCCCACTCCTCCACCGTTTTTAACATGCTAAAGACATTTGACAGTAAACCACAAAGGATAAGCAGGAAGGATCGCAAAGCCCAGTGGTCAACCCCTTTCTCATTAACCTCCTGGATGCTCCCCAGCAATAACTGAACATTTCCATGGTTGCTTAGTAATGCAAAACCAACCATACAAAACAGAGCATTCAAATCATTAAAGCATTTGGGAGGATGAGGCCAGTCCAGGAAGTGGCTGCGCTCACATATCATTTCTATACACTTAATTACAGAACACATATATTATCTTTGGTGAAGGAGTAGATATAAGTCAAATATATTCTATTATATTGGACACTTTAACTAGTTCTACAAGTATCTTCAGATTTACCCAGACAAATGGCTATTTACAATACAGCCAAGCCAACCAACCTGGGCTACGTTTCCCAAAAGCATTGTAAGCCTAAGTAGATTGTAGAAACCACTGGCACCATTGGCAGCCCTGATTGTTTCAAGTTTTTATACTAAATTTCGTTTGTTCTTTTTTAATTAGTTATACTACAGTATATTGGTTTTGTATGAGTTGATAAAGGTATTAGTCAGCCATAACAGGAAAGCAAGCCCCCCCCCCCCCAAAAAAAAACAAAAAACAAAACAAAAAACGATCATATAGTAAGAAGTCTTAAGCCGCGCACACACTTAACAATTGTAAGGCCGATTATGAATGTAAATTGATACTTATGACTGATCGCGCTCAAACGCGTCCACTCAGAGCCACGCAGGAAACAATCGCTGTATGTTGAGCACAGTCTTAGAATGTTTTAGCTAGTCGTTAAATGTGTGCCCGTCTTTAGTTGAACTGGTTAACCTTCCTGCTGTATTTATCCTACACTCTCTGTATTGAGCAACTGTGCTACTGAGACTGTTCAAAGTGACTCTGCTGTCGATTGAGCTAGTGCCAGAAGAAGCTTTGGGTTTTTCCAGCTAAACCAGACGGCAGAGAGGAGTAAACCTCTGACCCAACAGTTTGTAAACTATCTTTCCGCATGAGTTTAGACATGCAGCTGGAACACACGATGGTGGCTATGATATAAGGAGATGACTGGTTAATCAGACATCCCAATGCTTACTGTAGGTACAACAGGCCTGGAACACAGTTTCCTGGATACAAATAGCAAAATACATAGATGACTTATGAAAAAGTACCATGCTATTACTGTGCTTTTTTTTAGACGTGCTTGTGTGTGTGTGTGTGTGTGTGTGTGTGTGTGTGTGTGTGTGTGCGTGTGTGTGTGTGTAGGAGCACCAGTCTCAGGGTATGGTTTTTGATTTGGAAGTTGAGATTCAAAATTTACTTGGCTTAAAAATCTGAGTGGATGGCATAACACATTTTATGTGCCATGAAAATACCATGGTATACTGTATGAATGGTATTCATTCAATTCCATTGTATTACCATCTAATACTACCCATTCATTCAAACCTACACACTGACAAGGTGACAAAAAAGGTGACATGTTTACAAATGAAATCCCTGTAGGGGTGAGTTAAATTTTTTTGTGATTTTAACATGTAAACAAAGCATTCTGGTGCACTAAGGACAACAAAGGACATTTGCTTTAAAGGTGCCATCGAATTGAAAATTGAATTTACCTCGGCATAGCTGAATAACAAGAGTTCAGTACATGGAAATGACATACAGTGAGTCTCAAACACCATTGTTTCCTCCTTATATAAATCTCATTTGTTTAAAAGACCTCCGAAGAACAGGCAAATCTCAACATAACACAGACTGTTACGTAACAGTCGGGGTGTACGCCCCCGATATTTGCATATGCCAGCCCATGATCGAGGCATTACACAAGGGCAGCCAGTATTAACGTCTGGATGTGCACAGCTGAATCATCAGATTAGGTAAGCAAGCAAGGACAATAGCGAAAAATGGCAGATGGAACAATAATAACTGACATGATCCATGATAACATGATATTTTTAGTGATATTTGTAAATTGTCTTTCTAATTGTTTTGTTAGCATGTTGCTAAAGTACTGTTAAATGTGGTTAAAGTTACCATCGTTTCTTACTGTATTCACGGAGACAAGAGCTGTCGCTATTTTCATTTTTAAACACTTGCAGTCTGTATAATGCATAAACACAACTTCATTCTTTATAAATCTCTCCAACAGTGTGTAATGTTAGCTTTAGCCACAGAGCACTATCAAACTCATTCAGAATCAAATGTAAACATCCAAATAAATACCATACTTACGCGATTAGACATGCTGCATGACGAACACTTTGTAAAGATCCATTTTGAGGGTTATATTAGCTGTGTAAACTTTGTTTATGCACTGTTTAAAGCAAGCGTGAGCTCCGGGGGCGGGGAGCGTGAGCATTTAAAGGGGCCGCAGCCTAAATCGGCTCATATTTAATAATGCTCCAAAATAGGCAGTTAAAAAAATGTATTAAAAAACATCTATGGGGTATTTTGAGCTGAAACTTCACAGACACATTCAGGGGACACCTTAGACTTATATTACATCTTTTAAAAAGACGTTCTATGGCACCTTTAAGTAAAAAAACAAACCAAAAACATTGACACTGAAACATAAAAAAAAGAAAAAAGAAAAAAAAAAGCTTCACTACATAGCTAATTGAAATACATTAGCAAACAACACTGATCATGCTAACACGTAACCATGGTCAACACGATCACTCATTGAAACACAGTGGATTTTGCACCTTTACATGCTCGTTTTTATTTCCCTTGTAACTCTTGACAATGACAGACATTAAAATCAGACAGAAATATCAATGCAGTGGGACTTAGCCTTTAACTCAGCAAAAGTATTCCAATTCATTCTGAACTGACGTTGTAATACACTGACGTTAGCTTATGTGCTAACAAGCTTACCAACAAGTTGGAAAGTTTTTGATGGGGTTACGTTAGGAGAAATGTATCACGAAACACTTGCTTGACTTACTTACTAACCGACAAAGTAACTTGATTTGGCAAGTTAATGATACTAAAAAGCACTAAAAGCACTACATCGTTGGCAGCATACTTAACTCAGAATTGTTGTAGTACTGAGAAAAGTTGTGTTAATCCAGGAAGACGATGCCGTTATCTTGATTCTGATTGGCCAAAAGACTCGAGAGCTTGAGAGATGTCTATGGTCTCACTCCAGTCTATGAGAAATTAGCCTATACCCCCCGCAATGAATTTCTAAATTATTATTATTTTTTATTTTATTTTTTTCCTAGGGGATATCTGTATAAGGCTTTCTTCACATCTGGGACACTTTGATTTTTTTTTTTTTTTTTTTTTTTTTCAAAGCTTCACCATATGAAGTAAAGCATTTGTAGATACAGGGTTCCCAAAGGCCCTCTCTATGCGACATATGTATTCCATTACTAGATGTCTCAAACATTTCTCCAGAACTTGTGGCTTTACAGTCTGCTTGAGTTGAGGATTAGGCACTCCTGAAATTGATTTATTTCAGCACTAAAACTGTTTATTAAATATAATAGACCATCAAAGTTGTCAGGGGAAGGAAGAGAGAAAAAGGGAGCCATCATCATTTACCACAGAAGTGAACGTTTTCAAAAGAGGCAGTTGAAACGTCTTGGTTAAGGCTGAGGTACCACATGGTCTCAAATTACACGTGCATCTTAAACCAATTCCAGAAGAGGCTAAGCAATTTTTATTCTAATGACATAGCCATTTACTGTAAATTTTGATTTTCTGTATTTTTTTCATTTCTTTTAGTTTATAAATCTCCTCTAACCTTCCATTAAAAGCACAAGAAATAAAAATTATAAATGTACGATAGCCCCAGTCAGGAAAGGTTTTTCAAGTCACATAAAATTAAAGAATGTTTATTGAACATTTTTCATGTTATTTATCACACTTTTCCTCCCCCATATGAAAAGAGTAGCCTATCTGTAACATACATTTCAGCAGCAGACAAACATATCAGGTCATTTCCACTAAAGTGGCCTCCTTCCAAATCTGGTAAGGACTTTTAGTCTGCCCCGCATCAGGCATATCAACAAACAGAGCACGCCAAACTACGGGTGGTCCGATTATCATTATTTGTGTCTTAAACAAGCCTGGAATCTTTAAATACGTGGCAGATGCCAGGCACCCTGTTTTGCAGAGTAATGTGTGCTTGCAAAGGTCCCGAGACAGCTTCTTTATTTCATACAACACTATATACTCATGATTAATTGTAATTGTAGACTTTTAATTCCTTTAGAGGATGAATAGTTCTTATTTTGGCCCACGTTGTGACTTTGTGGTTACATTTCTGAGAGTTACAATGTTAACATATGCATTCTGACATTCAGTAACACACAGTGATGTTCGATGTGACAGGAAATTTTGGTCATGGATTAATGCGATGTGACAACACTGTTTTGATAGCAAATTACTAACAAATGAAAGCCACTGCATTTATAAAACTTTCCACAGCAGTTAGCTGTTTCTGTTTACAACATCCCATAGAGAATGATTTGATGTTGACACAGTTGTAGCCATCATCGGTAATGATGCGTGTCACTGATGAAAGCTTTCAACACAACTGCTTTTTAAGTCATTTATCAGAATGCATACTTCTAATCATCTGCAACATCTGGAACAACCCTGGGATATGTAAACTAAAGTGAAGACGAAGAGAAAGTCTGCATACTGGAATGT
The DNA here is from genome assembly GCF_018812025.1 of Megalobrama amblycephala. Taxonomy (NCBI): domain Eukaryota; kingdom Metazoa; phylum Chordata; class Actinopteri; order Cypriniformes; family Xenocyprididae; genus Megalobrama; species Megalobrama amblycephala. The sequence continues at coordinate 4,965,413 of NC_063051.1, forward strand.
AAACTTTAAGTGTGGTATTTTTATGAAGAGTTTCAGTGTAAGAGACATTATGGATGCTTTTTTTTCTCTCTCCATTTTCTTAAAGGATTAGTTCACTTCAGAATTAAAATTTCCTGATTATTTACTCAACCCCATGTCATCCAAGATGTTTATGTCATTCTTTCTTCAGTCGAAAATAAATTAAGGTTTTGAGCAAAACATTCCAGGGTTTTTCTCCATAACAGTTCCCAATGGGTTGAAAGTCCAAACTGCAGTTTCAGTGCAGCTTCAAATGGCTCTACACGATCCCAGAAATAAGTGTCTTGTGTAACGAAACGATCTGTCATTTTCAAAAAAAAAAAAAAAAAAAAAAGTATATACTTTTTAACCACAAATGCTCGTCTAGCACTAGCTCTGCGATGTGCCACACATTATGCAATCATGTTGGAAAGGTCAAGTCCACTATATGGAGAAAAATCCTGGAATGTTTTCTTCAAAAACCTTAAAGGTGCCGTAGAACGTGTTTTCAAAAGATGTAATATAAGTCTAAGGTGTCCCCTGAATGTGTCTGTGAAGTTTCAGCTCGAAATACCCCATAGATTTTTTTTTATTCATTTTTTTTAACTGCCTATTTTGGGGCATCATTAAATATGCACCGATTCAGGCTGCAGCCCCTTTAAATTCTCGTGCTCCCCACCCCCAGAGCTCACGCTTGCCTTAAACAGCATAAACAAAGTTCACACAGCTAATATAACCCTCAAAATGGATCTTTACAAAGTGTTCGTCATGCAACATGTCTAATCGCGTAAGTATGGTATTTATTTGGATGTTTACATTTGATTCTGAATGAGTTTGATGGTGCTCTGTGGCTAAAGCTAACATTACACACTGTTGGTGAGATTTATAAAGAATGAAGATGTTTATGAATTATACAGACTGCAAGTGTTTAAAAAAAATTAAAATAACGACGTCTCTTGTCTCTGTGAATACAGTAAACATGCTAACGACACAGCAACATGCTAACGAAACATTTAGAGAGACAATTTACAAATATCACTAAAAATATCATGGATCATGTCAGTTATTATTGCTCCATCTGCCATTTTTCGCTGTTGTTCTTGCTTGCTTACCTAGTCTGATGATTCAGCTGTGCACATCCAGATTTCCTGCCCTTGTGTAATGCCTTGAACATGAGCTGGCATATGCAAATATTGGGGACGTACATATTAATGATTCCGACTGTTACGTAACAGTCGGTGTTATGTTGAGATTCGCCTGTTCTTCTGAGGTCTTTTAAACAAATGAAATTTATATAAGAAGGAGGAAACAATGGTGTTTGAGACTCACTGTATGTCATTTCCATGTACTGAACTCTTGTTATTCAACTATGCCAAGGTAAATTCAATTTTCAATTCTAGGGCACCTTTAATTTTCAATAGAAGAAAGAAAGATGATGACATGTTGGTGAGTAAATTTTCAGGAAATTTTAATTCTAAAGTGAACTAATCCTGTAACTTTTGAGTTTTTAAGGCATGTGTACTATTGCTGTTGCTCATACTTTGGATCAGGGTTTTGTAAGTGTTACACTTTTGTGCACCGTTTGTTTTACAGACATAAATAATGTCTAAAAAAATTATATATAACATTTTTATTACTTTTCTGTATTAATTTTATTTAGTGTTTTTTAGTTTATAAACAAGCACATTGATTGACTGATTGATTGATTGATTGATTTGATTTGATTGATTAGTTGTAATCACAATTCAAACAAGCCATCTTTATATCTGGTTGGAAATATCTCCAAATTGGTTTTGTAAAATTTTGTGACTGCCTCCTGACAAAATCTGGTCAGAAGACTGTAAATGTGACTTGATGACAATGATGGTGTCGTAGAATGCAATCAAAGAAAAATGCAACAAAAGAAAATCCAAATGCCACCAAACCATAAAGCGAAACAGCAGACCTGTGGAAGAATTCAGATTTAGCTTTGGGAAGACATCCAGGAATGAGGAGACGTTATCGTTGGTGCTCATCAGGCCTGAGTTATGAGAAGCATCACTGATCTCTTGTTCTTTGTGCAGGAATCAAACGGCCTATCTTCATTTTCCGTGTGGCGCACACATAAAAACACACACAGATGCAGGGATGCATGCGGGAGAATGAGGACATGCTCATGTACGCTCTTGTACCGAGGGTGAAGAAGCTCTGAGATTGAGAAGACAAGAAGTCTGTCAGGTTGAAGCTCGTTGCAGATGGTTTTATGCAGACAGGTGGCACAGATTTCTCAATCATTATCAGGCTTAGATGGAATATGCAGACCTTTATGCATGATTTTAGTGGAAATTCTGCTGATTGGATTTATATGGAATTATATATTTCCCTTTATGTGTTAAATGGAACTAAAAGTACAGTTATAAGAGTATAATATTAATCAGTGAAGTAGATGATATTATTTTTATAGAAAATATGAATTGCACTTGCCCATGCAAAACTAGGTTTATGGGCAACTAGTTATGCATGCCAGGCCAGTAGTTGGCGATGTCACTTTGTAATGAAACACTACACGCCTATAGACTGAACATGTAATACGCATGTGCATGACGTCACTGTTTTCACAAATTACGTTTTTGTAGCTTACAAGGAGAAGAAAATGGTATAGTTTTCAAAAACGTGCACTTTGAAACCCGTTTTCAAAAGTTTGCATTTTGAGGCCCCCAAAACGCCGTTGTTGTGTAAATGAATGGCCAAAATGTTAAAAAGCTTTCTATTTTAGTTGAAAACAATGTCGTGTAAACAGTTCCCTCAGTTGCTAAGGTGTTCTGAGTCATTTTTAACACATTGCAATGTGGTTGCTAGGGTGTTCTGTGTGGTTGCTAGGTGGTTACTTTTTAGCCCAATTCAAAAAAGCAAAGTTTACAATTCTTGCTGTTGAATGGAATTGCGTCAATAAGGAGTTGTAAGATTTTATTAATGCTTCATAGATTAAAAAGGGAATGAAACTATATAAAGAATTACTGAACAACTGTTTTTACAAGGCATATAATCAGTCATGGAGGTCAACAGGGCAAATATTTGTATTTTGTTGAGTATGAAAACCTCCCTTGTCTCATGAAATATCCACAGCGTTACACATTCATGCCTTGTGTAACAGTATAAATCAACGTAATTGATAAAATGTCTCATGATTAACGGCAGCTCTCTGAACCTTTAGATATGAGTTATTAAATAGTTTTGTAAAAAAAAAAAAAAAGTAGATAAAATAAAGATCAGCCACTACTATGGTGAGTCATAGACCTTTATTATGCATGTCACCATTTCATCTTCAGGATGACAGCTGGGTTAGATAAGCAAAGAGACCCCAGTTATCTAGCTTTCCACTTCAGATCACTTTCAAAAAGCCTATGCTCTTTACCCACAACACAAATGACCTGAAACGCAGCTCCTCAGCATGAAGAGAAATCTACATGTCCTTCAAAAGAAAATGAGTGATACAGACTGATTCAAAACAGCTGGATGGCTCTCTTGAGAAACAGGGGGCCAGTGACACACTAGTCGGACTATGTGTTTTAAATGTAAACACGTGGGCTCCCCTGTTTCTTTTGATCGCATTCTCCATTTTGAAAAAGTGCCATTTATAATCAACAACCTGAGGTGGTAACCCTTTACAGATGCTTTTGTTAAAGTCCAATGCAACACTTTTTTTGTAAAAGCATGTCTTCTGTACTATGCAGGGGTTACATTTGAAAGACCAGATGGCTACAGACAGAGCTCAGGTATTGGTTGAATATTTCTAGGTCCTGTTTTCCCTCAGATTAACCTCAGAACACATCTGCTTCCTAATGTAGTGTGAGTGAAAGCACATTCGAGCAGCTGTCCACCTCACTGAGCTGAGTGCAGTGAACAAGAAGCATTTGTCCATTTAATATCAAGAGTTGTATCTTAGTCATCATGTTTAGGCAAGTTTTATGTAAGTTTAGGCTTTGGTTGTGTTTAACTGCACGTTATTGTTTTTGTTCTGTTTACTTAGTAACAGTTTACAATAAGGTTCATTAACATTAGTTAATTCATTAAGTATAATGAACTAACCATGAACAACAATTTTACAGAATTTTATAAGCTAGGTTAATATTATATTCATGTATGTTCAATGTATAAAATTATTGTTTATATTGTTAGTTGCATTAGTTAACAAATTGAACCGTATTGTAAAGTAAATTTATATAATTAAAGGTGCCATCAAACGTTTTTTTACAAGATGTAATATAAGTCTAAGGTGTCCCCTGAATGTGTCTGCGAAGTTTCAGCTCAAAATACCCCATAGATTTTTTTTAATCAATTTTTTTAACTGCCTATTTTGAGGCATAATTAGAAATGCGCCGATTCAGGCTGCGGCCCCTTTAAATTCTCGCGCTCTCCGCCCCCTCCCGAGCTCTCGACTCTATCACTGCATAAACAAAGTTCACACAGCTAATATAACCCTCAAAATGGATCTTTACAAAGTGTTCATCATGCAGCATGTCTAATCGCGTAAGTATGGTATTTATTTGGATGTTTACATTTGATTCTGAATGAGTTTGAGGCTATGCTCCGTGGTTAATGGCTAATGCTACACTGTTGGAGAGATTTATAAAGAATGAAGTTGTGTTTATGAATTATACAGTCGGTGTTATGTTGAGATTCGCCTGTTCTTCGGAGGTCTTTTAAACAAATAAGATTTATATAAGAAGGAGGAAACAATGGTGTTTGAGACTCACTGTATGTCATTTCCATGTACTGAACTCTTGTTATTCAACTATGCCGAGGTAAATTCAATTTTCAATTTGATGGCACCTTTAATGTTTTGTTACTTCTGTTTTGTTTTCTAGTTTTATCGGAATTGAACTATTCATTTTATATTGTTCTGAAGTATGAACAGAACACCTTCCAAAATAAACATTGATTCATCAAAAACTACAGAATTTCTATGAATAGGCATTAAACCATCTTGTTTATTTAATTATTTTTGCCAAAATAAGCCCAGTGAAAGCCACTGTTTGTAAATTGTTAGTTTTTTCCCCAGGATCCTATTAGAGAATGCATAACATGGAACAGTATTACAATGACTTGGACTTTGAAAATATTTCCATCCTTTAAAGTCCACATCAAAAACCTAAACTAAAGTGACCTGAGGATTACAAGATTGAGGTAAAGCTGGGCTAAATGACTCGTGGCGTTCCTGTTCAAAAGTTGCCACAAAGCTCTTGGACCCAATGACTTTGCACCAACGCTCGAAACCGAGCAGTTGATGAAAGTTTAGGGTCCATTTACAGCTGTGCAGATGTTCAGCCCATGCATGTTACACGCACTGCTGGAAACACATAAAGTTTGGTGAGACCAGCTGCATTCTTTACATTCTACTTAAATAAGTCTATGGAACCTTTGTAGAGGTTTTAGAATAAAAAGAAGCTTACTAAAAGAAGCTTTGGTGTTCTGATGTTGAAAGGCCATTTAGAGACATTCAAGCCAAGTCTGTTTTTACGCCAACGTCTCTCTGGACTGCATTGAGACTAATTAGAAACTTCAGATAACATTGAGGCTGTACTGAAAGACCATTGAGGGGACTTTCCCTCTCCAACAGAGAAAGAGCGATGAGGAGTTGGTGGTTAGCTTGGACGAAAATTAGTGGCGCAGAGGTCAACATATCCAGCGCAGTTGATTTGAACAGTTAATGCGTTTAACAGTTTCTAAACTACCGTTTCCAAGCTCCCGGCTTCTTACATGATGTTTCCGTGAAGGTATTGACGGAGTGACCAAAATCATAACCTTCAGGAGTCTCTCTGTCTCTCGCCGTCATGCACTCCAAATATTTCTGTCTCGTAAAGTCGGCAGTCGCACTGTCGAACAAGCAGGCGGGCCAAGTTCAAAGAGTACACTTTCTTCTGAGGGTGGGCACTTTGGCCCCATGGCAAGAGTCTGACAATGCCTATAGAAGATTTACAAGGCTATGAAACGGCTTATCAGATAAAACATTCATCGGAGAGGGAGACAGAAGGAGAAACGGTAAACTAAGGAGCCGAGAGGTGCAGGGTGAAGAAAACCAGAGAGATATGAGGGGTGAAGCGAGGAGACGAGACGTAGCTTAGACATGAAGAGAGACAGAGCGTTCTCAATAACGAAGATCACTTAATCATCCTTTACCATCAAAACCATTCTCTATTTTCATCCAGTCTGGATGGTTCTCAAAATAAACATTTACGGACCTGAAAAATTCTCCCTCTTCTGGAGATATCAGATAGCGCAATCCATCAGTCCGCAGACCACAAAATTATACAGCTAATACTCCATCCGCCAGGCGGCTCAATATGACTAAATGTGAAAATCAGTGAAATGAAGCAGGCCTGAGACATCCCGGCACCAAATAATTGAACGTTAAGATGCAATTGAATGAGCAAGACCTGTCAGTTAGGCTCAAAATGAAACAACAATAATGTCAAAATGGGGAAATGAACACACATCTGGTAGAAAGATGTCCTCTTATTTGTCTAGGTGGCTTGCGGTAGCTAGGCTTATCCTGACAAACCTTTTCCTTTCTAAATAGATATAAATTATTTAACATTGAAACTCTGCCTAAGTATTCCTGATGACTGATTACTGCTAGCATTGAGGCATTTTGAGTGAATCCAGTAAAAGTGAAAGGATATCGTGTCTGTTCACTGATTCGCTGATTCACTTAGCTAGATCAGCTATAATGACATCTTAAAGAAGTATTCTAGGTTCAGTACAAGTTAAAGGAGTCATAAATTGCAAAATCAAATTTTCCTTGATCTTTTGACATATAAGAGGTCTTTGTGTGATGAAAATAGCCTGTAAGTTTTAGAACTCAATACTTCCTATTTTGTCCAAAAACAGCTTTTATTGAAACCAAGCTCCCAAAATGACTTGTTTCAGATTTTGTCTCAGTATGAAGTAACAGTGTGATGAAAGACCGCCTCTGCAGAATCAAGGCCTGCATCTACATCATTGCCTCTTTAGCCCCGCCCACCAATTCACACATGTCATATAGTAATACAAGACAGACGCAAACACAGGATTACTCAAGCAACAAAACAATAGGGATGCCTCTGAGGATTGCAATTTACAAAGTTCCAGATCACGCCAGTTAGTTCACTTCATTTTACTGTGGATTTGTTTTTAGGCTTTTCAGAGAGACTGAGAAAAAAAGACCAAGAGCCGACTACATTGGATCTGACAGTAACGTCGCAACACACAAGTGTGAGTAACAATGTTATTAATCATGCATCACTATTACTTTGTCTGTTACAGATCATTTGATATGTATTCACATTACCTAAATTTTATTGAAAATGATGAACGATGAGTATAAGAATGACAGTGCGACAAACAATGGTACTTCATTCATGATTTGTTTGCACAAAACACCCACGTTATCCTGTCAGCTATAACTGTGGTAACTCCCAAGTACATAAACTTTATTTCCCACAACCAAGACTTATAAAGTATATGTAATACGCATAAATGTTTCACAGTTGGCAAATTTTTCAACTATGTAACTATCGTATTCGTTGCAACACTAATATAATGATATGAAATACAATGCTACCTCACAAATACATAAGGAATAAATATAAATAAAGATGATTAATTAGCAATCTATCACAGACAGGACTGAGTATCCTTGGTATTTAAATGAAGGTTTGGTGTAGATTTGTCTTCTGATTTGGGATCAGACTCTAGCTCAAACATGTATGGCAAACATCTGAAGTTTTCAAAACAATTGAAAATTATTTTAATATGCAAAACTGTTCCCCAATCATAGCAACTTCTAAGTCTTGAATGCGGAATGCCTATCAAAGAAAATAGCCTATTACTTCTAAATTATGGATGTTTTTTTTTACGTAAAATCTTGCTAACATTATAATTGGACCTCAAATAACATTATAAAAAGTTTTAAGAAATGTAGTTCATGACCCCTTTAAGATAAACTGGCAGCATTTGTGGCATATTGTTGGTTACTACAACAATTGATTTCAAATCTCTACTTTTCTTAAAATAAAAATAAATAAATAAAAAATCAAGGTTGGTTAGGCGTTTACAATGGAAGTAAATGGGGCCAGATTTGGAGGATTTAAAAGCAGAAATGTCAAGTTTATAATTTTATATTATGTGCTGTGCATGAGCTGTAAAGTTGTGCTTGCCATTTTTACAGTTGTTTTAGGTTTATGGCATTGCATTGTCATAGCTACAGAGTAGTAAAATTGAATGTAACTTCACACAGAAAAGATTAGTAAGTGATTTTTTCCACACTAAAATCATGTTAACATGCATATAGTTAATGTTTTGTGGATACAGCATAGCCTACTATTGAAACGTTTATGGATTGGCCCATTACGATGTAATGGGTGTAACGATACCCTCGTGTCACAATTCAAAACATACACAATGCTGAACTCACGATACGATATTATTGCAATACTCCAAGACATATGGTAAAAGTATAACAAAAAAATGTACTGTTGATTAAAATACTAAATTTGGGATTACATTGGGAATGGAAATGAATTGTCTTGGACTTGGTGCTGGTAACTCAATGCACAGGACAATGGTAACACCAGAATAAAAATATTCATGATTCTAACTCTGAACCACAGATTTATTTTAGATGAATATATTTGCACTCTGTCACTGACTAGATATATTTAAATAGGCCACTTTTTCTAGTAACATAAGACATTTGGCATTATCAGGACCCACAAATATTCCTCCATTGCATTATTATACATTATATTCAACATTATATATAGTAGTTTAATGTACTGTAGTACTGACACTAAAACTCTAAACTTGAAATTTTTCTCACAGTAATTTTCATTGTGGGTGAACTATGCACAACACATATTGTTACTATCCAAGAAATTGTTGCTTTTCTTTGTATTGTGAAATATATTGTGACACGATATATTGTTACACCCCTAATATATATATATATATATATATATATATATATATATATATAAAATGTTGGTATATTCGACATATAGGCTAAAGAGAGATAGGCTAAAGTTGTTCTATAGTGTTGGCATGAACAATCTTGGAGAGACAGACAGAGACAGGGAAAGAAATGACTTTGTGGAATGCTGCAATTTCTCAGGTTTTGGAGTGAAAAGAATGTGGTTGAATACACAGATTCAGATCTGTGTAGGAAATGGAAGCATGTCTGAACAGAAGTAGGAAGAAGCATCTAGCCAATAAGTACATGGTTTGAGTGTCACTCCCCAATAGCTGCAGGGTCTGACCTATAATGATATAATTTATATGCTGAATATTACAGACTAACAAACAAAATAAAGCACATGGGAAATGGTTAGCCACAGGGTGATGTTCTGGAATTACATGCTGTTTACTTAAGGAGGTATCAGAAGATTTGCAAAAAAAGCCCAGAAGCAACAGTTAGCATTTAGTTTTGACCAAATGTATTTTACTTTAGTCTTACAGATTTAAGAAATGTATGACATCCAATACAAATCAAATGTATGTCAGGGGAGTTTTCTGTACATAGTGATGTGAAGTTTATTACATTTTAGAGCTGATAATTGTGTATTTATTTTCCAGTGTTTCATGAATTTTACTGTTGAAATGATCTGTTTAAATTAATTATTATATTAATAATTAATTATGTTAAATTTAACAAATATACTTTATGTATTTAATGTCACTTTATTAACCACGCTGTAAAAAATTATTTTCATGATTTGTTGTCACGTTTTTTCTTTTGTCAAATCAACTTCAATAATTAATGTGGTTCAGATAACATAATATTTTGAGTTTCTGTTTTATTATACCAATCGCCTTCTTTGTATTAACTCAAATTTTTAATTTCAATGAACTCAAAATTAAGGCAACTTTTTTTTAAGTTAACCCACAAATCTTTTTTTACAGTGCAGTGTCTTTGACCTTCTGCTGACCTTCGATGATCCAATTCAACCATACTAGGGATGGGCAATATATCGCATGCGATTCTCACGCGCATTTCGTCAGTAAAGCCGGTTCCCTTATTACCGCTAAATCGCCATCACCTGCTTTCAAATGGAGCGCCATTTAACAGACAGAGCCGTAGTTCACTGATAAGCCACGCAAATATCGCGTTCATTATCGAAGGCGATTCATCTGCGATATGAACGCGATATTTGCGTGGCTTATCAGTGAACTACGGCTCTGTCTGTTAAATGGCGCTCCATTTGAAAGCAGGTGATGGCGATTTAGCGGTAATCAGGGAACCGGCTTTACTGACGAAATGCGCGTGAGAATCGCATGCGATATATTGCCCATCCCTAAACCATACTAATAAGCAAAAATTACTTTCGATAAACATCATATTTGTGTTTATTTATTGCTCAAATAAGTGTTGAACTACTTCCGCGTCCTATTCTTCTGCGATCAAGAATGGCAACAAGCTGAAAGGTTTGCTGCGCCCTCTACTGTACTGGAGTGAATTTGCATTTCCTTCAGCCTGAGGCTTATTTATTTCACTTTTCAAAATTAAGTAATGCAATTAGATACATTTTTAGAAAGTAATTCAATATTGTATCGCTTTACTTTTAAAAGTAACTTTCCCCAAAACTCCTTAGACCTTATGTAGCCCTTTTGTGTTCTGTCTTCTGGTTTATATTTTCACAGCATGAAGGTAAGATCTGACAGATTTATGAACGAAGCGCTCATTTTAAAACCTTCCCAGTCTACTGACATTTGTTATGACATCTGCTTCAAACATTACAATGCTCATGATAATTTTCGTTAACTCTACAATAAGTGAATCCAATTTTTGTTTGTCATTTTTAATCGATGATAGATACAGTAAATACAGGACAGGAAATCAAAAGCTCATGCATCAACCAAGCCACAGCTCAAATCAAAGACATTGGTTTTGGTCCCACCTATTGTGTGTGACATCAAAAGATATTTACATATTTGCATTCAAGCTATACATTCTATCAGTATGTGTTACCTAGGAATGAAACTCATAATCTTGGAGTTGCCAGAGCGTTGCACTGAGCTACATGAACAGATATGTGAAGTTTAGTGGGAGACAGAATAAGTGAGCATAACAAATAGAGAAAAAACAAGAGTAGGCCTACGTGTAGAGCATATAGTCCTTCCTTAGCACATCCACTCCTGTTTCCTGTAATCAACTCAACACTTGACGCCACATCTCTCCACCTCGCGTCTATCAACATGCATGCATGACTAACTCCAAAGAGATAGCGTTTAAGCCTCACTAAACTGCCGCTCTATTTACCACAGCTAAACTCTCTCTCATTCTCTTTCCTCCCTACTTTTCACACCGCACCTACCGTGAATAGACTTCTGCCCCCCACCCCTTCAAATGCAACAAGCGCCTTTGTCTCCCCAGACACTTAACTGCCACTTTTTTCATAAGTGCTAGAGCACCTCTCCACATGTACAGGTGGAGGGAAAAAAAGCAGAGGGTGGAAAGATATCTTAAAACATGACCCCTTAAAAGGATCCGCGTCATCTGGCCTTTTGTGTCGGTTTTGGATGATGGAGACCAGGTGCAGTACATTCATCTATGAGGTGTGTGTGTGTTTGTGTGTTTGTGCATTGGACCTGGTTGAGATGGGAGATAGAGTGAGGCTTCAGTTTGACCCATGAAATGTTGAATGTCAAGGAAATTGAGTTCTTTCTTTAAGTTATCAAAAAAGGCAAATGCATAGAGCAAATGATAGACTGAAATGTATCCCAAATTAAAACCTAATATGAAATTTCTGTTGAAAAGTTTAGTATGTTAATGAAATGTTTTTGAGTGTTTTTATGCAAAATATTTCTATTTTAAATAAATGCTTTCTTTTGAGATTTCTATTCATCAAATAATTATGAAAAAATGTTACAATATTATATGTGATCCTGGACCACAAAACCAGTCATAAAGTTTGTATTTGTTTTTTTTTAATTGAGATTTATACATCATCTGAAAGCTGATAAATAAGCTTTCCATTGATGTATGGTTTGTTAGGATAGGACAATATTTAGCTGAGATGCAACTATTTGAAAATCTGAGGGTGCAAAAAAATTTAAATATTGAGAAAATCGCCTTTAAAGTTGTCCAAATAAAGTCCTTAGCAATGTATATCCACTCACAAAAATATATTTTTTATATATTTATGGTAGGAAATTTACTAAATATATTCATGGAACATGGTCTTTACTTAATATCCTAATGATTTTTGGCATAAAAGCAAAATCAATAATTTTGACCCATACAATGTATTGTTGGTTATTGCTAGAAATATACCCCTGCAATTTATGACAGTTTTTGTGGCTCTGGGTCACATATTACTTTACATTTACTGCATTTCTTATAAAATAAATGCATCCTTGGTGAGCATAAGAAACCAGTCTTGATCAGTCATGAATGACTAATGGCATTGATAACTGAATACCTTTGCTTTTTGTGTGAATATGCATTCACACCAATAGGTGTCAGTAGATTCAGTGCATATCAACCTTTAGGTATCAATGCAAGTGATTGTTTGACATTGGTCCCAAAATTAAACTGATGTCCTGAATCTTAGCTGGAATGTTCTACTGGACAGTTTACTAATGCTTCTGGAATGTGGATTTGAGCTTTTTTTAATGTGTCCTAAATTAAAGGTAGGGTAGGTAATTTTCGGAGAGGCTAGCAATAGCGAGCTAGCTTTGAAAGCAAAATCCCACCCTCCCTTCAGATCGCTCTACAAAGCTATGCCTCCTCCAAAACACATGAACGAGTACAGCAAGGAATGAAAACGCATGAATTCGAGTCATGAACCGCTCAGAGAACAACGTCACGGGTTTTCGTCTCTTCCAAAGTTAAGGCGTGAACGCAGCATAAGCTCGTTGTTTTAGTTCATGAGGAACTGTAAAAGACGGCTGCTGTTTCAGTTGCGATGCTCGGTGACAACATGAAACGCGCTGATGACGTGTGACGTCTGCGCTAGCATGTGCGTGGAGGTATGGAAATACATGTGCTGACAGGCAGGTAGGACACTGTATCATACGCTTACTCTGCTTTTAACTGAACATATTTTGACATTTAACCTCAAAATAACAGTCTAAAACATCAAAGACTATTGCTTGGTGGTGCCAAAAGCTTCGCATATAGTCATGTTTAAGCGGTTACAAATATACACTTGTTTCTGTATGTAGGCTACGTGATTAAACTCACAATGTAAAGGGCTGTAATGGATTTGAGGTCAACAGAACAACACCTGTTGAACCCAGAAGAGAGAAAAAGGGAAAGAGAGAGTGTTCAGTGTATTGCTGCTTTCAACGTTTTTAAGAGCCAGTAAGATAATTCACCCACTGAATTTTATACCAGATTCTCTTTCAAAAAGACCATGGAAAGAAGACTGTTTGATTTAATTCGCCTCTCCTTTAAGTATATATTGGCTACAAATGTGTTTTGATAGGCCTCTGGAAGTTAATGAAAATGGGCTGGCATGTTTAGTTTGGTGGGACAGCCCAGATTGGAGAGTATGAATCTTTTAATCAGCATATGGGTCAACTGAATGTCTATGCTAGGATTGTGTTCTTGGCCAAGACATCTGAATGCTTAACCTCAGTCGGATTTATAAGGTGGTTATTACTGGGCTGAGAGTCTGAATCTGTGTGTATTGGTATATTTGTGTATCTGTGGGCTTGTGTGCGTAAAACCGCTCTCAATAAAAAGAGATGACATATATAATCAATGTGCAAGATTGTTAAATTTAGACGTGTAGAGGATATGGTTAAGCTGACTGAGACATTTGCTCCTCTGTTGTGTTTCCAAACGTACTATATTTTTTTGTCTCTCATGCCTTAAACATCAGGGCGGATATGTTCTGTACAAAGCTGGTGTAATTTAAAAAGAAAAATGAGAACAAACAAATGAAGGCGTATACTAAAGCACTATCAGAAATGCTTATTGCCCCTGTCTCATCCAGTTGACATAGAGATGGTAAAAGCCCACTGGCAAAAGTTGCCTCGGAAATTGCCTGAGCCCTTAACCCAAAACCTTAATAGCTGGGCAACCATTATGTAGGGCAATATTCTTTTAAGCATGATCACAAAAAGAGCAAACACAGGAATGAGACAGATCAAAACATCTACAGCACTATATCGCCCCCCTCTGGTCAACTGCTCACTGCGCTCCTAGTTCACTTCTAGAATCACGTTTGACCTCTCAGCATTTAGACTGTCCCTGGCCGCCGTGTCCACATCCAGGAAACCCCCTTAACAATCTTCCTAACCTCAGCTGAACTGCACTGTACTGCAGAATCTCTCTGCAACCATCTACTGTATGCGTTCCAGGAGCATTTGGTTTGGACGGGGCTGCATGAGCACATCTGGGACTGGTTTAGCAAATCCCAAGTCCCCAGACTTTCAGTTTAAATTTTAAAATTCATTTCCACGCTATAAATGAAGGTTAGGTGTGCTTATTTGAGTTGCAGTCTTCAAAATTATACAAGTCCATAACTGACCGTTTCCATATTTGTGTGATGAATCTGATTTACAGTTGTACTGTGGCAAACCAGGATAAAATAAATATGGCTTTGCTGATGGAATTAGATTAGTTTGGTTTGGTTGAGGCTTGCGTGGAATAAAATCAGAATTGAAGATTTGGATCTTGTTCAGTTCATGAGTTGGAATTTAAATAGTATTGGCCATTGAACATTATTAGTATTAATGTGTGTGTGTTATTTTATAAAAACACCCCTGGCAATGTGTGGTTTTGGACGATATCAGCATAAATCCGTATCATTTTTTTGGTGCAAATACATTACAGTAACTTGACATTATCATTGAAGACCAGCAATAATAATTTTCATTTTGATTACACAATAATGGCAATATATGCATGTCAAAGTCAGACATGCCTCTTTGCCAGCTGTGATGCCTGGTTACTGGTTTAAACTTGGCCCAGGTTTGTAAAAGAGTTTTGGGTCAGCATACCTTAATAGCTTCAACAACTGATTGCCAATTAAGTTTAGAATACAATGAACCAATTAGAACCCAGTTTAGGTCAGATAGTTGCTAATGGTGGATATTTTGATGAATCGAAAATGGGAGGCGTTCATGTGCAACTTTACCTAGGAAACTCATGTTTACGATAATTCTGAAAGCACGTGAAGGCAGCATAACAACATGAAGTGCATTAAATATTACATCAGGGTTTCCCAGACTGGGGTTTGTGATGGAACTGCAGGGGGTTTGTGAGTTTAATGAAAAGCTATTAATTAAATCATAAAAATGTTAAATTAAAATTAATAATTTAAAACAAAACAAAACAAAACAAAACAAAACACTTACTATAAAAGATTAAATGTTTAATTTGTTTACCTGCATGTTATGTGACCATTAACTTAATTTTATTATTATGGACAATTTTATTATTGACCTAACCTATTACCTTAAAATCTCAGGGAGTACTTCAAGTAAATACGTTATGTCAAAGAGGTTCAGCTGACAAAAAAGTTTGGGAATCCCTGCATTGAATGTAAATATGAAATGACATGAATTTGTACATTTTAATGTGTTTGGAAGAAGAAAAAAAAAAACCTTCCAAAGACAGTAATGCTTGATTAGATGAGTCACTGAGTGACAATTCAAATATTAATTAACGCGTTCACCAGGAGTTATTAGATATGCAATGTTGCAATGTTCAGAAAACACTTCTTAAAAGTGAAATGATTTCTGTAAATCCAGTGATCAAATGTTGTGGTTCTCAGTTTACAGTGATCGGCCCATGATTATTGGCTAGTCTGTGTGTTCAATTAGTACTATTTTAAATATTTTAATATTATAATATTAATTTTAATGTTTATGAAATTAAAATGAATGAAATAAGCATAGGTAAATCATACTGAAAATCATATTTTGTATTTTTTTTAGCATTATTATTTGATTTATTAGTATTTTGTATTTTTACACTAGAATTTTTACACTAGAACAAGAATTAGAATTCAAAAGGCATTTTAGTTCAGTTCTGAATGGTTCACAACCCTGTTCCTTGAGTGAATCCCAACCATGCTAACCGCAGTCCAGAGTCATTTATTTCAACCACAAGGGGGCAGTATAAGAACACCTAATCTGCTTATAAAGGCAGTTTCTTCAGATTTATCTGCTTGTTCCCTGGGAGGGCAATCAGCAGGTTGTCAAATAAGAATCATGCATCACTCATCAGGGAGCGCCCTCTCTGTCCTTTCCTTCTGCTAGCAGTTCTGTTCCAGCCTATATCCAGAAGATGATGCTTTGTGCTCAAACACTTTCATCTCTTTATTCATCTCTTTATATCAGATTATTACTAATAATTGATTGGTGTATTGTAAGTACAAGTACAAAGTTTGGTCTGATTAAAGTCAGTTTATGTTCTTAAAGGAATAGTTCACCCAAAAACAAAGAATTTCATAAAGGTTCTTTGTATTAATATGAACAATTCATTGGTGTATGTAATTCCAAAGTAATTTGTGAAGTAATATTTCCTCAAAATGCAATTTTGCTCCGCCTCTGAAACAACTCATTAAGATATCTTATTTTTAAACACCTCCTCTCCAAATGTAACCCCTTGCACCGCTCTGAGCGGGATTCAAACCTGTGTTTCCGGCATGGGATATGGACATTCTAACAATGGCGCTAAAGACTGCAGTGCTCTAGTGCACCTCTTGAGGTCAGAGGAGTGAGGTTTACTCGCACAGCGATTACTAGCTGGCCTCCATTACACACCCCAAAACCTCATTCCCATCCGGGTCATGGCACCAATGTAACGCCTCCACTTTTACTTACACCGCTCCGAGCGGGATTCAAACCGCCGTCTCCAGCATGGGAGGCAGACACACTAACAAGGATGCTAAAGACTGCAGCCTCTAGTGTCAGTCACCAGTGTGCCTCTTGAGGCCAGGGGAGTGAGGTTTACTCACACAGCTCTTACTAGCTGGCCTCCGTTACACCCCCAAAACCTCACTCCCATCCGGGTCACGGCACCAATGTAATGCCTCCAGGTTTACTTGCACCACTCCAAGCGGGATTCGAACCGCCGTCTCCAGCATGGGAGACGGACAAGCTAACAAGGACGCTAAATACTGCAGCCTCTAGCATCAGTCACTAGTGTGGCTCTTGAGGCCAGGGGAGTGAGGTTTACTCACACAGCTCTTACTAGCTGGCCTCCATTACACCCCCCAAAACCTCATTCCCATCCGGGTCACGGCACCAATGTAACAGTTTTACTTACACCGCTCCGAGTGGGATTCGAACCGCCGACTCCAGCATGGGAGGCAGACACACTAACAAGGATGCTAAAGACAGCAGCCTCTAGTGTCAGTCACCAGTGTGCCTCTTGAGGTCAGGGGTGTGAGGTTCACTCACACAGCTCTTACAAGCTGGCCTCCGTTACACCCCCAAAACCTCACTCCCATCCGGGTCACGGCACTAATGTAACGCCTCCAGGTTTACTTACACCACTCTGAGTGGGATTCGAACCGCCGTCTCCAGCATAGGAGGCAGACACACTAACAAGGATGCTAAAGACTGCAGCCTCTAGCATCAGTCACTAGTGTGGCTCTTGAGGCCAGGGGAATGAGGTTTACTCACACAGCTCTTACTAGCTGGCCTCCGTTACACCCCCCAAAACCTCATTCCCATCCGGGTCACGGCACCAATGTAACAGTTTTACTTACACCGCTCCGAGCGGGATTCGAACCGCCGACTCCAGCATAGGAGGAAGACACACTAAAAAGGATGCTAAAGACTGCAGCCTCTAGCATCAGTCACTAATGTGGCTCTTGAGGCCAGGGGAGTGAGGTTTACTCACACAGCTCTTACTAGCTGGCCTCCGTTACACCCCCAAAACCTCACTCCCATCCGGGTCACGGCACTAATGTAACGCCTCCAGGTTTACTTACACCACTCCGAGTGGGATTCGAACCGCCGTCTCCAGCATGGGAGGTGGACACGCTAACAAGGACGCTAAATACTGCAGAATCTAGCGTCAGTCACTAGTGTGGCTCTTGAGGCCAGGGGAGTGAGGTTTACTCACACAGCTCTTACTAGCTGGCCTCCATTACACCCCCAAAACCTCACTCCTATCCGGGTCACGGCACCAATGTAACGCCTCCAGGTTTACTTGCACCACTCTTAGCGGGATTCGAACCGCCGACTCCAGCATAGGAGGCAGACACACTAACAAGGATGCTAAAGACTGCAGCCTCTAGCATCAGTCACTAGTGTGGCTCTTGAGGCCAGGGGAATGAGGTTTACTCACACAGCTCTTACTAGCTGGCCTCCGTTACACCCCCCAAAACCTCATTCCCATCCGGGTCACGGCACCAATGTAACAGTTTTACTTACACCGCTCCGAGCGGGATTCGAACCGCCGACTCCAGCATAGGAGGAAGACACACTAAAAAGGATGCTAAAGACTGCAGCCTCTAGCGTCAGTCACCAGTGTGCCTCTTGAGGTCAGGGGAGTGAGGTTTACTCACACAGCTCTTACTAGCTGGCCTCCGTTCCACCCCCAAAACCTCACTCCCATCTGGGTCACGGCACCAATGTAACGCCTCCAGGTTTACTTACACCACTCCGAGCGGGATTCGAACTGCCATCTCCAGCATGGGAGGCAGACACGCTAACAAGGACGCTAAATACTGCAGCCTCTAGCATCAGTCACTAGTGTGGCTCTTGAGGCCAGGGGAGTGAGGTTTACTCACACAGCTCTTACTAGCTGGCCTCCGTTACACCCCCAAAACCTCACTCCCATCCGGGTCACGGCACTAATGTAACGCCTCCAGGTTTACTTACACCACTCCGAGTGGGATTCGAACCGCCGTCTCCAGCATGGGAGGCGGACACGCTAACAAGGACGCTAAATACTGCAGCCTCTAGCGTCAGTCACTAGTGTGGCTCTTGAGGCCAGGGGAGTGAGGTTTACTCACACAGCTCTTACTAGCTGGCCTCCGTTACACCCCCCAAAACCTCATTCCCATCCGGGTCACGGCACCAATGTAACAGTTTTACTTACACCGCTCCGAGTGGGATTCGAACCGCCGACTCCAGCATAGGAGGCAGACACACTAACAAGGATGCTAAAGACTGCAGCCTCTAGCGTCAGTCACCAGTGTGCCTCTTGAGGTCAGGGGAGTGAGGTTTACTCACACAGCTCTTACTAGCTGGCCTCCGTTACACCCCCAAAACCTCACTCCCATCTGGGTCACGGCACCAATGTAACGCCTCCAGGTTTACTTACACCACTCCGAGCGGGATTCGAACTGCCGTCTCCAGCATGGGAGGCGGACACGCTAACAAGGACGCTAAATACTGCAGCCTCTAGCGTCAGTCACTAGTGTGGCTCTTGAGGCCAGAGGAGTGAGGTTTACTCGCACAAGCATAATATTTCACAATCCAATCAAGTCCCACCCTACTTTTTTCTGTTGAATATTCTGCCTCAATTTGAAGCACATTATGAAAGTAAATGGGTTGGGAAAGCCATTTATTGTGTACTTTAAGGTTGTCCTTTTAGCATTAAAAGCAAAAAAACCTGAATTGAATAAAAAAGGCTCTTTTTTAATTATAACCTTCAGCATACTTGGCACTAGCGCACTGAAAAGACACCAGCAAATAAATATTTCTCCTTTACTTGAGCCATTGTGTAATATTGATCAAAAACACTTTTCATGAGGGTGCAGATGTAGTTGGAATATAGGGTAACCTTTAGTCTCAAGGCCTAATGATTGTTCAAATGTCCTTTTCTCACAGAGCAAAAAGAATCATGAATGTTAAAAGAGTGCATATAGTGAAGTTCATGTTGGTAAGAATTTCTCAATTTAAAGAAGAAGAGGAAGATATATTTTTTTAAAATAAGTAGGGGGTTGGGAGCCAGTCAGGCTGTTCAGTCTAAAGTGCCGTCCTTCTAAAATGGGGCTGAAAAGAGGTTTTTAGTTAGTGCCAGATTGCATTCCACACAGTTCATTACCCAGCACTTACAGAGAGGACAAAGGTATCCCTTTGTATTATATATTCAAGGCTGACGAGAAGAAATTCCATTTCAAGTCAGAGAGTCAGGTGCAGAAAGGGAAAGACCGATTGAGGGGTAAAAAAAAAAAAAAAAAAAAAAGAATGAATTGGGTGCGGGGATTAAACCGTCAGGTGAGTTGTGTGAGGGACTAGGCTAACCTTTTACTTTTTATCAAATAGAAACCACACATTTTTAGTGTAAAAGCACAGGCATAGCATGGCTGAACATATGCAAGGGCAAATGTGTGAAAACTCAGGAATGTTAGACTTTCATTCAAATGCAGAGTACAACTTTTTTTGCCAAAGGTTGGGGTGATGTACAACTGAATGGTTACATTAAAATATTCAACTTGTAAACTATTTAGCACTTTACAGGCATCCAGCATGATATTATAGTAAGTCAAATATGTTCTATATGAAGACACAGGGCCTTATAGGGCCTTATGTGTCTGCCATGCATACAATCATGAATATTCATTCATTACCACATTATCATAAAGCTAACAGATACAACAAGGATATTAATAACTGACTAAATTCAGCCACCGGTGCAGGTGTCACACTTTACTTCAGTGAATATTTCTCACAGTAAATTTAATCCAGCCAACATTTCATGGTAGGGTCGATGTAGGCAAGATATGGGCTAGAGATATGGGCCCTAAACGGGTTTGTTCATGGGTTCCATGTTGGCCCTATCTGATTTAGCCCTTACTGTGACATTCAGCGGTCAGATATTTCCTAATTTTCACTTCATCCATGGCAACGATGTATATCAATCTGCTCATCCAGATAACCTGTGCTACTTTCAGGTCTCCTGTATCACACCGTTGATGTGCTCTCTCTTTTCATATGAACACAAATAGCGGCTTCTTCCATTGCAGTTATTGACTGTAGTGGAAATGACCACAGAGAACTGCAGGACTGTTATTATTGTTGCAGTGTTTGTCTTGTTGCTAAGATGAATGCTTTGTACAGTACATTACTGAACAGTACAGATATAGTTCACCCCAAAATTAAAATTTTGTCATCATTTACTCACCCTCAAGTTGTTCCAAACCTGTATGAGTTTCTCTTTTTCTGTTGAACACAAAAGAAGATATTTTAAAGAACGTTGGTAATCAAACAGCTGACGGTAGCCATTGACTTCCAGTAGTAAAAAAAATAATGATATGGAATTCAATGGCTACCGACAACTGTTTGGTTACCAACATTCTTCAAAATATCTTCTTTTGTGTTCAACAGAAGAAAAAAACTCATATAGGTATGGAACAACATCAGGGTGAGTAAATAAAATGACAGAGTTTCCATATTTTGGACTGTGATCTTTGGCCAAGAAAACACACCTTGATTTAGAAGTTTCTCCATTTACTCACCCAAAAGTGTATTTCTGGTAATCTTTGTAAGCACTACTGTTTTGGATAGCTAGTCACTTTTATCTCTCTTAAGATCCAATTTAGTTTCTTTCCAGCTTTGTTGTCTCCAAATGGGTTTGTCTGATTTATTAGTTCTTACTTGGTCCACAATAGCACAAGGATAGGACTCTGGTTTGGTATCCAGCCAAAAGTATTTGCCAGTGGATACTTATGAAGTAGTTTATTAACATTGGTGAAGGTTTGTTTTTAGCTTGATAAGAAGCCCCACCAGATCTAATGTTATGTTATGAGGCCTCCTGCACAGTGTTGCTCTCTCATATATATAGACTACATTCTCTGCCCATTGTTTGACCTTGCAGATTCAAAGCTGGGGTAAAATCACCACCGTAAAACACAATACAACTTAACAGGGCTCAAGAGGACATTCACAGCTCACATAAATTGCACCATGATTTTAATCAGGATAATGATGGTGGTACTGACTGATATGATTCCGCAATTTTCTAATGTTAGTGATTACAGCCTAGATGGCACATCATGTTATATTGTTGGAGATTATTGGTGCATACTAATAGTGGATATTTGATGATAAAGTTATGTAAGCCTATGTAAACTCTAGCCTTGTCTTTATGCTTGCTGCCCTGACATCAAAACTGTCAATTAAATCACAGATCAAATACAGTGTCATTATTTTTGTTTGTTTTTGGGCACAAAAAGTATTCTCGTCACTTCATAACATTAAGGTTGAACCACTGTATTCACATGGACTATTTTATTACCTTTCTGGGCCTTGAAAGTGGTAATAATGTTGCAGTCTATCTGAGGCCAGAAAGATCACGTCAAAAATATCTTAATTTGTGTTCCGAAGATGAACAAAGGTCTTACAGGTTTGGAACCACATGATGGTGAGTAATAAATGACAGAAATTTCATTTTTGGGTGAGCTAACCTTTTAAGAATGAATAAAAACTGTAATAGTATATAATTGATACTAAAATAACAGCCCAGGTGAAAAAAAAGCAAATTTCTATAATGTACTTGAAGTGCTCTATTTTTACGCACTAATTTTGTACTTAATATACGAAAAAATCTTCTTTAGTACTTCTTAAGAAAATCTTAAGAACATCTAAGTGTACTCAACTGTGCTATTTTGAGACACCATGAAATATGAACTAAAATGTGCTTTTAATATACTATCTCTGTATTTAAAAAATTTATTTATTTATTTACTGTTACCACTTACACTTGAACCCATAGTGTGCTACAAGTGGTAACTAAATACATTTTTTGTCTATAGTAGTGAAGAGGATGGTATGATCACGTTAACTCAAGCTCCGCGCTGCTGTTTGCACTGAGGCGCCTATACAGTGATCTGTCACGCCACATCAAAAAGCATAAAACGGCATTTATTGTTTGAATTTCGTGATAAAATGGACAGAATTTGAAAGATGGCACTTTGTTTCTTTTTGAAAGTAACAAAACACAGAGCTTATTGCAATCGTTGGTGGTTAAAGCTGGTTAAAAGTGGTTAGGCTAAAAAGCATTACCGTGCGCGCCCCCTTGTGGATCGGAGTGTAGATTGCCTGTGACTGACTGTATTCGACATCTAACTGCATGAATATATGTACTGTTACACAATCAATCGATAGATAGATAGATAGATAGATAGATAGATAGATAGATAGATAGATATTTTAAGCAATTACAAAGGATGGAAAGATAAAGCAAAGTAAAAGCATGATTAATAGTCAGAGAATAAAAGTAAGAAAGAAAAAAGAAAGAAAGGGATAGATAGATTAAAATGTACATGTCAGAGAAATTAAAGCATTTAATTGGAGCTAATTAGTGGATAGACTCCACAGTTTTATTCATCTCTTTTCAGATCAATATACTTGATCTGCACACTGCTCTGCACACACGTTCCCCACACACTGCTGAGCAGACATGTGTGTCGACAGATCAAGAGAAGAGCTGAGAGAATGTGAGGGTTCGTGTTACAGGGGAAGGACGAGATTCTCCATCTCTCTGCTGCGGCTGATCCCGCCTGATAACAGAACCAAAGATTCATTTTCAAATATTTGCTAAATCCCTCCATTTTCTGTCAGGCAATATTTTTCATGTTTCTTGGTCAGGAGGCTTGGGGACCTATCCAGTACATCTCTTAGAGGTGTTAAAAAGGCGTCTGATGTCTAGCGCTGGTTCTGAAGTATTTAATATGGAATATTAATGTCAGCAAGAACACACCTCAAATCTTACTCTTTTACTGGAAGAGAGGATGTTTCCTCCCTGATGAATTTATGAAGCATGAGAGCTTCTTAAGTTGTGTGATCTTGAAAATTCTATCTATGAGAATAAAACAGCCAACAGAATAAAATATTAGGCCGAGAAATGTTTCTGTAAATGGTTATGTTGGAAGTGTGGAACAGTTCTGAATGTCTGGGTATGCCTGAGAAAATTTGTACATAGTATTGTCAGAAGTGTCTCGGGTCAGTAAGATTTTTTAAAATGTTTTTGAAAAAAACGTATGCATACCAAGGCTGTATTTATTTTAACAAAAATTCAGTAAAACAGCAATATTGTGAAATATTATTACAATTTAAACTGTTTTCTATTTTAATATATGTATTTCATAATGTAATTTATCCCTGTGATGGCAAAGCTGAGTTTTCAGTATCATTACTCCAGTCTTCAGTGTCACATGATCCTTCAGAAATCATTCTAACAGTTGGTACAATAGTATTTTGTATTTTTAGAAGCTTATTGTCTCAACTTATTATTAAAATTTGGGTTGCATATTGATCCTAGTTTTGGTTTGAGAAGATAATAAATGTATTCATTTGTGTGGTGCGTTTGAGTGGCTATTAAACTGATGAGAAGGAATTGCTGGACATTTTGCATCAGACCACTAAATTATGCACCAGGATGTCTGCTTGCATCAAACGTGTCTGTAGATGCTTCCATATATCCCTTCTGAGATGCACTGGGGGATTGAACCTGATGCCAGAACTCGAGAGAGAGACACTTCCAAAGGTTTGGATTTTTTTCTGAAGGAATGCTCAGGTCTGGCCCCTAAAGAACGTCCATCTAAAGAAGCCCTAGAAAGGTGCTTGAGTCTATTGATGATGCTAGAAGCAGGATGGTAGGAAGAACAGAAAAAAACTTCTGCTCCCTTACTTTGGAAGGACTATCTTATCTCTGTTGCTACAAATAGCAAAATATTAAAGGTGCCCTCGAATGAAAAATTGAATTTATCTTGGCATAGTTAAATAACAAGAGTTCAGTACATGGAAATGACATACAGTGAGTCTCAAACTCCATTGTTTCCTCCTTCTTATATAAATCTCATTTGTTTAAAAGACCTCCGAAGAACAGGCGAATCTCAACATAACACCGACTGTTACGTAACAGTCGGGGTGTACGCCCCCAATATTTGCATATGCCAGCCCATGTTTCCAACATTATAAAAGGCATTAGACAAGGGCAGCCAGTATTAACGTCTGGATCTGTGCACAACCAAATCATCAGACTAGGTAAGCAAGCAAGAACAATAGCGAAAAATGGCAGATGGAGCAATAATAACTGACATGATCCATGATAACATGATATTTTAAGTGATATTTGTAAACTGTCTTTCTAAATGTTTCGTTAGCATGTAGCTAATGTACTGTTAAATGTGGTTAAAGTTACCATCGGTTATTACTGTATTCACGGAGACAAGAGAGCCGCCGCTATTTTCATTTTTAAACATTTGCAGTCTGTATAATGCATAAACACAACTTCATTCTTTATAAATCTCTCCAACAGTGTAGCATTACCCGTTAGCCACGGAGCACTATCAAACTCATTCAAAATCAGAAGTAAACAATATAACAGTATACATAATCCGACGCATACATGCCGCATGCACGACGAACACTTTGTAAAGATCCATTTTGAGGGTTACATGTATATTAGCGGTGTCAACTTTGTTAAGGCACTGTTCAAGGCAAGCGCAAGCTCTGTGGGCGGAGAGCACGGGATTTAAAGGGGCCGCAGCATAAAATCGGCGCGTTTATAATGATGCCCCAAAATAGGCAGTTAAAAAAATTAATTAAAAAAAATCTATGTGGTATTTTGAGCTGAAACTTCACAGACACATTCAGGGGACACCTTAGACTTATATTACATCTTTTAAAAACATAATCTAGGGCACCTTTAATTTAACTGAATTTCTTGGTTTTTAATTACTCACCCTCGTTCCACACCTGTAAAGCCGGGCACACATTTAACGAATAGCTAAAACATTCCAAGACTGTGCTCAACATACAGCGATTGTTTCCTGCGACTGAAGCAGATTTAAATACTTACACATGGAATTTGAACACCAACTGTAATCGCAGACTAAACACAACTGGCTCTGACTGGACACGTTTGAGCGCGATCAGTCATAAGTATCAATTTACATTCATAATCAGCCTTACAATCATTAAGTGTGTGCGTGGCTTAAGACCTTCGTTCATGTTTGGAACACAAATTAAGATATTTTTGATAAAATCTGATGGCTTAGATAATTAGATAATTAACACTTTCAGTGCCCAGAAAGCTACTAAATACATATTTAAAACAGTTCATGTGACTACAGTGGTTCAACCTTAAAAAAAAGATTTGTAAAGCTTCGAAGCTTCGTGAAGCAGTGTTTTGAAATCGCCCATCACTAGATATTGTTGAATAAAGTCATTATTTAGTTTTTTTGGTGCACAAAAAAGTATTCTCGTTGCTTCATAACATTAAGGTTGAACCACTGTAGTCAACATGAAATGTTTTAAATATGTCTTTAGTAGCTTTATTTAATTATCTTGCTGGCAATGCAGGCCTCATTGAGCCATTGGATTTTATGAAGAAATATCTTCATTTGTGTTTCGAAGATGAACGAAGGTCTTACAGGTGTGGAATGACATGGAACCCTTTAAATCACTTTTCAGTAACAAAGTTTGTTGTGGAAAAAAGTAACAATTACTATGTCAATATTTCAGCAATCAAGTCGATTTTCTGTCTGTTGAATCAGAACTAGCAATTTGTTAAATGAATCACAGTAGTTTTTAAACAGGTTGGCATTTCAAGATTAAGTGTGAATCATTTATACAGCTCTCTCAAGCCCTTAATTGCTTTGGGCGGTTTCACATTTCGTAAAACAGTAACTTTCGAACACAAAATGTTACCTACTTTTACTATGTAGCTTGTAGCTGCAGTTCTCTAAAGGTTTTAAGATTGCATTAGCTAATTTGTGGCATAGTTGGTATCATAGCTACACTTTTTGAGTAGTTTTCTAACACTGGCACACTCTTCTAAAAATTTAAAAATATTCTTTGTCCATATTCAAGAGTGTACAGATTAATGCGTAATACGAGAGGAACATTGCCGTGACATTTTCATGCAAACTGCTCACTCGAAATTAACATATTGTGCATTCTGTGTCTGATAAAACTGACCTCAGTAGCTTGCCCCCTTTTGAACAGAACTCTCCAGGCAAGACTCTTCACAATTAAAAAACCTTTATTTTCTTCCATAAAAATAGCATTGGCAACATGCTCCATAGTTTCAGACAGAGCGTTCGGCGCACCCTGACCTCCTCACAATCCTCGAATAATACTGACCTTGCTATGCCTATTACTGATTTCCGATGCCTGTCCAGTGCCAGGGTTTAAACAAATATGAAGAACGCTTTGGGCAATGATGCCTTCTGTATAAAACCTGCAGCACTGACCTCTTCTATCACTAGACCATATACATTTTCTGTTCATCATTTTCATTTTTGCTGTCGAAGTGCTGATGTTTTGATTCCCATATGAGGTGAAATAAATGTCTGAGTGAAATGATTGTCTGCAGTCATATTGATCTAATGGTCATTTGTCAGTTCTTACAGGCCCTTTATTCTGTATCTGTGCTGTGGTTGTCCTCCATCTCCTATTCAGAAAGTTTGCTGAATACTAATATTACATAAGCCACATTAAAGCAGTGTCATACAATACAAAAAAACGGTGGTTTAGTGTTAGTTGCAGCTGAATCTTTTCTGTAGAAATAATGAGTCTCATAGAAATAGGAAACACATAATTCAGGTATAAACATAAAACGTTACTGATGGTGTCAAAGGCACACTGAGCAGTTTCTTTAAAAACTTTTACTTCTAGAGACAACATGAAATTATATTTGCAATCCATTTTACTGTTGTACTAATGTGACCAAACTACAGTTCTTACATTTCTGCAAAACTCCAAAAACGTACCTATACATAGGCCTACTATTCACTACAGTTTCCATCTGAAACGAACACTATAGTTGCAGTAAAACACCAACAACTTTTATTCCTTTTCTAAGAAATTATAACTACGGGAAATAGATTATCGATTAATAAAGACTTACGTTCATGCGGTTCCTTGCACGACACTACAGTATGTTATGACTGCTTTTACCATAGTGTATAATTCTGTAAACTAATATATTTTGATATTTTGCATTACATAACTAGCTCCATATGAATGGCTTTTCACAAGTGCTAAAATTCATTGGGAGTTCACTTGCGATGCAGAGTGTTTGGGTACGATAAAAGAGCTCAAACGTGATAGAGCGTTACCCTACTCACCGGACATTTAACTTCTGAACTGCTGCAAAACATACGACAACCAGCATAATGAGGGCCTGTTTACACCTGGTCACTTAATGTGTGTTTACTGATCGGATAGACATCTGATTTACCAAAACGATTTCATTTACACTTGGACAAATAAATGTGTCTCCACAAAACGGATATAAATCTGATCTTCAAATCCTGCGCTATATATGGAGTTCAAGTCACCGAAAGCAACAAATATGAGCTACATTTTATTGATCATCAGCTAATTTCAAAATCAAAAGCCGCAATATGAGAGAGCGCGGCAACAGCACTGGAGAAATCATTTAGTCTCATTACTTTTATTGAAGATGATTGTGTGTTGAGCATCTGCGACTTACTTTCAGTTTCATTTGCGGCAGTTTGCGGAAGGGGTGAAATTTACATATGTGGTTTCAACAACCAGATGCAGTTAGACTTGTTTAGTTTTGACTGGAATACATCCCAGACCACCTCCTTAAGTGGTTTGAGTGATCAGATGCATCTCGAATGCGTTTCAGAGTGTATTTACACCTGGTCTTTTCACGATCGGATAGCTATCCGATCAAAGAAAACGTATGAAGTGACCAGGTGTAAACAGGCCCTAAAACGTTGCCGTCACGCTCATCTCTTTCGGAACAAACTGAAACTGCTTTTAGCGCCACTCACTGGACTTTTCACTTTCAAAAAGTGACAAAATGTGCAAGAAGCAACGTGATATTATTTTGTAAGAATGTCACCACAGTGACTTATTTCCAATGAGCCTGTGTTGAATGTGATGGATTGTGAGTACCAATAATGTTAAACAAGAAAATTGTAGGATAGGACTTGATTTTATGCATTGGGATTTGACTGGATCATGAAAAGTGGGTGTTACAATGTCAAAATGGGATGGAATTTGCAGAGTGGAAGACTATTTCCCTACTAAAACACAACAGTTACTGACATTTTAAGACTTTTTGACAATGATGGAGGTTGAAGCATTACTAGCCACCTTATTTTTCAACACGGAAGAAAGGTGTTTTCTGTGAATGTGCGAGACTTCCAGATTATTAGCCGCTATAGGGAAATAACGAGAAGACTATCAAAGTTCAGTAAACTATAAAACTGTTTGCGTTACAAACCAGCGTGTTTATAAGTAAGATAATACATTAAAATAATATGGTAAGAAATACCAGTTTGCAATATCAAGAAGCATAATGCGCTGTTTTGTACAGCTAAAAATAACTGGAAAAATAATGACACTGGAAGCCAGACACATTAAAATTACATTCTTGAAAGATAAGGTAGATACTGCTGCACATTCTGAAGGTAACACTTATTTTTAAAATTTTTTAAAATTTGTCATTGTTTGCTACCAGTAACCTTCATTGAATTAAAAGGTTAGTTCACCCAAAAGTGAAAATTCTGTCATTTATTACTCACCCTCATGTTGTTCCACACCCGTAAGACCTTCGTTAATCTTCGGAACACAAATTAAGATATTTTTGTTGAAATCTGATGACTTAGTGAGGCCTCCATAGCCAGCAATGACATTTCCTCTCTCAAGATCCATTAATGTACTAAAAACATATTTAAATCAGTTCATGTGAGTACAGTGGTTCAATATTAATATAAAGCGACGAGAATATTTTTGGTGCGCCAAAAAAACAAAATAACGACTTATTTAGTGATGGCCTATTTCAAAACACTGCTTCATGAAGCTTCGGAGCACAAATGAATCAGCGTATCGAATCATGATTCGGATCGCGTGTCAAACTGCCAACAGCTGAAATCACGTGACTTTGGCACTCTGAACAGCTGATTCGACACGCTGATTCATTATGCTCCGAAGCTTCCTGAAGCAGTGTTTTGAAATCGTCCATCACTAAATAAGTCGTTATTTTGGTTTTTTTTTTTGGCGCACCAAAAATATTCTCGTCGCTTTATAATATTAATATTGAACCACTGTACTCACACAAACCGATTTAATACCTTTATGGATCTTGAGAGAGGAAGTGTCATTGCTCCCTATGCAGGCCTCACGGAGCCATCGGATTTCAACAAAAATATCTTAATTTGTGTTCCGAAGAATAATGAAGGTCTTACGGGTGTGGAACAGCATGAGGGTAAGTAATAAATGACAGAATTTAAATTTTTGGGTGAACTAACCTTTTAACATTAACCAGCATCAAAATACTGGGCAGATTTTAGGAAGGCTATACTAACTACAAAAGCAGCCTTTTTGGTTATTGGTTAACATTATCCAATAGTAAGTCCGAGTGAGACAAAAGGAAAAGTTGTTGTCTTGCAGTTTGACTGAATTTAATATGTGCAAACTTCAGATGAACTTACCTGAAGCATATTTTCCAAAGGACAGCTGTTGCACACGGTCAATCTGCAATGACATCATGAGCTGAAGGGGGCAGCAGAGAGCCTAATGATAATCTATGGTTTGTTTGGGAAAATGGATAAAAGAAGAATTAATTAATTAGTGAATATTATAGATAAGTACTTTCAAAAGATAGAAATGCTAGAAAAAACATTTGCAAAAACATCTGTATTAAAGGTCCCGTTCTTCGTGATCCCATGTTTCAAACTTTAGTTAGTGTGTAATGTTGTTGTTAGAGTATAAATAAAATCTGTAAAATTTTAAAGCTCAAAGTTCAATGCCAAGCGAGATATTTTATTTAACAGAAGTCGCCTACATCGAACGGCCAGTTTGGACTACATCCCTCTACTTCCTTCTTTAATGACGTCACTAAAACAGTTTTTTGACTAACCTCCGCCCACAGGAATACACAAGAGTTGCGTTTGTAGAGTGTGTTTGTCGCCATGTCGTCGAAACGCTGTTATTTTCATCCCGCAGTCCAATCACCGGGTCTGATTCCAGCTCAGGTTGATAGGGTAAAATTAAAGACATGTTTACAATAACACTGAGCGCATGCATCTCCACGTTATGGTAAGAGGCGTGACCTTTCCGGGCAAGATGCGCAAAACTGCTGTCGAATCACAACACAGGAACCGCTGGCACAATCAGAACTCGTTACGTATTTCTGAAGGAGGGACTTCATAGAACAAGGAAGTCATCAGCCCGTTTTTATGACAGTGGAAACAGCGGTATACAGATAAGTAAATTATGTGAAAAATACTGTGTTTTTTTAACACGCGAAACATGAACACATGTTATATTGCACACTATAAACACAATCAAAGCTTCAAAAAAAACACGAAAAACGTGACCTTTAATTAACCAGGAAGTTTTGGTTATCATCAGCATTATGATATCTGAATATCATTATCTCTGACTTTTATACACATGTGCATGTGGAGAGGAGGAGACCTGCTTTCATGACCTGCAGATTCTGCTGTGAGTATGGGATTGCCACGCCTTTGGGAAATGCGATATGTTCTACAAAATGCCTACAAGAGCAGTAGTCATCACATTCTGCCCGGCTAGTGTCCCTCCAGCCTTTTGCCTCAGATGTCCCACATCATAATGTGTTACGGAGACTGCGTTCAATGATGACATCTGCTCGAGACACCCCATGCCCTTACTCAATCCAGAGGCTGCAGGATACTGTGGCATATTGGCAAATGCTGCAAGCCTCGTCTGAAAGCTTTCATCTCTTGACAGCTGACAGCTGACATCCCGCCACAGATGTTACTCTTTGCCAGCCATAAATCATTCAATGAGACTTCAGCCATCATTTAAGTTATTATAGCTTTCAAACAATGTGGAGAGGTCATCTCCCCTCATCTTCCTCTGAAAGTCAG
The DNA here is from genome assembly GCF_018812025.1 of Megalobrama amblycephala. NCBI lineage: Eukaryota > Metazoa > Chordata > Actinopteri > Cypriniformes > Xenocyprididae > Megalobrama > Megalobrama amblycephala. The sequence goes on from NC_063051.1 coordinate 4,997,182, forward strand.
GCAAGATTTCAGCTCACTTTTGGACATTAGTCACAGCAAGGGCCTTTTCAGCAAGTCGCCGATATTTCCGCCCGCCGTAATGCAGATATGCCACAGTGTGGCTGATCCTGATGAGGCTCGGGCTCCTGGTGATAGGTTGAGAGGCTGGATTTGATTGCTTGCCGCAGAGTCAGAGGGGCTTTGGAGGTTTCCACTTGATTAAACCCGAGCTTGATGCACTGAGTGCTTGCTTTAATTTAAAAGTGGCAAATAGGGGAGCGCTGGAAATTGTAATGAGAAAATAAAATGCATAGATACGAAGTAATTGACTTTGCCGATCATCAAAGAATCAGATGAGGTTTTATTAGTAGACCTTAATTGTACTTTAATTACTAAATTTAAATAAGGAATTCCTCCTCATCTATAGGAAGTCCAGAATGTACCTAATTTCGAAAAAGTTCAGGAATACACTGGAGAGCTATCTCATTTAAGGACAGCATCAATGTCATTTTCATTACTTCTTTTAAAACTTGGATACAGCACAAATTGATGCCCTTCTCTGAGGCCACCAGCAGATGATACACCTAATTATTCAAATAAGATTCCCTCTCTAGGTCTCAGACTAGGCCATGTTTTTGTACACAGTGGAATTGCTTGTTTCTTGGTAGTTCATATAATATGCACAGAGCATAAACACACATATTTGGCCTGAGAAGAATAGTATAATGTATTTGTGCTGTTCAAAAGTTTTGGGTTGGGAAGATTTTTTAAATGCTTTTTAAACAAAGTCTCTTAAGCTCACCAAGGCTGCATTTATTTAATCAAAAATACAGTAAATTATTAATATTGTAAAATATTATTACAATTTAAAAGATCCATTTTCTATTTTAATATATTTTAAAATGTAATTTATTCCTGTGATGACAAAGATGAATTTTCAGTAGCCATTACTCCAGTTTTCACTGTCACATGATCCTTCAGAAATAATATGCTGATTTTGTGCTCAAGAAACATTTGTTTTTATTATCAGTGTTGAAAACAGGATATACAGTTGTGCTCAGAATTATTGGCACCCTTGGTAAATATGATCAAAGATGACTGTAAAAATAAATCTGCATTGTTTTTCCTTTTGATCTTTAATTCATAAAATTAGCAAAAATCTAACCTTTCATTGAAGGAAAAGAATTGAAAGTGAGGGGGAAAATCACATTATGAAATAAATGTTTTTCTCCAAAACGTGTTGGCCACAATTACTGGCAATATCTCTATAAGTATTAGAGTTAAATATCTCTGAAGTATATTCCCAATCATATTTACATTTTTTCATGAACATGAAATTGTAACGTATGTGTGTATATATATTTATGTATTTTGAATTAATAATATAAAAAGCATGAAACAATAACAAATGTTAAACTATATATATATAATACAAAAAGCATGAAACATAAATATTAAACTATCAATATATAGTTTAATATTTATGTTATTGTTTCATAATTTTTATATTATTAATTCAAAATACATAAAAATAAAGCACAGTTTTGCTTGTCAAGTAAATGTATATTGTTTAAAGATATTATCACTGAAAAACAAGATAAATTACTGATTAAGATTTATAAATCTTAATTTCTCAATGAGCTGTCAATCTATCTTCCATGTTTTCGTCATACATAACTGGCTACAGATTCTGTCTCCGTTTTTAGGAAAATTGTCGGATGCACTCTGAGGTATAACGGACACACCTCAGTAAAGATCTGTGGATGACAGATGTGTCATTGAGACAAATTATGCTGTAAAGCCTGGAGTACTTCACACCTGTTCACAATGCTCAACACTTGTGTGCAGAATACACAATGGATCCACAGAATCCACAGCACAGTGTCTCCTGTCTGATGGTACTTCACATAGTGGGCATATCAAACTGTCAAGCTTGTTTTAAGCACACTGCTTGTGCTCCTATATTCACACAACAAGCTTGAAAGGATTTGTTTTAAGCACAGTGTCCTTTGCTGCTTGACAAATCCTTCAATGCTCCTATATTCACACAATATCTTTGAAAAATGTCACTGTGCCATGGACAGGTGTCAGTACAGTTGCATATAGGTGAGAGTGGAAATCATAATTAGGTTTCACTCCAATCAGTGGTGTTCTAAGCAATCTTCCTTGGGATCTTTCGTACAGGATGCATTCTTGTGTTTTTCAGTGTAAACATGCACTAGATCAATGTCTTTGGTCGTTTTGCAGGTCATGCGAACTATAGATTTACCATTCTGTGTTAAGTGTTAGATCATGCCAAAATGTTGGATCACGTGGATCTCCACATCAGAAATATCAAATATGTATATTAGATATGATCTCAGATGCTGAATGTACAATTAGAAAAAGATGGGACAAGTATGGCATGTTTGGAAGGGTTACCATGAGAAAGCTTCTTCTCTCTAAAAAGAACATGGCAGCAAGGCTTAGGTTTGCAAAGTTGCATCAGAACAAACCACAAGGCTTCTGGAACAAAGTCCTTCTGCCAGTCGAGACCAAAGTTGACATGTTTGGCCATAATGCACAGTGCCAAGTTTGGTGAAAACTAAACACAGCATATCAGAACAAACACCGCATACCAAAAGTCAAGCATGCTGGTGGAGGTGTGATGATTTCGGGCTTGTTTTGTAGCCACAGGCCCTGGGCATCTCACATCTCACAGTCTTTCTGTATTCTAGAGTCAAATGTGAGGCCATCGTCCGACAGCTAAAGCTTGGCCAAAATTGGGTCATGCAACTGGACAATGATCTGAAGATCATCACTCTGGCTAGTATCAAATACCTAAAGCAGTGAAAAACTGCAATTATTTATATATATTTATCCAAAGACTGGCTCTTTACAAGAAATCAGTATACTAGCCACGTTGTTGTGTGCATTCACAATATAATATCGATAAAGTGTCATATACAGTCAGTTTCCCCTATGAATTTTGAACACCATTATGTTAGAAAGGGAGATAATGTACTAAATCAAGACTGACAGGCTTCATAATTTACAACATCAGTCTACTGGAAAATATACTGCAGTCATGAACCAAAATGCTAAATCACTGACACATGAGCAATAAATGTGGGAAAAAGGCTTCCTGTGCTGAATGTTATATTCATTCAGTATTATAAATGATGGGTAGCATTACTGCTGCTCATACTTAGGGTTGGGGATTTGAACAAACCTCTAACCCAAAGTATTAATTATTAAATGTAAAGGTGCCGTAGAACGTGTTTTTAAAAGATGTAATATAAGTCTAAGGTGTCCCCTGAATGTGTCTATGAAGTTTCAGCTCAAAATACCCCATAGATTTTTTTAATTCATTTTTTTAACTGCCTATTTTGGGGCATCATTATAAATGCGCCGATTCAGGCTGCGGCCCCTTTAAATTCTCGTGCTCCCCGCCCTCGGAGCTCACGCTTGCCTTAAACAGCATAAACAAAGTTCATACAGCTAATATAACCCTCAAAATGGATCTTTACAAAGTGTTCGTCATGCAGCATGTCTAATCGCGTAAGTATGGTATTTATTTGGATGTTTACATTTGATTCTGAATGAGTTTGAGGCTGTGCTCCGTGGCTAACAGGCTAAAGCTAACATTACACACTGTTGGAGAGATTTATAAAGAATGAAGTTGTGTTTATGAATTATACAGACTGCAAGTGTTTAAAAAATGAAAATAACGACAGTCTTGTCTCCGTGAATACAGTAAGAAACAATGCTAACTTTAACCACATTTAACAGTGCATTAGCAACAGGCTAACGAAACATTTAGAAAGACAATTTACAAATATCATTATAAATATCATGGATCATGTCAGTTATTATTGCTCCATTTTCCATTTTTCGCTATTGTTCTTGTTTGCTTACCTAGTCTGATGATTCAGCTGTGCACAAATCCAGACGTTAATACTGGCTGCCCTTGTGTAATGCCTTGAACATGGGCTGGCATATGCAAATATTGGGGGCGTGCATATTAACGATCCCGACTGTTATGTAACAGTCGGTGTTATGTTGAGATTCGCCTGTTCCTCAGAGGTCTTTTAAACAAATGAGATTTATATAAGAAGGAGGAAACAATGGAGTTTGAGACTCACTGTATGTCATTTCCATGTACTGAACTCTTGTTATTTAACTATGCCGAGGTAAATTCAATTTTTAATTCTAGGGCACCTTTAAGCATGTAACTTGTCCCATATCATTTGTGACAGCCATGAAGTGACCTGAAATCATGAGGCTTCTGAGGCTTCTAAAATCTGTGTCCTTTTGCAAGATGAGTTGCAAACCAGTGATTCATTGGGATGTCATTTTACACAAATTGCTGTTCTTGTGCATGCGTTGTCATGGAAAACAGGTGTGACACCCACCCAGCACGCACACCTGAAAAACTGACACATCTGTTTAAGGTCACAGTTCTGTCAAAATACACACACCATATGGAACGCTTTTCTGGGCACACATCATATTTTAGCACTTGCAGCCTGTCAGCGACACTGATAGAGAAGTGCTATTCCTGAGGGTGCCACACAGATGGGTTGATCAATTTTACATGGTTTCTGCAATGTCGTCTACACATTGACGGCAAGTGAGTTGCCTCGTATTCCGTGTTATTTCTCTTGTAGTTTACTCAATAGGAAAATTGAAGTTTAGAAAAATGTCTTGAGGAATAATGTTGGTTGCAATGTTTCAGTTTAATTGTAATCAGAAGTAATTAAATGCTAATGCAACACATCATACCCACTGCTTGTTATGCATGATGTTTAATGTTCTGTGTCTGCAGAATCAATTTGATGGCTGCCGTCCCACACGGAGTATTGGAATGAACTTAATCAAGTCATTTAATGCTGTAATTTCTCAAACCTGATGATTCGGTTGGCAGAAACCGAATGTTGCTTCGTGTTTCTTAATGTCCATGACAAATTTGGGGTAGCAGCGTGGTCTTGCTGGGAATTCTGACCTCATTAGCCAACTCGAGCAAACTATGTTTTGCCTGCTTGTATTATTACTCGATAGACACCTAAAGATTTATACTAATCACATTTGTTTGTTTGAAAAAAAAAAAAAGACTATGGAAGTCAATGGGGCTCATCATCTGTTTGGTTACTGACATTCTTCACAATATCTTCCTTTGTGTTCAGCAGAAGAAAGAAATTCATACAGATTTGGAACTTAAGCGTGAGTAAATTATGACAGAATTTTCTTTTTTGTGTGTGTGTGTGGGGGGGGGGGGGGTGAACTATCCCTTTTAAGGTCATAAAGTGCAGGACAGATGTAAGTAGCTAAACTAAACATTTAATATGTGACAGCTGTTTTACGTGATAGAAGTGGTGAATGACCAACAGAAATAATCAGTTATGCAAACTAATTAACTTTTGTGTAATTTCGCCATTTTGAATTGAAAATAAATTATTTATGTGATTCATGTAATGTAATTTGTAACTGTCAATGTGATGAGACAAGACACATTAACTAAACCGTTTTCATCATTAGGCGTCCCCAACCCTCCCTTGCAAGCTCCATTTTGGGATTTCGGTATTTATAAAACCCTGCGTACGCCCTGTGTGCGGTAGTGATAAAATAAGCCAGAGAGTTCCACGGCTCTCAAGGTAATAACTGTCATCTCTAATGAAACACTGTAAAAAATATTTGACTAAATCAGCTAATCATGCATCTCAGGCTAGCTCTGTTCCAAAACCAAGTGAGTTGTCTTGTTGCCTGCTGCCTTCAAAGACGGCATTGTCATGGAACATCAAAACATTATTTGTAGCCCTTTACATAGTCTACGTGCCACACAAATGAAAACTTGAAACACAATTGATTTCAATAGTTAATGTTAATGTTAGCATGTTGCTAAGCTCATGGTGCAATACTTTAATAAGAATAAAACTGCATAGTACACAATAATATTGGTATTATAATATTTGTTAATGAATGAATATCATAGTATAATATATAAGTATATAATATATATACTTACATTTAAAGCTGCAGTTCATAAGTTTTGCCTCTTCATAAGTTTGACCATCTCGGTTTGAAACCTGAAATTGCAGTTAATTATCATCTTTATGTGGGTTGTGCTTCAGCATGGCTCTGATGAAACTAATGATGAATCTAATGTTTGGTGTCAGTCACCACATCATTGTGGATACTGTACTTGGGAATCACAGATTCTACATCTTGGAAGTATGACCAAAATAAGAACTTTCACCAGAAAATGTCATCTGAACAAATAAGTAACATGTAATTTTTGTTCTGGCCAACTGAGAAATAAATCGCGCTGCCAATGGTGATTAAATCTAATGATCGCTTAGCTCAGATCACGTCAAACTGTGCAAATGATTATTACTGTTATACTTTGTTCTCAAATTGTTAATGTTAACAACATCAGCATTGCGTGACTAATGTGTGTATTAGCATTACCTGTAGATTTCATTTTCTGTAGTCTTTTGCTTTTGACCACGGGTGAATCTCCAGTTGTCACTGATGATTGTCATTTGGACCTTTCTGGATTACAGTCCGCCATCAAAATGATAAATTTAATTATTCCAGCGGCTGTGAGAAAAAGCTATAAATGATCCGCTACCAGCAGCATCCTCACATGCCATAAAGCCTACTAGCTGAGACTCTTTCTTTCTGTTTACAGACGTGACGTAATGACGCAAAGACGAATGGCTGCATGTTCGAATTTCCCGCGGAAACCCCCCAGTACCCATTTTATTTTAAAACATTATTACAAGCTTATCGTTGTGAATCGGGCTAAGGTAAGGAGATCGTTTTGAACACTGGCTGCTTATGTACTTGCTTTTGGATGATTTTTAACCTATTTTCTTTTTTTTCATTTTCCATCTTATTAGCATTTTTTTCACTTATTGCAATGAACATCATAAAGTATTCTGGGATAAACTTCTCTGCAAATTATGCATGGTTTGCTGCCTTATAATTCAGCCAAAACAATTCTTTTAGAAGGCAGCATAGTTAATCTTCTGAGTCAGGAGCGTGCCTTAAAAAATGTCCTCAAAATGTAAATTGAAATTGACACTACACTTTTGTTATTAGTGTTGCCTACTCATCCTTTCTCATTTTTTGGCATGTCTCATGCTTTGGTTTTAGTCAATAAACTGCATATATAAATATATTCTACAGAATGTAACATGGTGCCATTTCAGCTGGAATTGCATGTATCATTAAAGTGAACTCCATTAACCCTGCTCGCTCTACATGGACTCACGCTAGATTGAGATCAAATACCCCACATAAAGTCTCTCTGACCAGGGCCAGGCAGTCTCAAAGGAAAATATCGCCGATGCAAGTTTTATCTTGCATCACCAAAATGATGCTCTTGTAACATTCCGTAGCCTGACAGTGAAAATCAGTGTCTGTTCCACGAAAGAGAGAAAATGATAGAGGCACTTACACACTTTCAACTGAATATAATTACTATTAAAAATGCAATTTCTCAGATGCAGAAGAGCAGGGGCAAAAAACAGCAATGATAAAAAATAGATGTCTTAATGTTACATAAATATGATTTTAATTAGAGATTAAAATAACAGCAGAATCCAAAATGCTTTTGGAAAGTTCCTACATTTAACTCTTCAATTTAGATTGATGGATGGATGGATGGATAGATAATTAGTACTGCTTGTGATTAAATGGTAAGTGTGCTTTGTTGCCTTTTCTTTTGTCTCCATGTTGGACAAAAGATTTGGAGATGCCAATCAAAATAATAAAGGCTATATTCTTTTTGTTTATTCCAAGAAATGTTTTTATTTAATTAACCGCCCATGTATGTATTTGTTCGTTCTCCTCCCCACCCTTCTTTTAACCATTGTCCAGACATCTTTTCTGTGAGCTAGTAAACCTAGTGATCCGATCACAGGTCACGTCATTGGATATCTATTAAAGATCACAGCCAGGTTGATAGCTTCATCTTCAGGCACTCACAGAGACTTCAATTACTTTACAGATTCTTCACTGCATTCACGCCCTTCTAGTCACAAGAGAACACTGGTTTACTCATCTGAACTTTCTGTTCTGTATGTAGTTTTGTGCCCTTGTTCAGGTCCACTGGGCAATTATCTGGATGAAGTTGTGCTTCTCAGCAACTCCCTGATGATTACACCACACTTATTCATCGAGAAGACATCAGCATTCTGCTCTACAAGTATTCTCGAACACATCTTTGATCTTGCTGAAAGCTCTCGTCTCACAAGGCTGGCAAACAAACTTGACCTGGTTCTTCAGGAGACGTGCCGCCCCTGAACACACTGTCGACCTTTGCTCGCTCACCCCCCGCCACTTTAGTCGTACACCTACTGCTGTTAGCTTTTAAAGGAAAAGTCCATATTCACCCACTTCTTTTCTCCTTTCTCTTCCATGCTTTCTGTCAGTTCACTCATACAAACCTGCAGGCTCTGTGCCCTAAACATTGGCCTCTCGCCGTCTGTAGGTTTACTCTTTCTTGTGACTCTAAATAAATAGAAATATCAAGTTTAAGTTCATGGCACAGTCCGTGATTCAAAGACAGACTGGCACCAAAAAGTATAAAAAAAATACATTTTTTTAACATCATATCTGTTTATTTTCTTGTAGTCTGAGCAACAGCAGCAACAGCAAAAATTATATATATATATATATATATATATATATATATATATATATATATAGTATAATAATACGTGATTTTAAATCCATTGTTTTATGAAATGCATGTTATTTCACAAATGCAAGTAGTTTCTTTCTGTGACTCAGGTTCCTATGTATAACTCATACAATGTGTACAAGATTGTCTCGTTTTTTTAATATATATTACTTTATTTCATATAATATTTCTTTTCATTTCATGTGACATCCACTATGTAGTAAATAGTGAATGAGTGCATGAGTCAGCGGTATTGGACACAGTATATGCATGAATGAGTAAAATGTCTCTGCTGCTTATGTTCCCTCACGCATCTTGTGAGTTCAGCACTGCGGTGACATGATGAATGTAAGCAGAATTCAGCAAATGTCCAGTTTTTTCCTATATGAGAAAGTCTCTTAGCATTGTGCTGATGCTTACATCATTATAGCAGCTGATGTAGATGCACAACAAAAGTTCAGAATTCATTACTTTCAAAATGACAGTCATTTCTAAAGATCAGATTTGAAAACCCAGATTGGACTTGTGTGCAGTGTGAATAAAACCTTAAACCTCACTTAAAAATGTATGAATGCCATTGCATTAGATATATATCAAAACAGTTATGTTAAAGAAAGATAGCATGTATGCGTGGTTCAGGAGGTATTTTGTGGTAATTGGTATTATCGTGAGTGGTATATAGTGTTTTTGAAATCATTTTGTTTGCTGTGGGTGGTGTTATCGGTTTTTATGTTACTAATTGGGTTATACTCTATTTTAGTGTCCTTGTTACAGTGTAATTATACATTTAAGTACTGAGTAATATTAATTAACAACATGTACTTACTATAGGGTTTGGTTTAGGTTTATGCATACTGTATAGTTATTACTACTGTAACATGTAACGTGTAACAATGACACTGTAAAATAAGGTGTTACCAGTAATTGTAATGTGATTTGCCTTTTCAGATATTACCTTTCATGTATTGTGTTATATTGCTGTTTGTAAATCTAAAATGTCTGCAAAGTTTCAAAGATCAAAGTGCAGGATAAATAGAGTTAAGGTCTCCCAGTTACTGCTTATTGTCTTTTAACTGCATGAAATGAGTCATCAGTAATTCCGACACACCTTTGTCGGCTTTGACCTGCCCTCAAACGCTGTAGGTGTAGCTAAGGCTTAGAGATGAGGGGTTTAGGGAAACTGAACCCTTATTGAACCATTTCAAACACTGTGAGAAAAGAAATAATGCTGCAATGTATATGTTTTTTTTTTCTTTTCTTTTTTTTTTTTTTTACCTTGGATGCATGTAGTAGGAAACCTCCAAACCTTTAAAATAGCATAATAGGTGCACTTTAATTACCTAATTTGCATATTACCCTATGAGCATGCCCAACTGCGCTCTCATTTGCTGTATTTCTGCTACATGAGTTCAAGAACTCTTTATAGTTGTCCTCTTCATTAGTTTTTGACACAGCATGGTGGATGTGCATTTTTTCTGGAGTCTTGTATTTTAACTTTGTTTATCCTTAATGCCGCTTTAGGGCAAGTCCTCGACTCTTTCAGGAGGTTTGTTTTTTTATTGTTGTTGCTACATTGCCCTTTTAAAGGTGTGCTTTTGATACTCACCTTGCAATGCTTTTATGCTGCTGAACTTTGCTGCTTTTATATAATGTTATAAGTTTTAACTATAGTTTTGACATAAGTGTCAAGTGTTTAATGCTCAGCACATAAGATACTTTAATACTTTGCCATAAGTTATTGCTTAAAGGCTCTAACTGACTATAAGACTAAATCCCTATACAGCAGGCTTGATGTTTGGCAACACTCGCCTATTAATCTTGGAAAAGAACTTGTGAGCCTAATTGTTACTGTGTCTCTTGCCCTAGATACTGTAATTGGGAGCAGTGTGGTCAGAAAGCTTAATTTATTTCATGCACTTATTATTCTTACACATCCACTATAAATGACGTTGGGATGAGGTTAAAAGTAATTGCAAAAGAGGCTAAGCATAGTAAATTCGTTTCTAAGGAAAGGTCAAGCATAATTTGTTTGCAGGTCCCATTTGGTTTGGTGTTTTGTTATCTAATGCATTTAAATTCCTTTAAGTTTCCAAATGTGCAAGAGCACTGGTGTGAAGAAATGTCTGAGTTTGATATTCCTTCTGATGTCAGTAATGTCCGGTTTCTCATCATGCAACAGACCGCTCTCCATACCATCTCAGTTTCCCTCCAGGGATTCTCCTTCTGTGAATATAATCAGCGTTTTCCTGATCAGTAGCTTCGTGACTTCATAAAAGCTTGCTTTATGCCTCTGCAGGAAAATTACTACCTGGACCAAGATATTAATCTGTACACTAACCTATTTTATATGTCAAAACATTTAGTATGTGCAATACTGAGCTGGGTTTCAAACAAAGATACTGGATGCAATATGGTGAATCACCAGCTACTGACTTCCATACTGGCTGAGATGTCTATTTCAGGTAGAAAATCCATTTATATCTCCATCTAACTCTATTTCTTATGCCATCATTTATTTCTGCTTTCAGAAGAATTTTCAGCTTATATTACAGATATATACAACAATGATGGCATATTTTAGCCTGAAGACGTACTAGACAGACTTTCAGTCTGTGTATTAGTGGTGGGTATTTTTTAATGACTCTTCCTGCAGGTTACATCATTACACCATGACGACAAATGACAAATCTTTATGAATGAGTCAAAAAAAAATTTGGTTCAAAACACTGATTCATTCAGGAATGAAATTGGTGACTGTTTTTATTAATGAGTCACTGAATCATTCACTGAACTGATTTGTTCACTCAGGAACACTGCTGCTTTGTGTTGCTCTGAGACACACAAAACTTGCTCTACGGTGGCTTCGTTTGGAACTATTTTCTTGAAAGAAATATTTTGTCTAAAACAGGGATGGGCAACTTTGGTCCCGGACGGCCGCTGTCCTGCAATTAGCTTGTTCGGTGTGTTTGATTAATGTTGGAGCAGTTGGACAGTGACCCACTCCAGGACCAAAGTTGTCCATCCCTGATCTAAAATGTAAGTTACTCAATATTAACTTCGTGATTATCGGTGTCACGATCACCAGCTGGAGTGCCCTTGAGAGCCACCAGGGGGCACTCCATCACAGACTATTGACTTTCACACATGGACTACATTCCCCATAATTCTCTGCATGGTCTCATCATCACTGATTGTCTACAGCTGTGTATTATTAACTTGTTAGTCCAGCCCATATAAACCATGTTCACTCTATCAGTCATTTCTAAGTCTTGTATGTGTCTAACTGCATTTCTGAGCTTTTGTATCCTGTTTTTCATTGTCTTGACTTTGTGCCTCTCTGCCTGTTCCCTCGGATTTCTCTGTTTGCCTCAGCCCTGAACTCTACTATTGTTTGAATGGTTTACTTGTGTATGACGCCTTGCCTTGATGTGGACTTCGATTGTGAATTACCCTTTCAATAAACACTGCATTTGGATCCTCAACCGTTGTGTCTTGGCCACAATCGGTCTGTTGTATAAAAGCAAAATCACACTCGTAACTGCGCTGTTGGTTTGACTATCATGGTGACTCATGCAGATGCTGCGTTGCTTAAATTTAGTACAGTATTTCCATTTTGTACAAGCAGTACTAAAAAAAGTAGCAGTACTTTTCAGGTAATTTTCATCACCACCTTTAAAATCTAACAGCATGCCTCATTCTTCAATTATAACCAGATATCTTGTAATATGAATTCAATCAGTAGGACTACATCTGTGTAATGCAACACACTCCATTGTTATTGCTGTTGTGTAATGCAATATCCGCATGGTCTCTTTGCAGGTGTAATTTGCAAATTAAGTATTCATTTGTGTTAAAAGTGGCCCAAACCTGCCACATGGCCACATCCATTAACAGAGTATTTCTCATGGAAATTGAGGTCAATGCATTTTGAGTTTCAGATTAAATAGAAACGGTGGGAGAACAAACGTAATCAATTCCAGCAAGAGACTGAAAGAGAAAGCGAGGGAAGCCAATCACCTAAGTGCACTGCTCTTCCAAACATAATCCCCTGGTGGTTAACTCTGTCGGTAATGAGAAATAATAATATATCGTCTGGGGAGGGGCCTTTCATAAAACACTGAGGAACTGGCTTTTTCAGTGACGTTGGAAATCTTGCTATAATGTATATGAGGCAGTGGCACTGAAATTTACTCACAAACACTTTCCATAATGTACAAATGGGGTATGATAAATTTGCAAAAGAGAACAACCAAGCATGATTAAACTGTTAAGCGTGTACGAAATATTCCCAGCCGTAGGTATAACTCATAGCTCATAAGGAGAACAATGGCAGATGCTATGTTGAATAAAGAGGCATTATCATTCATCAGAGGGATTGATTCACACAGTCAGCATTTCTCAGGAGCTGTACTTGAATTATATGAACGATAATTGCCTAATATTAACATCTATCATGATCGGTGTGGCACTAGATTAATCTCTAGGACATCATCCAAAGACATTGCCATAAATCCAAAGTTTGATTTGAATAATTAACAACACACTCTGTTTAGTAAAAGTTTCTTGCAGAAATTTGCATCACTGTTGACAGCCTCAGTGAATACTGAGTAAGGGAGACCAGAAATGATTGTAACATGAGGTGAGTTGTAACACTTCTTTCCCCAATTTTAAAAATTCTTCTGAACCCACAAATATTGAACAAAATGGGTGTGAAAGTGCACAGGCAGGTTTTAACTGTTAGCCTATATTTTATGTATATCGGTCAATGATGTGACGGGTCATTTTTTTGTCCTTAATAATAATAAAAAACAAAGATATGATCCAAAGTATGTAAGGTAGTACAACTAGATCTCTTCTATTAAATCCAAATGTTTTAATTATATTTTGCAACATATAAAGGTATTTTAAAAATTTTGAAGTATCAAAAGATCCTGTCCAAAGGCCAATACAGCCATTTAGTTTGTGATTAAAATATCTTAAAATGTAATAAATGTATACATTTTTTTATTCTGGCATGATTTATAACATCTTATACTGTATCAATTAAAATTATGTGTAGAAGTCGTTGCTTTGTTATGTCCAGAAAAATGAATTTCATTGATGTCATTCGGAGTAACCAATATAAAGGGATCATTTTGGATCAAGTCATGCGGTCAATATCATGAGACAGGATGTGACATCATTCAAACACCTGCAAAGGACCACATGGTCGTGAAGCAAAGTTACTAACTTTCTCTTAACTATATGAAAAATTAATGTTTTCACTTGCTCATTTGCATATCCTAAAAACATTAGTTAATTTGGTACAACCGCTATGAAACATGGAAAATGTTGTAATATTTTAAAAACTTGTATTAAATATAAAATGTTTGATTGTCCTTTTGCTAACTAGCTAGCTAGATATCAGCTTGTTAGCATTGTTTGAAAATATCGTCATTTGGTATATCCAAAAACTGTCATTCCGTAAAACTGACATTTTGGTTAAACCGAATGACTTTTTTGGGATAGATTTTGTCCATTTTGTAAGAAATGACAAAAGCAGTGTTAGTTGATTGTAAAAACCACATAATCTCGTTGTTAAGGGTGCTAAAGAGGTTCTTTTTGTCGACTGAGTGTTTGAAATGAGCGCATGGGTAAGAACAACCCCCCTCCTTCACAGCTCATTTAGAGGGAACGCCTCCCAAAACTCGTGCACGAGTATCGGAACACGAGTGTTTACCACCGGCATTCGTTGTGTTATTAAGCCGGGCACACATTTAACGACTAGCTAAAACATTCTGACTATGCTCAACATACAGCGATTGTTTCCTGCTCCTGAAGCAGATTTATATACTTTCACATGGAATTTGATGTTTCACATGTAATCGCAGACTGAACGCAACTGGCTCTGACTGGACGCGTTTGAGCGCGATCAGTCATAAGTATCAATTTACATTCATAATCGGCCTTACAATCATTAAGTGTGTGCGCGACTTAAAGCCGTGGATTCATTATGTCGGACTCACCGCAGGTGACTCATAATCTACAGTTGTTACTCCTGTCTCCTGACAAAAACATTGCATGCAGCGCCTGTGGAGTGTGGAAAGTTACTGGAGCAGGCAGCCGCGCGTCTCTCACATGGATCGTCATGTCAGTGATTGACACGCCAGAGGGCCAATCCGCGCACGTCTCTCACAGGAACGTCATGGCAGTGATTGACAAGCCAGAGGGCCAATCATTTATGCGATGATCGCGTAAACGATTGGCTGATGTTTTTAAGGCCCTACCTCGTGCACAGATGATGTATATTAATATTATTCCTTTCAGTGCACCTAATAAATAGTCTTTTATCAGTTAGTAAAGACAGTTTCAAGTAATATTGCAAAAATGTATAAAACAAAACATCCTCTTTAGCACCTTTAACAGTTAATAAAACTTCAAAATTAATTATATCTCCCTTTTGTTTTTTTTACACTTTTAAATGACCCATTTATTGAACAATGTTAGGTTAATGGGCATTGCTATAAAAATGATTTTAGATGAATTTGATTCATATAATGTACAAAATTTAAACTGACATCCTTGCTTAGTGTTACAACCCCTCTAACTACTTTTACAGCAACCCTCTTTGTATGTAAATTTCATGTACACATTTTAGCAATAAGTTGTAGATTCCAAAACAGATAAATGGATACAGATAAACACTGAGTTACATATGTTAAAGCAAAAATTGGCACAACCATCCCTGATCTTCCCTATCTCACGAACATTAAATCCAATCTTCACTGGTTGAACCTTGAAAAATCCTTATATTATTGCACATATTGTCTAGAACTGTATTGCAGATAAAATGTAGAGTACATTTATTCACAAATACAAATTCTTGGGTTTCACACTTCTGGGATCTACTCTCAAAAAAAGTGCTTGGCTCTTCAACTGGCACCATCCTTCCGCTATAAACAGCATAGCACATTTCACATGCCACAGGGATCTTGGTTTCCATCAGTTCATATTTATCCATCTCCCTCAAACTGATGCTGGAGCTCTGGAGACATCCTCAAATACTGTAGCCTTTGTATCACTCCCAAAAACATCATCCTCTATGCTGTATGATCTCTTTTTCTCTGCCACCCCCAGAGCTCCAACTCTCACAAGCAACACACCACACACATCTCTTTCCTTCTGCCTTTTTTCCTTCTCTCAATGTCTATCACAGCATTTATCATCATATTGCAAGCATTTCAATGGCACATAATGGTTTAAAACAGCACAGTAATAATTTCATTAACTGATGTTGATTGATATGTTAACTTCAGAGATGGCAGCGCCTCAGAGCAGTGAAGAACAGCCTGGGAAACATGTTACTGAGCGCAAGCTATCATAGGGTTTCATGTGATCTCATTCAGTTTCAATCTAACTCTGCCGGCTGCACTGCACCCCTCTCAGATTAATTTGCACAAAGAAAAGATTAATCGCTATTCAGAGGCAAACAAAATATGGTATAAACTAACCACCTAACAAGCCCATACTTTATGATTTCATACAGACAAAAACGTAAATGATAATGGATTGTTGTTCTTTTGTTTATCAGCTTTAAAGGTGCCATCAAATGGAAAATTGAATTTACCTTGGCATAGTTGAATAAAAAGAGTTCAGTACATGGAAATGACATACAGTGAGTTTCAAACTCCATTGCTTCCTCCTTCTTATATAAATCTCATTTGTTTAAAAGACCTCCGAAGAACAGGCGAATCTCAACATAACACAGACTGTTACGTAACAGTCGGGATCATTAATATGTAAGCCCCCAATATTTGCATATGCCAGCTCATGTTCAAGGCATTACACAAGGACAGCCAGTATTAACGTCTGGATGTGCACAGCTGAATCATCAGACTAGGTAAGCAAGCAAGGACAATAGCAAAATATGGCAGATGGAGCAATAATAACTGACATGATCCATGATAACATGATATTTTTAGTGATATTTGTAAACTGTCTTTCTAAATGTTTTGTTAGCATGTTGCTAATGTACTGTTAAATGTGGTTAAAGTTACCATTGTTTCTTACTGTATTCACGGAGACAAGACTGTCGTTATTTTCATTTTTAAACACTTGCAGTCTGTATAATTCATAAACACAACTTCATTCTTTATAAATCTCTCTAACAGTGTGTAATGTTAGCTTTAGCCCGTTAGCCACGGAGCATAGCCTCAAACTCATTCAGAATCAAATATAATACATCCAAATAAATACTATACTCACATGATCTGATGTATGCATGCAGCATGCATGACGAACACTTTGTAAAGATCCATTTTGAGGGTTATATTAGCTGTGTGAACTTGGGAGCACGAGAATTAAAGGGGCCGTGCGCTGAATTGGTGCATTTCTAATGATGCCCCAAAATTTAAAAAAATCTATGGGGTATTTTGAGCTAAAAACTTCACAGACACATTCAGGGGACACCTTAGACTTATATTACATCTTGTAAAAAAAACGTTCGATGGCACCTTTAATAAATAGGACGGTACAGATGAGATGCAAGATGAATGTCAGTAAAACTGAAAAAAGGTACAAGACGTCCATCTAGCGCATGTTGAAAAACAATAGAAAAGTAGAGCCATGGAATGGAAAAACTCCTTCTGTCAATAAGTGTTTAATGAAAATAATTGGTAATCAAAATGATTATAAAAATTCACTATTAAATCACCCCCATATCTTCATATGATAGTTTTGTGTGATGAACATACCCAAAACATTCTTCTTTCTTTCTTCTGTAGAATGCAAAAGAGGACATTCTGAAGAATATTGGTAACCAAACCGTATTGGTGTCCACTGACTTCCAATCTATAGGGAAAAAAATAAATTTCTCAAAATATCATTTTTTTTGTGGGTTCAACAGAAAAAAGAAAGGTTTGGAATTACATAGAGGCGTAAATGATGACAGAATGAAACACCTCTATCTCTTTAGAGGTGTTTCAATCCACTAGTGATATTGTGTCATATGTGTTTGAGTCATTTAAAGTCAAAAATGGTGTGGCTGTTCCATAGGCACTATATTTTAATTGGGAGTCACAGTTGAGGTCTCTTCATCACTCAAAGTTACCATATAACTTCAGAAGACTCCAAATGTAGTGCACAAGTCGTTTGGACTACTTTTATAGTGCTTCTGTGGTGCTGTGGAGATTGACAGCCCTGGTTCAATATAAAAATTTAGAGATTTTTGTTTGTTTGTTCAACAGAAACAACAGCAAATGGTTGGGAATGACTTGAGGGTGAGTAAATAATGACAGAGATACTCGTTTAAGTGGAGAAGCAGGTCTATGTTTGGGGGTTTGTGTGTGCAGTGTTGTTTACCTTGTATCATCAATGAGGCCAATTAAGGAGACGGAGTCTAGTGCAAGGTGAGCAGAGTGTCTCAGTGAGTGTGGAAGTCTCAATTCCATCGACACAGCTGGGTTCTCAGAGCAGAGGGGGGAGGTGGAGAACAGTGAAGAATATGCCTGCATGGTGTTTGAAAGAGAACGGATGATGAGAACAGGAGGGAATCTTCCAAATGTTTGATTAAAAAAAAAAGAGGAAGATATGGAAAGCAGCAGGATAGTCCCTATCAGGCTGTTTAATAAGATTAATAAACAATGCCTTAGCTTAGCTTTAAGAGATAATTCACCCAAAAATGAAAATTTTGTCATAATTTACTCAACAACCTCATGTCATTCCAAACCTGTCTGACTTTCTTCTGTGTACCACAAAAAAAGATATTGTGAAGAAGTTCTGTTTTTTTTTTTTTGTTTGTTTTTTTTCATAAAATAAAATTCAGTGGGGTCCAATGTTGTTTTAGCCTTTGAAATGTATCGAATGATTTGTTCCACAGAAGAATGAAATTTTTTCAGGTTTGGAACAATATGAGTAAATGTTCATTGAGAATTTTCATTTTTAGATGTATTATCTTTTTATTGTGCTTATTATAATCTCCAAAATACTCATATGAACAATAATAATTTGTTGCATTTTTAGTGTGACCTTTTGCACATTGATCTGTTGTTCATAATCAAACATCATAAAACACAAAATATAGCATCTATTCAAACAATGTATTTTAATTTTTAAACAAAACTAGTGCTGTCAAATTGTGATTAATCGCATGTAACATAGAAGTTTGTATATATATGTGTATGAATATATATACACACAGACGAATACATACACAACACCCTTAGCAACCACTCTTAGCAAATAAACTGTATGTTCTCATTGATATTGTTCATTGAAGCTTACTGTATTATGTAGAATAGTATTGTGAGAAAGAGATCGAGTGAGCGAGTTTATTACCTGCATTCAGATTTAGCATTTTCCTTCAGGTCAGTCCTATGTTCATAATAAAAAAATCTGTTTAAATGTCCGATGTATTATCTTGTCCTTTTAACAATTAAGGGGTTTTCCCATGACTGACAGCGCTAGTCAAAGCATTTATCAGTTGCATCTTGTTCTGTGTTCACAACAGTTTAGTCTTTTCAGTGTAAAAGTCTTCGCTACTGACAAACTCACTCATAAAGAGTGCCATCTAATAATAATAATAATGTAACTTCTGTTGCTGTTCATGGACTATTTTTTTTCCGGAAGGCTTTAGTGAAAATTTACTTCATGAAAGTTGCATTGATACATATTTTGGGCTTTAATATTTGTAATATGTGGTAACCGTTTTATAAAAGCAATAAGGTACTCGAGGCTAGAGCTGTATCGTGAAAAAGTCACGGTTGAAGGGGTTGCAGGCACTTTGCTTCACGTCGTGCCCTTATTGGTTACATATACACAAACGTTTTTGTTAGATGCGATTAATCGATTTGAAAGCACTACCATCCTCCGTTTTGAGAGGTTAAGTGTATCATCCAGTAGTGAAAAAAACAACTATTAATCACAGTTCAGACTTCCTCCGCTTCCATTCTTAAGGTTTAAAATGATGTCATATAAGAGACAATAATTGCAGCTGCCTGAGGTTTAGGAAGCTGAGCAGAGCAATCAGTTACTTGATGAATGGATGTTCTGCTTGAACTTTATTTATGTAGAGTAGCTTTGGGTCAAAGCAATATTTCTGCAGATTGAGAATGAAACAGTAGATCTGAAAGGAGGTCACACTGCTTACTTTTTTCTAAAGCTAGACTGCGCTATGAATGTCACTGTGTGTTATGGCTATGCGTGTGAGAGGGGGATGATGGGTAAGGTTTTGCACAGAGGACTTGGAAGATCTTGATGAACTGTTATTGTACTTCACATGACAGTATTGTGCAAATATACCTTTAGATCATTTCAAGGGGCAGTTCACTGGGAAATGTTGACAAAAGTAGACAGCTCCCAAGAGTAGTTTGTGGCTCAAGCACTAAATGCATTTGGTAGCCTACCCCATGCTCTTTCATTCTGTCTAAAAGGTGTTTCTGAATACTGAGTGTGTACTCGAATCCATTACAAATCACCTCAAGAGCTATTAAAGAACCTGAGCTTGAAATCTAGTGTGGTGTCAGAATGAAGCACAGTTTTTCTTCCAGTGTTTTATCTGTAAAGGAGATTTTCATGTAATTTAAAGGCTCAGTTTACAGAAAAATGAATGTTCTATGATCGTTTTCTCACCTCAAATGATTCACTGACAATGTTTTCCTTTTTCCTACAGTAGCTTTCAGAACTTGTTCAATTTTGCATGTATTCAAATACACTGTATGAAGTCAGATTGTTTTGAAGTCAAAATGCCAAAAAGCATTGGTTATCATGTTTTACCTGCAACATGCAAAGTTTGATAGCAAGAAAATATAAATGAGATTTTCATTTAATATAACTTCTGTTTGTTCACCACATAACGTTTTTTAAAGATATTTACAGGATTGTATTACTTGTTATGCTGCTTTTTAAATAAATATACTGTAGGCCTATACTATCATTCAAAAGTTTGGGGTCAGTAAGATTTCTGAAGACATAAAGACTTTTTTTTAATGTTACAAAATATTTCTATTTCAATTAAATTTAAATTTTTAAATTGCCTTTTGTGGGCAGTGTTAGGGGTTAATACACTTGAGTTAATCAGATTACTTTTTCAAGTAACTAGTAAAGTAATGCATTACTTTTTCAATTTACAACAAAATATCTAAGTTACTTTTTCACATTTATTGACTGACAGCTCTCCTGTCCCCATGTTGAGAGAAATAAAGTTCAGAGGTGTTGTGTGCGTTGTGTGAACATGATGGTTATTGTAGTTTTTAGACCAAATGTGAACATGTATTTGCTCATCTCACTTGCACGAAAACATTCAGTATTCCTCAAAATGAAGAAAAAGAGTGAATTTTGAATTTTACACAAACCAGTAATAATTAACTATATTAAATTACACAAATATACGCACGGTAATCTCACTTTATTAACCAATGTCTTTGCTGCTGACTTCAGTGATCGAATTCAACCATACTAAGCAAAAATTACTTTAGATTACATTTAGAAATAAGTGTGTTGAACTTTCTTCTCCTGTATCCTATTCTTCTTTAATGCAGAATGGCAGCACAGCTGAAAGGTTTGTTTGAGCAGCGCCCTCTACTGTACAGGCATAAATATGCATTTCCTTCAGCCTGAAGCTTATTCATTTCACTTTTGGTGTGAAAGGGCCTTAACATTTTCCAAAAAATATACATACAAGCAAGTAAAATACAAGCAAGCAAGCCCATCCCAGGTGAGAAAAAGTAACTCAAAAGTAACTTTTCATAAAAAGACACAATTAGTTACTTTTTTAGGAAGTAACACAATATTGTAAAGCATTACTTTTAAAAGTAACTTTCCCCAACACTGTTTGTGGGCATAGAACACTTGAACATTTTTCAAAACATCATTTGTGTTCAACAGAAGAATGTCATGCAGACTTGGGATGACAAGTGGATGAGTAAATGATGACAAGATTTTCATTTTTGACTGAAATAAACTCAGGCAATTAAAGTGTCTTATGAACGACCGTCATTTTTGGTTTTAGTCCCAAGTGAGACAAGTTGCGCTTGTCATATCTAATTTATCTTTACTTTGAGTGCCTTACCAGCAAAGAAATATGTCTATTTGGGAAATACAATTTTCAAAACTGACAATTTACATTTGAGCTAACATCTAGGCAGAAGATAAGAACATTATTCAGAAGGTAACAGCTGGTTCGAGAGACTTCGTATTGAAGATCTGTCAAGCCACAGTCTGTGGGAATGACTAATGATGCCTGTCATTTAGAATAAATAACATAAAACTGAACATTATCACTTGTTAAGATCAATTAGTGCAAGTCAGTGACTAAGAACTTGCCTACTGGGAAATTCACCCTTCAAGAGGCTCGATGTTATCTTGTTAAGTTGGAACGCAGTTATGCTCTGTGAATAATGTCCATCCACCCATATACTTTAATGACCAGAAGGTCTTCCCAAAGGATCGACATTCTGTCATGATGGGGTGGGAGTTTGGGGCTGATGGGATGGATGACTGGTGAGGGAGAAAGAACTGATCTCCCGATGCTTGCTGGTGTCTCATTAGACACAATATGACTTGACGTGTCTTGTCAAGGCTTGAACCCGTAACACAAATAACATGTGAGTACAAGGCTCCGGCCACCTACATCGACATTATCCCGCCCCTTGACACACGCAGGCGCATGCACACATCCAGACAGACATAATCTCATCTCGGGAGAGGATTGCAAATCCAGTGGTGTGTGTTGAAATACCGAGCTAGTTCGTCGTTATCGCATAAACATCCGCGCGTGTCTCAAGAGCCGGGGATTTGTGTGTATGCTTGTGTGTGCGTTTTTCACTTCTTAATGTGGGAATCGCCAGAAGGATGCCTGCCTGCTTCCCGTAAAAATGTCAGTCTCCCATATCTTAATGAGATAACTTAAAATGTCGGCCAAAACCGCAGAGAAATAAACACAAGCGATGCTTGGGAATCTGGATAGGGTTAGACACACAGAAAGAAGACAAGTTCTCATGGAAAGGTCAGATAGTACCAGATCTGCAGGGTAGTTTCATCTGACTGGGGGCCCTGTATAAGTGAGACCGGGGCTAGTTGTCACAATGGCTGCATCTTAGTAACTAAAACATTTAAGTAAAAAAGACAATTAGACAAATGTGTCATGTTCTTGCTAGTGATTAAAAACCATTCCCACAAGGACCAGCGGCAGATTTTAACTGAAAAGTTTAACTGAAAATTTTCATGAATGTCAGCTTGGGGCAAGTTGTCACATTTTATATAATTTATTTGAAAGTTTGATTTTATTTGGTAGTCTTCTGTTATATGTTCCATATATTTTATGGAACCTAGCTTTCTTAAATATTATTTAAAATAGTACTGATGATGCATATTGCTATAATTGACTATTTGACTGTGATTAGGGCTGTTAAAGTTAAAGGTCCCGTTCTTCGTGATCCCATGGTTCAAACTTTAGTTAGTGTGTAATGTTGTTGTTAGAGTATAAATAAAATCTGTAAAATTTTAAAGCTCAAAGTTCAATGCCAAGCGAGATATTTTATTTAACAGAAGTCGCCTACATCGAACGGCCAGTTTGGACTACATCCCTCTACTTCCTTCTTTAATGACGTCACTAAAACAGTTTTTTGACTAACCTCCGCCCACAGGAATACACAAGAGTTGCGTTTGTAGAATGTGTTTGTCGCCATGTCGTCGAAACGCTGTTATTTTCATCCCGCAGTCCAATCACCGGGTCTGATTCCGGCTCAGATTGATAGGGTAAAATTAAAGACATGTTTACAATAACACTGAGCGCATGCATCTCCACGTTATGGTAAGAGGCGTGACTTTTCCGGGCACGGTGCGCTCAGAGCTGTCGAATCACAACACAGGAACCGCTGGCACAATCAGAACTCGTTACGTATTTCTGAAGGAGGGACTTCATAGAACAAGGAAGTCATCAGCCCGTTTTTATGACAGTGGAAACAGCGGTATACAGATAAGTAAATTATGTGAAAAATACTGTTTTTTTACACGCGAAACATGAACACATGTTATATTGCACACTATAAACACAATCAAAGCTTAAAAAAACCACGAAAAACGGGACCTTTAACAATAAATTCAACAGAACGTGTTCAATAAAACACTTTTTTATCTTCGACATCATTAAAACCTTTTTGTTTTCTATTTAGTAAAAGAAGAAAATTCAATCACATTAACTACAAAAAATAGTTTTCAGGCTATAGTACATGAATTAATATGATTAATTGAATGCAATTCAATCTGCTTTAAAGGGGACCAGCTTCCTTTAAAATTGTATATGCAAAAGTCACAATTTGCTCTCTAACACTCTAAATTGAGCTAAAATCCATTAAGGCCCGGTTTCACAAACAAGGCTTAGATTAAGCCAGGAAGAGGCCTTAAGTAGCTTTTATAAGAGTGCCTTAGAAGAAAAAAAACATTACTGGTGTGCATCTTGAAACAAAACAATGGCACTGACATATGCCAGTGCAAGTTGCTTCCAGTGAAAACAGCTCAAACACCAGGGGGTAAATAACCTATAATGTTGCACATTCAAATTGTGACATTTAAGTGTTACATGATCTGTAGACAAGACCTTTCATGGTTTAGTGTAAAAAGTTTGACAACTAGCTATTCTGTCACCTCAACATCAGTCCTCGTACAGGTATTTATTTCTATTAAAACTCAAAAACATTCTGTTTCTAACTGTCATACAGTGTGGCAGGAAAAAAAACACAATCTGTGACAGTGGAAGCTTTAGACAAACAGACCCCAGGCAGTATGGGTGTTTTTTCCGTACACAGAAGGGCATTAGTTGCTGTGGGTAAAGGAAGCGCCATGCGGTATCTCACAGAAGGAGCAAGGGAGGGAAAGTGCAGGTCTGTTTATGTGTTTACTCTCTCAGCTTGCTGTCTTTTATGTCTGAACTCTGTAAATGAGTGCAGCCTCTAGGGCCGCAGAGGTGATGGGCTGCAGTAAAAAGTACCAGGAGTAATCTCCAACTCCCTGATAAGGAACGGTTCTCATGAATGTCTTTCGCTCTCTCTCTCTCTCTCTCTCTGTCCGTGCCACCTTGGCTGCCATGGCTCACGTCCCCTGGCTCAGTACCAGCAGCTAAAAATAGCTGAGCTGGCATGTGTGTCCATAGAACCACAGTTCAGGACTTCATTTTTTGTTTTATTTATTTCTTTTTTTTTTATCTTCATTTCTCTCTCTCCCTTCCACTCTTTTTTTTTCTAATGGACATCTGTTCACAAATTTTTCATGAGGAGAAAAAAGAGCTGATTAACTGAGGATGAAACATCCTCAAGGGGAAAAGGAGGGAAAGGGAGGCATGAAAACACCCACAGCATCGAGAAAAACAGAGGGATGAAAAGTGCCACTGTGAGGCCTTGGCATCAACTCTCAACTCTCATTGTAAATGATTCAGTGGGTCGTTTTTTGACATTAAAAGCAGCATTTGTTATTAAATTATTGACACAACCTTTGGAGAACAAAAAAAGGAAAAAAGAAAACAATAAGAAGCTGGCCTAAATGCACTATTAATGGTATTCTGTACTGTTTACCAGACTGTTTTACTCTGTTTGAGGTCAAAAAAGGACAATGTGTCCAAGTTCCCTAGTCTTAATCGATATTTTTGATTTTTTTCAGTAAAATATCTTAAAATCCTAAAGCAATAAGCCACTACTAGGTGCAATGCGGCATGTAGTTTGTCAATTCTGACCACAAAAATACTGCTAATAATGTTGGAGAAGGATTTTGGACTAACGAACGGAGCTAGTTCTTATTACTTATAAAATGCAAATAATATAAAAGCAATTGATAAATTGCAGTAGTATAAACAGTAGAATAAACAGTAGTTTTGTCATGTAATATTTTGTCGTTCAAATGTTGCTCTTCTAATCATAATCAGAATTAAGATCATTTGACCTCAGTAATTACCATAATTAAACTGACTAATGAAGTACTAATTTGCAGAGAATGTATCTACAATATCTATTTCCCATCAAGCATACATTTTATTTTTTATTTTCATTTCCATTTTTAGCAGTGTAGCATTAATTTCTAAAAAGAATATTGTTTTTCTGATAACACAGGCAGCTTTTTGCATCCAAAACAAGGGAGTCTGATCCTGTTTGCCTTCTAATAAGAATGAATGGAGCCAGCCAAGCTGAAAATATGCACCAGCACTAATATTTATAAAATGACTGCTATTATAATCCATACAGCAGCACCCAGATATGACTTTCCTGCAGTGTAATTGCACTGTGAGAATGTTTTATGTGTCAGGGGATATGAAACAGCATATGCTTATTTGCCTTGCTTTCTGTTACAAAATATGTATTTATTTGTTTATTTTCTAGTTTTTTTTTTTTTTTTTAACCATTCGGAAAAGTAATTGGATAATAATTTGGAATGGGAATAGTAAGGAATTTCATTTGTGGAAGACATTTTTGTAAGGATTTTTTTTTTTTTTTGACTTTATATAATGATTATGATTAATTAATGATTCCATTAACAACTCTATTGGTTTATCGGTCTTAATAAACAAAGCAAAAAACTTTTATATAATTTTATTTTAGTTTTACATTTACTTTTTTATTTTTAAAATAAAGTACATTATTCTCACAATTCTCATAATTCTTAAAGTCTCCCTGTTTTTAATATGCTTTAAGACAAACCATGTGCAAATTCATAAGTGAGTATTTTCTTTTTAAAACTGCAGTGATCTAAAGACAGTTTCAAAAGCGCGGTTTGAAATCGCTGGTGTTTCTGACATCACAAACTACCTTGTAATCAATCACGTCAACGTGTTGGCGGGCTTTAGCATATCATTAACTATGACCGATCTGAAACAAAGGAGTTGTATAACAATAGCAACATATTATTAGCTGTTTGAGCAAGCAAAAGTCTAATCATATTAAAGGATTAGTTCACTTTCAAATAAAATTTTCCTGATAATTTACTCACCCTTATGTCATCCAAGATGTCCATGTCCTTCTTTATTCAGTCGAAAAGAAATTAAGGTTTCTGATGAAAACATTCCAGGATTTTTCTCCTTATAGTAGACTTCAATGGACTCCACTGTTGAAGGTCAAAATTACAGTATCAGTGCAGCTTCAAAGGGCTTTAAACGATACCAGACGAGGAATAAGGGTCTTATCTAGCGAAACGATCGGTCATTTTCGAAAAAAAATTAATGTATATGCTTTATATAAAAAAATGATTGCCTTCCAAGTGGTTCCGCCAAAACCGCACTTTCGTATTCTTCAAAAAGCTTACGCTGTATGTCCTACACTTTCCCTATTGTACTTACGGAACGAACGCAGCGCCAGTTCTATTTTTTCCGTAAGTAGAACAATTGTTCTTGAATCTGAACCTGATTCTCCAATCCTAATTGTGCTTTTTTTGTCCTTTTTGGAGCTTGCCTGGTCACTTTCACTGAGCAAATATCTAGTTCAGTCATCAAACTCTAGAGGGCGCTGGCTGATAGGTCCTTTACATGCAATCTGCAACCAGTCATATCATTACCGCATGGCACAAGCTGATTAGCTTCTGCTGATCCTGCAGCCAATGAGATTGCTTGCTCAAAATTTAAATAGTCTGGCTCAGTGTTTGCTGTAGGCTGGTCCTGCAGTATGTTAATTGAGTTCCTCTGAAAACCTCCAACTTCCCCAGCTCCACCTGCTTAGATCTGCTATGGGATTTATGTCTATTTTTGCACCAGCAGCATGTCTGTGTATCTATTAGTGGTAGCAGTAGTCCATACTTGCTCTGCAGCAGCAGTGTAGCAGATCTAGTCCTCCAAGGAAAAAATATATTAACATTGCCATATTCAATGACATGCTAAAACTATTCAGAGAGTTGTCTTGTTTGAAATAACAGCATATAGGTTTGAAATGACATGGTTTAAGGATGTCGAACAGTCACGTATAATAGCCATTTCTCTGCTTGTTAAGTGTGTGTTTGTAAAAAAAAAGAAAAAAAAGTGAGGTTTAACGAATGAATCCGATGAAAAGCATTATTTTTTTTCTTTGTTCCGTAGCCAGCCTCATCTCAGAATGTGTATACTGTAGATCTAACTTGGTTGAAACGACGATCAGAGCACCAATGGTGTTTGGATATAAGCAAGCCTAGCTCAATGAATTAGCCAGTTCTGTCTCTCATTTCACTCCTTTAATTAGTTGTGATTTAATGAGCTGCACACTAATGGGAGTGATTCCTTATCAATTGAATAGCTTTCAGCAATTAAGGCCATCTCAAAACAGCAGGTGAGAAAAAAAAGGCCTCAATCTTGCATCCTGATATTGATTTGAGCATAAGGCGGTGATGATTCAACTGGACTTCATAGACAGTGGAAACCATTAGCACATCTTTAAATAAGACACAAATCACACTACTCAATGGATGGAAGATATTTTAGTGGCAAAAATTCAATGCTTTTCAATGCAGGGTAATTGTGAGTTATGATGTTTACAACAGCAAGCCATGCTGTTTCACATAAATCTCTGCATTATATGTCACCTTTCACTAATGATGTTAGCAGCAATGACACATACAATTACGCATCCGTAAGCAAGTATGCTTTCTTTACATTTACTGTACATCCCATGGTGCATGATGGCACATCTTATGAACCAGACACTATAGACTGAAGTCTGGATGTCATTATCAGGCCTTGTTAGAGGTTGCCAGATTTCATGACGTACTCCTGATGAAGGTATGTTTTATTTTTTTTTTCTCCCCACCAGCCTCAGAATATGCATCATTTCAGTGTGCAATTTGCTGTCTAATTTGACTACCTCCACTTCAGCATGTGTGCCCTAGGGCGGGGGAAATTGGTAACAAAAGCTTTGCATGCATTTCATGCCTTTTTGATCCAGCCGCTCATTTCTGTCTGATGAAGTTAGACTTTAATTCAAAGTGCCATTCTCAAAGCTGACAGAGCCTGTTGTTTTGAAGTATTACCCGCGTGCTGTCAGAGAAACATTCTGGCTTCTCTGATTACTTATTACAGGGAAAAAATGTTGGCTTGCCGTTATGTGTGGTCGTGATGATTTTGGGAGATGAAGAGAGAGTTATTTTCTTGATGCAATGTGTATTAAAGGGATAGTTTAGTTAAAATAATAAAATTTGTTCATTATTTACTCAAACTAATGTCATTCCAAATCTGTATAAACACCCATTCACACCAAGAACGATAACTATTTAAAATGGCCGATGACATTGCGCAGAAGTAAATTGCCGAGGTCCAGAAAAGCCACCACCGTTTGACAATTCACCTTTTCAAGAATACTTTAAATAAAATGGATATATAGAAAACAATCGGTCATACCCTTGGAATAAATGGTGAGAAGTAATGAAATCATTATGCCAGGCAAAATAGTGTAACATAAAATTACCATACCATGATAACATAAAATTACCATACCAAAATTACCATGATTGTCATATTTGGGGATCTGAAGCATCAAATGTTTGATCCAGGCAAAAGAGAAAATCATTTACGTTTGAAAGAACGTGAGAGTGAGTAAATATGGCGTTATTTTACTGTCAATTGTCGAGAGCACATTATTGTGACGCGAGAGCATATCAATGTAATGCGCGAGCGCAA
Organism: Megalobrama amblycephala; assembly: GCF_018812025.1. Lineage (NCBI taxonomy): Eukaryota > Metazoa > Chordata > Actinopteri > Cypriniformes > Xenocyprididae > Megalobrama > Megalobrama amblycephala. The sequence goes on from NC_063051.1 coordinate 5,026,422, forward strand.
ATCTGTCCGCTCGCGCGCGGATTTCCTCTGCTCTCGCGCAAATCTGTCCGCTCGCGCACGGATTTCCTTTGCTCTCGCGCAAATCTGGACGCGCGCGCTCAAATATACAGTGCTCTCTTATGAACTGCCTCTCCTCTCGCTCAGATATTGCGTGTGCACGCTCAAACTGTTTCCTGCGTGCTCAAACGTGTCCTGCGCGCTCAAACTGCACATGTGCGCTCACGAATCTCTCCGTGCTCTTGCAGAAATTAATTTGCTTTTGGATTAAACGCTGTCAAAAGTTATAAACCAATCAGAAGAGACGACTGATCCATGAAAATGCTACATGGAATCTTATTGGCTGAGAGTGAACTGTGCCTGGAATTCTTTCGACAAAGATATGTATTTTATTTATTCACAATTTAATAATATTTATCAAATGTAACCTAGTCTAACTGCATCACATTACAGGTCAAACCCCTATTTATCTAAACAAACAAACAAAAAATGTTTCTTAAAGTTATTGTGGTCATACGTTTTGTGTTGAATTTTTTTTTTTTTTTTAAAATAGGTAACATTTTACAATAAGGTTTTTATTTGTTAACATTAGTTAATGTATTATCTAACATGAACTAACAATGTGCAATACATTACTGTAATTATTAATCTTTGTTAACGTTAAAAATACAGCTGTTTGTTGGTTGTTCACTTCACAGTGCATTTAATAATGTTAACAAATACAACATTTGATTTTAATAACGTATTAGTAAATGTTGAAATTAACATTAACAAATATTAATAAATGCTGAAGAAGAGCAATTCATTATTAGTTAATGTTAACTAATGCAGTTAAATAATGTTAACGCAACCTTATTGTAAAGTATTACCAACAAACATCTTCTGATTTAAGACCGAACAAGATCAGGGTCAAATCGTCATTCCCTTAATACTTAATGTGGAGATCACATACCACCATAGTCAATTTCTTTTGAGGTCTGGAATTAATGATTCTGATACATCAAATACATTTTAACAGTCACTGGTCACCACCTACTGGCAGAACAGTGTAACAACATTAGTTTCAACATTCATTTAGCTACTTATTTTAATTGCTGAAATCAGTGTATATTCAGACTATAAATTGTTATTGCAATACTTGCATTATTATTTAATGTTTGCAACACAGATGTAGCAATAGTATGTTGTTGAAAACACTTTGTGAAGCTGTTTAAAACATATAGCTTACATGACCACTGCTTTCAGAAGCAATGCAAAAGCAGGTTTAAATATTCTGGTATGATTGTAATTTCAAAAGGTTTAATAGACATAACCGAATCGTTGTCATTTAGGAATAAGATCGCGTTCTTTTGCTTAATCGTGCATACACAAGAGCTTAGGTATTTTTGTATGTCATGTTTTATACCAGACCTCAAAAGAAATTGACTATGGTGGTATGTGATCTCCACATTAAGTATTAAGGGAATGACGATTTGACCCTGATCTTGTTCGGTCTTAAATCAGAAGATGTTTGTTGGTAATACTTTACAATAAGGTTGCGTTAACATTATTTAACTGCATTAGTTAACATTAACTAATAATGAATTGCTCTTCTTCAGCATTTATTAATATTTGTTAATGTTAATTTCAACATTTACTAATACGTTATTAAAATCAAATGTTGTAATTGTTAACATTATTAAATGCACTGTGAAGTGAACAACCAACAAACAGCTGTATTTTTAACGTTAACAAAGATTAATAATTACAGTAATGTATTGCACATTGTTAGTTCATGTTAGATAATACATTAACTAATGTTAACAAATAAAAACCTTATTGTAAAATGTTACCTATTTAAAAAAAAAAAAAAAAAAATTCAACACAAAACGTATGACCACAATAACTTTAAGAAACATTTTTTGTTTGTTTGTTTAGATAAATAGGGGTTTGACCTGTAATGTGATGCAGTTAGACTAGGTTACATTTGATAAATATTATTAAATTGTGAATAAATAAAATACATATCTTTGTCGAAAGAATTCCAGGCACAGTTCACTCTCAGCCAATAAGATTCCATGTAGCATTTTCATGGATCAGTCGTCTCTTCTGATTGGTTTATAACTTTTGACAGCGTTTAATCCAAAAGCAAATTAATTTCTGCAAGAGCACGGAGAGATTCGTGAGCGCACATGTGCAGTTTGAGCGCGCAGGACACGTTTGAGCACGCAGGAAACAGTTTGAGCGTGCACACGCAATATCTGAGCGAGAGGAGAGGCAGTTCATAAGAGAGCACTGTATATTTGAGCGCGCGCGTCCAGATTTGCGCGAGAGCAAAGGAAATCCGTGCGCGAGCGGACAGATTTGCGCGAGAGCAGAGGAAATCCGCGCGCGAGCGGACAGATTTGCGCTCGCGCATTACATTGATATGCTCTCGCGTCACAATAATGTGCTCTCGACAATTGACAGTAAAATAACGCCATAAGTAAATGATGACATATATATACAGGTGCTGGTCATATAATTAGAATATCATCAAAAAGTTGATATATTTCACTAATTCCATTCAAAAAGTGAAACTTGTATATTATATTCATTCATTACACACAGATATATTTCAAATGTTTATTTCTTTTAATTTTGATGATTATAACTGACAACTAAGGAAAATCCCAAATTCAGTATCTCAGAAAATTAGAATATTATGAAAAGGTTCAATATTGAAGACACCTGGTGCCACACTCTAACCAGCTAATTACCTCAAAACACCTGCAAAGGCCTTTAAATGGTCTCTCAGTCTAGTTCTGTAGGCTACACAATCATGGGGAAGACTGCTGACTTGACAGTTGTCCAAAAGACGACCACTGACACCTTGCACAAGGAGGGCAAGACACAAAAGGTCATTGCAAAAGAGGCTGACTGTTCACAGAGCTCTGTGTCCAAGCACATTAATAGAGAGGCGAAAGGAAGGAAAAGATGTGGTAGAAAAAAGTGTACAAGCAATAGGGATAACCACACCCTGGAGAGGATTGTGAAACAAAACCCATTCAAAAATGTGGGGGAGATTCACAAAGAGTGGACTGCAGCTGGAGTCAGTGCTTCAAGAACCACTACGCACAGACGTATGCAAGACATGGGTTTCAGCTGTCACATTCCTTGTGTCAAGCCACTCTTGAACAACAGACAGTGTCAGAAGCGTCTCGCCTGGGCTAAAGACAAAAAGGACTGGACTGCTGCTGAGTGGTCCAAAGTTATGTTCTCTGATGAAAGTAAATTTTGCATTTCCTTTGGAAATCAGGGTCCCAGAGTCTGGAGGAAGAGAGGAGAGGCACACAATCCATGTTGCTTGAGGTCCAGTGTAAAGTTTCCACAGTCAGTGACTGTGGCACAGCAAAGGGTCACAGCAAGTGTCACAGCAAAGTGTCACAGCAAAGGGTCTGAATACTTAGGACCATGTGATATTTCAGTTTTTCTTTTTTAATAAATATGCAAAAATGTCAACAATTCTGTGTTTTTATGTCAATACGGGGTGCTGTGTGTACATTAATGAAGAAATAAATGAACTTAAATAATTTTAGCAAATGGCTGCAATATAACAATGAGTGAAAAATTTAAGGGGGTCTGAATACTTTCCGTACCCACTATATACATATGAGCCAATGTAACAGAATACTTTGTTTTTCACAATTTAATATCACTGCATGAAATTTACTGTAAATGTATAAACTAGTCATTTACTTAATCTATTCTATTATAGGAATATGCTTTGGTTTGTTTAGTCAGGGGATTTTCAGTTCCCAGAATGCATTGCATGGAACTGGATGGAAAGAGTAAAAGTGTTTATGTGTTTTTGAGAAAGAGAGGGAAGTTGTTTGTGTTTAATATTCTGTTAGGTTGGGATTCAGAAGAGGGTTTGTTATTTTGTGAGTTATTTTGTGGTGAAGAGTGGAGCTTATGTTCAGACTATGGCAAGCTTGTGTAGTAGTTTTGGATGTTTTTTAGTCTTTTCCTAACACTTCTATCCAACACAGTATACTTTACAAAATATTCATTTTGATTCATCCCAGTGACATGAGTCTTTGTTCATCAAAAATATATATTATTGAATATATTTATGCCAGTAGGTGGCAATAATGTGCATGTCTGCAAGTCTAAGATGAAATTGAATTTGTTCACAACATGTGCTATTTCTATTTGTTAACTGCAAGAGATTCAGCTGAGTTGTTATTGTGTGTACTCAGTTCCATTATGTTTCCCCTATGTGGTAAGGTATTTAAGTAAAGTTTATAGTTAATTTAATATTAAGAAACCCCATTTCCCATGTGTGGAACCACTATACTTGAGTTAAGTTCAGCCAAAGAATTATTTTGTTAACGTGTTTAAGTCAAAAAGCTCCATATTGTCTGAAAATCTGCTGACCGTTTTATTGTGATGGACACTTTGAGTCCCAGGCCAGGCCTCCAGAGGGATCTGGAAACCCTATGATTGGTATTTTTTGCAAAGAGGAAAAAGGAGGGCAGCAAAAAAATAAAAAAATAAAATAAAACCTTACATCATGAGTCCTAGACTGTGGATAAGGGCTTTGCTTAAACCAACCTCTCAACTACATTTCAGACAAGGACAACAGGCTAGAGAGAATCAAGCCCCTCACCCCCCATATCTGCATTCCTATCTGAGAATAATCTAATTTTAAAGGTCTTGTGGTAAAAGGGCATCAGAAATAAATTATGAATGTGTGTGAGACTGGGGCAGAATTTCTTGCAGGTTGTATGACTAGACCACCGTATGTCAGCAGCTCTTTTTGACCTTGGGTAAAAACATTGCTTGTTGGTATATGTGACAAATGCCTAAAGGCCAAAAATAACTTGCATCCTCTTATTAGCTTGCTTGACTGAGATTTTCCTTTAGAAGAATGTTGTATTTTCCTAAACCAAGTGAGCTCCTTGACCAGACAGGAAACTACATTCTAAGGCAGCATAGTCTTTGCATGCTAAATATAACTAATATTAATGCTTAACAATATTTCATATTAATGTAAAGCATAACATTATGCTAAATATAATCTTTATCATTATTATTATTATTATTTAAAAATTATGCTCCTGATCCAGTCCCATGCAAAGCATGTTGCAAATTACTCCAGTTTCCAATTTCAGTCAACAAAAATAATTCATGTAGTCTCAACACAACAGGATTAAGTTTCATTTTGCAAATTTAAATGGTTTGCATGCAACCAAATTACGTTGTGACAAAATGATCAAGATTTGTGTTGCTTTAGCTAATTTTAATTAAAGAACCCCTGTGGTGAAAATCAAGCTTTTAATGTTGTTTATATGTCTATGTGGTGTTTTTAATATGCTTTAAGACAAACCATGTGCTAATTCAATCAGTCATCACCATTGCTGAGTATTTTCTTTTTAAAACTGCAGTGAACCAGACAAAAATGAGGTTTGAAATCGCTGCTTTTTCTGACATCACAAACTACCTTGTAACCAATCACATCAACGTGTGATCATCAACTCTGAACTGGTGTGAGCGAGTGGAGGTGGCGCTAATTTGCATATTCATAGAACCACGTATACTAAATGAAGCAAGGGTGAAGAGTTGCATTCAAGCTATTTTAAGGTATGAAGAAATATTTTTTTCAAGGAAAACATGTTTAAATATGTAATTTTGGTGATCAAAGATGAGTTCTAAGGGATAAAATTATTGACTACAGGGGGACTTTAAGTAAATTTATCAAGCAGGCGACAATGAAATGTTACACGACAACGATGTATTAAAACAACTAAAAACACTTTATTATGTATGCCAGGCCATGTCACTTTGAAAAGAAACATTACACGCCTATAGACTGAACACGTAATATGCATGCAAATGGTCACAGTTTCCACAAATTAGCGTTTTTGTAGTTTACACAGAGACGATAACAGTATCATTTTCAAAAACTTGCACTTTGTATCCTATTTTAGTTTACATTTTCAGGCCCCCAAAACGCTGTTGTGTAAATGAATAACCAAAATGCACAAAAAGTGTTCCATGTAATTGGTGTCGTGTAAACGGCCCCTAACTTACGACGCGAAAAAAATCTAATTGACAGAGCAGTGTCAGAGCATTTTGTTGAAGGCTTTCCATTTCTTCGGTGTCTTCTCAGAGGATAAATTTGAAATCTGATGGGCTGGTTACAATGGCAAAGCCTTCTCCATTGTTTCTGTTTTAATTAAACACGCTCTAAGAGGAGTGATGGCACTGCAGCCCCATTGTGTCAGTTTCCAAGATGCTGATCCGGGGAAGTGGCTGATGCAGTCTTTTAGACTCTGTTTGACAATGTACACATTATACCTCAATGCACAAAAGTGTCTTTCTATTTGCTTTCATCAGAGATGGGGGAAAAAAGGGGGTGACCCATTTTTTGAAAACTGTAGGATATGGGTCAAGAAACTGATTGTACAGTCTACATGCAAGCAGCGCTGTGTGTGGTGCACTCTGTCTTATGAAGAAAACTGCTTAGGAAATATTGGTGGTTTCACACAATTTGTTACAATCTCAACATGTTTGCCCTGAATACAAATGCATTTTGCTGAGAGAAAAAAGAAAAGAAATAACAATATAGCATAACCCAGTGTGTGTATATCTATATATATATATGTTAAAAAAATAAAATATAAATTTATAAAACTATATTAAAATATATATTAAAAATAAATTGGAAAATGTGAGCCATGTAATTCCTGATAGCAATTTCTCACTGGTAGTAACAGATGTAGGACTGTGGAAGCTGTTTGGAATTTTAATAATTTGAAGAAGAGATGAACAAATCAATGGGCTGAAAAAAAAAAATCAACGTAGAACCTGGGAAATGTGCCATGAACATTTAAAATCTAGTGCTTCCCCCGCTCAAAATCCCAAACAATTAAGAGCCACACATCAGACCTATTATAAGGGAAACAATTCCGGGCTCTTTCCTTTCTTATTTGTTGCGTGTATCTATTCAAAGGCTTTGATGGAAGAGAGCGTGTAGTATGAATAATTTAAGACTGCTCATCTAGCATTCACCAGGTATCTGCTGCTTTCGTGGTGCCTTTCAGATTTTGAAGTTCTTGGAGAATTTACTCTGGGTGTGAAAATACAGCCACAATCAACATATTGCTTAAAGATGTAAATGATTGCCCACTGACTTCCAAAAACAAGGCTATAAATGTGATATTTGACAGGATTCAGCTTCATTGGGTGGCTGTGGATTCCTCATTCTTGACCATAAGTCTTTCTTTTCCTATCGGAGTGGTTAATAATGCAGAAGCGCAGTATGTTAGCTTGCTGCTGGTGATAGACGAACACATTCTCAAAGATCAAGTGTGGCTGAGATTGAGGCGTCTGCTTGGCCTGTAATCTACTGAAAGCATTATACTTATGAATCATCCTCTTTCAAGACTTTTAAACCACCACTCTCAGGCCAAGATGACATTAAAGAAGAATTAGTAAGACTGATATTTTGAATGAACTGTTAGTCTAGATGATAATTATCCTTTTTCTCACAGGAGCTCTCATTCCAGGATCGAAAGACTGATGTAAGTGGAGGCAATTCAGTGTCTCACCATAAAAATGATTCTGAATTCCCAGGTGGGAGCTTCACAGCGGTGTTTCTACTGACAGTCACACAGGAGATGACATGAGTGAGGAAATGACCTGTGATGGATAAAACATGGGAAATCTGGGAAGGAATCCCTGAGTGAGTCAAAAGGCATACCCTTTTCCATTCTCAATCTATGTATGTACATGTATGCAACATGTCTCTGTCTTTTCAGAGTGACTGGGTTTAAAACGTTCCCCTTGCGGACGGAAAAACAAGTTTAAATTTATGATAAATTGTGATAAAATGATACATTTATATTGAAGAGATAATCTTTTACCTGTATTGGGACTTGCGTTAGTAAACGGCGTCCTACCAACCACATAGCTACTTGTAAAAACACTCATGCTGCATCCAAGTTGCATACTGTATAGTAGGTACTACATTTGCTTTTGAAACGTACTTCACTACTAGGGGTGAGACGAGATCTCGTGTCACGAGATCTCTCGAGACTAAACTGTGACGAGATTTCTCGTCAAGGCGAAAAGTAGTCTAGTGATGTTGCCATGACAGAGTGTAAGGATGAATACGAAAGAATATGCCACCGCTTCGTTTACATTAAGCCTCCACTGTCATTTTGCTTTGTATTTAAATAAAAAACATTTAATTAAGTTGGATAACGGTCGCCGCCGCTCCATATTTACAGAGTTACGCGCGATCGCTGAAAGTGAAAGTAAACGCGAGCGCGCATTCAAACGCGCTTTCAGTACCACACATTTTGAAAGCGACTCCCTGATGAATGCAAATATCTCTCAATATGAAAGCTATTTTAGACTGGGCAGTGTAGTTGTAACCATCTCTTAGCTCTGTATCAAAGAAAAATTTGGTCTTATTTGCACTTTGAATATTGAGAGGGTGCGATTATGGTTTCAACTTGTAAAGTGTTACCATAAAAATGAATAACAGTTTTCTCTTAATCTTATTAAGCACAAACAATAAGGTTTCATTTGTTAACATTAGTTAATGCACTGTGAACTTTCATGAACTAACAATGAATGACTATTTTTATTAACTAACATAAACAAAGATTAATAAATACTTTAGCAAATATATTGCTCATAGTTAGTTGATACATTAATGTTAATAAATGAGACCTTATTGTAAAGTGTTACCATTTTTATTTATACTGTTTTTATTTCTATGATTCAGTTCAGTTAGGAGGTCAAAAGTTGTAGAAGCTCATAAATCATGTACAGTAAGGTCTGAAGAGACTGAAATCATACAGAAGAGAAGTCAGTCAGTTGAGTTACCGTGCGTTCACACCGCCGCCGGCGAGAGCGTCAACAGTCGCCTTGGCCGCCCTGCCAACAACGCTGTACTGTTCGTTCAAACCGCCGCCGACGGGAGGGTCAAAGTAAATGACAAGTCGCGTCAACCAATCGGAAGCCTCTCAAGCGAGGACCTCTACATTCCAATTGGTTGCCGCTGAACCGCGTCATAGCTCATTACCATAAAGTTAACCTGAATTTTAACTCTCGCCGGAGCTCGCCGCCGGCTCTCATTGAAAATGAATGACTAGCGTCACTTTGACGCTCTCGCCGCCGGCGGTGTGAACACACAGTTAGTGGCAAAACCTTTTACAGTGCTTGAGTATTGTTGTCTTTTACTGCATATGATAATTCATACTCAGAAAGTAGAACTGAAATGACATTCATTACAAGATGATTAGTTAAAACATTTCAAATACACCTGCAGAATATTTTTTCTAGTCATGTATTTCTTAAAAATAATGTGTAAAAATCTCGTCTCGTCTCGTCTCGTCTTGTGAGATACCTGTCTCGTCACACCCCTATTCACTACCGTACTAATGTGTGTAGTATGAATGAAATTCAGAGGTTCTGCATTCACCATGATGCCACCGTCATGTGACCTATGGCGTCAGTTGAGTCGCTTCACCGCCATTCACAATTCTTCTCCCGTGGCTTCATGGGATAATAAAGTGTCCATCGAATGTGGACTTCAGAATCTCGGCAGAAGTTGGTCATTAGGTACTTTTCGCAACCTGTTTTTCGAATACTATGTATTTGGCCTAGTGCTCTCAAATCGATTAATCATGATTAATCACAGGTAACATAAACATTTGTATATATATATAAATTACTATGTTGGCTAGTATATATATATATTATAGTTTACTTTGCATTCAAACAAAGACATTGAATAAACAAGCGTTTATGTCTCATATTAAATGTATTTGAATCAACCTTCAATAAAATAAAGTATATTGTATAAATACAGCAATATTTTCAGAAGGCTTGTGCCATTGCCTATACCACAACAAACTGAGCTACTGTTTTTTTGTTTTTTGTTTTCCCAGTATGATTCTGTCATTAGGTGGTTAATTACCGGTGATGTGATATGCACAGATATAAAGGCTTGTCTATGTATTACAAATACACTCTTTTACTCTTTTTTTCCTACTGTGATGTGAATAAGATATATCGGGTATTCATGTTGACGTTTATTAGCTAGTGCTGCCTTCTGGATCTGCACACTGAATCTGTCAAAGGCACAGATGAACAGGCTGCCTGCCACCAGAAATGGGGGAGGTTATGCTTGACAACATGCCAATAATCGAGACTTCATTTTCTAACTAATGAGATTAAGGCATATCAGCCCAAGAGGTACATGTCATGCTCTGTACATACTTAGACGGTTAGAGCTCGCTCTCTTTTTCTCTTTATTAAACATCATTTGAATTGCAACTACCCAAGTTTTTCAGTGTCATTGCTGTCTAATGCCTACGTGGGTGATCTACATAAACAGCATGCAATGGAAATATTAGAATCGACAAACACACAATGTTCTCAGTTATCTAGTTGACAATGCATCATATCATGGTTATCGTAGTTACCCGTTAAACTATTGGAAACATGAGAAATTTCAGTCCCACTTTATATTAGGTGTCCTTAACTACCATGTACTTACATAAAAAAAAAAAAAAGTACAATGTACTTATTATGTTCATATTGTATTGCATTGGGATATGAGTATGGTTAGGGACAGGATTGGTGGTATGGGTAGGTTTAAGTTTGGGTTAAAGTGTAAGGGATAGGTCAGTGTAATTATAAATGTAATTACAGAAATTAATTACAGATATAATTATATGCAGGTATTTTTTAGTCTTTAAGTACAATGTAAAAATATGTAAGTACACAGTAATTGCATTGTATCAAATGATTATTTTAAATGTAAATATAGTAGTTAAAGTAGTTTAACTGGGACTGAAATTTCCAATAGATTTGGGTATTTTAAGAAAGGAAATCATTCTTACAAATTGTTGTGTGGTATTAATTCATATTTTTTTTACAGTTAAAATTTTAAAAAGTAAGGTATAAGAAGACTGCAATGGACATCAGCAATTCAGAAACAACACGATTATACAAATATGGAATCACACATCTAATACTACACCGTGTCCACGTCGGACGCGAGCGGCGCGACACGACGCGTCAAAAGACAATAGAACCCATTATAATTTGTGATATTGTCTAGACTGGATGCGGCAGGGCGCGATGCGACACGACAAATTCCCGACAGTAAACGGTTCCACGTTCTATTTCTGACGAAGTCCAAGTGCTTTCCAACGGTCCTCTTGTTGCGTTCAGTGTAGACAGCTTTTAGCTGTGGCGGCGCGACGCGGAAAATGTCGCGTTTGGTGTAGACACGGCGTAATGAACATGTAATACGCATGCGCATGATGTCGCGTTTTCACATATTCACATTTTTGTAGTTTACATGGAGACAATAACAGTATTGTTTTTAAATGAACACATTTTAACGTGTTTGCCCCCAAAATGCCGTTGTCATGGAATTAATGGTATGTTTAAAAAATAAAAAATAAATAAATAATACTTTTATTCAGCAAGGATATATTAATTTATCAAAAGTGACATTTATAATGTTACAAAAGATTTCTATTTCAAATAAATGTTGTTTTGATATTTCAGCTCAAAGAATCTTGAAAAATCTGTTTTTAACATGGTTTCTGAAGGATCATTTGACACTGTAATTGCTGCTGAAAATTCAGCTTTACCATCACAGAAAAAAATACATTACAAATACATTAAAATAGCATAAGAAAATTTATCGAAATCATACCGACCCCCAAATACAAAAACAATAGTGTTTTTGTATTTGTATACGTGTGTTTGATTTTGCAGATTTTATAACAGGTAAAATAAGTACAGCTAAAAATAAAACAGCTAAATTCAGTTTAATGGGATTGTTTTCCACCACAGTAAACCAAAGCCCCAATGTATGACAGGGTGTTGACTCTAACTATAACAATGAATTGAAAGCTAAATATACTGATCATTATCACAAAACTGTTTCCACAGGCACCATGATTTTGCCAAGTATGTTCCTGGACAGAGGATAGACATACTTGAGTAAAAGTGCTGATACCTTACATCGAAAATGACTCCACTACAAGTTACAAGTAACCAATTCCAATTCGACTTGAGCAAAAGTCTTAAAGAATCTGATTTTAACAGTACTTAAAGTATTAGGACTATTCTATTTACAGAAAAAAAAAAAAACGAAACTGGCACTGCGTTCATTCCATAAGTTGAATAGGGAAGGCGAAGAACATACAGCATAAGCCTTTTGAAGAATACGGAAAGCAGAAGCACGTGCAAAGTGATCATCTGTTTATATAAAATGACCGATCATTTCGTTAGATAAGACCCTTATTCCTCATCTTGTATCGTTTAAAGCACTTTGAAGCTGCACTGAAACTGTAATTTTGACCTTCACTCGTTTTAGAGACCATTGAAGTCCACTATAAGGAGAATAATCCTGGAATGTTTTCATCAAAAACAATTGATTTGTAAGATGAGAAATCAAGTTTATTTTCTAAAATCAAAATAAAACTGAACACCTCAATGTTGAAATAAATCAAGGTTGACACGACAACCTTTAAACGTCTACAAACTCTCAAGTCTCAGTTGAGCTCAAGTGCACAGAAAGGCCATAAATAAACCAATATCCTTCAAAACAGTCTTGTCAATATAGCGGATAAATAAAACAATGTTAAGTAAAATTAAATAGTCAAAGTCTACTGTATGTGCTGGTTGAGCCTCATCACCAGCTGCAGTCATTTCCTCATCTAATAAATAAAACATCTGCGATCAGCAATTACTTGCTAATGCACTCATATTGACATAAAGTAGCCTTGTTGACAAGTTTTGGGTGAGTAAAGGCAAAATGCACAAGATATAGTACCTTCAATGAACTTAGATGTCGATATCGCTTCTTCATATCAGAAAAAAAAAGTTAGGTACCATGAAAAATGTAATTTGTATTTGCATTACTCATCACAGATGTAGTGGAGTAAAAAGTACATTACTTGCTCAAAAATGTAGTCAAGTAGAGAGTAAAAGTTGCCAATATCTTTGATACTCAGTATAACTACAAAGTAGCCAAAAAGATACTTAAGTACAGTAAATAATTACATTTACTCAAGTACTTCATTCCTTTCTGAAAATTTAGAAAACATTACTCATAACATTTCTCTAAAATCAGAGGGAAATTATACATGAATAACACTGATGTAGAAGCACCTAACCCTGGTAAACTGTAAACTTGTCCCTCAAATCTCACTGGTTGATTGAAATGTTGTTCCAGGATCAACAAAGATCCCGTTCACCGATGTTTCTTGCTGTTTAGTTTACATTGTGTGTTATGTGTGGGAGAAGTAAGTAGCTCGTAGTTCAGTGATGCAACATCTTCATTTCCACACTTAATTTCCACAGAGAGCTTTGGATTCAGACACTGATCGCAATGTCTTATTTTGGCTAATCTATAATTGGGCCATAATGAGGTATTTCAGAATCAATCTTAGATTGCGCAATCCGAGAGTCCAGTTAAACAGCTCTTCAGGTTTTGGGCTTGTGTCTTATTTTTTGGTTTTCTGCATACGTAGATTTAGGTTTAGCATCTGAAGCTAATAAACAATTGTGTCATGAACAAATTTGGCCATTTTCTATCATATTCTTGACTTGCTGGCATGGCAAGTCTGTGTGTATACTGGCATGCACCATGCGTGGATCAATGCCATGGCCTAGGTCATTCATCTGAGCTGTCTGCTGTGTCCCAGAAACACTGAGTGAGAGGAAGATTGTGTGCTGAGAGGGAGGTTTGGCTCTAAATGCATTTGGAGTCTTTCAAAAAGGAAGGATTATGTGAAAACAAGCAGCAACATCTATGATTCGGAAAATATCTCTCAGTCAGAGTCCGTATGGCAGGTAATCAATTGCAAAGCTTATGATATAACATAGGGTCATGTCCTCATTCACATTTAGCGGTTTAGGTTGATACTCAGTGAGGTCTATTACCTCCTGATGTGACTGGAAGATGTTACAAAACATTTACTCAAGTGTATAAGTGTTTGACACGGTATCTAACCTCAGTTAGACACTGGCTGTTTCCTAATCTGCATATATACGACACACTGCAATGTCTAAAAATGAGTCTTTAAACCACAAACTGCCTTGCACAAACACATTTAGGACAGACAGTATGCAAATTGGTACACAGCCTCTGAGTATAAAAGCTTTTAGTGATAGCGAGTCTTATTGTTTGTTTTTTCACAAAACCATGACCTGAATATTAATACTTTTTTTTTTTTTTTTTAAATTCAAACATTCAGAACCAAGCAAACCAAACTCAACAGTGTTGATTTCAACAGTGTCTACTTTAAAGCACAATCCTCTCAAATACAGTTGTAGTTTATTGTTTATTAATAGCTGCATGATCACAGGCTCTCAAATGACATCGAGCTTATAATTAATACTCCACTCATCTAAATCTCTCACATCAATGGAAATATTAAGTATCACTCACATGGCTCATTTCATGATGGATCTTTGTGGTATTTTAAATCTCAAGATATCATGATCAAAGGGCAATTAAACAACAGAGTAGGCAGCAAGGATAGGGAGAGAAAACACCCCTTTTACCCCCTCCCCTCCAAACAAATAAGTAAATAAATTTACAAAGATTTATGTGTTTGTACCATGATACAGAACTTATATAAGGTTTATCACAGTAGTCCTGAAAATACCCTGGAGTACCATTTAAAGGGTTAGTTCACCCAGAAATGAAAATTCTGTCATTTATTACTTACCGTCATGCCGTTCTACACCCGTAAGACCTTCGTTGATCTTTGGAACACAAATTAAGATATTTTAGTTGAAATCCGATGGCTCTGTGAGGCCTCCATAGGGAGCAATGACACTTCCTCTCTCAAGATCCATAAAGGTACTAAAATCACATCTAAATCAGTTCATGTTCGTTCAGTGGTTCAATATTAATATTATAAAAGCGACGAGAATATTTTTGGTGCGCCAAAAAAACAAAATAACGACTTATTTAGTGATGGCCGATTTCAAAACGCTGCTTCAGGAAGCATTGGATCATAAATGAATCAGTGTATCGAATCTGCTGTTCGGAGCGCCAAAGTCACGTGATTTCAGCCGTTTGCCAGTTTGACACGCGATCCGAATCATGATTCGACACACTGATTCATCTGTGCTCCGATGCTTTCTGAAGCATTGTTTTGAAATCGGCCATCACTAAATAAGTCTTTATTTATTTATTTATTGTTTGGCGCTCCAAAAATATTCTTGTCGCTTTATAATATTAATATTGAACCACTGTACTCACATGAACTGATTTAAATATGTTTTTAGTACCTTTATGGATCTTGAGAGAGGAAATGTCATTGCTCCCTATATGGAGGCCTCACAGAGCCATCGGATTTCAACTAAAATATCTTAATTTGTGTTCCAAAGATGAACGAAGGTCTTACGGGTGGTAGTACCATGGCATTTTTCAAAGTACCTTATATTGCCATAATTGGTAACACTTTACAATAATGGAAAGATTCTATGGATGTTAAAAGTTCTTCACTATAGATTCCAATAAAGAACCTTTATTACTTACAAAAAAAGTACCAAAGAGGTTCTGCCACCATCTGATAACATTAATATACCACAGTACTTTTTCCTGTAAGGATTTCAGCAGTCATCTCTCAATCAGTGCATGAAATGAAGATTTTCTGTTCATGATATGATTGTCAGGTTCCCCTCAAATGTTGTCAAAACTCCACTGGGAGTGTCAGAGTAAATAGAACGCCGTTCATTTTTCTTGCCAATTTCTTTTAGCAGAGCATCAGCAGTACTGTATCAGAGTTGCAGGGGAGCATTACTTGCTTCCTCCAAACATCTGAAATGTTGTTCCATCTTTTGATGGAGCGGTGTCTCCCAATGGAATATTCTCAGATGTGTTTTTGGAAGACAAGTGATGCAACACTGTCAGGTGGAGGTAAAATGCTGCCTGGCTGACACTGAACCACAAACATAAACATGTCAGAATTCATCAGTGTCTTCTAAGGTAAATTGAGGATGCCTTGAAAGCAGAAAATATAACTGCGGGAGGTTGCAGGAGCACACTGCTGTGCCCAAACTAATGACCAGAATTTGAGCTCCAACCTACTGGGATTCATATATAAAAAATGTAAGTGATATTAGAAATATGAAATCCTCTATAAAGTAGCATTTAAATTAAGATGAGAAAGATTCTAAAGTGGTTCTTCACAAGTTTTCTTGCTTAATTAGGGAGTTCTTCTTGCTACTTTGGCTTTGCCCACTTGGGGGTTTAGATATTGTTCTTTGTAAATCTGCTTTTGAATCATTTGTATCGCAAAGTGTTATTCAAATAAATTTGAACTGAACTGAATTAATTTGTACAGTGATTTTGATACCCCATTCAATCAACATTGGAATGCAGTGGTTTTCAGTCAATGCAGTATTCTTAAAAGCATTCTAAAGTAGATCTGCCTTTAAAACTTAGAGGCCCGGTTTCACAGACAGGGCTTAGATTAAGCCAGGATTAGGCCTTAGTTACATTAGGACATTTAATTGTTTTTTTTAAACGTGCCAGAAAAAAACATTACTGGTACCAGTTAGTGATGTCACGATCCTGGGAAGAAGCTTGTTGTAGTCCCTACCAGCTGTTTGTTGCCTTAAAACAGAAAATTGTTTAAAAGAAAATATCTCATTACACACTAACTAAAGGTAAAAAAGTGAACTCATAATCAACCACCCCTTTAAATGTTTTTTATTCCTTGAAAAAAATTCATCATGCCTTAAAATAGCTTGAATGTAACTCTACACCCTTGCCTCATTTAGTATACGCGGTTCTATGAATACCGGTATGCAAATTAGCCCCACCTCCATTTACTCACACCAGCTCAAAGATCCATTCGTTGATGATCACATTGTGACGTGATTGGTTACAAAGTAGTTTGTGACGTCAGAAACACCATCAATTTCAAACCACGTTTTTGAGACAGTTTTTAGATCACTGCAGTTAGAGAAAATACTCAGCAATGGTGAGTGACTTATGAATGTGCACATGGTTTGTCTTAAAGCATATTAAAAACACCACATAGACATAAAACAACATTAAAAACTTGATTTTCACCACAAATCAAGATTTAATATATGTCAGTGCAAGTCGCTTTCAGTTAAAACATCTCAAACATGCATTTTAGCCTTAAGCCTCATCTGTGAAGCTGGGGGACAGTATTTCTTTCCTGGAAAATTAACCAAAAATATTGATGACTCATCTTGTATCAAAGGGGCATAAGCCAACTTTCTAGAATGAGAATATCCTGTCCCTGATTACTGTACTGACTAGCAATAGCAAATCATTTTTTTTTTTTTTTTATGAGAACTTTTTCAGCTGTTTAAAATCTGAACAAGCAATGCTTGATGTACAAATGAATCAACTTTTGAGTCAATTATTTTTAATGAATCAGGACAGGAATATATATTCTCACTAGTACTTCACATCAATTTAAAAGTAAAAAGTCATGAATTCAAGTAAAAAAGTAAAACAAAACATTCTTTCACTCATACACAATGAATCTCCAGCTCCTCCTAGTTTCATGAGTTCAGTTCGTGATAATAATGTTGAGAGCTTTCACAGTGGCAGTGAAGAGTCTCTGAGTATGCGGACACTATGGATCTGCATGCAGGTGTGTTCCCACTTAAGCTTGGGTTTATGTGTGTGTGTTCTGTGTTCAGAGGCTCAGAGGTGCTGGACTTCCTAATACATATTGTCAGCTGAGAAGGGAGAGCTCTCTCAAAGGCAGAGCTGCTTCTAATCATGGCCTGCAATCAAACACCTGTCACTGGGGATGAATCCACTAGTACACCCAACCTCATCCATGATGACTTTAAGAGCGCAGAATTGCAGTGTTCAGGTGGAGTTTAAAATTTTAGCTCTGATATTGTGGAGAGACAAAGAAAACCATTTAAAGATAAGATGCTCTAAAATTAAGAGGCATTATGAGAGTTTACAAAGCTCGGGGAATTTAGTTTCCCTGGCACAGTGCAATCTATTGAACCGCTAACCATTTGTCAATACAGTATAAAACAACAAAGATTTTGTGGTGCTCCATTACCTTTGGCCCCTTTTGGATCTGGTATTAACTTCTGATCACAAGCCAAAGGCTCTAATTAGAGATGTAAATGAGGTCCAAAGCATTTTGTGATCTGATTACTCAAACCATATTCAGAGGTAGTCAGAAATGACCTCAGTGCAATTTTAGTGTAAGCGCTAATGCGCCCTGATGCATCCTAGAGAACCACTAGAATCACTTGCCAAAACAAGTTTAAAACTTTCCCATAGCCTACTGTATGTCACAGAACATCTTCAATATGCCATAAATGTATGATGTAAATGTAAATCCTGCGAAGTTAAGTTCAATCAAAAAGACTTGTAAATGAAAATAGTTTGATCTTTAATAATGGAATAAAAAAATAATACATTCACATCTTTTAGTGTAAGTCCCATCCAGTGTGTCATGCTCGTTGCGTATAAGATAAGAACATGAAGAAGATCAGATAATTCAGATATTCTCCATATTAAGCATATTGTTGTCGAGTAAACGTATCTGAGCTGAACTTAAATAGGGGAGATAATGACATTTGCACACCTGAACACAATGAAAAAATCAAATCAGTTACCATGACGACAACCAAGGTAGGGAGAAATGGTGAACGAAAACAAACTGTCTTTGGTGGTGTGAAAGTGTGATACAGTGTTTGGAAAATGAAATTTTTTTTAGTCCAGGTGCTTGGCTAAAATAATACTAAATGTATTGTTAAAAATATAGTTGGGAGCAACAGTGATCAATATTTGCGTGAAAATATTTTTATACAAATTTTAACTGTCCCACATTTTTAGCATCATTTTCATCACAACCAACACATTTTTGTAATACAAAGTTCTGGTATGAAACTCTAATGGGCAGGCTAATAGGTCCTTTAACTGAATCTGCTTGTAATCACATCATTATCTATAGGACACAGATAATTGGTTCCTGCTGTATCAGTAGCCAATGAGTGTGCTCAGTCTTCAAATACATGAGTAGCATTTGTCTTTGCAGTGCAACGCGCTTCAGAAACTCTCCACCTTCCCCAGCTCCACCTCTATAGATCTGCTACGGGTAATTAATGTACGCTAAATTGTACAGCAGCAGCATGTCTTACTTGCTCATAGCAGCGTGTTGTGTATGTATTGGCAGTAGCAAGTCCTGTACTTGCTCTGCAGCAGCAGCAGCAATAAAAGCAGCCGCAGCGTAGCAGATCTATTCCACCAAGACCAAACATATCAACATTGTCATACCCATTACCATGTCAAAACACTCCAAGAGTTGTCATGACAGAAATATAATTAACTGTTCCAAGGACAATAGTGAAGAGCATACTTGAGATATTGAGGTTTATATCACATTACAAATATGAAATGTGATATATGAAGAAAACAAAGTAAAACCAAGGTTAATATCACTTTGTGTTGTAAAACATTTCTGATTCAAGCTGTAATTAACATTTTTTGCATAATTTCACAAATATTATGTTTTTATTGTGTGCAATACATATAATGCTAGCTATTTAAATGAGTCTGTGCAAGACATTTTGCATTCTGTGGAGGAGATGACACATAATTTGAGTTGTGGTGGAAATTACATTTGTTGATAAAAAAAAAAATTGGTTTGGAAAAATGGCAAAATTTCTGATAACACGTTATTTTAGAATCTTTTAACTTCTTTTATTTTATTAGCATGCATATTGCTGTTTATTACTACTTATTAACCACATACTATTAATGCCTTATTCTGCATGACCTTATTCTACTTTCTTAATCCTACCCAATACCTAAACTTAAAGGTGCCATCGAATTGAAAATTGAATTTACCTCGGCATAGTTGAATAACAAGAGTTCAGTACATGGAAAAGACATACAGTGAGTCTCAAACTCCATTGTTTCCTCCTTCTTATATAAATCTCATTTGTTTAAAAGACCTCCGAAGAACAGGCGAATCGCAACATAACACCGACTGTTATGTAACAGTCGGGGTGTAAGCCCCCAATATTTGCATATGCCAGCCCATGATCGAGGCATTACACAAGGGCAGGACGTCTGGATGTGCACAGCTGAATCATCAGACTAGGTAAGCAAGCAAGGACAATAGCGAAAAATGGCAGATGGAGCGATAATAATTTACATGATCCATGATAACATGATATTTTTAGTGATATTTGTAAATTGTCTTTCTAAATGTTTCATTAGCATGTTGCTAATGTACTGTTAAATGTGGTTAAAGTTACCATCGTTTCTTACTGTATTCACAGAGACAAGAGTCGTCGCTATTAAACACTTGCAGTCTGTATAATGCATAAACACAACTTCATTCTTTATAAATCTCTCCAACAGTGTAGCATTAGCCGTTAGCCACGGAGCATAGCCTCAAACTCATTCAGGGGACACCTTAGACTTGGGGACAAAAAAAACATTCAATGGCACCTTTAAAAACTAACTATTAATAAGCAGTTCAATTAGTAGTTTATTGAGGGAAAAGTCATAGTTAATAGTGAATTTGTATTCCCTATACTAAAGTGTTATAGAATTTTCTCTTTGATACATATTTATCTACCGTTGGACATTGTAAGTAAACTAATTAATAGTGAGCATGTGAAATGTTTTAAGCAAGTTTAAGTCAACAGAAGGATTCACCATTGAAGTGAAGTTCAAAATGTAATTTTGGGGGGAGCCATCTAATCTTTCAATTAGTGAAATTCAAACATAATCTCTAGAGGAGGGAACCCAAATGTTTCAATTACGACCAGAGCATATAAGCAGCTACTCACCCTGCTCTGGCAGCAGTTGTTTCGATATCCCTCCACCTCCCCAACTCCACCACATAATTTAGGCATCTCATCTATCACACTCCTTGCCCAGGCACTAGTAGTCCCTAGGGGGGGTTTATCCAAGCTCGAGTTAAAGCTGCTTCCTCGAGCCCCCTCCACAGCGGACAGCAAGCCAAATATGCTTAACCTTATTAGCTTAAAGATTTTATGAGGAAAAGAACTCGCGAAACAACCATAGATGAGTTCTCACTACATCCTCATTAGAAGTTATCACTATCATTTTCATGCCAATCAGAGACTAGGAAATGGCTTCATGATACACTCTGGACAGCATGTGATTGCACTGCAGTGCCGCTGAAGTGTGTAGAGTATAAAAATCTTGGGTGAAGAGGGATGCATTTCCTCATGAAATTACAATGGAACCTTCACCTGCTGCATGTCTTGAGCAGTAAATGTCTTATGAGGCACATCTTATGCCGTAAACGTCGCTCTATTAAAGATTCATCATGACCTCGACATGTGTAACCATGCAAGTTGGCTCTAATGATGTCTCGCCTGTTGCCTGGGAAAAACAGCAATCCCATGAGCCCAAAAGGGGGGAAGCATGTGCATCATCATTATCAACGCTCGCATACGCGGCCACTCGGAGTGGATTAATTAGTATGTTATGAGCAGGCCGCAGTGCTACAGTGAGTTAGAGTACTGATCTTTTCTGAGTCACAGCGCGTTTGACGCCCTGGAGCTGTGGATCATGATAGACACTTCTGATCCCAAGCTCTCTCGTTCCTTACACCGGGTAATGATGCCACTTAGAGCTAACAATGGCTGCATTCAATCTGTGAGATGTTATAATGGTGTTTTGAACGGATAGCTTTACGTTTTTTTTCCTGTCAGTTATGCTGTTTGGTAATAGGTTGCCTACACTGCTTGCTGTGAGTTTTCTTCTTGTCTGTCAGCTTTCATCATTAACCTGCTACAGAATTCAAGCCTAAATGACTGAAATGCCAGCTCAAATTGGAGCAAAATGCACATACGATTATGTGGATAAAGGGATTTAAATGACAATGTTTTGGTAGTGCAAAGTTTACTGCTGAACTGCATTCTTTGTGCTCAGGAGTTTTGCTGCCTTTTGCTGCTTTCCAAACAAACAGGCATCACAGGTTATCCAATCACCCACTAAGCAGTGGGTCTGTCACTAGAGGTCTCAGCCACTGCACAAGGAATTTTCTGTTGCTATAGCTACCCGTGCATATCCTTTAAAAGCTACCTAGTCTTATGCTTTCTGGCCGTTTACTTGTTAAATATCTTGTCTTGTGTCAGAGACCTTGGTCAGATCATAAAAAGGCGCACACATGGACCACCCACACCCTTTCACTGACTGCCTGGTATATACATAAACACTGCCGTAAAAAAAAAGATACTTTTATTCAGAAAGGAGTAACATCTGACAGCAAGAACTGGCAAATCTGGCTCAGACCATGAAGATGGGATGCACTGTAGAACTTAAAGCAGCTGGTGGCCACAACACATATTGACTGCTACTTACTGACTGCAACTTTTGATATTTACCCTGCTCTGTTCAGGGACTCATTATTCCATTTCTGTTAGGCAAATGTCTGTGGAATGTGTTCTGTTTATGTCTCAGTTGTTGAAGCTTTTTATGTTCATACAAATTTGCTGGAAAACAGTAGTTAAAAGTGGGAGGACTTTTTTTTTTTTTTTTTTTTGCTGAGTATATTAAGCAGCACAACTGTTCAACATTGAAAAATGTTTCTTGAACACCAAATCAGCATATTAGTATAAATACTAGTAATAAATACTTTAAAATATATTAAAACAGAAAACAGTTATTTTCCTAAACAGATCTGGAAACATTCCTTGGGGATTTTGGTTGCTGCAGATTTTGTCAGCTGCACATCGATGATGCGACTCGTTCCACCACATCCCAAAGGTGCTCTATCGGATTGAGATCTGGTGACTGTGGAGGCCATTTGAGAATAGTGAACTCATTCAAGAAACCAGTTTGAGATGATTTGAACTTTGTGACATGGCCCGTTATTCTGCTGGAAATAACTATCAGAAGATGGGTACACTGTGGTCATAAAGGGATAGACATAGTCAGCAACAATACTCGGGTAGGATGTGGCATTTAAATGATGCCGAGTTGGGACTAAGGAGCCAAAAGTGTGCCAAGAAAATATCCCCCACACAATTACACCACCAGCAGCAGCCTGATCCGTTGATAAAGGCAAAATGGATCCATGCTTTCATGTTGTTTATGCAAAATTCTGACCCTACCATCTGAATGTTGCAGCAGAAATCGAGACTCATCAGACCAGGCAACATTTTTCCAACCTTCTATTGTCCAATTTTTGTGAGCCTGTGCGAACTGTTGCTTCAGTTTCCTCATTCTAAAAAAAATGGTTCTCTATATAGTAATAAAAGTGGTTCTTTAACTCATAATCATAGGCTGTATAACACCAAATCTTGGTGCTTCAGTGGTTTTTCAGTGGTTCTTCACTGGTTCTTTGGGATGACTGAGGTGCTATATAGCACCACTTCCATACCTGTTAAGCCCCTGTATGGTTCTTCAGTGGTTCTTTAGGGTGGTTAAGGTGCTGTATAGCACCACTGCTTTACAAAGAACCTGTTAAGCCCCTTTAAACGTTCTTTATGAGCCAAAGAACCACTGTTGGTGCTGTTTAGCACCATTTTTGTTGAAGAAATAAAATGCGATATGGCACCTCTTATGGGTTCTACATAGAACTATCTGACAAAGGTGCTGTAGAGCACCTTTAAAGATATGGTGCTACACCAAAAGTGGTTCCCCTATGATTATGAGCCAATAACCACTTTTACTGCTATATAGCACTTTTTTTTAGACAGGAGTGGCACCCAGTGTGGTCTTCTGCTGCTGCAGCCCATCTGCTTCAAGGATTCACGTGTTGTGTGTTCAGAGATGCTCTTCTGCATAACTTGGTTGTAACAAGTGGTTATTTGAGTTACTGTTGCCTTTCTATCTGGTGAACCAGTCTGGCCATTCTCCTTTGACCTCTGGCATCAACAAGGCATTTTCACCCACAGAACTGCCACTCACTGGATAATTTCTCTTTTTCGGACCACTCTCTGTAAACCCTAGAGATGGTTGTGCATGAAAAATCCCAGTAGATCAGCAGATTCTGAAATACTCAGACCAGCCCACCTGGCACCAACAACCATTCTACGTTCAAAGTCACTTAAATCACCTTTTTTCCTAATACTCAGTAGTGACCATATGTACATACCCAAATGCATTGAGTTGCTGCCATGTGATTGGCTGATTAGATACTTGCGTTAACGCGCAGTTGATCAGGTAATAAAGTGGCTGGTGTGTGTCCTACATTTTATACACAATATTAGCTGATTTTCTTTTGCTCTTCCAAAGAAAAGTTACAAACAATGCAACAGCAAACACAGTAGTTGTTTGGAATAAATCTTTTGAGTTGAATGATCCAATGAATTGTTCATAAACAGTGAATCATTTAGTTTCTGAATTAATTAATTTGTGAACGAATCAGGTTTATGAATGATGCAATGAGTCACTAAAAGTCTGTCAAGCTTCATCCCTGAATGGAACACTACAGTATGTTTTAATGAATGATTCAGTGACTCGCTCAAATATATTTATTTATTTTATTTAAATGTGTTTACCACTTTCCATACACATTTTAACCACTTGTCAGTGCTGCTTTATGCTCCCTGACATGTGCTATAATAATCAATAATATGTACAACGGAAACCTAAATACTGAATTAGGTACAGCAAAGCCATGTACACATGGCACATTTATGAAACATTCTTTGAATCTTCGGAAAGTGTAATTTTTGCTACTTTTTTCACCATCCACAGTGGCAACTAAATATTTCTTTCTAACTGAGTTTGATTAAATTCATGGCATGCTGGCAGGATGGTATTTTGTAGTGGACACGTGTGACCTTTTTCGATCACTCCAATAAAACATGCTCTGTGTACACTCTAACATTTTTGTCTTTGAATTCAAACAGATTCATAAAATCTAGCATTTCAGTGTTTGTGACTTGAATGCCAATGACTTTGCATTTTTTTGTGTTGAATATGTATAATTCATGTATAATTCACGTCTTGAGTTTTGTTCGCTTGAGGCTTATGTGCAGAACAGCGAATTAGAGTGTAGCCAAAGAACATATTAACATATGTCAACCCATGGGATCTGGGTTTGTGCCATTCATTTCAATGCAAACCTCTGCCAGTGCCCCTCTTAAATGTTAAAAGCCATTTTTAATTTATGAGCAAACAATATAATTATGTAGTCTGTGAATAACCACAGCGTTTAGTAGATTTGTATCCAGTGTAACGTTCGTGGCTGATATGTTTACTCATCAGTTTGCTTAGTGATAAACAGCATTTATTTAATAGATGTAATGATCAATGATCATAACTCAAAGCTTCATAAAATGGCATTTGCATTACATTAAACATGTTTTATGCATTTAACAGCACGTGACATTATGCAGGCCTATCATTGGGATAAATGTGTATGTAAATTGTAAGTACATTTAATCTAATTTAGTTCTCATTTCTCAATGTGTCTTTAGGGTCACTCAGTACTATTTAAAGTACAATGCAAATAAATATTTTTTGAACAATCATGTGATATCTATAAAATATTAGGTATTATTTTACTTTTCCGACTGTTTGCACTGTAAAAAATAAAATAAACAGGGACAAGGATGTCTGATCATACTACTCAGAAACACTCCAAGAATGCTTGGCCAGGTCCTGTTATTTTCTGTGTTGTTGTTGCGACTCACTGAACGGCTTTCATTTTTTTTCTGCTTTGATGGTCATCAGACAGATGCTCTGAGAGCCATGATTAACACAATGGAACTAATCACACTGCTGGCCATCAGTGTGTCCACCAAACTTGACAGCCAGCTGTCCTCCCTGTATTAAAGTATTCTGGCTCCCGATTAAAAGAAGTTCAGCTCACACAAAAGCTTGGTCCCAAAACCTATCAAGATGCCTTTTTGTGTACTGCCTACATAAAATGTGTGCTTGTGTACTTCTGTGATGTTTTATTGTGGTTTTTCTACACTATGTAAACATACACTTGATCAGTGGTTCTCAACCTTTTTGAATTGAAGGCTTCCCATTGTCCAACACAGTGTTCAAATGCCTTTATAAATCTATATAAAATAATTTTTTCGAAATTTGTGAATCGATTGAGAACATTTTTAAAACGTCATCCTGTGCCTCCTTGGAAGTTTGCTGGTTGAGCAAACCACTGCTCTAGATGAAGTTCGCTTATTGTTACTACACGTTTGGTTGTTTTTTAAGCGCCTTATGTCATGAGCACCATGTTTTTAGAAACTTGTGAAAAACTTTTTTCTTGTGACACCTGCATTCTGTTCCACACTGTTGCACTCTGTCGAGCTGGTTTTCAATGCAAGAGTGCGTTGTGTGCGTGAACGGCCCCTGTGGCATCATTCTAACTGAAATGGTCACTGATTTGGAACACTATGGTAGTCAATCTCTGTGTCATACAAATAGCAGTCCTTACTTATCTAAGCTAACAACAATAAGGAGTGCCAGTTGTGTCCACAACATTTGATGAAGTGCACTAAACACAAAAATTATGCAAGCTGGAATATATCAATCATAAACGTCAGTATTTTCACCCCCCAAAAAAGGTTTTAAGCCAGTTATTTATATCTTTTGCTGTAGTGTGTCAATAGGAAATATTCGTTCACATTTCCAAACATTCATTTTGCCATTAATTGTAATAATCCAGTGAGATTTTTGAATACACAAGGAGTCTGACAATAGCCGGTGCTCCACACAGTGATCTGATCTCATCATCGAATCCGTCTGTGATTACATGAAGAAACAGATGAAACTGAGACAAACTAAATCCAGGAGAACTGTGGCCGTGTCTCTAAGATGCTTGAAGAAACCTGCCTGCAAAGATACAGTACTGTGAAGAGTTTTAGGCACTTGTGTAAAAATGCTGTAAAGTGAGGATGTTTTTAAAAAATACTGTTATAAATAGATTTTATTTATCAATGAACTTATATTAACTAAATCAAAACAATATTTTGTGTGACCGCCCTTTGCATTTAAAACAGCTCTTGTCCAGGTACACTTGGGCATCATTTTTCAGGTAGCTCTGGAGGCAGGTTTCTTAAAATCTCTTGGAGACACGGCCACAGTTCTTCTGGATTTGGTTTGTCTCAGTTTCATCTGTTTCTTCATGTAATCACAGACGAATTTGATGATGGTGAGCTCTGATCTCCATGTGGAGCACCGGCTGTTATCAGTCTTATTGTGTATTCAAAAATCTTTGGATTATTACAATTAATGGCAAAATGAATGTTTGGAAATGTGAACGGAAATAATAGGAAATATTATTGACACACTACAGCAAGAGATACAGTACAGTCCAAAAGTTTGGAACCACTAAGATTTTTAATGTTTTTAAAAGAAGTTTCGTCTGCTCACCAAGGCTACATTTATTTAATTAAAAATACAGTAAAAAACAGTAATATTGTGAAATATTATTACAATTTAAAATAACTGTGTACTATTTAAATATATTTGACAAAGTAATTTATTCCTGTGATGCAAAGCTGAATTTTCAGCATCGTTACTCCAGTCTTCAGTGTCACATGATCCTTCAGAAATCATTCTAATATGCTGATTTGCTGCTCAATAAACATTTATGATCATTTTCAATGTTGAAAACAGTTGTGTACTTTTTTTTTCAGGATTCCTTGATGAATAGAAAGTTCAAAAGAACAGCATTTATCTGAAATACAAAGCTTCTGTAGCATTATACACGACCGTTCAAAAGTTTGGGGTCAGTAATTTTTATTTTAATTTTTTTGAAAAGAAATTAAAGAAATGAATACTTATTCAGCAAGGATGCATTAAATCAATCAAAAGTGGCAGTAAAGACATTTATAATGTTACAAAAGATTAGATTTCAGATAAACACTGTTCTTTTGAACTTTCTATTCATCAAATAATCCTGAAAAAAAATATTGTACACAAATATTTATACACATTAAATGTTTCTTGAGCAGCAGATCAGCATATTAGAATGATTTCTGAAGGATCATGTGACACTGAAGACTGGAGTAATGATGCTGAAAATTCAGCTTTGCCATCACAGGAATAAATTACTTTGTGAAATATATTCAAATAGAAAACAGTTATTTTAAATTGTAATAATATTTCACAATATTACTGTTTTTTACTGTATTTTTAATTAAATAAATGTAGCCTTGGTGAGCAGACGAAACTTCTTTTAAAAACATTAAAAATCTTAGTGGCTCCAAACTTTTGGACTGTACTGTATAAATAACTGGCTTAAAACCTTTTTTGGGGGGTGAAAATACTGACGTGCCTAAGACTTTTGCACAGTACTGTATATGAGTATATATTCACTGAGCTCATCCCAATACACTCAATCCTGATTTATATGTGAAAGATACACGGTATGTTGCCTTAGGATTTGTCCAGAAAGGAAGTACTGCCTACCTTTTCAAACACTCTGGAGTGTGCCTGTGATGCATAAAATGCTGTCTAGCTAGGCAATTCACTAGGTTTTGGAAGAGAGAATATCTGATGAAGTCAGAGAATTTCATATGTCTAAAGGTGAATGTAGAACAACATTGTAGGTTATTCAGACTCGGTGACAATGCAAATGTTGTGGCCACACATTAAAATTTGAAAATGATTCATGATTAAAATGTGTATGACATATAATGAGTACATCATATTGTCAGACTCATTTTGGTCCCTAAGTAGTGACCTTGTCTGACCAGTGAATAAGAGAATAATTGCATTGTATAAAAACACTGCCCTCTGACAAGACTTCATAAGTATGTCTCATCTGTGCCTGAGGGACTGTCACAATGAGAAAGGTTGTGAAAATATTCATCAGAATGATTTACCGAAATGCCATCCAGTATTAAAATACGTCCCTTGTTGCAAAATCTTAAAATAGCTTCTTAAAATGGCAGCTATTTCTTCTACTCCCCCTCCCCCCTCCCCCCTCTCTCACTTACTCTCTCTCTCTCTCTCTCTCTCTCTCTTACTCTCTCTCTCTCCAGCCACATCGTGTCTTTTTTTTCTCTCAGTCTTTATTAGCATGAACAGCTGGTGTTTCTTCACACTCTGAAATCATGCCCAGAAACATTAACATGTATGGTGGACATGTGCCAAAAGATGTGGACCAATTAAACAAGAGCAGAAGTCTGTATTGATCTGTCTGATCAGGTTAAGTTAATTAACAGTCTTCTAGCATACCAGAAGAACTTTAAAAATATATCTCAGAGGTTGCACTTTTTTAAAAGCACGAGAGATTTAATGGAGGCCTCAGCTGTGTTTCATTAAAAATATTGTTTTTTCCCCCCATAGTTCCTAGGATATTCTTTGGATTTCAGTGAACTATAGTATACAGATTATCAGTTTATCCTCACTGCAAGTGAGCCTTCATTTAAATATGTCAGAGTATTATATATTACTTTTCTTGGTTTGTAGTTTTGTTCATGGTTCTGAGGATGAGTGCATGTGATGCAACCTGCGCATCTGCCAAATTAGGCTGGCTATTGTTTGAGTTTGACTGGACGTAGGCTATGTACAGACTTTGACATCCACATCAAAAAATATGGGAAGCTTCACTATTGTCTTGTTCATATAATATCATCATCGCCATCATTATCCTTAGTTTTCAATAATAGCTCGAACACAGTAACTAAAAAACAATAAATATGCACAACGCTCTCCCTGTAAACTTCTTTGTCCACCCACATGTTCCTACGCACCAGAAACCCAGCCATTTCTCAGTCAGCAGCTGGGTTACGGGTGCTTTGATAAAAAGAACAAGTGTACAACAAAGTTACAGTGTGCTTTGATGATGGGCCTCAATATGATTTACTTTCACATGTTGTGACATTTTTTGAAAAGATGTCTTCACTTTAAATATGTTGGTAGCTTACCCTGTTGAGACTTCAATGGTGTAGATGTAGCTCACCTGCTGTGAAAGAGGGAAAACTCAGACAAGCTTGGAAATAACTCCCTTAAAGAAGCATTTGGAAGCAGTAGGGAAAAATACACACACAAATAAACAAACAAAAATCGTTTTATTGCTGTAACACTATACAGTATGGCGAAAATATATATTTTTAATGAAATAATAGTATTAGCTATTGTTTAGCAGTATCACACAAGCAAGAGTGTATGGAAGCTTGTATCTCTCAATTCTGATTTTTTTTTCTCAGAATTGTGATATATAAAAATTACCTTTTTTTTTTTATTATTATTCTGTGGCAGAAACAAGCTTCCATATGAGTTTCAGTTTTATATTGCTTTAGTCAATATAGTGAGTAATTTACATTTTTGACAAAATATTTTGCTTGTTACTTTGTCTTGCTCTGCTACTGCAAATAGAGTGCATCAGTGCCCACCCACTTTTTCATTAATTTCTCCCATAGTGATTTTAAAAAAGTCTTTGTTAAAGTGTTTTAAGCCATGGACCAAGCCAATCAGCTACGATGTGAATCATAACAATCCAAACTTTGATTTAAAGCAAAAAAAAAAAAAAAGAGAGAGAGAGAAAGAAACAAAAAAACAAACAAAAAAGACAAAAATACAAAGGTACAAGACTGTGTACTTAACAGCTTTAGTGACAGAAAGAACTACAATCCAATGAAGCACAATATACAGTAGTCAACATTTGAAGTGGATCAAAAAAGTTCATCAAAGTTGTCCTAATAACTAAGTTGTCCTAATACGAAGGTTTTAGGACAACTTTGATGAAAGGTTTTTATCCACTTCAAATGTTGACTACTATATTTTAAGTGTATTGCAAAATATGCATATTCAAATATTTAAGTATTTTGAGAGTGTAGGGAGACCAACATTACATCACTTGTGGCACTTCATGGGAGTGGGTGGAGATAATGAGATATTTTGGCCCACCTTGCTTGTTTCAGTGTAATTGGTGGAATTTTCTGCACAGGATCATGGGTAATGTAGTTTTTCACCAAAAATTCTGCTGTTAAACATGAAATATTGCAGGCTAATGGCTTCAACAGAAGCATATACTATTGATTAACAATCTTGTATATTTCACAGTAAGGCTGTCTTCAAAGGTTTATTTAAAGTTATGCATGTTCTCGGGGGCAGAGTTTATGTAAATTTTAGGGTTAGTGATGTCACCAACCCGGGAAGAAGCTCGTTGTAGTCCCTACCAGCCGTTTGTTGTAGTCCTTAAACAGAGAATTCTTTAAAAGAAAATATCTCCCTTTGCATTGACCTTTGAGCGTCGTAACTTTGCAGACGTTGTTTATGCTCTAACAGCAACATTACACACTAACTAAAGTTAAAAAAGTGAAATCACAATGAACCACCCCTTTAAATTGTTGTAGTCTAGTCTAGGTTATATACCATTCATGTTATGCATTCATCTTTCCTACAGGAGCATTTGTCTATTGATCAAAACACCAACACTATGCTGTTTTGTATAATCTTGCTGTGCTTCACCTCAATTTATTACACTGTCCTTTGTTCTTTGACCTGTGCCATCTATTCTTTACTGGTACAGCTAAGCAGCAGGGGAGGAATATGTGTTTGTAGGTTGTACTTTTTCCACAGTGGCTGCATAAAGAATTTTAAATATGATCAGCGCATGGAGACCAAATTTATGAAGGTGATTCAATTTGTTTCTTATTGACACTTGCGTTCCCCCCAGCAAAAATCCTTCCTTTTTATTGATCCAGTGTTTGTTTATGTCCCTATGGGGTCACAGAATTTTGAAAGATATTGGTAGTCTGTGACCCTTAGCTGAAAATCCAATGTCATCACTTCTTTTGTGTCTTGTTTAACACAAATGACAGTAGACAAGCAGCACTGACCTTGCAAATAGAATGCAAAATGTCCCATGCATGCCCAAACCAGATCTGCTGTGTAGTGGTCATTTTACCCCTGGCTCAGTATGCATATCATTTAACTGATTTAACTGCTTACATTTACATTCATTTATTTGGCTGACTATTTTATTCAAAGCAAATTGCAGTGAATTGAAGGTAAACATTAAGTTTCAAGCTCATAAGCTTGGCTTTACTTGTGCCATGTTCTACGACTTCAGCTAAAGGTTCACAGAACAAAAATATATTATGTTTTTTTTTAAAAAGTCAGATTTTTTATATTTTTTTTAGCAATTGGACTTGCCTTTTTTTATCTGGTAGATATACAGACTTATAGAGCTGGGCTTAAACTTTTAAAAACCGTTTTGTTAATTAAAATAAAGCTGAAAATAAATTATAAATAATAGATGAAAAATTTGAAAAAAGGGTGCACACTACGATTTATAATATCCTTTACGACTGTTGCTTATCAGACTGTACAAACATGATCCCTGTTGTAAGCCATGTCACACTGTAGGATCTCAGTTGTCATTAATGTCAATCTCTAAATTTGATCATGGTTTCTCTTGAAAAGCAAACTGGAAGCAAGCAGTGTGTGGAGCGGATCGTACAGTGTGAGTCCGGCTTTAATAGAAATTAGAATAAAAAAAAACAACAATAACTAATAAACATGACAATGACCACAACTAAATGACTAAAACTTAAAATAGAATAAAAGCTAATTTAAAATATTAATAAATATTGTACAAGTAAATAAATAATACTAAAAGTACACAGATCCACTTTATTGGAGTTATTTCTATTCTAATTTTATTTTATTTCAATTAGATCTGATGCCAATTCATTTGGGTATATTTCAATTATGTCCAGCCTGCTTACATATTCTTATAGAATGACATTTTCTCTCTGCTAATGCTATAAATTATACAGGGCCTGTTTACATGTGGTATTAAGATGCGTTTTGGTCGATCAGATCACAAGTAGATGAGGAAGAAATATTCCTGGACCAAACATCACCAGCTTCTGTCGTTTCCTATGCGGTACTATGAGGCCTGTAAGTCATGCAAGGGTTCCTTCTTGGGATTTGGCCGTGGAACTAGAAGGTTTGGCTATGGCACCCTTTGAGCCCATTGAATCAGTCTCAGAAAAGTTCCTGACTCTTAAAACGGCCTTTCTGCTTGCTATTACATCTCTAAAGAGAGTAGGAGATCTTCAGGGTGAGTCGCCCCTTTATGTTTAGAGTTTGCACCGGCATGGTTAAAGCCTTTCTTCACCCCAGACCTGGTTATGTGGACTTGAACTCCACACCAGGTTCTTGAGTGCTGATGTCTTAAGTTTGCGCTTGCCATGATTCTAGGACAGGCACTTGTCAGTTTGACGTAGTGGGTATTAACGTTTCCATAGTGTTGTCATCAGACGCAGGGTAGCGTTCCCTCGAAAGAGAACGTCTCAGTTATGACTGAAACCCTGGTTCCCTGAGAAGGGAACTAGATGCTGCATCACCTTACCATACTTCCTGCATGCTTGTGAGTGACTTACTTCAGTCATTCAGAAGATGGCATTGTTTGGTCCAGGTATTCTTTATTTCTTCCTGGTTATGACGTTATCCCTTACGGGATGGCGTTCAACCAATGAGAGATTACACTTCTTTCATGACAGCTCTCAGAGTGTTTGGCATGGTAATGGATATGACAATGTTGATATGTTTTCTCTTGGCAGAATAGATCTGATGCTGCAGAGCAAGTACGGGACTTGCTACTGCCAATACATGACACATTACTGTGAGCAAGTAAGACTGCTCTACAATGTAGCATACATGAATTACCCGTAGCAGCTCTATACAGGTGGAGCTGGGGAAGGTGGAGGGTTTCTGAAAGCACACTGCACTGATAGCAAACGCGTCAGTATCAAGTATTTAAAGGTTGAGCAGCGAGCTCATTGGCTACTGATACAGCAGGAACCAATCATCTGTGACCTATAGAGAATGATGTGATTACAAGCAGATTGAGTTAAGGACCTATCAGACTGTGCCATCTAGAGTTTCATGACAGAACTTTGTATATGTGCTTCAGAGGCAATCATGCAAAAGAAGTGAACTCAGTGAACCAGGTTTACAGTCATAACCGAGACGAAAGCAATCTGGTTTAATGTGTTTTTGACTACCTCTGGAAGTGGTCGAAAGTGGAAAAGCTTAAGATGCCTTCTTAGTCGATCGGATCACAAGTGGACGATGCTAAATACAGGTGTAAACAGGGTCTAAAACATTTTAATAATACCAGGTGTAAACAGGGCCTAAGACTGATCAAAGACTTTAGATATACAAAGACGGTGTACTCATATTACTATGAATGGGAGAAAGTGCAACGTGCAACATGTTGGAATAGTTCCGTCTTCTCAATAAAAGAGCCAATCGCTAATTGGTAAAGTCATTGCATTACTGCAGAAGCTTCGGTTGATATAGAAACCATCAGTGTCCTGAGACATGCGCTTAGGACTGCACATGCGCATTGATTGGACCAGTCTGAAATGTAAGCTTTTTTAATGCTATTTGAGCAAAAGAATCAACATGTATTGTTGTCAGATTTCATTGGTGATCTCAAACATGAAATTTTATTGTAAGCTTGGTAAACAGCTTTGGAGAAATTGATGTTTCCCCATTCAAAGAGAAAGGAACTGTACTTGCATGACTGAAATACCTGTCTGAGAGGCATTTCATAGATGGCCGCCAAGTGAGATTACTTGCCTTAAAGGGACTTTGGACTGCTTCAAACCAGCATCTCATCTTCTTGAAATATTCATTAAAAAACCAGCTAATAAATGACTCAAGAGGTTTTTTTTTCATTATGAAAATATTCACTAAATATATTTACTTTATTAAAAAGTCAAGTTTTTCCTTATAATTCAAGAATTATCCATGAACATCAGAATAAAATGACTAGCATTAGCTGTGCACTTAAATTATAGAAGAGATGAGAGGTGCTCGCTGCCTATTAACCTCAGTACTTACACCCGTGTGGCTTCCTTCGCCCCGTGGTTACCATCACAGAATACTCAATGGGATAACAGGTACAACGATTTGTAAAACAAGGCAGCTCTTATAAAATAACGTTCTTCAAAATCATGCCCTGAGAACAACAAGACATGCCATGACTTGTACCTTGTACATTTTTTTTTCAGTTGGGAAATGTCCTTGGATTGTTTTATTGAGTTACGTACTGTAGCATGTCATGGCTAAGGACGGGGAGTTCAAGGCAGTCTAGGTTTGCCCTTGTTCAATGTTTTTCTGTTCTGTGCTGCCCAGTCATACTTATTTCTAGGTAAACAATATTTGTTTTGTGCACAATTTTTTATTTATTTGAGTGTTGCTATTTTGTACACTTCTTTAAGGTGGTGCACACGTACGACCTTCATCCTCAAATTACATTTGTCCTTAAGCAGATTGTAACAGACCCTGAACGATTTCGTAGGGGATAAAACTAACTCAAAGAGACGTTCAGCATCTGAATGGCTAAAATTGGTTCTGGTCCCGTTTAGATGTATGCATAGCATCTATCGACCTTAAGCAATATCAAGTTTTCATCCTTGTCAGTATGAGTTCAGTGTGAGAGAATTGTTCTCTCTCTTGATTTAATGGTGCCAGCATGTTGTCAAGAAAGGGTATCAGGATGTCTAGCGAGAAGCAATCTGCAAGATAATTACCCTGGTGGGGAGTCTTACAACACTCAATATGGTAAACTGCCTCCTTCATGTCAGCCAGAATCACATGCACAATGCTAAATCAGTATATTTATTAATGTTTCAAACTAAAAACTATTATCTTTATTAAGCGTTTGTCGTTGTTATAGACCAGACGCATCAGAGAGGACTGTAAATCATAATGAAAAATAAAATAAGGAGGAAGAAGACAATCATGATGAAGTCACACAAACCGAGTCACATGTGAATTATTCCTCAGAATAATTCGAAGTAGAGTTCTTATTAATTAAGATTCAATCTAACCCCAAAAAGACACTTTGAAAAGAAAATATATTGAATATGAAAAAGGGATTTGAATGATATCTTTGGCATGCTGTATGTTCTGACACTCTAAAGTCACACTCTCATGTGTTTTCACTCATCTGCTGATCAAAATAACTGTATATGTTCCATGTCGGAATGTCTGTCTTTGTTTCGATCTGTATTATTCTGCCCACTGCCAATATACCCAATAGTATTTTGCCATTTGGTGAAAAACACTGAGTATTGTAGCCATGGAAGCCAGCAAACAAACTGGGTCACAGATTCTACCCAACTAAAAAGCCTCAGCATCCGTCTAAAAAGCTCTATGACCAGAGGCATATTAAAGAGGACCTATTATGTCCCTTTTCACAAGATGTAATATAAGTCTCTGGTGTCCCCTGAATGTATCTGTGAAGTTTCAGTTCAAAATACCCCACAGATCATTTCACAAGTTCTCCTGCCCATTCAGTCCGAATGGTTAATGGTAAAACAAACTTGGTTTGCTGTCCTCGAAGGAGGCTCAAACCCGAGGCTCCCCTTGAGCTCCGAGTTAAACACCCCCCTATAACAGTACTGCGTAGAGGGAGAATAAGAGAAATAGAGGAGGAGATGGGGAGGAGGAGGGATGCTGGAAGAATTGTCACTTGGATGATGCAGTGACTGCTGCTTATATATGCTCGGAATGATGACTGGCAGGACTGAATGTTTAGGCTCCTCCCGAACCTACGTTTGGAACGACATTTAACTTGTCAAATTTGCCCTTATTTGGGTGTGAGCAAAAACACAGGTTTTGTGTGTGTCCCTTTAAATGCAAATGAGCTGCTGCTCCCGACCCGCTTTCCAAACGAGGATGAAACTTCAACAGCTTGCGCTTCAGTTGCTCAACAACAACAAAACTGGACAATCTCACGCAGCCAAAATGATGATCATCAGTAGCGGTGTTCAGCCTTACATTGTACACTGATGGAGAGACTCAGGAAGAAGTTACAACTTTTAGAATGCAACTGGATGTTTCTGAAAGCTGTGGAGTTGATTCAATTCATCGACTACCATGTGCCATCATGTTAAACTTTTGTGCAAATCCAGCGTTGAACTGACCCTCATTTGTGAAGCAGTCCAGCGTATAATGACAACTTGGCAACAACACTCTATTACAACAACTCTTCCTCTTCTCTAAAGCAGCCCAACATGGCCTAACCCCTGTTGTTGTGTGTTCTCGGGGGCAGGGTTTGTAAATTTTGGTGTTTGTGATGTCAACAACCCAGCAAGAAGCTCATTGTAGTCCCTACCAGCCGTTTGTTGAAGTCCTTAAAAAGCGATTTCTGTAAAAGAAAATATCTCCCTTTGCATTGAACTTTGAGTGTCGTAACTTTGCAGATGTTGTTTGTGCTTAAACAGCAACATTACACAATAACTAAAGTTAAAAAGTGAAATCACAATCAAGGACCCCTTTAAAACAGAAAAATCAACTCATAAACTTACAGTGTAAGGCTCATCACCTTCTATTGTCAGTTGCACGGACCCACTTTATATTAAGTGGCATTAACTACTATGTACTTACATTTGAATTAATCATTTGATACAATGCACTTATTGTGTACATACATGTTTTTACATTGTACTTATATTTTAAAAACACCTGCATGTAATTACATCTGTAATTAATTTCTGTAATTACATTTATAATTACACTGTTGACCCATCCCTTAACCCTTACCCCTACCCTTAAACCTACCCATACCACCAAAGCTTTCCCTAACCTTACCCGTATCCCACCTCAATAGCTGCAAATGTGTTTTGCAATTCAATATGAACCCAATAAGTACATTGTACTTATTTTTTGATGTAAGTACATAGTAGTTAAGGCCACTTAATATAAAGTGGGACCGTTGCACTTGTTCCTGTTGTGTGTCATCAAGCTAACACAATTAACCTTTGACAGCATTAGCCATACTTAAAATCAAACATGAAAAGAATTTAAAGTAGTAATTAATTTAAGTGATGGGTCTTCTGACCAAATGGCAGCCGGTTGTCCCAACGCACAGCAGAGCTTGTCTTACAGAGCCAAACAATAGATGCAGTCCTCTTAAAACCCACACTAAAGAATCCCTTGCGTCAGATACGAACCAGTACGCCATGATAATGAGGAGCATCACCCCATGTCCTCACACATACGACTACTTCAAAGAACTTACATCTGTGCCAGCAGACCATGTTGATTAAGAATGTTAGCCCTCATCCGAAAAAACCCTTAAATCAGCTCTCAAAACGCCAACATGTTATGCTTTTTCCAAGAGAAACTGGTGCTAGCATATGATAGAATCTGTCATGAATCATATGCTGGATTTATATACTGCAAGCAGAGTGCATGTCTGAAGACCTTAAGGCTAATGAGTGAATATATCTGTCCACTGAGACAGACGGCGAGAGACTTACTGGCGAGATATTATCTGGATAATAAGGACATTTGGGCAACTCCTTTTGACAGCAGCGTGATGAACCGCTCAATGTGCTTTTACTCCGGTCTAACACAAACTTGTTATAGTTTTGAGATGAATAAATTAAGTGTAATTTTAAGGTCAGCCATATGTGAAACATCCATTATCACATGTGTAACAAGTTCATTTTTGAAATTCCATTCATCAAAACCTTATGAAATGAGTTAACAATCACCATTTTCTTTTCTTTGTTGACATTTTTGTAGGGGGCAGGAACGGGACACACTGAAGGGCTCCTATTAGTTTGTCACAGCCCATTAAAATTGGACTTGACAGCTTGTTCTGTCTATGAAAGCAATGAAAACACTTTAAGTTAAAATAAATTCCAGCCACTTCCTACGCAACTGATCAATGGGTGGGAAATAAAGTGCAAGTGTTAATGTAACCAATGCCAATTTTTGGTTTTGTTCAGAAATTGTACTGGTCCAGTTCATAGTCAGTTATCTGACCATCATGTTTTACTTGAAATGAGCAAGGAAAAGTAAAGTGTGACTTATCAGTTATAATAAAATTTAAATACAGTTTGAAAGGAATGAGTTACCACCACTATTTCTTATTAATGCCAGTCATGACCAATCACAATGGTATGTGTATGTGTCATGTCAGTGTGTATTTGCAATTAGGAAAGAGATGCCGACTTCCTCCAGACAGGCTGTTCAGTAACAAAATCTCTCGCTGGCATTAAGATGGAGCCTGGGCGTCTTCCTGACGAGCTTGGCATTTATACTTAATTAGGAAAACACTCTGGTCTGCTGAACCTTTAATTACACACCATTCATCCAGCTGCTGGATATGACCCAGACCAACCCTTTCCACACTCATCTGAAATTAGGCTTGTTTGGGGAGTGATACATCACTGCATATCGAACAAAGCGGCGATAACTGGCCGAAAATAAGTGTGTGACTCAGCTTTATCTGCAGTGAAGTTTAGAGTCCAGACATGAGCTCCCAAGCTGCTTCAAATATTGATTAGCACGACCAGCTAATTAAATTACCATTAGTAGGCTACTATTATCAGGATAATATCACTTCTCAAAGGAGCAATTAAATGCTTATACTACTCTTGACATTTCAAATGAATATAAGCTATCATATGACATGATCACATGATTTGTTCTACTTTGTTGTACAAGCAGCCATGGCAAAGCTTAATCCAGTTTAAATCCCACAGATTAAAAACAGCCAGCGTATTATTCATGTACAATTTGGGGCTGGCCCAGCAAAAATGCTCTGATTTCAACAATCTAGCATTACAGATTACATCTAAGAAGCTACATATGAGCTAATTAGACATTGATTTCTCTGTCCTGCACAGGAAATGTGGTGAATACAGACATGACATCAGCGCTTAAATGGATTTTCCCTTGGTCAAATTTGTTTACAATACAGGTGTAGTGAAAATAGCGATACTTTTCCAATGAAAAATAATTGTATTGTTTTAATGTTCGTCTCGTCTTTTTGTAGTAATATACAAAATACTTTTTTGTAGTAATATACAAAATCATTTTAAATAAAATTTTAAATAAAATTAACAAAATAATTATTTTTTAAATATTATTTCTTATTATTATCATCATTTACTATTACTATTAATTAAAAAAAAACTTTTAAAATAGTTTTGCAAAATAATAGAATATTAAATCAAATGTTGCCTGTATAGTTACTGTTTCAGGTAAATTAGTTTTCTGTTTTATTGGTTGTATTTGGTGTAAAACACTTGAGATCCTCATTGTTTTATGCAAGATAAATACAAAGTTCTCTCATGAAACTTTAGATGGTGCAGGCTACACAATGTTGCATACACAGTAGCAGATCTATACAGGTGGAGCTGGGGAAGGTGGAGGGTTACTGAAAGCGCACTGCAACTG
The DNA here is from genome assembly GCF_018812025.1 of Megalobrama amblycephala. NCBI lineage: Eukaryota > Metazoa > Chordata > Actinopteri > Cypriniformes > Xenocyprididae > Megalobrama > Megalobrama amblycephala. The sequence continues at coordinate 5,066,569 of NC_063051.1, forward strand.
CTACAGCAAAGGCTGACCAAGTATATGAAGGTTGAGTAGCAAGCTCATTGGCTACTGATACAGCAGGAACCAATCAGCTGTGCCCTACAGAGAATGCGAGTGCAATCAGTTAAGTATTAATAAGTACAGCTTGAGGCGTGTAGAGATTCATGTCAGAACTTTGTATTAGAAAAATTATATATTAAGGATAGCCAAGTTACCGTTGTGAAAAAGTATAGTAGCTACAGTACTGTACATTACAAGCTGCATAACTAGACTGAAATTAGTACTTTGAAATTACTAGTGGCTTGTAAAGCAACCATCTTCCTACTACAGTATGTAATGTAATTTAGCAGTTTAAAACCCCAAATGAGATATGCAAATGAGCCAGGCTTTTGACATTTTTATTAAGTTTTTAACAGGATTATAAAATTCAACACATATGCACCAAACATTTTTCCACATGCACAGTTTTAGTATACAAGACAAAACGGTTACTTTTCAATATGAAAATGTCATGTTATATGTAAGTCATCTCATAGAGATTATTCACTAATACATCAGTATTAAATTCCCAGGGCCGTGTGCAGTAGAAAACGTCAGTTTATCAATGCTGTCCGACTCTAAAAATATATAGTCACTATTTACATCAGGCCAAGGTCGTCGTTTTTCATTTCAGATTACTTAGAAACATAATTGGATTGTAGCGATAAGATCTGTCATTAACAGCTCAGATTTTCATATCATATCAAAGTTTTGCCAAAGGGAAACCATAATGTGAAGAAATGAAACTCACTGATTATACGGCGTACACAAAATTAGGCAAATTAGACTTCACAATTTTAAGAGTACCAAAGAAATCATTGCTATTAAACAACAATTATTGTTTCAGTGTTTATATGCATCATTACACAGATACTGTAACTGAGGGTTGATGGGGCACATTAGAACATAGTAGGAGAAAAACAGCAAATGGAAAAACTAACATGTTATTTGTGAAGAAGGTGTGATAATTGTTTAATTACTGTAATACGAAATGCTTATATTACATATCAAATATTTCATTTTCCTATGCTGAAAAAAAGAACAATGAATGCTATGTCTGAAATAATAGACAACCGTAATTGAGATAAACCAAAGAGAGAAACTCAACTATAGAACTATAAAGAACACCTGACCATAAAATAAATGTAAAACTGTTCATGATACTGGCTTTAAAATGAAAATTAAAAGTGATTGCAACCCACTTTACTTCTGTAATGTAACAGGTAGAATTGTATGCAATATATCCACTGGGGAAAACTTAGATCAAAAGTGGTTTCATATGAAAGGTGTTGAAGAACAAGAGAACTTGGTGACATCAGTCGAAATGGAAAGTCGTTTGAGGGGTGAAGCCTATTTGAAATAAGTCACAATGAAACCAGGAATGCTTAAATGACTTCAGTGATGCTTAAATGCCATTCAAACTTTTGATTTCATTTGAAAGAAATACTTCTATTCAGCAAGGGATGCATTACATTGATCAAAAGTGACAGCAAAACATTTACAATGTTACAAAAGATCTCTATTTCAAATAAATGCTGTTCTTTTGAACTTTATAATTCATCAAAAAATCTTGACAAAAATGTATCACGCTTTCCACAAAAATATTAAGCAGCACAACTCTTTTCAATATAGATAATATGTGTTATCTTGACCACCAAATCATCATATTAGAATGATTTCTGAAGGATCATGTGACACTGAAGACTGGAGTAATGATGCTGAAAATTCAGCTTTGCCATCACAGGAATATTTTACATTTTAAAATATATTAAAATAATAAACAGTTATTTTAAATTGCAACAAGAGTTCACAATACTACTGTTTTTACTGTATTTTTTGATCAAATAAATGCAGCCTTGGTGATCATACAAGACTTATTTCAAAAACATAAAAAAAAATCTTACCGACCCCAAACTTTTGAACGGTAGTGTATGTCTGCATATCCTGAAATGTAGTTATTTTCTCCCTCCACTGACACAGATGTATCGAATTCTTCTTCAAGGAACTTTTCAGCATTTTCTCTGCATCTTTTTGCTAAAACTTCAGTCTATCTGAGCACTGAATGGGAGAAGAGGGCAAGGACATCTCAGACACTCAAAGCACAAACTCCACTGACATGGAGATGGCTGACAGGAACACCGACATCAGTCAATCAAGAGTCTGCATTGTGACAGAGCAGAAAAATCAATATCCCATTGACTGGGCCACTGCAGCCTAATCAAGGTGCCCAGGCCTTTATGAAAGCTTGAAGGAGAACAGATAGGCTGTCCTGATTTAGACTCTGCAGCCTTTTTTTTTCTTTCTTTTTTTTATCTACCTCGCTAACTTTTTAATGTCTTCATAGGCTGTTCTGCACCTGTTCTGGAGTCTTGAACAGGAAGGCTGTGTCACCTTGGTTCACTAACTTGTGCTTTCTTCTGACTTTGAGAAGAACAAGTGCAAATTATGGACTCTACAGCCTGATACTGCCACGACAGAGCCAGGAACATATTGTCCAGTGAAGGCACTATTCCTTGGCAGCGAACCTCTGTGTTTAAAGGTCACCCCCGAAGTGCCTTGGCTTCTTGTCTCATCGAGGGTACAAACGAGAAATTCGGAATTCAACGTGCATTACATGGGCATAAACATGAGATATGATCTGCATATATTGGTAATGCAATATCATAATGTGACTTTTGAACAATAAGTACAGGATCAGAAAGGAGAACCACCTTGGTAGGGACCTCCGGGGGCTATCAAACATTGTACTTCTTTGCAAGGCTTTCAAAACTTTTTACATCCGCAAGGCCATTAGAGCTATAAAAATTTGATACGAGTCCCACTTCCAGCAGTGTTCCACGTCTTGTCACTTAGTTTTTGACTTGTTTTGCAGTTTATGTGCCATTGCCAGTTTACTAACACGCACAGACAGGTACAGGTAGACGTGTATGAGTGCCTTTCAAAAGCTTGTTTTTCAATATTCAATGTCGAATGTTAGGCTTTTTTGCATTTTGTTACAGTTTATATAAAAGTGCCCCTATTATGCTTTTTCAGAAATTAACTTTCATGTATTGTGTAGCTGTTTGTGAAAGTAAAGTGTCTCCAAAATGTCAAAGTTAGTCACAGCAGTATAAATGGAGTTATTGTCTCCCAAAAGAGACAGCCTGAAGCGAGTCGTCTAAAGGTGTGTCCACGCCATGTTGTAATAACCGTAATTACGAGATTTCAGCTTGTAAAAAGCATTCACGTCCTTGCTGAGCTCATATTTACAGCTTGTAAGATGGGAATTTTCTGAGAGTTCTTACTTGTATCACTTGACCGCTGTACCAGCTGGCTGCTGCAGATTCATTTAGGCGTTGATAGCGTTGCCTTCAAAACAAATAATACTCAGTCTGAGGACGTGAACATCTTCGAATAGAACGTCACGTGTTGCCATCTCGAGACTATGGTAATTACGGCATGCCGTGAATGCAGCAAAACTTCCTGCACAAACCTTTGTAACAAATTTTGTAACATATTTGCATAATCCTAGCCTATGGTCTTTTTGGCTGCCCATGAACAACATCTACTTTGACCTGCCCTCAAACACTGTAGTTGTAGCTAGGGCCTGAGGAAGAGATGGATGCAGTATAGGTCACCCTCTCCATGTAATCTAATGGGACGTGAGACAATCAAGCAAACAATTAAATTACACTTCAAATACATTGTTTTTCAACACTGGTTTCTGCAATTTTAGGTGTTTTTTTATCACGCTGATGTAAGATAAAGTGTTCTTTATTTAAATAAGTTTGGTTTTAGTTAGTTATTTAATGCTATAAAAAATGGGGGTGTGACGTCATGATTGACAACTGAGATGATGGTGAGCGGAGTAGTCACTGAGGCACCAACAGACTTTTTTCAGGATTTTAGGGAGGAGATTTAAACTAATAATGAGTTAATGAGTTATAATGAGTTGTTCTGCAGTAAACGGTACTAACCATTTCTGCGGGAGTATGGACGGGGCCTTGAACACACTACTGCGCATACTCGGATTCCAAGATGTCAGCACCATATTGGGACATTGGAGGCTTCACTTTTCTACAATGGAAGAGGTGCGTCATCCATCTTTTTTTTACAGTCTATGTTTCAGAAACTGTAAGAAAAGAGGTGATGCTGCAATGTATATTGCGAGAAAATGAAAGTCGTTTTTTTTTGTTTGTTTTGTTTTTACCTTGGATGCATGTAAACCTATTTTGGAGACTTCCAAACCAAAATTAGCAACCTTAAAATAGCATAATTGGGGCACTTGAATGAGTTGCAAATAGAATTAGTGGAGGGGTTTAGCTGGATGACGTATACGGAACAAATTCTCACAGGAAAAGTAAGCCTTAATTGTGCAGAGTGTCTAATGCTTAACACATCAATAATTTAACTGTCATGAAGCGTCAAACAAAATGCTAATACCCATCAGAGAGACTGAGAGGGAGCCTTTGGAGTCGATGGCACTGTAATTGGGGCGGGACGGCGTCGCTCATTTCTTAACTAATGGAGGATTCCCATTAGGACAAATCAATGCTCAGCTTTGTTAACCCAGACCCAGAACTTAGTTACCACAAAAGAAGCCACAAACGGCTCCAAAAATCTGCATTATATTAGAGCAACGTCCACCAACACTGATTTCTTAGCCCTTGTCCTCAACTGCAAAACTATTTTCATCTACTTTGGTGTGTACATGAATTTAAGGCATTGATTGTTCTTAAAGATCAGAGGAAAAGATGTCGCACACATTGGCACACTGCATAAAGAAGCGTATTACACAAAAACAAAAGCATTGTGTTTTTTTTTTTTCTTTCTGTTTTTAGAGTGCCAAAGAAACATTATTTGCAAAAAATCATTTTCTTAAACTGTATTTTTGTCTTGTGTTCCAATTATAAAAATATCTAAACACTGAAAACAAAATTATTTTAGTTTAATTTATAAAACAATAAGCATAATATTATAATATTAGTTATTATATTACATAACATAATATAATATATATATATAATATAATATAATATATATATAATATAATAATATAATATAATATAATATATATATAATATAATATAAAACAAGTCTTAATATTTTATGCAGTTTTTTCTCAAGTTAATTTATCTTTTTTAAGGATGTTTAGATATTTTTACAGGGGAAAAAAAATTCCTCATTAAGAAAATGTTTTTTTGCAGTTTGCTCTAGATCATCCCAAAAACCCTAATGACTCTCTTGCAGGGCTCTGCTATGTTTACTAATGATGAATTCCCCAAGATTCCCATGACATTTCAATATCCGGCTCTTGTATACATGTTGCCGATGCTGGGGAATCCCATCAAGCCAGACTGTATGAGCAAAGAGCAGAAAGTATGTTTCTCTTGGTACGGCTGGGTCTGGTGCTCATGGCAGGTGAACATCAGGAGGCACTGAGCGTCGACAGAGCGCAGATTAGGAGCGGAGGGAGAGAAAGTGCGCACAGCCTTCCCGCTCTGGATCCACGTGCACCCATGCCTGTAAGCAAACGCAAACACAGCCATTTAACTTCCCAAAGGAGAGAAAGAGAGCATTGTGGTTTCAATTCTCAGACAGCTCCTTCCTGCATCAAAGAGCAATTGTATATAAGATCAGCTCCACAATCTAAATTACTAGGCAATTTCCAAGAACAAAATATGGTCTGAAAATCTATAATATGTAAAAATCTATATATGTATCTTAATACATTTTTTTTAATAATATATGATAATGGTTGAATTCATTGGTTGAGCTTGTCAAATGAAATGAAACATGATACAGTCAAACCAAAAATTATTCAGATATTTTTGAATATTTTCACTAGTGGGTGCAGGACATTATAGTTCATTTATGTAAGTGAGGATAGCAAAATAAAGTAAACTGTGACATATTATATCCAAAAATTCTTCATACAGTGGACTACCAGTAAAATTAATAAAAAATTTGGAACCAAAAATTATTTAGACACTTTGACATGACCATGTTTTGCTTAAGTGTTATCTGACATAATTAAGATAATACACAGTTTAACTCTGAGATCTTGTCTTATTTTATTACCATTTTTTTAAACTACAGTGAATAAACTATATTAATGAATGAAATGTTCAAGGTGTATACATTTTTGGTTTGACTGTATATCTAACATATCTAATAGTTCTAACCACAACAATAAAAAAAAAAAAAAAAAAAAAAAAAAAAGATTTGTGCCTCTAATGTTCATCACACCAATTCATGTTCATGAGGTATTGAGGAAAGAATCCTGTGATGAGAACGCTCGGGTTGAATCTGAAAGCAGATCTCTATAAGAAGGGGGAGGGAAGTAGAGCACGTTTTGATTGCCGCCCATTTGAGGGAATGAAGGAATTGGGGGTGATTCTCACTCATTTATATGCCGCTCGGGCTCCGCAGTGACAGAGATAGATAGCGGAGGAGTGTGTATTTCTTGAAAGGTCGGATTCTATGACACACTGAAAGACTGAAGCGAACAGAGCTAAATATTTAGGCATCCAAACTGACTGAATCCCCATTAAGAGCTTATCAATGCCAGTGGAAGACGAAATAAAAGACAGCATCAGGAAATGAGAGACTTACTGAGTTGGTGAATGTGGATAGGCTCGCTTCCTTCCCCCAAGCCCCCTTCACTGAGGGTCTTGATTTGAATGACGTAGTTGTCATTTGGATTGAGGGTCAACTCCACCGAGGTTTTGTTGGTGATGACGGAGTACATGTCGTTATTCCGGTGTCTTCTGTACAGCACCTGCGGATGATGGCACCCCAATCAATCAAAGTTTCATTCAGAATAATTAAAACTAGGGCTGTTAAAGGTGCCCTAGAATTAAAAATTGAATTTACCTTGGCATAGTTAAATAACAAGATTTCAGTACATGGAAAAGACATACAGTGAGTCTCAAACTCCATTGTTTCCTCCTTCTTATATAAATCTCATTTGTTTAAAAGACCTCCGAAGAACAGGCGAATCTCAACATAACACTGACTGTTACGTAACAGTCGAGCTCATTAATATGTATGCCCCCAATATTTGCATATGCCAGCTCATGTTCAAGGCATTACACAAGGGCAGCCAGTATTAACGTCTGGATCTGTGCACAGCTGAATCATCAGACTAGGTAAGCAAGCAAGAACAACAGCGAAAAATGGCAGATGGAGCAATAATAACTGACATGATCCATGATAACATGATATTTTTAGTGATATTTGTAAACTGTCTTTCTAAATGTTTCGTTAGCATGTTGCTAATGTACTGTTAAATGTGGTTAAAGTTACCATCGTTTCTTACTGTATTCACGGAGACAAGAGCCGTCATTATTTTCATTATTAAACACTTGCAGTCTGTATAATTCATAAACACAACTTCATTCTTTATAAATCTCTCCAACAGTGTAGCATTACCCGTTAGCCATGGAGCATAGCCTCGAACTCATTCAGAATCAAATGTAAACATCCAAATAAATACAATACTCACATAATCCGATGTATGCATGCAGCATGCATGACAAACACTTTGTAAAGATCCATTTTGAGGGTTATATTAGCTGTGTGAACTTTGTTTATGCAATGATAGAGTCGAGAGCTCGGGAGGAGGCGGAGAGCACGAGCAATTAAAGGGGCCGCAGCCTGAATCGGCGCATTTCTAATTATGCCCCAAAATAGGCAGTTAAAAAAATTAATAAAAAAAAATCTATGGGGTATTTTGAGCTGAAACTTCACAGACATATTCAGGGGACACCTTAGACTTATATTACATCTTGTAAAAAAATGTTCAATGGCACCTTTAATCATTTTATAAAAATAAAATTAATTACATTAAAAGTCCATCAATTACATATATTGCAATTAGTCACATAAAGTCACACACAGCTCCAAAATTGTAGCATTACCATACATACCGGACTCGTTAAAGTGCTTTTTTTTTTTTTTTTTTTTTAAATCTTTTTATTAATTACACTGAATGAATGCATCAAAATTGACAGCTCTAATAAAATCTGAAGCAGATTTTTTTTTTTATTATCTGGATAAAATAGTGCTTTCCCATGCAAAAGTCATAGCCACGAAGCTAGAATACTATGGGTGCTAGGTGGTGTCCTGAATAGTTGCCAGGGTATTCTGGTCCCTAAAAATGGCTCACGTTCCTCCTTCAATACAAGCCTATTTTATCACTGACACAAGTCAGATCACTTTGAAAAATAACAACATATCTCTTTTTAAAAAGTTGCATGATTTGAGGCATCATTCGTGTCTGTAGCAGTCTAAGTATAAGCAATAGCAGTGATGTTTGCCTCAGCAAGAAGCACTAATGATGTGAGAGCGACATATGTATACAACCATGAAAGGAGTTAAACATAGGTGATGCCCTGTTATTCTAGATAATGTTTACTGATGCTAATGGCTAGTGCTTTTCCCCTGAGCTTCATGACTGTTCTCCCTTGTGGGGAAATTAGCACTGTGAGAGCTGTTAATTGCATGCATGTGTAATTAAGAGAGAGGTGGAACGAGACATGAAACAGCATATGCTGTGCCCTTATCTATAAAAACACACAAATTAATGTTTTTTGGGCATATAACTGCCATATCTTTGTAGCTAAATTACTGCACCCGACAACCCTTATTATGTATATCAATACTATCAGATGCAAATATGCACTGCAGTCCTTGTCGTCATTGTTTGGCTCACAATGTACCAATGGAGATGCCTGCATGCTAAATGGAAAACAATGAATTACCTCCAGTAAAACTCTCATAAAATATCCTAATGCATTTTTCCTGGTGAAAGTAGATAATGTCACTCACTATGTATCCAGTGACCTCAGATTCAGTTTCGAGAGCGATGACGGGATCCCACTGAAGCACAAGCTGAGAGCCAATGAGATTCCACTCTACATTCTGAGGGGGCTGTCCAGGTGCTGAGGTGTGCATGTGTGTGAAAGATATGGACAGAAGTAGAAAGAAAAGTTTAACAATGTGCAATCAATTGTGTTATTGCATTCAGTAACATAAAAATGTTTGACAATTTAGCATTGCTAAATTAAAACCGTTTCTTTCATAGACAGACTTGGAAACTGTGATTCATACCAATTAGAATTGATTTTGGTTTTAAGCCTCTACAGTTTGATATTGTCTGAGCTATATCTCAGACGGTATCAAACTATAGAGGCTTAAAACCAAAATCTTTTCTTTTTCTATTTCATGTTTTTTATTATTGTCTACTACTGGTTTGAATTTAGATTCCAATTTTTGTGAGAGATGTTCAGCCCTTTGGGTCAATTTCTGCTGCTTTTAAATGATTTATAAATAAACATAACTTGACTTCATTTGACTACTACAAAAATAGATGGTTGAAAACTCCTTCAGTTGGGAAAAACACCTTCAAGTCATGTCACAGCAGTTTCTGTGAAAGGTTTTATCAACAACACAAAAGAAATTTATAAGCAATGTCTAGACTTAGTGATCTGTCCAAGAGTTATACGTTCTGAAAATTTTACAGGCATAACTCACAACACAATTCTGCTAGTTTATCTACTACTTGGTGCCTCAGGCAAAAATGTCTTTGACAACTTTGAAAGATTTGATGATCCTTAAAAAACCCCTCTGGTGAATGTTTAAGGAGTTTATTCCTGCAGAAGAGTAAAGAAATAAAAAGGTAATTGTGAGAAGTGTAAAAAAAAAGGGGACCTACTATGCCCGTTTTCAAAGTCTAGAATTTGTTTTTGGGGTCTACTAGAATAGGTTTTCAAGCTTATTTTTCACATATTTTACATTGCTGTAGCACCTCTCTTACCAGTCTGCCAGTAACACTCTATTTAGTTCCAGTCTCTATGAAGCCCCTCCTTCTAAAAAAGTGCAATGTGCTCTGATTGGTTGACTAGACCAGTGTGCTGTGAGCGTGTTTCGGAAATGTCATGCCCTTACCATATGCCTTTGTCAGGAATTATTTAAATGAGGAACATTAAGATGTATATGTTTCTGAAAGAAAACTCAAGACTACAATTGAGGCATTTCAAGGAGTTCAGAAAGAATAGGGTTTTTTGCACTGAATAGTTTTAGGAACTCAGTTATAGGAACTACCCACTAGGATAGTTCCCTGGAAACTAATTTCTCCCCCGGGCCATGTTCCTGGTCGCATTCCCACCGGGAATAGGAACTCTGAAGCGGCCGACAGCAGCATCTTTAAGCGCAGCATTTACAAACGCTAAAAAATGGTGAATGGAGGATGCCGTGATCGTAGCTGGGTTTCGTGATAACGGAGATGGAATGTAAATGCATAATTTACAAGACTGAAAGAGCAAAAAGTGGGGCTAAGAGACAAAACATCCTATGACAGTTATCAATATTGCATATCATTGAGGCGGAGAAAAGAACACAATCCTGCAGACAGCAGGTAAATGCCGTTATCATTATTTTCCATGTTCGTGAAGTAAATATGTTTACACTGCCTTTTAAAAATGCCAGGTGCCAGTGTTTGACATACGTTTGACCAATCAATGCACACTTATTTCACTGATAGTTCCTGTAGTGTTGATTTAGACCCTACTCTAGCTAGGAGCTAATTTAGTTCCCCCAAAAGGAGTTCCTAGAACTAAAATCGTTCCTTGTTCCTGCGGTGCAAACATGCCAAAATCCAGGTGTGGAGACCAGGGTGGGCGAGAGCCGTGAGGAAACGGCGCGAGGCCGGTGGCGCGAGTGTTAATGAGCTTTACCTGGGAGGCGCACCGGCCTTGAGTCTCTCACGGAGGAGCTCCGGGAGCATAAAAGGAGGAGCGACGACAGTGAAGGCTGAGAGAGGACAAGGCCTGGATATTATTTTATGTTTTATTATGTTTGTGTGGCCGGCAGACATCCGCGAGGGCTCTCCGACAGCATGTCCCTCCTTCCTCCCGGGTTTCGGCACCAATGTAACACAGTTCGTAAATATGGGAAGAAGGAGGTGGGAACCGGCGAACATTCAACAAAACTTTAATTCAAAATAAACAAAGAACAAAACGAAAGTAATGCTGGCAGACCCTCGCAGACGTCTACCGACCACACAAACATAATAAAACATAAAATAATATCCAGGCCTGGTCCTCTCTCAGCCTTCACTGTCGTCGCTCCTCCTTTTATGCTCCCGGAGCTCCTCCGTGAGAGACTCAAGGCCGGTGCGCCTCCCAGGTGAAGCTCATTAACACTCGCGCCACCGGCCTCGCGCCGTTCCCTCACGGCTCTCGCCTGCCCTGGTCGTCACACCGGGTAATTCAGCCAATAGTTCTAGGAACTATGAGGTTCCCCCGGTGCGAAAGCCCCTAATAACTCTTTGGAGTGGACTCTGTAACTTTGCAGACCTTTTTCATGCTCAAATAGCAACATTACACACTAAAGAAATTTTAAAATGTAAATAAGCATAATAGGACCCCTTTTAAAAAAGAAATACATTCACAACTGTGAGATATAAAGTCAGAGTTTATTATTTTTATTCTGACATTGAAATGGGCTTCCACTGAACCTCCAACAGTGAATATTTTACTAACGTATTGTGGATGAGTATATTACATCTTCCAATTAAAAACACATACATTGAATAAATGTCTAAAAAATGTTTGAGATGGACAGAGTACTCACGTGGTTTTTTGGTGGTAACATTGACAGGTACAGACTGGGGGCCGGTTCCTGCAGTATTGAAGGCACACACCGCTAGGTAATACGGAGTGTTCCCCTGTAGGCCGCTGACATTCACTGCTGTGTAGTTTCCAGTGATCCGCACTTTACCCACTGTATCCGGCTTGGTGTCATCTTCCCAATATACCACCTGTTCGCCAGGACACACAACAAGGGCATTTTATATATCCTTGACTATGATTTTACATGTAAATAACTCTATGCCAATACAATTGCTCACTCTTGCAACCCACTGTGACCCTAAACATGAGGATTTTTCACAAAGTGCTACTACGCAAATAAGAGTTTTTGGCATGCTCATTTAACTCAAACGACTGCTAACTCATAAATTCAAATATGTTAATTGGGTAAATATCAGGAAAATATACAAAGTAAATGCCAAGATTTTTTTAATCAGCTGCCAAAGAAGGTGAGACATGATATGCACAAACTTCATTACAGTCACTACACTCGGCATGGGATTTCGAATGAGTCTTTGAACATGACATGCTTTCGCGAGATTTCACGATATTTGATTTCATTTTTACCATTTACTTCATTCATTTGTGTCTTTTCTGCAGCTTGTAAGCTTGAGAACATATCTCTGGCTGTCTGAAATATGATATTTTTGTACAATTGTATGGAGATTCTCTTGAGGATATGAAATTTCAATTAACTTTTAGCCGTGTGCTAGGTGAAAAACAATTAGATAGCGGAAATTGAAATAATCAATTATTAACCTTGAGTCATATGTTATATCAATATTGAGGCATTAAGTATTTGATTAGATAATAATGAGATTCACCTAAGGGATGAATATTTCTAAATGATTTCTTTTCTTTTTGCACTCTGAAAGTGTATTTGCAGGATGTTACACATACAGCGTGGGTTGTGCGTCATTCAGACTTAAATTGAGAATTCAGTTATTCATTCCAATCCAGTTCCTAAATTTGAACTGAGGCAGCAAACATGTTGCAGAATTTAAATTCAAAATTGAATGCAAGGAAGTATAACTAAACAAATTCAATGAAAGTCATTTAACTGTATTTTTCTAACTGACAGACAGACAGACATTTGAATGTATAGACATTTTTGTTTACACTACTGTTCAAAAGTTGGAAAGATTTTTAAATATTTTTGAAAGATTCTCAAATTTATGTGATTAAAAATACAGTAAAAAGTAATATTGTGAAATACTATTACAATTTAAAATAACTTTTCTTTTTAAAAATATTTTAAAATGTAATGTATTCCATGATGGAGCTGAATTTTCAGCATCATTACTCCAGGCTTCAGTGTCACATGATCCTTCAGAAATCATTCTGATATGATGATATGATGCTCAAGAAATATTTCTTATTATTATCAGTGTTGAAAACAGTTGTGCTACTTAATATTTTTTTCAGGATTCTTTAATGAAAACAAAGTTTAAAAGAACAGCATTTTAAATATAAATTGTTTTGTAACAAAGTAAAAGTCACTTTTCACTTTTGATCAATTCAATGCATCCTTGCTTAAAAATAATGAATTTCTTTCAAATAAAACTGACACTAAACTTTTGAACTGTGAAGTATATAGGTCATTGACTAATAAAGCTTCGAAAAAAGACGTTAAAAAAAATCTTTTAAAAACTGATAGAATGCATATTTGAGTCATGAACAATGTGTTTAAACGAATTTTGTTAACATTTCAAAATGTTTATATTCATTTTTTGACTTTTTATGTCAGGCGGTACAACCAAATAGTTGTATGTATATACTGTAGTTGTACCACCTGACATGGAAAGTGACTAATATGTATTATTAAATGTACTAAAAATGAATTCAAACTAAACAGTTTTTTTTTTTTTTAGAATAAAGTGATATATGTCATGAATTTATCAAATTAATTTAAAAGGAAATAATGTACAAAATATATGCATGTCATGTCATTGACCCATATATTTTCTCATATGCATTACCTGTGTTGAATTAAATCAAAGTAAATTCCTATTTCTGTAATTCCAAATGCAATTCCAGTTCAGCTTCCTGTGGGTGTGACTCAAATGAATGAAGTCATGAACTGAAAAGTAGCATTAAGTTAAAAAAAAAATAAAAAATAGATGCATTTGCATTAGTGGTCTCAGACTTTTGGAGCTCACTGTTTGGTTTTGTGCAAGAGGAAATGCAGTGATGGTTTAAACAGGAATTTTCCATTTCAAATACTGCAGGTGCTTCAAAGAACTGTGAGCACATATAAATGGTATATACGGCATACAGCGCAGTTCCTTGATCCATGCTGCTTTGATTCGGTCTTTCAGTCCTCGCTAACCAAAGACGAGACAAAAATAAAACCTAAAAAGTTTTCTTTTTTCCCCCTCATCTAGAATCCAGTGACATGATAGTTCTATTCTTTCCAGACAATATGGCAGCTACCATGGCAACGTGGCGGTTTTGTGCCTCAGGGCAGGGGTGACAGAGATGGAGAGAGTGGCTTGTGAGAAAGCGAGACTCTCTTTGCATTCTTGAAAGGCCAGTGGAGAGCTTTCATCCAGCTTCTGAGAGACGCAGACATTTAACAAAGCAGCGGCGCTGTCTAAACACTGGCATTCTCGATGTTTGAGGTGGCATGGGAGAGGTGAGAAGCACTTTTAATAATTGCTTGAGATCCGGATTGCATTATTAAAGGAGAAACATGACATTCAAGGTAGCGAACGGCAAGACAACGTAAATCAAACCTCATATCCGAGAACTCTTTCAGGGGTGGACGGAATCGGCTCCCAGGTAACTTCGATGTCGGCCGCCGACAGACTTTTTGCTGACACTCTCTCTGGCGCTACGCTCGGCACTGCGAAGGAACAGAAAAATGTTGAGGCTCTAATTCAAAAAGCTTTACACGGCCAACGAGGTAAAATTGGATTAAGTCAGAGAATGAAGCCCTGGTCTCACCTGAGAGGGGCCCTACTTCATTTTAATGGGAACTGTGACTGACAGAGAAGGAGACAATCTGCTGGGAAAATTCAATTAACACACTAGCACATGAATAGGCCTGTAAGTGTCTAGCAGGATTTGTTGTAACCTATAGCAGCAATAACTAATATAAGGTTGTCATTCGCAGCTTGAACGAGGGAGGAGGGGCGAAAGCTGTCTCAATCAACTTATTCCATCATTCTCATTCAAGGTCACACCTGTATGCGCGAAGGGAGGGAACCGAGAGTGTTCGAGAACGTGAAGGGACTACTGCTGAGTCGGAATGTGTTCCTAATATTTTAGCTCCACAGGCCCACACAATGTATCGCTGACTGGCCTATGTTACCATTTCTGGGTGATTAGGCCAGTATTGAAAACAGATAACATCAGCGCATATGCTATGAGGCTGATACGTAGGATTGGTAATTTGGGCTAATTGTACTATTTTGCTATTATTTTCTATAATAAATATTACTATTTTCAATTTTAATAATGGTAAAATGAAAGTAGCACACTTCCTCTCTTAAAGGTAGGGTAGGCAATTTTTTCATAAATACTTTTTTGTTATTCTTTTAACACAGCGTGTATAAACAACCAGCCTATAATGATAAAAATCCACCCACTTCTTTTTTTATAATCCCCATAAATCATAAACAGTCTCTTCAAATGAGCCGTTCCAGATTTCCCCCTACTCTTACATAACAGTAGGAGGAAGCCCCGCCCATGACTGGTGACGATCTGAGCTAAGTGATTTTCTGTTCCTTTTGTTGTTTGGTTCATATTAACAGCCAATCGAGCAGTAGATAGCCTAATATATATTATGCTGCTGCATGTTGTCACTTTAATACACAGATCTACTGTAATATCAAATGCAATTTCTTTCCCTGCTGTTCACAGACATAACCAACAGTGTTTGTGAACTTTGTGTGTTTTTGACATAACCTTGTGAGCATTTGACAGTTTAAGTGCAATAAAACGTGTAAGAGAAATCAGTCAGCGCCATCTGACAGCTTTCGGATGTGTATGCTCAGAAAACCATATATCAGAAGTTTAAACTGTTTAAGTGCATGCAGATAATTAACTTTCATGATGACAAAGAATTTCACGTAAGCGTGGCTGTAATAAAGATGATAATCAAAACCAAACAGCAGAGTATCTGAGGCACGAGTTGTACAGGCTCCGCCCTTTTCTGGAAAGCGGGATGGGGAGCAGCAGCTCATTTGCATTTACATGCATGAAAACAGCTTGTTTTTCCTTCCACTCAAAAATGGGCATTTACATCATGGTATAATAAATGATCTGTGCTGAAACTTCACAGACACGTTCTGGGGACACTTGAGACTAATATTAAATCTTGTAAAAAGGAGTATAATAGCTCCCCTTTAATTACATTCTATGTAATGAGAACACTATTGTCTGTAAAAGAGGTTGGAAAAATAATAATTTTAATATTTTTTAATTATTTTATATGTTAAAATAATTATAATATTGGCCATCACATACCAGTAAATACAAGTAAATACCAGTTGTTTTTATTACTTCAAATCTGTAAAAATATGGTTAAAAATGAAGTTATTCTATGCACATGTGTTTGTGACTGTGAGTGTTAATGTACACAAATACAGCTTTACCTTCCTCGGCAGAGAACACTGTTGCAATAGTGCTGAAAGGTCCTTCTCCGCGGTTGTTGAACGCTCCCACTTTGACATTGAATGGCGAGAATGGTGGAATGGTGTCATTGCGGAAAACGTAGCGGGTGACGCTGGGTGCCGAGATCACGGCGCGGGTCCAAGTGACCATGCCCACTGGCCGGAAAGCAATGATATAACCGAAACCTTCTCCGTTCTGCAACTCCTCTGGAACAGGCTTAGAGTGGAACACAAAACTATAGTGATATTAAAACAAATTGAGGTCAACACACCAACTGACCCACATGACAACAGGGCTTTATTAGCACTTAGTTTAAAGAGCACTTTCTTTCTCAAGTCTTTTTTAATTATTGTGCATGCAAGTTTCATGACCTCATATTAGCAGAAAGACTTCATGGAACATTTAAAGGACTTAACGAAATGGTAATAAATATAGTTAAAAAAAATCAATATTTTCCTATTCTACATACACTACCATTCAAAAGTTTGGGGTTGAGATTTTTAATGCTTTGAAAGTCTTTTATGTCCACCAAAACTAAATATTGTTGATTAAAAATATCTGTTTCTAGTTCAATATACTTAAAATGAAATTTATTCTGTGATGACAAAGCTGAATTTTCAGAATCATTAAACCAGTCTTCAGTGTCACATGATCCTTTGGAAATCATTCTAATATGCTGATTTGCTGATCAAGAAACATTTCTTATTATAAACAATGTTGAAAACAGTTGTGCTGCTTAACATTTTGTGGAAACTGATAAATTATTTATTTTTACTTGAATGGAAATCTTTTTTTTAATATTATGAATTTATTACTGTCACTTTTAATCAATTTAATGCATATGCAATAAAAATATTAATTTCTTTCTTTCTTAAAAAAAAAAAAAATCTTACTGACCCCAGATTTTTGAAAGGTAATGTACTTATTTAACAACATATCTAACTTGATTGATTAAGCAGCAATCCAAATGTTTTTTACTGTTTATATCACTCCACTTTTGCAGAAATTGCTATCACGTTACTCCACTCACTACTGTACCAGGATAGTTACAGAATAGTATGCAAAAATGGCCCTCCGTCATGTGTTAGTTAGTATTTAGGTTGGCTTAAATGCACTAAATCACTGTGCCAGTTCACAAAAGGATTTGAAAGTCAAATAGAGCAGCACATTTCTTCAGCATTTCTTATGCCCAACAGCAAAATAATGCCAGACTTTTCCCCTTCTGAACCCTTACTTCCTCCATGATGTAACTAAACTGAATGAAGCCTATTTGCAGGTGAAATAAACTTCAAAGAAACTCTCTGGCCCTGAGTTTACTTCCATTTGGAGGAGAAGTAGTAAAGTCTGGAGTCCAGAGGCCAGGAGGGAGGGGTCTTGGTGCAGGCAACCATCATAAAATGGCTACATTTCATTCTACACAATTAAGTACCGGCATTTAGCCCAGGCTGGCCGAGGTAGCAGTAAAATCTGACAAATGACTTACCTCCCATGTTATCACTAATTCCGATTTGGTACCTCCTCCGCCTCCGACATCAGTGGGAGCTGTGTCAGGCACTGCAGACAAAAACACAAAGAAGAGATTAAAACGCTGCCGGAAGAGCTGTGATTGGGATTTTTCATTGCAAGTGTGAGCATTAAAAGTGTATTTATATTTTCATCACATAAATACTCTAAACTATCACTCTCACAGAGGTTCTACCTTCTTTAAACCATGCCTCAGAAATTTATGAATAAAAGAATGCATAGGTTTGAGTGTTGCATGTGGAATAAAAGTGATGGATGTGACAGATGACGGGAGAATTGAGGATGTATGGTTTGCTCCAGTGCTTTCAATTTCAGTGCCTGTCTGAAATAAGGCGAAGAGATCCAGGGGAATCTCACACTAGCATACTTACTTGCATCTTCAGTTCTGATCTTGGTGGATGGGGGACTGGGCTCTCCCATCCCGACACTGTTACTGGCCAGCACTCTGAACTCATATTCCACCCAGGCGTTCAAACCCACAACGGTTGCAGTCAAAGTGTTCCCATTGATCACCTCAGGAACTGAGGATAAGAAGAACAGTAAAATACAATAGCAACAAACTGAAACAAAATATGTTTAAGTTAAAGCACTAAAATGACTAACATTAAAACTGAAATAAATATAATTAAAAAAAAACAAAAAAAAAAAAAACCAACAACTAAAAACTAATATTATATATTCTAATTATATAAAAAATTAAAACCTAAAAATAATCTAAAAATATAATTATAAATTAAATTAAAATTAATTTAATTTTATATAATTACAATTAAACTAATAAAACAAAATACATATAATATATGTAAAAAGTAACAAATTACAAAAGCACAACAAAATTTCAAAAACTAAATATATATATATTTAGTATTTATAAAACTTCAAATAAATAATTTAAATAATTTAAAAAATAAATATATATAATTTTAAAAAAGTTTTAAGTTTATTATTTACATGTGCTGATCACTGAATCAAAATCAGTTCACACACATAAACACAATGGCATGTGCCTGAGATGGGTAATGTACCTGTGTCGACAGCTTGCCAGCCGACAGTAAAGGGAGTCCTGCCCTGGATGACATATCCTGTAATGGGACTTCCGTTGTCCTGGCCTGGGCTCCAGGACAGCTGGGCCGTGCTGTCTGTGACCTCCTCCACCACAACCAAGTCTGGGGGGCTGGGGGGACCTGATCACATAGCCCATAAGGAATTGAATTAATTAAGAACATTTGATTATATTCCACACCTGCTCAAATGTTACATTCGGCCCATGCATTGTGCATATTGATGACTTGAAACTGCCTCACTCTGATAAGAGCGTGTGTTCTAAGGTGTTAGACATGGCAAGCGGTTTGTGCTTGTGCATGCTTGCATCAGTTCTAGCAATGGCAACAAGTCGTGTGTATGTGTGTATGCTTGTATATGCGCAACTAAATGATTCACATTTCTGCTCTAAATAACTCTCTGCCATTTAAATGTTTTCTCTTCATTTGCACTGCATTCTGGGGCCCGTCGTGCTGCTTAGCCGATGTGTAAATGAGCCAATTAAAGACATCCTCTATGATAAACAGCTCCTCTCCAAACACCTGGGACAGAACCGTGATGTGTAATGACCATGAATACCAATGTGACTCGCAAAAACACAGCAGCGAAGACGAGGCCCCATAAAACATCCCAAGTGACACATTTAGCACTCTGTGAACTCTTGCTACATTAGCAGTGCCCTTTCATTGAAATACACACCTCGCAGGAAACTCTTCACTGTGGAAGACGGTGGTAAATATACTGTATATAACAATGGACGCAGAATGAATGTGGACATGTAAACCGAAGACAAATTTTTCCTACCTTTAACGACTAATATTGCATCAGCAGACAAGCTCTCGACGTCTGTGTCAACAAGGCAAACGTATTTCCCACCGTGATTAAGCTGGATGTTTCTAATCATGAGATCACCAGAAAAGCTCTGTTGAAAAAGTGGAAACACGATATAAAGATTAGTGCTTTAATAATTAATCATGTTGTTACAGCACAAGACACCAAATCCACTCTCTACTGATAAACAAGTTTCTTAAAGTGTGATGCCTTATCATTCAGAACATATTTCATGAATCAAAACATAACCTCATGCACTGTATTTTTTGGCTCGTGCCATTAAATTCTGGCACTATTTCCAAAAATGAGAGAAAGGGAGTTGCAAACAGGTAGTACAAATCAAACAGGTTTGATTCAACATAAATTATTTTATGATTCACACCAAAAGTAAATCAAGCATAAAATAAAATTGAACTTTACGGAAGCTTGTTTCCGCCACTAAATAAAGAAATAAAAAGGTAAAAAGGCTTTTTATCTCAATTCTGACTTTTTCTCGCAATTGCGAGTTTGCATCTCACAATTCTGACTTTTTTTCTCAGATTTGCGAGATCATGAGATTTAAACATTTTCGCAACTCCGAGTTATAAAGTCAGAATTGCGTATTATAAAGCCAGAATTGCGAGATATAAATTTTCTTACTTTATAACTCGCAATTCTGGCTTTATCCAGAATCTATTTTCTCATATTTGCGAGATTGTCAGAATTGTGAAATTTAAACACAATTGTGAGTTATAGTCAGAATTGCATCTTATGAAGTAAGAATTGCATGATATAAACTCGCAATTGCATCTTATAAAGTCAGGATTACGAGACAAAGTTTATATCGTGCAATTCTGACTTCATAACTCGCAATTGTGAGTTTATATCATGCAATTCTGAGAAAAAAAGTCAGAATTGTGAGATATAAACTCGCAATTGCAAGAAAAATGTCAGAATTGTGAGATTAAATGTCGCAATTACTTTTTTTATTTTTTATTTCATGGCGGAAACAAGCTTCCATAGAAATTGCCATTAGATTGATGTAATAAATAAATAAATAAATGCATGAGCCAAGTGTTCACACTAAAGTCAAACTGCAAAAAAATCGTATTTATTCCCACATATGAAAGTGGCCCAGATCAAAATTGTAAATGTCATATTCAGTGACTTTTACTGTTTACACGGTCATCCAAAAAAAAAAAAAAAAAAAAAAAAAAACAGATCTGTGTGTCACACATATACAGTATTTGGGACACTTGCAACTGCAGTGTTATCATAGCTTGAGTAACACAGAGCCTGTTTTTAACAGCAATATGTGCTAGTATACCATTTTATTATGTAATTATCACCAAAATAGAACTGAGGCAGGTGTACTGATCTTCCCTGTCATGCTATCTGCAGATTTCTGCATACTCAAACACTCATCCATCCCTTTAAAATGTCTGCTGTGCTCTTGAGATACGTGTGGACCTAAATAAACAGTCTCGGTGACTAGCCTCCGGGATTCACTCAGATCCAGCTCTCTCAGCCACACAGGAGCTCAGTAAAACACACAGACTGTGGCTAATTGGCAAGACGATACTAATTATTCCACAATTACATAAGCCAGGACCAGGTAAATGAACAAAGCACATGCAAAGTGAGAGTGAATATTGTTCCAGATAAGCATACGGCACATTAAAGTCACAAAGACTTAGGCATTTCTGGTACAGACTTCATTTTAAATGAAGATGCAGCTAAGAATAAGACAGCACAGTGTGGGAAAAGAAGCATATTAAATTAAGACTTAAAGTCTTTATTTGAAAGGGTTTTATGATTGAACGCTGTGGTTTTAATGAATTAACATAGACTTTCTAAAAATAAATAACTCCAAGATTGCAGACACAATTTATCTCCGTGTTTCTCCCTGGCTTTTAAATAACGTATGCCCAGAAGTTTATAGAAGCTAAACCCTGCGTATCACATTGATGTCTCTAGTGGTCTACCAGCCCCAAACCACAGACCACCACTCTACTGTAATAGTACATGAAAGTGTCTGATGCACTCAAAACAGGACCAGCACTTATGTTTGACTGTGGTTTCCTCTCATTCAAGTTCAGTTCCTATGAAACAATGCCTTAAACTCAATCAATATAAATAAGAGAGCCCATTCAATTGTTAGACTCCAAAATTTCAGGATTGGATGGGAAGACTGCAGAGCGGGTGATGTTTAATTATGGTAATGTACTCATCAGAGGCTGCTGAGACGGAAGGCGTAATCTTTGGGAGCAGAGAAAGTGTGAATCCGTGAAAGCCATATCTCATTATAACCCACATCTGCATATGTCAATGTCATTTGTAATTGCCCTTGAGAGAAACCCATGTATGAACTTTATGCAGCCACTATCACATGTCATGACAATGAAAGGCAGGGACTGGCTGTGGGTGTGAATGGCCTGAATCAAGGGGTGTGGGTGGGGGAATAAAGAAAAACATTAAAACTTAATATTTTATTGGCATTTATTTTATAATAAATAATTTGAATATTTAATCATTTATTTGTATAATATTTTTAAAGAAATAATAATATAATATAATATAATATAATATAATATAATATAATATAATATAAACTCTTTCAGCTCAATTAAATTCAGGAGGTTATAATTTGCCTATAAAACGGACCATCTAAGGACCTCCTCAGACAGGCAGGAAGGTGCTAAGGTTCTGTTCTTTTCAAGAACCTTAGTCTGCACTCAGGTTTCAAACCTTAGAGTGATCCTTAAATGAAAATTATCCAGAGCTGTTTATTATTTTGTTCAAACCTCTAGCCAACCAAGGAAAAATCTAAACTAAAACAGCAAAATGGAATGTGACACAGCACAAAGCATTTCTTATAAGGCAGGATTTCAATTCATTGGAGTTCTGCTGCAATAAGGAATTGTCTCCCCTGAGATGTAAAATATCCTGTGAAACTGAAAGGGTAAAATGGGAACAAGACTCTTAATTGATCTGGCCTCTTTCCCTGGTTCAGTTTGTAAAGACCAGCTGTTTGGTATACATGTTGAATCATTCACATTCAATGTAGGTCAACAACGGAATGACCCAGAACAAGAAGGCAAAATTCATCCCAAGAATCCAATTTCAAACTACAGACATAACGGCTGGCAAATCTCTTTGAGAGAGAGCATTCAATGTCCCAATAGCTTGTTCCTGTTCAGCACAATGATTAGATTAAAACCCAGTTAAAATACTTCAGGTTCTTGTGTCTGAGATATATTCAATATAATGGACTGTATGCCGGGTTCTTTGGTTTGATTCGACTGATGAGCACAAAACAAACAAACAAAACTATTTTTCATACAAATTAATTTTTTCCATCTCCTCCTAATGCTCAAACTCATCTTACTTTGAATTTAAGAAATTACAACATGCAGTTTATTGTACAGATTTCTCATGCCAAATATCTTGTGTGTTATTAAAAGGATTAATATTCCGCACATTTAGGGCATTTTTTTATGAAATGCACACAATGTTGAAGTTTTTTTATTTTAATTTAATCATTTATTTTAGACCTGTGCACTACTGTTCCTTTAAGACTTGTTTGCAGTCAAGTCTTCATAAATGATTTGTGAATGTTAAATTATGTCTACACAGTACATCAACCCCCTTTTTTTTTCAAAACAGCAAGGAAAATCTTGTTTTCCAAGATATGTTCCCTATGAATGTTTCATGGTTGGAGGTGGTGGTGTGGGATGAGGGTGCTGAGGTTGCAATATTGCCCTAAAACCACAATACTCACCCCTCCTACTCGCTCGAAGTGGTCCACGTCTTGATGGAAATCGATGGGCTGACCGTTGAAGGCCCAGGAGAAGGCCACGTCCAAGGCTGGATCGGCAGTCACCTGGCAGGGCAGCACGATGCTCTCCCCCACAGTGATTTCCGTGCTGCTGGGGCCCTGGCTGATCCTTGTGGGCTCTGTTAGTTACAGTGCCAACACAGTCTGTCAGTTTAGCTCTGGGACACAAACTAAAGCGAGAGAATTTCTTCTGTGACCAAGACAATTACTCTTTTCCAAAAACCTAGTGTGCTGCCTCTGAAAGCAGTATTTTAAGCTCCCTACACAAAGGCTGTAGCAAAAGGATAGGCTGCATAATTATTCTGCATTATAATATTAAAATGCACTGCAACAATCTCAGTAAAAAATAAATAAATAAATAAAAAATTCAAGATGTCGAACAAATTGAGACAAATGTCAATTATAAATATACTTATTTCACTAAATAATGGAATGTATCAATATATAATAGTGCAAAATAGTTAAAACTCACCTTTTTAACATATAATACACTAATCAATTCACTAATTTACAACACAAGGCTTGACTGGATGAGCCACATTTGAACTGTTAAAGATAAAACAAAAGACTAAAAAAGACAAACAAGACTAAAATTATATTGA
Source organism: Megalobrama amblycephala (assembly GCF_018812025.1). Taxonomy (NCBI): domain Eukaryota; kingdom Metazoa; phylum Chordata; class Actinopteri; order Cypriniformes; family Xenocyprididae; genus Megalobrama; species Megalobrama amblycephala. The sequence continues at coordinate 5,090,658 of NC_063051.1, forward strand.
GGACATAAGGAAAACAATATAAATGAATTATAAATAAATAAATAATATTTGCTTATAACATGATATAACATAAAATATGGATAAATATTTTATCTACAGAAATGGAAAAAAAGGGAAAAAAATCTGTAAAATTCTTAATTTTTCAGTTTATACCATTTAGATATTTAAAAAATGAGTCACTAATGTTATTAAAAAATTATTAAAAAATTAATTAAAATATGTTGTGATTTTGTGATAAAACAAAACTTCCACTAAAAAAAAATATATATATATATATATTACCTATTAATTCAAATACTGTATAATAGGGACATAAAAATGATCTGCATGGTAAGAATGACCCTATTGGATTATTATTATAATTATTAATATATGTATTGAACATCGGTGTCTTCCATCGCTTTAGTCCTGATGAGCAGTAGGCCGCTCGAGGCTGTGGGTAAGCAATTTTACCACAGCCTGCAGTGGTTTATTGCTGTAATAAATAATCTTAATTTCTAGGTGCTATACTTAGATTTTTGGCTGCTGTCTTTCCATATGGGGACTATTAATTTGAGAAGAACATAAAGTGGTTTTTAATAAGAGCCAAATGAATTGGCAGCATGTCTGTGAGCAGAATACAGTTGAGTGAACTGAAGGCATTTTGTAAGGGAAAGGTCATTTTAATTAAATTACATTAAGGGGGTCAACTGCTGGTGCATGACAAAAACATAATGAGAGAAAAATACAAGGACGAGAAGAAAGAAAAAAACCCTACAAAAGACGTATGGGCTCACACAGATGCCTCAGTGGTACACAGCTAATGAGTTTCCTCTGATTTGCCATGAAAATACTGCTGATTAAACCCGTAACCTATGTAATGAAGAACAAAAGTGAGGAATAACATTCATCCTATAGCTTAACGAGGAGATAACAATCCACATGGATAATGGCCGCAGCAATTAAGGATGACCTTAACAATGAGTAATTAGCGTAACATGGACTGGACTGTGTGGAAGATTGAAGCAAGAGGCTATATGAACTAAGTAGAATTCTAGAGAAGAGTATGTTATATCTCCACAATACAGACGGCTACTTTAAAGGGCCAGTTCAACCAAAAAGAACATTTTATGGACTCAACTTAACGTTGTTCCAAACCTGTATTACTTTATTTCTTCAGTGAATCACAATGTTTTTCATGCAATTACAGTAAACAAGGGAAGGCCACAAAAGCATTAAAGGTGCAGTAAGCGATTTGTGAGAAACACTGTTGATATTTGAAACAAACAAACAAACACACCCCTCCCTTCATTGCTCCGCCCCCAAAATGCAGGAACACGCAATGCAAGAGTGGATGTCCCTTTATCATAGCTGAAGCGAAGCAAAATAATGCTTTGCAAAAAATAAAGCAAAGATAACGAACAAACAACAAGGAAGAACAAAAACAGCTCTTGCCATTTCTAAAGTTTTTGCCTGATTATAACCCTTCTTTTTCCAGTGATATTCCTTTTTCTCTTTTGTAATGTCTCTCAGCCATCTCTCTTTCTACAGTCTTTCTTCAAATTTCCCTCTAGCTCACTCTCTCTCCTCCCCCATCATGAGTGTATACGTTCAACAGCGTCTCTCAGAAATCACTTACTGTACCTTTAAATGGTATATATGACTTGGAAATCGAACCCATAACTTTGTTGTTGTCAACGCCATTCTCTACTAGAAATCTACCTTGAATGATTCATTCAAGTATAGATATTCGATTTGTGAATGAAAGATTCTTTTGAGTCAAATCTTACCAATGAATCAGTTTATGCGGTTCACAAAACTGAATGATTCGCTCACAAATCTGACTTATTCAGTTCTCGAGTTCAACTCAACACCTGATTACCTGTTTCACAGTTCGTAGCTCAATGGAGGGGAAGATTAATAGTGAACAAAGACAAACAGACTTGAAATACTGCACACGACTCATATGGACTACTTTAATGTGGTTTTGCGTCCTTTTATAAAACTTTAAAGCTCCAGCCTCCTTTTGGTGCATGAAAAATAAAGCACAGTCCATTCTTTATATTTTCTCTTTTTGTGTTCCACAGAAGTCATAAGAGTTCTGAACGACATGACAATGAGTAAATGATGACAGAATTAACATTTTTGGGTGAACTATTCCTTAAATAGGAGTTTGAAAAGATGTCTTAAAACTTTTAAACATAGAGACTTGACAACAAAAGCTATTTGTCTTGAAATAAAGTAGCGGCATTGTGTAAGACTTCTCAGTCTGCTTGATTATATAAAACAAATCTTATGCTTTGTGATTTTTTGACTTGAAAGGCTGACAGCAGTGACAACGTAAACTTAGAAGAATGGAGCTGTCAATTGGCTAATACATTTCTTGAAACAGCTGAAGCAATGGATCATGATATGTGCCAGATGTGGCTTTTCATTCAAAGCTAATCATAGTTAAACCATCAAGAATACAGTATCTGAGTCAACAATAAGAGTGAACTGGACTGTGTATTGTCTGCACAGCAAAAATAAAGCTGTTATTCACCCGAAGCTACTTTAGAGCCTAAAGATAAATGTATGTTTATCAAAAGAATCCCACAATATTTTGAGACGGATGAATCAGCTTTTTTTTTTACAACAAAGAAATTACAATATGTCTTTGCTTGGAGAATCATTTCTTTCATTTTTTATTGTTCCATTTGGCTTTTTGTTATTTTATTTTTTATTGTAATGAAAAATAGAAAAATAGTGAGGTGAGAGAAACAGTGGAGAAACCAGATCTGGAGAATGTTGCAAGCAGAATTCGAATCTCAGTGTGCACTAAACCACTTTTATCTAGAATATAAAACACAATGACTCACCTGTGATTATCAGTCGTCCTGTTGTGCTAGCTGTGCCAAACTGATTTTTAGCGATGCACGTGTAACTACCTCCATCTCGCTTGGTTACGTTGGCAATCTTGAGAGTTCCATTGGGGAAGAGGGAAATCCTTGAGAAAATTTGAAAAATTGATTAACATCACAAAAAATAAATCACATGGCCAAAGTCTTCAATGTGATAGCATATAATCTCGAAAGCTAAATACCTTTCGGTTCTTTGCAGTATCTCAGTCCCTTTTTTCCACAGGCTAATGGCTCTGGGTGAAGCATGCGGCCTGCAATCTAGGCTAACGTCACTACTCGAGCGAGCCTTAAGCACTCGGCTCAAAGGATTCTGGGAGAAGCTGGGAGCAGAGGCTGTAGGAGACAGAGAGATTTGGTCCTCAGACTCACACTCAATGGAATCTGTGATGAACAGCAATTGACGTTCAAACAGCCTCTGGCAAAAATGGAAGAAAGCCTTTTTGAAAAGTCTAAAGGACTTAACAAATAGAGCCGTCCGTTTCCACTGGCTGCTTCCAGGCCATTTGCCTTTAACTAAACTTACATTTTACTGTGCCATTCTGTGCTGTATCTTCAAAAGACACCATTTATTTGACACTAGCCTTAAACGGACAATACTGACCAATGTATTGTGATTAAAATGAATAAATTCCAGAATCAATATCGGGGAAATATGAGTGTTACAATGAAGCACTAAATCACACAGATGTTTTCAGTGCTGCCTTGTAATTTGAGCTTGGGCTGTGACTACACAAAGTTTTATCATTCAAATGAAAGATGGAGAGCAGGCAGTAGAAACACAGAGGTCGTACCAAGCACCATCAGTTCGGCGCTGGAATAAATGATGCCGTGCTTGTTCTCCGCCACACACTGATACATCCCGCCATCTGAGAGGTTTAGTGAGGAGATGGAGAGAGCACCGTTCTCTATTTGCGCTCGGCCCTGTAGACACAAACACAAACAATCGGAGTAAAATGGTTGCTATGCGGTTGCTAGGGCATTGCTGGGTTGCTTGATTTCATGATTGCTTACTGGCCCAAGTAAAAAGAGACTATTGCCAATTTTCTCTGATATTCTGGTCGCAAGATATGGTTTGGGTCCCTCTTTCAAAGCAGGGTTATTATAGGTAACTAAAACCATTAAGAAAAACATTTTTGCTACTTGGACCAAAAAAAAAAAAAAAAAAGTTAACTGAAATAAAATGAAATATTACAAAAAATAAACTTATGTTATTACAGCTAGTTGCCAATTAAAACCTCTAATTTTCATTTAATATAACTTAATGTACTAAAATAACTAATACTAAACTAAAAATTAAAAACATATATAAACAAAAACTAATAAAAGAATGATAAATAAATGAATATGACAAAAATAAAAAAAATAAACTGATTAAAACTTTGACAAAAAATAAAATGAAGACAAATTATAAAAATAAAAGCAAATTTAAAACTATTAATACAAATTATAATAGCATTTCAATGATACTAAAATAATAACACTGCTTTACTGTAAGTCTATGGGATTTTGTCTTAATATAATTCAAAATAAAACATTTAAAACTAAAACCAATCATTTTAAAAGCGACAAGTGAATTTATCCATTGCAACTTGAACATTATAACTTTGAAAATGAATATTAATTTTAAAATTTGCCACAAATTATACATTTAACAGTGCTATTAAATTATCTAAATGTAAAAATATGGAAACTGAGCAAAAAAATGATCCAATATCAGCCAATGTATATCCAATATCAACCAATAATAACAACAACAACAACAACAACAAAAACTGTAATATTGAACAAAAAAAACCCAATATATTATGCATCCCTTGAATGATGACTTGTTTTTAACATTGCTGCACTGAAAGTCTGTCAGGTTGAACATCTAAAACAGATTTGGAGAGGGTGGAAGAGGTTACAGAGGAGAAAGATGAAAAAATGCTGACCCTATGCTCCGATGAACGGAAAAGAAACGTTGAACATAACAGTGAAATACTAATGGCCAATTCATTTGGCATGGGCGCCCAGTCGGAAAAGTATGTGAGACAGGTAGGGAAGTGTTGAGCTGATGGTTCTGCTAATGGCATAGCAGACATTTAAGCCTATCGGCTGTTTTTAAGGGCTGAACTCAGCACAAAGAGTCACAGGGAGAGATTGATGTGATGTGTGATGGAAGGGAGGGGAGGGGGTACGGGTCACTCTCGGTTTGAATGCAGGTCACATCTAATGGAGTCTCTCTGCTGCCTTATAACTGCTGATGTTTGTTGATGGGAGTCTCTCCTACTTAAACAGCTGTTGGCTTCTTTTTTACCTTACTTTTATGTCAGCAATGAGAATTTATGTTTGCATTGACCTTGAACTACAGTAAGAGCAGATAAAGCTTTTAGTCTCATTGTCTTTCAGAAGCCCTAAAGTACCTCAGATATAAGAGTTTCTCCGTTCTTCAGCCAGCTGTAGGAGGGCTTTGGTTTCCCATTGGCTTTGCACTCCCAAAACAGATTCTCCTCGATGGACAATGCTGTGTCTGCCATCGTTTGCAGCCAATGAGGTGTGGCTATGGAAAGAGAGCACACTGATAAATCATACATTGGATAAAGGGTCGATGATGGACATATTCATCAATACACATAAATGAAATGTTACACTTGCATATTAAAACCACCCACATTACCCAAGGCTGATGAAGTCAAAGGTCTTGATGACAGAAACAATTAAAGTAAAAGTTCACCCAACAATGAAAAATTCATCATCGTTTTCTCACCCTACAGGTCTTTTTAAACTTATATGGCTTCCTTTCATCTGTGCAAATCTAAAGGAGATGCTACTGTAGGCTGCTCCTGGTCACTTTTTTCAATGAAAGTAAAGAACCAAATATACACCGCCGTTTAAAAGTTTGGGGTTGGTATGATTTCTTAAAATGTTTTTTTTTTTAAAGTTCTGGCATGAAACTCTAGATGGTGCAGGCTAACTCATTTGGTAGGGATCACATCATTATCTACATAGCAGCTGATTGGTTGTTTATGCAACAGAGGCAAATGAGCTGCGGCTCAACATTCCAACAAATACCGTTGTGTTGCTGGTAGTAGTGTGCAGCGCGCTTTCAGAAACCTTCCTCCTTCCCCAGCTCCACCTGTATAGATTTGCTACGGGGTTAATTTATCTATGTTACATAAGCAACAGCAGCAGCAGCATGTCTTACATGCTCACAGCAATGTCTGTGAATGTATTGGCAGTAGCAAGTCTTGGTACTTGCTCTGCAGCAGCAGCAGCAGCAGCGTATCAGATCTATTCCACCAAGCTTAAATACAGTTGTGGCCAGAATTATTAGCCCCCTTCATAAATATGATCAAAGATCATATAAATCTGCATTGTTTATCCTTTTGATCTTTAATTTTAAATTTTACTTCTATAATGCCTGATGAGTTTGGAGAACACCTGACAAGAGATCAGAGACAATTCCTCCATACAGAATCTCTCCAGATCCTTCAGATTCCAGGTCCATGTTGGTGCTTCTCTTCAGTTCACTCCACTCATTCTCTTTAGGGTTCAGGTCAGGGGACTGGGATGGCCATGTCAGAAGCTTCATTTTGTGCTCAGTGACACATTTTTGTGCTGGTTTTGATGTTTGTTTTGGATCATTGTCCCGACGGATGATCCAACCACAGCCCATTATAAGATTTCTAGCAGAAGTGGTCAGGTTTTGATTTTTTATCTGTTGGTATTTGATAGAATCCATGATACTATGTATCTGAACAAGTTGTCCAGGACCTCCAGCAGAAAAATAGGCCCACAACATTAAAGATCCAGCAGTATATTTAACCGTGGGCATGGGGCACTTTTTATCCATGTGTGCACCAAACCCATCTGGTGGGTTTGCTGCCAAGAAGCTCTTGTTTTAGTTTCATCTGACCATAGAAGCTCGTCTCGTTTGAAGTTCCAGTCTTGTCTGACAACTGAATATACTGGAGATTGTTTCTGGATGAGAGCAGAGGATTTTTCTTGAAACCCTCCCGAACAACTTGTGGGGATGTAGGTGCTTTTGTTCATTTTTTTTAGGCTTTCTGAGATTCAAGACTCAACTAATCTCTGCAATTCTCCAGATGTGATCCTTGTAGAGTCTTTGGCCACTTAAACATTCCTCCTCACTGCACATTAGGACGATTTAGACACACGTCCTCTTCCAGGCAGATTTGTAACATCTTTAGTGGATTGGAACTTCTCAATTATTGCCCTGATAGTGGAAATGGGGATTTTCAATGCTTCAGCTATTTTCTTACAGCCACTTTCTATTTTGTGAAGCTCGACAATCATTTGCTACACATAAGAACTATATTCTTTGTTTTTTCTCATTGTGATGAATGATTAAGGGAATTTGGCCTTTGTGTTTCCTCATGTTTATATTCCTGTGGAACAGGAAGTCATGGCTGGACAATTTCATGTTCATGATCACCCCGGTGAGCTAAAAAAATTTAAATATCAATGGGAATATACTTCAGAGATATTTTACTCATAAAAAATTCTAGGGGTTCTAGTAATTGTGGGCAACGTGTTTTGGAGAAAAACATTTATTTCTTAATGTTATTTTCCCCCCACTTTCAATTCTTTTCCTTCAAAGAAAGGTTAGATTTTTGCTAATTTTATGAATAAAAGATCAAAAGGATAAACAATGCAGATTTATTTTTAGAGTCATCTTTGATCATATTTATGAAGGGGGCTAATAATTCTGGAAACTGTATTACTGTACATAAACACTGCCATATCCATAAACATGCCAATCTTCATTACCATACCAATCTCCCGAGAGTTGTCATGACAGAACAACATTTATTTTTATATTAATTTTGCATCAATGTAATACATTATTGCTGAATTAAAGTATTCAATTCTTTAAAAAAATAAAATCTTACTGAGCCTAAACTTAGTGTATATCATTTTTCGATGTATACAAGGAAATAACTCTTTTTGTGCCATAAATCAGATTCATGAGGGTGAGCAAATGATGACACGATTTTTTTTTTTTTTGTCATCTATTCCTTCAAAGTTAGTTGACTCACAGACAACAAATCCCATCCCACATTCACTTAAATTGCTCAAATCACACAGTGTGACCTATGAATTATTAATTAAAATAATTATCATTATCAGAAAAGGCTACAATCACATAAGCCGCTTCACCACCTCCAAAAAGGCTTGCTATACACCCATTAGCAAGTCTGTATAATACTAACTGCATGCTTGACGCTCCTATAAAAACAAACAATAGATGACCCATTTCACAAGAACCATGTGAATAGAAATCTAACTACTGAAGTGAGATGCACAGTGAATAAGTCAATTCGATCACACCACGGGCACATGCTCTGTTCCGTGCTACAAATCCTTTGACCTCCTTCTGGAAGCTTTATTATCCTTTCGGCTGGCAAACACTCCAGTGCCACGTACAGAGCCTTAAGTTCAATTAACAAATTCGTATGATTGCATTTCTCTCCACAAATGTTAATTAAAAAAACCCAGGATAAGACCTATGAATCCTTTAAGACTGACACCAAGCCAGTGCTTTTCAAACTGCTTGTTTTCTGCACAAAGTTAAATGGTGGAACAGAAAATCTATTTTGGCAAGGCATACTCCCACTTTCATTTATCCTACAGAATTGTATTTCAGTTTCACAGCATACAGATGCATACATTCATGCAGTCTTTGCAAATACAGAAAATCCAAAAGCAGAGTGTGTGTTAGATATCTATAGAAGCTTGTTTCCACCATAGAATAAAACAATTACAAAAGGTATTTGCAACTGTTTATCTTACAATTCTGACTTTTTTCTTGTAATTGCAAGTTTACATCTTGCAGTCATGACTTTTTTTTTCTCAGAATTGTGAGATGTAAATTCGCAATTGCAAGTTATAAAGTCAGAATTATGAGAAATAAAGTCACAATAAAGTCACAATTGATAACTTGCAATCTCACAAGTTTGAGAAAAAAATGAGATTAGAGATTTTTCAATTTGTGATGTAAACTTTTGCAAGAAACAATTTCAAGAAAAAAAAGTAAACTGTGACATAAAAAGTCACAATTATCTTTTTCATTTAGTGACGGAAACAAGATATTCCATACATATTTCATTAAAGGAATAAAGGTTATAAAATTATTAATACAACAACACCATACATTTCAAATTAAGCTTGACTTTTCATGGAATGCCACTGTGACCTTCTACAACGAGGTGCTTATTGCAGAAGGTCACAATCACGTGGATCATGAAATGTCATGTCCCTCAAGGACACAAGTCAAATGAGACACTTGTTATGACATGTCCTCACTGTGAGTTATGACATATATGGCATAGCGAGGTTGTGTGCAGTTTTACGTGCTATAATGACAGTGGAAAATATCATAATCATGCCACTCCAGGTAGTATAGAACCTTATAAAACTGATATAGAATATTAAACTTAAAATAGCTTTGCTTTCTTTCTGGTAAACATTGTTTTAATAACTGAAATATTTTCTTTACATTTGATTTTTTTTTTTTTTGCCTTAAAGTAAACTTTTTGAAAGGTAAATACAAAATATTTATTTTACTGTAAATAAATAAAGTTTAAGCAAAACATTTTTATTGATTAAATTCATGTCTTTATAATAAATTGCTATTGAGCCAGCTGAATCTCCTACAAATTCAAATTAAGTGAACCATAATCTTTTATCCTGTGTTCATTTTCCTCAAAAGATGAAACATAATTCATAATGTTCTTATTGCAGAAATATAATTATATTTCTATACAACACCTCCAAATGAAACTATAACTGATGCTACTATTTACTGATTTATTACTGCAGTTTCAAGGTGGGGCAGAACTGCCATATGGCAACAGTCATATTTCTTACTGTATTACTGTAAATCTTGATGATACAAGTTGATCTGTCAACAAAAACATCTATTTATACTTACCAAATAACAAATTCCAGTGGTAGAAAAAATACACACCAATGTATAACAATAAATTTAGGAAAAGTTATATGTTGACAATGGTGTTTATGATATATGATGGAAAGAGAATGAGGTATTAAATGAAAAACCCATAGAAACTAGAAATCGAGGGTGAACGAAAACAACTCACCATGGAAAGACACGCGACCCCTTGCAGCATTCTTTCCACGACTGTTTTCTGCTATGCACTCATACGTCCCTGTGTCCTCTTGTTGAAAACTCGGAATCTCCAGAATGGCGTTAGAATTTTTCAGTTTGACTTTGTTTGGGAACGAAACGTCGCTGGTTCTTCTCCAGCTGATCTTAGGAACTGGACTGTGAAACCAGAGCAAAGCCATCATTAGCAGTTAGACAAATTCATTTGAAAGATACTTTCACCTAAAGGAAATATATTTTTTGTTCTTCAGTATGTTAATTCCCTGGAAATGAAATCCATGACCTTGGCATTGCTACTGTAGAAGCTTTTGACATGCGCTTTTATCAAAAGCGACATTCACTGCATCCAAGTTATGCGTTTTATTATGTGTACATCTTGCATTTACATTTATGCATTTGGAAAACACTTTTATTCAAAGCATTCAAGGTCTTTAATCATTTATGTATTTTGTAGGAATTAAATTCATGACCTTGGCATTGCCAACTCCATATTCTACCAGCTACAGGAACTTTTTTTTATTCACACAATTCCATTTGAGGTATTACGTGGTCTAATTCCAGAATTATGTTTAATGTAATGTTTGGTGAAAGGAAATCCATTTGGCAGATGCTTTTATCTAAAGTGTAATACAATTCATTCTAGCTATGCATTTGATTATTATGAATTATTGTTAATAATTATTTTCAGTATTATCAGTATTATGAAGGTCAGTAAGTTTAAAAAAAAAAAAAATCAGCAAGGATGCATTTAATTGATCAAAATTAACAGTGAAGACTTTTGAATTGTTACAAAATATTTCTATTTAGAATAAATAGTTTTTTTGAACTATCATCAAAAAATCCTAAAAAATATATCACAGTTCCAACAAAAATATTAAGCAGAACAATGTCTCTTAAGCACCAAATCAGCATATTAGAATGATTTCTGAAGGATCATGTGACACTACAAACTGGAGTAATGTTGCTGAAAATTAAGCTTTACCATCACAGGAATGGATTACATTTTAAAATATATTAAAATAGAAAGCAATAATTTTAAATTGCAATAAAATTGCACAATATTATGGTTTCTACTGTAATTGTGATCAAATAAATGCAGCCCAAGTGAGCATAAGAGACTTCTTTCAAAAATGTTACTGAACCCAAACTTCTGAAAGTGGTAGTGTACATATATGCATTTGATCCATATTGATTTAAATTTCTTTCAACTTAAGAATTTTGATCATTTGTATTCCAGAAATCAAATCCATGACACTAGCATTGCTAGCATCATGCTCTACCAGCTACAGGAACTTTGTCTGAGGAAATTCCATAATGTTTAGCAAAAGAAAATCCATTTTCCCCTCATTTCTTCAAAGACGTACCCTATTAAGAAAATCTGAGTGTGAATGGATCTGATTCAGGATTGGATCTGGGGTGATGCACTCCTTGTATTGTGTGAAAAGCCATCATCTCCCGCTTCTTGAAAACCTGCATTACCCCTCTTTCTAAACGACAACCCTTCTGCTCTTGGTTTGAAAAGAAGCTTGCAGCTCTATTTCCACACTATTTAAGGAGTAAATCTTGCGGGTCATTGCTCTCTGCAAAGCAGACTATTATAGTGAAAAGGCCTCTGTAAAAAGCTTCCGTGACAGATTGCAAATCGCATTAAGAATGAACCTGAAGTGCTGATCACAAATTTGGTGTATTTTATAACGCAGGATAAAATTAAACAGCACTAAGCAAGGGTGTGAACTCTGGCAACAATTTGCAGAGAGAGGACACAGACAGACGCAGGTGTGTGCATGTCGGACTTACTTTCCCAGGGCGAAGCATTCTAGCTTCAGCGTGGATCCTTTAGCAGCTGGAATGGTGTCTGGGAAATGAAGCTCTATTTTGGGCTCATACTCTCCCATCGCTCCTGCCATGGGCAGACAATACACCACAGATGCAAACGGCTTTGTCATTCATGATTTACGATATACAAGCTTTGTACTCCAGAATACAAGCAAAACAACAACAAATGGCAAAACACAAAGACCTGTCAATGAGCTGGGGAACCGAGAAGATTGTGCCAAAAATACAGAGACACGTTATTAAAGATTTATGGAACAAGCATAATAAAAACAGGATCCATCTCAAATGGAAATGTGGCCTCCTTTGAGGCATTGTCAAGGGTGCAGGTTAGTGTTCTTAAAAGAGGCAGTTTAGCTTTCAAGACAGTGGCATAAATACACTCTCTGACATTTACGAATTTCTCTCTAAAAATGTCACATGCTTCTTTGACCCATGTGAGATACATTGAAAAAATATGTGAAATCTACTGTAAAAAGAGCTGTGGCTACCAGAACTTTACCATTAAAAAATATGTTAGCAACTTTTTAAGTTTTACAGACTGAACAAATATACATAAAATAAACACTGATATACCATATTACTAAAACCTGTTTCTTACCTTTATAAAATACTGACAACGTTTAAATACAGGTGGCAAAGAGAAAGCTTTACCACAAGTAGCTTTTCCACAAGCTGAGGTAATTACTAATATATAGAAGGTGTCATACACTCTAACACAAACCACCATCATGAAACACACTAAAATAATGCAATAAACATTAATGTAACAGCATAAGATGTAACATAAAACCTTAATTTACATAACTGAAGAAAAGAAAAAAAACTAAGAAACAGTTATTTCAATGAAAAATATGAGCTGTCACACAGAGAATTCCTCTAAAAGTCTAGATGACTTGTTCTTCGCTTCCAAAAACTGAACATTTAACTGTATTTTACTATAAAATTACGTGAAATGTCCCATTATATCTATTACAGTTTTTCACAATACAGAGTAAAGGTTCCTAAAGGCGAACAAACTGATGTGACGTCATTTCGAACAAAATCAGGCCAAAACAAAGTTCGTTTTGTGTTCTTTTTGGAAGTTCAAAAAGGCTTGCCAAAGCGAACTTTCAGGAAAAGTTCGCTCCAGCTGCAAAACACCTTCATGCCACCATTGGTCAGTGACGATAACGTAATAGGAGGTGTGCGCAGAGGCTCCGCCTTCAATCGCGTGGGACACGTCTTTGATTCATTTTGTGTGTTTGAGTTCATCGAGGTAAGATCTCCGCGGGTGAAAACATGAACACACTGGATAGCCGCTTTATAGTACAAAATGAAGTTGTGCTTCTAAAAAAAATGAGGCACTAACACTGTTTTTCAGGTTTTATACTGTAAAGCTGCTTGATTTTAAAGGTGCCCTAGAACTTTTTTTTAAAAGATGTAATATAAGTCTAAGGTGTCCCCTGAATGTGTCTGTGAAGTTTCAGCTCAAAATACCCCATAGATTTTTTTTAATTCATTTTTTTAACTGCCTATTTTGGGGCATAATTAGAAATGAGCCGATTCAGGGTGTGTGGCCCTTTAATTCTCGTGCTCCATGCCCCAAGAGCTCGCGCTTGCCTTAAACAACATAAAAAAGTTCAAACAGCTAATATAACCTTCAAAATGGATCTTTACAAAGTGTTCGTCATGCAGCATGTCTAATCGCGTAAGTACAGTGTTTATTTTGATGTTTACATTGATTCTGAATGAGTTTGAGGCTATGCTCCGTGGCTAACGGCTAATGCTACACTGTTGGAGAGATTTATAAAGAATGAAGTTGTGTTTATGAATTATACAGACTGCAAGTGTTTAAAAATGAAAATAGCGACAACTCTTGTCTCCGTGAATATAGTAAGAAACGATGGTAACTTTAACTACATTTAACAGTACATTAGCAACATGCTAACGAAACATTTAGAAAGACAATTTACAAATACCACTAAAAATATCATGTTATCATGAATCATGTCAGTTATTATTGCTCCATCTGCCGTTTTTTGCTATTGTCCTTGCTTGCTTACCTAGTCTGTTGATTCAGCTCTGCACATCCAGACGTTAATATTGGCTGCCCTTGTCTAATGCCTTTCATAATGTTGGGAACATGGGCTGGCATATGCAAATATTGGGGGCGTGCATATTAATGATCCCGACTGTTACGTAACAGTCTGTGTTATGTTGAGATTCGCCTGTTCTTAGGAGGTCTTTTAAACAAATGAGATTTATATAAGAAGGAGGAAACAATGGAGTTTGAGACTCACTGTATGTCTTTTCCATGTACTGAACTCTTGTTATTTAACTATGCCGAGGTAAATTCAATTTTTGAATCTAGGGCACCTTTAAGCAATCTATTGAATAAAGTGCTATATGAAGATGTGACGTGACTGGAGTACTAATTTGCAGAGCTCGTGCTAACATTCCCATTCTGTTATGATTAGACGCTTTTCTTATGCTTTTTATAATAAATGCTTGCTGTTTTCTCATTTTTGTTGTGTTTATTTTGTTACTGAGAAGAAAGTGCACGGCACATATTTACATATTCATCTAAACGACGCTCTCAGCGGTGTGGGCGGCGTCAGATGTTCGTTTACAATATATCACTGGTCACGCATTTCGAACTTCGTTTTACCCCTAAATGAAGAACGAAAAAGAACTTTGTTTGAAGTATACCGGGGCCCGATACACACAGCAAAGTTCTTTTTCGTTTTTCGTTTAGGGTTAAAAAAAAGTTCGAAATGCTGCCCAAGCTGCTGAGAGTGCCGTTTAAATAAATATGTTAACGTGCTGCGGGCTTTCCTCACAATAACAAAATTAACAGACAAAAAAAAAATGACGGCAGTGAGAAAATAAGAGTTAAGAAAGCACCCGAACATAGAGATGTGGATTTGTTTGCACCAGCTCTGCAATTCAGCACTCCAGTCAAGTCACGTCAGGTTTACTTATTTAGCACTTTATACAATAGATTGTTTTAAAGATAACAGCTTTACAGTATTAAAAAAAAAAAACTATGACGGTATCGCTCTTGATTAGAATTTCAGCTCTCCAGCTGTTTTTACTCACAGACATCCAACCTCGACAGACTGAACAGAACAAAATGAACCAGAGAAGATTCCACATCAAAATAGGTGGGGCCTCAGCAGACACCTACCTATTACATAATCACCAGGGACCAATGGTAGACCAACGGTGTTTAACAGCTGTTGCTTTTCTGGAGAGTTGGCTTTGGCAAGCTGTTTCGAACTCCTGAAATGAACTCTAAACGAGCTTCGTTTTGGCCTGATTTTGTTCGAAATAACTTCACATCAGTTCGTTCTTCGATATCGCTTGAAGTATATCAGGGCCTTTATCGTTAACCAAGTAACAGATTTTTCAAGTAGCATTTACAGTCATTTATTGTTAAAATGCCAATCATTTTTTACAGAGTATGCTCCTATATGGTGCTTAAACTGTACATTATTTGACAGACAGCCCTCTTACCATCGTTTCTCAGCACTAAAGGTGTCGGCGAACTAAACACCCTCTCCTTGGTAATAGTGTTATTAACCACGCAGGTGTAATTCCCTACGTCAGATGGTTCCACTTTGGCTATGTACAGATTCCCTGTCTCCTGGGACACAAAGCGCCGGCTGTCTTGCTGGACGAAGTGAGGGTACTCGTTGAAGACCCAGGTGAATATGAGCTCTAGAAAGATGCCAGAAAAAGAGCGTTAGATTCTGACACAGACATTTATACTTTCAGAAAGGTGCTGAGTCACATTGTTCAGTAAACTATAATCTCAACTAGAAAGCGCGTACAAAGTGTCTGTATTACACCACTTGCTATGCCTCGGGCTGACCTCCTTAGGGCAGGTGAGGCTTAGTAAACAGAGCGACTCTTCCTTTGTGAGGCGGCAGGAAAGGGAGCGAAACAAACTAGATTAAAGCGCCTCACTGGCACTCTTATGACACATGCCCTGTCCGGCTTCACCGTGGCTGGGGACGAAGGCTTCTCTGCTGGCGTCATTCATGCATGGCTGGCTCTTACTGAAAAGGGCTGAACCAAAGAAGACCGAAGGCCCTGCCACAGTGCATTAGTGTGTCATCTACAGGAGACTAAGAGGGGGAAGGGAATGCGAAAGAGAGGCTCGTGCACATGATGCAACTGTTGGAAAGGTATATTGGATGGCTGCCACTCAAAAAGTGTCCCCAGAGACAGCGCCGCCCATCCTAAGATGGGGAAACATGCTGGCAGGATGGTTGTTGTGAAGTTGAAAGCAATTCTTTATGATCAGGTTGGCCTGGGAATCCTTGCATCAGAGCTCAGTTAGCTTAATAAGAAGTGATAGCCTTTGTCAAAAGTTGCTGATCATAGAAGAATCGAAAAGACAGAATTGTTACTGAAAACACAAACAAACATGCTGTTTAGAAATGGAGGAGCCCATCACTGGGAAGAATGAGGCAATCATGGGGTACATGACATGTCCTCTGCATTGTGATATACAGTACAATATAAGAGATGTCTATGCTCTATTCTGGCAATGTAAGGAAGCGAGGCATAATAGAAATGCCGGAAAATGGCCTACAGCTTGAAAATAATGGTGGACAAGGTCAAAGAGATACATGCTCTAAATGCTCTACCATTCATTCAAAATATGTATGTTTATACATGTAATTCATAGTAAATATATTCACCAACAAAAAGAGCCACAAAATCGAAAAGGTGTACTACTACATGTTAGCCTGTAATTGGTCAATTCATAAATACCTAAATCATATGCTTCTATTCAAAAGTTTGGGGTAGGTAAGAATGTTTTTGGAAAGAAGGCTGAATTAATTTGATCAAATATAATGTTTTATAACATTATGTTTTTACTGCACTTTTGATCAATTTAATCATTGCTGAATAAATTATAAATTTCTTTAAGAAAAACTTGCTGACCTTGAGCATTTAAATGGTAATGTATGTGGATTGATATTGTGCTATTTGATTTAGCAAATGTAGAGCAGAGAAAATGGTTTGATCACCCACTACTGTATATTTCAACAGATAAAATAGATGCACTGGTAAAAAAAAAAAAAGTGATTTAAATATTACTAGATTAGAACAATAGAGCTTCCTCCACTATGATAAAACAGGTTGGTAATAATAACCAATGTGTTTTTTTTTTTTAGTTCAGCGATCTCAATAGGCAGCTAGATCATGGGTACTTTGATAACAAGACATTCTGATCTAGCAGATAACTGCAAATGTGGAGCAGAGAAAACTTGCTTTTAAAATGTTTGATCACATGCTGTTTTACAACAATGAAAACATTCAGCATTGCTCTTGGGGAAAATAACTTAGATATTTCAAATTTTACTAGTGCAATAGCTTTTTCCACAATGATAAAACAGGTTGGTAATAATAACTCATTTGTCTTCTGAGTTCAATACGCAGCCTAAATCTAAACAGATAAAGAGCAACTATATTGTAATTCTTCAACTTATGCACAGCAAAAACTTTTATAACAGAATCACTTGGAAATTTGCAAAGCTTAGCATTCTTGTTTGCATTTTTCAGTGATAAACAATTGATTACCTACTCTGCACAGAAAATGCATTTGTCTAAAAAAAAAAACATATTTCCTACTAATTGAATTGAGACTTCAATTTCAGGTCTTTATTTCCATTTGCCTCCAGATTCAGGTCTGATTGAAAAGAAAGTGATCCAAATGAGAAAACAAATTGAAGTCAAACAAACGATGGCAGGATCTGCGATCCATAGTAAATTAGTTTCTTTAGAAGGCCTAATGCTAACCAGCATGCTTACTCCAAGTAAAATGACCATCAGTGGTTCAGAAATGGGTCTGCTTCACAACCAAGTGTGTTGATTAAATTTCTGCCTTCTCCAGCTCTTTTGAATTATTTATTTCTGGCTTTTTAGTCATAGTTAGCCTACGTTTTCAATCGTTTGTGACATTAAAGCCAAACATTAGAGAATTCTCATATGAAATGCTCCTTTTCTGGGTTCTCTAATTAAACAAATGCTTAATTACAGATTTATCTCCGCAAACTATAATTGCCAGCCTATCAAACAAATTCACATCTTCTAATTTCTGACATCTCATTTGTCGCAGTAATAGTCACGACCTCTAATTGATATTGATGTCTCTCACTGCCTCGTTCTTGTTTGCACTTGGGGTCTAATGACTTCTGTCCAATTACAGCTGGTTGAATTACAACCTCAGTCTTGTCTAAGGATAGGCACATATATGCCTAAGAGAAGCACAATTACCATGAAAACATGCATTTCCACCACATTTCTGCTTGTGAAACAACAACATCGGAGTGTGAGTTTCTACTGCCTTTATCATACTTCTCAAATAGTAGTTTAAAACAGACTATATCATTTTTTTTTTTTTTTTTCCAATTTATCACCAACAGTTCATCTAAAAAAAAGCCCTACACAAGTTTCACATAATTTCCCAGGGATGATGAAACAAGGACAAAATGGTTTCATGTTATTCAATGGGATGAAAGGAAGCATTTTATGGTTTTAAGAACAAGAACATATGAATGTAGGCAGCACTTCACAGATTCGGACTGCTTTTTATTAGTCGAAAGTGAATTAATGTTTGCAACCCATTTTACTTGCATAATTTGACATTTTCAAGTGAAACAGGAACATTCAACAAAAAAAAAAAATGTAGGGCAGGAATTTCATCCATCAGGAACTGATTGGATGGTGAAAAGTGGGTGTCCCATACCAAAATGTAACCAGACTGAATGACAGAATTCACTAAAACATTGCCTAAATATCTATTTGGCTATTGGTTAACATTATCTAATAACTTGTGTGACCCAGTGTTGTTATTGTTAACTAAAATAAACTATTAAAACTCATTTCAATTAAAACCAAAACCAAAAACTGAAAATATAAAACTACAAACTAACTTAAATTATAATTAAATAACATTGTATATAAATGATACTAAAATATCATTGCTGCGGCCTAAGTGACATCAAAGAAAAAGCAATGTTATTGCAAAAGGATTAAAGATTATGAAATCATGTTTTGTTTGACTAACCTATTAATCATTAACAATAAGACAAATCACTCAATCACTTTAAATGGCAAGATATACTGTACAGACTTACCTCCAGAATGCAAAGGTGTGCCACATAACAAAACAACCCCTTGGCCTTCCCTCACATTGACAGCACTTCTTGTCTGTGTTTTGAAGTTTTCCAGATCTGTAACAGATGAAATGTGGAATGAAATACATTTGTATGAGATAATTATGTTGCATACATAATGAAAACAGCACTTCATATTATTAGGGATGTGTCACGATTTTCGAATATTCGATTAGTTGATTTAATTATAGAATATCGAATAGGTTGTGCGATTGTCGTCTTAAAAAAATCCTCATGTTTTCAATGGTGACACGTTCATGTAACCAGAGGGTGGCGCGCGCGCTGCCAATAACGCACCTAAAAGCTGTCAATCAACTCTTAGACAACAGCAGAACATAGAAAAGCGTGGCATATAACAGAGACGTCAAAATCAATGTTCACACGACACACGTGCCGTCATTCAAGCTGTTCACAATGATATAACGCGTTTAGGCAGCCTAAAATCAATATGGCTTGAGGTAGGCTTGCTGCGATAGTCGGTGTTGCCGGTGTTCAGGAACAACATCGGTATCATCACTTGTCACCGCTCCCGAATTGGCGATAATTTGAAAGTGAAAGTAAAATTCCCTCGGTCATTCATGGTGCGTGTCCACTATAAGGTGCCGGACTGGACAAAAGCGAGGCGAACGCCGCGAGCGAGCGACACTGATAGTCCACTGGCGAAGAGCGAGCGTTTTCAGTTTATTCATGTGGAAGCTCAACGTTTGAATTAATTGAAAGCACTCGCTCTGCTTCGCACTGTTATGAATGGCCGTGCGGATTTTACTTTCACTTATATTAAAGAACATATTAATATGTTTCAGCACATTACAATCATTATATGGCTTGAGTTAAGACAGCATATTCCCCAATGAATTAAACAGTTTATCAATATCATACAGATAGAAAGCGTGAATGGTCTCTCTCCCTCTCTCTGTTTGTGTGTGCGTGCGTGCAGGGGAGGGGTGCGATTTTCGAATAATAATCGAATAATTCCCAGCGATTTTCGAATATTATTTTTGCTTGAAATGCCCATCCCTACATATTATACAGTAGCAAAACAAAAAATGAAAAAGCAATGTTGACTGCAACCATTTAGTAGCACTCAATATTTGAGAAAGCAAAAAGAAGCAAACAGAATCAGTGATTCAGAAAAGTCCAAAGCATACAATGCAGTCTAGTAAAACAGTATGAGGGTGTATGAAAAAAGGAATGCTAACATTGCCTCTACCTACCAGCATCATTACCAGAGATATCTTAATCTCACCCACTGAGCCAGTAGCTTCCCTGTCAATACATGTCCACATGAGTCATCCTCACAAATTAACAGGAGGAGAGGAAGTTGGCAGCCAGCTCGTATACCTGGCATGATAAAAACCTTCTCCTTGTTTCGTGACAGAGAAGGCCTTCTGTAACGGTGGCCTGCTGTGCCAATTCCACACCCTTAAGCAAACAAGCCAAGAGCCAGGCTCCCAACACAAAGACTATAGAGTCAATGTGACCGATAAGACAAATTGCAGATTAAAAAAAAAAAAAAACAGAAAAACAAAACAAGCAGAAGAAAACATCAAGATTAGAGAGAGGTGGTGGAAAACAGTGGGAAAGATTAATGAGAGAATCCCCGCTGACCAAAAAGAAGTCCAGTCGGGTCGTACTGAGCCTTAGTGGAAGTGGAAAGAGCAGGACTTGCTTGGCTCATAGAAACAGGATGAATGGCTTTTGAGCTGGAGCGGCAGAGCCACAGATGCTGATTAATGGTCTCTTGTGTTAAAATCCATAAGGCTGGACTCATGTGATGGCTGTAGACTTTGTGGTAAGTCAGACATCTTCACAGTAAATGCCGTTGCTTCATAAATGGAAAACATTCATATCTGGAATTGAAGGTCAAATATTTGACTGTTTATGGATTCATTTTCATTACTCTTATTGATTCTTTCTTATGTGATGATGGAACATTCAACTCAAAGATCACGTTAAAGTGCAGCTATTATGCTTTTTCAAATATTACCTTTCATGCTGTGTCTAATATAGCTGTTTGTGAATGTAAAAGTCTGCAAAGTTTTAAAGTTCAAAGTGCACAACAAATAAATTTGTCTCCTAAAAGAAAGAATCGTTTCAGAACTGCTGAAATGAGTCATCAGTTATTCCAGTCTCATTTAATGTTACGCATCTACTTAACAATGTAACAAATTTGCATAATACCAGCCTATGGTCTTCATTGATTGCAAACTAAAGATGTCTGCTCTGCCCACCCTCAAACACTGTAGTTGTAGCTGAGGCATGGAAGAGTTTGGTTTGTGTTGTCGACATGTCAAGAAGATGCTGTTTTCAGCGCTGCAAATTCATTTTTTATGCATTTCAAATGGATGAGGACTTGAGCTGGAATTGATACAGCAAAATCGACGCTATCATTCATATCACTGTTTATCAAGCCCTAAGGAAGCCTCCAGAGCTGAAATTTAGATATGTTAATAGGTGTTTTGTTTCCAACATGCACTGCAAACAGTAGGCCAATTACAACAGATCGGGCTGCCTGACCAATCAGAACAGAGTAGGCTCACGGAAAGGAGGGGTTTAGAGGGCTCTTTGAGTAATTGGGTGATGTGCAATGTAACTAAAACAATGATAAACCGAAAACTAACGAAAACTAAATTGAAAAGACGAGTTGGAATTTATGATATGCAAAAACATAAATTAAGCATGCATATGATCACCCCATCACAATATATATGAGAGCCTACTGTTTAAATATCTGACTAATCCCAGTTGTTACAACTAGACTTTGAATTCTAGAGCGCTTGTGTGAGCCAGGGTTTGTCAGGTCACAAATCTGCTCTGTTGCTATTGCACCCTTGAGAAAGGTACTCATTCCAAACTCGCCCCAGGAGAAGATTACCCCAATACACAGCCAACAGAAAGCCACCAAGGAATAAATCTCCCAATGACAAATTTTACAGTTAAGCATGTATCTCAAACTGGCTTGCAAACGCAATGGGATGCAGTTTTCAACAGCTGTCTGAAAGATAAGAAATGCCACAATGACATATTATCAAAGCCAGCGGCATTATCATCTTATTAAAATCATAATTCCCCTTTGACTAACCAATGATCAATATAGGAAATAAATGTCAAGCAAGTCCTGTTAACCAGTCCCCTAAAGTGAGATTCATTATCCCACCCATAAAGATGAAGAATCTGTCTCCTAAGGGGGACGTATGATGCTCTGCGTGGATCAATAGGTAGACGGCGTGAGAGTGAAGAGTCTTCGCCGTCAGACAAAAGAAGTCCATGGCCAGGCGTGTTCTCATCTCAAACAATCCTTCTCCCATCTTTGAGAAAAGCTGATTTGAGCATCTGATTTCTCTGAGCATGCACAAGGACAGCATTTTAAATCAACGGCACAGAGGCCAGGTGGCTAGATGGCTATTCTCATCCGTGGCAGTTCACTTTGTGGAGCAGATAATACGGTATTAATATGGCGAGTCAATACAAAGATGCTATTGAAGCTGGTGACTAATGAGAATGAGTGATGGAGTTTGAAGTCGATGAAATGGCACTTCACCCTGTGAAATTGTCACATTTGACAGCTCGTTTGATTGCTCTTTTTTCAGCAATGCCATGTGAATACCAAATATTAAAGCTGGTGCTTTTACAATGTCGCTTATATACATCCAAGCACGCCTCCCATTTGCCATTGTTGGGACAAATTGTTAATCCTGCTCCAAACTCATTGGCATTGGTTGAGTTAATGTACATACACACATAAGCCCCTTTCATACATACAGTCTTTACTTGTAAAGTATCGGTAAATTACAGTTAAGAGATCATGTGTGAACAGGACCTTTTCAAAAATACCTGTAAATCAGTTCTGACAATTTCCCGGTATAAGAAGTTGTAAAATTAACAATAAATTACTGTTATGATGGTGTGTGTGAACAAAGAACAGGATTGCCAGTATAAGCATGTAAACATGTGCTAGAAGGACATGTGACTGTTCCACCACATTTCACTCTTGAGACCCTTCCTTATTTTCTATTAATCTGTGCTGTGGCTCTGCAGATACTATTGTGCACTATAGTAACTATAACTATTATGCGTCTCGTGTTTTTAAGAGCAAAAATGTGCAAAAAATGTAGTCGAATTGGATAGAGTGGTACTAAAGCACTTCACCTTATCCAGGTGGATGAAGAAAAATTCTAGGACATTTCAGATGATTGACATCAAAGAGTTTACCTGTATTTTGGTACTAATGTGTGAATGGTATCTTTCCGGTAAAAAGATGGAACACCGATGCTTGTGTGAACGGCACATTTGTGTATTTACAAGAAAATTAATTCTGGTAATTTTTCAGTAATTACCGGGATTTCGGTGTGAAAGGGGCTATAGACTACATTCAAAAGTTAATAATGTGAAGTATTATTACAATTTAAAATAATGTTTTCTATTTTAATATATTTTGAAATATTATTATTTATTCATGTGACGGCAAATCTAAAATTTCAGCATCGTCACTCCAGTCTTCAGTGTCACATGGTCCTTCAGAATTCATTATAATATGCTGATTTTGTGTTTAAGAAACATTTGAAAAGAGTTGTGCTGCTTAAAATTTTTGTGGAAACTTGTGTGGAAATCTTGATGAATAGAAAGTTCTATATAATATAACATAATTTATTCACTTTTGACCAATATAAAAGTTTAATTTCTTAAAAAAAAACTAACTGACCTCAATCTTTTGGTAGTGTATGCATGCATGTATGTATGTATGTATTTATAGTGGCTTTGGAAAAATGCATCTGTTGAATACATAAACTTATAATTTGACTGAAAACCAATATTTTAACAATGAGAAATGACACACAGCATCTTTAAAAATATATGCAATTACATAACTCACATGCAAATTGTAGTGTGGCTCTCTGGCTGAGAATGGTTCCCCGGTTGTTGAAGGCAGTGCATTGGTAGACACCGCTGTCTTGGTCTCGATCCAGGCCAGTAATGATCAGGTTACCTCCAGACAGGCGACGCCTCTCGTCACCATGAAGATCAATGAGCGTTCCGTTTAGAGACCATCTGGAGAGACGCAAACACAATCAGGAGTGTGGTCTCCAGAGAAGCTAACTAACCAATATTCATCACATGCATCGATCTGATGAAGCCAGCTTCATTATACAGCCAGATTCAGCATGAAACAAAGCTCATAGCTGACATTTGTTTTCCTTCTTTGTTCTTTTGCAGTACAGTCTGTACTAATAACTGATGAAAGCAAGCAAAACAGCACTCAAAAATCAGAAATGCCTAATTATTTATTGACCTTGAAGATGTGCAATGTGTAGTCATGAGTAGGCTGGTTTTACTTTCTAATTATAAAAAAAAGCTTTCACACTCAACTATGAAACGTTCATTATTTTTCAGTATGATTTCAATTATTTAGCTACACTTGCATGTGTAAAATACAAACTTTTCAACATGGAGTGTGAAGAAATAGGGCAAATTAGCAACTCGGGCTGCATGACAAAAATAATGCAGTATCTTAAGACTTATTCGGATTGCAGTAATCATTACTGGTTGCTGCTAAATGTTTTATTTATTTATTTAAATTTCGTTTTACACACAAAATGTATGAACCGTCATCCAACTGATCCTAACTTTTAATGGAAGTATGAAGTTAGTTCACCCTCAATTGTAGCAGACATGTTGGATTACGGACATGTATAACATTTGATAATTTGTTTGAAAAGTGTGCTTAAGCTGTCTCTCTTTAAAATAAATGCCAATTGGTTTAATATTTTGTTATCAAATGCAATGACATTCCTACTGTTTTAGAAGTCCAAATACTTTCTGGGCCACTTTACATCCAAGAAGGGTGTGATTTGTGGGATAATATTTTTTCTGCTTAGAAAAATCATATTAAAAAGATAAAATTAAAATAGTCGACGTGACTTCAGTGGTTCAACCTTAATTTCATGAAGAGACGAGAATACATTTTGTGTACAAAAAAAAAAAAAAAAAAAAAAAAAAAAGACTTTATTCAACAACTTAGGAAAATCATATTAAAACGAAGCACATTTTCCATCAGAAAAACAAAATAATCAATAACCTCAGTCATAAAAAATGTATACCAACATATGTGACATGGAAAAACTGCATCAATTTGCACCTTTTCAAGATAATATATAGAACTCTACTATTCAGAATTGACCTTAAAAATCACCCATAGTTGTGCTAAATCAGGTATTTTTAGTTTGAGACAGTCAAAACTTGGCAGAAAACCTTAAGATTGAGAGAAACAATAGGGGAAAAGGTTGGCAGGATCTACATTATTCCACTTGTGTGAAAAAAATAATAAGTGGGGTGGACAACGCAGTTTTAAAAAGTAACTTTGTAGACTCAAGTCTCTCCCAGATCTGACAGACAACAAAGCGTAGATCTACTGCAGCTCTCCGAAGCCCATTTCTACTGCATTATTTATTGATCTCAGTGTGGCACTCGAGTTAATCTGACTCCTTTAGTCATCATTTGTGAGTCTAATATCATAGCCACTGTATTTGATATCATTTACTGTGACATTCGGCCTGCAGTCTTATTCAGTTGATTACTGCGAGGCTGCTTGTTGTAAATATAGACAATATTTGTGTTCTCACAAAGTATCAAATATTATATTACAACATCAAACTAATCTAGTTTTCTAATACACTTTCAATAGCATGATAAATCAACAAAGCTCCTACGTCCCACATACTGTGGGGCCCTGTGTGTATAAAATGAATGAAATAACCAGTCTATTATCTTGAAAGGATCTAATATCATCTGTGTTGGTACATACACGCCTGCACAAAATAATGTTGTCATCTACTTCTTTGGTTCTCAAACATTTTAGGCAACTTTGATCAAACGAGAACATCCACAGACCATCTAAACACAACAACAGTTCCTCTCATTTTTTCACAAACTGAATATTTGTGAGTGTATGCTTGAGAAATGCTGTCACTATAACACCATATTGCAGTTAATATCAATATTTAAGATGAATCACGATGCTGTAAAACCATCATTTGTGTTTTGACCAGCCATTTTGAGATCTACGCAAGAACCCTACAAGATAATACATGTGCATGTGTTAATATGCAAATTTCCCACTCTTTATTTGTTTCATTGCCTCAGCTATAACTGTTTGAATAATATATATATATATATATATATATATATATATATATATATAATTTTTTTTTTTTTTTTTTTTTTTCAGTTTGAACTACAGGATTGGACATATCACAGCCCTCAGAGGGGAGCTACTTCTGATGGATCAATAGCCTTAGAATAATATGGAAATAGGAATTATTGATTTCTAGCACGTGCTGAGATGCTGTATGAGTATTTAAGGTCACTTTTCAATGATGAGAAATAATTTAATGCTAATGAAATATCATGTGCTCTTTCAACCTTTCTTCCCCCCTTCTCTTCATCTTATGTAAGTGATTATATAAATCTTGTTTTTTCAAAAGTGCTACTCATTTTATGAACTATATATTTTTTATTGAGGAGAAAATTTACTCTGAAAAAATTTGTATCTTTAAAGTCGAAATGCAGTGTAAGTAGAGTCTTACTAGAGATCTTTTCTTATGTACTGTAATGTATATCTGAGTAAAACAGTTTATCGTTAAAGAAAAAAAAAAGTAGGACGGGGACTTGGTTCAATCTATTGGTTGTTGATTGAAAGAAGTCAGAGATGAATTCGTTACAAAGGGATGGGGTTAAAGGATTAGTTCACTTTCAAATGAAAATTAGCCCAAGCTTTACTCACTCTCAAGCCATCCTAGGTGTATATGACATTCTTCTTTCTGATGAACATAATCAGAGAAATATTAATAAATATCCTGACGTATCCGAGCTTTATAATGGCAGTGATAGGGTTCAATGAGTATGAGCTGAAGAAAGTGCTTCCATCCACCTCCATCCATCATAAACATGTACTCCACACGGCCCCAGGGGGTTAATAAAGGCCTTCTGAAGCGAAGCAATGCTTTTGTGTAAAAAAATATCTAAACAAGTTTAAACAAGTTATGAAGACCGCCTTCCATATTCAAGTTACGAAGAAAGTGTAAACTGGTGTCGCATCAGTTACACTTTTTCAGTTAAGTTGAATAGGATGTAGCGTAAGCTTTGTGAACTGCAAGAGTTTTACACTTTCTTCGTACACTGAATATGGAAGGCGGTCCGACAGAAGCTAGATATTTTACTTCATAACTTGTTTAAATATGGATATTTTTTTTCACAAATGCATCGCTTTGCTTCAAAAGGCCTTTATTAACCCCCTGGAGTCTGAGGCTGATTTGGGGCCTGGAGAAGTTTTGACATGCCCTGACATTTGTGCTTTTTTCAGTTGTTCATAAACATATAAATGACAAAAGTGTCATTACACTGTATTCAGCACAAACTAGGCTACAATAATATGTGAGGAACATGTATGTACATGTTTGTATTTTTGAAGGAATAATGTTTATGCGTGGTTATTGAAAAAACAAAAAACTTAAGTCACTGAAATAAGGCCAAAAAAAAAAAAAAAAATCTGTGTTAACAAGACCTCTGGGTATTGGAGGTTGTAGACTAGAGTTTTTGCTTCAAAATTATGTAAAAATTATCCTTCCTACTCCTTCATATAAAACAAAAGACAGATTTAAATTTTCTAAAACATCTTTGGTCAAGAAACACAGTATGCGTGGAGGCGTGAATCATCATGAATAATGGGTCATTTACACCTGAGAAGACAAAAGAATCGCATAAAGAGCTCTAATGACCTGCATAAATAATGAGCTCTTTCAGTCAGGTAGGCTATGAAAAAAACCCTCTGTTGATCATGTCTCAAGCTCATCATAATGTAAATCAAACATACAGAAAAAACAGCAATACTGTGAAATATTATTACAATTTAAAAGAATGGTATTCTATTATATTCTTTAAAATATAATGTATTTCTGTGATGCAAAGTGTCTGAACAATTATGTTACCTCTATGGCATTTCATATAGGCTTTTAGCTTAAAAGCATGCACATTTGGAGAAATATTGATGGATTCTCATGTTTGTCAATTTTCTATACAGAGGAGTAATATTTATTCAGGATTTATTGTCATTACTATGAGCGCTGGATACTGTGTTTTCAATTCATACTTGCAGCCGGAGGGCGCTCTGTGCACCTTTAGTCCACAAATGCCTGCTAAAGAAGAATAGGCAATCCAGGAACTAACCGAACTAACAGAGGCCAGAGATCGCTAACTATGGCTATTCAAAACACTTTTGAAGACAATAAATACACGATTGAGACGATGTATGCATGTGTTGACTGAATTTGCGTCTGAATAGCGCTGACTCCATGGGTGTGGCTGCATTAGTGGATAATGAGCTGAATCACGGACTTCTGACATGGCTCTCTTTTCATACAGAGTACATAAACAGAGAATATTTGTTTTCGATTTGACTTACACGATTTAAAACCTGACATTTCAACGTTTTTTTAGACATAAGTCTAATTTTTTTGTGATTAGTATTCACTAAGTTACAGTTCATTTTCTGAGAACTATCAGATTGGACTTCGTTCAGAGGGAGACGAGAGATCACGCATCATGTTAGTTTTCTTTATTTTGCAAAAAGCACAACATTTTGTTTTTATTCTGAGTGTACACAAATAAAAGAAGATATTCCACCGATTAAAATGGTGTATAACTCTTAATTGTATGTGCAACATTGACAGAGTATTTTGAGTCTCTTTCACACTGGTAAGAAAAAAACGCGGTGGTATCGCTGGCCATACCTCAGACCTCAGAGTGTTAACCCCATGAAGCACATGTTTATGATGGATTTATGTGGATGGAGACACTTTCTTTAGCTCATACTCGTTGGTCCTGTTCACTGCCATTATAAAGCACAGATGCGTTAGGATATTTATTAATATTTCTCCGATTATGTTCATCAGAAAGAAGAAAGTCATATACACCTAGGATGGCTTGAGGGTGAGTAAAGCTTGGGATAATTTTCATTTGAAAGTGAACTAATCCTTTAATGAAAACAAAATGATTGGATAAGTCCAGCATACATCACCAGAGAGAAGACTGTCATTTCACCTGAAGATCGAGGTCAAATAATATTAAAAAAAGCTCATGCATGGATGAATAGTTCACAATTAAATCAATAACATGCATTTAGCAAATAGACTTTAAGGGTACAATACCTTGTTACTGGGGCAGTACCTTAAAAGCAGTGTTGGTGAAAGTTACTTTTAAAAGTAATGCATTACAATATTGCGTTACTCCCAAAAAAAATTAACTTGCATTACTTATTTGAAAAAGCAACTCAGACATTTGTTGCACATTTGAAAGTAATGTGTTACTGTACTAATTACTTGAAAAAAAGTAATCTGATTATGTAACTCGAGTTACATAGGGCTGGACGATTAATCGAAAAGTAATCGAAACTGAAATTCAGAACCTCTAACCGACTTAATTTTCCCATGTCAGTGATTTCGTTTTTTTAATCCCGTTAATACTTTGCCTACAACAAGCAGAAATCTGTAAGAAATGATACGAACCACAGATAACCAAAATAACTGCTGAAAGTGAGCTGCTATGTCAGATCACTCTTTCAATAAGAAAAAAATATCCCACCTTTAATAGTCAAGCAAATTTACAGTACAAACCTTGTCAGTGAGGTGGTGACACACTATAGCCACGATAGCACTGTATGACTGATGATCTGCTTTTATTTAATTTTTCCTTTTTTATTTAAAATATTCACAAATTTGTTAACTATAGCATGAAATATCTGATATTCTGATTGTCAGATATGTGCAAGTTGATGTGTTTTGCTGTTTAAACACCTTTGTAACAATAACGTTAGTTGAGCTATACTCGCGACGGGCGCCGCCAAGTTAGTTTGCGCTGCAGTAGGCTACAGACAATCGGATCTGTTGGATTTACAACACGCAAATTCATCCACTTCTCCCGAAATACGTGAAAGTGAGTCGGTGAACTGGGAGAAGAATAGAGTAAACTTTAAAGTTACTTATACAGTGTGTATCTGATATGAATAAAACGTGTCGTCTAATTATTATGGAAAAGACTGTTATTTCTGCTTCTATAGACATCAGTGTGTATTTTACAAACACTAAATGTATTGTTTTGTTAGTACTCATGTGTATTTAAATGTCTGAAACATAAAAAATAAACATTATGTGGTTGAAAACACTGCATATTTGTGATATATGAAAAGTGCAAAGCGCGTCAGTCTCTGGTTTAGCGCCAGCCAAAGCGCGCACGCACATTTGAATTTGGCAGTTGATCATGTGATGCACTGAACGTTCTAATCACACGGGTGTGAACATACGCATCAAAGGGTTACTTGTAATCGAGGTAAAATGTTCAATAAATCGAGGTTTTGATATAAGGCCATAATCCTGCCCTATTTATTCTCTGAGTCTCAAAGATTATTTATTTATTTTCCATAGATGAAATACTCTTTTTTGTATTCAGACCAATTTGAAATCATTCTAAAGGACAGCAATGGTCACAATCACAGTGGTAGGTTAAGGTAACAGAATTCAGCCTGGTAATTGGTGCATGAAAGATCGTTTTTTAAAGGCGAGACAAAGAATTACAAACAACCCAGTCTCCAAGGAGCCCCTTAACAAGAATCAAAAAGGCTTAGTAGTGACAGGGAGCCAAAGTATTTTCAGATAATGAGTATAAAAAGTTCTCTGAGAAGTTTAATGGACAATTATGCTTCCCCCGCACAGCAAACTGTCTAAGCCTCCATCAGCATCACTGTCATTACGATCCTCACTGCTATTATTACTGTCACTATTAACGTCGCCTCATCATAGTTATCATTATAATCTCTATGTTATTTACGACTACATTAACAAACTGACCAGAGACAAAGCCTACACCTGGTCATTAGAAAAAAGTATCACGGAAAATGGACGTGAAAATTGCAGAAAAAAATAAAAACAGTGACGTACGAAACAGTCAGCTTCAATTATCTGTCTAAAAGAATGCTCCGTAGTGCTTCGTACAACCGAGAAAGCAACCTGCGTTCAACAAAGATCACGCTAGAGCCGAGTTAATGAGGGCCGACACAGGAGCACCTCTGACTTTCTCTGTGTAATCTCTGCATTTTAACCAGCTCTCCTTCACTTTCTCGTCTCTGAAGACTGCCTGCTCCACGGACCAGGGTTCAAATCCTTACAATCGCAAAAGCATGCTAGGCAGGTTGAAAATCCTGTCAGGTTAAGTGTAGGTTGGGAAAACAGATTCTGGGCTCTTTCAAAGGATTTAAAACAGCGCCACGGGGAGGCTTAAAACATAGCTTTTTATGGCACTAACAACACCAAGGTCATGGGTTTGATTCCCTAGGAAAGCGTCAACTGATAATAATGTATACCCTAAATGCAAGTTGTTAAAACTAATGTTAAACTTACAAGTAAATTCTTTCTGTATGAGTGCTAGTCAACCACAAGAGCCCACAAAGGATTGTGGGAAGGAGTAATGGCTGTCCTATGGCCTCAATTTGCCTCACAGCTTACCTTATCCCTCCCTGTGGACCCACATTAATGCAACTTCGCTTTTGCTGGACCAAATAGAACAAACCACAGAATACTAGAGAGATACAAGGGTCGGGGTTTTTACTGCATTGCAAATTTTTGCTCTGTGCTTTTATATGATAAGCGCTAAATGTTCTTCACAGAGCGGACCAATTACCTAAATGGGGCGAATGAAGCCTTGTTACACGCAAGTGTCACATGAAGCACAGCAGCATGTTCTGTAGATATGATAAAATATTATCTCGAGCAACACAACACAGGCCACTAAATCTGTGTGACACATTTGAGCTCTACTGAGAATTTTTATCATTAAAGCATTACTGGGGAAGTCATACAACTCTGCTAAACACCTTAAACAGCTAGACAGCCTTAGCAAACAGCACTGACAAAAAAGTGGAGAAACACCAATGGAAATTAAGGCTTTTCAAACTACACATCACCACCCTTACAACAACTTGTCATGGTTTAACTTTAGTAACAGTAGCTGCGCCATTTTCACAGAAATGTCTATTAGGAGGAGGAAATCTATTTAATTTTATTACATCTGTGATTCTACAACTGTGATATTTAGGAGGAAGAGCTTTTGGCTTTTAAGAAAACATAAATTTCATTAGAAGCAGTCAGTTGTGGTCTAGTCGAGGGTACCGTCAGAATTAATAGGTTTAACTTAAATAACACATACCAATGTACACTACCGTTCAAAACTTTGGGCGTGTCTCAATCAGCTCCCTAGCTTCCGAGCTCGTGAATCAGTATATCGTGTACATGAATTCGGGCACTGGTAAGGACAGTAAAGGACGCTGGTTCACTAAACATTGGGACACTTATGACTCTATTTCCGGCGACGTGACAACATCCTCACTGTACAACGTCAATACTGGTATTTATGAACAACAGCCTAGCTTATATCTTTCTGACATTAATTGTAATGTTATTTAAAGTACATTATGATAAATTCTTTGCTTGCTACATATACATGCAACATTTCAGCCATAAGTAAATTATAAATGTTAGCTAGATTATGTTCATTACCTATCTAGAGATGTACATTTACGCTGAAATATAATAAAATAATGGTCTGTATTTTTAAAGGTGCCCTAGAACCCCTTTTCAAAAGATGTAATATAAGTCTAAGGTGTCCCCTGAATGTGTCTGTGAAGTTTCAGCTCAAAATACCCCATAGATTGTTTTTTTAATTAATTTTTTTAACTGCCTATTTTGAGCCATTATTACATATGCACCGATTAAGCGTGCGGCCCCTTTAAATCTCCTGCTCCCCCGCCCCCGCGAGCTCTCAACTGCCTTAAACAGCAAACACAAAGTTCACACAGCTAATATAACCCTCAAAATGGATCTTTACAAAGTGTTCATCATGCATACATCGATTCCTGTGAGTAGAGTATATATTTGGATGTTTGCATTTAATTCTGAATGAGTTTAAGGCTGTGCTCCGTGGCTAACGGCTAATGCTACACTGTTGGAGAGATTTATAAAGAATGAAGTTGTGTTTGTGCATTATACAGACTGCAAGTGTTTAATAATGAAAATAGCGACGACTCTCATCTCTGTGAATACAGTAATAAACGATGGTAACTTTAACCACATTTAACAGTACATTAGCAACATGCTAACGAAACATTTAGAAAGGCAATTTACAAATATCACTAAAAATATAATGATATCATGGATCATGTCAGTTATTATTGCTCCATCTGCCATTTTTCGCTATTGTCCTTGCTTGCTTACCTAGTCTGATGATTCAGCTGTGCACATCCAGACGTTTT
Organism: Megalobrama amblycephala; assembly: GCF_018812025.1. Classification (NCBI taxonomy): domain Eukaryota; kingdom Metazoa; phylum Chordata; class Actinopteri; order Cypriniformes; family Xenocyprididae; genus Megalobrama; species Megalobrama amblycephala. Next base: position 5,124,027 of record NC_063051.1, read on the forward strand.
GCCCCAGTGTAATGGCTTGAACATGAGCTGGCATATGCAAATATCGGGGGCGTACACCCCGACTGTTACGTAACAGTCGGTGTTATGTTGAGATTCGCCTGTTCTTCGGAGGTCTTTTAAACAAATGAGATTTACGTATATACGAAGGAGGAAACAATGGAGTTTGAGACTCACTGTATGTCATTTCCATGTACTGAACTCTTGTTATTCAACTATGCCAAGATAAATTCAATTTTTCATTCGATGGCACCTTTAAAAACATCTATCACGCATTGTTATGTGTAGTGAGTTGGCTCACGTGAATTAAGTTTCACGCTTCAGAAACTCCGTTAAGGGAGCATAGTGAGAATCGATGCTCCCTGGTTTTCACGGTGCATTGTGGGACTTTTTAGAGAGCGAATGTTTCAGTGCCCTGGAAGGATTCTGCGATTGAGACAGCCCTTAAAATGGCCGACTCCAGGCTAGGGGAGACTAGGGAGCTGATTGAGATGCACACTTTGTTTTTATAAAAAAAAATGAATACTTTTATTAAGCATTAAATTGATCAAAAGTGACAGTCAAGACTTTTACATTGTTATGAACATTTCTATTTCAAATAAATGCTGTTCTTTCTAGTCATCAAAGAATCTTGAAATGATTTAAACAAAAATACTAAGCAGCACAACTGTTTTTAACATTGATGATAATAAGAAGAAATGTTTCTTGAGCAGCTAATAAGCATATGATTACTGAAGGATCATGTGACACTGAAGACTGGAGTAATGATGCTGAAAATTCAGCTTTTTAATTTTTAAACAAATTTTACTGTATTTTTGAGCAAATAAATGCAACCTTGGTGAGCATAAAAGACTTCTTTCAAAAACTTTTTTTTTTTTTAAATTACCGACCTTTGGAATGATACAGTAGTATAATTTCTTGGGTTTTATATAATCCTATGGGTGTAAAAGAATACAGCAACTCCATTTTCTTTAAAAAGCTTTCTTGAGAGAAAAGCCGAAGCCAGCCAAGTGCACTTCTCTGACTCAGCTCTGAGTTACTTTTCCATGGAATCTGAAACCGAGATGCAAAATAGCCTGGCTCGTTGTTGTGTTCTCAAAGTTCACTCCGGCCCCGGCAGACACTGAAATACCACCAGTCTCTGTTGGAACACTGACAATTTCTCTTGACAAAGAAAGTAGCAGGATGTTCTTTGGAGACTCTTCCTCCACTTACTGTTTTGCAGCAGAATTGGCCACCCTTCAGTCAACATTAACTGCCTCAACTGTTCTTTGCTAACACAGTAAGAAATGACTGCTGGGGTGGACTGAACTTTCCGGGTGCCTCTTGACCAGATTGGATGCTATAAGACAAGCCTTGAAGAATGTCTGAGAGAACTTAGCGAAATTCTCTTTTTTTAGGTCAAGAAATTATCTTTAGAGTGTCACCAATCTTATCTTGTACTGCTGTAAAGTTCACTGAATGATGGGGGTAGGTTTTATCAAACACAGAAAGAGAAAATGTCCCCAGAAAGCAAGACAATACACAGCTGGTACCAGTGTTGAGGAAACTACTTTGAAATGATAGCTTGCCAAATTATTAATATAGTGTATTTTCATAATAAGTACAGTAGTTGAACTATAGTAACACTGTTCCTTAAAAAAAAAAAAAGATATGCTACAAACTACTAAAAATAGATAAATATCCAATGACAATTTAGGATTTATCAAAAAAATAATCAATTAGGGTGACACGTTAAACTTGAACAGATACATTTACTCCAAGCAGAACCATTTTGTTTAAAAAAAAAAAAAATCTGGCACAAAATATTTGGGTTTTTTTAATTAAAACTTTCAATTAGGGTGACAATAGCTGGGTTTCCATCCAAATGTGAAGCGAATCTTTGCAAAAAATCAAAAAACAAATGCAAATTAGGTGCATTTCAAGTTGTTTGAGCGGATGACGGTGGTATTGGTAACCTAGTAACTAACAGTAAATAAAACACCATCACCAGAAACAGCTGATTAGTCATGTGGGTTTAATGTTTGCTACGTCATCATTTATTTGGCAAATGCGTTTCCATCTCCCATTATTCGCATGAACTCTTTTTTGCACAATTCAAAAACCACCTCAAGCAACCGTAAAAACTTTTTTCCCTGACATTTGGCGTTTCCATCACTCATTTCTAATGCGATACTTCAAAATGGGTGATGAAAACATTGTCAATGTCAAACTTGAACAGATGCATTTACTTAAATAAATAATTAATTTAATTAAAAAAAAAGTTAAGAATTAAAAAAGAAGACCTAAATTGGTGCACATATTTTTTTTTGGTTGTTTGTTAATTTACATGAACAAAATGAACTAATTCATTACAACTTTACAACATTTCAAATGAGAGACTTGCCAACTTTCCAACGAGAGAGAGTGAACTGATTTGCAAGAATAAATCGAATTTTCCATCAGAGATGGCTGTTTGGTCATGCATTACTCGTTCAAAAAAGTAGTTTGTTACCAGAAAAGATATTATTTTAAAAACAACTGAACTATTGTCATGCTACTGACAAATGTAGATAGCAGCACCGCTACTTTTAGCTGCTTCCAACACTGGTTGATAGACTGTTTCCTCTCTTTTACAGTTCAAAAATGAAACAGTTACATGTAGAAAATGTTTAAAAGCAACCACGCAGTCACTTGGTTCAGGAAAATGACTTTCATGACAATCCAAAACCAAATATACCTAATATCTGTGAGAAAGGAATTAAAGAATTAAGGGAGTGCAGTGTATTTCAGTGTGACAAAGTTGAAAATGACTATTTTGCATGTTGTTGAATATATGCATGAGCCTCTTAATTTCCTTTCCACCTGAGTTTATTTATTGTTACATTTCTGCATAAATAAACCAATAGCTGGGTCAAAAGTCAAACTTATTCGACCTTGCAGACTCTCGCTGTATTGTTTGTGCAAAAGTAAAGGTAGTATCATGACTTAAACTGTCACTGCGCTCCTCTTCTTCTCGTACATTGATACTCTCGTAATGTCCAGTTAAATTGGTGTTTTCCACAAAATGCACTAAAGGGAAATGTAAGTGTTTAAATCGAATGTCACTCACAAGGTTATAACTTCCCTCCCTAGTGCTTGCCTGAGCATTTACATGATGCTGACCCAAGCTATGAAACACAATATACCACAGAGCTAGAGCACGCTGCTATTTTCAGAGCAGACGCCTCACCAGGGAATACGCAGGACAGTATCTAAGAATCTCTAGCACAAATTAGTCATTTAGACCCCTCCCATTTTCAAAGCCAATTTCAGTCCTTACAACAGCATGCATTACCCTCTCAGAAAGATAAATTTGGCATGCTAATGCCTAAAGCTCGTGCTGAGATGTGTACACACCACAGAAGTAATGAATCTTGAACATATCTTCATAAGTAGGCTAAATTGCCTTTTTGTAATTTTTTTAGATCAGTTTTAGTGAAGCTAGTTGATGCACATTTAAATTGTTGACACTGGTGAAACTCTGGAAAGCAAATGAAAATGGGTCACAGTCGGATGCCACTAGGATAGGCTGCTAGAAATACAGTAGTTTATGCAATGGCAACCCCGAAGGACAGATAAATTGCCTCTCACCTGGAAAATCAATAGTAATCAGTGCCAATCCTTTTCAAGTTGATTCTTATGGGAATAAGCTGCCAATTTGCCAAAACCAACTGCTTAAATGGTTTGTAATAGCAATGAAAGGATGCATAAACTGCTAGCATAGAATGCTAGATCGGGCTCATTCCTACCTGTACTGAGGGGAAGGGACTCCAGATGCCTCACAGGTTAAAACAGCCTCCTGTTCAGCGGAATGGATGGGCAGTATCAGGTCCTCTGGTTCTGTTTTCCAGCTTGGACCAAGAAACTGTGTGTCTTCTGCGTGTGCTGATGAGACTAGGACAGAAGAATCCCATTTGGTTTACATTTAATTAAAAATTAAAACACCAATGTCCAATTTTGTGCTGTTATTGAAATTTCCTTAAAGGTTTAGAAGCATAAATAGATCTCAGTGATTCGTTCAATATCCATATCTAGTTGAGACAAGTCTTTAACCACAAAGTGAAAACAGGAAACAAAGCATTATATATATATATTACAAAAGAGGGTCAACAGCTTAAAATTTTCGTAACCTGGCCTAAAATATAGTGCTTGAATAAAAAAGAATAATGGCAATATTGTTTGATTAAATTGTGCATGCTTTGACAGCTGCTTTCATTTGATAATACTACCAGAACTACAGCAAATGGCATTATTCACATATATTTTGCAGCTCCATACACTTCATTTTTTCTAAAAGTGCGCTTCAGGTGACATCACACCCCCGTTGTCAGATGTAATATATCTAAATAGATTCAAAACACTTGCAGCCATTATTTTCTCTGTATTAATTAACATTATACAGGGATACACCCTGCAGCCATATTTGTGAGACATAGAAGAGAATTCTGCAAACATGCTGAAACACCATGCTACAGGAAAATATACTCCTGTGTCAGCTGCTGTTGTGGAAATATCAACAGAAAAACGATTGTGTTTTTCATTTCTGAAATTACACACCAGTACTATAGGTTATTTGATGCATGTACCGGTTATAATTGTTCTGTGTTTCGGTTTCATGAATACAAGATGAAAAGAAAATGATTTAGTCTATATTTCTCCACACAATAGCATTTGCACATCTCATTGATCAAACCTTCTGTTATAAATACAGCCATCAATGCAAAAAAAAATAAGTTGCCTCTGTTGTTGCATTTGTAATCCACTGCATCCAGAGTGGCAGGAAGAGGCAGCAGTTTTTAATAAGATTCAGACAAGCCTCCATCACATCCCATAATCATCTTTGACAATCACAGGTATTGGACCACAACTTAACTACAGACTTTGTGGAGACCAACCATAAATGGATATAAAAGGACTGGATAAAGAAAAAATATATTATATATAAACTACTGTTCAAATATTTGGGGTCAGTAAGGTTTTTACTTTTTGAAAGAAATTAAAAATAAAAGAAATTAGAAATGAAATTAAAAAAGCATCATGAATTGAGAAATCAAATTTTCCTTGATCTTTTAACATGTAAGAGGAAGTTTCAGAACTCAAAACTTCTTCATTAGTCCAAAAACAGCTTTTATTGAAACCAAGCTCTGAAGAAGATGACTCGTTTCGGATTTCGTCACATTATGACATAATAGATCAATGCCTACTTCTACATCAGTGCATCTTTAGCCCCGCCCACTGGCGCGTTAGTAAGATGGGAAGGAGAGAAGAGAGATACAGAATCACTGGACTAAAAATAACATTCGTTTCCAAAGGATCCTATTGCTAGGAAAGTGGTTATTTATTTTCAACTATATGAATGTCTCAGTAGAGCATTATTTGTTTGTTCAGTACATTTCACTGTAGATTCTTTGGTAAATCAGTTACAATTTCGGTACATGCTTTGCAAATAGACTTTTACTGCAAGATATGATTATTAGATACTTACTCCATATAAGTTATTGTGTTAATTCTAGTGCCTAATCTGTCATCATTGATTTCTGATATGTAATGATTCACGTAAAGTCTTCAGTAATTCGAGCCATTGGCTAAATAGTCTACTTCACATTGTTTCTCTTAGTAGGATGAAAATTATCCGTTATGTATTTTTCAGTTATGATTAAATTATATACAGAAAGAGATCAAAGAATGCTCCCTTTATAATTGATGTAGCTGTCAATCACACAATGCGAGTTTATCAATGGCTGAGTTCTGGACTCGATCTTGCCAAAACTCCCGTTATAATCAATGAATCTGTCTACACTGCACAATAAATCTTTTATTTAAATCATGTTTGCACTGTTAGTTGTAATGAAAGCATTCGAGAGAGTGCAGAAATCAAGTTGCAATGATGGGATCACTGCATTCATGCACTCAACAGATATGTCTGTCATTGGCTACAATGCTCATCGCTGCAACTTTTCATGCCACGGGAGTTATTATAAATAAATTTGAACTTTCTATTCAAAAAGAATCCAGAAAAAGAAATAATATTTACATAAAAATATTAAGCAGCACAACTGTTTTCAACATTGATATTAATGTTTAATTTCTGAGGGATAATTAATGATTCCTGAAGGATCACGTGACACTGAAGACTGGAGTAATGGCTGCTGAACATTCAGCTTTGCTATTATAAATTACATTTTAAAATATCTTTAAATAGAAAACAGTGGTAATAATATTTTGCAATATTATTGTTATTACTGTATTTTGAATTAAATAAGTTAGCAAAAGAGACAAAGCATTAAATTCCTTACCAACCCCAAACGAGTGGTGATTTTTTATATTAGTTTAATACCTCAAACACTAAGCATACTGCCATTAAATAAAGTATTACTTTCTCAATATACTTATATTTATTCTCTGGACATAATATGATAATTCAATTCAATGATATTCAAAACAACAATATCCTACGATGAATGCGTGTATCAACTCATCACATCTCAGTGTCTTGTCTCAAACCTCCACCAAGGACTGAATGAATCAAAGGCTTAAGATCATAATGAAATTGTTTCTTTTATGACAGTCCATTGCACACATTCAAAGAACAAAACAGTAGTTTGAAAAAACAGCAGGACAATAATTTACCTGCGAGGCAGCCAATGATTGATAGCACCACAAGTCGTTTCCATAGTAACGTCATCTTTAGTTGCCAAGGGCAAGTATGACTCTCATCCAATTGCTTGTGAATGGAATGATTTCTCCCTTGAATATGAGACGTATAATCTGTGGGGGAAAGTAATTACAGAAATAATTAAAATAAGACATCCTGATTCAAATATGACAGATGTGCTGCATTTATAGACTTTTCTGAAAGATTACACTTCTGTTTAAGTGATCACCTTGACTGTAGGGACAAATGCTGGTGAAATGCTGTTGGATCAAAGAGAAAGTTAACAAATGAGTTGTTTTCGATGTGACGGCAACTAAAGCACTGCAAACAAAAGCCCTGGGAGACTCTAGTCAAAATGTGCAGAAAATCAATGCAATGATGTTTTGAGTATAAATGACAGATGGGAGCGACGCTTCGATGGAAGAATAAAACAAGATAGCAGGCAGTTAGAAACCTCCAACTGTTAACTCTGTACAAAATATTCATTGCATATTTAAAAGAAAGTAACAACTTCTTTTGAGAATTTATGCTTTTGTTGTGAAGCCTGATGCAGTCTAAATTATGCATTATTATTCATGATACCAAAGAAACAAACAGAAACCTGCAACATCAGAGAAATCAGGGGGCTGGAATTTGTTGACCTCAAAAGCTACTTTCTCTTGACTATTAATAGGAGCTAGAAGCCAACCTAAATACTGTTAGCCGCTTTCACTAGCACATAGCATTCCGCCCACATATACAGGCAAAATGACATCTTCGGAGGCCCTGCGTAGGGTTGAATCTGACAGAATAATTCGCAATGACTTCTCGGAGGACCTTCCATTTTGATTACCAGAAATGCAGCCATTTACATATAAGGTTTATGCATATCTCAATTACAATGTGATGCCATCTTGCAGGAAATATTGTTGCATTCAAAATGGAACAAAAAGCAGGGGTCTTAAAGTGTATTTTTTAAAGTTGAACTACCTAACAACATCAAAATGTAGCATTCATGATGCTGAAGACACACAACACGTGTGCAAAAAATAACAATAGAAAAAAAAAGACTGCAGACTGTAGAGAATACAAGAAGTAAAGTGTACTAAAGTTAATACCTTTAGTATTACATGTACAGTTTTCAAAGTGAACAGTTAAGTTTTCAGTGAACAGCTCTTAAAAGAACCATTTTTTTCTTAGTGTGAAGAACTTTTAAAAATCTGAAGAACCTGTTTCCACTATAAAGAACTTTTTGTGAAATGGAAAGATTCCACGATGTTAAAGGTTCTTCATGGAATCACAGATGCCTATAAAGAACCTTTATATTTAAGAATGTATATTGATTATCTGTTTTTATTCTTAACTATACAGTAGCGATGCTTTATATGTTGCTCTTTTATATGCCATCATATGGAAGTCTGGATCAAAAAGCTGCATTTTCTGTATTTAATACTCATAGACGTTTCCCTGACAGACTGAAACGCACATTGGGATTTTTATAACATTACACGAGGGGCTCACTCCTGTGGGTATTGGAGATTTTCCTTTATTTGCTTTATTTTGCTTTGAAAATCCCTAACTGTCACAGTTCCAGCTCTATGGCCTAAGGCAATATGATTTTTTTTTTCCTATCTACAGAACCAGTTAGTCAGCCTTTATTAAACACCCTGAGGTTTAAAACCATTTGTATACACTCTTTTCTCAGTTCTGTTTCATAAAGCTTACTCATTTCTTGTATACTGGCCCTTTAAATCAATAAACGCATGAAGGCTTAGAGGAAGGGTAATCTGCTATCTTTGCATTATAATTGCATAATCTTCAGAGGAGCCCCTTGTTTAGCGCTGTATCGTAGTGGGGATAACTGCTGGGTGTATGTTGTAATTGCAGGGACAGGGGGTCTCTGGGTGGATTTGTCTAGTGTCTTTTAAGTTTGGGGGCGCATTATGCCGCAGGAAACTCTGTCGGATTGGATTACACAGCTCTGTTTTTGACACAGGACAAGAGGGAAGAGGAACTGTAGCTACAGTCCTCCCATGAAAAGCATTTTAGTTGTTATTGTTTCTCATTATGACCTCTGCATGTAACCAGAATGTAACTTTGTTTTAAAAAGTGGTTGTGAAAGGAGTGTGTGCAATAATAAATGCACCAAAAATAACCATTAGTACCTTTCTGGACCTTGAAAGTGTTGATTATATTGCTGTCTATGGACGAGTCGTATACCTCTTGGATTTCATTAAAAATACCTTAACTTGTGTTCCAAAGATGAACAAAGGTCTTACGGTTGTGGAATGAAATGAGGGTGAGTAATTAATGGCAGAATTTTCATTTTTGGGTGAACTAAACCTTTAAAGATTTGTTTGTCCTAATGGGCTGGTGGTAGATTTTTTGTTAAGCGTGCCAGAGGTTCTGGGTTCTAATCCATTGTATAGTTTTTATTTTTAGTTTTTTTCTCATTAAAACCAAAGATGTTCTTCAGTGATTGTATAAGAAGAGCAGGGACATGTTTGTGTGCATTTTGTTTTGTGATTTCACCAGAACAAATAGTCTCAGCAACGGCGTTAAGCAATAAATTGAAGCGCTCGTCTGTGTGAAGACTGTACATGACCGCCAAGCGAACACAGTTGCCTTCCGCCATCGATAACAGCGGCAACAAGCACTCGGCATGATTTCAAAAACAACAAATCCCAGCGCCAGATCACCTCTTATTTAACACCAACGAACAAACTGTTAATCAACTAGAGATGCTTCTTTTGTACTAGGTACATCAGTGCCGCGAGATGTTTTAAAAAGTGGTGGGGAAAATATCGACCCTGGCAAAAAGCAAAAAGACATGTCCCACCTTTAAATTATGCCTACATAATGCCTGCCTGCAATGCCTGCATGCAACCCCCTAAATCTAAAAGGCAAAGAATAAGAATAAAAAAAGAATATGTAAGTTAACAAAAATGGATGTAGTTTTCATGTTTTTGTGTGCATGTCACATCCAGCAACACGAGAAACAGGGCATGAATTGAAATTACAACTAATCTCTCATGAGCCTCCCAAAAAACTGAGATGTGGTGTCTTTTTCCACCAGCTTCCACAAAATATCTTATTAAGCAAAATGATGAGCATTCGACTGGCAAATGTAATGAGGCAGTGCAGCATCACCTCAGCAACAGTGCTATGGAATTGCAAGCCATTGCATGCTTCTTTTGCTCCAGTAAATGCGATCACTACTTGGTTAGCACAAACATTGTTTTGGCATATATTTGATCTAAAAAGTGGTTAAAGGCATCTGTTTTAACCAAAGAAACGATTGCAAAGGATCAAGGGGTGGGGGGTGGGTTGGGGGGCGATTCATGCTGATTACATACGTGTCAAGATCTAAGGACTGGACCAGCATGAACAATGTTCATGTAATTATATTCAAATAACACAATGTATTACATAGATGATCAATTTGGGGTGTGTTGATGAACATGCCGAGCACTGTTGGTCTCATTATAGTGCATGATTTGCCAGCAACCCACTGGTTAATGATGAAAACTATATTTTGAGCCAATCATTAAGTAAATCTCCCACTTGAAGCTATAAAATGGATTCCACTATAGATGTTGATTTTGTGGTTGAAATGTCAATCTGATTCTAACAATGTTAGGCGATTTTGTAGGATGTGTTCTAGGGGTTGCACGACTACTGATTTCTCAGTTAGTCAATTACTCATCAAAATAATACCCGAGTACTAATGGTTTTTGTTACTGTTTTAAAAAAATGTTGTGTCAACAAGTGTTTATTAATTGACAGTCCAACATTTGCAGCAATTATGTCTCTTACGTATTGTATAAACATTAAAATAACAGGTTTCATTTTGTATTTGAATGGTGCAACATTATAACCTTAACATCTGCATTTTTGTTGTCGAACAGTATGTGCATACATATACTGTATAATAAAATTAATTTTAACAGTTAACCTAGTTAGCCTATTATATAACATTAGCCTCCTCATATAACAGTTCACAGGTCTTCAGTAGAAAAAGTAATAATGGGTCTGTACTCACATCAGATCTTCACTCAACCGGTTCAAAATAGTTTATAATAGAATAAGACAAATGTCTATGTGCTGTCATCGTCCTCCTGCCACATACTCTCTTGGCTCAGTGGTTTGCAACTTGCATTAAGAAAAACAAGCTCAACAACATATGAAGGATGCAGTATGGTTATTAAGCACTCAAGTACTTGATGGCTTCTGATAGCACCGACGAGTGGCTGAGGTAATAAACCTATTACTTAATCCTAATGTGTTCCTGGATCAACATCCTTGTTGGTCCTGGAACAATATTTTGTTAACCAAATTATTTTTAGTCAGTTGCATCCCAGACAGCCCTGAAAAACAATGTTTTTTGGCTGGAATGTTGTTCCAAGACCAAAAACTAATGCTGATTAATGAACGCATCCTACTTGGAAAACTCAGTCATCTCTTGAAATACGGAGGTTCTAGAGGGAACAGTCCCTGAAACCATCTCTGTCATGCTCTTGAGCAAGCCACTTAACCCCAGGTTACTCCAGGCCAAGGGGATTTTCTCTTTAATAAGTGAGCTTCAAGATGCTTTGTGGAAAAAGTATAAGTTGAACCTAAGCATAATGTGAAATTTTAGACTATAATTACTGTAGATCAATATAACTATAACTACTGTAGATTTGCTTGGTGGTATCATTTGGTGCTGGTTTCATACTCCTGCTATAAATCGTCAGTTTTTATAACAATGTGATGAAGTTGACTGTATATGTTCCATGCATGACCATCAAACCATAGCAATTCAAGGTAGAAAAGACATCTGCTGCAACCAGTGTTGGTAGTGTATAATACTAGTAAAAAGTAGGGCTGGGCGATATATCGCATGCGATTGTCACGCGCATTTCGTCAGTAAAGCCGGTTCCCTGATTACCGCTAAATCGCCATCACCTGCTTTCAAATGGAGCGCCATTTAATAGACAGAGCCGTAGATCACTGAGAGGCTACGCAATATTGCGTTCATTATCGAAGGCGATTCATCTGCGATAATGAATGCGATATTGCGTAGCTTGTCAGTGATCTACGGCTCTGTCTATTAAATGGCGGCTTTACTGATGAAATGCGCGTGACAATCGCATGCGATATATCGCCCAGCCCTAGTAAAAAGTTTCAATTAATTTAAATAAATATTAAATAAAATCTTGGGTATTCAATGAAAACTTGTAAACTTGTAATATGTCAAATCTTTCCAGAGATACAGCCTCAGATGCAATTTGCAAATTTGTTGATGCAGTATACGAAAACATTTCCGTCTATCGGCACAAAATCCATGGCTTTTATAAGGCAAGGTCTGAAGATGATCTGACTCAAATCTGGTGAAAATCGGACAAATAGTCTAGGAGGAGTTTGAACAAGTAGTTTTTAAAGGACAGGAAGTTTGGCAGACTATGGCAGAATTGTTATCTATGTTCTCGACACCACACAAGGAATCTATTAATACCAGTTTCATTACAATAGGTAAAATTAATTAAAAGCTATTAGCATTTTTTGTTGACAAGGTGGCGTTGTCTCAAAACATTTTGAATACCATCAGGGGCATAGTGCCGATGACACTTATCCAGATTTGTAACGATACGTTAAGGCGTTCATAAAATATAGCATTTTTTGTCTAAATTCAAAATGGCCGACGCCCAAAATGGCCAATATGGGAAAATTTGAAAATTGGCATATCGTTTCACTTGGCATGCTGCACCGAATCTAAAGAGACCACTTTTGGCCAAACCGTTCCGAAATTATGAGCAAAAATTGCTTTTTTTCATATCTCCTCACCACTAAGTGACACTGTGCCGAAACTGTGCAGGTATCATCAGGTCATGGCTGTCATAACGCACACCAAGTTTGGTCTGAATATGCTAAAGCATTGCGGACAAATAGCCTTGCGTTAATTTTGGCCGTGCTCTTTGTCAAATTCGTTTGCACATTATTTGAGAATGGTCTGACTAATCATATATTTGAATTGAATTCCATGTTTTTTTTTTTTTCTGGGGGGGTTTCTGCATAGTCTGAAGATGATCTGGTTCAATTTTCATGAAAATTGGAGCAACAATCTAGGAGGAGTTTGAAAAAGTAGGCTTTTCGTAAAATATACAAAATACTTAATTGAAGCAGCTTGTGTGCAAGTGGTCAGCAATGAGTGAATACATAAATGTGCACAACTAAGGCAGAATCTTTGAACAGCAGTATACACATACATAATTCATCTATGCTTATCCATCACAGCATTTCCACCATTCATTCAGATTCCTAGAACAACAATCCTAGAAACATCCCTTTTTGTTGTAAAATTGAAAGGTATGTTCTCTAGAAATGTTGTGGGGCAAGGACAGAAAGTGCACTTAACAGTAAGATGGCAGCCAGCGATCCATCCCACAACCCAATAATCACAGTGGCAGATACCCATGCTCCTTCTGCCTTGAAGGAATATTTCACTACAAAATAAAAATCTGTCATCAGTTGCTCACCCTTGTGTCATTCCAAACTTGCATTACTTACTTTATTCTGAGGAACGGAACATTTTTGAAGAATGGTGTAGTCTCCCTTTTTTATGCAACAATAAATGTGGACTCAAACTTTGAAGCTTCAAAAAGGATGCTAAATCATCTTAAAAGATGGGATCCACCGATATTAAAACTCTTATATTTTCATTATTATTTTCATTTTGTTGCTGATAACCAATGAATAGCTGATATTAAAATTATTTACTATTTTGTTAAAGTACATTAAAAATAATAAAATAAACCTCTGAAAATCATGTGAATTTAGCTATCTATTTAGGTAAAAATTCATTTTGAGATTTGCTAAAGATTACTTCTAACAGTGTTATTAAATTATTTGTGTTTTTAAAATTAAAATTATCCATTATAATATTTTCAGTGAACGACCTTGCCATTATCTAATTTTAAATTAGATAATGGCAAAGTCGTTCACTGAAAATATTATTCATGAAAAATGTAGTAATGTCCAAATTGTGAAAAAAATGCTCTTTTGAGTCAAATTGTCAATTAATTGCTTGATATTGTTCACAAAATCAGTCTTAAAGATTCATTTATGAATCAGACTGATACAGTTCTCAAGTTCAACTCACTACCTCGATCTCAATGGTTTGATCAGTTAACAGTTCACTGGAGGGGAACATTATTAGTGAAATATTACTGACTTGAATTCAGAAGACAAGGAATACAGCGTCACATGGACGACAAGTACTTTAAATTCCTCTAAATTTCTCTGTTTCTCTTCCAGAGAAGTAAGAAAGTCATGGGTTTAGAACAACATGATGACAATTTTCATCTTGGGATGAACTATTCCTTTAGGCCTCAACTTGAGATTAAAAAGATAGGGATGCACTTGGAAAGATAACGAGAGAGAAAAAAGAAGTTTGTGATCCAGACTGCAGAAAGCAAATTCCAAAGATGGATATTAAGAAAGACGGAATTAAGAAAAAAATACTGTTATATAAACTACCATTACTTTCATCTCTAATGAATTCCACCCACATGTTCAAATTTATTATTAGTCTGTCTTTAAATAAACTTTATATGCCACAATGAGAGAAATAAATAGTCTCGGAGGAAGCCAAGCTGTGCTGTGGAGTGGTTCGACTGAATTCTGCACACTGCTGTCTCCCAGTGTTCTCACCTCTAATTTGGCTATGCTTGTTAGCAACAAAATGGGATGAGCCATGCATCCCAGATGCATCCATAAATAAACATGAACACACGAGAGAAGGATCCCATTCCTATTTGAATAGCAGATGTGGTGTGGATAGAGAGACGAATGTGTATTTTCTCCTGTGTATCCTTCCTCTCTCTGTCTCACTCCTTCAATACATAATGGCACTAAAGTTCTCAAAGCTTAGTCACACCTTTGTGAGATTATAAACCAGACGACAGAGGCAGTGTTGACTGATCTGAGGAGAGGCTGATAGTTTATTGATCCACCTAACACTTGTTTGAGGGCTTACTTCAAACGCAACCAACCCAGATCAGATCACTATCATAAAAGTATTACCCTCTCACTGGCAATTGTAGGGTTCTCAGATTTTTTGACAAATTCATTTCCATGACATTTCCAGTCATTCCTGGTTATTTTATGGTATTAAATTAAACATCTAGTGTACAAATGTCTCAAACAGGACCCTCAACAGACAGACTGTTTCACGCTGACAAGTTATGTTCTACACAACTATTTACAAAAAAAGAATTGATTAAACATTTAGAAGAATAGAGCATTTTTTTTTTTTTTTTTTTTTTGGAAAGCATTATTCCCTGAAATTTCTCTCCATGGAATTCCATATACATGTACTGTAGCTTCCATACGGTGCGGGATGCATTATAAGGGAATTTTGCTATGGGTGACTAGTATCAGAATGGAGATGCTGAAGATCTATAGGTAGCACCTGGCAGTTTTTATTTTCATCCCTTATAAATTGGATCTTGAGTCTAATAAATCACACGTGCAGTGACTACAAAGGCATAAGGCACTGTCAGAATTCACAGAATTGTTCAAATTTGTTTAACAACAGCTGATTAAAAACTGTTTTGCACTGTTGTTGACATTATGTCATAGGTCAAAGAACATATGGGTCATCATGCCAATATGGCGGATGTAGCTCGCTACCACACACCTGCATACCTGTCTGAAGAACGCTCATCGTTGATCCAGAAGTAAGTCCTCCATTGAATTCAGTGTTTTGAAAGTGCGAGGTTTCGGAGACAAGTTTTCCTTCAGTCGACTACTATTCAGTGGCTATTCTACAGCGCTGCGCATGCGCAAGATCAGTTTAGTCGGATTCTCGAACGATCCGTTTATGATGATTAGTGAATCAAAAAAAAATACAGTGCGATGAGCATAGTACGATTACTGAATAATTACTCTCTTGTGATCCAGTCTTTTTAGTGAATCAAAAGAAATACATTTTTGTTATCCGATTCAGTCCAATTCCCGAAAGAATGACTGATTCTATTGAAGTTATTCATTTCAGCTAAACAAACCAGAAACTGTTAGCCTATGTTGTTGACAGGCTACACATGAGTTATATTCTAATTGGTTGTGTTAAAATAATTGAATGAATGAAATGTTAACACATTTTGTGTTTTATATTTGATACTCTAAAAAAAAAAAAAAAAAAAAAAAAAAAAAAAAAGTCTGTGAAGTCTAACGCCTTTTGAAAGAATTCTTTTTAAATTGCATATTATATGTTAGCATGTTTATAGACGACCTGTTCTTTTGAAATCTTTTGACTCTCGAGTAGTAGGCTAATTCTGTAAGAACTGCATTTCTTTTATAGTAGGCTATTTCCTCATATTCCTTCCTTAAAAGTAGGCTACTACAATTCACATTCTTACTTATCAGGTCACTGCATACTACGAAAGTCATTGGGGTCGTGGTCAGGTTTTCATAAAAGCTGCGCATGCTTTTCGTATTTAACATACATCATTATTCATAAGGATATAGATAATGTAGGCTATACTTTACATTATTTGGCATCTCGAATAAAACTTCGGCTTACAGTTTAACTTTGAATAATCTATCAGTGCATACTAGCTAATGAATCCACTCACCGAGTCACCGTGATGCGCTCCCTTTCACTGTATTCCGAGTCAAAATTAGAGAAGACGTGGGAATTTACTCCATATTCAGTGATGAGATGAACCTCAGCACCTCTAACCCCCTAATGTCGTAAGCAACATCTTTCCTGATATCGTTCTCTCACTTTTAGTACAAAATAAATGCCCTCTAAATCGAAGACTGTGTGGAGACGGACAGGAGAACGAGATCTATTCCCTCTCGTGCACAGAGATGCTCCTCGTATTCCCGCAAGCGCCCCGCAATTAGTCCACGAATCACAGCGCTCCGGCTTATCCACTGCACACACGTGCCCCGTGATCGGTTCCGACCAGCAGAGTGATCCAAAAGACGGTTGGTTAGGTATATATGATGCGTATCTCCTCCTCCAGCAGGCGCTCAGTGGATGAAATGCGCAGTTGTGGTACCTAACGTGCTGCTGCACCTCCAGCTGAGAGTGTCTCTGTAAGCACGCCCCAAATTCAATGAGCAAAGTGCCTCAAAGCGATGATTTTTATATGATAGTGATGATAATCATTCGCATCACTTGTCTAACGCCTGACCTCTCCTGCAGTGCCATTTCTGGTTTGAGATATAGTAATTAAAATGGGATGTCATAAACTGACCCTTAAGAATTTTATTTGCAATCCTGCAATATTAGAACTGTAATAACATAATGGCTCTGCTTTAATCCCCCTTACATTTGCATAAAGCTTATCTATGTGTGCTATGCTGAGATACGACAAGGGCAGCTCAGGATAAAGCTAATATGTAAGAAGATGCATTTGTTCCACAAAAGCATCCTCCCTGTAGCATTGTCGGTTAGTTCACAGCTCGACTGAGATGGGTGCTAGTTGTCACACGTTTTACTCTTGTGAATATTTCTCAGGGCAGGTTTATTTTTGAAAATCAATTATAGGCACAAACTTTAAAGCAATTAAATAAGTCCACCATAAAAAAGTTCATTGAACACACATCAATCGACTCAATGGGGCATGTTGTCACATTATAACAAAACAAAAATGTCATAGGCCTATATGAAGAAGAAAAATATCAAACCAATGTTTTGGCCAACAGAAATAGTAATCATTTTAATTAATAAAGATAATAAAACGTGTATAACATATGTGACAACTATTAAGCTGCCATTTTGTGTTAATTTGATTAAGCAACTATTGAAATGAGAGGATATTGAAATTTTAGTTTGGAGGACAGAATTCTTTATTATAATTTACTAAATATGCAATTGGACTTTTGCCTCAAAACCGTATAGGTACTGACATATAGCCCTGGTGAACTTCCATGTGTGACAATAAGCCCCATTCTCCCATGATTTAAACTGACTAGGAAACCAGTGAATGTCAGATAACCCTACTATTCCAGGTCATTTGGAATTCAGCAACAAAACAGCACACCCTACTGCTGAATGCCACCATAACACAGTCACTTTTCCTCTTCTGAACCTTGCACAACCTTTGTCCTTCAATGCTATAAATTGCTGGAAAAAAAAAAAAAAAAAAAAAAAAAACATAACCCAGCCTGAGGTGGTTTGCTGGTTGTAGCTGTCTGATTTCTGCTATCCAGACTGGTTTGATGGTTTTGGAGGGTTTTGGGCACCTATTCAGGCTGACCAACAAACTTAAAGGGGGGGTGTAATGCTATTTCATGCATTCTGACTTATTTACACTGTTAAAGAGTTGGAATCTCATGCTAAACATGCCCAAAGTTTCAAAACACGAGTTGGACGTATGGAAGTATTTCTGTGCCAAATACACTCCTTCCGGTTTCGGACCGGGTTTCGTGCACACACATATCACCCAGAGCAAGGCTGCGTTCCAATTCGTTTTTTTATGACCTTCCATCCTAAGCCCTTGATCACTTGGAATCTGCTATGGAGTTGATTTATTATTTAATTTTTTCCCCTTACAAAATTGTTTAATGCAGCATTCTGTATGTATATATGTGTAATGTAAATTAAGCGTGATATTCGGTGACGTCACAATCGCGTTAACCTCATATTTTCGCGTTGCATTGTGTACATATGAAGTAGACTAGACAGAGGGTCTGTCCATATAAACTTCCCTCATCCACTTCACGAAGTGTAACACATTTCAAAATGGCGGAAGCAATTCCCCCAAGGGGAAGTGCTTAGGGAAGTTCACGAGTGCGTGTCTAAAACTGGAGTGGAACGCAGCCCATGAGCAAGAGCACGCCCATCAACGCGTTTCGTTAGGGATACGGAAACCGAGAGATTTTTCAACAATGGCTATGTCCCAATTCAGGGGCTGCACCCTTTGAAGGCTGCATACATCATTGAGGTAGTCTCATTTAGGAAACTTAAGCATTAGATTGCAACGTAAGAAAGACATTATAGTATTTTACACCTCACAATGAATATCAGTCAATTTTATTATGGTTACTTTTCTTAAATATGACATCCTTGATGAAGTATTAAGCCTTCAAATGCGATCTCCGAAGGACGCAGCCTTCAAAATGAGATGCAGCCCCTGTCAACAAAGGAGTGTGTAAGTGCATAAAATGTAAACACCACAAACGTTTTTAATCCCTTTGTATTTATAATGATGTCGCAGACATCTCTACGCAAAAGCTGCGCACGCTCGTGACTCTTTTGCTCCGCCCACGGCACTGACGGCAGGCATGCCTCCAGCAGCTCGGCTTTTTTCGGAAAGACTCGGTTTAGCGTATCTATCTTTCAGGTTTGTCTTAAGTGTATTTTCTGTGGCTATAGTCAAGATCAGTTTATTCGATTTTGAGTCCAAATGCTCCTGAAATATGGACTTGAGATGGACTTTAATCTGAGTCTGGTCTTGTCTGAATTCAATTTCTACAACACTGCAACTTAAGGTGTTATTTTTCAGGAGATACTGTAAAATCCATTTACTGCTAGAATTCAACCATATTTAAAGGATAACTGGAAATACCTCCCTATGATTTTTCAGAGTGAACCAAACACTTAACAGTGTCAATCAATAAAGCCTGAGGTATCTGAAGACTGGATTCATGGCATGGTATTGTGGCCCAGAAATGTAGTTTCTTCTTTGACCCTGTGTCAAAACGCAATGTGCTTTTTAAGAAATCAAAGAAAAACAGAGGAGACAGTGATGAGAGATGGAGCAAAAGGTCTTTGAGAAATGTCTGGTAAATAATAGCACAGTTTTTCATTTAATTATGTGCACTGGACCCTGAGGAGCTCCTCATCTATGGAAGAAAACATGTTCGGTTGACAACCGCATGACCTGCTGCTTTGTGAAACACTCAGTGAATCCGAATGGTTGACTGCACTGGCTAGTGTTATAGCATGTAATTCGCAACATTTAGCTTGAGGTGAGAATGAGCTGATATTTTTCAGCACATAAACATTAAAGGAATAGTTCACCCATAATGAAAATTCTTTTTAACTTACCCACCCTCATGTCATGTGTCATTTTCAGTAGAACATGCAAGAATTTTTGACAAATCTTATTTAAAAGAGGGTGATTATCATTGAATAAAGACTTTTCCTTTTATCAAATGGTTTCAGAAGATTTGTAATATCGTCTATAGGTCGTTTGGAATACTTTTATGGTGCTTTTTTTTTTTTGTCCTTTTTGGAGCTTGACAGATTTGGTCACTCCACTGTAAAAAAAAAGTATTTTTCGAAGTTGTAAACAAAGATTATCGGAGTATGTTTTACAAGATAATACTATTTTAGTGTTTGTACTCCAAATGTTCCATGCAGTTTCTTTGTAATTATTAATGAAATTTACTAGCAATTTGAAAGTGAAATTCCTACACCATTTTTTTCAGTGTGTGAGTTGTTTATAGAAAAGAGCTGTGTAAAAATAAAAAAAAATAAAAATCTATTGGAAAAAATATTCTAACATACAGGTTTGGGATAACTTGAGGGTGAGCAAATGTCTGAAATGAAAGCTCTAACATAAGTTCTGCCGGGCAGACTCTAATGTTACGTCACTTATTAGTTTAGATCTAACCAATCATTATCTAACACTATAAAAGATCGGTACTTACACATGTCTGAGTTCGCAGATGCTGACGCCAACCTCCACCTCCATCCTCCCCACCACCACCAGGATGGTCCCTGTCCATACCTCCCAGGGAGTCAGCTATGCCCCTGCCTTTATCTCTAGGCAGGAAATGCAGAGACTACAACCCTCTGGATGTGTGCTAAGGACGGGGCCTACGCCAAAGAACTTTATCCCATATTTATTGTTAATAAATTACATTGTTACATTATCTTGCCTCCCGAGTCTTTCTGGTAGAACTATTTCTTTAAGGTTTATGAATATATGAACAAGGGTGCTGGATATTAATACTTGGTTTTATGGCATACATAAATATTGTGTCTTAAATAGACAAGTAACTTCTGGTTGCCTCCTAGCTGAGCCAGCAATCCAAATATCTAAGCAAACATTATTATGAAATGCAGCACTAACCTCGGATTTCATTATCCAGGCTTGAGGATAAGACTCTGGCTATGTGCAATATAGACAAATCTTCTCACGTTATTTTATCGTGTGATACAGAGGGGAAAATGGCATCAAACAGAATTTGATCCCTCATTTGGTGGATATCCTGCAGGGGTTTGTGCACTTCAAAGCTGGGCAGGTGACACAGATCCATCTGGTTCCCCTATAGGCTTTGAGTAAATCAAGGGCACCTCACTGCTTATTCAGCATGACATTTCTTTCATTGTTTTCTCAAGACAGTGCAGCATGTCTTACTTGGGCATTCTTGAGACACAGATGAGCTGTTATCTCTTGTGATATGTTTTCTCCAGTTTCTCTTTTATCTCTTTTTTTCCCAATTGGTATCTACAGCTCAGTCTACATGAACACTTTTAGAATACATTGTTTCCAAATACAGTTGGCATTGATTTTGCATTATTGCATTCTTAAAGCACATATGAATGGATTGGGTTTAAAGGGTTAGTTCACCCAAAGATGAAAATGACCCCATAATTTGCTCACACTCAAGCCAGCTCATTATTTTACTTTGTAAAATTTGAAATAAGGATATTTGTCTCACAAAAATGCATCAATTCACTTCAGAAGGCCTTTATTAACCCCCCAGAGCTGCATGGAGTACGTTTTATGATCTATGGATGCATTTTTTGGACTTCAAAAACTCATCCTCTATTCATTCCCATTATAAGCTTGGATGAGCCAGGATATTTTTTATTATAACTCTGTGTTTGGCTGAAAGAAGAAAGTCATATACACTTAGGATGGCTTGAGGGTGAGTAAATTATGTGGTAATTTTCATTTTTGGATGAACTATCCCTTTAAATGAGGTAAATGAAGTCCTAAATCACAGCAAATCTCGTCTAAAGAGGAGTATTTAGGTTTGATGTTATTTATTGATGGATCCATTAATCTTCATCTGCTAATTTGTTTACAGTGCCATTTTACAATGCTCTGAATTCCAAGAAAATCATTATTTCTGGCTTTTAAAAATATATTTAGTAATGGGACTCCTGAATGACCTGTCAATCATGGCTCATCATTAATCATAACCAAATAGTTGGGGAAACTTTTAATGACTTGTCAACTAGTCATCAATCATGAATTTCATAGCCATCAATCATAATCAAACTGTTGAGGGAAACTTAATTAAACTGAATGCTTGACCTATATATTTATTTATTTGGTTTTCATTTTTTAACAAATAAGACATCTTATTTAAAAATTTATTGTTAAAAAAAATGCATTTGCAAAAATTATTTAAAAGCTGTAAAATGCCATTTTTATTTTAACCATTTAATATATGGTTTCGATTTTCAAATTTTTGCCCATGACCTTCATCAACAGCAAATTTTCTTTCAGGCTAAATTTGATGAAATACAGTGGAAAAACACAATCATTAGTGTGTCACACGTTTGCTGTCTGGCCACTAAAGTAATTGACATTATGCTTCCATCAAATTATATCATAGACTGTAGGTCAGGGGTGTCCAGTCCTGCTTCTGGAGGGCCACTGTCCCGCAGTTCAGCTAATCAAGGTCTTAGGTACTAGAAACTTCCAGACAGATGTGTCGTGGCAAGGTGGAGCTAAACTCTGCAGGACAGTGGCCCTCCAGGACTGAGTTTGGACACCCCTGTCGTAGTAAAGCACAACTTGCTGTTCATATCAGCCTTCAGTTTTAACCCGCTGAATGATGTTCTATAATTCGCAATTCTGACTTGAATTGTGAGATACAAAGATTACTAAAGATTGTGCCAATCGCTCTTTTCCGTGCAATTAAAACGAATGGAAACTGAATCTTTTAAGCTTTTACCGATCTTTTATATGACTGAATCTTTTATATGACTCAGGAATAACTTCTTCTTTTTTTCTTTTTTTTCCAGAGAGTGATTTCTTTATTTTTACAGTAGTAGCCATGCATGTGTAATATCTCAGCAAAATTAATAACAGTTAAAAAAAAAAAAAAAAAGCTGAGTGTTAATCAACATCTAGTCAAAAATTTGCATTATTCAACATTGAATCCAGCATGATTTTATTCATTCAACAGTTTAGATAGCGACACAATGTCAACCGAAATTTTAATTGGGGTTTCATCTTGTGATCAAATGTTAACTCTTTGTGTTTTACAGTTATGCATTGTTACAATTATGCATCTTTAATGACACAGGTATGATGAAGAAGTGACATGATGGTCAATGTTTGGTTATGGTGCAATACAGACCCCCGTTGCTTGTGTTATTGTACATATCATAACTAAGGGCTGCAGGAACATTTCTCAACGTGTCCAGCCCACCAAACAGCCCTATTGACTAAATTGTTTGATCCACAACAGCGAGAGGAGAAGCAAGAACAGAAAAACACAGGAATTGAAGCATCAATACAAACACACATGCCTTTTTTTCTTTTAAATGGCTGCATGGTTGACTGCACACTCATCTTTTATGACTTCTCATTTGGAGGCTGTGACAGCCCACTGGTATTAATTAAAAAGAGAGGGAGATCTGTACCGCTCAGCTTTGACCCATGACAGACATTGCTCCCAATTAGGTGCTCTCTTTCCGCAAAGGCTTTTTGGCAACGTGGTTTTCGGAGTGATGATTTTAGGTTGTAAATGATAGCACAGCTGTGGTTATGACTCTAGTTTATTCCTAACATGATGCAGTGCTGTGGACTCTCTTGAAACATCTTATACTGTAACCCAATAAAGTCTCACTAAGTTTTTTCATATTAAATATTTTGTTCCAAACAGAATATTGCGTGACTATAGAAGCTTGTTTCAGTAAAAAAATAAAAAGGCAATTTTTTAGCTCACAATTCTGCCCTTTTTTCTTGGAATTGCGAGTTTATATCTCACAATTTGGTCTTTTTTCTCAGAATTGCAACTTTATATCTCAGTTCTGAGAAAAAGAATTTCAAGTTATAAACTAGCAATTAAAAAAAGGCAATTGTGATCATTTTCCTTGAGTTTATAACTCGCAATTAGGACTTTTTAACTCACATTTGGGAGCATATTTCTTGTAATTTGGACTTAATTTCTCTCAATTCTACACTGTAAAAAAGAACTGTTGGTTTAACTTAAAAAAAGTAAGTTACCTGGCTACCTTAAAATTTTGAGTCCATTGAAAATAAAAATTTGAGTTAATACAATTGGTTTAATCAGTGTATTGGCGATTGGTTTAATCAACATAAACGCAAAATATTATGTTATCTGAACCACATTAATTATCTAAGTTGATTTGATAAAAGAGAAATGTTGTGATAAGTCATGAAAATATTTTTTTACAGTGTATGTTTATAAATACAAAGTTCTGGCGTGAAACTCTAATGGGCAGGCTAATAACTCCTTAACTCAACCTGCTAATAACCACATTATTCTCTATAGGTCACAAATGATTGATTCCTGCTGTATTAGTAGCCAATGAGCTGCATGCTTAATCTTTAAATACATGAGTTAGCATTTGCTTAGCAGCGCAGCATGCTACAGAGACTCTCCACCTTCCCCAGCTCCACCTGTATAGATCTGCTACGGGTTATTCACGTACGCTATATTGTCCAGCAGCAGCATGTCTCACTTGCTCACAGCAGTGTGTCGTGTATGTATTGGCAGTAGCAAGTCCTGTACTTGCTCTGCAGCAGCAGCAGCAATAATCAACAGCAGCAGCAGCGTAGCAAATCTATTCCGCCAAGACCAAACATATATACATTGTAATACCCATTACCATACCAAACACTCCGAGAGTTGTCATGACAGAACTCGCAATGACTTTTTTATAAAGATAATCGCTTTCTGTGCAATCATAATGAACGAAAACTGAATCTTTCAAGCTTTTATTGATCTTATATATGACTGAATCTGAGTCAGGAATAACTATTTTTTTCCCAGTGAGTGATTTCTTTATTTCACCGTAGCCATGCATGTATGATATCTCAGCAAAATGAATAAGAGTTTTACTCCATGTGAAAGCCAAATAGTACAGAAATAATTTGTTCACCACCCACTCCATACAGCATTTTCTGACTCCTCAGATCCGGACCAGAAGACGTAGACTCAAGTAATGAAATAATAAAAATACACTGTTTTCCAAAGTATTCTCTTTGGGTGGACTGTTCCTCCTGGGGAACAAAATAAATAAATAGGCTCAGACTCCCAATAAGCAAAGCCACATAAAATGTCTGTTGAGTCCTTTAGATATGAAATATCTGCTGTGCCTTTTTGAGTGTTGCAGCTGTCAATATCAATCTTATCTCTGCACAGTCTGAGCTTGTTTAGTGTCTGTGTTTGGTTCTTTTGGCAGATAGAAGAATTTTCCTCTTGACTGAGCATGTTCGCAACACTCAAAAACCCAGCGCCAGCTATTCAATCCATTGCATCCCACTTCATTTTGAGATAAAACAATCTCTGAACCAGGGGTGTCACTAGACCCTTTTTACTAAAATACTTCAGCAATATGTCATTTAGTTAAATACAGCTGTACCCCGGTAAAATATTACTGATAACAAATCCTTGTCTGATGGTGGAGGTTAACGTATACTGACCTGATAATCATTTTGCTTGGTAATATTTCAGAAATATACATGTGTGTTTACTATCAGCTCAGAATCAGAACCAGCAGTGATGCCACATTCGTAAATGAATCACTATTGATCTTAATCAGGGTTGGGCAACTCTGGCACTCAAGATCTGGTTATCTCTCACTAAACTGATTATCAGAGAGTAGTGGGTCTATTCCTTTAATAACTGAGGATAACCACTATTCATTTTTCACTATTTAAATATTGTCAACACACTGTGCAAATGAACAGCTTGCCCTTTCCAGTGTCTTTTTTTCTGGATTGGTACAAAGTAACTGTCAAAAATAAGTGTACAGTATTCTACATATCTGCTTTTTGACACATGCTTATTAATAGCATGTGTATCATCACTAGGGATTCTGAATTTCCTAAGGGGATCTTTAAAACTGGATCATATCCCAAGAGACCCCTGCTAGCCTGCATCTGACAGCTAAAAGATCACTACATTTATATGCTCAACAACAAATCATATGCACATAGAAGCCAGAAAGGCAAGACCTTAATGCAAACTAGCACTTTGAATTCATCTCCTTATCCTGCTCTGTTTGTAATATGAAGTGTTATAAGTGTTGCTGTATTCCCATGGTGCTGTTCTATGGAAGAACAGGAAGTGAGTGAGCTTCTGATGTTTTCTTGCTTATCTTTCTCAATGTAGGTTAGAGGAAGTGTGAAGCCCAGGTGGTGTGTGATTCTACAGAGCATTGTCTGAACTAATACATACGCTATTATTGTGTGGCATGTCTTTTGTTTACGCCTTTGAAAAGGAAATACAGTATGGAACCGGCAAATTTATGCAGGAATGTATGTGTGCATGTGTTAAACTTTTGGCTGCCCTCCAAACATGGAAGAAACAGAATGCAGGTTTTTCTCATATCCTTTTCTCTCTTTCTATCTCTGATGGCAGTTCTAATTAGCATTTTTATTCAACATAAGTTTGGATTTGCTACTCATTGATCAGAGATCACTCTTGTGCATCATCGCATAGTGAAATTACAGTTGGTTGCTTTTATACATTTAAGGCAGTATCTATTTATTTATTTAAAATGTTCAGTTATATATCAGATCACTAAAAGGCATCTGACCACTTGCATCTGTTTGCAGCAAATCCGACCACATTTTAGCCAATCAGAAAACCTGGAGGCAGCTCTCTGCCAATGGTATGAGTTTGTAAAATGAGGATTGTTTGTGAATGTGCTTTGCAAAAGTCATTATTTGAGCTCTATTTGCTCATAGAAGGCCTAACCATAGTAGTAAACATAGATACATCATGTACATGATACCTGAAATCGTGGCTTGTTAAGGAAAGGTGTTGTGCCTGTTGGACAATAAAAGAGGCAAACAAAATTTAATAGACTTATTAAAGTCTACTAAAGGGTGTTATTTTCTTAAAGGTGCCATAGAACGTCTTTTTAAAAGATGTAATATAAGTCTAAGGTGTCCCATGAATGTGTCTGTGAAGTTTCAGCTCAAAATACCCCATAGATTTTTTTTTTTATTAATTTTTTTAACTGCATATTTTGGGGCATCATTAAATATGAGCTGATTTAGGCTGCGGCCCCTTTAAATGCTCACGCTCCCCGCCCACGGAGCTCGCGCTTGCCTTTAACAGCATAAACAAAGTTCACACAGCTAATATAACCCTGAAAATGGATCTTTACAAAGTTTTTGTCATGCAGCATGTCTAATTATGTGAGTATGGTATTTATTTGGATATTTACATTTGATTCTGAATGAGTTTGATGGTGGCTAACAGGCTAAAGCTAACATTACACAATGTTGGAGAGATTTATAAAGAATGAAGTTGTGTTTATGAATTACAAGTGTTTAAAAAATGAAAATAACGACAATCTTGTCTCCATGAATACAGTAAGAAACGATGGTAACTTTAACCACATTTAACAGTACATTAGCAACATGCTAACGAAACATTTAGAAAGACGGTTTACAAATATCACTAAAAATATCATGATATCATGGATCATGTCAGTTATTATTACTCCATCTGCCATTTTTCGCTGTTGTCCTTGCTTGCTTACCTAGTCTGATGATTCAGCTGTGCACAGATCCAGACGTTAATACTGGGTGCCCTTGTCTAATGCTTGAACATGAGCTGGCATATGCAAATATTGGGGGCGTACATATTAATGATCCTGACTGTTACGTAACAGTCGGTGTTATGTTGAGATTCGCCTGTTCGTCGGAGGTCTTTTAAACAAATGAGATTTATATAAGAAGGAGGAAACAATGGTGTTTGAGACTCACTGTATGTCTTTTCCATGTACTGAACTCTTGTTATTTAACTAAGCCAAGATAAATTCAATTTTTAATTCTAGGGCACCTTTAATTTGTAAATAACCAACCACTAACAACCCTAATAACCATGTATAAAACACCTAACGAGTGCATAGCAATGACCTGGTAACCACTCACAACACTCTAACATCATAGCAGCGAGGTTTGCACCAAAGTTCTATTTGTTCCACTGTTGTCAATAAACTAAAAAAAAATAAATGTTGCAATTCCGTTTGTTGCCACAAGAGATGAAAAAAGTGTTAACAGCAGATTATGAGAAACCATGTTGGGGAAAGATACCTTTAAAAGTCATGCATTACAATATTGCGTTACCCCCTAAAAAAGTTACTAATTGCATTACTTAGTTACTTTTTATGGAAAATAGGCTAATGCATTACATTACATCTGGATTTCCCTCAACATGGGGACAGGAGAGCTGTCAGTCAATAAATGGGAGGACAAAGTAACTTGCATTACTTATTTGAAAAAGTAACTTTTTTGTTGTAAATTTAAAAGTAATGCGTTACTTTACTAGGCCTAATATAATTTAATTTCATTTCATTTTCACAAATGAAAACTAGGCTGTGAGTGACACATGTACAGTCCGTTCAATAGTGTATAATGTAATGATCGACAACTGTGATCACAATATCACGACCTATTGAACAGACGTCGATTCTGCACAGCCTCGTTTTCATCCACCAATTTTTAAACATGCGTCTATCCTGTCTAAGAACAGTTGACCTATTTGTTTTCATTTATGACCATATTCGATCAAATCACTTGCAGACATTATCTCCGAACCAATGTTTTTACTCAGTGTGAAGAAGGAAGACAGGCCATGAAGACAGTAGCGAATCCCCCCTCATTACTCCTGTGCCACATGAGAAAGATGCACCACAACCACCACCGATATCTTCACTTATTCAGCGTGGCATCCTTTCGAGCCAGGGCGTGCCATTCGCCTATTTATTTAAACGCCATCAATATTTAATTTGCGAACGTGTTGCGGAAGATCACAAGAGCACTCACAAAGGACCTCAGGCTGAATATGCAACGCCTTGATAAATATTTCAGCACTCCATTTCGCCAGCTCCCCCACTGACTCACTGTGTGCCTCGAGCTGATGCATGCAAGAATTAAACATGTTATAGTGGTATTTGTTCTTGAAAAAAGGAACAAAACAAGCAGGGCATTGCTGAGGTGAGACATTCAGGAGAAGAGCATTTAGGTATGATATCACTTCATTATTGAAACAAGCATAGGCATACACGCATTCAAACACTCTCATAATGAAAATCAGTGTATATATTTCAGTCAACCTTTTCACTCAATTACGGGTCATTCCTAATATGCAGTACATTGTCATCTTAGAATATAATATTGGATATAAGCCTAATTCACTATATATATATATATATATATATATATATATATATATATAATAGCAAATTAACATATCGAGGGTATGCATAGCCAGCAAACTAAAAAATCCAAGGCCTCAAGGAGCAGCTCCTGTAAAGATTCTCTCTCCACTCATACGTGGGCATCCATCAATAAGGCAATTGTTTAAGCTCCCAGCAGAGCTCGGCTCTGCCTGTGAAATTTATGAGAGCCAGAGCAAACAGACGAGTGGATGAATGGCGAGGGAGAATCCCGCAGGCAGACGGAACAAAGTCCTTAACAATAACAACACAATCAATCAGGTCATACACACTTCACACTCAAGCCCAGGACTGATCCCAACATCCCCTCTGCATCTTCTGACTGGCTCATTATTGTGCTTCATGGTAAAAGGCTATTGATAATGAATAATAGGGCACATGCCGCTCGTCTTTATACCAGATTTAGTGACTCATATGTGGCATTTGTTACCATCATCATCAAGTTACTGAGTACATGGATGCAGCTTCCTCTGCGTATTTTATTTTTCTCTAGATATTGTTGCACATATGGATGATTGGAAAGATTTATGTGATGGTAACAACCTGAAAAAGACAAAATTGAGTGTAGATGTAAGAAAGCAGTTTGCACTAAATTACACAAATTCACCATGTGGATGATGTTAACGTCTTCACATCATTTTCACACTAGAAAAAGCCTCATGGTTAGCCAAATAGCCGCTGGCATCCTAACAGTAATCAGTCACTGTATTTTGCTCGTTATGCAGCCCACAGGCTGCTGAGAGAAGCTCGGAGGAGGGCTTTATCCACATCGCAGCTGTGAATAGCAAAGCCTAGCCAGGGTTCGGGTGATGGCTTTTGAATTTACAAAGGATAGCTACAACTGTGTATAGACAACTACTAGCATGAAGACTGGAGGCAATGCAGAAAATCTGAGGTCTAGGGTTGCAAGTGCACATGGGATCGAAGAACAGACAGCAGAAAGTCTTGCCACAAAGAAAAATTGTGTTTTGCCTACAAAAGATGATGCATCTTTTGAATAGAAAAGATGTTACAGGATCGAGACACAATCTGTCCCCACAGCGGTGTGGTAACACGGCGCGTGGGGACTTCATTATAGTCTCGACTGTCAAAGTTTGTGATGATCACAAAGAATTTTGTCTATTTGTTTGTTTCTTTTCTCTCTTGGCCTATTATTTGTTTTATCTCTCTCACTTGTGCTTTTCTGCATGCATTTTGCTCCTGCTTGGCAACATTGGTCAGTCACACCTTAGCAACTGTGGCCATCCGCAATAAAATAGCAGACAAGCTTTTGATCTTTTCTGAAGAAAGTTTTTTGGAAAGTCCTTAGTGTTTGGTTAGTTTTCAGTGGAATCTTGTGGAAATTATCCCGAAGTAGTAAACCCCGTTGCTGCCGGGTCACTTAGTAATAGTAACCCAGAAGTTGTACGCATAGTATTTTTTTCCTTTTTCCAAGTCTTTAAATAAATTTTGAGAAGTTTATGCTTAAAGGGTAAGTTTACCCAAAAATGAAAATTCTGTCATTAATTACTCACCCTCATGTCGTTCCACACCTGTAAGAACTTCGTTCATCTTTGGACAGAACAAAAATTAAGATATTTTTGATGAAATCTGAGAGGTGTATGACTCATCCATAGACAGCAATATAATCAATACTTTCATGGTCCAGAAAGGTACTAAAGACATCGTTAAAACAGTCGACATGACTGCAGTGTTTCAACCTTAATTTTATGAAGGGACGAGAATACTTTTTAAGTGCAAAAACAAAACAAAAATAACGACTTTATTACTATGTCACATTTTTGGGTGAACTAACCCTTTAAGTGTCTCAGCCCTCATTCCAAAATGAACATATATAACATATATATAGTAGTAAGGTATAATCAGTAACATAACTAATATGTCTGCACCCGTGAGGCTTAATTTGAATTCATTTACATATTAATATAGTAAGAAGAACAGTATTAATGATGAAACTGTAATCACTATTGTTACGTCCCATGTTTGTTTTTGGGAATGGTATTTTGTGTGTTTTGTTTTCTTTTTCTCTTTGTTTTTACTTTCGTTTCAGCAGGGTGATGCAGGTACCTGAATGGACAAATATTTTGGTCAATCATCGTGACGTGGGTGACGACAACGCGCGGCTTCACCAATGAGGGCGTCCTAGTGGATGATTAAAGAGCGCACCTGTGCAAGAAGCGGGAGCTCTCTGGCACGCGGCTTTGCTTTGTTGTTTGGCCTCTGACTTGCGTGTTTGTTGCCCTGTACCATCTTGCGTTTAAGTTTGTTGGTAAAGTTTGTGTTCTTTGATAAACAGTGTTAACTGCTACTCGGTCTTTTTCTCTCTGGTGTTTTCTCGCCGTTCTCTGTTATATGATTGATAAAACGATATTACTAACCGGGGGGGGGGAAGAGATAAAGAACAGGTAAGATATCACGTGATATACATGTGCAGCACTGAGTTATCAATTTTTGTTTAGAACACTAGGTTAGCGACACGTGCCACTTTTTGTATTTTTGGTTTTAGTAAGTGTAGAGTATTTAGGGCGTCTTTGACGCTGAAGATTTTTCTTTTTGTTTAACGTAGGGTTTTTTTTGTGAATATTGATGGTTGAGTTAGGTTAGAAGTTTTGTTTTCTGCTTAGTAAGATTGGTTCTATTTTGTTTCTTTCTTTGATTTGGCACGGTCTCGTTCTTTTATCTTTTCCCCGTTCTTTTGTGAATTATTTTTGGTTTATTAACGAATGTATATAATTTGTAAATTTATGTAAATATATTTTGGATTAATTGGTATTGGTTTCACGATAATAAACAAACACGTTGCTGACTTAACGCTGTGTAATTGTTTTCCAGTGCACGTTCAGTGTTTTAATGTTGCACCCTTGTTTACCCTAGACAATTTAAAAAAGGGTTTGTGACAACTATCAACACCTTTATGAAGTGTTTGCAATCTACACAGTTTTAATCACATTAGTTTAGAATAATTTACTGTGTAATTTATATTACTCTTCAAAAGTTTGGGGTATGTAGGATTTAAAAAGAATAAATAAATAAATTCATACTTTTATTCAGCAAAGAAGCATTAGACTGATCAAAAGTGACAGTAAAGACATTTATAATGTTACAAAATATCAAAGAATCCTGAAAAGAAATGTATCATGGTCTGCACATAAATACTGTTTTCAACATTGTTAATAATAACTAAAAAAAAAAAAGCACCAAATCAGCATATTATAATGATTTCTGAAGGATCAGGTGACACTGAAGCCTGGAGCAATGATGCTGAAAATTCATATTTGTCATCACAGGAATGAATTGCATTTTAAACTATATTAAAATAGATTTTAAATTGTAATATTTCACAGTATTACAGGTTTTACAGTACTGTTGATCAAATAAAGGCAGCCTTGGTGAGGAGACTTTTAAAAACATTTAAAAACAAAAATTCTTACAAACCTCAAACTGTTGAATGATAGAGTAACTATTCACTTTTTTTTTTTTAAAGTGAAATGCATATGCAGACCCATATAAAGATGATAGATTAATTTCCATTGTTTTTCATTCATTGCACCAAAATCTGTTAAATTGACAACCCTAATAATAATAAAATATGAAATAATAATAATAATAATATATGTATGTATTTATTTTATTCAATATATTATTAGAGTTATTATTATAATTTAAGGGATTATTTTAGTGCAATTATTTATATCTATGGGTGGCATATGAATTATGTAGCATAAGTCAGACAGTATATAGAGACAGTGAAAAAAAAGTCTGGTGTATTTTGTTTCCATTTAAATGCAAATGCATAGCAGTGGTGACTAGTGACTAATATTCTACTATTTTTCCATTCTGTGGTATTGTATTTCACTATGTATTTGTTTATCTGCAGCAGCACATTGATTTAAACCTAAAATCCATGAAACATGAAATGAAACTGTTGTGTGTTTATGCCTGCAAGGCTCTCTGTAGCCTGAGAGTTGTGTGAAGTCTAGAGTTCTTAATTGTATTTCGGTGCTATAGCATCACCAAGGCCAGTCAATTTAAGGAGATCTCTCCACAATTCTCTCTCAAATGAAATTTGGTTCACACTCTCAAAGCAGTTGTCTTGTTTTAGATGTATGCAGAATAGGTTTTGCAAACAGAGAAATGGAATTTCTTTCTGGTTTGAATAAGACCCGAGGGACAGAAAGTTTCTCCTAAAACATGTTAAGCATCCTTAGCCACACACCTACTCACCTTAAAAACAGAATATATGCAATATACACCAGAGGCAAATGAGAGAGGCTTTCTCTGCCAGCACTTCACAGCTTCGAACTTTTCCAAAAGCTCTCATTTAAAATTGATCATGAAGTTCAACACTTGCTTAAAAGCTTAGAAAAAAATGCATATGTGTTGTTCTGTGAACACTTCCCAACAGAATCCATAAAATGCGCTCGTGACTATGGCTAAGAGGCTGGTTAATGCCTTGGACTGCATTATGACAAGCCCTGCATACATTAAAGCTGCTGAAGAATTGCTGTGCTGTATTGACTTGCACGGTGAAGTTGTTGTTTAGTTTTCTGCATTCATGTTTGTGCTATTCTGCAATGCATTTACCTTAACTAAAGCCATTGTGCAATTGAAAGGAATAGGAGGATTGTAATTAGCTGCAGTCATTTCTTCATTTCTCTGATTGATCAAGACAGTATGCAAATTCTTCAATACAGCCTAAAGAATCAAACATGCTTTTACGAACTGTCTAACAGCTAAGAAATGACACCTGTTCTCTACGGCGAGCACAAAACACAATGTCCTTGTCCTTCAGCTGTACTTATCTGCTTTGCTGTGGGAATCCAAATAAACCCTCTCACCACTCATCATTTCTCAATCTAATTTGGCTTATCTCTGATGGAGAATGTGTTACTTGATGGTCTCACAAAGCAGTTCAATCAGTGTAGCTGTGTGGTATATATGTATAGAAACTCAAAGATCTCCTCCTAAGAAAGGTGAAAACAATTTCAGTGATCGTAAAAAAAATTGGTATTGGAAAAATTAGGCTTGAATCACTTAGTCTGTTCACAGATGGACAGTCAAATGCCTTTGTGATGAACTTTAGTCTGACCGTAACGTACTCGGTTACGTACGTAACCTCGGTTCCCTGAGATACGGGAACGAGTACTGCGTATGGGGAAAAGCTCCTTTTTCCTCCTCGCTGAAGCCTTTTTCAATAGCGCAGTGTAACTGCACGTCTATTGGCTCAAAGGAATTAAACTCTTTGAACCAATGACGGTGCGGCGTAGTTGCGCAAGCCTATGGCAAAACAGCGCGCCAACAAGCCCGCCAAAACGGGCGTGGCTTATGGCTATATAAGCTGGTGTTTCGCCATGGGATTCAGTTTAAACTCGACTGAAGCGATGACACTGAGCCGCAGTGTCGAGGCACGGCATAAAATGCAGTACTCGTTCCCGTATCTCAGGGAACCGAGGTTATGTACGTAACCGTGTACGTTCCCTTTCGATACTCTCACTCATACTGCGTATGGGGAACGAATACAATCACGCCGTGCCACGACAGGGAACGACAAAAACATATCATGGGCGCGAGGGGGCCCAGAGGATACGTGAGGGGCCAAGGCCGTCGAACCCTAGGTACACAGGAGCAGGGAGACCCCTGAGGAGGCGTGACAACGGGGCTCGAAGAGGCCGTCGTATCACACCGAGAGGACCCGAGCATGTAAGGTCGGGATGTCCAAGTTGTAAAACCTGACAAAAGTGGACGGCGAGGACCAGCCGGCCGCCTCACAGATGTCTTTGAGAGAAACGCCACTAGACCACGCCCAGGATGAGGGCTGGGTGGACAGTGGAGAGGTCCCAAGAGGGAACGGTAAGTGGTCTAGGGGGGTTAAGACGCCTAGCACCTCTTAGGAAACGGACAATGAGGCCGTTTCTGCCCACCGTCTGGTCAGCGATAGGGGCGTGAAACGCTCCAATGGCTGCAACGTAGACCTTGAGCGTGGAAGGGGTGAGACCTCTGTCCAGCCGTTCTTGGAGGAAAGACAGTATCTGAGATATGTCACTCTCCACAGGGTCGACGCTGCGCGTTGAGCACCAGTCAACGAAGACCGACCATTTCTGAGCATAGAGACGCCTGGTAGACGGAGCTCTAGCTTGAGAAATGGTGTGCAGAATGTTCCCGGGGAGACTTATCGGCTCCCATCGAGGGACCACAGGTGCAGAGCCCATAGCTCGGGCTGGGGGTGCCAGATCATCCTGTTTGCCTGAGAGAGGAGGTCTCGTCTCAGGGGGATTGGCCATGGGGCTCTTGTGGAGAGCCTGAACAGCTCCGAGGACCAGATTTGGGTCCTCCAGAGTGGGGCCACCAGGAGGACTCTGTGTCTGTCTTCCCTGGTCCGTCTGATGACACAAGGAATCATCTCGATCGGGGGAAAGGCATACAGGAGGAGCCTGGGCCAGTCGTGGGCCAGCGCATCCATTTCCTTTGAAAAGAAGGTTGGGCAGTGAGAGCTGTCTTCTGAGGCAAAGGGGTCTACCTCTGCCTTCCCGAAGATCTCCCATATCTTTTGTACCGTCTGGGGATGGAGCATCCCCTCGTCTGAGGGGACATTGCTCTGTGACAGCATGTCTGCCCCTAGGTTCGATTTCCCAGGTATGTGCGTCGCTCTGAGTGACCATAGCCTGGGCGCTGCCCGTTCGAGGAGGCGCTTTGTCAGGGCACAAAGGCGGCTGGATGACAGGCCTCCCTGGTGGTTTATATATGACACGACCGTCATGCTGTCCGATTGGACCAGGACGTGGTGTCCTTTCAGGAACTTCTGGAACGCGGCCAGGGCGCGTTCTACTGCCAGCATCTCGAGGCAGTTGATGTGCAGATGGCTCTGCTCGTAGGTCCACGAGCCGAAGGCCGGTCTGCCCTCGAA
Source organism: Megalobrama amblycephala (assembly GCF_018812025.1). Taxonomy (NCBI): domain Eukaryota; kingdom Metazoa; phylum Chordata; class Actinopteri; order Cypriniformes; family Xenocyprididae; genus Megalobrama; species Megalobrama amblycephala. The sequence goes on from NC_063051.1 coordinate 5,159,994, forward strand.
AACGGCTCCCCAACCCGTGTTGGAGGCGTCCGTCGAGAGCACCTTCCTTCTTGACACCGCCTGAAGGGGAACTCCACGCTTGAACCAGCTGGGGTTTGTCCAAGGTCTCAGAGCTGTGACACAGGCCTGATTGACCCTGACTAAGAAGCGGCCATGCCGCCAAGCATGCAGTGGAACCCTGAGTTTCAGCCAGTATTGCAGAGGCCGCATTTGGAGGAGGCCGAGCTGCAGTACTGGGGAGGCGGAAGCCATCAGTCCCAACATCCTCTGGAAGGACTTCAGAGGGTAACGGACATTGTTCCTGATCGATGCCGAGAGCTTCTGAATCGTCAGAGCACGCTCTGGAGAGACTACAGCCCTCATATGGACTGAGTCGAAGACTGCGCCCAGGAACGTGATACGTTGGCTGGGGAGCAGCGAGCTCTTGGCAAAATTGACCCTGAGTCCCAGGCACTGAAGGTGGCTGAGGAGCACGGATCTGTGGTGTTCTAGCTCGGTACGAGACTGGGCCAGTATGAGCCAGTCGTCGAGGTAATTCAAAACTCGGATTCCCATCTCCCTCAGAGGGAGAAGCGCCGAGTCCATGCACTTGGTAAACGTGCGGGGAGCTAGAGACAGCCCAAAGGGCAGGACCTTGTATTGATAGGCCACACCCTCGAAGGCAAATCTCAAGAATCGCCTGTGGTGGGGGGCTATCTGGATGTGAAAGTATGCGTCTTTCAGGTCCAGTGAGAAGAACCAGTCCTCGGAGCGGATCTGCGCGAGGATCTGCTTCAACGTTAGCATTCTGAACTTCCGTCTCATGAGGGAGAGGTTCAGAAGCCTGAGATCTAAGATGGGTCTGAGACCGCCATCTTTCTTGGGGACAACAAAGTAGCGGCTGTAGAAGCCCGACTCGCTCTCTGCGGGGGGAACAATTTCTACGGCTCCCTTCTGTAACAGAGATGTCACTTCTGCATGGAGGACATGCGCGTCGTCCGCTTTGACTGAAGTGGTGACCACACCGCTGAAGCACGGGGGCCTTCGGGCGAACTGCAGGGAGTAGCCGCGGGATATGGTCCCGATGACCCACTGTGACACTCCGGGGATGGCTTGCCAGGCCTCGACCCGTGTGACCAGGGGCTGAATAGCATCCGGTGACAGACTGCTGTGCAGGGGTCTTTGCACCGTCGTTACAGGATGAGGAAATTTGCTCTCTTTTTGGGAAATTAAAAATATTGGGTTCGCCGTTTAAACGGCGGTTTGTGTGGGCGCAACCTCTGTGGGCCCAGGGCATGTAACCCGATGATTCCCAACACCCGGAACTAAGCGAGGTGGCGGGGAATGCGTGCAAGAGAGCTTTTGGGGTGGTTCGGCTGTGGCGAGACCTGACCCCATCCTCTTTCTTCCTACTTGATCAGGAAGACGCCGGAGGGTCCAGCACTATCCTAGGCCGGGCACCCTGGCGTCTCGGGAGCGTGGAGCGCTTCGCAGGGCGGGCTCGCTGGCGCTGCTCCTTAGGTGGCGCTGCTTGAGATGCGGAAGGGGCGGGTTGGCTCTGGAGCTGGGTCGGCGCAGGTTTGGACCGACGTGCAGCGGATGAAGAGCTGGAGCGCTTTGGCAAGAAATGTCGCATTGCTTGGGACAATTTCTGCGCAGTGGAGAAGCGCTCGGTGAACCCTTCCACAGCTGGCCCGAAGAGACCTGAGGGTGAGACAGGGGCGTCCAAGAAGGCCATCTTGTCTGCTTCCTTGATCTCTGTGAGGTTGAGCCAGAGATGGCGCTCCAAAATGACCAAGTTGGCCATGGACCGTCCTATGGCTTGGGCCGTGGTCTTCGTGGCGCGTAGGGCCAGGTCAGTGGCGCTGCGTAGGTCACGGAAGGCCGGCGCGTCGATTCCAGACTCGTCCAGGGTACGGAGGAGTTTGGCCTGGAAGACTTGAAGTATGGCCATCGTGTGGAGCGCTGATGCAGCTTGTCCCGCTGAGGAGTACGCTTGGCCGGCAATGGCGGAGGTCGTACGGCAGGGCTTGGAAGGAAAGGCCCTCTTGCTTTTCCAGCCCACGGCCGCAGCCTCGTCCAGCGGCGGCATCTGCTCATAGCCCTTCTCACGTGAGCCGTCAACCAAGGTGAGAGCCGCGGGTGAAGAAGTGTGAAGGCGGGCGGAGTAAGGAGCGCGCCATGACTTCGTGAGCTCCGTGTGGACCTCAGGAAAGAAGGGCGCAGATCGCTGGCAAGGGGTCTGGCGGGGCCCCGGCAGATACCACTCGTCCAGCCTACTGCGAGTCGGCTCCTCAGGTGCGGCCCATTCTAGGTCGAGCTCCTCGACGGCCTTGGAGAGGATGCGGATTAATTCAGCGTCCGTTCCTGGCCTGGAGTCAATGGGCTCTAGTGACTGCAGGGGGGCGGGCTCCTCCTCGCCGACCCACTCCTCCGGTTCAGACGCTGCGAGCAACATGGAGTCGTCGAGCTGCTCATCCTCCGAGCCGCCGAAGGAGACGAGGTCGCTCGCTTCCGCTGAGGGACGCTGCTCCGGGCATGCGAAGAGGACGGGGGACGGCTCTCTTGCGGGAGAGGGAGAGGTAGGCGCTTGGGTGGGCTCTTTTAGAGCGGTATAGACCGCGGAAGAAGCTCTTTAGCAGCGGCGGAGAACTGCTTGAAGGCGCTTTAAAAGCTCGCCGGATGGCAGCAGGAGACTCGCTGAGAGCGAAACCGGAAGCTCGCGGCGGGCGGTCGAGAGCAGCGCTCTGGGCGGCAGTCTGCGGCGGCGCCGGCGGGAGCAGGCGGCGGTCTTCAGCTGTCCTCTGCGAAGCCTCTTCTACGGCCGAGAGAGAGCTCGTTCCAGCGGAGAAGGTGATCAGCAGGAATCCAGCGAAGCGTAGTCGTCGCTGAAGGAGAGAGAACTGAATCCCATGGTGAAACACCGGCTTATATAGCCATAAGCCACGGCCGTTTTGGCGGGCTTGTTGGCGCGCTGTTTTGCCATAGGCTCGCGCGACTACGCCGCACCGTCATTGGTTCAAAGAGTTTAATTCCTTTGAGCCAATAGACGTGCAGTTACACTGCGCTATTGAAAAAGGCTTCAGCGAGGAGGAAAAAGGAGCTTTTCCCCATACGCAGTATGAGTGAGAGTATCGAAAGGGAACTGAAATATTTGTCAGAGTCCTGGATATGCAGTTGTTAGGCTTTTTCAAAAGTATAACCATTAACATGTAAATATTGCATGCGTTTGCATGAAACTAACCAAAGTCCTTTTAGACAAGTCAGTTCACTCAGCAACAACTTTGGCAACATGCTGTTATTTTCTAACTAGGACAGTGGTTCTCAACCGTTTTTAGGCCATGTGCTTTGATTTAAATCAGAAAAACCAAAACGGTTTGGTTACCAACATACTTCAAAGTATCTTCTTTCGTGTTCTTCTATAGAAGAAAGAAAGTCATACAGGTTTGGAACTACATGGGGGTGAGTAAATGATAATGGAATTGTAATTTTTGGATGAACTATCCCTTTAAAGACTGAGAGACATGTTCCATATATAAGCAATGTCAATATAGCAAGCGGCCTATATGCAATTCAGCCATAGGTAAATGAATAAATTAATAAGAAACAACAAAGCAGTGTCTTTAAAAACCCTCTTTTGTGCAGAATTACTACCTTTTGCCACAGATTCAAATCTCAAGCTGACAGTTTAACAGTTGATCTCAAGCCTCCGTTACTAATTCTAAAACGTCACTTTAGAACTAGTAACAAAGTTGCTTCATTGAAGCTTATTGTATTATGTAGAGTATTATGGTATGAGAGAGAGATCAACTAAAAGTGTATTACCTGAATCTGATATAGCATTCATTCTTCAGGTCGATGTCCATAATATAATATTTGAATGTCGATTGAAAGCGATATCTTTGTCCTTTTAAAAGTTAAGAGGCTTTCCCATGACAATGTAATGTAACTTTCACTTAAGTCGAAATCACAATCACTAACAGACCCTTTCTCAATACCAAATACGAAATATTATATATATAAAATAATGTTTATTGAACAATTATATTTAAATTAACAACAATAGCCATAATAAATGACAATAGGAAATTAAAGCTGCAAGCAACGATGAAAGGGCCCTGCACCCGGGCTTACCGCCATCCGGTGGAAAACTGAACAGTGGGTGATATTCATTTAAGCGGATAAATAGAGGAGAAAAATGGCAGTGTAATTTTGATGCACCACAGTTCCTGCTGCCAGCAGGTGGCGCTTTGACTATTACTGAATATTGTCAAGTATTGATGTCAAGATGAACTGTGGTGCATCTTCAGGCCAGGACTATTATCAAACGTGAAGTTTGGAGCAGATCGAACATTGTATGCCTGAGTTACAACAACTTCCTGTTTCATGCATTAATCGCATACATTAGCACCTAGCCAAGTTTTGCATGATTTAACATGTTTCTAGCATGTTTAGTACTTCATGGCATATGGAAATGTATTTCTGGGAATGAATTACAGTGCAAAGCATGCCATTTCCTGTTGTTAGCAGGTGGCGCTATGAATAACTATTGGCATATAGACCTTAACAAAATAGCCTTCTGGGAACCAAAAACTAACGTTCTGGAAACATTACAATAACATTATGAGAATGTTAGATTAACGTTATGAGAACATTAGATTAACGTTAGAATAACGTTATACAAACCAAAACTAACGTTCTGGAAACGTTATAATAACATTATGAGAATGTTAGCTTAACATTATGAGAATGTTAGATTAACGTTCTGCGAACCAAAAACTAATGTTCTATTTCCGTTTAGAAAACTTTCCTGGCTAACCAAAAACAAACTTTAACAAAATAACCTTTTGGGAACCAAAAACTAACGTTCTGGAAACATTACAATAACATTATGAGAATGTTAGATTAACGTTATAAGAATGTTAGATTAACATTAGAGTAACGTTCTGGGAACCAAAAACGAACGTTCTGGAAATGTTATATATAATGTTATATTACCGTATTACCTGTCCGCTAGACCCTATCCCCACTCATCTTCTTCAGGCCATCTCCTCCTCAATTGTACCTGCACTCACTCACATTATCAATTCTTCACTTCACACTGGAACATTTCCCACAGCTTTTAAGCAGGCTAGGATTACCTCACTGCTTAAAAAACCCACTCTGAATCCAGCACTTTTAGAAAACTACAGACCAGTATCCCTTCTTCCTTTCATTGCAAAGACACTTGAGAGAGTTGTATTCAACCAACTGTCTACTTATCTCAGACAGAACAACCTCCTTGACAACCACCAGTCTGGCTTCAAGAGTGGCCACTCAACTGAGACTGCCTTGCTCTCAGTCACTGAAGCCCTGAGACTGGCATGAGCAACTTCAAAATCATCAGTACTCATCTTGCTGGATCTGTCTGCTGCTTTTGACACAGTTAACCACCAGATCCTCCTGTCAACACTCATGTTGAAGAGTATCTCAGGAACCGCACTCCAGTGGTTCAAGTCTTACCTCTCAGGTAGGTCCTTCAGGGTATCTTGGAGAGGTGAGGTGTCCAAGTCACATCATCTTGCTACTGGGGTACCTCAGGGCTCTGTGATTGGACCACTTCTCTTCTCCATCTACATGTCCTCACTAGGATCTGTCATTCAGGAACATGGTTTCTCCTATCACTGTTATGCTGATGACATACAACTCTACCTCTCATTCCAACCAGATGATTCGACAGTTGCTGGTCACATCACAGCCTGCCTGACAGCCATTTCTGCCTGAATGAAGGACCACCACCTTCAACTCAACCTTGCAAAAACGGAACTGCTTGTGGTCGGTGCCAACCAAACACTTCTTCATAACCTTTCAATTCAACTTGGGTCGTCAACCATTACTCCTTCCAGGACAGCCAGGAACCTTGGAGTGGTGATGGATGATTGTTTAAGCTTCACAGATCATATTGCTACAATGGCCTGGTCCTGCAGATTTGCCTTGTATAACATCAGGAAGATTAGACCCTTCCTATCGGAGCATTCCACACAAATTCTCGTCCAAGCTCTTGTTCTATAAAGACTGGACTATTGTAATGCTCTCTTGGCTGGCCTTCCAGCATGCACTGTCAAGCCTCCACAACTGATCCAGAATGCTGTAGCAAGACTGGACTTTAACGAACTGAAGAGAGTGCACGTCACTCCTCTCTTCATCAGTCTGCATTGGCTGCCAATAGCTGCTCGCATCCAATTCAAGGCTCTGATGTTTGCCTACAGAACAACCACTGGCTCTGCACCACTATACCTTCAGGGATGGAAATGAACTGTTTTGTCCACCGGCCACTGTGGCTGGTGGATTTCAAAATCTACCAGCCACTCAATGTTTTTACCAGCCACTTTCTTGTTTTTAACCGACAATGTGTAACTGCATGTGAAAATTAATACTACAAGATCTACAATACTTAAGCAGTTTATTTAATCTCAAGTCTTAATGAAATACTGACATTTTCTCTTTCTCTCTTATACACACACAAACCATGAACTGATATACATTTCAGTACTGTTCGTTCAAACCGCCGCCGGCGGGAGGGTCAAAGTGAATGACAAGTTGCGGCAACCAATCGGAATCCTCTCAAGCAAGGACCTGTACATTCCGATTGGTTGCCGCCGAACCGCGTCATAGCTCATTACCATAAAGTTGACCTGACTTCAACTCTCCTCGACGCTCTCAACGTCCAGGACACGCCGCGCCGCTCTCGCCGGAGCTTGCTGCCGGCTCACATTGAAAATGAATGACTTCCTGTCACTTTTCACACCGCCGGCGGTGAGAGCGTCACACAACGCGTGCGATGTAACGCCACATTTTTTTTGAAGGTGTGCCTCCTCTAAAAGTGTCCGCCGTCCAGGTGAAACAGTATGCTATTTTTATTTACCCGCCACGGTGGCCGGTAGGTGAAGCGAGTTTACCCGCCACAACACAAAATCACCCGCATTTGGCTGGTGGCGGGTGCTAATTTCCATCCCTGTATACTTTAAAGGGTTAGTTCACCCAAAAATGAAAATTCTGTCATTTATTACTTAACCTCATGCCGTTCCACACCCGTAAGACCTTTGTTAATCTTCAGAACACAAATTAAGATATTTTAGTTGAAATCCGATAGGCCTCCATAGGGAGCAATGGACACTTCCTCTCTCAAGATCCATGAAGGTACTAAAAACATATTTAAATTGGTTCATGTGAGTACGGTGGTTCAATATTAATATTATAAAGTGACAAGAATATTTTTGGAGCACCAAAAAAAAACTAAATAACGACTTATTTAGTGATGGCCAATTTCAAAACAATGCTTCAGGAAGCATCGGAGCACAGATGAATCAGTGTTTCGAATCTGCTGTTCGGAGCACCAAAGTCACGTGATTTCAGCCGTTGGCAGTTTGACATGCGATCTAAATCATGATTCAGTAAACTGATTCATTTATGCTCCGATGCTTCATGAAGTAGTGTTTTGAAATCAGCCATCACTATATAAGTCGTTATTTTGTTTTTTGGCGCTCCAAAAATATTTCTCCCTATGGAGGCCTCACGGAGCCATCGGATTTCAACTAAAATATCTTAATTTGTGTTCTGAAGATTAACAAAGGTCTTACGGGTGGGAAATGGCATGAGGGTAAGTAATAAATGACAGATTTTCATTTTTGGGTGAACTAACCCTTTAATTCACTACTTCAGACTTATGCGCCCTCCATAAACTTGCGTTGTGCAAGTGAACGGCGCCTTGTGGTGCCATCACAAAGGGGCACAAAATCACTCTCACGGACCTTCTCCAGGTCTGTTCCTGGCTGGTGGAATTTTCAAAAAATGCTAAAGACAGCACTTGACCCAGTAATAGCACTTACAGTACCTTGATTTCTACTCTTCTTCCATCTATTTGTGTATTTATAAAAAAAAAAACTAATAATAATTCCTTGCTACGAGCACTTTACTGACGTAACTGACTTCACACAGCACTTACATACTGTTGTTCTCATGTTGATTTGATTGATTCTTCTATTCTCATTTGTAAGTCGCTTTGGAGAAAAGCATCTGCTAAATGACTAAATGTAAATGTAATACTAACATTATAAGAACATTAGATTAACGTTAGAATAACATTACACAAACCAAAAACTAACATTCTGGCAACGTTAGATTAATGTTAGGATAACATTAGACTAACGTTAGAATAACGTTTTGGGAATATTAAGAAAACTTTCCTGGCTAACCATACGTTAGATTAACGTTAGAATACCGTTATGACAATGTTAGATTAACTTCAGAATGACGTTATAGATCTAGATTAACATTAGAATAATGTTAGATTAACATTAGAATAACCTTCTGGGAACGTTAGATTAATGTTAGAATAACGTTATACAAACCAAAAACGAACATTCTGGGAACGTTAGATTAATGTTAGAATAACGTTATTTCAACCAAAATCTAACGTTCTGGGAACGTTAGATTAACATTAGAATAACGTTCTGGGAAGGTTAGATTAATGTTAGAATAACGCTATTCCAACCAAAAACTAACATCTGGGAACATTTCATTAATGTTAGAATAACGTTCTGGGAATGTTAGATTAATGTTAGAATAACGTTATACAAACCAAAAACTAACGTTCTGGGAAGGTTAGATTAATGTTAGAATAACCTTCTGGGAACGTTAGATTAATGTTAGAATAACGTTATACAAACCAAAAACGAACATTCTGGTAACGTTAGATTAATTTTAGAATAACGTTATTCCAACCAAAATCTAACATTCTGGGAACGTTAGATTAACGTTAGAACAACGTTCTGGGAAGGTTAGATTTATGTTAGAATAACATTATTAAAACCAAAAACGAACATTCTGGGAACGTTAGATTAATTTTAGAACGTTATTCCAACCAAAATCTAACGTTTTGGGAATGTTAGATTAACGTTAGAATAACGTTCTGGGAAGGTTAGATTAATGTTAGAATAATGTTCTGGGAATGTTAGATTAATGTTAGAATAACATTATACAAACCAAAAAAGAACATTCTGGGAACGTTAGATTAATGTTATAATAACGTTATACAAACCAAAAACTAATGTTCTGGGAAGGTTAGATTAACGTTAGAATAACCTTCTGGGAATGTTAGATTAATGTTAGAATAACATTATACAAACCAAAAAAGAACATTCTGGGAACATTAGATTAATGTTAGAATAACATTATACAAACCAAAAAATAACATTCTGGGAACGTTAGATTAATGTTAGACTAACATTATACAAACCAAAAACTAACATTCTGGGAACGTTAGATTAATGTTAGAATAGCATTCTGGGAATTTTAGATTAATGTTAGAATAACATTATACAAACCAAAAAATAAGGTTCTGGGAAGGTTAGATTAACATTAGAAAAACCTTCTAGGAACGTTAGATCATTGTTAGAATAACGTTATTCCAACCAAAAACTAATGTTCTGGGAACGTTAGATTAACGTTAGAATAACATTATACAAACCAAAAACTAACGTTCTGGGAAGGTTAGATTAACGTTAGAATAACATTCTGGGAATGTTAGATTAATGTTAGAATAACATTCTGGGTCTGTAGATTAATGTTAGAATAACATTATACAAACCAAAAACTAACGTTCTGGGAAGGTTAGATTAACGTCTCCGATGCACAAAGCAGTTTTAAAATTATATATTGATCTGAAATGAGTACTGTACCACCAGTGGTACTAGGCAACACTTAACTTGGCTATAGGCATTTTAAGCACATTTTCAGACAGTAAAACAGCATGCTTCAAACATCTATAGTGGGTGTAACATGAACACTGATGCTCCCAAATAGAGACTCAGGAAAGCAGCCGTGTTATCCAGAGCTTCTTCACGCATCTCAGGAACATTCTGGGCTGAGATCACTGGCTTGTGTAATCCTTTATAGAGACAAAGGGGTTGCGTTTAGTGCTTCACTGATGCTTTGCTTGGTGTAAGCTTCTTGTAAGTACTTTCACAAAGTCATTTCATCACAAAACCAGGATTTTGAGGAACTCACAGAATGATGCTTTTGCAGTCATTACGGCCTTTTCTGAGTAGAGTTGGAGATTACTGCGCTCTTCTAGCTGAAATAACAACAAAGGCTCTGATTGGTATCTCAGGCCAACAGGTTGAAATTTTGTACTTGCAGCTGAATTGGGGAGGTCATTTCTTAGACATACTGGATAAATAACCATTGTGAACATGAAGAAATGGTTTGAAATGGTTATTTTATCAGCAATGTGGGGGGGGGGGAAGAAAGGTACATCAAATGTATATAAAGGCCTGGAAATGATTTTGTGCAATAACTTCCAGTTAATGCTGTGTTGACCTTCAATGTGGCCATTTAATCACAGAGATGGAGTTACAAAGCATTGCAAAGCTTGTCTGCTATGGCATTGAAAAGCAAAGCTTTAAGCTTTGATAAGTTTTCTTGAGAAAAATCAGAATTATATTCACTATACTTTTGTGTTGTATAACCCCAGAACTACATCAGTAAGGCTAGAATACCCCTTTATCGGCAGCTACCCAGGTTTGTGTTATTTTTAACTCATTAGCATTAACGCTATTATCATTAAGTTGGTGTTAACCCTTGTGCTGTGTTGAAAATCCTTTACTTAATTTGGTATTTCCCATCAAAAATGACTGGCCTATTCATTAAATGTATTCTAAATCTCTAGTTATGTTAAAGTTTATTCAAGCTTATTCACCTAAAAAAAGTGATTTAATGTAATGTCCCTTCTTGCTTCATGTTTGAGAACTATCTTTTTCTACAACAGATTATGAATCAGCTTCACTAATGTGGGTGTCTTGTGCCCCTCATGACCGCTGTACTTTAGATGTTTGAGTCACAGAGATTTGTAGAGCAAAGCTTTCATGTCAGAAATCTCTGAACATCTATATTCTAGGATGTAAACAGGATATTATAAACTTGCATGACATGAGCCAGAATTTTGAAACCAATAAATCACAGATGGGCAGAGAACATACAGAGTGAGTTAACAGATCTTTCTGTGAAGCCAGATCCATCTGCACAATGCATTTCAGAATAAACTGGATGTGGAATAGGAAGCTGGCATGGCTTTAAAAAACAAACTAGTAAATGTATTTTTTTTTTTTTTATTATATATATAATAAAAATGCATCAAATTGATTGCGCACTAAAAAAAAACCCCACAGCTGTTAGGTTTTCAGGCAATTTCAAGTTTAATTTTGATATGACATACAGTAGTGATATGTAAGTGACTGAGTGTTTACTTACTTTTTAATTAGTCTTTCAATTAACACCATCACTGTCTTTATTCAGGCCGATTCGAGAATGCACATGAAAACAAGAGGTGGGATTTCTTGCACAAACCAATCATATCCAATCATAACCAATCATATCCAATCATTGCAGGATGGACACATTGCCTCCTCTTACGTGACTTTCCCCCATTCATTCGCAATTACCCCCACCAAACCCATCACACGCTTTAGGGTGGCTGTTATAAGTCAATGGGATCAGGGGAGGCAAGCCTCCCACTTTAATATTACCTGCAGGTGTCACTGTTGGACAGTGTTTGTGACTTTTACACATTTTGTAATATTTGCATTGTTTTATTTCTGTAATATCGATTATTTGATCATCCTTTTTTTTGAGAAAACACTGCCCCCCTTGCCCCCTCGGAGGAAATGCCCCAAAATATTATTATTATTATTTATACTTGTCAAAGGAGAAAATGCTTTATGCAGTGCGATTTTAAACAGCAGTTATGACATCCACCAGCAGCTAACTCAGCCATGCTAACCAGCCAAACCTTGACATCTTGACACCCTCCTAATTCAAAGAAATACACACTCGTTGGGTCACATGATCAGTATGCCTCATCAGGGCATGACACATCTTCTATTACCAGTAAAAGATTGGACGCAAACATGCAGAGAAGATAAGGAGAACACATCAAAATCGTCAAAAGAGATGTGACATCCTGCTCCTTAAACCTATAACCATTGTGACATCAAAAGCAAGCTGCTTAGGAAGATCAGAGAGGGTACGATTTGGGAAGTTGAAGTGGCATTGCCATGCATGTCCACAGAAATTCTTCTATATGAAAAATCCAGCACTTGACAAACAGCTATGTCTGCGTATGTGACTGTGAGTGTGGATAGGTGGGTGTACAAAAATGAAAGACAGGCTTTTGACACAATCCTTGTTTTTATGATTCATCTTCACAGTCGTTTTAAAAATGATGGTGCCCCGTGTAATGCAATAAGTCACGTATTTCTTTTTCCACTTTAAAGTCTCACTTTAAAGTTTGATTAGAGTCTGGATTGGTAAGGAAGTTGTGAATGTGTGCAGTCTTACATTAAACTCAAGGTTTAGTTTCTTCATGAAACTGTATTTCAAAGAACAAGGACACACCAGGGCAGATGCACAGCAGCAGTTTTACTTCTCTCTGACTTAAAGGGATAGTTCACCCAAAAATTTATATTATGTAATTATTTACTCACTCTCAAGTTGTTCCTAACCTGTATGAATTTCTTCCTTCTGTTGAATACAAAAGAAGATATTAACAAAAGTTAACTAAAGTAGTTAACTAATGTTAACCAATGAAACCTTATTGTAAAGTGTTACCAATGCAATAAACTCATTTAAACAAATGGAAACTTAATGTAAAGTGTTACCCATTTTGATCATGCAAAATATAATTTCTGTCTTTATTATTATTGTCTTAGTATTACATTCCTTGACAAGTTTTGCGACATTCACTCTATATTAATAGCAGATTTCCACAGACATGCAAACATTATTCCAGACATCATGGTTAAAATCGGACTCCATGTTTAGCAACTTTTCAGACAAAAACGTTGCATTATAGAGGTGGAGGCCCTCAATACCCAGAGAAGATGAACAATGAAAAGCCCGTCTCTGGGTTCAAACGAGAGGGAAGCGTGATTCATTATGCAGTTGAGAGTGGAGTTGTACAGCTGTTGAACATCACCCAGGACAGACAGAAGTGCCACCAAATTAATTTGAAATCCGCCCTCCATTATGAATGAGGGCCAGGTGTTTCTCATTAAAAGTGGGCACACTGTCAGGAACACTTCATGCTCACATGTGTGCCCACACACACACACACACACATTTTGGTGGGTGTAAATTTATACAATACAAATAAGATGGTGGCAGAATTTACAACTGCCAGACGATTTTGTGTGGTTGTAAGTGTGTGTGATTTTGTTATTCTTGGGATATAAAATGTCTGAAAATCTAACACCCTGTTAGGACTCATTGAAAAATGCCAAAATGGTGGATTTTAGGGTTGTGGTTTGTCTATAGTAGATTTTATTTTTTATTTTTTTTAAAGGTAATGTGAGTGTTGCATGCTCATATTAACTGACATGATGCCAGGGTATTGCTACTAACAACTAAGATGTTTTGGTTAGTTGCTTACTGGCTCAAAAGAGCTCAATAGACCACACTTATCTAAATATTCTGGGCCTTTGGAAAAATTGCATATTTCATCCTTAATGATAATAGAATTATTTATATGTAACTACTACTGCTCAAAATTTTGGAAAAATCTCTAATGCTCAAGGCTGCATTTATTTGATCAAAAATAGGCCTACAGTAAAAACTGTAATGCAGTAAAAATACAGCAATGCTGTGAAATATTATTACAGTTTTTAAATATGTTTTTAAATGTAATTTATACCTGTCATGGCAAAGCTACATTTTCAGCAGCCAATAGGAGTCTTCAGTGTAACATGATCCTTCAGAAATCATATGTTTTTTATCTTAATTTGCTTTTATGTGTTTAATTATTACTAATTATTTTGGTGCTCAATTATTAGTAATGGTTCTTATTATTATCAATGTTGAAAACGTCTAACTGCCATGATAGATTTTTGAAGGATTCTTTGATTAATAGAAAGTTCAGTGAAAAGAATTTATTTGAAATAGAAATCTTTTGAGTTGCACTTTATGTGTACTCACCTAAGAAAGTACTGGTTAATATAAGGTACATGGGTTAAGGTTAGGTTTAGGGGTAGGTTCAGGTTTAGTACCTAGTTATTACCCAGTTATTGTAATTACTATAATAAGTTAATAAGTACATATGTACATGGGGAACAGGACTGTAAAATAAAGTGCTACTACCTTTTGTAACATTCTTTGCTGTCACTTTTGTTCAATTTAATGCATCCTTGATTAATAAAAGTACTAATCTCTTGGGAAAAAAAAAAAAAAAAAAAAACTCAAGCCAAATTTTCACAACCACAATTTCCACCAAAAAAAATAAATAAATAAAAAAAAAATATTTTCTTTATATATATATATATATATATATATATATATATATATATATATATATATATATATATATATATTAAGCAGCAAAAACTGTTTTCAGTTTTTGCTGCTTAATATACTGTTTTCATCATTAATAATAAGAAGAAATGTTTCAAATCAGCATATTAAAATGATTTCTGAAGGATCATGTGACACTGGAGTAATGGTTGAATGTGATTTCACCAAGTACAACGTGTTCCTGAATCACATCTTTGTTGATCCTGGAACAAAAACATCAACCAATCAGATTTGAGGGACAAGTTTACAGTTTATGTCAAGTTTTGGCTTACAACCATGGTGTCAGTTGCAGTTTGAGTTTGTTTTCTGTCTTTGCTTTCTCCCTGCTTGTCAATTTCGTTTTTTGTTACCTTGGTTACTGATTTGATTAGTCATTCTGTTCAGTTTCCTAATTAGTTCCCTTTGTTTGTTGTATTTAAGTCCTTGTGTTTCATTTGAGTTTTGTCCATTCTCTTCAGTGTATCACGGTTGTTATACCTTGCCTGTTTTCTATACTGAGTTTTGTGTTGTGGATTATTCATTAAAGACTTTTGAATTATATAATCTTTGTCATGTGTGATCAACGGTCATTCGTGACACATGGATAGTTGCTTCTACATCAGTGTTATTCACATATCATTTCCCTCTGATATAAGAAAAGGTATACAGTTAGGACTACATTTTCGGACAGGAATGTTGTTCCAGGATCAACAAAATATGTTGATCCAGGAACATGTCAAAATTATGGTGACTGAAGTAATGGCCGCTGAAAACTCAGCTTTTGTCATCATACTATATATATATATATATATATATATATATATATATATAAAAGTATTTATTTTTTGTAACTGTATTTCCCAATATTGCTGTTTTACTGTATTTTTAATCAAATAATGCAGCCTTGGTGAGCATAAGAGCCAGTAGTGTGCATGTATAATATTAAAATTATATAATTTAAAAAAAAAAAAAAGAAGAAGAAAAAAAAGCCATCCTATTGGTCCATTCTCAGTTTCCAGACAGTCAGTTGTGCTAGGAATATGCAGATCCCTCCATCTGCTGTCCTAGACAAGCACCCTTAGCGGCCTGCCCAGTGCCAGAGCACTCGATCTCACCCGGACTCTTGCTTCATGAGTTGATCTAGGGTGCTAATGTGACCTGATCCTCAATCAGTGCCAGGTGTTTCTGCCAAGAGAAAGGGCTGAAAATAACCCTACAATTCATCATGGGAAATAGCCAGCTGGGTGAGTGCATGTATGTGTATGCATGTGTTATGCAATGGTTTATTCAACAGGAACAAGAGAGGGAGCTTCAGATGAAAATAACCAACAGTGTCAGTCCATATACATATGTGTATATATAATGTATGTATATGTATAATATAAATTAATTTTATGTTAAAAATTAATGTATATAATATAAATTAATTTTATTTTTTTTAATGCTGAACTGATCCATTTTTAGTGACCACTCAGCAGTATTAAAACTTCACCTCCATGCCTGTGGTCTGAATCTCACACACACACACACACACATATATATATATATATTTTTTTTTTTGAGAATTTGGGGTTTTCATGAGCTGTATGCCAAAATCATCAGTATTA
Source organism: Megalobrama amblycephala (assembly GCF_018812025.1). Classification (NCBI taxonomy): domain Eukaryota; kingdom Metazoa; phylum Chordata; class Actinopteri; order Cypriniformes; family Xenocyprididae; genus Megalobrama; species Megalobrama amblycephala. The sequence goes on from NC_063051.1 coordinate 5,175,938, forward strand.
AAACAATAAAAGACCTGAAATATTTCAGTTGGTGTGCAATGAATCTAAAATATATGAAAGTTTAATTTTTATCATTACATTATGGAAAATAATGAACTTTATCACAATATGCTAATTTTTTGAGAAGGACCTGTATATATATATATATATATACAGTAAATGACAACAGTGTAGGCTACACATCATATAAAATTGGAACATGAATTGTCTACTAAAAAATTCCCAAAGATGAGACTTTTTCTCCCTATTTCAGAAGTCCATCGCAAGCAACTTCTATTCAAACAGCATTATTCAAAGTTTCCCCTTTTTATAGACGTCTTGAATGACAAATGTTGTTGTTATCCCAGTAAATACCTTGACAGGTTTTTATGCAGTTGAAAAAAATGTGTCCCGGGGCAATAATTGCCACTCAGATTCATTCATACTGCTCTGAAAATATCCACATCTCTGAAAAGTGATGGCATACCAATCATTTTACAAAAGTATTATGTACTAGCAATCCATCTATCCAGGCAACACCATTTCATTTTTTAAAATCACGGTAATTCTTTTCTTTTCACACAGGTCTAGGCTTGTTTAAGTGAAATAATTCTTCTGTGGTTGATGGCAAACTGTTATTATTCTCTACTGAAGTGGTGAAACAGCTGCTAAATCATTTCCTCTGTGTTGCAGGTGGATGGAAGCCAGATTTGATTGAGTGAGGCTGCAACTTACACCTGTCTCCAAACATTGTCATAAAAACATAACAAGAGATGATAGGAAACCCTTAATAAAAGAATATTAAGGGATGCGACTGCCTCCTACATTTCAGATTAGACTGATACACACACACAGCAATTGTTTCATTTTTTTGCATGTGGGATCACAAATCCATTGGTGTAGGGAAATACATTTTGTTATCTGTTCTGGTCTTCAACGAAGAATATCATTCAGAATTCATTTCTTTGTACCTCAGGAATATTATAGTTTTGTTCAGGGGCGTAAATCGCGTCGGTCAGGACCCCCCTATCTGAGTGCTGTCCCCCCAAAAAATATAATTAAAAACCACACTAAGTACTGTAAATAAATGATATATACTTAAAATAATTGTGTAAGTAGTAAAGCAATACAAACGCAAACATTTTGAGTCACACCTCCCTTGCCACACAGTGGTTTGGTCCACCGCGCACGTCACACTCGCGTGTGTACAAGTCCGGCGGCGCCGGCGGGAGAAGCGTTTTAGTAAGTAGGCTGTCAAGGCTATTTTATTCAAAAACATCGGATGAAGTGATTGTTTTATCTTTAATACTGACGATGCTGAGTAATTAGTCATAACAAAAGAAAAAAAAAAAGATAGCTTTTTCCCGTGAGTCCGCTATTTTAGCTATTATAATGTTACCTAGCTTGTTTGCTAGCTTGTTTACGATAGCTTGTTGGATAAAGTCACCCACACCAACAACAACTAACATTGTGATAAGAATATGTGAACTGTAAGAAGGCTAATTGATTTACTGTTGTGTGTTCGGTTTTGCTCAATGTGTATTCATCGTATTTTGGTAACTTGGTTGTAAACAGCTTCAAAAATATTCCTATAAATAAATGATTTTGAAGAAGAATATTTTGGTCAATTTATTCAGTTTTTTTCATTGAACCGAAAAGAAACATTGAGCATAAATTATGGCTGGTCTCCATGCTAAAATAATAGTAAGGTTTCTTTTGTGTAACATTACATATATCCTTTATAAGTAAAATTTTGGCTTTATTATTTGTGTCCCCTTCAAAAATTGCTCTTGAGAAATTTTATGTTTATTGTCCCCCCCTACTGTCAGATGAAATTTACGCCCCTGGGCACAGTAAGCGATTTCTGAGAAAAGCTGTTGATATTTGAAAACTGTCCAAACAAACACATCGCTTACTGAAAGAAATCGCTTACTGCACCATAACACACAATACAAGAGTGGATGTCTCTTTATCATAGCTGAAGCGAAGCAAAATACTGCTTCGCGAAAATATAAAGATGACGAAAGAAAGACAAGGAAAAACAAAAAAAGAACAGCTTTTTTTGATATTGGGTGACCTGTGACGTCACATGGGCAAATATATTTGCATATGACTGCCTCTAGAGCAAAACACATACGGTGCGTTCCAAACGGGATATATCGCCCTCTGAAGGGCACTTCGGAGTGAAAATAATCATGGCCGCCATATTGAAGGGTCGTTCCAAACCAAAGTGCTCAAAACTGGCCACTTCAAAGGGCCCTTCGGAATGAAGGATTTCGAAGGGAACAACTGATGGACACTTCGGGCCCCCATGATCCTTTGCACAGGGAAGTTGTTTGACGTCACAGAATGGGTACAGGAGGTTAGGAGTTCGATTTTAACTATAAAGGTATGTATAATATTTTTCTGTACTACTGTAATATTTAAACAAGTTAGATTTGGTTCATTATTATGGTCAAAATGACATTGTACTTAAAAAAAAAATACTTTACAGCTCATTTATCAGTCCATTCAAATGTTTCAAATACATAGATACAATATAGCCTACATGCGGTAAACCTAAAATAAATAAATAAATAAATAAATAATAACGTTAAACAAAAGGCGCAGCTTGCACAATTTATCCTCCTTGATTGTCTCGTTAAGATGACGCTGAAGTGCGTTCCAAAAGAACAGTTTTTTTTACCCCTACACCCTTCATCCCTTCGAAGCTCTCACTCCGGAGGGTAAACCCTCTGAAGGGATTAGGGCATAGGGATGAGCCCTTCCGAATGGAACGCAGGGATAGACTGTAAAAAAAGATGGATGCCGCGACGCTGCTTCCTTCCATTGTATTGAACTGAAGCCAAAAACGGACGCGATGGGCGCTGACACGTTACGCAAAAACGTCAAAAAAAAACAAAAAACGTTTGGAACCTGGGCATGCGCAGAAAGACTCGTCAGTGGAGCCTGGGGGCGGAGTCGCGGTATCAAACTTCCGCCCAGACGACCTGTGTCATCATTGATGTATTTTAAATAGGCTATATGAATTATACGTAATTTAAAATTCTACCTATAAAATAATAGGCTATTCTGTTTTTAGAGCAATAATATTTTTGAAACAGCATTCATTATAGATGAACTCAATATAATATGCCTCTAGAAACTCTAAAATGTCAGAAACGGTCCTGCCATTTTAAATAAAATGTTTAAACTAACGTTAGGAGATCGATTGCTGTAGACAGTGCTCTATAATTAATTAGAGTAGGCTATCATTAGTTTTATCCTGCTAATTATTATTTTATACCCATAAAAATAATTATAACTGCCAGATAACGATCACCTGCTTTTTTCCGTCATGGCTAACGTTAGGCGTTAACGTTAATGTTATCTTAACTAATAACGTTTATTAATTAGCTTATGAAGTCCACATTTAACGTTACCGAGAAAAGCTCAGATATCCGTCAGATCCTGTAGGTCAGTTAGTACAGTTTACTGCTGAACAGGTCATTTTGTCGGTGTGAAATAACACAGAAATTGAAAATTAATAGTTATTTATTTATCTTCAATCTCCCCTCGAAGCTCCGACAGTCCTCAGACAAGCTGTCAATCAACTGTGAATCACGATGACACGCCCCGTTTCTATAGCACCAAATTGCTAACTAAAATCTAGGGCTGCACGATATATCGCATGAGATTGTCACACGCATTTCGTCAGTAAAGCCGGTTCCCTGATTACCGCTAAATCGCCATCACCTGCTTTCAAATGGAGCGGCATTTAATAGACAGAGCCGTAGATCACTGAAAAGCCACGCAATATCGCGTTCATTATCGAAGGCGATTCATCTGCGATATGAACGCGATATTGCGTGCCTTTTCAGTGAACTACGGTTCTGTCTATTAAATGCCGCTCCATTTGAAAGCAGGTGATGGCGATTTAGTGGTAATCAGGGAACCGGCTAACTGACGAAATGCGCATGACAATCTCATGCGATATATCGTGCAGCCCTACTAAAATCAAACTTATCACAAAAACGAACAATTGACTATAAATCAGCTACCTTAAATGACCAAAACCATCTTTCGGAAAATTTTATTTGAAGCATCATTTATTTTTATGTTTTAACTTAAGTCTCATTCATCTGCATTGAGCGGGCGGGGTTTATGACCTGTACTGCATCCAGCCTCCAGGGGACGATCAAAGAGCCCGCAGCTTCACTTTTCGGGACGTATGAGACACACCCGGCAAAACATCAATGAATGGTTATACATCATCACACAATAGGCCCCGCCCACTGGCATTCAGTCACTTAACGGCTGACATTTGGCCACAAGCAAATCAAAAGCAAATAGAACCTATTATAATCACATGTCATTGTTTGTCTAGAGCTGGTGTGCTCTTGCTTGTATATTGTGTTTTTCAACCTTGATTAAAAAATTCTTTGTTTATAATGAGGACGTTTTAAGCTAGGAAACTTGCAGGCTGTTTTAATGGTACAAAGACCTCTTATATGTCAAAAGATCAAGGCAAATTGGATTTCTCATGTCATGAAATTCTGCATCAAGGCTGAATTTCGGGAAAGAGACTTCAGATACAGTACTAGGGACCACTTAGGCCTATATAAAAGCATCCAAAAAGCAGCATGTCATGGGACTTTTAAGAACAGCTCACCTGATGCAAACAATCAACGCTACCAGTGTGTGAATTTCATGCAGTTTACTTTTTAAAAAATCAGCATGGAATTACATTTATTTTATATTAATTAATAATTAAATTTATATTTAGACATAACAGAGGTTATCAAACTGGGCTCGCAAGAGTTTGCTTGAAGGTCCATGGAAATTTTGAGACAGAGAAAGTAAAATATTTTTCTGATTGAATAATATAATTTTATAAAGGATTTTTTTGTTAACTTTATTAAAATATATAATTTATTATATACATCAAATTTCTAAATTTATTACATCTATATAATAATAATAGTAATCATTTATATACATTATATATATATATATATATATATATATATATATATATATATATATATATATATATATATATATATATATATAACAAAAAAGGAATGCAATAATTTACAAATCTCATAAACTTATATTTTATTCACAATAGAATATAGATAACATATCAAATGTTGAAAGTGAAACATTTTGAAATGTCATGCCAAATATTGGCTCATTTTGGATTTCATGAGAGCTACACATTCCAAAAAAGTTGTGACAGGTAGCAATAACAGGCCAGAAAAGTTAAATGTACATATAAGGAACAGCTGGAGGACCAATTTGCAACTTATTAGGTCAATTGGCATATACATGATTGGGTATAAAAAGAGCCTCTCAGAGTGGCAGTGTCTCTCAGAAGTCAAGATGGGCAGAGGATCACCAATTCCCCAATGCTGCGGTGAAAAATAGTGGCGCAATATCAGTTTGGAACTCTGAGTTTCTCAGAGAAAAATTGCAAAGAGTTTGAAGTTATCATCATCTACAGTGCATAATATCATCCAAAGATTCAGAGAATCTGAACAATCTCTTTGCGTAAGGGTCATAGGGTAACTCTATAGGTCAAAAAAGAAGCCATATCTAAACATGATCCAGAAGCGCAGGTGTTTTCTCTGGGCCAAGGCTCATTTAAAATGGATTGTGGCAAAGTGGAAAACTGTTCTGTGGTCAGACGAATCAAAATTTGAAGTTCTTTTTGGAAAACTGGGACGCCATGTCATCCGGACTAAAGAGGACAAGGACAACCCAAGTTGTTATCAGGGCTCAATTCAGAAGCCTGCATCTCTGATGGTATGGGGTTGCATGAGTGCGTGAGGCATGGGCAGCTCACACATCTGGAAAGGCACCATCAATGCTGAAAGGTATATCCAAGTTCTAGAACAACATATGCTCCTATCCAGATGTTGTCTCTTTCAGGGAAGACCTTGCATTTTCCAACAGACAATGCCAGAGCACATACTGCATCAATTACAACATCATGGCTGCGTAGAAGAAGGATCCGAGTACTGAAATGCCAGCCTGCAGTCCAGATCTTTCACCCATAGAAAACATTTGGCACATCATAAAGAGGAAGATGTGACAAAGAAGACCTAAGACAGTTGAGCAACTAGAAGCCTGAAGTAGACAAGAATGGGACAACATTCCTATTCCTAAACTTGAGCAACTTGTCTCCTCAGTCCCCAGACATTTGCAGACTGTTATAAAAAGAAGAGGGGATGCCACACAGTGGTAAACATGGCCTTGTCCCAACTTTTTTGAGATGTGTTGATGGCATGAAATTTAAAATCAACTTATTTTTCCCTTAAAATGATACATTTTCTCAGTTTAAACATTTGATATGTCATCTATGTTGTATTCTGAATAAAATATTGAAATTTGAAACTTCCACATCGTTCTGTTTTTCTCTGTTTTATTCTGTTTTTATTCACAATTTGTACAGTGTCCCAACTTTTTTGGAATCGGGTTTGTATTATTTGTTTTTGCTTGAAAAAGTGTCTCAATTTGCTCACATCATTTCTTTCTAGGAGGAAAAAAAAAGATATTATAGAGATATCATTTGTATTTTTTTTTTTTTTTTTTTTTGCTTTCCTGTGGGTTTCAAAACAGCATTGTTTTTGCATAGCTGCCATGGTTACAGTGATATTGATAACTTTCATGTCTGCAGGTGTCCAGCTCTGGGAAAGTTTCAATCTCTATTTTCATTATGTCTTCTTGAATAGTTCAAAGCCCTGCTGATGATCTGCGAAGCACATGTCATGTATGTCACGTCTTTCTCTGTTACATGAAAAAATTCTTCATTACATCAAGTGCAGGACAGTCAGAAAATTATTCATTTAACAGTTAACCTCAGTGCACTTTGCCTAAGTCTAGCAAAATCTTCAAGCAATCCTCAGCATCAGTAAGCAATACTCCTCACCTGTAAGACCTTGCTTCTGCTTCAATATTTTATTTGTGTTTTTGTCTCTTTGTGTGACATCAGTGGGTTCACCTGAGCTGCCCCAATCCAAAGCAAGGCTGAACCTGCTGAGGTCTGAGGTCTGAGGTCTGAGTTAACACTGAAATAAAAATGATAGGTACCCTATTGACTCCATTTTGGAAATTTTATGAGATTAAAGTGTAGTTAAAGGAATAGTTTGCTAAAAATTATGTAATTAAGGGTACGTTTACACAACAACGATGTACTAAAAACAGAAAAGTTTTTTCTTTGTACAGATGACAACATTATCAAAACTATCCCCATCCACACGGATCCGCGAAAATGACTAAAAACTCTGTATTACGCATGCCAGACAAGTAGTTGGCAATGTCACTTTGTAAAGAAAGACTATACGCACCTGTGCATATATTCTTTTACAGAGTACACCTCTTCAACCGCTCATTAACGCAAGTGTCTAATCAGCTAATCACATGGCAGCAACTAGGCATGTAGACATGGACAAGATGATTTACTAAAGATCAAAATGAGCATTAGAATGGGAAAGAAAAGAGATTTAAGTGACTTTGAACGTGGCATGGTTGTTGGTGCCAGACAGGCTGGTCTGAGTATTTCAGAATCTACCTGATCTACTGGGATTTTCACACACAACCATCTCTAGGGTTTACAGAGAGTGGTCTGAAAAAGAGAAAATAACCAGTGAGAGGCAGTTCTGTGGTTGAAAATGCCTAATAAAATGCCTAATAAATGCTGAAGGATTTTGTTAGTTCATGATATCCAGTATACTGCATACTGCATAACGAACTGAACCTTTCTAAAATGTTATCTTGCGACGGCCCGACAGAGTACTAAAACGAATCAATCACATTTGCAAATTAAGAAAGAAAAAGTCTTAGTGCAGCGTTCATCAACCAGGAAGCTTTGAACCTTAGATATTTTATCAATGAAAAAGTCTTTAATCACTAATATTCAAATATAATGTCTGCATTATGACTGATGACTACTTGAGGAACATCTGCTATGAGCATAGCTTGTATTGAGCTGTATGAGTGACTCTTATGTGGCTTTTCAATAATGGCTGATACTGCGGCATAGCATCCTAGATCTGTGAGCCGGCACTGGTCTCTTCACTCAACTCTAAGAAGGAACATCAGACTATTTAAAGCTCTCAACCAGCCAGTGAAGCACCCTTCAAACCAGCAGTGCTCCCTATGTAACAGGACGCAGGTGCAGTATGACTGTACTGCAAAAGCCAATTAACAGGGTAGTCTGCTTCAAGAGACATTCGAATGATAAAATTACTGGATCACAACAAACCATGCATGGTTATATTTGATTCAGAGGCCCTTGACATCTGCCAAAACTCAATACAGAACATTAGAAGACCTTGTCATGGTGCATATATCGGGTATTGTTCCAACCCAGCACAATCACAATCTAAATGGCCTCAGTATGAGACTAGAGTTATGTCTAACAATTTTTTCTTTCAGTTTTTGTTCTATATTGATGCCTTTTCTGTGAGAAAACAATGCCAGATAGCAACTTTGTGCCAGAACAAATCCTGCCACGTGTGGTATGATGATCTGGGCCACATGTGACGTGGAATGATAGCACTTGGGCGGATTGCTCCTGTTTGCCAGATCTGAGCCACAAGCAGGCCATAGCAAGGCCATAGCAATGCCACATGTCAACCACGAGCAAAGACATAAACCAGAACTGGACCTTATCTAAGCCACAAAATCTTTATATATTATTTATAGAATCATCTTAGAATTAACAAGCCTGTTAACAAGCAGAATCACTGAAGGAAAGAAGAGACAAGAAACAGGAGACAAACAGAAACACAAGAGCTACAACTGACTTCAGCCACAGCCTTAGATGAAGTCAGCTGAAGATAAAAGAAGACATTAAATCTCTCTGGATCTCAGCAGAGGAGGATTAAACAACTCCACAAACAGCATTACAGCTTCACATATTACTAACCAGATTGATTTTATTTCTGTCATTCATCTACAGAAGTTCTTATTAACGCTCATGTTTGTTTCATCTGAAGTCACCATAATGGTAATTGGTTTACATTAGTTGGGCTCTTAACTCATATGTTTGTCAAACACATTTGCAGTAAAAAAAAAAATAATACATTTAAATTATAATCTCTGTTTTACTGCAACATACAGTAAATAATAAACTGGCTGTTTTTGAAATCTCATAACAGAAGAAAGCCGACCGTCATTGAAAACTGACGGTCATGGAAAACTTGTAAAAACTGACGTCACTGAAATCTCATAAAGGAACAAAACCGACTGTCATTGAAATCTTGTAAAGGAACAAAATCGACTGTCATTGAGATCTCGCAATGAAGCAAAACCTACCATCATCAAGATCTCATAAATAAATAAAGCAGGCAGTCACTGAACTCTTGTAAAGGAACAAACCTGACCATCATTGAAATCTCCTAAAGGAAAAAAACTGACTGTCATTGAGATCTCATAATGAAACAAAACTGACCATCATTGAAAACTTGTAACCGAAAAAAAAAACAACCGTCATTGAAATCTCATAAAGGAACTAAACTGACTGTCATTGTGATGTCGTAACGAAACAGAACTGACTGTCATTGAAAACTTGTAAAGGAACGAAACCAACCGTCATTGAGATCTCGCAAAACGAAATTAAACCGATTGAGATCTTGCAACTGAATAAAACCGACTGTCACTGAAATCTTATAATGGAACAAAGCTAATCAGAAGATTAAGAAAACACACAAAAATGATTATTGTTATTCTAAGAAAACACACAAAGACATAAAGAATCAGCACATGAATCTCAACAAAGTTGAATCAAAGGAAAATCAAAACTGTCATGCCACAATGCATGCTGGGAACAATAGTACAAAACTCCCAGCATGCATCACAGCATGAATAAATTATGCAGCTGAATTGTCCTATTATTTTCTTTAATTCTAACTATTTGCTTTTATTTTTTGTTGGGGTTTTTGTTCTGTCTTTGAGTAGCTTTTTGTGACATCCAGAGTTGATCTGATTGTCTGAATATTTTGTCATCATCATTGTTGGAATTCATATGCTGATTGCTCATATCTATGTTTGTCATTGTAGTTTATTGTTCATGTTTTTTTTTTTTTTCTCCTAAAGGATTTCTGCAATACAGTGTGATTTCATGTTGCGGTAAAACAGGGTTTGTAATTCAAATGTATTAATCGCATAACACAGTTATTACATTTTATGATGATTATAAAACCGTCAAAAACCATCAATAGCTAAAAATCATCATCTGATCTCATTTCAGCTTTCTTTGCTACGGTAAATGTGTTTGACAAACACACTGTCACAGCAGCCAGAGAAAACAAACATATTATAAGAGTTAAGAGCCCAACTAATGGAAACACCAATCAAACATGTGGCATTGCTAACCTGCTTGTGGCTCAGATCTGGCAAACAGGAGCGGTCCGCCCAAGTGCCATCATTCCACGCTACATGTGGCTAAGATCATACCACGCGTGGCAGATGTAGGCCGAATCTGGAATTGCACAAAGTTGCTATCTGGGATGTAAATCCCTATACATCGTTCACTTGGCATCTAAGCAAATGAAAAGGGTTGAAGAACATCAGTTAAGTGGGATCAAGTATTCATTGCAATCTCTGATGTACAATATGTCCCTCAAATTTCCATTTGTATTGCTTGATATCAAATCAATGCTATAACGCATAAGCAGAATGCAGTATAATAACGATACATTTTTTAAACACTGCAAACAAAATTATGTTTGTATAACGTTTTGCTAATGTTACCATTAAGTTATAAAACAATAGTTCTAATTGTTCTCTGAATGTTCAAAATGTTGAACATTCAGTTTTTGAATGTTTCAAAAACTTTTTTTCCTGGTTTTACATGCATTAAGGAATTTATCGTTTAACAAACATTATGAGAACATTATTTCTGAATATTCTCTGAATGTTTAAAATGTCCAGTTTTTTAAATGTTTCAAAAACTTTTTTTTTCTGGTTATACAGAATGTTAAGGAAACATTCCATTTTAACATTTAACATTATGGGAAAGTTACTTTTTAATGTTCTTTGAACGTTCTGCACAATAGTAACATTTAAAAAATTATAGACGAATATCCAACTGAGCAGTCCATGAACAATGTATAAATGTTTTTGTGTAAGAACATTAAAACTCTGAATGAATGTTCTATTAACATTACTAAAATACTGTTTGTTCATAACTTCGAGAGAACCTTGCCAGAACGTTTACCAAAGTTCCTAAAATGTTCCCTGTTTTTGCTGGAAAGCAAATGCCTTTCCTCTAAACATCCATTTTCTCATAACTGTTTGTTATTAATCTGTGATTCTATGTGTTTTTCAGTGCTGCCATGTGAATAAAACAAATCCAGCATTGAATTGACCCTTGTTTATGAAACAGTCCGGCATAAAATGATGGCATGGTAACACTCTACTAAAACAACTCTTCCTCTTCTCTAAAGCAGCTCAATATGGCCTCACCCTCTTTGTTGCATGTTCTCGGGGGCAGGGTTTATGTAAATTTTAGGGTTAGTGATGTCACTAACCTGGGAAGAAGCTTGTTGTAGTCCCTAAAAGCCGTTTGTCATAGTCCTTAAACAGAGAATTCTTTAAAAGACAATATCTCCCTTTGCATTGAACTTTGAGTGTCGTAACTTTGCAGACGTTGTTTATGCTCTACAGCAACATTACACACCAACTAAAGTGAAATCATAATCAACCATCCCATGGTATTATTTTGATCAATAATCAGTTGATAAATAGTGGCCATGGGCAGCAAATGACACTATAGGTCATTTTTCAAGCACCTTATTACAACTTATATTTACATTTTAAAGTCATGCGCCCTCTAGCTGGCGTAAAAATAACGACAGTGTCATATGACTGTTGTTACCAATCAAAATGCGTGTTCATTTAAATGCAATGTGTGGACTTTTTACAACACTTGTCCTATTTCCATTTAGCAAAACTCATTTTTTTTATTTTTTATTAAGGACTAAGATCATGCTGTCTGATCTATAAATCAAACGCAAATTGCATTTTATTCAGTGTGTTTTTTATTTGTATAAGCTTTTATTCAAACAGTCTGCTAACTTAGAGACAGTTAGTGTGATATTTATAGTTTTATATTCATTCCTATTTATTTTAGAGAAATTAAACCTTGCAGATGTACTGTAAAATTTCAGCATAAACATTTTTTTTTTTTTTTTTTTGCATACTCAGCACAGTATACATACTGAATACAGCAGCAAACATACAAATAGTATGATAATATGCTGTTCTGAGCATAGCCATTGGCTTGAGATGGGGTCATACGCCTCTGCTCTCTGTTCCAGTGAAATAACAAAATAAAATACGCCCCCAATTCTGATATGTATTCATTGATATGCAGCAGCAATTTTTTTTTTTTTTTTTTTTTTTTTTTTTACATTTGTATCCACAGGCTGGTTTTGAACCCTTATATGCTGTAGTAATATTTGACTATTTATCTATTTTTGCCTCTTCTGTCTCACACATGCCCTCATTCTACTTCTACTCATCTATATACTGTATCCTATCCTTTCTCTCTCCTTTTTCCATTCAGTCAGCATCTGTCTGGTCTTTATTGCATCAGCATCATCACAAATGAACCAGGTTCCTTATGTTCATATGCACAATATGTCCTCAAGATCCAGATCCAGGAATAGTTCATCCAAAAATGAAAGTCACCCTCATGTCATCCCAAATCTGTATCTGACTTTCTTTGAACTGTGGAAAAAACAATTAAAAATAAATAAATATATATATACAATCGTGCTCAAAATTATTCATACCCTTAATAAATATGACCAAAGAAGGCTGTGAAAATAAATCTGCATCGTTAATACTTTTGATCTTTTATTTAAGAAATCTACAAAAATCCAACCTTTCATTGGAGAATAATAATTTTAAATGGAGGGAAAATCTTGTTATGAGAGAAATGTTTTTCTCTAATACACACTGCTCACAAATAATCATACCCTTTTATTCAATACTTTTTGCAACCTCCTTTTCCCATGATAACAGCTCTGAGTCTTCTTCTATAATGCCTGGTGAGTTTGGAGAAAACCTGACAAGAGATCAGAGACCATTCCTTCATGCAGAATCTCTCCAGATCCTTCAGATTCCCAGCTCCATGTTGGTGCTTCTTCTCTTCAGTTCACTCCACTCATTTTCTTTAGGGTTCAGGTCAGGGGACTGGGATGGCCAGGGCAGAAGCTTGGTTTTGTGCTTTTGTTTCATCTGTCCCTGTTAGAAGTCATAAAATGGGCTGTGGTTGGATCTTCCAACAGGACAATGATCAAAAACAAACATCAAAATCAACACAAAAATGGGTCACTGAACACAAAACCAAGCGTTTGCCATGGCCATCCCAGTCCCCTGACCTGAACCCTAAAGAAAATGAGTGGAGTGAACTGAAGAGAAGAAGCACCAACATGGAGCTGGGAATCTGAAGGATCTGGAGAGATTCTGCATGAAGGAATGGTCTCTGATCTCTTGTCAGGTGTCCTCCAAACTCATCAGGCATTATAGAAGAAGACTCAGAGCTGTTATCTTGGGAAAAGGACGTTGCAAAAAGTATTGAATAAAAGGGTATGATTATTTGTGAGCAATGTGTATTAGAGGTCTGTTGTTTTGGTGGATTGTTTGCCAAATGTACAGGAAGTAGTTGTGCTTAGTGTGGTCCATGAATAATTCCAATACATGGTCAAGAAATGTATCCTATATGCATAATTACAGTGCAAAAAAATAAAATTTTTCTTTGGCAAGCTCAAAGCAACAGATTCTGAAATGCTTATGACTGACAAGGTGGTGACCTTGGCTTGCATTCACCTCATAGCGATTGGCTGCCTTCTGGCATTTTTCGCCTCTCATTTGCATGAAGTTCAGCATTTCTCAACATTTTGGCACTCTCACAGTTTGCTCTACTCAACCATTAATCCCACAATCCCCTGCACAAGCCTGCCACTGAGCTCCCATAGAAAGTGAATTTGGAAAAGCCCTTGCCTTGTAGGGTCACAAAATAACTGTATCCTCTTTTGTTAGACCCCCCTGGACATTCGCAACCTCTTACTTGGACACTTTTTGTTTTTTCCACTCGTTTTGTTTTTTTACTTTTGATGCATCTCCCTTAATCCCTCAGTTGCTGTCGTCAACTCTCGACACTCACTTTCCTTTTTATCTTCATGTCCTCGCTGGAGTCAATAAACTAAAACTCTAGGGGGGGTGTAGCAAAGGAAGGATAGAGTGTCATGTGGGATAAAAATTGAAAAAATAAAGTTTTGCGCAAACTTTTGTCAGTGTTGATAATTAATGTCAAAAAAGTGCAGTGGTATGGGGCAGCAGTGGCTTCATTTTGAGCCTGACATGGTCGCAGTGCGCCAGAAGGCTTCAGAGAGCTTCAAGGGCTGCAGAAGAGACATATTCCAGCAGAATGCACCGCCAAGCCCTGCCACTGCCCCTCTAATGAGGAGAGGGACTGTCAACAGTCGTGTCTCTTGCTCCCTAGCCAAGCCTCACTCCCTGATTTGTTCTGTTTCCTTCTCCTTCTCGCTCCCTATGGGATCTCAATTCCCTGTAGGCCTTGCCTGCCATTCACACACTGACTTCACAGATTAATCAAATGCCCTCTGAAGTACACTCAAATGCACTCTCATTTTCACCCTGACCAATTTTGGACCCGTTACCAACATGCCTGTTGTGATTGGCATCATTGATAGTCTTGTTAAGGGGGGCTAAAGTAGGCCAAGATGCATTCTCATGGCCATTTTCCTGCACATTTTAGAGTGGCCTTTTATTGTGCACACCTGTGCAATAATCATACTGTCTAATCAGCATCTTGATATGGCACACCTGTGAGGTTGATGGATTATCTCGGCAATGGAGAAGTGCTCACTAACACCGATTTAGACAAATTTGTGAACAATATTTGAGAGAAATAGGCCTTTTGTGTACATAGACAAAGTCTTAAATCTTTGAGTTTATCTCATGAAACATGGGGGCAAAAACAAAAGTCTTGCGTTTATAATTTTTTTTCAGTGTATTTACCTCTTATCACTGTAAAGCTGCTTTGACACAATCTGCATTGTAAAAAGCGCTATATAAATAAAGGTGACTTGACTTGACTTAAAGTAAAACTGTCCAACAGCAACAGCTAAAGTTTTAGAGGGAGGCAGCATCTCTATTTTCTTCCTTTCAGCTCATTATGTTCTCATAGAGGTCCCAAAGCGTGACATGGACTGCAAAATACAGTCATGTGTGAGAAGGCAGTGCCTCCACGTCAGTTTGATTGGCTAATTTACTGTGTCAGTGTGATAGTGCCTACCTATGGTGGTTAAAATTCACTTCGCAAATCAGCCAGAAAAAAAAAAAGTGATTGCTTGTTTGGTGAATCCATATAAAATTCATCAGGAGCATTATTTTACATTGGGCTTATTTTGATGTTATCCTGAACGGATCATTTATCCAAAAAGGTTTTTCTCCATAAAATGTCAATGGGGTCCCAAAACATTTAAAATGACATCTTTCTACTAGAAGAAAGAAATATGAGTGAAAATCTGCTGAGTAAATAAATGCAACAAAACTGCCTTAATCTATTAACCAACTGAGAAGATAATGATCAAACTACATTTTATAAAAATCACCTATATTACATCAGCATATGAGAGTCAAATTGGATGACTACAAGGATCTCAAGATAACAGTTCATCCATTGCCAAAATTATGAAAAAACATCAGTCAAGAATAAAACATTATTGGAAATATTCAAATCAGGAATGTCAGAATCAGAATGTGTAGTTCGTGCATAAAAATGTTCATCAAAACCAGCACATTTTGAATTATGTTCACCAACCCGACAAAGTTTTTCAATTGGATTGCCGTTTATTCTCTTTAGCGAGCAATGTGAAGTATTTCACACAGCTCCCTGATCATTCTGATTCAATTTCATAGAGTGAAGAACAAATTTATACTCAGAAGTGTTATATATTATGCACATTATTGTCTCTGACAGACAGCATGTTGAAGCCATGTTCTCCCTCTTCATGAAAAGCAATGACGCATTCAAAACATATGGTAGTGTGGGTTTTCCAGGAAATGTGTATACTGGCTGGACCTCTTCTTCTCATAAATACTACCATGTATTGTGAACATTATTTTTTGACAGACATCAATGTTGTGATATTGAAATGATGTGGATTTGAAAACAGATGAATCATAAGGTAATAATTATTTATTTCTTAGCCGGTAAGTATTCAGTGAAGTGATGTTTTTTCTTATAATATTCCAACCGACAGCCAGCCTAAGTTTTTGAATGACTTGATAACGTGATTAAGGGGTGAAATATGTTTGATTTTTTGGATAACGTGCTGGAGATGTGTATAGTATAGTTCATTATACTTATTTTAGGGAATGAAGTTTATTTTGTGGCTTAAATAAATTAGGCTACATGTTACCTACAGATTGACATGTTTGGCTTGTCAAAAATGTTACATTCAGCTGTCGCAAATTTTATTCGCACGTTTTTTTATTTTTTAACAGGAAAGGAGTAGTTTTGATGCACAAAGTTGTTTTTATTGTCTCTTATAACAAAAATCTTTTATTTAAACCCATGAAAATGCAGATCCTGTTAATAATAGTAAAAAAAAAATCACATTGTTTCATCATGACCGCTTTAGCAGATTTGGACTCGAATACAGATTACAGATATTAAACAACTTAAGGGGCAGTAAATGATGACAGAATTTTTTGGTCCAGCATCGGTCCCACTAAAAATCAGAGTGTGGTGTTTTTTATGTAAAGATCCTATAAAAAGCTATACTAACAGAAATGTACAAAAAACATGGTTACAATCGTAGTTCGAAGAAAGAAAAAAAAACTTAATACATTTTTATTAGTCTTGACAATTACATTTTCTTTTTGAAGTAAATTTGATCTTAAAAATTAGATTAAAAATACTCAAAGTAGGATTTTATGCAGTAGACAATATCGTTCTGTATGTGCTTAATGAACTCCACATATTTAAATATTTTCCCCCAAGAACAATGGCTTCTAAATTTGGCAAATTGTTAGCAGATGGCGCTTGGCATGAGACTACCCAAACGATGACAGGTGGTATCATTGATATTTGATAGGGAGATGGCCTCTTCTGTATTTCCTACTTTTTCTAAATTATCAGCGACATTGAATGTGTTACTAGATGTAACACCACGCTTGCCATAAATGTTCAAAAAAGGGGGGTTGTGGAGGTGGTTGTCTAACCATGAAGGGCAAAAATTAGGCCACATGCTGTGTAAAAGTGCTTCAGTGGTCAGTGCACCAAATGGCTAATTTTATATATGAATGTGACCTGCAGTATGTTTTTGCACATTCTGAGATCCAAAGTTGATGTTATAGATAAATAATCAGTGTGGGTCATTCCAAGATAGAAGATTAACAAGGAGATTTCCTTAACAGAGTGTTTTATTGTTGTAAATGTAAATTTTACAAGTAGCATGTGCCGCTGGAGAACAACAGCAATACATTTAGAGACAATATTCATTGTATGTTATGTAATTCATAAGCAATTACAGATAAATTAATTATTTGAAGTGTAAAAAATGCTCATATTTATCCAAACTGACCCTTGATAATGCTAAAGAGCTGTGGCTAAACAGTCCCCACAAAGCACCTGAATAAGTAATAACATTTTTTTTGCTGGCAAGGAGCTCTATTTAAAATCAACTGTAGCCAAGGCAATGTATTACAGTGTAAACCCATGCTGGGTCTCATTGGTGTGACAGAACCCATACTGAAGTAATTAAGGACAGGGTCTTTGCTGAAGGGCACAATAAACAGTCCTCTAGAGACCAAATGCACCACCATTAAGGCAGCAGGCCATTGCTTCTCCTGAGAACCCCTTGCTGACACACACAGAAATGGGTCTTAATTATAAATTCAAGAAAAAAAACATAGGGGAAGTGAGCATGCAGGCACCCTATTAACAAGGGGACATTGAAAGTCATCGGATGTGTAATGTGTGACTGAAGTAATCCATGGTTGATCACAGGCATGTTTAATTAATTATTTGTTCGCTCATTTCTAAATCTACTTTCTGTTGACTTTTGTCACATTTTCTGATATAATCACTGATATAAAGTGGATAATTTTTAAGTATGTCATATATTTTTATAAATTGATCAAACATGCACTTTAACTATAGTGTCCTTGTGCATAGTGAAAGTGTTAATAGTGCATGGGTGTGTGATGAAATACTAATGTCTTTTGGCTTGTGGCGCTGCATGCAAACAGTTAGCCCATATGGCCTCTATCATGTCACTTTCTGAAAATTGTTCAGTAGGTTTATGGTACTTTACATTTTCCAACAATAGGGGGCGTCATATACTTAAAAAAGCTTTCAAGTTTGTGCTAATGCAATGAGGGCCAGCTTTATTAGTGCTAGACAGAGGAGGGCAGCACATGCCCACTTTTAACAGAGGCTGAATTCAGGATACTACTCTTATCATTTTTACCATATATGTATGTATATATATATATATATATATATATATATATATATATATATATATATATATTAAGGTATTTAAAGACAAGCTTCCAAGGCACCATAATGTCACATCTAATGATCTAGAACAAATACAATTCAGCTTTATACATAACCCGGCAAATATTTAATGACTAATCTGCTTTCCCACCAAAATGCAAGTATAATAAAAAAAAAATAAAAAAAATGTAATTACATTTATGTGTTCATTTATTCCTTTCAACCACTCCAGACACAATTTATATTCTTTAAAGCAACCGCTGAACCACAGACACGAGATTGTGGAATATCATTACACAATGAAGGATATATTATTATATACGTTCCCGTAACATCTGTTCAATTGCAAACATCTGTTCAGTTATGCTTCCACCTCATTACTGACTTGTTGCTGTTGCAATGAACAATGCAGAGACCGAAACGAAACAAGCATAAACTTACATAACAATTCTGTATTTGTGAACACTACTGAATTTCTGCACAGTCCACATGTATTCTGAACATGCAGACAGCAATCAAAATCACTCTTTCGTTTGAAAGAGGATCCTCTAGAGCATAGTTTATTCATTAGTCAGTCTAGACCTCCATGTCGGTCTCATACAAACAGATGCATTCACACACACACACACACTGCACAGGCAAGAACCTGATTAGTGGGAAATGTGATTCCGCTGTTTGGTGTGACTGACAGTGTCAGAGAGCGAGGGTCTCGTCTCTGGATGATACCATCAAAGTGCTGCTTTATTTGTCTTGATGAGGAGGAAATGCCATGTCTCCTCTGCTCTAGGGGGCAAGTTGATGTCATCAGAGTGGCAATGGGAATGTCTGCCTAGCTCTGCAGCTGCCAGAAGCCACAGCGGAATAAGGCACTTAGCTGAAATCGCATCATGATGTAGTTTGTCGGGCCAACATATTATATAGAGGTAGAAATTGCTCCATGCTCGTTTACCTTCCTGTCCATGATTTAAACCTATGATAAGGTGTTTGCTTATAGCTGTAGCTTAAGTGTTATACAAATACTGTGCATTCCTAGCTAAACAGACTGCATTTATCAGTGTGCTTGCTAAGTGAAGCATCCATATAGCGCATACTTAAGTATAATAAACTGCAGTGTGAAACTCTTCCCGCACCATTTATGCTACAGGCATGAAATATTGTTACAATTCAAAATGACTGTTTTCTATATTTTAAAATGACATTTATTCTTGTAATGGCAAAGCTGAATTACTCCACTGTTCAGTGTCACATGATCCTTATATAAAATCTTATAATATAATCTATATATATATATATATATATATATATATATATATATATATATATATATATATATATATATATATATATATGTGTGTGTGTGTGTATATACTGTCAAACCAAAAATTATTGAGACATTTTTTATATTTTTGATATATTTTTACTAGTGGGTGCAGGACACTATAGTTCATTTATGTAAGTGAGGATAGCAAAATAAAGTAATCTGTGACATATTATACCCAAAAATTCTTCATACAGTGGACTTCCAGTAAAATTGATAAAAATTTGGAACCAAAAATTATTCAGACACTTTGACCTGACCATGTTTTGCTTAAATGTTATTTGACATAATTAGGATTTTTTTTTTTTTTTTTTTCTGACACAGTTTAACTCTGAGATCTTGTCATATTTTATTACAATGAAATGTAATATTGATTCATGTAATAATGAATGAAATGTTCAAGGTATATATATATATATACACACTTATAATATTCCCAACAGCATCATGATGGCGACTTTTGCTCTTCATATTTTCTTCAGAACTTTTCTTGCGAAAATGCATTCACTTACTTGAATGCATTTTATGTGAACATTTAATTTCATTTATTTCCAGAGTGTTTGTGGATAATGGATCCATGATTAGGATGTTGTTTAATGTGTCACATGCTGTGCTGTTTTGATTTGAAAATAGTTGTGAGACGAACCGTCTGGCTTCCATGCTGCTGCCAGGCTTATTGCGAAGAGGCACATGCAAATTTCACGCAACACTGCCTGGCTTTGTGTGCGCGAGCAGACATCTTTGAGCTCAAGGGGCAGGGCACTTTCTCCACCCTGACAGATTTATCAGTCACCCTTTTGTGTGCTTGTTTTACTCCGCTGTGGATCCTTATGCTGAAACCTGAAATAAACACACAAGGTCCATCAAGATTATCCCTTAGCGGAGATGTACAAAAGCAATATATAAGAGCTTTGAAGGGACCCCCCCCCCCAATCTAAAGAACCCTCCAGAGTGGCATGGTGCAGATGCATATGGTTTGCATGTGATTATAAAGGGAATGCACTATAAAAAACAAAGCAGTTGATGAATGTGTTAAAAGCAAAGGCTTTGCTGAAAAATAAATCCTATATTCATCACCCTCACAACTGAATACTACGCAGGCTCTAATGATATGCATTTGGATAGCTAATGAACTTCCTGCATGCCACCTAGATTGCATTTCTATAGCAACCGCTGTGTGCTTTTAAAGCAGTTGCGGCTGTAGTTGGGGGAGGAGAATACAATAAAGAGGATGTGGAAGAAGATGGAGAACTTCACATCCCCTCTTCAAGACCTCTAAACGAAGATTAAATTTTTCTTTTAGCACAACTTTGAATTTAATTTACTTTGATGTAGTCTTGTGTACTAATCTCCCATTTATCCACAGGCAACAGGCTACTGCTAAGCGTTAGCCTTGAGAGCCAAAAAGTGGAACAGTAATGCTTATTATTGGTGGTCGTTGCTAATGCAAGTATCACTATTGCTTTTGATCATAGGGGTTTGAAAAGACCCCTAACCCTAAAGTATTCAACTTTGGTGCATAACTCATTCTGCACAGTGGGAAACCTCAAATTGTGTGAATTTTTGAGGACAGGTCTTGGATTTATATTTTTCTCCTGGTGGATGGGTGAATAGAATGGGTAGAAAATCACTTGACTGACACTGAATGAGGGACCCAAGCAATATACCAAAATTGTATGTCAATTTAGTAAACTCAATATAGTAAACTTATATATATATAAATTTGTGTTATATTTAAATATAAACATATTTATATAATAATATATTATATTTATGTAACTATAATTTTATATATAAACATATATACACTGCTCAAAAAAATTAAAGGAACACTTTGAAAACACATCAGATCTCAATGGGGGAAAATATCATAATGGAGTTCTGTACTGATATGGACTGGTTAATGTGTTAGGAATGAAAGGATGCCACATCGTTTGATGGTAATGAAAATTATCAACCTACAGAGGACTGAATTCAAAGACACCCCGAAAATCAAAGTGAAAAAATATACAGTGAGCAAGTCCATTTTGCTGAAATTTCATTGCAGCAACTCAAAATGGTACTCAGTAGTTTGCATGGCCCCCACGTGCTTGTATGCATGCCTAACAATGTCGGGGCATGCTCCTAATGAGACGACGGATGGTGTCCTGGAGTATTTCCTCCCAGATCTGGACCAGGGCATCACTGAGCTCCTGGACAGTCTGAGGTGCAACCTGGCGGCGTTGGATGGACCGAAACATAATTTCCCGGAGGTGTTCAATTGGATTTAGGTCAGGTGAGCGTGGGGGCCATTCAGTGGTATCAATTCCTTCATCCTCCAGGAACTGCCTGCATACTCTCGCCACATGAGGCAGAGCATTGTCGTGCACCAGGAGGAACCCAGAACCCACTGCACCAGTGTAGGGTCTGTCAATGGGTCCAAGGATTTCATCCCGATACCTAATGGCGGTCAGGGTGCCATTGTCTAGCCTGTAGAGGTCTGTGCATCCCTCCATGGATATGCCTCCCCAGACTGTCACTGACCCACCACCGAACCGGTCATTCTAAACCATGTTACAGGCAGCATAACGTTCTCCATGGCTTCTCCGTCTTCTCCAGACCCTTTCATGTCTGTCAGATGTGCTCAGGGTGAACCTGCTCTCATCTGTGAAAAGCACAGGGCGCCAGTGGCGGACCTGCCAATTCTGGTGTTCAGTGGTAAATGCCAATCAACCTCCACAGTGCCGGGCAGTGAGCACAGAGCCCTCTAGAGGACGTTGGGCCCTCAGGCCACCCTCATGAAGTCTGTTTCTGATTGTTTGGTCAGAGACATTCACACCAGTGGCCTGCTGGAGGTGATTTTGTATGGCTCTGGCAGTGCTCATCCTGTTCCTCCTTGCACAAAGCAGCAGATACCGGTCCTGCTGATGGATTAAGGACCTTCTACGGCCCTGTCCAGCTCTCCTAGAGTAACTGCCTATCTCCTGGAATCTCCTCCATGCTCTTGAGACTGTGCTGGGAGACATAGCAAACCTTCTGGCAATGGCACGTATTGATGTGCAATCCTGGAGGAGTTGGACTGCCTGTGCAACCTCTGTAGGGTTCAGGTATCGCCTCATGCTACCAGTAGTGACACTGACCCTAGACAAATGCAAAACTAGTGAAAAACAGTCAGAAAATGTCAGCGGCCGCCACCTGTGAAACCATTCCTGTTTTGCCGGTCGTCTCATTGTTGCCCATTTAGTGCACCTGTTGATAATTTCATTAACACCAAAGCTGCTGCTGATTAACAACCCCCTCTGCTACTTAACTGACCAGGGGTGCGTTTCCCAAAGCAAACTATGGTCGCAAGTTCCGTTGTTACCAACAGAGTTCAATGGGACTTACGACCATAGTTGGCTAACGATGCTTTCGGGAAACGCACCCCAGATCAATATCCCAGGAGTTTAACTGACTTGATGCTATTCTCTGATTAAAAGCAGCATATATAGACCTCTTAAAAGTTTGTAAACATTGCAATGTTTCCTGGTGGGCGGGGCTTAGCTGGAGGCAAAAAGAGATGCTGGACTCAATGTTGACAAGCGTAAGCTAGCATGTTTTAGGAGGGATTTATTAAACATAGATGCAGAAGAAGGTTCAGAACTGTCCGAATATGTACAGTCACTGACTCTGCGGGACCGTGACAGCTATTTTTGTAAATTAACTTATATATTTCCTAGACAACATATGAATTACTTTCAGATGGTTCGGGGAATTTTGTCAAGGCTTATTGTCTAATGTAACCTAACGCTGGGCTAACTATGATTATGGCTAGCAATGTGGATTATTTTAAGAGACCATTCAAAGGATGGCACACACATCTATCGCTGTATGTTTGTTTAACATTTAAGCTAGCTAGTGCGCTGAAAGTTGGCGATTTTCACCTATAAAACAGAAACTTGCTGATTTGTACTAGATAAAACCAACACACCATTACATATGCATCGATTATTTTACCTGATATGAAGTGTGCACTGCAAACACGAGTATTATTTATGATCGTCTCCATCCAGTCTGTACGCCGTATTGCATTCAACCACAATTATCTTTTTAATTTCTGTGAAGGAATGTCTGCCGGGATCTGGTAAAACTTTAGTTTTGAACCAAAAGTCCTGTTCCTTCTATTCTGGCAGCCAAAAACACAACAAGATGACATTTTAAAGTCAAAACCTCAAACTTTTAGCGCGCCTGCTATGAGTTCTTATTTATGTTTTGCCTCCAGCTAGAGCGGTGACGTCACAGTGACGCAGGCGATTAAGGGGTCTATAGATATGCAAGATCATGTGACAATGAAGACTGGAGTAATGGCTGCTGAAAATTCAGCTTTGTCATCATATGAATAAATTACATTTTAAAATATATTAAATTAGTTTTTAATTGTTAATATTTCACAATATTACCATTTTTACTAGGGATGTGCCTGAAATTGCATTCTAGGGACATGATGATGGAGGAAAAAATACGAGATGGGAGGAAATAATATATTTTAATGCTTTTGCATTCTGTCGCAATTATATAGTTGGGTAATTAACTGAGTTGACCACACATTTTGCAAGATAAGATATGTGTCAATGGCGCTCAGGATCTGTTGCACACCAAATCTTCAGACATCGTCCTGTCAGTCATCTTTCCTTAAGGTCATCACGTGATAAGTGAAATCTGATGTGCTGTAATGTAACCGACTAGCACAGCACTCCTAATCATGTCCCTTATGGGGATCCGTTATCAAGTTCACGCCTTAAATACATTATGTTTGCGCATGAAAAATCAACGCGTTGAAGACGAGTATTCAACACATATTTAAAGCATGAAATACGTGTATTTTACATGTTGTTCATGTGTTAAAATTTTGGCCTTCCATAATCCGTACTGCCTTACTCATTTTCCGGGTCTTCCCAAATTCGAATTTAGGCTTCCTTGGTGAGCATAAGAGACTTCTTTCAAATTCAAAAAAAACTTTTGAATGGTAGTGTAGCATCATGTAGGTTTTTTCTTTTTTTTTTTCTTTGTGCTTTCCATAGATGCGCACAAAGAGAGAGACCTATCAGATCTTCTGTCTGGATGGAGAAACAGTAGCAGCCATTGTATAGAGAAAAAAACAGGAAGGGAAAGAGAGAAAAGGGGGTATGCGTGAGTCCATTGACTTTGACATGTGGGTGTCGTATGTTCTCGTCGGAAACAAATGTCGTTCTATCACCATCTAGTCATGTCTGACCAATCCTATTTCCCATAAGGATGACCGTTCACCGATTCACACGCTGATCTGTGGGTTCTATTTTTGACATAGCTGTGTCTTGTCTTTATAAGAACCAGTCATTCATGTTTCTTTTTTTTTTTTACAATGTGGAGTAGTAGCTATTTCATGACATTTCTTTAACGCCTCACCCAGCCGCTTGAGTTGCAAAGCATTCTGGGACTGCACATCCAAGAACTTGCTGATAAGACCTGCCATATCACTTAAAACCTATTAAAAGAACTACTTGCATGTCACTTTATAAATGTCAGGAAATTCTTATGAGATGCTACAGCGTATGCCGCAGGCTGTATTTGATGGCTGTCTGTCACCCGGTGTAAATGACTCAGGTGCAAAATACAGAAAGTGAGATGGCTGGTGACTGCAGGCGACAGAAAATGGGGTGAAAACACCAGGTCAGGCTTCAGTGCTTGTCACTCAACTGAAAAGCTGTATTTTCTTGTTTTTCTTCTGTGCACCATAAAAGACAGAACATAATAGGAGAGACCTTCTCTGTCTTTCCATCTGTATTTCACTGTCACTAGTCTACTTGGCTTTGTCTATTAGTAACAGGGTTATTTTAATATTATTTTTATATATACTATTATAGTACATATTAATATTTTGAATTTACTTTTATTTTTATTTTTTTTAGCATTATTTATATGTTTTGTTTTAGTAATTTTAGTACTCCAACTTAAAGTTATTTCTGTCATGACAACTCAGAATATTTGGCATGGTAATGGATATGACAATGTCAATATGTTTGGTCTTGGTGGAGTAGACATGTTATGCTAGCAAGTTTGGGACTTGCTACTGCCAATATGTGTTTGCAGGTTAAGGACCATCTAGAGTTTCATGACATAACTTTGTATTTCAGTTAGATGCCAAGGCAACATTTCTAATTTGCATTTATGTTTTTCACCTATTCATATTTTATTTTGTTTTATTTTAGAACAATACTTGTCACTAACTGTGATTACTGAGTACTGCTTGCCCATTCACTACGCATCATGATGGTATTGTGAGTGGCATTTAGCATGTTGCTATGCAGTTCCTAGGGTGTTCTGGGTGGTTGCTAGATGGATGCTTACTGCTTTTTATGTTTTAAAATAGGGCAGCACGATTTATCGTAATTAAACTGCGTGATTTGGCAAAGGCGGCGATTATTTTATGCACAGCTTGTCAGAGCTGTACGCCTCTGTGATCAGTAGTAAATGCTTCTCCATCTGAAAGTCAGAGGGCGCTCTTGCACAGAAACTCTAAATATGCCCTGCTGCAGAAGAAGATAACACGCATCATTCCAGGAAATCCCTATGGGCATCATACTATTGCTGTAACTGAGTAAACAGAAGATTGAAATGCTTTGATTGATAAAAACACAACTGCCTTATTCTGTGTAAGAAGCCACATCATCTCACAGAAGGATGCTCAACTGTCGTTATGAAGTGAGTTTGGAGTAAAGCATGTTATTAAATGTTGTCTTTTGTTGGCCAAGATGTTAATAAATGCTCCTCACGTCTGGAAAGATGTTTGACGCGTGTTGCTTTTTCAAATGTACATTATAAGCGACTCAAACTCGCAGTGCTTTCAGATGGATTAGCATTGCTTACATGTGCCACAATGATGCTTAAAGCGATGTCACACGTTTTTAGGCCAAACATTTTTTGTCACATACCGCAAACATCTCCTCACTATCCGCTAGCTGCCTATCCCCTGAACACACTGTAAAAAAACACAGTCTCTGTAGTCGCCACAAGCGCCAAAAACGGCAACAAAAACTACCTGGTGCAGCCTGGACCACGAAACATAATAAACATGCTCCAGCCAATAACCGACAAGAATGATTTTAAATGTGCGTTCATGACTGTTTCAGGAAGCACGGAGAGGAGGAGGAGGAGGAGGAGGAGGAGGAGGAGGAGGAGGAGGAGGGAGGGTCTAGGTAGCCTCTGTTTTGTTTGACAATACTTCGAACTTCAACAGGAAGTTACTCCACCCAGGATCGCTTAGAGCACCTTTAATGTTGCTATGCTATACAGGTGTTCTGGATGTTTTTAACATGTTGCTATGCGGTTGTTCTGGGTGGTTGCTTACTGAAAAAAAAAAGTTTCTATAATATTCTGGTGTGTTGATATGCCACTCCTTCAGTGTTCATTTAGGGGATTTTTGGCCTATGTTTTTTTATTGTGTGACTTGTTTCTAACTAAGCAATCAGATATACAGAAGGCGGTCTAGTGGGAGCTAGATATTTTACTTTATAACTTGTTAAATATGAATATTTTTAATACACAATCGTATCGCTTCACTTCAGAAGGCCTTTATTAACCCCCCGGGCCTGTGTGGAGTACATTTATGATGGATGGATGCACTTTCTTCAGCTTCATACTCGTTGGTTCTGCTCACTGCCATTATAAAGCTTGGATGCATCAGTATATTTATTAATATAATTCCGATTGTGTTCATTTGAAAGAAGAAGGTCATGTACACCTAGGATGGCTTGAGTGTGAGTAAAGCTTGGGGTAATTTTAATTTTAAAGTGAACTAATCTTTTAACGCCTTAACTTTATGGTGCTGTGTTGTACATATAAGCAAGTACTAACATTTTCTTTAGAAAAATGTAAAAAAATCTAGCTTTTCTCTGCCTCTTTTGTGCTTTCCTCCCTTCCTTCACATCATCAGCGATCACTACCCCCAAACTAAACCCCTAAACCATCTGTCTCACCTTTAATATCCAATTACAAATCACTGCGTGGGCATAAAATGTAGAGACAATATACTGGGGACCATTCTTATTGATTTTTGTCTCTTTTCTTTAATTAGCTGTGCGGCTTAAATTGTGATTTCATCTGCCCCATGGCCTAACCATATTGATTGCCTGTACTTTCCCCTAAAACAACTGTCCTCCACATTCATACTTTTTTCTCCCTCTCCCGAGCCCTTGGCTTGCTAACTGCTATGATTCTGTCTGATAGGTGGAGCGAGCATTCGACTGAGATGTGGCAAAATCTCATCCCTCGGGAGAGAAAATCTATTACCATGTTTTGAGTCACCAGTGGGATTTGGGGGCCAAACAGCAAAACTGTTGTGTTTCCTCATCTCTGAATTTCATCAGGGGAACTGAGCAAACATGTCAATGAAATGCCTGAGGGGCCGTGTTGAATTTTTGATGAAGCGAGACCTCTTTTGAAGAATAGCAACAGCATCCCAGTGTTCATTTGCTGTGGTTACATTCACCCAACAATAAGTTCAGATGTACAAGATCAATCTGGGAGGTTTTCCTTTTTCGAAGCATGAAGCCTCTTTTGTGTTCCGGTGACATCAGATATAGAGATGCAAGCCTCTCTTCGGCGCATCAGGGTAAGAAATGAAAGTCATTATTTGCATGAACACACTGTCATTGTGCAGCAATCATCCACTGAGAAATGTAATTATGCTACATTTAATTCTCGCAGAGCGGCTGTGGAGAGCTCAGGAGACAACTTCAAATGTTATGCTTGCATGAGCTTTAAAGAATTTTTTTTTTTGCATTATATTATACAATTGCAGCAGGAGTACTTTTATATGACTTATCAAAGTCATATTTTCGGAGACATTTTCCATCTCTCAAGCTGTCCGACTTCTCTTTATTGCTTCATTACCATTTAATGATTCTTTGAAAGCATATAATTAAGTTCTTCATCAACACCATGGATCTCTCCAGGGTCTGAACATCTTTTGTCCACTATGGGATTGGAAAATGCCTTTCCACGTTGCTATCCACACATTTTAATTACATGCTCACCACCAGTTATGGCCTTTGCTTCAGCTCAATGACGAGGTCAGCCAATAGTATTCGGGCTGACAAAATCCACATCTTCCAGTGACATTTGCTTGGGTTTTGGAGGGGGAGGATTACAGGAAGCAGCATATGAAATCGTGATAAAGGTATTATGTGGTTATTAAGGGAACCTCTAGTCAATAGCCTGCCACATGAGAATCTCATAATCTGGTTGTAATCAGATGAGTATGCTGGAGCAAAAGGGCATTACATGCTGTTTCAGGGGGAAGATAATGTGAAATGATTATGTGGAATAAAAATGTCTTATTGGTGTGTAATCTTTCAATTTCAGTAAACATGAACACATCCTATACTTTGGAATAGAATGTTTGACAGAATGTGTTTTTATTTATTTTTTTGTCTGTGTCTCCAGGTAATGGAAGATTTGACATCCATCTAGGGAACCAACATGCTTTTAACTTGATGAATCAAAAATCCACTCTTGATGTACAACATACTGTATGAGAGAGACCATAGGTCTACTTAAAACCCTTCAAAGGTTCCTAATAGCAGATGAAGACAATAGAGTAATACCTTTTTGCAAGTCAGAAATGTATGTGCTGATGATTAAGAACCAAATATATGTGAAAAATTTGTTAATTATATGAAAAACTTAAGAACAAAAACTCAGTCCTGTGTTTCTGCATTATTGATTTTTATAACTGGAGGCATTGTAATTTCCATCCATCCATTGTTTAATTCAAATATAATAAAATTGTATCTGTTTTGTGTGTTTGTGTGTACTATATATATATATATATATATATATATATATATATATATATATATATATATAATTATTTGTATATAGGTTACTTTAACTGTCAGGAAAATATATTTAGCCAAGGTTAAATCTTAATTTCTAGTTTGTTTGTTTGTTTTATGGCTTTACTCACTGTTACAATTATAAATAGTCTTATGCAGTTCCTACAAAATATGTCTAATTGCAGTCTACCTTCAGGGGCAAATCTTTAAAGTCCAGTGTTTTCTATACCTCAGAGGGAAAATGTATATTCAGACCTATAAGGTCAGCAGACCGCAAACAGGCTGCATACTCATTTCCACTTCATTTATTCTCATTACACAATCCTCGGGATGTCAATGGAGCCATTTCTGCTCCATTGATACACCAGTGCGTGAGAGAGGGAGGGAGAAAGAGAGAGTCCAGATAAAAGGTATTATTGTATTCAGGTTGAACTGGTGAACTCTGACACTTTTGAAAGAGGTTGTAACTATTTGCTAACCAAACGATGACTGTTCATTCCTCCATTTGCCACTGGTAAACACAAGAAGCTTTAAAATTTCAAGGCACTCGCATATATGTCTCTGAATTGATGTTTTAATTTGGTAATTAATATTAGAATAGTAGAAAACATTTCAATAGTAAACTTTAAATGTTTGCCATATGTGACATTAAGTATTTTAGTCTGAAAAAACGTCATGTTATCTGCTTTACACACCCTCTACATCCACAGTGATATTCACACAGCAATCAAGCTTGACTAACAAAAATCCTACTGAGATACTGTTACCAATCTGCATCCAGCTGAGCAACATGTTCTGCTACACTACCCATAACTCAGTGCTACTCCCCTAACCTTTCAGTCATCACATGTCTGATACTCATCACTATAGATTGGTGTAGTGCAAGCACTTTCCTGGCCCTGCAGTACACACTTAGATGTGACAGGTGTCCGCCGGCTGACAATAAATCAATTTGGATTTAAGAGAGCACCTACTGAGAAGCAGTGGGCCTCATAAAAAGATCCAATTACATTTTGTGCTGGGTGAATCTATGATCTTGTAAGCCTCTCAATTAGGTTAGACTGGCCCAAATTAGATTAGTTTAGATTTTCGCTGGTCATTTGCTGTCTTTGAGGGAATCCACTAGAATGAGTTAGGCACTCGTTTAGGAGGTATGAATTTCCTCTGTTAATTCTGATGTGTTGGCTATAATAAATAAACTCGACTAAATGGGTACAAATTGATAACTAGGAGTATAACTGACAAAAGCTGTCCACACTAGCAATGGCAATGTAAACTTTAAGGGTATGGACTGTGGCTTACAGATACTATAGCGGCCCCAATATATATATATATATATATATATATATATATATATATATATATATATATATATATATATATATATATATATATATGTGTGTGTGTGCAAAATGGTAAGTGTGCTTGTGCAAAAAAGATTTAGCTTTTTATTTGTCCTTTTTGGGGCTTTCTTCACTGTATATGAGCTCAAACCTATGGTCACTAATCACTATAGCACACAGGCCAATTTCCATGACAATGTAGTGCCTGTAAATGTTAGCACACTACACATAAGCCAGAAGCTGCCAATTGTGCTGCTGTCTAAGGTGCTGAAGACACAGCAGGAGCCAAATATTTCATCCAAGTCCTCTGCATTAACATTACACTATTTTGACTCAGCTGGTCTTAGCTGGTTTAGGCTGGTCTCCCAGCTGGGTCCAGTCTGAAAAGTGCTCCAAAACCCCTCTAAAACCAGTCAACCTGCTCAGACCACAAGAGCAGCTTGGTTTGAACTTTGTTTTTTTTTTTTTTTTTTTTTTTTTTTTTAAGGGAACATACAACATTTGAAGTCATGTTTTATGGCCATTTGATTTCATAAAAATGCATATTTATTATATATTAGAACCCATTAAACAAAAAATTAGAAAGAGGAATATTATACAGTGATTCAGTACCCTACAAATAGCCCTAAGACCTCATAGTGTATAGTCTCATACTATGAGAAATTCATAGTCACCGTTTGGCATATTGTTAGAGAGTCACTGTCATGAGGAAGGGGGTGTGTTAACCCGGTCACAATGTAGCGAAGTTGTGAAGGGTTTTCTCGGTTGCCATGGATTTCTAAAAGCTATTGACTGCGTTCAGCCTTTCACTGAACGTATTTTGTAAGAGAAACGTACCACTGAAGGAAAAGCATCATCACTCGAGACATTCTGGTGTCGCGCGCTGACTAACAGCTCGAGCTCTGCATTCTTCGCATACAAACTACTGCGAAAGGTAGGCAATTCATTGTTTTTTTTTGGAAAGGAGAGGTTTTATTCTGTAAATATCATTAAATACGCCTGTTTTAAGACTGAAAGCCTCTTATGGGATGTATGAGAGTTATTCTAAAGCGTTCTCTGCTTTTGCGCATCTGACAGGTGAAATCAAAGCCGGTTATTTCGAATTACTATGAGTAGCGTGCTTGATCTGAACTCCAGCTGTAATAGGAAACCCTGTAGTTTGATTTTTATTTACGGTTTGTGTGCTTATACGGCTATATTAAGGAGGTTTAGATTATTAAATTATGATTAGAGACGTTTGCTATTTTCTGTCAACGTTTCACTGCAGGCATATAGTCAGAACTACATCATATATAGATTTAAGCATAGTGGATATTGTGTTTTTTGCTTAAGCCATACAGATGTATACCTAATGAGAAAACTGCTAGATTTGCAACTTTCTTTCTCTTGGTTTAATAGTGTATCAGTGGCATTTTGTTCTCATGGGACTTCAAAGATGTAGTATAATCTGTGAATCTGAAATTCACTCTGGCGTGCAGATGTTTATAGTACAGATATGTGGTACTTTCATTGCACTTGTGGTGCTTGAAACATATTGTGCTTTTGAAAAGCATGCCCTTGCTAGCCCTTGACATCCTTACCACCAACATTAGTCTTGAATAGATGCTAATTTTCCTCTACAGGATTGATCTCTTGTGTTTTCTGGAGTGCTTGGCTTGCTCTTGGGTTCTCATTGAACCCCAGGCTATACGGTCTTAAAAATAAAGGTTTCAGTTAGAAGAAAAGGTGGTTTTAGAGCAAGCCAGTGCAGTAGGAGAGTCTTTTTAAGTTCCACAGCATACTTTCTATTCTCTAGTTGTTTAGAACACATCTATGTACTGCAGTGGTGTGTGGTGAGCTTTTGAAACTAAGAGAAAAAGTCCTTTCCATGCATTGATAGAGGTTTTGTAAATTCATGTTCCATATCCATTTGATGGTGAAATTGTTTCTAGGTTAAATGCATATGGAACCATATTTATATTATGTTATATTATACAGTAAATAATGACCTTTTTGAATCAATAGTTATCAAATCATCTGCAGGTGGATGTAATTTGTAAGTAATTTTAGGGTCATTTTGATTTGGATGTGACCAAAAGTAAAGATGCTGGTAAGTTGTTTACTTTGTAGTTTGTTACTTTTTTACCAGTTTGACATATTCAGGCTGATTTGCACACCTTTTTGAACATCTTAGGCGGACATTATTGTGTTGACAGAGTGATCAATAGCCAATCATGGTGGCACAGAGGCGCCGCCTCCTCTCACGTGACGTTTCACTTGTATCTTTAAACTATATGACACTATTGTACAGTGTTCATTCATTAAAAATATGTTTACATTTATATAAATATCATATTTAGTATTATTTGTTTTCTTTTCTTTTTCAATTTTTAGTAGTGGTTAAACGGATCGTTGTTGATCCGTGATCCGTAGGCCTACGGACCAAGCCCCACGGTTCGGCACGCATGTGATTCGCGGATCAATTGTAAGTTTAACCGCAATAGAGTGAAAGGTTATCATTTGCATGTGTTTTGTCTTGCTAGTTTACACATTAAATAGATATAAAACCATTCCAGCGCTAGAAGAGGCAAAAGAGGATTTAATTCGGTATTGCACCCCACGCTATAATCGGTGCGCATAGATGCACATTACATACAAGCCTTGCGTGCACACACACAGAGAGAGAGGCGCGTTTCAGATCGCTCGCGAACTCCAAATTGATTTCTCCAAATCGCATCCTCAATGCACTTGGATGGACACATACACGCTTTATGTCAGTCAAAATACCCCTCTCGGCAAATATTCTCGTAAACACATCCGGTTATGTATGAACGAGGTAAGAATTAAGATGTGTAGGCTATCTATCAGAGTGTGCATGCATGGTCTTATTCTTAAAGTGACAGCAACCTATAAATACCTGCTGATGTCTGTCATGTAAACCAAACAACAAAACACAGCTCTAGAAGGATAGTTCACCCAAAAATGAAAATTGGATGTTTATCTGCTTACCCCCAGCGCATCCAAGATGTAGGTGACTTTGTTTCATCAGTAGAACACAAATGATGATTTTTAACTGCAACCGTTGCCGTCTGTCAGTCAAATAATGGGAGTGAATGGGAACTCGATCAATAAGAGTCGAAAAAACATGCACATACAAATCCAAATTAAACCCTGTAGCTCGTGACGACACATTGATGTCCTAAGACACAAAACGATGGGTTTGTGCGAGAAACCGAACAGTATTTATATCATTTTTTACCTCTAATACACCACTATGTCCAACTCGCTTAGTGAGGTCTGATCGCGCTCTGACAACAGCAGTGATGCCTAGCACTCATTGAAGTATATGCGCAAGACATCACTTCCGCTGTCACAGTGCGTTCACACCAGACGCGACTTGCTCGAATAAATCGCGCTATTCGCGCGTATTTGGACGCTTGAACATTTTGAGTTTACTCGCTTCATTCGTGCGTGAAATTCACTTCACAACAGACGCAAATTCACATCACGAGAGGGGCTCTCCCGCTCCTTTATGTGTCCCAGACTCTTCCACTTCTTTCTATACACTTTCTCTGAATAAACACAACTTGTCAGCGGGGAAATAGTTGTAAATTACAGCGAATAAGTTTAATTGGTCGGCTTTAGCTAGCTTGTAGTCTCAATATGTATATTTATATAGCTCAAATTGAGTAAAGACCATTTTTTACAACTTGCCAGATTGTCCGACCTCCTCACTCACTTTCTTTCAAGCAAGATCCTTTTTATTCTTGTTTCTATAAAAGTATGAAGATGTACAGCGACAATGATTTTGTCCTCCATTGTTGTTTGCTTATGCGCGTCAAATGCCCGAAACGCTCAATTCGCGCCGCATCATTTGCGTGAATCGCTTCATTCACACCACAGGATGTCTATTCACATCTTTGCATTGACTTAACATGTAAATCACTCGCGCTTAACGCTTCATTCGCATCTGGTGTGAACGCACCATCAGAGCACGATCAGACCTTACTAAACGAGTGCTGAACGCAGTTGGACATAGTGGTGTATTAGAGGTAAAAAATGATATAAATACTGTTCGGTTTCTCACACAAACCGATCGTTTCGTGTCTTAGGACATCAATGTGTCGTCACGAGCTGCAGGGTTTAATTTGGATTTGTCTGTGCGTGTTTTTTCGACTCTTATTGATCGAGTTCCCATTCAC
Organism: Megalobrama amblycephala; assembly: GCF_018812025.1. Taxonomy (NCBI): domain Eukaryota; kingdom Metazoa; phylum Chordata; class Actinopteri; order Cypriniformes; family Xenocyprididae; genus Megalobrama; species Megalobrama amblycephala. The sequence continues at coordinate 5,211,124 of NC_063051.1, forward strand.
TCCCATTATTTGACTGACAGACGGCAACGGTTGCAGTTAAAAATAATCATTTGTGTTCTACTGAAGAAACAAAGACACCTACATCTTGGATGTGCTGGGGGTAAGCAGATAAACATCAAATTTTCATTTTTGGGTGAACTATCCCTTTAACAAAGATTAAGCTATATGTATACAGTGAACAGTGTCATTTTACATTTCATTATTACATTTCTGTACACAAAAATTAATACTACAGTTAGACCTTATACTTTATGTTGTATTTATCTATGCTTGTAATTGTGTACAGTTTTTTTTTCTTTTTACAGTCTGTTCACTTGCCTTTAATAATGTATTAGTTGCTTAGTAGTTTCTGCTGTGGTATCAGAGTAGTTAAAGTGGGCTTAGTAATAAATGCAAAGTTACCCCCAATTTTTTTTTTTTTTTTGTGCTTATCTGAAAAATTATCCAATCCGTGACTTAATAACCGTGATATGATCCGAACCATGAGTTTTGTGATCCGCTGAACCACTAATCTTTAGTATTTAATATTCTCACCTGCTTTTTTATGTTAGTAATTTATACAATGTTCAATCACGTTTAATATTATGTTTATGTTTGCAGAGTCAATTAATTTCTTGCCCAATACATTTTATAAAAATGAGTGATGTATACATTGTTTGATCCCATATTTACCTTGTTTTATATTAATACCTTCTTTTTGAGAAGGCACCTTTTGCTACCTTTTGAGGAATCAACCTTGATATACTGGTATTTTCAACAACCTAGAATGCTGATCAAAAGAACAACTTGATATAACATCAAGAACCATTGAAGAGCCTTTCATTTTAAGAGTTTTAGTTGTACAAAACCCATTTACATAACATGTAAGCTCTGTGAGCTTCTTAAGTAGGCTCTTTAATGTAAAACATATTGAATGCAGCCCTCACAGTCAAATTTTGATGTGATTATCAAGCCTTTGCGCCTATTATGAAAATCACATTCTTTCTAAATCTGTGTCATGACAGCAAGATAAGTTACTCTACTGTAAGGAAAACAATTAAAGTCGCATTAGAGACAGAAGGCAGCCTCGTGTGCCTTGAGACTTCACGAGTGAATTCAGTACCATGAATTAGGATGATGATTGGTTTCTTCTCTGGTCCACAGTAAAGAGTGTGGAAAGCCAGATAAGAAATGAGTTGGATGTTCCTCCACTGAGACAGTGGGTGTTGATTTGTTACTAATGAGCGGTGGCAGAGGAATGAATATTGTGCTCATCTGAGCTTGTGAGAACACCGTAGATGGCTGGTTTTCTATTAGACATTTTTTTTTTTTTTTAAATCCCCCTACCAGAAACAAAAGCGATCATTTGTTTCACATTCAAATCTTGTTTATGTACGGTATCCATTAGGGCTAGCTATAATCATCATTATTATTATGCAACAGTTAATCTGATAAGTTTAATGGGTCATACATTTGTGTCTTTATTTACTAGGCAATTTAATGGCGAAATTATAAATCATTAGGCCTACACATAGTTTGAAAGTCTTATGATTCCTTATTTGAAAGATAACAAAGTTCAATGTTTCAGAACTCATAAGAACTTCTAATTGACATCGTCAACCTCTTAAAACGATGAGCTTTAGAGGTTTCTTTTTGAGTTTGATGATCAAGTACTAAAATACCAATTTAAGTCCAATTTTACTGAAAAATAGATTCAATGATCAACTGTTGTTCATGTTTATGCTCATTACTGTCTTATCTGAGTTGAGACCAGGACTCTTTCATGGCGTAAAGGCCATTTATTTGCCAAATTTTGCCAATTGAGGCCACTGTGAGGAAAACTAGGGCAAATTCCTCTCACCATCAACCCAGAAATAGAACACTGTAAATGGACAATGCAGCACGGCATCATTATAATGAAAGGTATTCTGTGCCTATCAGATGCCTGTCACCCAATAAAATTATTTTCTGCTGCTTGTTGAGGAGAGGTGTGCTGTTTTCTAAGCATTCAGAATTATGCTTTCAATTGGCGGGTGATTAAAGGTGAAGGAGGAACTGAGGCATAGGCTATCTATAGGGAATGGAATGATATAGGCACATACAGTATAACACCTTAGGAAACGCATAGCAACCACAACAAAGTTTGATGTTTGTGGGTTTTGTGGTCAAGCACCAAAAATCTAGTTCTTTATACTCTTTGAAGTCCACTGTAAATTGATGTGTGATAAGACCTTTTTCTTATTCATGATATACTTTTATCATATTCAAAGGTTGCAAAAACAATTCAGATTTCATTTTGTGTGTGAGATAACGTCTGTGGCTGAGCGCAGTGTAGGCTAACTGATTTTCACTGTGGATTCGAACCATCACAGGCAGAGATTAAACCTACACAGAGGCCTCTCATCTCCATGTGTGATGCCATATTCACTCAGACATACAAATTCAATTGAAAAACACCTGCGCCCTAAGCTAAAAAATATGCTGCATCTCGCTTTTCATTTTCATGCGAGCGTAATGTAGGCGCCAAAGTTTTCTAAAGCAGAACGATGCTAAATAAATAAATAAATGAATGAGGGTGGCACGTCTGAAAAGAAGCACAGATATGATGGGAATTTGTGTGAAAGGAAATTTGAGAGGGAGGAAAAGTTATTCAAATGAGCTTTTTAGTCTGGTTTGCAAATGCAACATGACTGGAAATGTCACAGAGTTGACATTTGCAAACTTTGCAAACTGGATTTGATTTGGTAACAAACACAGTCTCAGTTCTAAATCATTTTTCTCAAGGACTAAGTTAGAGAATGTTAAACATACAGACAGTTTCAAAGGGTCGATTGTTCAATCCAAAAATGAACATTCTGTTATTACTTACTCAGCCTAATGTTGTTACTTTCTTCTGTAAAACACAAGAAGAAATTACAGAATGTTCACATTGCTCTTTTTCCATACTTAAAGTGGGCATATAGTGGACTCCAAATAGAACAACTGTTTGCTGTCATTGGCTTGAAATCATCTGCAATGCATCTTCTTGACACACAAAGTTTGAATATGTGTATGGATGAATAAGATTTAAGAGAAGTAAAGCTTTATTAATAAAGTGCTTTTTAAAACCATGTTTACAAAGTGCTTTACAGAAAGCATAATGCCATACAATAATATAAACAAAAATAAAATAAGACAATATATTTTTATATAAAATGATTCAAAAAATGTTATATTTTTTATTAATAACTATTATGTATTATATTATTATTTTATAATATTATAATATTATAAAATATAATATATTTAATACTTTTATAGTGCTTTTTGTGATTGACAGCTCCTGAACACTGCTTCGTTATACTTTAAAACTGTGCTTTTCACACACTCTAAAAAATGCTGGATTATTTCAACCCAAATTTGGGTCAAAAATGGACAAACCCAACCGTTGGATTAAATTTTTTATTAAATTTTTTATCCCAATTGTTGGGTTTGTCCAAATTGACCCAAATTTGGGTTGAATTTTTTTTTTTTTGGTGAACTATCCCTTTAATAATTGTAATACCTTGGACCTATGCTATAATTAAGTCCTTGATAAATGTTTTATAGTACATGACGTTACTATATAAGCTTCTGTTGTCAATGCTGAATACATTGCTCACAGTGAGACTTTCTTTTTACATGATTACTGGCTTGAAACCACCATCTCTAAGATCCTCTTATATTATTTTTTATTAAACTATTCTCTCTGAAGGAGAGGGCAGTGCCTGTGTGTTTGTGTGTAGCCTGTGTATTCTGTGGTTTTGAATGTGGGTGTGAATAAGATCAATTCTGTCTGTTGAGCATTGGGGGAGGGGAGTAACGGGTAGCCATAGTAAAGATGCGGTGATTATTGTGATGGAGGATCTCCCCCATACCTTCTTTAACAGGCTGGTTGTCATTGGAGTTGCTCGGTCACCGTCATCACTTGCGCCAAAAGGAGAATTAATATAATGAGGTAATACTGAAGGACAAACCTGAGGAGGGCAATCTTATCAGACATGTTCAAGGTTCCCTTTATCCATCCTTCCCCAAGAGGGAAACAGAAAGCACCAAAAACATCCAGTAGATTTTACAAATGCTTAAGGCAGTAGGAAAGCACAGTTTCTGTACTAGCATTAGATGTTGTTTGATCATTCAGTGTATCTTTTTTTTGGATCCTGAAGCACTGGATCGTTAAATACTGAAGTTAATCGTCTTTTATCATTCGGAGAAAGTGCCCTTCGACTTTTTGTGGTTTTGTGGTAATAAAATCTCTGGCATGCACAGACTGTATTTCACAGAGGTAGGGAAGCACTGGTCCTTTTTAGTTTGAAGTCAATATGAAATTAAAGTCGATGATGTTTCCTTTGCTTTAAAAGCATATTCCTGGTGTCACTGTGCACGATTGATCATTTTATTTCAAAGTTTAAAAAAATCATAATTTTCAAAATTTAACAGGTTTTGCATCTGCATTTTTTGCATTTTTTTTTTTTCTCAAAGTCCTCTTGTAGTCAAAAATTGTATCCATTAAAACTCATCTTTGATCACCAAAATGACATATTTAAACATTTTTTTTCCTGTGAAAAAAATTTATTCATGCCTCAATATAGCTTGAATGTATAGTGGGTTATATTGGGTTGCAATTATTATTTCATGTTGATTTAAATAATTTTGTAATCATCATATACTTTCAGATGTGCTTCTGGCTGTTTTGCACGGAACCCGGCACTTTATACCATTAATAAACCCGACTTGATGATTGCGACTTTATATCTCACATTGCGTCTTTATATCTCACAATGCAACTTTATTTATTGTAATTTCAACTTTCTATCTCGCAATTGTGACTTTTTAGCCCATAGTGTAATTTTATATCTGACAACATGACATTACTCTGAGACAGAAACTGACCATACTATACCTGGCAACAGTATACAATTTGTCCAGGGTGACAAAACTTTGATAGTAACTTCATAATGACGTCATACCTTTGCGTATTTATTCATGTGTAACCTTATCAAATTAGCTTTGATATGGGAAGCTGAAAGATCAGCATCTTTCTAATATGAAACATCACAGTGTTGCACAGGCCTTTGAGCAAAATAACGCCAGCAGCAACATTCCCTGCAGGTTCCCCATCCCCCAGCAAGCCTGCGGTCATAGTCTGATTAATGGTCCTATCTCTTTCACAAATCTCCACTTCCATCGATGCACTTTAAATCTTATTCATGAGAAAGGACATATCAGTTAAACAACAGGAGATATGAGTTTGAACTTCTCAAGACGTATATTGTACACCGCAGGGTGCCGCATTAAAAAATCATGCTAGTATATGTCCCATAACATGGCGTGAAATATAGCATGCTCATGATATCTACCATATAATATTTCTGTGATAGTGATACTGAATGAAATTCGAAGCATGTGACACTGATGGAATTTATACAAGCCATTATTCAAATCAGCAAGACCCAAACTATGAAGTGAGCAGATTATATAAAAAAAGACAAAAAAATAAAAAATAAAAAAATGATGAATGGGCTTTGACTGCTTATGGAATAGCGACATCTTTGTCCCTGGGGTTCTCATAAAGGAGGTTGTGTTTCAGGGTATGGGCAAGCTTGGAAAGGCACCTCAAAGATGGAGTGGAGGAAAAGAAAGGATGCTAGAAAGAAAGGATGAAGGAGGATAGATGTGACAGCCATGGGGACCTAAAAGTTCATGGCAGTGAATAGACTCATTGTGTACAGGGACGTGATATGAAACATGTAGTGGTTTGCTTTTGCGCCAATCTGTCCCTCTCACTATGTAAACAAGGATGTACCAGTCACAGGACCTGCAAGAAGACCTTTAAAAAAGAAACATTTAGCTCTTGCGTTAACAAGGTCCTTTATAAAGTGAACATGATTGTTCACCCAAATATGAACATTCTGTCATGTCCTTCCAAACCTGTATGATGTTTTTTCTTCTGTGGAACACAAATGGAGATGTAGTTTAAAGAGTGATCATGTTGCTCTTTTCCTACAATGACAGCAGATGAGAAATGGGCAATAAGTTACATTTTATGCACTACTAATTATTTGAGCATTCAACATAAATTCACCTATAAACTATGTATTTATGGGAGCTAAACTAAACGGTGTGCACATCACCATGCATGTTAGGTTTCATTTAGTTTAATTAAAAGTAATAATAATAATAATGTCAATTGTTATTTGTTGTAAGTATTTGTATTGCCCATAATTAGTTTTAGATACATTTTCGGTAACACTTGAAGCCTTTATATATAGGCTAATGAATTATAAAATTATTTTTAATGCACTAATTATGCCTTGTAATGCACCTTACTGATTGTATTGAACTTATGAATAATTGTAACCATAATACAAATCTATTCATTGTTACACCTTTAGAAAGTGTAATACATTAAAACACATGGCAAACAACCAATTTCAGATGTAACAAGGAATCTGCAAAAATTTTAATGCATTTTACCTTTGGATACAATTTTTTATGAAAATATGTAATGCAACATACATTACAAACAACTTTATAATGCATTATACAGGCTTCAAGCAAAATGTTTTGCTTAATAATTATATTTATGCATTTGGCAAACGTTTTTATCCAAGCGTCTTTTATTGCATTCAAGGTACACATTTTATCAGTGCTTGCTTTTCCTGGGAATAGGACCCATGACCATGAAGTTGTTAACGCCATGCTGTACTGTTTGAGCTACAAGAAGGGATATACTAATTGTTTTATTATTTAGGTACTATATTTATGTGGAAATGTACTTACTGTTGACAGTTACATGGGGGAAAATGAGTATAAAACAACTCATTTTAAAAAAGACCTTATGAATGGCTGGTGCAAAATGGACAAAAAAAGCACCATTAAAGCATTTAATACATCTCAGAATCTATATTATTTTCTAAAGTCAAATGATAGCTAAGTAAATATAAAAAAATAATTATTGAATGAATCTTGTTTACTTTTCACTATAACTGCTCATGCTGCTCTTTCCATATTCTGTTTAACTTCTTTTATCCCACGGAAGAAAAAAAAATCATACAGGTTTGGAACAACATCAGGGTGAGTAAATAATGACCAAAGTTTTATATTTTTAATGAATAATCCCTTAAAGCATGAGTTGAGATCAACAGAAGAGTCAAAACTAAGTTAAATAATTCAAGCAAGGGCTTGTGGGTCATTAACTTGTTTTATTGTCTGAGTTCAACCTTCATGCCAAAGCTTGTCTTGCATCACATTGTAAATCAGTCCTAATGGGTATGAACTCCATATGTGCACACATAAACAAAAACAAAACCAGCAGGTGCAGTCCCAATGTGAATGAAACCATTTCTGCCTTCTCTAATGCCCACTTCCATTTGTTTAGCATGCACTATGGTCTTAACAAGCCTCTCTATGCAGTATATCCAACACGGAAACCATGTCTATCAGAATGACAGAGTGTGAGACCCATATATAACACCCCCATTGGGACCCATTACATTGTAGGTGCTATAAGGAGACAGGCAAGTGGGAGAAAAAAAAAAAAAAAAAAACACTACACACATACTGCTAATATATGTGCGTGCCCTGCATGGAGAGATGATGTTTACTGGCTGAGAGCAGTAAAACACCATTAGCTGGGCATCAGAGGGTTGATGAGCATTGATTAGAAAAGAAGCATGGAGGGCATAATAAATGGCTCGCAAAATGAACTTCAGTCTCTGTAAGTCTCTCTATGTGCACTTAAACTTTAAAGACACTGTTGCAAAGAAAAGTATCTTTAGGTAATTAGATTTAGCCTTTTATATGTGAAGTGTTGCACAAATCTCAACATATGGCCAAAGATTGTGTGGAAATGTAATTGGATTTAACCCAACACAAATCGAATTAGCTGGTTAAATTAGCTAAATAATTAAGTTTGAGTCTTTCGGTGAACCCTCATTGTAGATGTGAGAAGAACTTGCATCAGTCTTCAAAACAATCTATCTATATATCTAATTTTTAATTCTGCTTCCTTACATTTCAATTTAAATGACAATTCTGCATCCTGTTTTCTACCTCAATTCAAATTAATTTCATCGTTTAAGAATGAATTAGGAATTTAAAAGGCATTCTTAATGAATTTCTCTGGATATTTACCGTGTTACTCCTGGTTGGGGCACAGTTTAATGTCTGACAAAGAGTTTGCGGAAGGATAAGACGATCTTTGTGTCTGTCCTTGGCACTGTGCGCACCTAATCATGCTTAGGGCCAGAAGCACAGCGATATTCAAGAACTCAATGTTCACATCCTGCAGGAACAGCAACTGTTGTACCAGAACACTGCCAAACCTATAATTCAACACTGCATTTTGGGACCAATACCCCATGTCCCTTACTGACCCCGCTGAGAGCCCATGGCCTTGTGACCTCATTACATTTTCTTCTGCAGGTCCCAGTGAAATCTGTTAAATTCAAGCCAGACTCTAATTTGTTCAATTTATCTTTGTATTTAGAAGGAATACAGATGTGCTGTTAGTTCCCATAAGGGTGATTGGTCACTAATTTGGGAAATGTTGGGAAATGAGGAAACTGGGTTCTTGGATAACAAGCTTTTGCTTTCAGTTAATTGCGATGAAAATACTGTTATTGCTTTGGCTTCTACATCCCAGTCCTATAGCTCAACTGGTAGAGCATGGTGCTATCTTGATTTCAACATACAGACTGATAAAATGTATATTCTGAATGCTCTTTGGCAAAAGCATATGCAAAGCACATAAATGTAAATCTCAAAAGCTTAAAACCGCTGCAGTTAAATTATTGCAAATGCAGACCTCTGGAGTTGGTATAGCATTGATTTAGACTTTATTTGAAAGATGTAATTACTGTGGTTAGTGACAATTGCTGCATGGCAGATTTAGACACATAAACTACCAGACAAAAGAGCATAAGTGATGGTAATTTCAGCTTAATTGATTTAACTAATTACAGACAGGAGGTTGCATTAGCAGAGTGCTTTAGCATAGTTTAAAAAAAAGTCTATTGATGCAAGATGTTCACATTTTACATAGCTGTCCTGCTAAATTTGCAGTAGTGCTTTCATGAGATACAAATAGAGATAGAATGATCTGTAAGAAGAAGAATGAGATACCTCAGCTTTTTTTTAAACTTCGAAATCCAATTTTGTTTGTGGAAGTCCATTTCCACCTCATAAGAAAAAATCATGCTTTGGTAAATTAATTATGAGATAAAAAGTAATAATTATGACATATAAATTAAAATTATGAGATGAAAAGTTGTAACTATGACAAAAAATAGTATGACATAATTAATTTCATTTTTCTCTTAATTATGACTTAATTCCCCGGTTTCACAGACAAGGCTTAAGCTAGTCCTAGACTAAATGCATGTTTGAGCTGTTTTAACTGAAAGTAACTTGCACTGACATATCTTAAGTTAAAATATGTCAGTGTCATTGTTTTGTCTCAAGATGCACACCAGTAAATTTTTTATTTTTTATTTTTTCTTGGCCTGTCTGTGAAACCGGGCCAATATGTCATAATATTGCCTTTTTGTGTCACAATTATGACTTAGTATGTTATAACAATGATTTACCAAACCATTTTTCTTTATGTTGCAGAAGCAGGTTTTCTTATGGAATAATGTAAAGTTCGGCTCATATCTTGAATGTTTACATGAAAAATTGTACTTTTATGTAGTTCTTTTGTAAAAATGACTTTGAAGTGCATTTGCTCCAAATGTGAAGAATTGAAAGGCTACAGAAAGACTGATTTAATTTCATTTACACATTCTGTGTAAGCTGAAAATCTCAAGATACTTCAGTCTGTTTTGGCTCAAGAGACATTAAAAATATATGCAGTATAAACTAGTAAAAACTGTTCACAGTTACTGTTCATGTTATCTCACCTGGGAAATAATTATCCTACTTTAGAATTAATAGCATAGACACAATGGCAATGAAATCAAAAGGAAATCAAATTAGATGTTTCAGCATAGTTGCTTCAAAACAGCAACTAAGCTGACATACTGATTGTGAAGTCTTGTTGTGTTGTTTGCTAGTAAGCTAGTTCCTTGACTGTTATATTCAAGCTTATTAGCAAAGTTGCTACAGTATATAGGCTACTGTATGTGTGAATAGCCCTTAACAGTCAGATTTAAATGTGAAAGAGTTTTTTATGGTTATTTTATGAAACATACAGGATACTAGCAGCTTGGTTATCACTTTCAGACCAAGAGAAGCACGGAATGACAAAAAGAAGAGTTCTAATTTGATTTTATTGGTTGGCTGTCCTTGACAAAAGAATTTCAAGCAAAGCATCTCATAATTAACACTAATTAGTACATACTGATGCTTTATTGCCATTCTGCAATTCATCTTTTTTTAAAATTCAGCTCTGTTGTCTACCTATTACCTGTGTCTTGAGCAGGTTTCAGCGTTCCGCTAATTATCTAGCTGGGAAAGCGAGCGCGGACACGTCACTGTCAGCGCCGAAGCGCCTCAGAGACCTGCTGTTATATGACTCACCTCAAATATGGCTGCCAAAGTGGTTTCACTTCTTTGTCAGTCATTGTACCAGCTGACATGGATGAGTAGAGACACGAACAAAGCAGTTTTGCACACTCCTTTCCTGCTAATGATGTTTGAGAAGAACGGGTATGTTAGCTTTCAATACAGTCTTTTTCTATATATCATGTGTCTACATGCATTGTGTTGGGCTAAACGCGTATGACAGCAAAACAATAACCGTTAGGCATTTCGTCAACATCATTTGCATAGATTGTTCAGATCAAAAAAGGTCTTTTGTGTCACTGACAAGCATCATTGTAATGATGCTCTATTCATATTTTAATTATTTATATATTTACAAAATAGTTTTTCTTTTTTTCCATTATTACAAACCAATCCTGCATCGCTTAGCCTGTTGCAAAGTGTACATTTCATACGATCGGCAAAGGTTATCTGAACCCTCGCTCATTTAGAAATGTCACAGATCCAGAACTGTCAACAAACCCAGTGGTAAATTGCACGATGCAGGTGTTCTTCCTACACCCGAGGTCTGTTAAATGCGACCCTTGTGGTGATCTGGCAGCGTGTGGTGGTAATTGGACGACGGGGCTGTCCATCATACAAATGGGGTCGAGAATCAGAAAAACCCTGCCTACATTTTCACAGGCCATCAGCTATGATTGACACGTTGAGCTCTGCTGTGCTCGAACAGCCCCGAGCGGTTTGTATCTGATTCATTACATCCACTAACTGAATCTTTCAAGACTGCTGTGTTTGAAGTTGTTTTCACTACTCTTTAATGTGTTATTTTCCATTGACTGCAGCTAAGCCGGTTACTATGGGCAACCTGTGTCACATGGGACCCTTGATAGAACTACTAGCGTGTGAGGTGCCTGTGGCGTAAATACGCCGTTTCTCCACACGTGCACGCAAAAGCAGGAGAGGAACACTATTTCATCTGGCTAGAACCATGAGACAGAATTCATGCAGTGCGTGTTATTTTGATAAGCAATTTTTTGGCCTTTCAACACAATTGATAAAAGCTGCATTTAATTTGCAGAGCAGGTTTGGCAATTTAGCACTGTTTGTGAGCAAAAATTAAAATTCTTTCATCTTATATTCACCCTCATGTTGTTCCGAATCCTAACCTGATGATTTACATGCAACCTACAGTAATAGGAAAAATAATGCATTATAAAGTTGTAGATAAACAAAGATTATTGGAGTACATTTGACATGAAAATACTATTTCAAGTCTTTCTACTTCAAAATGTCATATGTAAATTCAAATTCATTCTTTTCTTTGTAATTATTTGTATCGATTTCTAAGTGAAACATGTTTTTCAGTGTGGAAACTGTGTTGATCACTTTTTTCCAAGCATATGTAATAAGGACTGGAGCTTCATAAAAGTAGTTAATATGACGTGCGCTATTTCCCATGTCCTCTGAATTCATATGATAGATTTGTGTGAAATACTGACTGAAATTTGCATTGTTGCCCAGTCAGCAACATAGTGTGGCCCATATCCGGCTCACATCTGGTACATGTGGACTACATGATGCAGACCGGATGTGGGCCGACACTATGTTGCCATCAGGGTATTTAATAGATAATTCGAGATAGTCTTCCCTTCCAGCTGTTAACCACTACAATTGGAATACCGAGTTATTGAGGAACCGGATCAGTCAGGTTCCTGAACGAATCATGCAAACTGAATCATTTTGTGAACTGGATCATTGATTCAAGTACTAACTTAAAAGAATGATTAGTTGTCAAATTGGAGAATGCTACTTATATCATGAACAAGCCAAGAGAAGAAATTGATCTCTTATTTTCTGTTTTTGCCTTTTTAATTTCATGGATTCATAAGATTTAGAACATATGGATTAATTTTATGGAACTTTTACATCATTTTTTTTTAAGATTGAAAGCTCTCGTACCCATTCATTTCAATTGCATGGAAAATAGTGTCCTGCAGTGTTCCACAGAAGAAAGAAAGTCTATGTATTTGGAATGACAGAAGAGTGAGTAAACATTTATTTATTTTTTTTAAATTAGAATTAGAATGATCAGAAAGCCTTGATGCAGTCACCCGCAATGGTCACAAACCAAAAGAAAAGGAAGGAATAAAGAAGGAGAGACAGAAAGAATAGACTTGAAGTGGGAAGAGTAAGGAGAATAAGGGCACATACTCATGTTCATCTCCCGCTGAACTGTATCTAATCCCATTATCGTTGTACAACAGCATCATATATAATGTCACTTTTTGTTTGGACAGCAATAGAAAAACAATCCCACTCCCATGTCCCCTTCCCGCCACCTGTGGCATGAGAGGGCTTGAGCTCCGGTGTGCCAGCTCATCCATTAAAACTCACATTCCACTTAGTCTTTTATGCCACCTTATAAAGGGCACTCGGGCAAGCTCTTCTCCATTCAGTCCCAAGTGCTCAGCATTCCTCTCACTTGACATGAACATCCTTTGCTGGACCCAAACGGCCTTTTATTTGAATTGTGTCTTCATACAGAAGCTACACTGTTTCGGTCTTGTTAGTAACTTTCTCAACCAGCCTAATTTGGAATAGATGCACTTCTACTTGCTTTCCATCAAAGGTGTTCCATCATTCTGAAGAACTTCAAATATTCTCATAACATTTTTAGTATTTTAATTTGCCAAAACAACAACAACAACAACATAACATTGTTTTGTTTTAGAGGCAGATAACGTACATTTTGTCATTTTTTTTTAAGATGAAGCAATAACCAATTTTCCATTCACACAATGTTATGTAAGTTTTGGCATATTGCATAAAATTGCTGGATGGAAAAATATGTATATAATATTACAAAATTAATAAACATTTTTTTTTATTCTGTCAGAAGTCGTGCATAAACTACGACAGAAACACATTTACAGAAGAAAAAACAGATGTGCACCAGAAAGGTCATTTGACTGAATAATTCACTCAGAAAAGATATTGATTTTGCAATATTCAATTTTTTTATTATTAAATCTGAAGCTTGGATATTTATTATTTAATAAAATGTGCACCAGTAATATGTATTTACAAAGGCAATTCTGATTTGATATTGAGGTATGGTTAGATTTTTGTTTGTAAGGTGTGAAAACATAAATGATTTATGAGCTTATGATATTCTATTCATAACTACCATATCAGTCTATTAATAATGCAGAAAAATGCCCTAGAATGATAAATAAGGCATAATCTTAACATAGTTATCATTATATTAACTGTGTTTTTTTGCTATGACTGCAGTGTAAATAATAGAAAATGGCCTTGTTGTTGGACACTGCTGTGAGTAAATTAGCATTAGCAGTGGAGTCACGTCACCAAATTGCTTTTGTGCTGTGAAGTGTGGATGACATACAGTGAGCTTAACCACACCTAGCAGTGAATGCTAACGACAGACTTCACCTTCGCTAGACCTGTGAACACAAATATCATCCATTTGCAGAGCAAAACCACAGTTTTTGGGATACAACAGCTTAAGCAGATTAGCATAGCGACACCTAGCACATAAGTGTAAAGACCTTAGGTTTAAGGTTATCGCTCAATGTATTACCACCATGCTTGTCGCCATATTAACCCCACTTCACATATTATCACATACGCAGTTTCATCCCAGTTGGTTCAGTTCTAAAGCTGCAGGAGATGTGGCATTACAAATGGATTTGTCTCATCTACTAGCATTCAGAACAAAGTAAATAGGAGTGTGTCAAAAGTGGCAAGATATGATTTTATTTCATGTTTTAGTGAACATACATATTTGTCCACTTGGTCTTGTCCACTCTACACAGCCCGTGGGGGGAGGGGGTGATAACGGTTTGAAAGAGCCGTGTCTACCTGCCGTTATCAATGGAAGACAGCTGGTGTGAGGAGATACGCTGGGAATTCATAAAGGTCCCGAGCTTGGCAAGATGATTGCTCTCCACGCTGCCTGAAATGAAACCCCTCCTCCCTTGTATTTTTTATATAGACATGCATTAAAGCATCTGTAAAGGAAATGAATTTGAAAATGCAGCTGGCAAGATTGAATGATTTCAGAAAAACAGTCATATCTTAAGGGAAAATAAGGAAAATATCTAATTCTGAGAACAGATGTTGCAACACAGTGGCAGTACCTGGGTTGTTTTTCAAAACGAGTTCTGAATGGATTCTGCCATTATTTGTCATATTAAAAACATAATTTCTTTATTTCTTTATTACTATTATTTTTTTCTTCAATCCTGAGGATGCTTTTCTGACCTGTCCCCACCTCCGTGTTTATATTGTATTGTATTGTAAAAACTTTATTGTCCCCTACTTTAATGCTACTTTTTATTCCTGTATTAGACTATATTCATATTTTGGTAGATCGTTGTGATAAATATTTGGAAAATGTTGTCTTTGATTTTAGTTGATATAATACTTAAAAAGCATTATATACATTTATTCACGATTAAACACGGCTATGACCGCTTCACCCAACGGTTCTGTGTATCACTACACAACACCCTTAGTAACCACACTTAGCAACGTAAACTGTTTGTTCTCAATTGCTTTTGTTCATTGAAGCTTACTGTATTATTTAGAAGAGTATTGTGAGAAAGAGATCGAGAGATTTAGCATTTTCCTTCAGGTTAGTCCTATGTTCATAATAAAAAAATCAGTTTAAATGTCCGATGTATTATCTTGTCCTTTTAACATTTAAGGGGTTTTCCTGCGACTGACAGCGCTAGTCAAAGCATTTGTCAGTTGCGTCTTGTTCCGTGTTCACAACAATTCAGTCTTTTCAATGTAAAAGTCTTCACTACTGACTGACTCACTCATTAAGTCTTTGCCGCCATCTAATGATGTTATAATGTAACTTCTGTTACTGTTCACAGTCTGCTTCGCATCGTGCCTAACAACATTCTTCATCTGTGACTTATTCACGATACAGCACAGCCTCGCGTACCTTATTGCTTACATATATACATACGGGGCTTGAAATTAACTTTTTTGCTCACCAGATACTGTGGCTAGTGGTTTTCCAAAGTTACTTGCTACTCAGCATTTTCACTGGCCGCAGTTTTGACATTGATACCATGTGGGAAAACTGCCATATAGATATCTTTAATATAATTTGGCAGCAGGCATATCAGGCTGCTGTCAGTTTAAGACCTGACACACTGATCCATTTTACTGATTCACATGCATGTCCTTTCTCAACTCAGTTAAAGCATAACTGACGGTTACCGTGAATACTCTCCAAGACCAGCATTTTGACATTATTTTGTTTGTATTTGACTGTTTAAGTTATTGAAAGGCACAAGATCTGATGGAATGAGTGAAATTATGCGCAATATGTACAATGGGTTGTTTGCAATCACGTGGTTCTGGGGACGCACGAAATACCGGTGGAGGGCAAGCAGTGAAAATTAGAATGGAAGAGATCTTTCTGTGCTGGTTTAGAAAGGTATAAACAGAAAATCACAACATATGTTGGACGTGATCTTTATGTTATGAAGATGAGCGACTTTTCCACTGAATTGAAAGAATTTCCTGCCATCGAGGAGGTATATAGAGAATGTGAAGCTGCCGTCATGCCGTGTTCAGTTCTAATCTGGGTTTGTTTATATCGCGCTGCCTTTCTGCTAGTGAAGTTAGGGCAGTATTTTTGATTTTCTGTCGTGATTGTGAAAAATGTCGCAATTGTAGGTCATTTATGTTGAATCTAGAATTACAACAGGAGCTCACATCATCGTTAAAAGAAAAAACTGGACGTTGTAATACAATTGTTGCCTTTTATACGTGTAAAAACACACTATTGAGGAGGTGACGGGAAGACGCCCTATATCAAATCTAATAATGTCACTGATTTAACCCACTTCCTATCACTCAATAAAATAATCACATAGCTGAGTCTTTTTTAAATGGGATAAAATATCTTCTCTTCCCTGCAAACGATACCATGAAGAATGTGGATATTTAACCAAGTCAAAAACAAATAAGGTAAGCAGGTATCCATATTCATTTCAGTATCAGCGGACGCAAAACACTATTAAAGGCAACAACTTTTAAAGTTAAAAAACAATATAAGTTATAAAAAACGGTATAAGTATATGTAAACGATATAAACACCTTTTGGGTTCTCGATTTTATTGATTTGAGCAACCATAAACGACGCAAAACATACAAATTTTGAGTTTTTGATAGGATTCCTATATAGAAAAACCAGTCCCTGCCCTCCAGACTCATTCGTGCTGCTGCTGTGACGTCATGTGCAAACAACCTATCCCACGCTGAAATTTAAGCCCTGTAACTCCAACAATATTCATCTGAAGCAAATCTACACGCATTTGGCAGGTTGGCGGTGTTAATGTCAAATGCTACAATATTACAAAATTGTACTTTAAGAATCACCTTATCAAATGGCACCTCCTTCATACAATGCCCCACCTCTATCTTTAGATTGAAAAAGATTTTTTTCTGCACATTGTCATTAATTAAAAAAAAAAGCCATATTCAGGAGATCGTTATGCATCAGCTAAAAAACACTGAACTAGTGAACAATTAACTGGTTTGATCAATTCTCTCTTTGAAAATGGGAAGAATACTTAATCATGTAAAGTGCATCAGCGACCACAGGGATGTGGCACAAATACTAGATCAATCAATACTAGCTGAACACACAGTCAAAGATGAATAGAGTGACTGTGAGAAATGCATCCTGATGCATGCTGCATCACAGATATGCAGGGACAGGTTCCTGTTTCCCTGGATGCTTGAAGCTTGAATTAAGACCGGCAGTACAATCAGCAACCTTGCTCGCCAGAAGTGGGGGCATGCAATCCCAGGGCTACCACGTAGTAGAAACTCTACAGCCATCATCATTAAAACGCCACCAAAGGCCCAGAGACCATAATGCGTCTTTTCTGCAAGCGCTGCAGTTTTATCTGGCTCATTTGAGACCGAGAAGACCATAGCACTATGAATTATCAGCCATGGGATGCTCCTTCCCGCTAGCTCTTGGTGGTATCCAGGAACAACCAAAGGAAGCATGCCCATCTTACTGCAGCAGTTTTTGCCCATTCTCCTCAACCCTACCACCTGTCAGCCATCTAATAAGGGTTTTAGTCTTCATTTATCTTCATTTAGGGTGGGGAGAGGGGATGGTTATGTTTACCGTTCAAAATATTACGCGTTTGGACAAGGGAGGAGGGGTGCCCAATGCAGGCTGTGTTTGAGCGGGGGGAAGGGCGCTTTCGAAAGACTCATAGACTCGCTTTTCCCCCAGACTCCTAATTACTCTGAAACATTCTTCCATCGTCTCATAGTCAGTGCTGACAACGGTATAGAATTAAAGATCCTGGATGCCCACAAATGGCATTAACATGTAGATACAAAAATGCTAAGTGCATTTATCATGCTGTCAGCAAAGCTATTGAAAATGGAGTGAGTCAATACACAAGATGACAATACACATTAATCAACTCTATTTTCCATAGTAAATACAGTTAAATACAATTTTATTAATAATATATTAGAAAATATTATCTGCATAAGTCACATTGCAATTGTTCATTGCACTAAAGTTCGCATTGGTTTTATTTGACTGCAATCCAGTAGTTCATTGGTCCCCAGTTCTGCCCTCCCCCATCCAATTGAAAGCCACACAATCAATGAGAGTTTGATTTAACACTTGCAGCCCCAGAAACCATGAGGGATGTTTGGCCTGTCCCGCACTTAGCAATGCCATTGATTGTTATCCTAGTTGAGCCGCTGCTGTCTGGTACGGCTGATCGATTTAAGCAGCCATAGTGCTGTGCATAGTTAGTGGGTCAGATATTGAGAGGGTATTTCTGGCATAGGCAACCTATTAAACAAATTAAAAGTGCTTATATAGATCTCTTCCTTAGCATCTGAAGTATTGGAGAAACTCTTTATTTCGTCCCACTTCAATCAGACCATGGATTCTTCATCAAATGCTTAGATAAGGTGCATTGCAGAGTTCAAGTTAACATTTCCACTTGCACATATACCTTTGGTACATTTCCTGTCTCGGCTTATAATTGATTTTATCATTGCTTAGATGGATCCTTTTCCTTTAAAACCCTTAAAACCCAGGTGCAGTAGTCACTATGAAAAACTTTAGGAAAATAATGGTATACACTGCAAAAAATATATTCTTAAAGCTGCCATTGAACGTTTTTTTTACAAAATGTAATATAAGTCTAAGGTGTCCCCTGAATGTGTCTGTGAAGTTTCAGCTCAAAATACCCCATAGATTTTTTTTTTAATTCATTTTTTTAACTGCCTATTTTGGGGCATAATTAGAAATTAGTGATCGACCGATGTATCTGTTTACCGATATTTTTCCCGATATTTAAGCATTTTTTCATAATCGGGTATCGGTTTTGTAATATCGGATTCGCCGATTTACGGCGCCATCTTGTGGCCGTTTTGAGATTTCCGCCATTACAGCCCGGGCGTCTGAGGAGATCAGTCAACAACAACTCAGTGCACAGGTAAAGTATATGTTCTACTTGGTTTGCTTTAATTAATCAACTTTATTTAACATAACAGACATGCACAAATGAGATCTGAGACATAAATTCCTGATATAGTTAATTTATGCAGCTTGTTTCTAAACAATTGAGACGAACTCATTGAGTCACGTAGTGTAATTCGTAATGTCCTGCCCCAATAAAGACGTAACTTTACATGAATTAAATAAAACAGACATGAATGAGTGCATGTTGAAAATAAAAGCGCTGAATTTAATTCTCTATCTGTTGTATTTGCTCACCATTAGTCTAGAAGAAAAAGTTCGTTCATATTGCTTAGCAACTGACGGATGATCAGGAGGCTTAAGCACGGCCACTGAATGAAACTTTTGACAAGATTATCTTGTTTAAACACCCTAGATTATATTATCATTTACTACATAACAATTATTTCGCTAATACACATATAAATATAGCCTACCGCTTTGTGGAAATTAATTATTTATTATCTCCATGCGCGATCGCGGTTGATTAAGTTATAGTCAAACAGCACTTTGTCAGTTGGCATTTCATGATTTAACGTTAGATAAAATTTAGATCATAAAATGCCAACTGACAAGTGCTGTTTAACTTTATATAGTCTCGGAAAAAAAAGTTCATATTGCTCAGCACCTGAATGGGTTGATGACAGGAAGCCTCAAGCACGGCCACTGCATGAAATTTTTGACAAGATTATCTCGTTTAAACACCCTAGATTATATAATCATTTGATTTACTACATAACCATTATTTAGTTAATACAAATCTAAATAAATGCAGCTCTGTGGAAATTATTTATTATCTCCACACGCGATCGCGGTTGAGTAGCCCAATTTATAGTTTTGTGTAAATGCATAGATAAGTTACAGCACTTTGTCAGAAAGCATTTCATGATCTAGACTGACAAAACATAATAATTAATAACACTAGTTGGAAAATGCAATGATGTATGCTGTTTTGTTTGTTACTTTCCTGACAATGTTATATATTCCAGCTAATATTATTCAGTGAATTAAATTAAAATTACCCAGTGAATTATTCCTCACTCTTAAACCTATTAAATGGCACATATCGGTTCTGCATATCGGTTATCAGGTACATAAACATGCAAATAATCGGTATCGGTATCGGTTATAAAAAATCAATATCGGTCGATCACTATTAGAAATGCACCGATTCAGGCTGCGGCCCCTTTAATTGCTTGTGCTCTCCGCCCCCTCCCGAGCTCTCAACTCTATCATTGCATAATCAAAGTTCACACAGCTAATATAACCCTCAAAATGGATCTTTACAAAGTGTTCGTCATGCATGCTGCATGCATACATCAGATTATGTATTGTATTTATTTGGATGTTTACATTTGATACACAGACTGCAAGTGTTTAATAATGAAAATAACGATGGCTCTTGTCTCCGCGAATACAGTAAGAAACAATGGTAACTTTAACCACATTTAACAGTACATTAGCAACATGCTAACGAAACATTTAGAAAGACAGTTTACAAATATCACTAAAAATATCATGATATCATGGATCATGTCAGTTATTATCACTCCATCTGCCATTTTTCGCTATTGTTCTTGCTTGCTTACCTAGTCTGATGATTCAGCTGTGCACAGATCCAGACGTTAATACTGGCTGCCCTTGTCTAATGGCTTGAACATGAGCTGGCATATGCAAATATTGGGGGCTTACATATTAATGATCCCAACTGTTTCATAACAGTCGGTGTTATGTTGAGATTCGCCTGTTCGTCGGAGGTCTTTTAAACAAATGAGATTTATATAAGTAGGAGGAAACAATGGAGTTTGAGACTCACTGTATGTCATTTCCATGTACTGAACTCTTGTTATTTATTTTTCAGTTAAAATATTTAGAAATCTTTGAAACACTTTGAATTTACTTGAGAAGCAATGCAAGATATTAAGACTTCAGAGAATGTATCTTTTATACAGGTGTATTTTCTCTTACTGTACTGGCACTGGTATTTTCTCTAATTGTACTTTTTAACTTAAAAAACTTAAAAAGTTTAAAAACTGTCATTGGAGAGCAGTACACAATACAACAATATCCAAAATACAGTCTATTATAGATACAATCTAATCTAGTTTGTTTTATTAAAAACCTGATTTTTAATTGATTTTCATATTCCATTAAAGTGTTATTGAAGGTAACAATTTAAAATGATAATTTATAAAAATGTGGGGGTTATGTATACAGGAAATACCAAATTACATATCAAAAATGGTGGCAAGCATTCTATGTTTGATGAAAATAGAGATCTTTGCAATATACACAATGGGGTGTTACATATAATAATGACAAATGAGATTTCAAACTACTCTGCACAGTTCAAAAGATTGATAGTTTCCCACTACTTAAGAAATTAAAGTTTTATGCTAATCAACTCACAAAATAAATGCAGACTAAGTGCACTGTAATGATGTGCATCAACCAAACAAACCAAGTACTTTTAGAGCCACTTAAAAAGCAGTGGTCAAAACCACCTCAAAATGACCATAGACCACTAGCCTGTGTTATAATTTCAGTTTTATACCCATTTGTTATCAAATCATGTGATAAAATGTAATGCTTGAAAAGTAAGTCTGTTTCTGTGCCTGAAATGGTTAACTGAAGGCATCAGTTATGATTAGCCTGTGGCTGCTCATTGTCACTAATCAATATTTTTTTTCTAATCAATAAGCAGCTTTGCCATGCAGAACGAGGCCTGACACTGTGCCAGTAATGGCATTCCCTCCTTTGATTCGTGACCCCTTGTAGTGTGTGATCATATCAGAGACATAATGCCTTTCTGTGGTTTCGCTTCATTGGCGCGGTCTTGTTTCAACAAAGGGTCATTGCTCATTTGTCTCTGTCCTTTCTCTGTGTTGTCTCTCATTTCTCATATCATTCTCCTTCAGGACATATGTTGGCTTGGAAAATGTGTAACCCTGTGATGGACTGGCCACCTGTCCAGGGTGTTTCCCAGCATTTGGCCCAAGACTCTGCGATAGGCTCCAGCATTACTGCCACCCTATATAAAGCTGCATTTACATAACATGGTTCATGTGACCCAATTCAGATTTTTTCCTCCAATGTAGAACAGACCGTATATGACCCACAAACTTGTAAGCAGAAAAAAAAGCACATGGATTCCAATATTCTCAGGTCGGTTACTAATTTCACATGCAGAAATAAATCTGATATGAATCACATACATGCATTTGCGTCTGCCATGTAAGCAGAGAGATTGGATATTCAATGTGAGTCATACGTCATTGAAAAAGCAATGGTGGTGAATGACGTCAACTCAGTTGGAGTGATCACATGACTCTTTACAATGGCGAGGAATGCAAAAGCTTGCATTATCATTTCATCTACGTCTATTGCAAATCCTGCCATTTTCACTTTCTTTTTAAGCTTTTCCAGGTCAGTACGTCTACCTGTCTCGCCAAGTTTATAGTGTAAATGCAGATATCGGAAATGGGTCACTTTTAAAAGAAGATGTAAGCTGGTCATCAAGAAAATGGAAAATGTCTGTCTGGAGGAGTTAAAGGAATAGTTAATTTACTCACATTCATGTTGTTGCAAACCCATATTAAATTAAGTTGGGCTTTATGGATGAATAGATTTTTGAATGAAAAATCTCTCTAAAATGCAACAAGGATTGGATCACGTTGTACTTTACCAACATGCTGACTAAAACAGAGCCAACTGTGCTTAAAAAGATGTCACCTTAAGGTTAAATCTCTATTTTCTTTTATTTCATACACCTGTCACATTTGATGGGTGAACAGCTGGGTTTGGGAGATATTAAAACTTGAATGCAGCATCCTCCAAAGAGAGAGTTCCCGTCTATCCTTTAAATGGCTCAGCTCTGGCACAATAAATCTGCTAGACCTCTGAATCACTCTGTAATCTTCTTATCTAAAGGGCAGGGGCCCTACCCTGTCAGCAGTAAAAGATGGACCATTTCCAGAATCACATGGGTCCTCTTGCAGGTTTTTGGTTGAGTGAATAACTAGTCTGCAGTCATTCCAATCAATTTGATCTCTCCCACTAACCTCATTTTAAATCCGAGATCATGGTGTGAATAAAAGCATCCTCACAAATGTAAATTCAGGTGGATCTCCAACCTTTCATGCCATTATCACTTTGGTTACTAAGGTATGGCATAAATTATGCATGTTTTAGTGGTGAAACAACAAAGCAGATTTGCTGACTTGAACTTTTGTATGTTGTCGGATGAAAGCTGTGGGCGATACAGGGTGTGACGTGGCCCTCAACTGAACAAACTGTCCTGCTGTGTTACACAGCATGGGTTTGCATCCCAGGTCAATAGCAACCATCATTAGTGTCAAAAGCAGTCTCTTTCAGAGCTCTTAAAAGATATCGGAATCAAATCCATTAAAAACTACACTGTGGTGGAGCACGTATTATTTGGTGTGAAAGGGGAATATAATGGGGAAGTGTACCATGTCATCTGAGTGGATGGGTATATTCATCAGCATGGAAATGACATCATGTGTGACTTTCTGCAAAGAGCTGTGCCTTTTCAAGCTTTACAAACCGAAAATATTGTAGATTGTTGTGTTTTTGTAAAATGTTAAGTTCACTGACTGCAAGTGACTTCAATTTTAAATTGGTCTTACAGTATACAAGCAGCAATAACAACTCAATTTTTACATTTTCTAGATTTTTGCTTGTGTAACTAAAACAGCTAGTGTATTGTGGGTTGTGCTAGGGTGTTAATATGTGGTTACTAAGGTGTATTTTTTAGCTTGTTGAAAAGTGGTTGTTAGATAGTTTCTATTAAGTGTCCTTGTTGTGAAATACTTGTGTTGTGAAGTCAGTACAGTAGACTATTTTTGATAGATTTAATTTTGTACATGTATTATTTCATTTGAAAATGATACATTTTTGTGTTTCATGTTCTGTTGATCGATTCTTGATCCAGTATGTTAACGTTACGTAAAAGCATTAATAATTCCTACAAACCTTTTTCCGAAACACATCAGGAACAATGCCCATCCTTAGCTTTCTACTACTAACAAGCACTTTAACTACCATTAAAGTGGAATTCAAAATACTGCCACCTTATGAACCTCAAAGCTATTTCTATGAAGAGCGAGATGAAAAGGCCTGACATTTGCATTCACATAAACAGCCAGGAAGTGTTTGTCCTTTTCGCTTGCGATTTTCCCCTTATAATTTTAAGATAAAGCCCCCGTTTCTAGGACACGTCAAGCGACCTGCCAGAGAACGTAACTGACTGATGAACTAATGGGGGAAAAGTGAGGAAAAAAACATGGTGCCTAATTTATCGCCTGCCTTTAAAAGTATCACCAAGGCAAACATACATCAATTGTCAGACTTATCATCCTCATAATCCTGACTTCTGTATATGAGCAAGAATCTATTAACCATCTTAGGCTTAACAGAGTCTTTCACTGAGGAACAGGAAGAACAAATACTTTCATTCAGCGCCTTCCAAAATGCAAATTCCCCTGGCTCTTAACATCTTTTCTTTTTTTTTTATTGGGGTTCCCATGTCACAATATGGCCTCAGTGGGTCTTGCGTGTGGTGCCTCAGTCCTGTGGTAAACATGAATGTGTTTTCAGGGCGAAAACAAGGCTGTTGGTTTCCTGTGGTGGTGAGAGGTCTGGTGACATTCTTCACTCTGACAAAGCTGAACCTTTATTCATGCTACAGCAGATATAGGTACCTTTTTGTTATTTTTTTAAGTGATAAATGTATTATCACATTTATGATGTGACTATTAAATAGCTCAGACAGCAAGCCATGTTTATTGACCATTAAGACAGGTGAAATTGTGAAACAAGTTACAAATAGAATGAAAACATAATGTTTTTACCTTGTTTTCCAAGAACCAAAAACTTAGGTTGGAAAATCCTTGTTAACTATTAACTTTGTTAAGTTAGCCTCGCTCCTTCTCTGAATGCTTTAGTCATGCTCGCAAAATATCAGCTAACACAAATGACTATTATGTCAAAATAAACGTCCTCCTTCATTAACAAATGTGACCTGATCCAGCAAAATGATAGCCTGACTACGTCAGACTTCCTACTTCCGCTCAATTTCATTTCGCTTCTGTACTCAGTCTGATACAGCGTCAGAGCTTTGTGTTTGCCACCGGTCTGGAAACAGCCGGGCCAATCAACGAACAGAGGGCGGGCTGAGAGCCGTGACGTAGATGCTAAGCGCCGAGTTTTACATTGTAGGTTAGAGAAATCGAAAACCGTAACGACCGCGGAAATGGGAAACGAGACACGGGATGCAAACTTCGGGATGCATTAACTTCGCATAATCTGCAAAAGTCGTTTACAGCCATGTTCACTCCGGTATTTCGCTCACATCATCATGTGTTTACAACAGGTTTACAGTGGAAGTTCAATCATAGATTTGAGTTCGATGCATGATGTCTGTGCTTCGATGCGGCTGTACAGGCGGATAACATACGTCATAACTAAACGTATCTGATTGGCTTACGGGTAACCAATGATTTTAAACTTCAGACAAGCGTCCCCTAGCGAGAGAGAAAACACTTCTCTATTATGCCATTCCAGACTCTGTCTACGAAGCAAAGTGAAGTAGCAGAGTCTGGTATTACCAGGCTAGCAAAATGAGTCACAGTGACCCAAATTTCAAAATTGAGATTTTGGTATCAATGATATCCTAGTCAAAGTCATACCTTGAATGGTTTTAAAGATATACCCATTTGAATTATGGTCGTCTGCCTTCTTTTTCCAATTGAAAACCTGAGAAAATCGCTTTTAAAGTTTTTTGCCCGTTTTTTTGTTGATATCTTTCAAAATCCATTGCATTTAAAGGGTGAAACTATTTATTTTACAGCTTAATTTGACCAAAGACATTATATATATATATATATATATATATATATATATATATATATATATATAAATGCTATTAAACCAGGCTGAAGCTCAAATTACTTTAAAGTATTTATTTGAATTAATTAATTAAGAGTTTCTTTAAAAGGCTCGGTATTCTTTTAATACCGCTCTAAATTGTAATGGACTGGAGCTCACATCGGGAGAAATGGGAACACGGGGGCATCGCGATGCGACCGCAAAGGGCACTTTCACTTTCACGATCAAAGTACATACCACTGATAAGCATTGTAAATGCAGTATTACAGTATACACATACCAATTAAACGCGCAGGTCTCCTCTCGTGCGTCCTCCTCAGTGGACTTTCGTTTCGCTTTCATATATCTCTTTTATAGATGCCATCAATGCTTTTACCTTTCTAGATGTAATTACCGAAATCAAAACAGTCCATTAACTATAAATCCTCACGAAAACTTCAGTCTGAAGGACTGTCTGAAGCGCTAGTCTGACAGGAGGATGGCTGGAACAATCGCGTGCCTGTCAGTCGAAACGGTAAAACCATGTCAAATTTAATAGCCATTTAAATACCTTTACTCAATTATCTGGACTACGAAACTTTGGGAGATTATTTTTGAAAGTCTGTTCTTTGAAATTAGCTTAAAAAAAAATTGATTTTTTCATTGTTTTTCCACATTATCGGCCCATATCTTAAAATAGAACGTTGCGACTTCCGACTCATTTCGCCAGAGCAGGTCACAAATGAAAACCAAAAAATAATATACAAATACACATTCAAAATAGGAGAACATAATGATAATGAAACGGTCATTTAAAGAACATAAATAATAATAATAATAAAAATAATAAATAATACAAAAATAAATGCCATATCTAAGTCATTAACATTGAGGTTCATTCAAAATCTTTTGTGTCACCATTAGATTTGAAAATTGAGAACGTTTTTTTTTTTTTTATTAAAAAAAAAAAAA
Source organism: Megalobrama amblycephala (assembly GCF_018812025.1). Classification (NCBI taxonomy): domain Eukaryota; kingdom Metazoa; phylum Chordata; class Actinopteri; order Cypriniformes; family Xenocyprididae; genus Megalobrama; species Megalobrama amblycephala. The sequence continues at coordinate 5,238,017 of NC_063051.1, forward strand.
AAAAAAAAAAAAATCTGGAACTGATTTTCATAATATTTGGTTAATCAATCTGATACTCAACAGATCAGTCCGTTGGATTGGATATATCAATATAACAATAAAAATGCAGTATGACCAGTCTGATTCAAATGAGTGACTCTCGTGCACTGATTCTTTTTTTTTTTTTTTTTTTTTTTTTACAAATTTTATAATTTATCTTGTGTTTTGAGTTTTGAAAAGAACAAAGAACTATTACCGTGTATGTGTTTGTGAGTTCAAATCAGTCTAATTACTTACTGTTAGTTCATGTGACAATATGTCATGTGACAAATATTGGAGAACAAATTTTGTTTTAACAAATTGTACTTGAAAAAATAGCTTTTTTAGGATATAGTTTAGGATATCTTTCTTCAACATTCTTAAAAAATCATTCAAAGGAACTGTAACCAGAATCATTTATGAATCTCTTATGAAACAGTAAAACAAGTGAAACAGAAACTTCTGTGTAGATCTGAACAATATGTGGTGACTCAGTCATATAATCAGGTAGCCCTGTACTTCATTGTCTCTGACTTTTGAAAACCATGCAGTCAGGAGAAGTGCTTTGCACACTTGATGAGAGCTTAACATTCAGTCCCGAAATGGAAAGTCAAAGTAATTATGTCCTTATCAGGGCCTCTTCAAACTAAGACTTCCTCTTCCTTGAAAGGCAGATGTGACTTTCGGATCACAGCCTGACTCTGCTCATTTCTGCTGCCCCAGATTAACTTTTGCCCCTTCCAGCTCTTCGTTGAAATGAGCTTGGCAAGTTTCTACACAACTTGATATTCTAAGTGCTAAATGCAAGAGCAAAATCTAATTTCCTAAAATATAAAAGGTTGGAACTCTGATACTAGACTTCAAAGCTCTCTGTCTGACAGTTCTCTGGCCTGCGGTTGCCCTCCAGAGAACATGACTACATTATTTTAATATATGAGTGTGCATTCCCATACTCTAGATCAGGGCTTCCCAAGCTTTTATGTCAGCTGAACTCCTGTGATCACAATGATTTACTTGAAGTTCCCCCCTAAGATTTTAGGGGCCGGATTTACTAAACAGAGCAAATAAGCGTGAAAGCGCAATTCCAAAAAAGCGCCAATGGGAGTGGAAAGTTCTGCGCGTGATCAACTGATGACAATTAATTAAATTAAAGAACACAGACGCAACCAGATCATTTCCATAATGACCAATGCAATCTACCAAGAGCAGTGCAAATTAGCATCTGGTTTAAGACATGCTTTTTGGGGGCGGTAAATAATGCTGCAAATACTGTACCAGTAAATGGACTAGCGCAAACCTTAATAAATCACCTTGCATGATTCATTTAAATACTCTCCTCCCATAAATTTTGCATCTGAAAAGGAAACTCCTACAAATGCATATGCAATAAGGTCAGCCGCAAAAATAACTGTGTCCACGACTTTTCAGTGCTCATTTTTTACTGTGTGTCTTTAGTAAATCCTAACAATAGTTTTTAATGCCAAAAGAGGGTTTGCGCTTACACAAGCTGTTATTAAATCTGGCCCCAAGTCATATTTTATTTTAAAATAAATATATATTATAAATTTGCATGTTTGCTTATGAAATACAGTATAGTAATCTATTTTTTTGGTTTAATATTGTACATTTTTAATATAAATATGTACATTTTATTCCATTAGAAAATAATAGCTTTTTATTTAATTAAAATTAATTGTAATGCCTCACAGGGACTTCTATACTTGTTCTTTTTACCAATGCATTTTTTTTCCTTTTCATTGTGCCACTAGGCTCCATTTAAGTAAAAAGAATCCTTCTGAAACAACAACAATGAAAATCTGACATCATTGGCAAACACTCGTGGGGAGCTGTCTTCTGTGCTCACATGTCGTGTGCATTTCATCTGTCAACCGCTAAAAAAAGCATGCCAGTCAATTGTAGAATATTAATATGAAATATTCTAAGCAGGGTATTTCCTTTCTGTTTTCTTCATCTAAATGTCTTTTATTCAATGAACTGAAGTACTCAAAGCTTTCTCTATAGCATTTATAAATTTTAATGTGTCAACAAGGGATCTAACCTATTTTTTTTTTTTTTTTTCAATTCACTCAAGAGGGCAAACAGAGATTTTTTGAGATATTTTGCATTGTTTGATGATGCAGTTTTTAGAAATTTTAACATGGAAGCAACTGGGTGTGTCTACTCAAGCATAAGAGCGTCTGGAGGTTTCAAAGAGCCTTACATCAAGTAAACAATTCATCACACATTTTACTGCTGACTATCAACAGGCTACAACAATACACATTTTTTTTCTGTTTTCCTCCATAGACCAACACGTTACTCATGTCTTGCAACATCTGTTCAGTTCCTGCCGCTCTTATATTTATTTTGTGTATGGCTTTCATCTTTGAAGTCTTTGTCGGAGGGTACACAATGAGCATTTTAGAGAATGCTGGGTAGATGATTGCTCAGCTGTACAGTCCCAATGCCCTTAAAGTCACAGAGAGCCATTTTCAAAGCAATGTCCATCTATTCTTTTCTGATACAATGTGAAAGCAGGAGGAAGTCTTCATGAAATTGCTGAAAAGATTCAATAATTGTATTTAAAGGAATGTTTCAGAATACAAGTGAACATCTCGGCTGAATGGGCCAAAACTGCTTGACCACATAAGGTGTCTGGATCTATCCTTTTATCCATAATTTGAAAATCATTTAAATTACAGCTGCCTTGATCACAAGAAAATGTAAACGCACATCTCTCTAAAGGAAAATTCGGCCTGCTGCCCATTTTTCGCACAGCTCTAATTGCACCAGGCTAATAGCGCTTGGTTTTGTGCACTAATCTTCCCTAAGCACTTTCCCTCAGGGAATGTACACTTCAGGTAGAACAATAGACCACAATGCACCATGGTTGTGACGTCGCAGCAGGTCATGCTTAATTTACCCCCACCCCACACAACTCTATAGTGTATGATATTGGCATTGTTTTGACATTTAACTGCATTTAAAGGTCCCGTTCTTCGTGATCCCATGTTTTAAACTTTAGTTAGTGTGTAATGTTGTTGTTAGAGTATGTCACGAAGATACTCCGTGACCATGTGCGGACTATGGGGCACGTTCCCTCATTTTACAATAAACGCTGTTATTTTCATCCCGCAGTCCAGTCACCGGGTCTGATTCCGACTCAAATTGATAGGGTAAAATTAAAGACATGTTTACAATAACACTGAGCGCGTGCATCTCCACGTTATGGTAAGAGGCGTGACCTTTCCGGGCAAGGTTCGCTAAGCTGCTGTCGAATCACAACACAGGAACCGCTGGCACAATCAGAACTCGTTACGTATTTCTGAAGGAGGGACTTCATAGAACAAGGAAGTCATCAGCCCGTTTTTATAACAGTGGAAACAGCGGTATACAGATAAGTAAATTATGTGAAAAATACAGTACTGTGTTTTTTTACACGCGAAACATGAACACATGTTATATTGCACACTATAAACACAATCAAAGCTTCAAAAAACCACGAAAAACGGGACCTTTAATACTTGTAACTACCTTAAGCTGACTGTTTTTTTTTTTTTAACACAGTTATAGTTTATGTTATTTTCTTTTTTGTATTTTTAATATTTTATATTTAATATAAATATATTAATACATTAAATTTTAATATTTGTTTATATAATTTTTATACAGCCCAAGCATACATAGAGGCATATAAAATGGCTGCCGCGTACACGTGTATGTTAAGTCCACAAGACCGCAGGGTGTCCCATTTGTCATTTTAGGACCGCTAGATTCCAAGTGATCAAGGGCTTAGGTCGTTCCAATTCAGCCCATTGCAAAGGTTCCGCCAGAAGTGGGCAATGGGCTGAACTGGAACGTCCTAAGCCCTTGATCACTTGGAATCTGCAATGGAGCTGATTTATTATTTATTTTTTCCCCTTACAAATTTGTTTAATACAGCATTCTATATGTATATATGTGTGTTTTAAATGTTTAAAAAATAATTAATATATCATATAATTGTTTGTGGTAGGGTAAATTAAATGCGCTGACGTCATAATCGTGTTGCATTGTGGGTTATGGAGCTGCCTGAAGTGTAAATGTCATGTAGACTCGCTCCCTCGGTTAAAATCGAGGGAGCGAGGGTCTGTCCATGTAAACTTCCCTCGTCCACTTCACGAAGTGCAACGCACTTCAAAATGGCGGCAGGGATTCCCCGAGGGGAAGTGTGTAGGGACGTTCGCGAGTGCGTGTCTAAAACTGGAGTGGAACGCAGCCCTGGTTTACACAGATCTTCTTCTTCGCCTGTTTTTGGATCCGGAGATGCTGTACTCTTTCAGAAGGAAAATACTTGGCATTTGGAGGGAACCATTGTGTCATAAATCACGAAAAATCTTTTTAATGGTGGGGAAAGTGTTAACATGAATTTTTGATTGTTTTAAACTGAGGGTTGAGTCGAAACTCTTTCCTTTGATAACTGAAATCACCTGAAATCATTTTTCTTTGAAATAAAAATTTAACTTGTATTGAATCCTGAACATTACTTTAATACTTATAATATGATTTGAGAGTTGTTGTTTTGAATAATATCTGCTTATATTATTAGAATTGTTTTATTTTACAGTTTCTCTCTTGACTTTTGGCACATAATTCATGGGCCATTTTGACACAGGAAGCCATTTATACAAATGACCGTTCTGTGCTTAAGACATGTAGGCGTAACATCCTATGCTAACGTTCATTTCCTAATCATTTCCTAAATGTGAATTAGTAAATGGGAGTATATAGTCTTTGGATCAGATTTCAAATCAGATTAACCCACCCAGTGTCTTGTTGGTGTAGAAACAGACTTATTGCAAGGACACAATGTCCCTCAAACCAATTACACAAAGATTCGAGAATGCCATTCATTAGCTTCCATTCAGAGCACATGCTAATTGCAGCTGAGATAACCCTTCTTCACTCTTTAACCTTCTGACCACCATTCATCGAATTCATTCAGCACTCCTTAATTCAATCCACACTTCAGTTGAGGCCGCTGACGTCATCAAGAAGGGTAATATATTTAGGCTACGCTATCGGTGTTTTAACATCTGCTCTCCAAATGACATTGTATCTGAGAGCTGGAGGTCTCATGTTAATGAAGATAGGATATGTGTTGAACTCAATGTGTTGGCACCAAGCTATAGCCTTAGGCTGAACAATGACAGCACATTCTGAATGGATGCCAGTGAAAGCGCCCCCATCTGATAATGTCCTCATTTTGGCGGGTAATATCGATAAATTATACAGTGGGTAATGTGTTGCCACTATGAGACAGGTTTAAGGTTGTTATTTGAAGGTTTAGAAAAAGATTTATTGTCAGACTGGAATTGAATTATTAATAAAATGATAAGTAGATTTAATAATAACTGCATGTATATTAATGATAAAAATATGAATTTAATGAAAAAAAGCATTTAAAAAGGATAAAAGATCAGACTGTGGTCCATTCATTAAAACATTAAAGCCCTATTTGAACAGGAATGTATTTTTTTCACATAAACTAATTGCCAGTCTTTGTCAGTTTATATATATATATATATATATATATATATTTTTTTTTTTTTTTTTTTAAAGACTGAATTTAACAACAGACACTCCCATCTATGTAAAATAAATGAATAAATAAATAAATACAGAGAAATCATAAAGCATTGTTTAAAAAAACTAATCCTGTCCAAATAGTGCTTTGGTCTTAAATATAAGGTTCTTTAAAGATGTCAAACCATGATATCATGCGGTGAGGGACACTCTTGGTTAAAGAGCCGTAAAATGTTGGAGATTTCCCAATAGCTTTTTCAATAGCTCTGCGTGTACACAGGGATATCTCCACACCACAACAAACTCCCACCCATGCACTGCCAAACACAAAGCTAAACTATTCACTTTCCAGACGCAGCCTTTGATATGAGTTTGACAAAGACGCCTCTGTAAAAGCCTTCTTTTCACTGGGCTCTTTAATGCCGTGGCTCTCCTTTCAAGCATCCCGAAAGATAACTTTCAATGTTCTTGAGTGAAACAGGCTATGTGTCATCTGTGAGAGCGGCCCGCAGGCCGCCAATGAGAAACTCTAAAACCTCTTACATATGTTGAGCTTGGAGATTACTTTACATTATTTGAAATCATCAGGGTGGATAAGACTGTTGAGATTTGCAGAATAAGCTGTGTAAGAACGCAATGTCTTTTTTTATCACACAATGTGGAGAAGATACGGTGTAGAATTTTATACTCAAGCTGTTTTAGGGTCATATAATAAACCAGCTAAGATTATTTTTTGGGGGGAGTTGGAGGAACTCAGCATGTGGACCATAAAACTACATGATACCTTACCCTCTGAAATGGCTTAAGTGGACAATTACAAAGTTATATGTCTATGTCCCAGAGTGCTTGTAAGGAAACCTGCACTTTTGGCCCAGGGGGTTCACAAATACCAGATGTGCACTGCAGGTGCTGCTATATTTTCAATCATGACTTCTCAAATGTATCTGCAGCGTAAAACATGGATGGCTCGGTTACCAAAAGCATTTGAGAACATCTAATATTTCAGAAATTCTATGAATTATAGCCTGTTATGAATGTTCTAATATAGCTTTGCATTATGGGTGAATCTTATGGGAGAACATTACTACAAATAGGGGAAATTACATTACATGTCTCAAAGCATTATAGACTTAACTTTAGTACCATAGTACTTAGTAAATACATAGTAAAATTCAGTTTCTTCTGCTAAATTATTATAATTTTATGTCAGATGATGCTGGTTTAAGGCAAAACACTGCAGGCAAAACTTCAGTAACACTTACATACACCAGATACCTAATTTATATAACACTTTATTCCTAAAAATATTTTTGGGGGCTTTTTTTATTTATGGAGTGATAAAAAGAGATTTCACTGTATGTCTACAAAATGAAACAAGAATTTTGGACCTGGTTTTATCCAATATTTAGATTAATGTTCTGGATATGTTATGCAAATTAGGACATATTTAAGTAAATAACGCATAAATTGCTTATTTAATCATAACATAACATTCCGAAAACTTGTAATACAAAGCAATTGACTTAAGGTACTGTGATTAATCAACTAGGGAAAGTATGGTGATATATAATATTTAATTTTTTTTTACCCTATTCATTGGTCTTGCCTTAATGGTGCAGTAAGCAATTTCTGAGCATCCCTGTTGAAAATGGATCGGACCGAGCACCTCAAAACCCTTGTAGCCAATCAGCACTAGGGGGCGTGTCTACTCATGATGGGGGAGGAGAGAGAGTAAGTAAGAGGGAGATTTGAAGAAAGATTTTAACAATCTAAGCGCATGGTCTAAAGCGCACGGCGCAAGTGCACTTAGGGCATGTTCGAATCCACTTTTGCTAGTTTAACGATGGGAAAAAAGGTTGGCGCACTTGGTGCATGGTCTAAAAGGGTTGTCCCTAACGAGTAATGGGTGTGTTTTGGGAGTAAGATGCAATAAACCAATCAAAGTCTCACCTCCCATTCCCTTTAACGCCATAGCGGAAAAACTGAACGCTTCTCTAGCGAGGAAAAGGATCTGCTCATGTGCGAGGTTAAAGCGCGCGAGCAGACCATCTATGGGACAAGCCGGATTCCACCAAAGCATTTTTATCTTTATGCACACAATAATAATCTTTTACATTGTAATCCTTTTATTTTTAATATTTGCCATGTTTGGTTGCTGCTGCATGTCCCTGTGCGTGTAATAAGCAGAGTGTACGTGTGTTGTGCACCCGCCTATAGGCACATATTACTAACGCGCTCTTTAAATAACAAAAAAATAAATAAAATAAATACTTTTAATGCAGTGTAAAACGGGCGCAAATGCATTTGCTATTTAAACAACGTGAAAATGATAACTGCGTCGGGCTGAAACTAGCAAAAAACACTTGCATTGTGCCGGGTGTATTATAGGGCCCTATATGTTCATTGTTTGTTCTTCATTGTCATTCGTTCGTCATCTTCACTTTATTTTTCACAAAGCATTATTTTGCTTTGCTTCAGCTATGATAAAGAGATATCCACTCTTTTATTGCGTGTTTGTGTATTTTAGAGGCGAAGCAATGTAGGGAAGAGTGTTTTTTGGGTTGATTTCAAATATCAACAGTGTTTCTCACAAATCGTTTACTGCACATTTAAGCCAGTAAGAACATTTTCGTAAAGGGCAGGTCACATATACTGTGATCTGCAGTGACCAGAAGCCATTTTCAGTTAAATTCAGTTGCAGTGTCGAGTGATGACAATGGTCGTCAATGCGGTGTAAAATTGCTGTTTACGTAACATGATATAAGGAAGCAGTTAAGGACACTTATACCAAACATATTTTTGTTGTTTTCTTGAATAGTACATCTTTAAAATCACCTCTGTGTTTCTCAGTTGTCAAATTTCCACTAAAAAGTTTCTAAAATGAGTGTGATTAGTCATTAGGTCCTGTTGCTTTCAGAGTAACTGATTGATTTAATGAATCCTAGGATGTCAGTAGGTACATTTGCATAGTAATGCAGTTTTCTAATACATCTTATAAACTTCTGCCTGTGGCTTCTTTCATTCTGTCTTCATTAATTGGCTTTGTGGAAGAAAAAAAGCACCTTGCTGAGAAAGATGAGACTGTGTCTTTCCCACAATTGATTGTACCTGAGGCTAAGAAATACTGGAATTTTTATTTTATTGTTGCCCCTGGCGCTTTCTGAGAATACCTAATTATAATTTTATAATTTAATTTAATTAGCTGTGTCCTTTATCCTATATTCATAACCTACGGTATGTATCCTACCATTTCATTTTTTCATACATAGAGTGAATCTTCTCAAGCATTCTCTTTTAATGGACTAAATGAGCAAAATGCTTTGAGGGAAGTTTACCTTTTCCCCCTGCACTATTCCTCCGTGGACTGACTAAAGAACACTTGTGCATTCCAGAGCCATGCACGACTGTGACCCGCATGTCAATGCAACACCTTGCTTTCCTTCTGAGTGTAGAGACCTCCACCTCATCAGGAGAAACTTGCTCATGCGAAGCTGATCCCTGATACATTATCCACCGAAGGATTAGAGCAGTATTACAACATGCCCTTCCATTCCCCTACCGCAACCCCCCGGCCTCCAAAGACGGACCGCTGCTTACCCTCTCCTTAAAAGGCATTAGCTAGATGCTTTGCCTTATCATGGGCCTACTAACCGCTGTGTTTTATCTCATTAAGGCAATAGGAAGAGAAGGAATGATATAGAAGCCTTCCAGAAACACGCATCTCACTTGTGAATCTGATCTAACAGGAACTGCAGTGTCTGTAGGAGTAGTATGGATTCCACTGGAGTGCTTTATGATAGAATTTTTGTGTGATGATGGTCAGTGAAGCACTTTGCCTGCAGAATTACTATCGACCAGATTTTTTTTTTTTTTTTTTTCTGGTTGGAAAGCCCTTCAAGCTTTTTGTACATGCACAGGCGGTTAAGGCGAGGATAGGTTGCCATGTACACCCATTCGTTTGTAAGAGACTTGGAGGTTATTTTAATGAATTTGTCTTCGCAGCTTTGTGTTTGTGTTGCACTCAGACGGCTTGAGTACACATTCAGAGTACTACAGGATGGCAGACCCTCTCCATTGTTGAGGTTGACCCAGGGGGAAATAGTTTATTGATTTCTGGGGTAACATGATTAAAATGGGTTCCAGGAAGACCCCGACTTGTCAACTAGATGAGAGACTTGGGGCAATAAAGAGAGCCGCAAAGGAACTGCCTATCAGATAGGACATTACTGACCATTTCTTTTCTTTACCTTTAAAGATGCTTTGAAAAAAAGTGTTTTAAATATATTAAAATTCTGACTTGTAACATTGATCCTATGGCCAACAACCAATAAATTGCTGATATAAAAAAGAGAGAGAGTGAAAAAAAAAAATAATTTAAATGTTATTTTTTCATTATAAAATGTAATGTATAGGCATTGCAGCATTATAACTAAAAGTCATTTAGAAATATTCTAAAGATCATATTAAAAAGTGTTATTAAATCATAAGTTATATGAGTGCTCAGTGACAACAACGGTAATCTAAAACAGGCAGAAATGAGAACGCACAGTTATATTCCCAATATTGGCCAATATATAATCAAAATATTAATAAAATACTGACAGATGCAGATTAAATTAAAAATCACTAATATCAGCTAGTGTAGTACAGAAATAAGCATGCACAGTTAATTCCCAATATCAGCCGATATATAAACAATATTGAACGATACGGATACATTTAAAAAAAAAAAATCACAAATATCGGCTGATGTAGTACCCATAAATCGTTCTTCCCTAACGACATTGTGGAAAAAAAATGGATTTCATTTGAAACAATTTTTACAGCGTAATATATTTTGTTTTTGATATAGCCTAAGTTAAATCCACACCACTAGGTGGCAGTATAAAGTTAAAAGCAAAACATCAGCCTTTATAGGGTTAGTTCAGCCAAAAATGAAAGTTCTGTCATCATTTACTCACCATCATGTTGTTCCGATCAACTTTCAATCATCTTCAGAACACAAATGAAGACATTTTTAATAAAATCTGAGTGATTTCTGTCCCTCCATTGACAACTATGCAACTACCACTTTGTCACTTCAAAAAGTTCATAAAGAGATCGTAAAACTAATCCATATGTCAACTAGTCCATTGCGGAAGCTCAAACGTGCTGCGTAACACGAGAATGAACCTCACTGGTTCTCGTATATCAAGCATGCATGCTTGAGCTTCCGTTTACCGTATATGATGTGTGAGTTGATGAAAGTTTATATGTGAATGAAAGCCTAAATTTAATCTGTTCAGCGTATAAAGTTTTGAGTCTCTTCAGGAAAAAAAGGACTAAACCACTCAATTCATATATAGTTTTACAATCTCTTTATGAACTTTTTGGTAGTTGTCAATGGAGGGATAGAAATCGCTCAGATTTCATTAAAATATTTTCATTTGTGTTCCGAAGATGAATGGAAGTCTTATGGGTTTAAAACGACATGAGGGTAAGTAAATGATGACAGAATTTTCATTTTTTAGTGAACTAACCCTTTAAACCTATAAATCCACGACATTTGCCTGTTTGACACCCAAACTTGCAATCTCAGTGAAAGACGTTTGTTTAATTGGCATATGTTTGCACAAGGTCTTTGGTGGGGCGGGTAATCAGGAAGAATGATCACATGGTCATTGATGCCAGTGATTGCAGAGAGTGCCATCTGTGAATAAGACGGCCAGAAAGGAGTCTGAGCTCTCTCGACCTCTCTCTCTCTCAGGTTGAGTTATGCTAACCATCTGGCACTCTAAGCCTCACCCAAACCTCACTTTAACACACTTAAGTTAATTCCATTTTGAAGAAGAACTTGGCTTTGAGTTGACGGCTTTCTCAACAGCTGTGTTGAACATGCTATATTTTTGTCTCTGCACACTTGTAGATTGTATAATGAATGCATACAGTAAATTGTGTTCTGTACGTTGCTGCTTCTACAATCTTGCGTCTGGAAACAATTTAGCTGCTATTAAAATGTCAAGGCTAAGGGGAATTGCATATAAACAGGCAATCAAGACAATGAGTATTTTATTAGAATGGCATATGGTGTTAGAGTTCACGGAGCACTACACATCAGATAAACGATAATTATGACATGTTTGAAAGAGTTCAAAACGAGGTACTTGGCGGCAAACCAAATGAACTTCTGGGGCTCTGGAGCAAATCTACCTGATAAATTATTTGAGTAAATTGACCTTACTTAAAATAAATACTTAGGAGAGCATTTTCTACCATTGAATGGGAGGTCATTGATCAATGTTGTTTGATTTCAGTGACACGATCAATGCCAAGAGCATGTCAAACAAGCTAATTCATGCTAACTTTTTTTTTTCCCCATCAGCAGCTGTTTTACTCTGAAGACTAGCTTGAGATTTAAAATAGATCATGGGAAGCATTGAAAACTTACAAAGTGTAAAATAAAATGTCAAAAAAAAAAAAAAAAAAAAGGCAAATAAATTAGATGATTGTCCAAATAATTGCTAAGAAAAGCCTCCAAATAAAGATTTCTCAAACATATTACTATGATAATAAAAAGTAAATAGTAAATAATAAAAAATACACACTGTATATATATATATATATATATATATATATATATATATATATATAGTTTTATTATTACAAATTTTCATAATTAACAAATCAAACAAATTAATTAAAAATAAGAATAAATTAAACTAATTAAACTGACAGCCCTTAAATATATTGGTTTAACAACATGTAATGATAGTATATGCATAAAGCACCAGAAAAAACACTAAAAAAAAGTTTTGTTTGATTATAAAAGTAACATAATTTGGCGGTTCTGTAGGTCTGGAAAGAGTTCAGTTCAGTAATCATTGCACGCTGGATTAGCGTTCAGTCAGCAGGAGACCATCCTTATTCGGTCTGGTGAACTGGGTTCGTCCTGCCCCTGACCTAGCACATGTCGTACAGCGGTCTTTATGCCTCAGCCTATATCACCAGCTCTGAGACTCACTTTAAATGCTGCTGCATATATCATCTTGACATGCTGGAGGGCATTGATCAGGGCCCAGGTGAGCTCATTGTGTAGGTTGTCAGCATTGCCTGAAGGTTAGAGAAGGGTTATTTCCAATAGAGGAATGCACCTGTGCTTCACTGTTCTATGCCCTTCACTGGTTTGCGGTTTTTGCAGGTTGTGCATTTTCCCGCAGTCTATCTGTACAGTTATAGTCATGGAGAAATGTTCATTTATCCTCAGACAAGGTTTGGACTTTTTTTCAGCATTTCAGCAATGTTTAATAAAAAGAAAGACAGACAGACCAAAAAAATCTAATCAAGGCATGTTTTCCCACACTAACAGATGGCAAATACTACTTCAGTAAACATTTTGAAATAATGAAACGAATCTTTGAATTTTTAATTGATTCATTTGAACAGACACTTGATGAACTGATTCATGAAAATGAATCAAATTTACTAGCTATAATGCCATATGCTTCTGAAGTTAACCCTCTGGAGTCTGAGGCTGATTTGGGGCCTGGAGAAGTTTTGACATGCCCTGACATTTGTGCTTTTTTCAGTTGTTCATAAACATATTAATGACACAAGTGTCATTACACTGTATTCAGCACAAACTAGGCTACCATAATATGTGAGGAACATGTGTGTACATGTTTGTGTTTTTGAAGGAATAACGTTTATGCGTGGTTACTGAAAAAACAAAAAACTTAAGTCACTGATATAAGGCCAATAAAAGTATATTAAATCTGTGTTCACAAGACTTTTGGGTATTGAAGGTTGTAGACAGGGACGTGCACAGGGGGGTTGCTTAGGTTGCCCGGGCAACTGCCCATATGCCCTTCTCGACTCACGTTGCCCTTCCGAGGTGGAAAAAAATAAATAAAAAAATAGTACAATGGATGCAGAATTTCACGTAGGCCTAGATAAAAAAAAAAAAAATCTCAAAGCCTCATTCACTTCCATATTCGGGCACCCGTCCGAAAGTGAAAGTCAGTATAGGGGAAGGGCAAACTCTGTTTACGTGGCTGCAGCGCTGCACGCGACCGGCACCTGAGCTGAGCCTGCATGAGCGGCACTAGAAGGAGATTGTCGCGGTTGTCGGGTGAGACGACTTAACGTTGTCGGAAAGGTGAGTAAGGTTATAATCGTTAACGAAAACGAACGAAAATAACGAAAACTAGGTGGGGGAAAAAATCGTCGTTAACTGAAATGAAAATAAAAACGAGGCATTACAAAAAAACGATAACTAACCAAAACTGTAATGTGTGTTTGGCAAAACTAACTAAAATAAAATAAAATTATAGATTAAATGTCCTTAGTTTTCGTCTTTGTCAATGTCTTTCATAGAGCAAACGTTCAGCTGCATTTCATTTCCCTGCGTCTCTCACTTACGCGTCTCTCTCACATACTCGCGCGCGCACAGCCCCTCCCCTCCCCTCCCCTCCGTGCACACCGCGCCTCCATGAGAACGAGTGTTGGAAGCAAGTTCGCGAAAGGTTGGTATCTCGTGAAAACCTTTACACAATCACACATTAAAAAGTGGTATAAAATATTTTTAATTCTGAATATAATTGTGTCAGTGTGTTAATGTCGACCTGAGAAGCGATTGCTACTTTAGAAAGTTAACTAGACGCAAGTTTGAGGTAAAATGCACTTGGGTTGTCGATGTCAAAACACTATTTAAGCTGTGATTCAAGTAAGGAATAATTGACGACGGGCCGTTGAATTATTAGAGGGGGGTTAGGGGAGTGGTTGGTAGGGGAGTGCCCTTTTTTTAGGTCAGAGCAACTGCCCCTCAAAATTCCTGTGCACGTCCCTGGTTGTAGACTAGAGTTTTTGCTTCAAAATTATGTAAAAATTATGCTGACTACTCTTTCATTTATAACAATATACTGATTTAGTTTTTGTAAGACACTTTTTGCCAAGAAACACGGTATGCGAGGAGGCGTGAATCTCCATGAATAATGGCTCATTCTCACCTGTGAAGACAAAAGAATTGAATAGTAATGACCTGAAAAGACTTGCATATTAATGAGGCATTTCAGTCAGGTAGGCTGTGAAAAAAAACTTCTGTGATGTCTCAAGCTCATCATGGTATATGAAACATACAGAAAAATTTTATTACAATATAAAATAATGGTTTTATATTATACTTTAAAATATAATGTATTTCTGTGATGCAAAGAGTCTGAATATAGGCTTTTAGTTTAAAAGCATGCACATTTGGAGAAATATAGGATTCTCATATGTTTATGTCAATTTTCTATACAGAGGAGTTATTTTTTATTTAATATTCATTGTTATCTCTATGAGCGCTGGTGTTTGCAATTCATACTGCAGCCGGAGGGCGCTCTGTGCATTTTAGTTCACAAATTCACCTAAGAAGACGACGATATTCCATGAATGGTGTTTACCAATTCATACTACAGCCGGAGGGCGCTAAAGAAACAAAAACTCACTTAAAACTTATCAATAGAAGAAAACAAACAGGAATTTACTGAATGTCTTCCAGAGATCGCTAACCATGGCTTTTTCATCCAGATAAACAATTTTCAAGGCAATAAATACACGATTGAGATGATGAATGCATGTGTTGTCTCTGAATTTGCCTGTGAATAGCGCTGGCTCCGTGGGCGTGGCCGCATTAGTGGGTAATGAGCTGAATCACGGACTTCTGACATGGCTCTCTTTTCATACAGATTACATAAACACAGAATGTTTGTTTTCGGTTTGACTTGCACGATTTAAAACCTGACATTTCAACGTTTTGTTAGACATAAGTATGAATTTTTTGTGATTAGTATTCACTAAGTTACACTTCATTTTCTGAGAACTATCAGATTGGACTTCGTTCAGAGGGAGATGAGAGATCACGCATCATGTTAGTTTTCTTTATTTTACAAAAAGCACAACATTTTGTTTTTACTCTGAGTGTATACAAATAAAAGGAGATATTCTATTGTTTCAATTGATGTATTACTTATGTCTCTATGACAAAAAATGACAGAGTATTTTAAGTCTGTTTTGCTGCAATGTGAAAAAAAACCTGCAAAACGCGCCGGCGCGTTTTTAGACCTCAGAGTGTTAATTTACTTCAATTCAATGGCTAAATACGTGATATTTGATGTTGTATAGGCTATTGCAGTGGTTCTCAAAGAGTGGGATGTATTGTGAGGGGAGCGCATGCGACTTCCTAGTTCTCAAATCTTGTTCTCTTTGAATGTTCAAATCAAAGATTCAGATATAGGCTACCGCATTAGCGATAGAACTAATGCGATTTCTGCACAGTTCTCGTGTGCGTGCCTGATTTGAATGAGGGAGGACGCGATTCTGAGTGAATATGCCTTAAAGGCCCGCTGAAGTGTCTTGGAATGCGTAGCATTATTCACTGTGTTGATGTAATTTCAACTGAAAACAGGAAGACAGGGCGATATATCAAACAGCCCCGCCTCTTTTTTAAAATAGCCAATAGCGTTTTGTTTATATCACAGCTTGGCCAGAGCCGTTAAAGTAAAATCTCTTTTTCCTTTTAATATCTAATACTTATAATCTAATATCTTAATATCTACGTTTATCCTCCTAATCTCCTCTATATCACTTTAAAGGTCCCGTTCTTCGTGATCCCATGTTTCAAACTTTAGTTAGTGTGTAATGTTGTTGTTAGAGTATAAATAAAATTTGTAAAATTTTAAAGCTCAAAGTTCAATGCCAAGCGAGATATTTTATTTAACAGAAGTCGCCTACATCGAACGGCCAGTTTGGACTACATCCCTCTACTTCCTTCTTTAATGATGTCACTAAAACAGGAATACACAAGAGTTGCGTTTGTAGAGTGTGTTTGTTGCCATGTCATCGAAACGCTGTTATTTTCATCCCGCAGTCCAATCACCGGGTCTGATTCCGGCTCAAATTGATAGGGTAAAATTAAAGACATGTTTACAATAACACTGAGTGCGTGCATCTCCACGTTATGGTAAGAGGCGTGAACTTTCCGGGCAAGGTTCGCTAAGCTGCTGTCGAATCACAACACAGGAACCGCTGGCACAATCAGAACTCGTTACGTATTTCTGAAGGAGGGACTTCATAGAACAAGGAAGTCATCAGCCCGTTTTTATGACAGTGGAAACAGCGGTATACAGATAAGTAAATTATGTGAAAAATACAGTACTGTGTTTTTTTACACGCGAAACATGAACACATGTTATATTGCACACTATAAACACAATCAAAGCTTCAAAAAACCAAGAAAAACGGGACCTTTAAAATATAGTATTCTGTGCATAATTTAAATGGGTCGATACCTTTTGTGGTATGAGCCGACTCGCGGATACGTAGTGTAGGAGGGGGCAGGACTTCAGATTCTAGAGAGCATTTGATTGGACAGAAGATTGGATGAGAAGCTAAAGTGCGATGTGATGTCATGAAAATCCGTGATCGATTTTAGTGGAAGTGAGAGTTGTGAATGCTTATATCTCCTAAAAGCAAATTGTGTCATTGTTTTGGAACACACCAGCTTATGCATAACATTAAGGCTAACATATTCATACTAAAAGCTAAAAAACTTCAATTTTGATTTCAGGGGGACTTTAAATTACGGTCTGTTTTAAAAATAAAGCATAAAGAATAAAATCTTTCATGTGACAGTCGTGGTCCAGTTGCAATATTATGATGTGTTGCAATGTGTATTGTGTGGTAGTTGGTGATACAGATTTTCTATATGTATAGAAAAGACATTTTGTGTGGCGAGTGCCTGAGTATGTATGCTATGGCTTTGTGCTTTATTTGCTTATTTGGTCTCCAATCAAGCATTTTTATATAGTCATTGTTATTTGTTATTCCTAGTACAGGCATGTTAACTGCAACACAATATTGTTTTGTTTGACTCATTTTCATAAGAGATGTTATTCAGTCATATATAGTTTATTCGATTACTAAGTAACAAAACAAACAAGTGGGTGTAGAACACGATAATGACAGATCAAACAACCTCAACCAAATCCTCCAAAGTGGAAAAGCGAGAGAGCAGTTTCTGACTGAACAGTGAATGAAATCGAGGAGCCGAGGAAAGAGAAAAGAAAGAATGGATGTGATCCCCTAGGCAGTGCCCAAAACAATGTCAGGTTTGTTTCGGCCTGGTTGCGTGAAGACTAAGCTTGGTGGAACTGGCAGCTTGCCCTCCCGTTCGCTCTCTTTACTCCCTCCCGCCACTCTATTCCAACCCTGTTGCTTTCAGGAGGAAGCATTCCTATGAAGTTCATCAGCCCTCTTTCTGTTTGTGTGGCCATAATGCCAGCTTCATCCTTCGAGCACTTAAAAAAGGACGTGCTGGGGACTGGAAGGGCCCCGTCAGTTCAGCATCGGCACAGTGGCGCTTTGAGTGTTCTCTCTGTCTGGCAATCTGCTCACGCTATCAAACAACTCTCTCTTCCTGCCAAAACCTGCCTCTGTCTCTCCTTCAACCAGTAAAGGGGGCATTTAAAGGGTCTTGTTCACATTACCGCCCAAGTTCAGATGAATGGCCTCTTTGCAGAACAGCTTAGCATCAATAATAGATGTTATATTTGTTCGCTGTGCTTGTTAAGACAAACATTACTGTTAATGTGCATACTTAGTATTTAACTCATCCCTATTTATGCTATTATTGATTGAATGATTACTTTGATGATTGATCAACCACCTGCCAACAACCCAAAACATCCTAGCAACCACTTAGTAATGCCCTAGCAACCACTCACCATGGCAACCCCTTAGCAACATTCGAAAACTACTCAGAACAGTTTAGCAATAGAATGCAACATTTTCAGTGGCCTTGGTTCCGAAAGTATTTTTTCCATTGGGATTTTAAAACAGTTTTGTTAAAGAGACATAAGTCATGAACCAAACCAACCAGCTACTGTATGTGGTGAATCCCAACATTGCAAACGTTTGATTTAAAGCAAAAACATTTTTGAAAATTGGAAAAAAGACAAAGGTACTTTAACAGTTAAAGGGATATTTCACCCAAAAATGAAAATTCAAATAATGATTTTTATCATTAAAAATCATTTTCCCTATGAAAAAAATGCATAGGATTTTTTTTACTTCCGGAACCCTATGAAATAAATTTTTCCTCAGTTAGTCAATTAACATTCCAAGCATGTTAAACAGGAAAGGGGAAAATGGTTCTGGCTTAAAGAAAACACACTTAAGTGATGAACTGTCCTGATTGGAAGCCGATCAAAACATCTGTCAGACACCGAGCTAGATTTTACATTGAATAATATGTGAGTCCGTCATGCATTTCAGGCAATCTCGAGCCCTGTAATGGGTAGGAGTCACTGATAATTAAATTAATGGTAGCGAACACATGAACGAATCCATTTTAATTGAATTTTAATTAGGAGTGTTTATGGCTCCTGTACGTTTAATGATGTTTCCTGTAATTGATGGCACATTGTATGATCTCACCTCACACGGAAACTTGACACATGAAGAACATCATTTCCTGGAAACCTGAAAGACTAATTATTCCTTTACCTATATGGGCACTCTTCCATTTGACAGATAAGTCAGCGGCACCTACATCAGCATATTTGAAGCAAACATGTCAACCCTTCCCGATTTCAAACTCTCCCCACACCCATTCACCCATTTCCACATCATACATCACGGCGAGCCCATTCCACCCTCAGCATTGTTGGAGAGGGGTGGGGCTTTTGTGTTTAGAGTGTGTGACAGTGTCCTGCCCTGTGCTATTTGCTCTGTCGGCAAATCACATGGTCCCCAGGGGTCTAGTCCTATTTGTGAGGTACAGATGAACTGTTGCTGTCAATCAGGTGGATTTAAGTCAGAGGTTAAGTCAGAGGTTATCAACATTTTTTGGTCCATGGTGATCAATTTTTTTTTAGAAATCTTGCACCTCACCAATGCAACAGAATTAATATACTTTAGAATCTTACAGTCTGCAGTTGATTTTAATTTGTATTTGTTATAGTGGAAAGTGCACATCTGAATCATGTTGTAGCCTATATGTCACAATACTTTAATACATATTACATATACATATTTTGTTTAACCTACAGCTAAAATTATGTTTACATTTGTACAATAAATATATACAGTATATATAAATCTTCTGCGATCCTATGCATATCTGGCGAAGCATGTTTATCAGAATGTTGAGAACCTCTGATTTAAAGGGATAGTTCACCCAAAAATGAAAAGTCTGTCATTATTTGCTCACCTTCATGTCATTCCCAAGACAAAATAAGATATTTTAAAAAACACTAGGGTCAAAACAACATTGGACTCCATTGACTTCATTGTATGCAATGAACTAACAATTGGGTGAAACATTTGGATTTCTTTAAAAAATTAGCTAAAAATGACTATATTGTTTTTCTCAGATTTAAGCACAGTTCTCTGAAATGATTGTATTGGAGTTTTTGATAAAACAAGCATCACTATTGCTGTTGTTCATGTTTAGGGTTAGGGATTTGAAAATATATATATATTTTCTAAGAGATTTTTTTTTCTATTTACCCTGGTGGATGATAAAATGACTGTAAAAACCCATAGACTTACACTGAAGCAGCGACCTTACCCATATATGTATACCACCATAGCATATAGTCTTGTGTGGGCTCTTTTGAATGCCCAGTACAACCTAGTTGCACGCTAGCAACCACATAGCAACACACTAAAAACCACTTTGAACACCTTAGCAACTGCATAGCAACGTCCTTGCAATCACCCAATACATCAGCTACTAGTACTTTAGAAAATATAAAAACATAGTTATAAATGGCTAAACTAATGCTTTTCTCAGAAATGGTCTTTATATGTTTGTCTGAAAGATGTGTGTTGCAGTTTTTACTTTTTAATATGAAATAATACGAAACTAAGCTAACCAAATTAACCCTATTTAACCATAGTGGCAGTGTTACAAAAGGCAAAACATGGATCTTGACATCTATGGCACAAAACATAAACAAGTCTCCCCATGCCTTAGTGATTTAAATGCAACTTCCTCCATCCAGAATTCCTTCACTTCCATTCATGCTCTCTCATCCTCTCTCTCTCTCTCTGTATCTCTCCTTCTTTGTCCACTCCATGTGAAAAGCGCTCAGATCTGGCTTTGTGGGAGTGATTGTCACTCGTTTAATGAGCTTCTTTGCCAGACGAGAGGCTTTGGCAACATATGTCCCCCCAGTGCCTCTCTCGCGCCGCACCGCTCAATGCGCTAGTGGCGGGGCTCTCTCCCGCGTATGCTGTGGTAGACGTTTCTCTTGATTTCCTCAGCACTCTCTGTTTTTCACGCCTGTGGGATTAGACTGAGCAGAAGAGGAAGGGTTCGACTGTCGTTCTGAGGAAGAGCGGACAAGAATGAAGCAGATTCCTGTGAGTATTTAGGCTTCTGTTTGATGGGTTTGTCTGAGCTTGATATAAAAGCAACCCGGTAGAGGGAATTACTACTGCAACTACTGTAGAGGTGTGTGCTGTGACCTCTGCACGTGTGTGACAGAAAGCCTTTGGGGGAACAGTGAAGCAGTCTGTGAAATGCAAAATCAGTTTCTTTTTATCCAGTATAGGATTTAATATTAAGTGCTACCTTTTTTATTTTTACTTTTTTGCAAGTTTCTTGTAAGTAATGTCCATGTCAGATGGATTGTAATTTTCAATTATCACTCACATATGTTTTTGCTTATTAACTCCCATGTTTTGTTCTGTTTCCATTTGGGGAAAAATCTACTTTACAATGAAATAGGTTGTTAATTTTAATACCTTTTCTTAATCTTATGAGAATTGATTAAAAACTAAATTTTAACTTGATAACTGTCTTCAAACATCTTATGTTTGTGGTCTTAGAGAGACCATATTATGCATATAAATAATTAAAAAAAAAAAAGTAATGTAATGATTTTTCAAATGCTTCTGCGAGATAAACTCCAGTAAAACCTCCAATAGAAACAATGGGTTACACTTTAGAATAAGTATACAGTAATAAAGTACTTACAAATCATTTGCAAACTATTAGTTTATAGTTAATTCATAGTTAATATATTGCAGTCTCTACAATGTTAATATATAAATAGACTATATACAAATAATGAGTTCTTCATTCATTGTCACTGTAATTAACCAAATTATTATTGTTTAATTAGCTCATATGTAAAGAGTTAGATAATGTTTTTGTTAACTTATTACCAGTAAATAGTTCTCACTTTAGATTAGGTCAAGGAACCTTTATTAGACATGAATTGCATTAGTATTAAGTGTATATATATATATATATATATATATATATATATATATATATATATATATATATATATATATATATATGACATTTTCCCATTTTCTGTGACCTAATCATAATAACCAGTTAACAATTCCTTTATTACGAGCTAATTAAACTATAATAATTGTGTCAATTACAGTTACAATGAATAAAGAACTCACTTTTTGTATGTAGAACAATATAGAGACTACAATATTAACTACTGTTAACTATGAACTATAAACTAATAGTTTGTTAATGATTTGTAAGTACTTTATTACTGTATACGGTATAAGGCAAAGTATTACAAACAAGGTTACATTTCTGAAAATCCATGTCAACTTTGTGGTATACAACAGAGGGTTAAAGTTCAAAAGTATCTCCATGTCATTTCATTTAGGTCAGAGAATTTTCAAATTTCAAGAATTTGAGGGGAAAATAAGTGGTTAAGTTCTAAATTCATATTTTAACAATTAATTATGATTATTATTTGTACACATACATTCTTAGCTTCTCTGAGACAAGTCAATCTCAATAGAACATAAGGGTTCAACTTTTTTTAAATCTTTTTTCATGATGTTGGTTATTTAGGATGCTGAAATGGTTTATTTGCTCTGTAATCATTTGGATAATTTTCCTATGGATTTTAATAAGCTCCTCCATCAGGTTATAGAAGTGTATCCAGTAAGCAACTTTTTTATTTTGCAGTTTGCTTGTTTTTTTTGTCTGAATTGAAATATCTCTGAAACTGCTTTGGAAATATCCCTCTACAACTTTGTGTCATGTTTTGTTTCATAACACATTGATAAAAAGCCCAGTGGTTTATCTGAGCATTGAAATGACAAAATCCAGAACGTTTCGATGCTTCCGACAGAACTGTCAAATAGCTTATTTTTAAACAAGATTATCCAGATGTTAAGGAACAAGTTGTAACATGTTCTAAATTAGTAGCTCACATGAATCACTTTCTATACACCACAAAAGTCAGTGGACACAGGTGTGCCATTGAATGGAAGATATACAGAGGGGAATTAGTGCAGTATTTACTCTATAACAAACACAAGATATTTCTTTGCCTTAGGAATAAAATATTCTGCCTACTAGAGGAAAAAAGTAAATTAGCTTTAGATTTGTCAGGGGAAGAAGATAATCTTGGGCACAAGTTCCATTTATCTTGTCTGGCTACAGCCAAGTCTCATCCTGGGTGATTGCCAACATCCGTCAGATCTGAATGAACGTAGCCAGGGCTCTTGCTGTGTCAGTTCCCACAAAATAACACTCCTGTCCCCCTGGTGTGCCTGTTTCCAATCCCCTCTACTTCAGGCCACTCAACACGAATAACGGCCTAATATGATCGCTGTCCAGGGCACACAGAATTCCACTCATCTCAAAGACTTCAAAGAAAGAGGGTAATGAAAAAAAAAAATATTATAAAAGCCGAGACACAAAAGGGAATTTCTCACTCAGCCAGGTCTTTCTCACATGTACTTGAAATGGCACATGTAGGGACATTTTTACACATCCTCTCTCTCCGTCCCTCCCCCTCCTCCCTACTTGACAGCACATCTGTGATTGCAGAGCTTTTGAACGATCTCTTTCATTCTTCACAGCCGTCTTCTTTGACCTTAGCTGTACGCACAATTTGTTCCTTTCTCGCTCTCAGATTGGGCTTGCTCAAAACACATCTTTAGAACATTGCGTTCTGGTCATTAACTTATTTTTAAATAGCTGAAATTGTGAAATATTGACAAGCAATGCAAGGCATCTGCTGTATTTTAGGGTGCTTGAACTCTACAGCTTTTGTTGTGGACCCGATACGTCACAGTTCAGTTTGTTTGGTTGGTAGAAATGCAATCTGGCCTAATTTGCGGGAGTGAATCTCTATTGAGTATAATGCGTTTCTCATTACAGCTTGTTTCCATTGAAATTGCCTTTAGCGTGCAACATTCTTTGCTCCTTTTTCACCCATTTTACAGCAATCTGTATGTTTTGGTTTGGTTGTAAAACCAAAGTGGCAAGAACATGAATAAAACAGTGAAGCTGGTACCTCCACCTGATTCATTACTTATTTACAGCTGTAAACAGTTGCCGATGGGACTTGAGTTGATGATGTAAATGACTTGAAAGTCAAATACTACAGTGTAAACAGAGACTTGAGGGGGCAGAGGGAAGGAAACTGATCCAGGAGAGTAGTGGTGAGGACTTTTATTCATCCAAGTAACTCTTTTGAATCTGGTAATTGAAATATTTGTTCATTATTTCTACAGGTTAAACCATTATGCCAGACAAGTGGCTGTCTTTTGTGTGTTATCAGTGAGTCAATGAATCATTTACTTGTTAAAATAAAGGAATCGACCAAAACAAACCATATAGATTTTATAAATGTTTCAATAAAGTTTCAATAATGTAATGTGCTTGGGCCATTTTAATCGTGTTTATCATTCAAGTCAGCCTTCAAAATTGACTCACGTGCTGACTTGAACGAACAACGCCCTGCAGATCCTTCATTCAGTTCATTCACGAACACGGTAGTTCAGTTCATTCACAAAAGAGATTCAGTTACTCTTGTTTAGTGTTCGTTCGGTTGGGCCAACCAATGAAATTATCCTTCATAACCCACATTTGAACTCTGTTTGCTCATGCTATCTTTAAAGACAGGGACACAGTCACACATTTCAAGTAATTTGTTCAAAAGATTTGTTTAAAAACACTGATTTGTTCAGATCCAGTAGACATCAGCTTATTAGAAAAGTTAAGAAAACAGCATTAATTGTACAGATACACATTATATAGGCCATTAATTCTTAAAAGCAGACATGAGTTATAGGCCATTTTGTTATTATCTCTCATCTGTCCCTTGGTTTTTCACCTGGTGTGTATTTTTGCACGACAAGAACATTTATGAGAGGAAGTGAGACATTTTCCACTAGGGAACCCACTCCATAAAATCCAAGAAAAGCATGTAACAGGTTGATGATTAGGAACTGGTCTGGGTTTGATGGCACTTTTAAAATAAATTGCACTGTTGACCAGGGATACGTTAATCTCTGTCAGAGCAGTTCACGGGGGTCACAAGGTCATTTGCCATCTCTCCAATGGGGACTTAAGGTTAGGAGCTCTTTTCATTGATTATAGTTCTCTCGCTCTCTTTTCTCATCTTTTTTCGCTCTTCTTCCTCTCTCACGGTTTCATAATCCATCTGTACGTCTCAGTCAATTCTCCTGCACGTCATTCTACGTTTTGCTCATCCACTCTCCCACTCCATCAAAAAACAATCTCTCCACTTCTCCGTGCTGCAAGTTCATGATCCACGCCCACGCCATCCCTTGCCCCCATCCATCTACATTCTGTCTCCTTCATTCACTCCCACATCCCTCTCCCATCCCCTGTCAATGACTGAGACGGTTTATGACTTCTGCTTCCCACTATCTTATTCCATAGCTGTCTTCCACCAGCCCACATCTTTTCTATTCTTGCCCAAATGCTTGCTTTCTCCATCTAAGCGCAAATCATCCCTACAACATTCCTTGCTTGTTCCCCTGTCCCATTCCATTCCTGCCTCGACGCTTTGTTCAGGCTGCTGTATTATTGATGGACTGGTAATTGAACCAGTCCGTTTCTGGCATGCATGTTAAAACAGACTGAAGTGGAGTCAAATCTCAGTTAGCCATAGTTATTATTTAATATCGTTTCAACTTCTTAATCTCATTTAGTTGTCTCCGCTTTGCCCGAACTGAAGTTTTAATTATGTATATGTTGTGTAGCTGATGGCTGTTGAGGGTGTTATTTATACATTATTTATGCTGATTTTAACAGTTTTGCTTTTGTACGGCATGCTAGCATTGTGACTTGTAGTAACCATCTTAAAGGGCTTGAACAGTTAAGTTCTCAATTTTCTGATGGTTCAAAGGATTAGTTCACTTCGGAATTAAAATTCCTTATAATTTACTCAACCCATGTCATCCAAGATGTTTATGTCTTTCTTTCTTCAGGATTTTTATCCATATAGTGTACTTCAACGGTTACCAACAGTTTCAATGCAGCAAGGGTCGTATCTAGCGAAATGATCATCTATTTACAAAAAAAATTAAAATTATATACTTTTTAACATCAAATGCTCATCTTGCACTAGCTCTGCAATGCAGCACACTTTATGTAATTATGTTGGAAAGGTCACGTGTGACGTAGGTGGAAATATATATATATATATATATATATATATATATATATATATATATATATATATATATATATATTTTTTTTTTTTTTTTTTTCGTTTCACCAGATATGACCCTTATTCCTCATCTGGGATCGTGTAGAGCACTTTGAAGCTGCGCTGAAACTGCAATTTGGACCTTCAACTCGCCCTTGAAGGTCACTATATGGTGAAAAATCCTGGATTGTTTTCCTCAAAAACCTTTTTTTTTTTTTTTTTGACTGAAGAAAGAAAGACATCTTGTATGACATTGAGGGTGAGTAAATTATCATGAAATTTGAATTCTGAAGTAAACTAATCCTTTACGATTAATGGATATTTGTATTGTAGAATGATAAAGATAGATCGGTGCTCATAAAAAAGAAAAGAAAAATCACGAATGACATCTTTTTATGTGTTTCTTTGAGATCAGTGAGATTAAATGGTGAGAAAATGAGATATTTTTTTTGCATTAGTTTGCTGCTTGGTTTTTATTCTAAGAAAAAGACACTAGTAATCACTTATGTCATATATCTGAGATATCTCAACAATGTCTTGAACTGTGCTCATCAAAGTCTGGAATAAAAAGTAAAATATTTATCATCACATTCTTCCAAGATTGATTTATCATATGAATAGCTATGATTATTTTATTGCACTATACTCTTACAATATGTTAATAGAAATATAAATCTTTTGTAGGTTGTAACATTGTCTTTACTGTCACTTTTGATCAATTTAATGCTGAATAAAAGTATAATCTTACTTACCTCAAACTTTTGAATGGTAGTGTATCACGGTTTCCTCAAAAATATTAAGCAGCAAAAACTAATAATAAATGTTTCTGGAGCATCCAGTTCAGCTTATTAGAATGATTTCTAATGGGTCATGTAACACTGAAGCAATGGTTGCTGAAAATTGCAGGAATAGTGTTTGTATATAATGTGTGTATATGTAATACCCTGATTCATATAATACGCTGTTGCTGCTGAAAACATGTAGCCTAAATGTAATAGATATTTTCTTTTTTGTTCACAGTGTAATCAAGCTAAACAAGAGATTAAAGTGACTAAATGGATGAAACACTATAATTAGAGCACAAAATGAGGAGAATTTGTTAATTGCTCTTTAGTGCTAGTAATCTCACCAATTTCTTAACTGTGCGGAAGAGATTACATCAGAATCGGGGTCTTATCCAAAGGTTTGAGAAGGATATACAGCCTTCAAGACTCTTCAGGCAGCAGAATATATTAATCCAGTTTGACAAGACAGGGATGGAGCTAATCCCATTAGTGGCCTGCACAGTGTGCACACTAAGTTTTTATACTAAAAGGCACTTAAATTCTGAGTGTGTGCTGAGTAGCAGATATCCGTCTACTTATTGACAATGCTGTGGTATTGAGACCATCTGAAGTAGAATTACTGTAAGCAGGCAACTTTGCTAGCATTCACTCTTTTCTTGCTAGTTATTAAGAGTCCCAACATGTGCTCTTAAAGGGTTAGTTCACCCAAAAATGAAAATTATGTCATTTATTACTCAGCCTCAAACCTTTGTTAATCTTCAGAACACAAATTAAGATAGTTTAGTTGAAATCCAATGGCTCTGTGAGGCCTCCATAGGGAGCAATGACACTTCCTCTCTCAAGATCCATAAAGGTACTAAAAACATATTTAAATCGGTTCATGTGAGTACAGTGGTTCAATATTAATATTATAAAGCGACGAGAATATTTTTGGTGCGCCAAAAAAAACAAAATAACGACTTATTTAGTGATGGCTGATTTCAAAACACTGCTTCAGGAAGATTCGGAGCACAAATGAATCAGTGTAAATCAACCGATTTAAATCAACCGCGCGCTCTTATGTCAGTGTTGTTAATGGTGTAGTTATTTCAGAAGTTTCCTCGCACATTCAGTTTAATGACATTAAGTTCATAATTTCATTTTTCATTCATTGAACTGTGCGTATACATTTAGACATTTACATTATGTGTTTGCTCCGTCCATGCAATAAATGCGCGCCTTGAAACTGCTCAGGTAATGTCAATGAACCATTTCCGACTTTTCCACGCAATAAAAGCGTTTTATTTCAACAGTAGTGAAAGTGCAATGACTTAACAGCTTTATCAATGGCTTGAGCAGTTTGACTCAGGACTATTGTTGTCATAAAGGGTTAGTTCACCCAAAAATGAAAAATATGTCATTAATGACTCACCCTCATGTCGTTCCACACCCGTAAGACCTCCGTTCATCTTCGGAACATAGTTTAAGATATTTTAGATTTAGTCCGAAAGCTTTCTGTCCCTCCATTGAAAGTGTTTGTATGGTATACATCCCACACCGCCTTCGTTGCGGATCCGTCACTGCACGCAAGTAGACGCTGATACGGGTCCGTTCTTTTGCTGTGAGGGATACTCTCGTATACTCACCTTCATGTAGTTTCAAACCTGTTTTCATTTTGGAACTGTGGAAGCTTGTTTCCACCACTGAATAAAAAATATAATTGCTTTTTATCTCACAATTCCGACTGTTTTTCCCAGAATCGCATGATATAAATAAATGCAAGTTATAGTCAGAATTGCTTGACATAAAGTCACAATTGCGTGTTATAAAGTCACAATTGTGAGATATAAACTCATGATTCTGAGAAATAAAGTCAGAATTATGAGATATAAACTCGCGATTCTGAGAAGTAAAGTCAGAATTGTGAGATATAAACTCGCGATTCTGAGAAATAAAGTCAGAATTGTGAGATATAAACTCGTGATTCTGAGAAATAAAGTCAGAATTGTGAGATATAAACTCGCGATTCTGAGAAAAAAGTCAGAATTGTCAGATAAAAAGTTGCAGTTATCTTTTACTCTTTTTTTTCCGTGGTGGAAACAAGCTTCCATGTGGAACACAAAAGATGTATTCTAAAAATGTCTCGCAATGAAAGTCAATCATCAAAAGTCTTCAAAACGTCTTTTGTATTTCACAGAAGTCATGCGGGGTTGGAACAACATCTCTTTAAAGGGAAAGATTTCAAGAAAATCTTTTTTATCAATACAGTCTTTTCTATTATTCATCACTATTACTTTTATTTTGTATTAGATGCTGAAAATGGGCAAAACAATTCAATATAAAATATTTGGTGCTAAATATCCAATATCGATAATGATAAATAAACAAAATAAATAAATAATGTATTTAGAAGTAATAGAAGCATTTGGTCATTTATTAAATACGGCCAGTAATAATCAGACAAATGGCGATGCTTTGGCAGGGACTGATCCTGTTGTTTACGCAATAGACGTGATTGTTTTTCCTCCAGGCTTGAACAGCCAAGCACTCACACCGTGCCTCCCTTCTACTGCCAGTTTGCTTCCTATTTTTCCACTGTCCTGATTTACACTTATCCGCCACGCTAAATGAGTCTTCACGGTGGGCGAGACGAGTGCGAGAGGGGCTGGACGCCATCAGTCAATTGGGGAGAAAAGCTTCCTCTTGATTTCTCTCGGCCCAGTTTCTACCTTCTCCTCCTTCTCTGGCTCTTGCTCTAGACCGCTTTGCCCAGGCAGTGCCAGGTCAGAGTTCACACGGACCTTCCCACGCTGGGCAGCTTTTACCCCTTGCCAGTGTCATTAGACTGGGATGTGAGGATTAAGAACAGGCTGTAGTTGTTAAGAAAGTCCCACTTCAGTGTTTACAGGGTTTTTCTTAGGTGGGCTGTATGGGGATGAGCTTTGTTAGTTTGAATGTTGCAGATTGAAATGTTTAGAGGAGCTGCCTTTGTTTGCTACTTTGTCTTCATGACACTTCCTTTCAAATCCACTTACGAGTGGATGGAGTTGGTTAATCTGACCCATGTTGATCTATTTGTATGGAAGGCTTGAATATTCCTATTAAGACTCTTTTATGACAAGAGCTTCAGTATGCTTTGTGATATACAATTCTAGGGAGTGTTTAAGCAGCATAGAAACTAACTTTACTGTATTTTTCAGTAGTGTGACAGTAACATTGTACATGCTGTTTTTCCAATACTTTTTAAATTGAGTTGCAGTGTCGTGTCATTTATATGTAGTGTTGAAAAGTCTGATTTAAGTCAATCTATTTCCACTAAATCATTCTTACATACAGTATGTTGCGAAAGATCAGATTCATGAATTGTTTCATACTAAATGACTCTCTCAAATATGTTGCTATGGAAAATATGGATTTATTCTAGTGAATCTGTTCATACCGAACAAGTCTCTCTCACACATACAGTGTGACTCTCTCTTTCTTACATATGTTGCCATGGGAAGACTGCTGAAAACAAACTAAAAATGACTCTTTTCACACATTGCATTTGAAAGGCTGATTCATTCTAGTGAATTGATTCATTATAAAGGATTGTATCTCTCAAATTGTGTAATGTAAAGTCACAAGATTCATTCTAGTGAAGTGTTTTAATCAAATGGTTCATGTAAATGAACAGATTAACAAAAGTCCAAGTACAAGTGCACCATTTAAGATCTTGTTTTATAGCAGAATATTAAATAAAAGTTAAATTCTGCTGTTCATTACTATGTTTTCATATTAAGCCCTGTTTCCACCAAAGTTGCCTGGAACAGTTTGTCCCAGGAACTTTTTTCCCCCCAGACCTTTTGGTGTCTGTGTTTTCATAATGGTCGAAAGTACCGTGAAGATTAGTCCGATGACGTAGGACTGCGAGTGACTTTCACGTTCACGCTGGATTTCGTCCTCTGCATATATTCTTAATAAAGCCTGAGGTCCATCGGTCGTAGTTTTTAAACTCCATTGTTGATTGGAATAGCAAACAACTCTTACTGAACGCACCGCAACAGTTTTTGTTTCAAAAATGGTGGTTGAAATAAAATACAGCGTGGAGTCAACCAATCAAAATGCTGCATGAACTCAACCAATCAGCATGTTCAGCGCCCAAGTCCCATCCCCGAAAGTTCCTGAACTTTGAAAAAATACTACCTCGTGAGCAGGGAATTTCTGAGAGGGGGGAATTTTTACCCGGAACTTCATTTAGACCCTGGTGCCTGCGGTCGAAACACACCGAGTACCACCCCAAAGTCCCTAGTTCCTGGAGTGGGAACGTGTCTTTAGTTGTGTAAATTAGGGCGTTTAAAAGGTTTTTACTTGTATTCAGGATAAGTGTATATATTTAGGTTTGATGTTGTCATTCTATTTAATTTTTTTTCATTCATTCAAAACCCCTCATTGCTTATGTGCCAGAAAAACTGATCTGATTAAGTTGTAATTTATATCATGAATTCATGATATGGGTACAAATAATGTTGTCATGTTGGGCTGGTCAGGTTGCTGGAATATGAGAAAATACTTACCTCAAATACCACACCTTTAAATTGGGCTGAGAGAACTAGTGCAGTAGTGAAAATCCAGGACATGTTGTATTGGATCAAGAAGGTAAACATATGCCACCAGTAACATGCCAAACTGTCCAATAAATCACAATCCAATTAGCTTAACGCTTTACCTTTTGATTTTAATCTGCCTACTAAAGCTAGCCGCCATCTGTGGGAGCAGTCTCAGGGCAAATGGTAGAGCCTCAGGCATTGTCTTTGGGTCCAAGAAACACATCCAAGTCCGACAGACCGTAGCCACAAGCCTTTCATTATGACAGTCAAGGGGTGTAGTAACCCATCCTCTATAGTGACATCACAGAGGTCATCCCAGGGGTCGCTATAACCAGCACTGAATCACAAAAGCTTCATGGCAGAGTTAATACCATTATGAAGAAATGCAGGCATGTGGAGCAGAGTTCAAGCCCATCCGAAAACAAGAGCCCCCACTGAGGAATGAAGGGAATCGACTCATTCACACAGTGGTCAATTATTCAATTACTTCTCCGCTTACTGGTGTTTGACCTCTGTGTTTCCTATCGGATTTGTTAAGCAGAGGAGAAGATTAAGGGGAGGATGGGCTTCAGGGGTCTGGCTGAAAAAGGTGGTGATTGAAGCAGCTGGTGGGGTTAAAATGGAGGGGCAGTGAAGTGTGGCTATTGCTCATGACTGGCCCCAATAGCTGAAATAAAGAGAACATACAGCCCTGCACCAACCAAATCCCTCCTTTGACTTTAATTACAGGCCTGAATAAATGACCTCATATGGTTACAAAGAGTCATCACTGGTTTTCTGTGAAAATTTATTTCCTGAAAGGGGTGGAAATGACTGATAAAGTTGTATTTTGTGAGCTTTGGGCCTCCCTTTTTATTTTCTCTCTCTCTATCTGCCTCCCTTCCTGATACTCTTTTGTTCTCAGAGTTAAGCACTGACCCATTTTATTGTGTGTTTAACTAATTAAAGTCAAAAAGGAAGTGAACTAATAAGCGCAGGGTTCAGCCTACATGAGAATGGCAATTGAGCATCAGTGAGACAGTGAGTAAAATTTGTATAGATGTACAGCCATTGAGATGAAATTTCCTGTGTAAATGAAGTAGTCATTTAACAGATGATTTTATCCAAAGTGACTTTGGGGCCTCAAACTAACTCAATCATGGGCCAAAGTGTATCACACACAATACTTGAATGCTGAATATCGTGCACAGCTGACAGAAAATATTGTACAATATTAAATCAAAATATCTAATGTATAAAAATATTTAATTTCTATTAAGACACTGTATTTTATGTTTTATTTGTCAGTAGAAGACAATAATTTGTAAATAATCTCATTCCCTGCACTACGAGTATATTTTTTAAAGTGCCCCTATTATACTATTTTAAGGTTCCTAATTTTGTTTGGAGGTCTCCTACAATAGATTTACATGCACCCAAGGTCTAAAAACTCTTTAATTTTCTCATAATATATATTGCAGCATCACCTAATTTCTTAAAGAGTCTGAGTTCGAAGATTCAGTCTCTCTAAGCCCCTCCTTTCTGCGAACCTATTCTGCTCTGATTGGTCAAACGGCCCAGTATGTTGTGATTGGCCTACCGCTTACAGTGCATGTCAGAAACGAAACACCCATTACCATATCTAAATTTCTGCTCCACAGGCTTCCTCAGCATTTGATACAGTAATAAGAACAGTAATGATGCTGTTGTTTTTTTCCGTATCAATTCCAGCATGAGTCCTCATCCTTTGGAAGTAGCGCTGAAAACAGCATCTTCTCAACATGTTGACAACACGAACCAAACTCTTCCAGGCCTCATTACTGTGTTTAAGTGCTGGTCAAAGTAGATGGTGTTCGTGGGCAGCCAATGAAGACTATATGCTGGCATTATGCAAATTTGTTGCATTTTTACATAGGTATATAACAGGAAGTGAGACTGGAATTACAACTGTAATTCCAGTCTCATACCTTTCTGCAGTTTAGAATCGATTCTTTCTTTTTAGGAGGCAAAACATTTATTTGTCGTGAACTTTGATTTTTAAAACATAAAAGGTAATATTTGAAAAAGCACAACAAGGGCACTTGAATAAATAATATGGCAGCCAAATTTGGCTACTTTCAGCTACCAATAAGTTCAGCTCCATTTAACATATTTCATTTTTTTTAAAATCCATTTTCCAGAATCCCAGAGATTTTTCTACCAAACTCAGTGTAGAAAAAGCTTGCAGATTATGTCTAACCCTAGTTTTTGGTGTTGTAGACCACCAGGCACCACGAACAACTGCAACTGGTCTCCACTAATTTAATTGCAGGTTTTAAAGTACAAGGCTGATTCCCGGTACGTCATGGAAGGTGACCTCCATTAGAGTTACTCCGATCAGCTGCAGCATTTTATTGCACCACTGTTATGAATCTGAAGGGAAAATGGGCATGAACTCCATTTGTCTCATGTCTTTCTGCCGCCAGATTCCAAAAGGTTAAAGCAACTACTGATCCCTTACCATACATGACATCACAAGAGACTGCACAGGAATGACTTTAATGGCAGAATACATGACATTTAACTCAAAGTTCATCCATTTTGTTATAACAAAGCGGTGTATTTCTAGATGCATATTAGGCACATCTGCAAGCTTTGTGATTTAACAGCCGTGTGGTTCTGCTCTCTCTACTGCATCCAGCTAATCAAAATCTGTCACTGTTACAGTGCCATGAATTCATAATTCAGAATAATTTCATGAACAGCTGCTGTGCATTACCATAACTGCAGGGGGGCTCCATTTATTTTATTTTTTTAAGGTTTCATTTTTCGTATTCAGCATTGCGAAGGAAAAGAGGAAGGAAAAAAATGTGCCTGCCACACATACACCGACAAACAATTTACAGAAATACAATTCCTGTCTCCAGGGACTCAGTGATAGAGAGCTTTAATATGGAGATTCCTCTCACAGATGCATTTCAAGTAAATACAAGTTAGGATAGACATTGACGCAAGTTACTCAGCAGGAGACATGCAGAATATGCAAGTCTTTGTGTCTGTGCAGGTGACAGGGTTGTTTTTATATGTGATATCGTGGGTCGACCATAAGCATATGGTTTTTCGGAAGTCTGTGTATTGTTTATACACTCATGGGTGTGTGTGTGTGTGTGTGTGTGTGTGTGTGGCAATGATTTCTTGTCTGCAGCTGACGTC
Source organism: Megalobrama amblycephala (assembly GCF_018812025.1). NCBI lineage: Eukaryota > Metazoa > Chordata > Actinopteri > Cypriniformes > Xenocyprididae > Megalobrama > Megalobrama amblycephala. Next base: position 5,272,601 of record NC_063051.1, read on the forward strand.
TGGGTGCCAGTAAGAACTGTGTTGTGTTTTGTGCAGGTAGCAAGACCCCAGCCTGTGTTGGAGTGAGATGCACTGACTCCTGGCAAACTGCTGCATTCCCAGTTGTCCTCTGCTCACCTCTGAGGCTGTGGCCAGTCATGCGGTTATTACGGAAAATCCTCCTCCTTTTGGGCGCTTGCCTTAATATGAGCTGCAGGTATCAAACTAATGCCCTGGATATTCCACTTGATGGTAAGCTGAATGAATGACTTCCTGTTAGTATTTATTTAGTATTTTTCTGGTAATATGTCTTATCCTTTCCTATTTATATACTTGATCATATTTCAGTGCTGTTTCAGTATAATTGTTTGTCATGTGCATAATTTAGCCAGTTTTTCATGCTCTCTGGAAGAACAATGAGTTATGGAAGAATGTTTCTACCACAGATTAAAAAATAAATTGCCACTTAATTTCTTCATTTCAACTTTATTTTCATAATTGCAACTTCATATTACACAATTATGACTTCATATCTTTATTACAGCTTAACATCTTAAAAAAATCAAAAAAAAAAAAAAAAAAGACTTCATATCTCACAAATGCAACTTCCTATATCACAAGATTTCACAGTGATGTTATTAATTCTGTGGTGATTCAAGCGCTTTCTTCCCAGCGCTGTGTAATCTGGAAACCATGAGAAACATTGTGCCACTAACACTAACAGAAATAACTTGTGGCAGAAATGGTCTAATGTTTTCGAGTGCTTTTAAGTGCTTCACACAACTTTTCCCAACACTTCAAAGCTTTAAAATATTGCCCAATTTGAATGTTATTTTTAATGTGATGTCCAAAACATTATTTGTTCATATTTCATAGTTTGTCCAAATTTGTAAAACTAAAGGTTTCACGATGTAAGAAAGCAAACACTTAGAAATAAAAAAAAAAATACAATAAATTTCAACTGTAGTAGATGCTGTAGAGGAGCACTTATTGGCTTATTAGCCATTTCCACACCCTAGTATATATTTTTAATATTTATTAATAATAAAATAAAAGTTAATATTATCTGCATCTTAAGCTCAGTGCTTTTCTGTCAGCCCTCACAGTGCTGCCAAATCAGGCGCTGGTGCCACCTTAGAACTTAAAGGTGCCCTAGAATTAAAAATTGAATTTACCTTGGCATAGTTAAATAACAAGAGTTCAGTACATGGAAATGACATACATTGAGTCTCAAACTCCATTGTTTCCTCCTTCTTATATAAATCTCATTTGTTTAAAAGACCTCTGAAGAACAGGTGAATCTCAACATAACACCGACTGTTACGTAACAGTCGGGATCATTAATATGTACACCCCCAATATTTGCATATGCCTTGAACATGAGCTGGCATTAGACAAGGGCAGCCAGTATTAACGTCTGGATCTGTACACAGCTGAATCATCAGACTAGGTAAGCAAGCAAGAACAATAGCGAAAAATGGCAGATGGAGCAATAATAAATAACATGATCCATGATATCATGATATTTTTAGTGATATTTGTAAATTGTCTTTCTAAATGTTTCGTTACCATGTTGCTAATGTACTGTTAAATGTGGTTAAAGTTACGATCGTTTCTTACTAGCCATCGTTATTTTCATTATTAAACACTTGCAGTCTGTATAATGCATAAACACAAATTCATTCTTTATAAATCTCTCCAACAGTGTAGCATTAGCCGTTAGCCACGTAGCATACTATCAAACTACTCATACTACTCATTCAGAATCAAATGTAAACATCCAAATAAATACAATACTCACATAATCCAATGTATGCATGCAGCATGCATGATGAACACTTTGTAAAGATCCATTTTGAGGGTTATATTAGCTGTGTGAACTTTGTTTATGCAATGATAGAGTCGAGAGCTCGGGAGTGGGCGGAGAGCACAAGCAATTAAAGGGGCCGCAGCCTGAATTGGCGCATTTCTAATTATGCCCCAAAATGGGCAGTTAAAAAAAAATAATAAAAAAAAATCTGTGGGGTATTTTGAGTTGAAACTTCACAGACACATTCAGGGGACACCTTAGACTTATATTACATCTTGTAAAAAAACATTCGATGGCACCTTTAAAGGGTTAGTTTACCTTTAACGTAAGACCTTCGTTCATCTTTGGAATACAAATTAAGATATTTTTGATAAAATCCGATGGCTCAGTGAGGTGTCCATTGACAGCAAGTTAATTTACACTTTCAGTGTCAAGAAAGGTACTAAATATTTAAAACAGTTCATGTGACTACAGTGGTCCAACCTTAATGTTATAAAGCGACGAGACTACTTTTTGTGCACCAAAAAAACTAAATAACGATTTTATTCAACAATTTCTAGTCATGGGTGATTTCAAAACACTGCTTCATGAAGCTTCGCAGCTTTACAAATCTTTTGTTTCGAATCAGTGGTTTGGAGCGTGTATCAGAGTGCCAAAGTCAAGTGATTTCAGTAAACAAGGCTTCATTACGTCATAAGTGTTTTGAAACGTTTCGAAATTTCAATGTTTCACCACTGGGGGTGATGATCTCAGTGAACCCATGAAAACATGCTGTAAATATTGACGCAAATTCAGTCATTTTAGGCCGCAAAAATCAGAAAAAAAGTCCCTCGAAATCCTGGAAGGACTGCATAATTGAGACTTGCTTCTTCGTATCATATCTCACATTTGCAACTTTATATCTCACATTTACAACTTTTTCACAATTGCAAGTCCAAATCTCTCAAATGCAACTTCATACAGTATAACACATTTACAACATCATATTCATATCCAAGTTTCACAATTAAAAATGTATAGTATATTGCATCTTCATATCCCACAATTACACTTTATATCTCATAATTGTAACATATCCTACAATTACAAATGTATATTTCAATCGTGACTTCATATTCCATAATTGCAACTTAATTTCTCATAGTTTTGAGTTTATATCTATTTTTTTCTAGCACAATGTGACATTATATTATTTTAAATCTATCAAAAAGTTACTTGTTTTATTTTTTTACTCTATGGGGAAAACATGCTTCCATAGTGAGCTGTTCTTACAACTAATCTGTTTGAAACTGGGTGTTTGTAGGTTCACTCATGCTGAGAGCAGGTATAATTTATTGCTAGGGCTGTTTCCATGGAAACCTGATAAAAGTGTATTTTGTTGATGTTAAATTATTCACAATATATCTTTAGGGCCTGAAAGATATCTTAGGGGAAAACAACAATGTTCTTATTTTTTTCAGCTCTACTTTTATTTAGCCAGTCATTGACCTGGATTTAATTGTTTGTTGACAATTCATTATTTGTTAGCAGTTCAACAGAAATCATATCTATGGTTCTAACAAATCCCTGCACATTTGTTTCTCTGTGTTCTCCCTGCTGCGGTGGATTTGTTAGTTTTAGCACGCATGAACAGTAAGTTTGTAATGCCAAGCCATCCATAGAGCTAGTAAACTTTCATCTGCAGACCTCACTATCATCCATCAAACATTTATTTTGAAAATCCTGCAGAAAGGCAGAGATGTGCTCTTTTGTTGGGGACATTTACAATTAAGTTCTGTGGCAGTGCTATGGTATCAGATGGTGATATCATGGTACCTCATAATTACCATATTCCTGTTCCATGATGGTACTACCATGGTACATGGTCAGTGGTTTTTTGTGCTCACATTGTGCTTTTTTGTGTGAATTAAGTTAATTTTCATTGACAAAAACAAATCAAACCCTGTTTTGGGGTTGTGGTTGAAATTTTAATAACAATGTTTACTCGCATCAAAGCATCTAGAGGAATTTTACAGGGTTTTTTTGTCCATTGTGGACAACCTCCAACAACAGAGCCAGCAAACCACTTTGCATTTGTCATATTGTAACCCACACCACCACTCCATCATGATTTTGATCATGCATATCCAATTTTGCACTCAAATTGCATTAGCCAGTAGTTTCTTCCTGTTCTAAACCACAAACAAACTCTCATTGACATTATTTGACCAGATCATTTGCCATTGCCTGATAACAACTCACTTTTGACCAACAACACAATCAATGATTCAATATCTAATTATGTTCTCCAACAAACATTTTGTTTACCTGTAGTGTTTGTATGCATTGATCAAAACAGCCGACCTGATTGTGGAAAATCATTACGATTGAACCAAAGCCATTTCAAATCACCATTTGCTGCATGCAGGTTGCATGCTGCCATTTTTCCTCTACAGTTTACTGAGCACTTACTGAGCTCTCTGGCTGTTTCTTTATCTAGTGGAGCAGCTTCCCACAATTACAGAACAGTCTCCTACTTCTCTGGTCGCCTTCCCTTTCGAAGAGAGCTTCCCTGTGAAGTGTGAGGCAACAGGAAACCCTGGACCAGAGTAAGCCATATACACATACATATACTACCGTTCAAAAGTTTGGGCTCAGTGAGCTCCCTGCTGAAAAATCCAGCTAAAACCAGGCTAAGCTGGTTGGCTGGTCTTAGCTGGTTTAAGCTGGAAGTAGCTGGTTTTAGCTGGTCTCCCAGCCTCCCAGTCTCCTAGCTAACCCAAACCCCTCTAAAACCAGCCTGACCAGCTTCAGCAGGGAGATTATCTAAAGGGTTAGTTCACCCAAAAATGAAAATTACCCCATGATTTACTCACCCTCTAACCATCGTAGGTGTATATGACTTTATTCTTTCAGACAAATATAATCGGAGTTATATTAAATAATGACATGGCTCTTCAAAGCTTTATAATGGCTGTAAATAGAAGATGAGATTTTGAAGCCCAAAAAAACATCCATCATAAAAGATATCCACAGGGCTCCGGGGGGTTAATAAAGGCCTTCTGAAGCGAAGCGATGCGAAAAGATGCAGAAAGAAAAATATCCATATTATTAAAATATTATATTATTAAAAGTGAACTCTGACCTGATGCAGGACGTTTTGGATAGAGCGTATTGGATAACTGCAGAGGATAGAGCAAAACAAAACACCGGTCATGAATTAGAAAATTTTTTAAAGAGAAATGTTGGATGATTTCGATATAAGAGAAGAGGAGGCATTTATTAACCCCCCAGAGCCGTGTGGTTATCTTTTATGATGGATGGTTGCACTTTTTTTGAAAATCTCATCCTCTATTTACTGCCATTATAAAGCTTGGAAGTGCACCAGGACATTATTTAATATAACTCCGATAATATTCGTCTGGAAGAAGATACTCATATACACCAAGGATGGGTTGAGGGTGAGTAAATCATTTTTGGGTGAACTATCCCTTTAAATGTTTTTGAAGGATGTCTCTTATTCTCACCAAGGCTGCATTTAACAGTAACCTTGTGAAATATTATTACAATTTAAAATAACTGTTTTCTATTTGAATATATTTTAAGATGTAATTTATTCCAGTGATGGCAAAGCTGAATTTTCAGCATCATTACACTGGTCTTGAGTGTCACATGATCCTTCAGAAATCTTTCTAATATGCTAGTTTGCTGCTCAATAAATACTTCATATTATTATCACAGCTGAAAATGGTTGTGCTGCTTAATGTTTTTGTGCAAACTGTGATACTTTTTTTTTTTTTTCAGGATTTTTTGGTGAATAGAAAGTGCAAAGGAATATAATTTATTTTAAAGAGAAATCGTCTGTAACATTATAAATGTCTTTACTGTCACTTTTAATCGGTTTAATGTGTTATTGCTGGAAAAAAAGAAAAGAAAAGATAGTGAACAAGAGTACATACACTACCTTGGGGAAACCAGATGAAGATGAATGTTTATTTTTAGGGACAGTCCCTGGTTTTTCATTATCGACCTGATTATAAAACTTAAATTAATTGATTACTAATTGTTCAAAATTGATCAAATTTGATCAGTTTAAATCATGAGATTGGTATTATGGAATTATGTTATCATTTGTCTTCCTCAAATAATTGCTTGCTTGTGCTAGTTTTGCATTGAAAACTAGAGCAGAGATGGAGGGAACGACCTTCAGGAACGACCGCAAGAGCATCATCACAGTGCTCGCGTGCTGGTTGATCAACATCACCAGCTATTTTTGCGTGATGAACAGTGCAGCTGTGCTAGATCAGCACCAAACCAGCATGGAAATTCAGCAGGGCTAGATCATGGGGAGAACAGCTCCCAATATACGCAAAAACAACATCAGAAACACCCCGCTGGCATTTCAAAGCACCTTTCAAAGCCTCGTCTGAGTATTTGATGTCATTTCAATTTGAAAACCGAATGTGGAAATACTTGTGGTTTCATATTTCAAAGGATGCACACTGAGTGGTGTAATTTCAATTAATCACTGATCTTCTCTGTTTTTCAGATTCAGGTGGACAAAGAATGGACAAGACTTTGATCCGGATCAGGACCCCAGACTGATAACATTAGATGATTCTGGAACATTCATAATTCCCAATAATGGGAATCTCACAGAATTCCAGGGCAATTATCGCTGCTTTGCGACCAACAAGTTAGGAACAGCCATGTCGGAAGAGATCGAATTCATTGTTCCCAGTGAGTAATGTACAACTTTGTGCTGTATGCTCTGTAACGACTCTTTCGGAATGATTTAGAGATTGGTGTCCAATGAAACAACTGCTCTGGTCCATAGTGGGATATCCATTTTACTTGCCCACAACAAACCCTGGAGCTTTTCTTTCCCTTTCATCACAGTGCATTATGGACCATGAGGAGAGGGCTGATGAAAAATGAGTTTTTTCCCCTCTCTCCATCATTTTTCGACATAACATTTCTCATTGTGTTCTGAAATAAACCACATAAATCTCTAAAGATGTAACCAGGGCAAAGAGTAATCAGTTACCAAACAAGAACAGTTTTCAATCAGTCATTCAGCTGACACATACAGTTTCAGCAGCAGAATGATGTGTTATTGGCAGGTTTTCGGACTAAATTTGGGAAATTGGAACGAATAATCTCTTTCCAGGAATGCCTTAGGGGAGAAAATCTGTCTTATACTGCCACCTAATGGTGATTTCATTTGTAAAATTGTAAGTAATGGTATGTATAGATTTATTTTGCTTGTTACTCTCTGCAGATGTTCCGAAGTTCCCTAAAGAGATCATTGATCCAATTGAGGTTATGGAAGGTCAGTCAGTCATTCTGGAGTGCAACCCACCTAAAGGAATCCCCCCACTGCAAATCTACTGGATGACAATTGGTAAGTTCTGGTTATCTGGGATCTTTTTTTTCATTTTATTTGGGTAAAGTTAATCCTGATCCACATTCCGTCCACTGTGCATTCAGTGATCATCTGATGAATATAGTCTAATAGTCTACACTCTAAAAAATGCTGGGTTAAAAACAACCGAAGTTGGGTTGAAAAATGGACAAACCCAGCGGTTGGGTTAAATATTTGCCCAACATGCTGGGCAGTTTTATTTAACCCAATTATTGTTTAAAAAAAAAAAAAAATACAGATATATATATATATATATATATATAGTATCTGATTATGTTGTAGTCAGTGTATGCTTAATCCTGTGTGCTTTTTGCTATGCATTTTTTATTTTATTTTATTTTATTTTTTTCATAAATAAAACCTGTAACTGAAGTTTACCTACTGGCAATAACTGGCAAATATGTCAGGTAACCAAGTTTAGTGGTTTGTTCTACTCTCATATTTAGAATATTTAAAAAACATTTTCCTCATATTTTGATGGTTTATATACAGTATATCCCCTCCGGACATAACTTTTGGCCTCTACCATATTTATGTTCATTAAAATAATCGTATTATTACTATAGTATCATTCTTACTGAGTTTTGAGCCTCATTAAAGTATATTTTTTTTCCTTTTCTGTGAAACATCGCAGGTCTAAAGCACATTGAGCAGGATGAAAGAGTATCAGTGGGTCTGAATGGGAACCTGTACTTCTCAAACGCCATTGAGACTGACAGCCGCAGAGACTACTGCTGCTTCGCTGCCTTCCCGCGCATACGAACCATCGTCCAGAAAACTGCCATGTCTGTCGTGGTCAAAAGCAGTACGTTGAAATAGTCCTTTTCAAGAGTTTGATTGCATAACATAGTCATTTCTTTACATGACCTGCACTGGTTTCAAACATGCTGGCCATGTGCATCTAATACACATCTCCAGTGTCTCATGTAGTCAATCTCCAAGCGCTTGCTGGACCTCAGCAAATCAGCTTGGTAGATATTGATACTTCCTGTGATGACTTGTTGGTGTATTTCATGTCCATATTATCTATTGTTTTCATTGTTTTTGCATTGCCACACATATTTTTATTTGTCTCCATTTCTTCATCCAAGACAAGTTAATGAAGGACTCAGGCTCTGGTAGCGGCAGAGGTTATGGTGAGTGACATTCATTAGAGATGCTACATGGGTGTTGAGCAGCTACTTTGTTTTTAATTAGTTTTGATTAATTATCTCATTCCATGTCACATCATACTTGCTTACTCTTTAGCCTAGATTTGCAAATCTGACAGGTTGTCTCTGATCAACTGTTGGAAATAATTCATAGGTTCATTCATAACTTATTCTCTGTACTGGATCACAAGTGTATTATATTTTGTATGTTAAAATGCTTCCTTGAATTCGCTACTGACTGACACACTCATAAAGACAGTCTTTGCCGACATCTAATGGCGTAATAATGTAACTTCTGTTGCTGGTCACCATCAGGAACTATTTTTTTCCAGAGGAAGAAAGGCTTTTAGGGAAAGTTTACTTCATGAAAGTTGCATTGATACATATTTTTGGCTCTAATATTTGTATTGTCTGGTAACCGTTTTATAAAAGCAATAAGGTACACAAGGCTAGTGCTGTATCGTGAATAAGTCACGGTTGAAGGGGTTGCAGGCACTCCACTTACACCTAACAACACCCTTCAGCCGTGATACAGCACAGCCTCAAGTACCTTATTGCTTACATATTATATTATATTATATTATATTATATTATATTATATTATATTATATTATATTATATTATATTATATTATATTATATTATATTATATTATATTATATTATCTTTTCACTGTTATAAAGCAAACTCTCTCTTGGAGAGGAAGCCCCGTCTACTGACGCCCACAGGAATGGAGTCACATACATATCTGGTGAAAGGCAAAGATCTTCAGTTGGAGTGTATTGCAGAGGGATTGTAAGTGTCATTGTCTAATATTCATTATTAATTTAATCGATTTGTAAATCTTAATTAGGAGCATGGCATTTCTTTCAATAATACCGCTTGAAATGCATTTGATATCTAGTGGGGATGCCAAAATGTAGATTATTAAAAAAAAAAGTTTAAGAGCGTTTAGATGGATGTGTCAAAATACTAATATTATGCATAATAATATACATTATTAATATACAGGTCTATTTGATCACAAGTCTATTTGATCATCGTTTGCAAAACATTACTACAAAAACAATTATTCAGACATCATTCATGGAACACTTTTATCTAAAATGTTTTAGTTGTACATGCATCTAACGTTTTTTTTAAACGTTATTACTACTTGTTTAAAAACAATCAGAAAACATTCAAAAGTTATGTTCCCATAAATTAAACATTCCCACGTTTTCTCTAATGTTCACATATCAAGAAAAATAATTTAAAAACTACATGTTTTGAACTTTCAGAGAACATTCAGAAATAATGTTTTCATAACGTTACGGGAATATTAGCATAACGTTCATAGAACTTTTTTTTTTAAGCTGGGCAGACTCTATAAAAATGATTTAGCTCATCACTACCGTCTGTCTTTCAGCCCCACACCAAAGGTGGAGTGGGTTAAAACAGGCTTCAACAAGCTTCCAGAAAAGGCTGTGGTGGAGAGTCATGGGAAGATGCTCACCATAGAGATGGTGAATGAGGAGGACGAAGGGAAATATATGTGCAAAGCCAAAAATCCCCATGGAGAGATTGTGCATTATTTTCATGTTACAGTAGAAGGTGAGTCACATTATTTAATCACAGTAATCTCATAATATAACCACAGTAAATGTGCCAGTGTAGCTTTATAAATGGTTTCATATCATGTACGCATTAAATACACTCCAAGTGGTAAAAGAGCGCCATCTTCTGTCCAAAGACAAAAAGTGCTTGCAGGACTGATTCAGGACAATTATAAGAAGTCATACTATAATACACATTGCTTAATTACCATACACATTCTAAGGACACAATGGCCATTTTCAGGTTATTAAAAGGACAATTACTATCAAATACTATCATAACAGATTACTGTTCATAGTATTTCTAATAAGTGTATATTTAGTTTTTTTATATATTTTCATCATGTATAGTCTCTATTTTTTCAATACCCTTATCTTAGTCAAGGTAGATGCCATACTGAATAAAAATGAACAGATAATGAAAATGAGGCTGTGAAGGATAGATATATCATTAATAGTTTCTATTTTCAAGCAGCAAGCAAGGTCAGGGCACACACACACACACAGCATCTTTAACAGCTGTTTGTGTTCAAACAAAAATGAATATTAGGAAATATCTGACTGCTGAATGCTGCGATTGACTAATCAAAATCATGTCATGTGTATAATGCATTGCTTTACACGACTCGATTCTCTTGCATGGACAGAGCCTCCTGAGTTTGAGATTGAACCTCAAAGCCAGTTGGGGACGATTGGATCTGATGTGGTGATCAAGTGTGTCGTGAAAGGAAATCCTCAACCTAGTGTTACTTGGAGAGTCAACGGCCGACCATTGAATGGTAAACATTCCTAATTCCTGAACAACCATCCATTAACAATATAAAATTCAGATTGCATTGATTTAAAATGATTGTGACTTCAGAAATAGCAGAAATTGACAGATGTGATTATAACATTTAAATATGTGAATCAAAGTGGCAATTATAACTTTCTGTGAAATTATTATTTCACATAATAATTTTTATATATCCTGTTATACACTGTTTTAACAAAACCTTTGACCCACATTTTCTATTTCAGAGGTCCCAGCATCCAACAGGAAAATCTTGAAAGATGGCACCATTTCCATCCACAACGCAAACCCCGAAAACAGCGCTGTTTACCAGTGTGGGGCCACAAACAGACACGGCACCATCCTAGCCAATGCCAACATCATGATTATGAGTAAGTAAACCGCACTCAGCTGTGCAGTATATTGAACGGATTTTCAATCAAATTAAACATGATGTCTTCCCATTTTGAGATGAACTGTAATCTAATATTGTGATTGCATTCAATAATAATAAAATCATTAATTATCTTTTGCTAGTAGAGATGTTACCAGCTGTCACATTCCGTGCTTAACCCTATAAAGCAGGGATGGGCAACTCCGGTCCTGGAGGGCCAGTGTCCTGCAGAGTTTATCTCCATCCCTGATAAAAACTCACTTGCCTATAGATTTCTACTAATCCTGAAGACCTTGATTAGCTGGTTCAGGTGTGTTTGATTAGGGTTGGAGCTAAACTCTGCAGGAAATTGGCCCTCCTGGACCGGAGTTGCCCATCCCTGCTATAAAGCCTACTGGATCATATTTGATATGCAAATTTCTAAGGCCTCTATATTATCAACGAGATCAAAGCATTGCTAAAAAACCTGTTGTACACAATAGACACTTTTCACAGACTGTAATGACGTGTTTTAACGGTCAACATCATAAATTCTGCAAAGTTTTTTATATTTTAATATTTTTTAAAATGTATGTACTGTACATTTATACCACTATACTTTGTATTACATTACCGTTGCATCAAATTACAAGAAACTAGTTACCGCTGCTGCAAGGGTGTTTCTAATACAGCGTCTATGGGTGTGACGGTAAAATTTATGTTTTTCAATTTATTTATTTTTTGACGTTTATCAATCTCTCTCTATTTTTCTCTCTTTTTGAAAGTCGTGAAAACACTATTATGGAGTTTTTCTTTTGCTGTTTGAGCAAATGGGAACACAAAAAATATATTTAATGTAGTCTCTCATTCACCGCTATAGAAATTAACCCAACTATGACGACTTCCACTTCTGAGAAACCCGGAAATGTGAAAAGGGTCTATATACTACATGCCTTCTGTCATCTAATTGATAGTTTATACTTTTTTTAGCAGGTAAAAGGCCTTTTAGTATAATTATAAAAATATCCCCCTTCAGGTTGTAATACTTTGTTGGGAAATTGTTAGTAATAATATTACTATATGAACACTTACTAGCAACTGAAGCAACGTCATTTTTTAAAATGTGTTTATCAAATATGATACATCAAGCTTTTGAGGAACTTTTATTTATACATTTGTCACTCATCACTGCATTACATTACATTGTATGTTTTTGCACCCACATTAAAATCTACAGAGCTTTGATGATAAAAATGAAACATTCATTATAATAATCAGCAATTGTGAGCTCTGTATGTAACAGAGGCCAGCTAGTAAGAGCTGTGCAAGGAAACCTCACTCCTCTGGCCTCAAAAGGCACACTCAAAAGAGACTGTGGTCTTTAGTGTCCTTGTTAGCACGCCAGCCTCCCATGCCGGTTCGAATCCCGCTCGGAACGTGTTGAGTAAGACTGATTACATTGGTGCCGTGACCCGGATGGGAGCGAGGTTTAGGGATTGAGTGTAACAGAGACCAGCCAGTAAGATTTGTGCCAGTAAACCTCAAGAGGCACACTGGCGACTGCCGCAAGAGCCCGCCTCCCATGCCAGAAACGCTGGTTTGCATCCCGCTCGGAGCGGCTCAAGGAACTGGAGGGGTTACACATATTCTCCTATGTCATACAATATGAGCCATAAAAGCAAATCAAATTTGATACTCAACAAATATGCAATCTTTCTTATGATTTAGTTTTAAATACACTCTTCTATTTCAATATATATATATATATATATTGACAATTATTTCATATGTCAGGCTTTACAGTGTTACAGTTCAGAGTACAGCAAAACATTTTTAAGCATGATCTCCACCCATTTAAGATACTGGCCAAAAATCACATGATGACCATTGTGTTTCCTGGCCGTGAACAAGCATCTGTTTTTTTGTTGGTGTGGACAGGGCTTTAAGCAGAAGTGTGATATGGACGGTGGATGGCCCTCGGGTTTTTTCAGAGAGTGGAAGGTCCACATGATAGCACACAGGCTTTAGGGTGGAGCTGTTCTGTCGGTTCTGATCTCCAGACACACTCTCCCTCAGGCAGCCAGGCGCTTTTATGTATGAACAATTTCGCCTTCCTCCATTCATATTCAGTTGCTCTAACCAAAGCATGTGTTGCTTTCATCTGCGAGATAAAATAAGCTGCTAAGGATCTTTACTTTTAAAAAAATATGAAAAGGAAAAATGAAATTAAATAAAGAAGAAAGAGAAAAACATAATTCTCTCTGTAACCCTGCAACCCGCTTACCTCCCCTGATAGAGCCAGAAGCTGCTTTTCCAAGGACAAGGACTTTTTTTACTTAACTGATAACAACGTGCATCACAAGACAAGAGATAAAGAGACTAATCCAATCGTGTTTTGTCGTGTTTAATGGTGCGATGCTGATAACTTTCTCCCCAGACATCCAGCCCCTGATCTTAACAGAAAATAATCTGCAATATATGGCAGTGGAGGGGAAAGGTGTGGTCATGCACTGTAAGGTCTTCAGCTCGCCAATCGCCAGTATTACGTGGTGAGTAGAACCTGCTGTAGGGGAAGTATTTGTATAGGCCAGCAGAGGGCAGCACACCACTTCAGTAATAGAGTGTCTTTCATGTGGTTTTGCACTGGTGAAACAGTTTACTCAAGGGTGGGGCCCTCAGGCTGTGTTCAGCATTGTGATAATGAGGTAAACTACTCATGTGCATCTGTAAGTATGCTACTGTTAAGTTAAAGCAATAACAGCAGAAGTGTTGACTGATAAGAGAAAGCAAACAGAGCATTTTATTGAATTTATTAAATGTACGCTATCTTTCAAAAGTTTTGGGGTCGGAATGATTTTTTAATGTTTTTGAAAGAAATCTCTTTTGCTCACCAAGGCTGGATTAATTTGATTAAAAATCAGTTTAAAATAACTCTTTTCTATTTAAATGTAATACATTCCTGTGATGGCAAAGTGGAATTTTCAGCAGCCGTTACTTCAATCCTCATACGATCCTTCAGAAATCATTATAATATGCTGATTTGGTGCTAAAGATACGTTTCTTATTATTATCAATGTTGAAAATAGTTGTGCTGCTTAATATTTTTTTAGAAACCGATGCATTATTTAGAATTATTTAATGAATAGAAGTTCAAAAGTGCAGCTTTTATTTGGAATCTTTTTTTTTAACAATATTAATTCTTCACTATCACTTTTGATCAATTTAAGGCATCCTTGCCAAATAAAAGTATTGATTTCTTTCAGGAAAAAATCAATCTTACTGACCCCAAACTTTTGAACTTTTGACTTTTTTGCATTTTTCAGAAAGAGCAGATTCATGTGAAAGCATGATAATTAATTAGGTATTCTCTAGAAACTCAATTTCAGGATTTTTTTTCTTTTTTCATTTCAATTAAAAAGGTATTTCATTTGATAATCCATGACATTTCTCTTCAAACTATGTTACATTCAAAATATCTTGGAGTGGAATCTTACAGAATTGCAAAGTAATGTACTTAACTTAAATAATGCTCTACACCACACAACATAACCTCACAAAATAACCACTATTTTTGTCCATAACAGAGTTGTCAAGCATGACAAAGCATAAACTTAAAGGTTTAGTTCACCCAAAAATAAAAAGTGTCCCATAATTTACTCACCCTCAAGCCATCCTAGATGTATATGACTTTCTTCTTTCAGTTTATACACAATTGGAGTTATATTAAATAATATCCTGGCCCTTCCAAGCTTTATAATGGGAGTGATTGATACCTTTTTGAAGCCAAAAACAGCACATCCATCCTACATAAAAGTAATCCATACAGCTCCACGGGGTTAATAAAGGCCTTCGGAAGCGAAGCAGTGCTTTTTTGTAAGAAAAATATGCATATTTATAACTATATAAACTATAATCACTGGCTTTCGATAACGGTCTTACACGAGTCTAATTCCGGCAGAAGAGTGACCTCTGACCTGACACATGACGTATTGATGAAGACGGAAGCATAGAGGATAGAGCAAAAAAATAATAAAATAAATAAATAAAAAATATGAATTAGAAGTCTAAAACGAGATTTTTTTTTTAAAAGAGAAATGTTATTTCAATATAAGAGAAGAGGAGCTTGAGTTTGCTGCCCAGCCCTATTAGTTTCCTACTGTACATCCTACATCATACGTCGGAGGTCACTCTTCTGCCGGAGCTCGACTTGCATATGGCAGAAGCCAGTGATTATAGTTTATAAAGTTATACACCTAGGATGGCTTGAGGGTGAGTAAATTATGGGATAACCCTTTTAGGAGTTTGTTTGCTTGTGTTTTCAGTGAAAGCTTGATAATTAATTTCAATCGAAGTGAAATTTAAGTGCAGTTAAAATGTATTGGTGATTAATTGGGACATGCACATTTTCAAAATAAAATAAAAGTTTTATTTTAAAAGTTCTGTGACTTACACACTAAACAGTTAAATCAAATAATGTTGACTAAGTTCTGTATCCTGTGACTTATAATTCATCGTTAGCGTCAGTTCTGGCAGGTCACGTCAGTCAGGCTTGCATCAGCTGACTCCCAGGTGACTCGCATCAACCTATAGGAATACGACGCCTATCACAACATTCATATATAAGCTCCTCAGTATTATCAGCAGCTATTGCATTTCTCAGGAGCAAATGACCCTCCTCCATCCCCAGCTCCTCCTCTCGTCAGTCAGAATTGGCTTATGATTCCCTTGAATCAGACTAATTCTTAAAATATGTGTACGTTAAATTATGACATTAATGATATCTGCATATGTTGGTTCTGTTCTGTTACCCTAGGGGGGGTTATTGCTGCTCTCCCTGCTCTTATCCATGCTAGGCTGCATGGATGCGCTGGGAGTTCTTGCCCAGAACAGAACCACACCGCCAGTACAAACTCTATGCATTATCAATCATATTTGACGATAGTGGTCCTGACAGAATTTTTAATTAAGTAATGGAAATACCATTATACATAATGTTTCCTGAGAATGACCCAGTTGGTGTATGGTTACACAGGAGTAAAGATGACAGTGCCAATGCAGTGGAAGGAGAAAGGTTTTCTGTTCATAAGAATGGTTCACTGGAGATCCACAACGTGATGAAAGAGGACATGGGGGAGTATTCTTGTTTTGCTCAAAATACAGAGGGCAAAGTTGTCATTGCTGCAACACTTGAAGTCAAAGGTAAGAGAAATGGTTCACTAGATTCAGTCAAAATGTATCAATTTAGTTCATCCATATAATCCAAAATGACTTTTGTTTTCACCGTCAGATCCCACCAGAATAGTTGATCCTCCACGCAATTTGCGGGTTTCAGTTGGAACCACTATCCAGTTTTCATGCCGGGCAGAGTTCGATCCTTCCTTCGGTGATGACTTTGAGATCCTCTGGAAAAAAGATGGCATGACTTTCAACGGCAGCGAGAACGCACGGTGAGATATACAACAGGATCTCATTCTTTTAGAGTAGTGAATGTCAGAGCTGCCTAATCAGTGTCTTTGCTGGTGTCTGTAGATATATCCTGGACGATGGAGTGCTTGAGATCATTAATGTGAGCTTTGGAGACCAGGGCTTCTACTTCTGTGTGGCCAGAACACCGGTCGACCAAGACATGGCGGTTGCGCAGCTTTCAGTTGTGGGTGAGTTATGCGATTTTAGTCTTTACGGTTTAGAAAAGTAAAGATAGACAGAAGGTTTGAGGGCTGAAATGGGTTCAGCGCACAACACAGGGAGGATTTGGCTACCCGCTGTGTCATGACTGGAATTATACCCTTAATAAGACAGCACCGCATAGTATTTGTACAAACGATCTAGCTGGAGACACGACCTGGCATGCTTGAAACCAGCTGGAGTCATTTCCCAGACCCACCCTTCCACTTCTCCCTATCATTTCCTTCTTTTCATCTACTGTCCCTAAAATGTCTATTAAATGGCGACAAAAACAAAAAAAGCAACAAAAGCATGTAATGAATCTGATTGAAATTGAGATTCTTAATCGATTGTCAGTCCTAAATAAAATGTGTTGTTTCCTTAGATGTTCCTGATCCACCAGAGGATGTGATCCTGTCTGAACATAATGGCAGAAGTGTGAAAGTGCAGTGGATTCCAGGAGATGACCATAACAGCTCCATTACTGGTAATATGGTCTTAACACCCATATTGCCCAGACTGTATATCACTACTTGGGATACACTGAGTATGGCTACTCATCGACTTGCCATGCAGAATATAATTAATTTGTTCAGTGTTTATCTTATGTAAATGACTCCACATATGCAAATTACATGATCATTTAAAAGTTGGGGTTTAAAAAAAAAAAAAAAAATGTTTTTGTCTCTTGTGCTTATTAAGGCTGCATATATTTATAAATATTTATAAAAATAAAGTAAAAACAGCAATACTGTGAAATATATCACTATTTAAACTAAATGTTTTATTTTAATATATTTTAGAATGTAATTTATTCCTGACAAAGCGGAATTTTCAACAGCCTTTTAGTTTTCAGTGTCACATGATCCTTCAGAAAACATTCTATATGTTGACTTGGTGCTCAAGAAACATTTTTTATTATTATTTAATATTATTATTTTTAGGATTCTTTGATGAATAGAAAGCTCAAAAGAACAGTCTTTATTTGAAATAGAAATCTTTTGTAACATTATAAATGTCTTTTAGTGTCACTTTTGATTAACGCATTCTTGCTGAATAAAAGTATTTATTACTTTCCCCAAAAAAAAAAAAAGCTATATATTCAAAGTCCCTTTAAAGACAAGTCATTTCACCTGGCGGCCATCTTTGAAACGCCTCTCAGGCATGCAAGTGCAACTCCTATCTCTTTGAATGGGGAAACATCAAATTCACCAAAACTGTTCGCCAAGCTTACGATTAAATGAAATATTTTGAATCACCAATGAAATCTGACAACAACTCTCATAAATTTTGAATCATGACACTCGAATCATGAAAAAGAAAGGCTGGACCAAGCTAATGCGCATGCGCAGTCCTAAGCACACGACTCCAAACACTGAATGTTACTATAGCAACTGGAGCTTCTAACGGCAGCTGAAGTGACACGATGACTTTACCAAGAAGCGATTGGCTCCTCTATTCAGAAGGCGGGACTTATTCCGCCATATGGCACGTTGCACTTTCTCCCATTCATAGTAATAGGAGTGCACAGTCTTTCTGTATATAAAGCTTTTGATATATCTTACTGACCCCAAACGTTTGAATGGTAGTGTGATTTTTCATTTAGGTTTGACAAAAGATTCATTGTGGTCTATGTGTTGACAGTTCTAATTTTAAACTTTGTGCAGAGTTTGTTATAGAGTTTGAGGAATGCCAGCATGAGCCAGGCGCCTGGAGGGAGATGAAGAGAGTACCGGGAAACCATCACTCCGTTTTGCTGAAACTTCACGGACATGCGGACTACCGCTTTAGAGTCTCCGCCATCAGTGAGGTTGGAAGAGGTTTGCCAAGCCAGGCCACTGAAAGATACAAAACTCCAGCATCAGGTATATATAAGCTTTCTTACTGTTTCTCCTAACCACGTCACATCCACAGATAACATTGAGGCCAACTTTATCGCCTACTGAACTTTAAAACTTGTGAGATAATTGATTTTCCCTTTCGTTTAAGCTTCAGTCTATAAAGTGCATATTTCACAGGCCATTTTTCCACTAACAATTTCACCGCCAACAAAATCCATATTTCTGCTCTTTCCAAAGCACCCGACAAGAACCCAGAAAATATCAAGATCGAAGGTCATTTGCCACATGAAATGGATATCAACTGGGAGGTACGATGCTAAACGTTCAATTCCAATAGTCTTCAAGAATATCTAAGGTTCAAAGCACTGGAAGGGCTGCACAGATAAAGAAGTGCTCTCAAATACAGAATTTCATTTAGTTCTCAGAGGGGGAGAGCAAACTAACAGTGTCAGTTGTTAGGTTCCAATTATCGATAAGCGTATTTCCCAAGATAGGAATTTTTGCATAGAAAAACACGGCTATCTCCATCGCCGTGCTGTTGGTAAAGTTACAAAGCCCTGCTGAAATGGATCTCTCTGGACAGAGGTTCCCATCAAAAGGAGTCCAGAGTGAGTTTTTGATTAAAAAGTAAAAGGTAACGGGATACATAAATTCAGATTTTCACATAAAGGTGAATCTCTTTTATGGTTTCTGGGCTATTACTTGGCTGCCTTTTCATGCTAATACACCTGTACTTTTGTAGAATTATGAGGATTTTCATTGTTAATGGTAGACTTTAATGAGTATTTGCATTTTATTCTGTCTTTTGCTGCAGGATGATTGTAAAAGAAAAGTTAACTGTTGTACCTCAGAGCTGTGTTAATAAAAGTCAATTCTTACATTGTTTGACATCATGATAAATTACTGACAATGAAACAGGTCTATCAGCAATGAACATATTCTGCGCAAGTTACCACAAAATATACCCGCATAGAAAAAAAAAGGATTATAAAATTAATGGATTATATAATTTTAACTATAAACAAATAATGTAAAAAATAAAGGTGGTGCATCCCCCACAAATGTTGTACAGACAAACAGCAGGAAAATATATATACACATATATATGCAAAAACACGCTATTTTTGTCTGTGTCCCTTAAATGGAAATGAGCTGATGCTCCCGGCCCGCTTTCCAAAAGAGGGTGGAGCTTTAACAGCTTGCGCTTCAGTTGCTCTCACAATCTCACGCAGCCAAAATGAAGATTGTCAGTAACGGTATTCATCCTTATATTTTTCTGACACTGATAGAGAGACAGAAAGAACTTACAACTTTTAGAAAGCAACTGAAAGTTTCTGAAAGGGTAGTTGATAAATTTATGCAGTTGCCGTGGAGTTGATTCAACTCATCATGTGCCGTCATGTTAATATTTTGTGCAAATCCAGCGTTTAATTGACCCTCGTTTGTGAAGCAATGTTTATGTACATTTTTTTTTAGACCCTACCAGCTGTTTGTTTTAGTCCTTAAACTGAATTTTTTTAAAGAAAAATATCTTCCTTTGCATTGAACTTTGAGCATTGTAACTTTGTATGTTGTTTATGCTCAAACAGCAACATTACACACTAACCAAAGTTAAAAAAGTGAAATCATAATCAACCACCCCTTTAATACTTTCAGTCAGCAAGGATGCATTAAACTGATCGAAAGTGACACTTAAGACATTAATGTTTCTATTTCAAATAATTGCTGCTTTTTGAACTTCAAAAATGTATCACAAAACATTCATCAAAATGTTTCCTCAAAAATATTAAGCTGCACAACTGTTTTCAGAAATGTTTGATAAGAAATGTTTATTGAGCACAAAATGAGTATAATAGAAAGATTTCTGAAGGATCATGTGACACTGAAAACTGGAATAATGGCTGCTGAAAATTCATCTTGGTTGTCACAGGAATAAATGACTTTTTAAAATGTATTAAAATAGTAAATCGTTATTTTAAAGGTGCCCTAGAATTAAAAATTGAATTTATATTGGCATAGTTAAATAACAAGAGTTCAGTACATGGAAATGACATACAGTGAGTCTCAAACTCCATTGTTTCCTCCTTCTTATGTAAGTCTCATTTTGTTTAAAAGACCTCCGAAGAACAGGCGAATCTCAACATAACACCGACTGTTACGTAACAGTCGGGATCATTAATATGTACGCCCCCAATATTTGCATATGCCAGCTCATGTTCAAGCATTAGACAAGGGCAGGACGTCTGGATGTGCACAGCTGAATCATCAGACTAGGTAAGCAAGCAATAACAATAGCGAAAAATGGCAGATGGAGCGATAATAACTGACATGATCCATGATAACATATTTTTAGTGATATTTGTAAACTGTCTTTCTAAATGTTTCGTTAGCATGTTGCTAATGTACTGTTAAATGTGGTTAAATTTACCATTGTTTCTTACTGTATTCACGGAGACAAGAGCCATCGTTATTTTCATTATTAAACACTTGCAGTCTGTATAATTCATAAACACAACTTCATTCTTTATAAATCTCTCCAACAGTGTAGCATTAGCCGTTAGCCACGGATCACAGCCTCAAATTCATTCAGAATCATGTAAACATCCAAATAAATACAATACTCACATAATCTGACGCATGCATGCAGTATTCATGACGAACACTTTGTAAAGATCCATTTTGAGGGTTATATTAGCAGTGTAAACTTTGTTTATGCACTATTTAAGGCAAGCGCGAGCTCCGTGGGCGGGGAGCGTGAGCATTTAAAGGGGCCGCAACCTGAATCGGCGCATTTCTAATTATGCCCCAAAATAGGCAGTTAAAAAAATTTATTAAAAATAATCTATGGGGTATTTTGAGCTGAAACTTCACAGACACATTCAGGGGACCCCTTAGACTTATATTACATCTTGTAAAAAAACGTTCGATGGCACCTTTAAATTGTAATAGTATTTCACAATATTACTGTTTTTTGTTTTTTTGTTTTCAAATAAATGCAGCCTTGGTGAGCATAAGAGACTTCTTTCAAAATCATTTTAAATCCTACAATTTCTCATCAGAATTCAGGTTATTTCGAAGAATATAACATAACCAAGAAAACAAAGCATGAATATACAGTTCTATTCAGGGATGTATAGCTAACTTGCCACTAACCACCTTCAGATGCTCATTATATAAACTTGGACAAATTAAAAAAGAAAAGTTCATCCTTTTTCTGTAAAAGGTGTAAAAGTTAGCCATTCTGATTGTAAATTTTGGTTACTTTGTGTGCAATTGGGTCATATAGTCAGCGAGTGAAAGTTCTATAAGCGTGCCCTCTGAGGCTGAGAAAATAAAAACAGCAAGTGTTTGAGCAACTAAATGTTATTTCCTTTGATTTACTGTTTCCCGTCAGCTAACCGAGCTCTTTTGTACTCTTGTCACAGCCATTGTCACCTATTGAACACAACGGGCCTGGTCTGGAGTACAAAGTAAGCTACAGAAGACAAGGCGCCGGAGAGGACTGGGTGGAGCACATGGTGAAGAGGCACTTGTTTGTGGTTAAAAACACCCCGACGTTCGTCCTTTACGAGATCAAAATTCAAGCCAGGAACCACGCAGGCTGGGGTCCGGACCCCAAAATAATAACGGGATACTCAGGAGAGGATTGTAAGTAGGAAACAACCTCCATTGTGTCCGAGTTGTGGAGATGAGTGTGCATTCAAATAAGCCAATACCATTGACATTTCACTCACTGTCAAAGCATTGTGCATGTTTACCTTTGAGAGCATACAAAGTAGGTGAAGAATTTGAAAGGCACATCTTATTTTTTTCCTAACCTTTTCTTTGTCTGTAAGGGTCTTGTTACATTGCAAATAAGCAATGCCTGTAAACGGAAACACCCACCCCCCACCCCCTAGCGAAAGTGCAGTACATGTGTGACGAGAATATCAACACACCTAGAGGGCAAAGAACGCTGATGAAATACCATCTTGCCTTTAAACAATATCCAAACGCAGCGCTGATACCCCGATTTGTTTTGCCTTATTGAGGATATTAAATTGCACAAGGGGGAACGATTTCCTCACTCAGAGTCTTTGTAGACTAACAAATGAAATGTTATCATGGCTATGAGCTATTTACATTTGCGACTGTAATTATTCTCTTGCCTTCAGTTTTCTTTTGGAGTTGCCCTCCCGATGTTATCTCAGGTCACTTACTACGTCTCTGTGCAATACGCTTAGTTTAGTCCCCTTTTCGCTCTCAGTCTCCCTCTTTCTTATTTCTCTCTTATCTTAGCGCATGTTTGCCAGTGTTGCGGAAGTAACTGATTTACTCCCCAAATGAAAATAAGCAAATTAATGCTAAATCGCAGTTTTGTGCATGCGGATTTCAAGCTTAGCAACCTGAAGGAATAAAAGTACGGTTCATTCTAGTGAATCAATTCGTTTGGATGGTTCACCTGACTTTATAACTCGTGATTGTGAGTTTATATCTCGCAATTCTGATTTTATAACTCGCAATAGAAAAAAAAGGCAGAAACAAGCTTCCATATTTTTTTTAATGGTTATAACAACTATATATATATATATATATATATATATATATATAACTAAACGACTCGAATGCAATACTTCACAAGTACTGTTGATGATACAGTGTGTAAAATCTTCTAATTTTTGGGTCCTAAACCTAATAGTTAATTATTTTAAAAAATATTTCTTCTATCAATGTATTTATCTACTTTTTATTAACTACCTTTTCAGGTTAATTATAGTTTAACCTTTTTAATTTATCAGTAGCTTAGCTTGGCAAGGTACACTTGTTTCCCCAACACTGGTGTTGACTGGGATTTATTCCCTCTTTCCATTAGGAAGTGTTATATATAGTGTCTGTGAGCTTGTGAATGTGGAGTGTTGTTTATATATATTACTTAGATTGTGTATGGCAAATAACTGTTGTGTAGGCAATTTGCATTGTGTTTGATAACAGAATGTAGTTACAAAGCATAAAAACAATATTACAGTCCATAACTCCACGTAAACAACTATTACCCCCACCACAGTTTTTCCCATGATTACCCACAAAATTACACCACATTTCTTGGTCCTTATTCCGTGGATATAGCTGAATCTAATTCACTGACATTATCTTGATGTAGGAACAGTGTAATTTGAAGGTAGCTATATAGAGCTATTTGTAATATTTCATTTGCATGTTATTCGTCCATAGTCCCCTCAGCAGCTCCAGAGGATGTAGCCGTGGAAATGAACAACACCATGGTGAAGGTCAGATGGGAGCATGTTCACAAGGACAAACTCAATGGACATCTGGGGGGCTACAGGGTAATTCCACACCATTGTGTCTTTTGCTTTTTAGCCATGGTTTGAAGGCTAATGACCCATTTTGTGACCTTGAAGCTCCTCTTGTTTCCCAGCAAGCTGTCACAGCTATCCACATGTATTAATCCATGTTGTTTTTTACTCATCAGCTGTACCTTCACTACCTACGGACTAATCTAACCTCATGTACTTGTAGGTAAGCTTGTGGAGGCTTCGTAGTCTGTTGGACTCAAAGAAGACACACGGTGACAAACACACATCGACATTCTCAGGCGAGAGGAACCACGCTGTAATCACCGGGCTTAGGCCTTTCTCAGAATACAGCCTCATTGTCATGGCCTTTAACAGTAGAGGAAATGGGCCTGGAAGTCATCCGGTCAGCTTCAAAACCCCTGAAGGAGGTGAGTGAGGAGAACATATGTGTGAACACTTGAGCTAAACATAATAAATTACTTCTGGGAGTGATAAATGAGATGGAAATAGTTAAAAGAAAGTCAGTCACAGAGTTTTGGAACAAACAAATGAATATCACCTCCCTGCACCATATTTGCTGAATGAAATCCAGTACTTGTTTCTTACTAACTTTAGGGTGCTGATTCCAAAAACAGTGACTGTTTTGCTCTAGCATGTCATTCACTCACAAAATATGTGATTTTTGTAGCATTTTTGCTACAATGGTGAAAAAGTCTTGTATCATCCCTTAATCACCAGAAAAACTGCCACAAATACATGATTCCTATGTTTCTCAGAGCCAAGTTACAACAATTACAACAATTCCCAGCCAATTTTCATAGGCCTATGTATTGTCTTATTTTATGCCTAATCCTGATTTCAAGGTTAAAATTATGGCAAGTGCCAGAAGAAACTGCAAAAATGACCCAGATGTTTTCTGCCACATCTGTGGTTGTTTTACTACATGCAAACAGTGACATAAAGTTATAGATTTTGTGAAAAAAAAGCTTATTTATTTTTATAAAACAGTTCCTGTCCTTGATTCTGATTGGTCAATCAACGGTTCTGTGTATCACTACACAACACCCTTAGCAACCACTCTTATCAACGTAAACATATGTTTGTTCTCATTGATATTGTTCATTGAAGCTTACTGTATTATGTAGAAGAGTATTATGAGAAAGAGATCGAGTGAGCGAGTTTGTTACCTGCATTCAGATTTAGCATTTTCCTTCAGGTCAGTCCTGTGTTCATAATAAAAAATCAGTTTAAATGTCCAATGTATTATCTTGTCCTTTTAACAGTTAAGGGGTTTTCCCGTGACTGACAGCGCTAGTCAAAGCATTTATCAGTTGCGTCTTGTTCCGTGTTCACAACAATTCAGTCTTTTCAATGTAAAAATCTTCGCTACTGACACACTCATAAAGACAGTCTTTGCTGCCATCTAATGGCGTAATAATGTAACTTCTGTTGCTGTTCACGGTCAGGGACTATTTTTTTCCGGCAGAAGGTAGGCTTTTAGTGATTTTACTTCATGAATGTTGCATTGATACATATTTTTGGCTTTAATATTTGTATTTTATAAATGAATATTGTGTGGTAACCATTTTATGAAAGCAATAAGGTACTCGAGGCTAGTGCTGTATCGTGAATAAGTCACGGCTGAAGGGGTTGCAGGCACTCCGCTTCACATCGTATTCATGATACAGCAAAGCCTCGCACCTTATTGCTTACATAAACTTGTGTTTATATAAAGTTATTTGATATTAAATAGAGAATTTGAACATATTTGTCCACTGCTTTGCAGAATAAAAGTTAACTTATACATTTTAAATACTTCTTTTTGTCAGTTTTTTTCATTGAAACAGTCAAAGAAAGTTTATTTTGATAAGTGCATTAAAGCTGATACATATAATTAAATGATGCATGATGCAAAGTTTTGATTGATATTTTTGAACTCAACTTCATTTAATTAGGTAATAGTTTTTTTTTTTTTTTTTTGCAATTCATTTTCTTTCAAGATGCAGGGCTGTGTAATTACCATATGTGTGTCAAATGTTCCTTTAAATAAATAAATATACCTGTCAAATCTTTCTTTCTTTCCTTACATTCAGTACCTGGTCAACCAGCTGCTTTCAGTGTTTCAAACATCCAGAAACACAAGGTCACCTTGACCTGGTCTTCTCCAGTTGACGCAAATGGAGTCCTAATTGGCTACATCCTCCAATATCAGCTAAGTATGTTAACATTGCATTTCCATTCTGTTCACAACCCTCACTACATCTTTCTGTTAGGGTTATGTGCAGGGGTTTGAGTAAACAGCTTTCCTCATATGCATTTCTGACGTGGCCCATGCCACAGCAGTATTACTGGTCATTATAGTGATTCTACAGTAAAACCACAAACCACTTGTCACTTAAAGGGCCAGACTACAGAATGTACATTTTTATGGCACAGAGAGCATAAAAAAGCTATTGCCCTGTATCAACATGTTCCCCATGATGCAGATGCAGATTTGGACATAGGAAAACAGCAAAGTGCTCTTTTATACTCCATGTCTCATTACATCAAGTGATGCCTACGTCTCACCACTAGGAGATATTGTTGCGCCACCTACCTTAGGGTTGGCAGTTGCATCTTATATTCAACAGACACTTCAGTATTATGACTGCGTAGGACCTCAATAAGACACAGATGTATTTGCTAAATGATTTATGGAAAATAATTACTTTGACTTCTTTGAGTTTCCTCACTCAATTTACTTATTTTTGCAAGTCCTGTTATACTGAATTGAATGCACACTAGTGAATTAAACAGCTATTTACTGCATGCCGTTAGAGTACGCTTTGGTTTTAATTAAGATTTACAGTGAATAAGACCACTGATTACATATTGTGGCGGGTTAACAGTGCACATCATATTAATAGTTAAGTGATGCACTAGGGAATATAGCATATCTCTAAATAGCAAGATGTATTTTTTTTCAGGATTCAGGATATAGATTTTAATATTCAAATTTTAATTGTAAAATTAAGCATAATTGTAGCCGACCACATAAAACAAAACCTCTCTAACAGAGGCAAGCATCATCGCAGAAGGTAAAAGCAGTCCAGCCTTTTTCAAGTTAAAATATCTAAAAATCCTTGAAACAAGAAATGAAGAGTTTGGTTCCAAAACGCAATAACTCCATTTTGATTAATCTGAGCAAAAAGGCATTTTCTTTACCAAGAAAGTGGCAAGATGAAAATCACTATTTTCTGTTTCAGACTTTCACATAGCATCTTTTGGTTATAAAAACATTAAAAATTCAAATCTACATTCTGATTTTAAAAAGTTTATTATAAAAACTTATTATTTTTTATCTCAAAATGCAATTAATGCATCAATATAAAAGTTGAAAATACACAACAAAGTAAGTTGATTCACATATATGACAGAGTCTAAACTTTGCCAATATTTATCTTATATACAGACATTTTACTAAAAATACATTCAGCTGTCGCTCCCAAAATGAATTCAACGGGCCATCTTGTTAATGTTATAAGTTATTTGTTATTACCGATTAAAGAGTATCTGGCGTCACTGCACGATTAAATAAACATTGACATGGATGACCAATTTGTTGAGTGCACTGGTATTAAAAATGGCTTCAATGTTTACAGTGCGTGGAACGGTGCGATGTGATTGGTTGAGCGGATATATTGCGTTCTGAAGAGAAGGGAGACTGGCGTTTGTTGCGTTTTGGAAAGAAAGGGAGAAAACATTACAGAATAACACGACGGATAACGCATTTTGCGCAAAATTAATAAATCACTTTTCAATACCGACAAGATACAATACTGATTTTGGCAGAAACTCAATTTTTTTGAAAATGCCGTTTATTGCGTTTTGGAACCAAACTCTTCAAATTTACTTGAAAAGAGAATTTGCATAGGATATTATGACTTGTTTGCATAGATTGTATCTTGAATATAAGTGTATTTTGTCTTAATGCACTAGCAGATTTTTTTTTTCACTTGCTTAACTATAAAATAAAAATTAAAAAACAATCTTGTTTTGATATTTTAATTGGAGAATTCAACAGAAAACTTGTGAAGAAACATTCATACTTTAGTTTAGGGTCCAATTCTCACTATTAACTAACTATTAACTATGACTTTTGCCTCAATAAACTCCTAATTACTGCTTATTAATAGTAAGCAAGGTAGTTGTTAAGTTTAGGTATTGGATAGGAATTGGGTAGAATTAGCGATGTAGAATATGGTCATTGGTCATGTAGAATAAGGCATTAATATATGCTTTATAAATACTAATAAACAGCCAATATCCTAGTAATCTGCATGATAATAAGCAACAGTCAATAGTGAGAATTTGATTCTAAACTAGTGTTACCACTTAGGTTTTTTTTTGGGGGGGGGGGGGGGGGTTTGCAGTGTATGCCTACTTTTCAGCAAATCAGTTAGACTACTGGGTGAATGACTACTGCTAATTAATATTCACGAGCAAAGCGTATACATTTTATATTGTGTTATCCCCCACTTTTCAGATTGTGCTACTATAGGAAAAATGTTTTTAAAATTAGTTCCCCTTAATTTAGTCTTTTTTTTTTTTTTTTTTTCAAAAAATAGATCTGCCCCTGTTATTTTGTCAGCCAAACCCTTTTAACCTAAAATACTTACTCCCCAAGTTAATTTTTCATTAATTTAAAGGGATAGTTCACTCAAAAATGAAAATTTGTCATCATTTACTCACCCTTATGTTGTTCCAAACCTGTATGAGTTTCTTTCTTCCCATGAAATAAAAAGAAGATATTTTGAAGAATGCTGGTAAGACAGTTGACGGCAGCCATTGACTTCCATAGTAGGAAGAAAAAAATACTATAGAAGTCAATGGCTACTGTCAACTGTCTAGTGACAGAATTTTCATTTTTGGGTGAACTATCCCTTTAACAACACATTCACATGTTCACAGTTTTCTTACGTTAATTAACATTCTCACGACATACAGGTGACCAAAAAGATTTTTTTTCGGTATTTTTATCTCAATTCAAAACTCTGTACGTGCAACACTGTACCTAAGATCTAAGATTGTCTACACTAGGGTTTCCCAAATCATGGCACGTAGATAGTGCAGACCTCATGGGAAAAACTTTTATGACCCGGTATACCATCCTGACACCCTTTTTCACACTGACCCTACGCTGTTCTACATGCATCGTATCACAGTATAACACCAGGCAGGGCACGCACACCGTTCAACACGTAACCAGATCCCAGCAGGAGTGATGACGAAGCTGATTATGATGCGCACAGTCTGGGAGGCCTCGTCAGCTAATTGTGTTTGATGCTGCGGCTGATCATTGAGGCCAAGTGTCAGGTTGCGTATTAAAAGAAGCAACATTTTCATCAGGAGAGCTTGCTACAACCATTGTGTTCTCTTTGAAGTGGGCTCATTGAAGTCCCCTTGAAGAAAGTGGTGTGTAAAATGCTAGCGAGAGAGCACACAGCTGTACCCATCGAATGGAAAATAGCAACTGGGATTAAAGAGCCACTGCACAGATGGCTCGCAGCCAGATCCAACTATGCTGAAATCACACATTGTGAAAATTTGCACATTGTGAATTACAGAACTAGTGTTTTTTTATTATTTATTTTTATTTGACAGAGAATTATTTGGAAGACATGGAGAATCAGAACATGTTGCAGGGCAGACTCAAACCTGTTTGTTGCATAAGCATAATAGCTTCATATCACATGCACAGGAAATTATGTTTTAATCTGTAGTACTTAATTTGATTCTCAAGTCCTGTCTTGACTGATGGCTACTTTCAAACGCACACATTGGTATGTGTGTGCATGATCTGTGAATAACGCTCGTCCCTTGCTGTGATGCATGTGCGTGAAAGGTCAAATGCAGTTCTTGCCGAGGTTATTAATGCATAGACAATTGGTTTGTCATGAGTGAATGCAAAAAAAATTAAAAATAAATAAATAATAAAAAATCTGGTTTGTGTCCAAATTTGCATCTAATATATAAAATCATACAACAATACTGCCAAGAAAAATCTCTTAATTTAATTCTTTGTTCCCTATTTCTGACTGTTCATCAATAATTGCTTGAAAAAATATTACATTTTTATAGTTATTTAACTTTAAAGGCCCACTGAAGTGTTTATCCAATGTGTTGATGTAATTTCCACTGAAACAGGAAGACAGGGTGGGACATATCGAATATCTCCTCCCCTTTTTTATAATAGCCAATAGCATTTTGTTTATATCGCAGCTCGTCCAGAGCCGTTGAGCTCGGTAATGTCGCAGTTTTCTCCTCCTAATCTCCTCCATATCGCTTCAAAATATATATTCTGTGCAGAATTAAAATGGGTCAGATGAGTTTTCTGGTATGCGGCAATGATTCTGATTGGTCAATAGCTGTGTTTTATTCACGATAAAACATGGCTATGACCGTTTCACCCAACGGTTCTGTGTATCACTACACAACACCCTTAGCAACCACTCTTAGCAACGTAAACTGTTTGTTCTCAATTTATATTGTTCCTTTGAAGCTTACTGTATTATGTACAGTAGAAGAGTATTGTGAAAAAGAGATTGATTGAACGAGTTTATTACCTGCATTCTTTAACAGTTAAGGGGTTTTCCTGTGACTGATAGTGCTAGTCAAAGCATTTGTCAGTCGCGTCTTGTTCCGTATTCACAACAATTCAGTTCATTCACAACATTCACCATGTAGAAAATAGTAAATGTGTGAACAAGTGACCAATTTTAGCCGCAGCTTCAGCGTCTATTTATAATGTAGGGGGCAGGACGTTTCTAGAGAGCATTTGATTGGACAGAAAATGTGATGAGAAACTGAAGTAGGGCTGCACGATATATCGCATGAGATTGTCACGCGCATTTCGTCAGTAAAGCCGGTTCCCTGATTACCGCTAAATCGCCATCACCTGCTTTCAAATGGAGCGGCATTTAATAGACAGAGCCGTAGATCACTGACAAGCCACGCAATATCGCGTTCATATCGCAGATAAATCGCCTTCGATAATGAATGCGATATTGCGTGGCTTTTCAGTGATCTACGGTTCTGTCTATTAAATGCCGCTCCATTTGAAAGCAGATGATGGCGATTTAGCGGTAATCAGGGAACCGGCTTTACTGACGAAATGCGCGTGACAAACTGCAGCCCTAAACTGAAGTGCCGACTGATGTCATAAAAATTATTGATCCATATTGGCGGAAGTGAGAGAATGTAAGTTTTGAATGCTTATATCTTCTAAATGCAAATTTTGTCATTGTTTTGGAGCACACTAGCTTATAGATAACAGTAAGGCTAACATATTCATACTAAAAGCCAAAAAAAATCAATTTTGATTTCATGGGGACTTTAATAATAAAAGGAGTGTTAGTTGCGGTTGAATTTAGACATAAGACAATATTCAAATATTCAATACAACTAAATAAATGTTTAAATACTTATTTATATACAGTACAGTATTGTGCATTAAAAAATAATAAAAATATGACATCCGATAACACGTCCAAACAACATACAGTAAGTGGCATTGTGATACTTTTGTATTGTACCACAAGTCATAGTATTGTGACAACCCTGTTGTCATCCACTACTGAAATTTGGGTATTGTGACAATCCTAGTGAAGACTGTCAGTCTGTGTCAGTAGAAAAAAAATGAATTTGACCTCTGGCTGACTAAACACATCTGACATTTCAATGACATAGCCTTCCTGCTACCCGTCCAGCTGAGCGACCAACCATAACACATGATGAACACATGTCGCTTTGCTGCACATCTTTCTTTCTGGTTTATAATCTGTGTGATATTTCTAATATGTGGAACTATATTAATAGTTTAGAAATGCACTGATGATACGCTGTTTCCTTTTCCTGTTTAGTAAATGACACGGAGGAACTAGGTCCTCCGATGACCGTCAACATCTCTGCTGACAGCAATAAGCTGCAACTCCAGGACCTGGAAGCACTGAGCAAATACAAGTTTTACCTACGGTGTTGCACGCGGGTGGGCTGCGGACCAGCTGCCAGCGAGGAGCGCACCACTGTCCCTGAAGCAAGTGAGTACGGGGCAGCAGCTGCTCAGGGGTGGGGTCCTCTCCGGGGAGTCAGCCTGTGGCATTCCAAAGGACAGGGAATCTGGCTCTCTGACATGGATGACCAAGTTGCTGTTGTTATGGGCATCGACCCGGCGAATGCAGGGGACATTATTTCGACCTCCCATCTCACCAAGCTTTTCATATGCCCATCTAAGCATTTCTTTATAGCTAAACAATATCATAACTGTGTGCGACTGGGCTGCATTCATCACTGTCTTGGAAGACCAAGCACTTATTGATTTGAGGGTAAAAGCTTGCCTGCGAAAGGAAGAAGAAATAATATTTTGCCTTTGGGAATGGAAATGTTGGATTGTTATTATTACAGACGAAGAAATAAGTTGGTAATCAACATAAAAATATATATATTAAATGGAAAAACCACACAACTGTGAATTTACAGCACATTTATCATGATTAATGGTTCAATGCAACATACTTATCATCGGCAGTTAGCAGATTGTTGATAAAGTGCTGTTTATTTCCATTTCACTGAGGGTTCATATAGGAAGTTGTATTTACGGAAGAAATATGATCGAGATGAAAATCCCAAGGCATAATACCAATATTCGGCAGAGTAATTGAAAACAGTCAAGAAAACAAATGACTGCTCTGATGTGAGGAGAGATATCTTTATGTGTCAATGGGAAACAACCGCCTACAGTAGACGTAAACATGATCAGCATACATCAAGAAAATACAGTTAGTGAAAAATCGGTTTAATTTAACCACAACTGCGTGAATGAGGATAATAATGTTTTATTTTAAAAGTATTTCCATGTATTTCTGGACATGTTTCCATGGCAATATCATGTTTTTGAAACAAACGCACTGCCGTCTGAGGTGCCAGTCAGGAGGGATAAGTCCAAATGTATATGAGAAATATGACTGCACACTCAACTTGCAAACAGTTTATTCACCAACGTTTCGGCAAAAAGCCTTTGTCAAGGTGTAATTTCACTCAGAATAGAGAGAGCATAAGTAGACATCAACAGGTGCATACAATTAATCCCAGTTAAATCTACAATCAAACAATTAAAGGGATAGTTCACCCAAAAATGAAAATTCTGTCAGTAATTACTCACCCTCATGTTGATACAACCATGTAAGTCTTTCTTTCATCTTCGGATCACAAATTAATATTTTTGTGATTAAATATGAGCGGTGGAATACTCCTCCATTGGCTTTAAGGGGGCCCAAACTTGTCCGTCCAGAAAGTCAGTGAAGAAAATGTTTAAATAGTCCATGCCACTACAGTGGCTCAACCGTACGTTTCTCAAGCGACGACAATACTTTTCGTGCGAAAAAAACAAACAAAAGAACAACTTTATTCAACTATTCATTTTCTCTCTTGTAGGCCTCTGACGTTAGTTCACGAGAGCTCCATGACGCATGCGCGAGAACTAAACTGACGACGGTCTTCTTCTACTACTACTTGTTACTGGCTGCTCACTCCTTAGGAGTATTACCGCCACCTAGTGTTCAAGATGAAATGCTGGCATAGCCGGAAGCGCTAAACTTTGTTTACAAGCA
This sequence comes from Megalobrama amblycephala, assembly GCF_018812025.1. Taxonomy (NCBI): domain Eukaryota; kingdom Metazoa; phylum Chordata; class Actinopteri; order Cypriniformes; family Xenocyprididae; genus Megalobrama; species Megalobrama amblycephala. Next base: position 5,306,130 of record NC_063051.1, read on the forward strand.
GGTGAACGCGCGCGCTGTATGTAAGCTATTGAATTCGACATTGATCGTGCTTTTGGTCTCGCTCTAAGTAATTGTTTACAATGGTTAGAAAGTGTGCATTTCCTGGATGTCCGAATCGTGAAAAACTAACGAGTAAACGTAAAGGTGCCTTAACATTGCCACAAAATGAACGGCTTACCTTTCACCGTTTCCCATCAAATGATCGTGAGCGACTGAATCTATGGCTGCTGGCTGTTCAACGGGATGTTAATTTACCGATTAATTTCGTCAAGCACATGAAGTTGTGCAGTGAACATTTCTCTCCAGACGACTTCAAATCAGTTCAACAAAAAAGATTACTGAAATCAACAGCTGTGCCCAACTTGTTTATACAGACCAACAAGGTAAGTAGAAGCAGTATGTGGTAATTGTTAAAGTCATGATACATATGTTATGATATGTTCACCTGCTTGTAAACAAAGTTTAGCGCTTCCGGCTATGCCAGCACTTCATCTTGAACACTAGGTGGCGGTAATACTCCTAAGGAGTGAGCAGCCAGTAACAAGTAGTAGTAGAAGAAGAAGTAGTCAGTTTAGTTCTCGCGCATGCGTCATGGAGCTCTCGTGAACTAACGTCAGAGGCCTACAAGAGAGAAAATGAATAGTTGAATAAAGTCGTTCTTTTGTTTGTTTTTTTCGCACGAAAAGTATTATCGTCGCTTGAGAAACGTACGGTTGAGCCACTGTAGTGGCATGGACTATTTAAACATTTTCTTCACTGACTTTCTGGACGGACAAGTTTGGGCCCCCTTAAAGCCAATGGAGGAGTATTCCACCGCTCATATTTAATCACAAAAATATTAATTTGTGATCCGAAGATGAAAGAAAGACTTACATGGTTGTATCAACATGAGGGTGAGTAATTACTGACAGAATTTTCATTTTTGGGTGAACTATCCCTTTAATATTCTAAAAAACTGTCAAATATACATGACAAGAATAAATACACGTCAGTATCAATAGAAACATCACCAACATTAAAAAGTAGAAGAAACAGCTGAGATCAAATTCAACATTCAGACCGTAAGGAGTAAGAGTTCTTAATTTATATATCCAATAGGCTTCACGTTTGAGTAAAATGCGATCAAGATCGCCACCTCTCGTCGGTAGAGACACTCGCTCGATACCTATATAACATAAAGAGGCAACGGGATGGTTAGATTCAACAAAATGTGCAGCCAGTGGATAATTCATGTTGCTACAACGAATTGTGCTACGATGTTCAGCAATGCGCATTTTCAACTCACGAGCTGTTTTGCCAACATATGATTTCCTACATGGGCATGTTATAAGATAAATAACCGATTTAGTTTTACAGCTTATTATTCCTTTAATAGGGATTGACTCTCAATTTTTGTCTCTGCTGCTTGAATTTGCTCAGCAGTATATCCTCTACAGTGAAACAAATCTTTTAAAACGTTAAATTCCTATTAAAATCATCTGGTTTGCTGCAAATTCTCTTTATCTGACACATTTGACTATATGGTAAGCTGTTCTTCAGAGGTAAAGAATGATAAGAATCAGCTCTCAGAAAAGTATTGCGAGCTGTAGGTTTTCTGAAAAGTTCTGTATAGAGGTAGTTACCTTCTTTGATTATCCACAAAATCCAGAAAACTAATTTTATTTAGGTCAAACTCCATTGTAAATGTCAAAAAGTCGGAGCAAGCATTTAAATATTGAAAAAAGGAATGCAGTTGTGTAACATCACCTTTAAAGAGATAAAAACAATCACCAAGATATCTCTTCCAAATCAATATATTAGTAGAAGACAAATTTTTCTTCAAAAACAGCCATTTGCAAAGGAGGGTGCAAATGTGCTACCCATGGCCACACCTCTTTTTTGGATAAAGAAGTCATTCTGAAATATAAAATAGTTGTAGGAAAGTACAATTTCAGATAGTGTCTTAATGCATTCATTCGAGGGTATCAGATCGTCGCGTTCAGATAAAAAATGAATCATAGCCTCAATACCTTCTTTATGTGGAATACATGTGTATAAAGATTGAACATCAAAAGAGATCAATAATATGTCCTCAGGTACCGGATTTATAGAGTCAATGAAAGACAACATAGGCATAGTATCCTTCAAAAAAGAAGGCATTTTTTCACAGAATGGTCTTAAAAAGAAATCCACAAATGTAGAAATAGAGGACGTTAATGAACCAATTACTGATACTATTGGACGTCCTGGGGGAAATTCTGAACATTTGTGGATTTTTAGGTAGGGTATAGAATGTAGAGATAATAGGATTTTTTTTATTTGAAGGAATTCAAATTCTCTTTTATTAATCTCGCCCGATTGTAACATCAAATCAAGAGCAGCATAAATGTGTTTTTTAAAAATCTGAGTCGGATCTTCTGGGAGTTTTTTATGAAAATCCAAATCTGAGAGTTGTCTTTCACATTCTCTTACATAATCATTACCATTCTGAATCACCTATCATGTTTTTGGCCATGAAACATGGTGAAACCATTGTATTCTTTAAAGTACTTTGGTTTCTATGCTATTCCATACCATGGTATTTCCATCTGGTACCATCACTGCGACATCGCCATACAAATAAGACCCTTTTATAATACTTTCATATTTCTGGTGTGACATTTAAAAGTATGACATCATATTTTTAAATACTTTTCCTTGTTTCTTGCTATTGCATTCTCGCTTTAATGCTTCGGTAACAGGCACTGCTGTCTTATAAACAAGCTGTCTTATGAACTAAAGTTGCTGTGATCTTAGTGTCTTTCTGTCGTCGTTGCAATATGTCTTTTTCACTGCTTTATTGCTTTTGTTTTGCCAGCTTCAACAGATGCGGCCTCTTTCAACATCAGTATGAAGTATTCTGTTTTCTTTAGCTCTAGAAATAGCTAGCACACTAGACTAGAGGATAAATTTGTAGCTGTACTGTAGGACACTATCTTGAAAATGCATGTGCTATAATAATCATTTCATTTTCATGTGTTTTTTTCCCTCTGTCCTTGTGTAAGCCTTCTATAGATGGTTGCTAAATTAGATAAATCTCACTATTAACCTGTCATCTGCTCTATGTTGGTAGATGAAACTAATTGATTTATTCCATTTAATCCAGTTCAATCCAATCAAAATATTTCTTGCATAATGCTATGTCTCAGCTAACACAGACCATTTTTATTTCGCATTTAGCATCTTCCTATTTAGTACATCACGGGCCTAACTCTTTCGTAGTCATATCACATCGGTTCAAACCGTTTAAAATACTGTCTTTTTTTCCAGGAAAATCTGGCTCACGATTTCCTTCAAGAAAAACCACTGTTTCCCCTGTGGCTAATGCTACTCTTTCTTCTATAGGTACTAAACCACACAACAGCAAGTCTGAAAGAACAAATAAGGAACAAATTGGGCTTTTTTATGCCAATAGTTTCTGCAAATATTCAGATTTGTAATAATGGAAACACATTTGTTCAAAGGTTTGGGATCAGAAAGATTTTGTAATGTTTTTGAAAGAAGCCACATACAGTTTGCTCACCAAGGCTGAATTTATTTGATCAAAAATACAGTAAAAACAGTAATATTGTGAAATATTATTAAAATTAATTATTATTATTGCCTTTTTATGCGTTTTGGCCATTCATTTACGCAGCAACAGCATTTTGGGGGCCTGAAAATGCAAACTTTTCACAGTGCAAGTTTTTGAAATCGATATTTTTATCATGTAAACTACAAAAACACAAATTTGTGAAAACAGTGACATCATGCACATGCATATTATGTGCGTAGTCTCGCATAGCCAGACCTTCAGACTGACGCAGAAGGTCTGGACCAGGGGTCTCCAGACTCGGTCCTGGAGGGCCACTGTCTTGCAGAGTTTAGCTCCAACCCCAATTTAACACACCTGAACCAGCTAATCAAGGTCTAATAAGGCATATTAGAAACTTCCAGGCAGGTGTGTTGAGGCAAGTTGGAGCTAAACTCTTCAGGAGTTTGGAGACCACTGGTCTGGACTGTATCACATCTTTCATTGGCCAAGGACCACCCGAGAGGACATTTGACTGACGTGTAACACAACCAATCACAGATTGTTTTGTTCCGCGTCATGTTTAGGGGTGTGAAAATGTAAAGTCGATGTCCCTACAATAACAGACCAGCGTGCATCTAATTATTCATTCAAGAATGTTGTGCAGGTTTACTGCAACCAAGCGTGCCGCACAAGTCCTGAAAAGTGAAGCCAAAGCATCTCAATCGCCCCCAGGTGGTTGGTCCCAGTATAGGTCATAAACCCCGCCCTCTCCATGTAATTTAATGGGACGTGAGACAAATTAAACAATTAAATTACACTTCAAATAATTAGTTTCTGTCATTTTATGTAGTTTTTATCACGCTGATGTAAGTTTAAGTGGTCATTTTTTTAAATACGTTTGGTTTTAGTTATTTGATGCTATAAAAACAGGGATGTGACACCATAATTGACAGCTGTGATTGACAGCTTCTCTGAGCAAAGTAGTCAATGAGGCACCAACTGACTTTTTTGGGGATTTTCGGGAGGAGACTGGAGCTTTAACTTCAATTTCTACATTTCCATTACTGTTTATTCCACATTGACATAGTAAGTTTTTCTGCAGTAAACTGTACTAAATAATTCCGTGCGAGTGTGATTGGGGCTTTGATAGACTCCACTTCATGCTCACTACTGCTCAGAATCGGGTCCCGAGTTCACTACTGCGCAGACTCAGGTCCCAAATCAGCACAAGATGTCAGCGCCATATTGGGATGATATGAAACATTTCTTGAGATAAATGTTGGAAAACAGTTTTTTTTAGTGTTCCTTGATGAATAGAAAGTTCACAAGAACAGCATTTATTTGAAATAGATTTTTGTAACACTGCAAAAATCATTACTGTCTCTTTTGGTCAATTTAATGCATGCTTGCTGAATAATTGTATTTTGTTCAAAAAAAAAAAAAAATCTTACTGATCCCCAACAATAGTGTACTGTATAGTGTATATAGTCACCAACAATTGTGTACTGTATGCTGTATATAGCCAAAGTGTTGAGATTTGATTTATTGGGGCTTATCGGGGGACAGAGGAACAGTGCTGATGTTGCACAGAAGTGGCTGCTAAGTGGATAAGAGGAAACCGTTTAAATTCAGCGCCTACTTTTCCCCACAAAAGTGGTTTTCGGTACCAGCCTCTCAGGACACGTGTGGCGCGAGCTTTCCTCCCTCCCGCTGTGGCAGCAGATGTGGACTGACAAACCTCCAACTAGCTCGCTCAATATTTATGGCACCATTTCCGTGTCAAGCAAAGGTGTCACACCGCACCGATGATTAACGCAATTTCTACAATAACAGGGTGGATGGAAACGCATCACGATTAGGGGATGTCATTTGAGCATGCGGCAGGGTAGGTACGGTCCTTCGGTGCAGATGAATTCCTGAAAAGAGCCTTAGAATAAATGTGTTCCATTTGCATGTTTTGCCCAAAGGGAGAGGTGTTGGGTGATTGAGATGTGTGGTAATGAGTTTTGACAGCAGACAACAGTCTGCCTAATTGCTACACCTGAAGGTGATGAAAACACAAGTTATCTGTGATTGATATAGCTCCGGTGGCAAGCCGTGTAGGTAGCAATTGTCCAAGTTGAATACTTTTGGCTTCCTGAATAGAAACGGTTCAGGTCTTTCTGCGGCTCTCGGAACTCAGTGACTGCGTAATTATTACTCAGCGACACTGTCTAGAATTATCTCTTATTATTTCATCTTATTTCGCCCAGTGTAACGAGCACATCATTATTTCAGCTCGTTAATTAGTCATTTAATTACAGAAGACTCGCAGCTATGTTTCTGATGGAAATTAAACTGCATTCCATTCCACCATCTGAAGATCCGCCATTTGTTTGTGACATCCCATCATGCTAATTTTCTTCATGCCATGTCCTATCCAGCCTCGAATCTCGGGTTTCCAGCAACAAGTAATTAGTCTGACCACAGTGAAAGTTAAAATGCCCTGCAACATAAAATCCCAGCCAATAAAAACACTTTTAATGTTTAATGCTACATTCACATGACAAAATTACAGTTACACTGTAAACCCTGATGCTCAAAATAATTAATTGTTTTGAGTAGAGCCAACTCAAATTAAACAAACTAGTTCAATCAAAGTAACTTCTACGAGTATTTAGAACTTTCTTTTTGTTTTGTGTTCACAAAACTGACACATTTTAAGTAATCTGAATTGTTTCATTGTTTTGAGTTTTATGAACTTGTTTCTTTTCATTTAGACAAACTTAAATTTTATCAAAGCATTGAGTCACCAATCAGCAATCTAGCATTTAATGAATTAGCTAGTTAAAGCTAGCCAATTTTCCACTACAAAAAAAGGATTAAATTGGGATTACATGATAATTTATAAGTATGATCAATTTTGATTACATAAGTTAAGTATATGAATTAGTTTACTCAAATATTTCAAGTTAAGAGCAATTAAAATGTATGAGTACAAAATAAATATCTGCATGTTCTGCTTACTTAAACTTTAAATTCTTTTTTTCTTTTTTCTTTTTGAGTTTTTCCAACTTATTCAGGTTTACAGTGTACAGTATGTTTGTCAAACTGGTAATTACTTTATTTTTGTATAAACACTAACTTTTCTTACTTCACTGGTGATGTCATTCACTGCTAAAATGAATGTATTTAAAAGGTTGTGAAAAAACTTACAAACATACAAAAAAACAGCTTTAATTATTTGTATCCTTATAGTATCACGTCTGGTTAGGACAATGTTACTGTGATACTCTTTCCATTAGCAGTTCATTGCGACTTGACAGTGCATCACAAATTGAAAATAATGGCAATGCTAATAAGCAGCGTTTCATTAAAGTAATATCTGGCAACGTTCATACTGTATATTACAGTGAATATTAAGAAAATAAAGAAGGCAATCTTTCTCCTCCAAGTCTAACTGTATCTAACAAGCAACCCTTCCTTGTGTCATTTACAGTACTAACCCACTGTGTCATTTCTCTCTTCTCTCAGCTGTTTTGAATATTAGCACCTCAGTTAGTCACAACTTTGCAAATATCAGCTGGATTCCAGGCACAGAGCAGACGGAGTCAGAGTTATATGTTGCCTTTATGAACAACCGTAAGCATTTCTTACTGTTCTTCATTCTAGTTCTTGTTAATTATACCTCAAAGTTCAGTAGTATTTCTCGCACTTGTCTAAATTCTCCATTTAACAGTATTTGTTCAGTCAAAAATAAGTTCCTTAGTGATTTGTGTAGCCTTTAGCGTATTATCATAGATTTATGAAGTCGATGTATGGATTCAATTTTATATTCATATTTGCAACTGAATATATATGTAAAATATATTATAATTATTAGGGCTGTCAATTTTTTTTTTTTTTTTTTAATGAATAAATTACATGATTTTGATTAAATTTACATATACCTGTAGGTTAAATTTTCAGTTGCACTTTTTAAAGAATTACTTGTACCCAAATGAACGTGTTAATTTAGAAGCCCTAATAATTGTTTACTGTTTTGCCTGTATATAGGCAGTAGAGATTTGTAGCATACTAACACCACTTCACCCACTATGCACATCTTGTAGGTGAAGGTAACTGGAAGATATCCGATGCGCTAAACTCTTCTAAGACTTTCCACATCATTGAAGGGCTCGAACCTGGGACTGAATACACAGTGCGTCTTATGACTAAAAGCTGGGTTGATAATTCTAGTATTTTTGAAGACGTTATCAGGACCAGGGTGAAAGGTGAGGAGAAAACAGTCTCCGAGATGACAGAAATGCAAACCAAAATTGTCTTTATCTCTTCCTTTCTCATCTCATCAAGAGTGCAAGCAACATCCTGTGATAAAATTATCATGCGTGGTGTATGCCATGTCCGTCCCAGAGCATGTGTTCTGTGGACTTGATAAAAGCAATTATGCTTTATCAGCCTCTTCCATTGATTAATTAGACATGCAGTCTGGCAGTTTAATATTAATATCAGCACATTTCCATTCTAGAGTTTGCCTGGTGTCTCTCATTTAGTGTCAGATGTTCTCGGTGGATGTCAACATTCAATGAAGTGTCCTCAGTATGTGTCAAATGTGGGTTGGTAAGTGAATGTTTTGTCTCTCACAGGTCTGGCCAGTATTCATGGAGGCATCTCCAACCAGGGATGGTTCATCGGACTCATGTGCGCCATAGCTCTGCTCACTCTCACGGTGCTCATAGCCTGCTTTGTGAACCGAAATAAAGGAGGAAAGTACTCAGGTATTCTCTCACACAATGAAACTAATCAGTTCTTTTGTGAATGTGAACTGAATCCTATAAATAGCAGTCAGATAACACAAGAAGACCCTAACAAATGTCTGAACTGCCAGGAGATTTTCTTTTAAGAATGAAAAAGCCAAAAAGTTTAAGAAGAAGTTTTAAAAAAAAAATCACACTGAAAAACATTGTATATCAAATTCACACTTTGATCATCACAGTAGCACGTGAAACGTGTTAATGCATTTATATTTAGAACGTTTTGCACATCCTTGTTGGGGGCTGCAAAGTGGGTTCGATTCAAGGTTCTAGCCAATAGCGTTGTTGTATTCTTAACTGGATCTCTTACCACTGTAACCTCTACAACTGTGAAAGTTTTCTAATTACTTTTACAGAAACAGCATGAGTCAAATCTGTTCATTTACATGTGTTAATATGAATGTGCGGATGTGCTTGCTAATGTATTATAATTTTCATAAATAATCTTATTTTAATTGAGCAGCCTGTATGAAATGTAAAAGTTGACTGTAAATTACCTTATATATGCTATAATTTCTACATTTAAGAATTCAGCATTTTTTTAAATTATTTATAAAATGTATATTGATTGTAAAGTTATGGAAGCTTGTTTTGCCACTAAATAAAAAAAGGTAATTGCAACTTTTTTATCTCGCAATTCTGACTTTTTTTCGTACAATTGCGAGTTTTCTTAGATTAAAACTCACAGTTGCAAGTTATTAATTCAGAATTGAGAGATATAAACTTACAATTTCGTGTTATAAAGTCGGAATTGTGAGATATAAAGTCGCAATTCTGCCTTTTTTCTCACAATTGCGATTTTTTTTTTCTCAGATTTGTGATATATACAGTAAACTCACAATTGCTAGTTATAAAGTCAGAATTGTGACTCGCAATTATGACTTTTTTCTCGCATTTGTAAATTTATATCTCACAGTTTTGACTTACTCACGTATGAAATTTTCTGCCATGGAATAAAAAATAAAACAAAAAGGTAATTGCAAATTTACATTTCACAAATCTAACGTTTTTCTCAGAATTGCGAGATTTAAACGCGCAATTACAATTTATAAAGTCAGAATTGTGTGACATAAAGTCGCAATTGCGTGTTATAAAGGCAGAATTGTGAGATATAAACTCAGAATTGCGGGATATAAACTCACAATTGCGTGTCAGAATCGCGATTTTCCATACTTCCATAAACAAGTAAGTCAAAACCGATATAAATAAATTGCAATATAAATATAACTTGCAATTGTGAATTTATATCTTGCAATTTTGACTCTTTTAAATTCAGAATTGTGAGATAAAAACTGGCAATTATGACTTTTTTTCTCACAATTACGAATTCTCATAGTTTTGACTTACTCGCGAATGGAAGTATGGAAAATCGTGATTCTGACTTTAACACGCAATTGTGTATATATATATATATATATATATATATACACACACACACACACACACACACACACACACACATACACAAACATAATATATCTTATTACAATATTGTATGTTAATAAAAATATAAGCAATATTTGTTAGTCTCACTAAATTACGAATGCTGTCTTTTGTTTATTCAGTGAAAGAGAAGGAAGACCTGCACCCCGACTTGGAGTCCCAGGGTATAAATGATGATACCTTCTGTGAATACAGGTATTTCATACCGCCACCAAGATTTACTACTCACAGCTCACATAGTGGCAGAATGACGGCAACCTCTGACACTGTTTCCTGTAATTTGTGCATTTTTTCTTTGGTTTGAAAGCCAGCACCAAACCAGCCCGAGCTCTGGACGTGCAGCAAGCTAAAGTAACCACCACACGTATGTGCTAAACATTAACAACAAAACCAATGTTGTTCACACATCAATGCCATTGATGTGTTCCTGTTTCACGTGGTGCTTTGTGAGTAGCTAGTACACATGTAGCACGTTAGAAACAATGGCTTCGCTGTAAAAAATGAAAATGAGGTTGTATTGAGATCGAGCGAACAAAGGATTGCCCAGTAGGATGACAGTAAACAATCCAGTTTAGTTGAAAGACACTTATCTTCGGTCCAGCAATAAATGTGTTTCTTGTTTCATTAATCATTTTTGATGCAATTTAAAACAATCTCTTTGAGAACAGTGTTTGTAGTGACAATTATAAATCTGAAATATTTTGAGCAGATCATCTGAGACGTTTATGATAAATGAGGTTGAACTGCCTGACTCAGAGTCTTACATTCCACTATTTGAACCACAAGGCTTGTTTATACAGACATCAAACAGTGTGAATGCATGAGCATCACAGTTTGAGTGAAGTTAATGCATGCTCAAACGCACACCCAAACTCACACAATTTTTTAATATTTCTATCATATTATTCCTTCCATTTGGGTTTGGGGCTGGTGGTTTCATGGGAACATGCACTGCGTGTTTGAAACGGGAGTGAGTTGTTATGCTGGAGTTTCTGTGTTGATCTTTTTAAAAGAGTTGTTCACACAATAATGACAATTCTGTTATTATTTACTAACGTCATATTGTTCTTAACCTGCACTGACAAAAAATGGTGTTAAAACAATTTTCACTCAGATATTGCTAATGAATATCACAAGCAACTACAAAGAAACAGCAAGTAACACATTGAATTAAATGTGAAATATTGAAGTAGAAAAACTGAAATAGTACTTTCCTGTAAAACTTACTCCAATATATACAGGTGCTGGTCATATAATTAGAATATCGTGAAAAAGTTCATTTTTTTATTGTAAATTATTTTTAAAAATGAAACTTTCATATATTCTAGATTCCCTACATGTAAAGTAAAACATTTCAAAAGTTTTTTTTTTTTTTTTTAATTTTGATGATTAGAGCGTACAGCTCATGAAAGTCCAAAATCCAGTATCTCAAAATATTAGAATATTTCCTAAGATCAATCAAAAAATGGATTTTCAAAACAGAAAAGTTCAAGTTCTTTAAAGTATGTTCATTTGTACACTCAATACTTGGTCGGCAGCACATATTACAGCAAATGACTTGCTCCTAGCACAAATTACAGCATCAGTGAAGTGTGGCGTGGAAGTGATCAGCCTGTGGCACTGCTGAGGCACTATTGAGCCTTCAGATCATCTGTATATTGTTGGACTGTTTCTCATCTTTTTCTTGAAAATATCCCATAGATTCAGAGGTCAGGCATGTTGGCTGGCCAATAAAACAGTAATATCATGGTCAGCAAACCACTTGGAAGTGGTTTTTGCACTGTGGGCAGGTGCTAAAGTCCTGCTGGAAAAGGAAATCAGCATCTCCATAAAGTTTGTCAACATATGGAAGCATAAAGTGCTCCAAAATCTCATGGAAGATGGCTGCATTGACTTTGCACTTGATAAAACACAATGGACCAACACCAGCAGATGTCACGGCCCCCCAAATCATTACTAACTTCAGAAACTTCACACTAGACTTCAAGCAGCTTGGATTCTGTGCCTCTCCAGTCTTCCTTCAGACTCTGGGACCATGATTTCAACATGAAATGCAAAATTTACTTTTATCTGAAAAGAGGACTTTCAACCACTGTTCACTGTCCAGTTCTTTTTCTCCTTAGCCCAGGTACGATGCTTCTGACGTTGTTTCTGTTTCAGAAGTGGCTTGGTAGTCCTTTTCCTGAAGATGTCTGAGTGTGGTGACTCTTGATGCGCTGACTCCGGCTTCATTCTACTCATTGTGAAGCTCTCCCAAGTGTTTGAATTGGCTTTACTTAACAGTATTCTCAAGCTTGTGGTCATCCCTGTTGCTTGTGCACCTTTGCCTACCCAATTTCTTCCTTCTAGTCAACTTTGCATTTAATTTGCTTTGATACATCACTTTGTAAACAGCCACCACATTCAGTAATGACCATCTGTGACTTACTCTCTTTGTGGAGGGTGTCAATGATTGTCTCCTGGACCATTGCCAAGTCAGCAGTCTTCCCCATTAGTGTGGTTTCAAAGAACAAGAGATACCCGGAATTTATACTGTAGGGATGGTCATTTAATGAAACTCAAATGTAAATATTCTAATATTTTGAGATACTGGATTTTGGACTTTCATTAGCTGTACGCTCTAATCAACAAATTAAAAAAAAAAAAAAAAAACTTTTGAAATGTTTTACTTTACATGTAGGGAATCTAGTATAAATGAAAGTTTCATTTCATTAAAATAATTTTCAATAAAAAAATTAACTTTTTCACGATATTCTAATTATATGACCAGCACCTGTATATATATATTTTTTCTTATATTGTCTTCTGAAGACAACTGGTATGGTTGTGTGAGGAACAGACCAAATTTAATTTGCCAAAATTCATAATATCAAGTGGATATATAACTGGAAACGTTCCTTACAATTCTTATACTGTTCGGCTCGATGGTGGAAAACCGGCTATTGGCGACAAAATGGAATTGAGTCCAAAAATTGTTGTAAAAAAACATTTATGATATCCATATTTTTTAATTTGGGGCAAAAATTATTAATGAATACAGGGGGTCGCACACCGGACACGAAGCTCAGCGCCCTGCAGCACCGCGACAAGTCTTTAAAATTCGAATGCATTGTTTTCTATGAGCGTACGCACACCGGCGGCGACATTCGGCGCCTGTCCGCGGTGCCCAGCAACGACTCAGGAAGTTGTTCATTGTACATTGTTTTACATTAAATTTATATTATATTTCTTATATATCAGGAGTCGATTCAAAATTGAGCTTGCGCATATATAATGTGTGTGGCCGGTGTGCGAGTTGTCCGATACACGGTGCTGAGCTTCGCGTCCGGTGTGCGACCCCCTTAACTTACACTTCTATTTTTTCCTCACGCAAAATTTGCATATGACTTTGGAAGACTCGCACTACCATTCGAAAGTTTGAATGTGAAGAATAGCATTGATGTGAAATAGAAATCTTTTGATCAAATTAGTGCATCCTTGCTGAACAAAATTATTAATTACCATTCCTTTAAAAAAAAAAAAAAAATCTAACTTTCCCATAACTTTTAAACAGTATTGTATATAGTTGGAATATAATGCACATACAGGTATGAACTATTTCATATGGACTACTTGGATGATATTTTATGTAGGGCTGTCAAACGATTAATCGCGATTAATCACATACAAACTAAAAGTTTGAGTTTGCCTAATGTATGTGGATGTACTGTGCTGTTATGTACATATAAATACAAACACATTCATGTATATATTTGAGAAATATTTACAAGTATATGTATTTATTTATATTTTTATATAATTTATATTATATATAAATACAAATGTTTTGTACATAAATAACATATTTCTCTTAAATATATACATTAACTTGTGTGTATTTATATATGCATATTAATTACACACAGTACTCACACATATATTATGCGATTAATCGTGATTAATCGTTTGACAGCCCTAATTTTATGACACTTTTTTGTTCCATTTTGGAGATTGACAGACATGGAGTATGGAAAGAGTTCCATAAAGATTATTCAAAAATATATTTTTTGCATTCCATAGAAAAAAATAAAACCAAATGGGTTTGAAACAACATGTAAGCAAGTACATAATGACAGAATATGATTTGTGTGAATGTGACTGATTGTTCAGAAATCTAAACTTATGTATTTTGTAGCTCCTCAAAATCTAATAGAAGAAGGTATTGGCTTAGCATTAGACCAACCAAATTTAACAAGCACAAAATCAGCCAAACTCGGTCACATTTCCCTGTCTTACACAGCGATAATGATGAGAAACCACTGAAAAGCTGCCAGCATTCGTCGAATGGCGACTTAAAAGGAGGAGACTGCGGAGACAGCATGGTGGACTACGGCGACGAGGACACTCACTTCAACGAGGACGGCTCTTTTATCGGAGAATACTCTGGACGCAAGGAAAGGGTCTCCATGGAAATCAAGGGAAACAATCAGAGCACAGCGTAATGGACCACGGACAATTTATTTGTTGGACAAGCTCACACAAAAGGTCAGTCAAAAGGAAGAGGAAGGAGAAAAGCACGGCATAACGGCACCCGAAGGACATCTTTGCAATTAATGTGTTATTGTCAAACTCTCAGTCATACTTACATCATTTTACGAGGCTTAGTTTGTTTTGCGTGCTGTAACTGATCAATCATGCCAGTTGTGTATACTTTTGTGGGGTGTTTTTGTATTAAATCTTTGCAAATCATTGGTGACTTTGGAGCTGCCAGAGAGTTTGAATGCAAACTCTGTAAGAAGATAAACACCGTTTTTGCTTTCTTTGTGTCATCATGTAGCCAAGCAAGTTTTATGTCAGGGTATTATTTTTATTTCGAAGCAAATATTATTGACATTTTATATTTCAGATACTGTATACTGTGCATTCATTAAATGTGGGTTATTATGTGTACGAAGGAGTTGTTGCTTAAATAATCGTAATTTGTGTTGAAATCCAAAAAGTGTAAGGCAACATAAGGGTTGACTCACAATTAGTCTCTCATGCTTTGTTGAACATTGTCGCATTGAACTGATTATAATTAACGGTTCGGGCTATACTAACAATTGCATAGCCACATTCAGCACCACATAAAGCCTACAGTGAGTCTGCTGCTGTTAACCTGCTAGCCATATTTCAGTATATTATCATATAGGCACATACTCAATGTTCATCCGTAAAAAAAAAAAAAAAAAAAAAAAAGCCTCTTTTGCCTTAGAATGACCTTGATGTTCTGGTAAGTATGACGTAACAAATTACATTCTCATGGATTCCGTGACACAGGGTTGGAATTCCAAAATTCCGCATTGGCATTAAATCCTATGAAATAGTTTTATTCATAAATGGACAATTCAGAAACACCATAATAGCTCCAGAAAATGCAATTGTGTTCATGTTTATGTATGTTTTTTGGAACGGCTCCACAATGAGTCAAACCCACATTCTGTACAATGTTTCTGTAAATTCTGTTTGCATGTTTAAGGATGTTGAATGAGGTTTGTGCGCAGATTGGACATTAAATTGTATCATTTTTTTCTTCATCCTGGCTTTGCTAAATGCAGCATCATGGCTTTTTTGCTTATTGAACCTTCAATGCTGATTAAAGGATTAGTTCACTTTCAAATGAAAATTAGCCCAAGCTTTACTCACCCTCAAGCCATCCTAGGTGACTTTCTTTGTTTTGATGAACACAATCGAAGAAATATTAATAAATATCCTGACGCATCTGAGCTTTATAATGGCAGCGAGTGGGATCAATGAGCATGAGCTGAAGAAAGTCTCTCCATCCACATCCATCCATCATAAACCTATTCCACGGGTTAATAAAGGCATTCTGGAGCAAAGCGATGCGTTTGTGTAAAAAAGTATCCATAAAACAAGTTATGAAGTAAAATGTTTAGCTTTCACCATAGCACCTTCCGTATTCAAGTTACGAAGAAAGCGTAAACTGGCGTCACGTCAGTTAAGTTTTTTCTGTAAGTTGAATAGGGAAGGCTTAGGATGTAGAGTAAACATTTTGTAATACACTTTCTTCGTAAGTAGAATACAGAAGGTGATCTGGTGGAAGCTAGATATTTTACTTCATAACTTGTTAAATATGGATATTTTTTTACACAAACACATTGCTTCGCTCCAAAAGGCCCTCCCGCAGTGTTTAGTATGTTTATGATGGATGGATGTGGATGGAGACTTTCTTCAGCTCATACTTGTTGGTCCCGCTCACTGCCATTATAAAGCTCGGATGCGTCAGGATAATTATTAATATTTCTCCGATTATGTTCATCAGAAAGAAGAAAGTCTTATACACCTAGGATGGCTTGAGGGTGAGTAAAGCTTGGCTAATTTTCATTTGAAAGTGAACTAATCCTTTAATGCCTAAATGCATGTATCCTATTGTAGTGTTTTTATGAACGTTTTACGCAGCTTTCATTTTCGAGGCCCACAGCTGGATGCAGGTAAAAGCTGAAAGAGGATGACAAGGACTTTGAAAAACACTGGAGTTAACACAGCAAAAAGTATTGGATACTGCAGGCAGAGTCTGTAAAAAGATATATCGTGAGTAAAGATCTATAAAATAGTACATCTGTCTGAGAGCTACGCACCATAGATTCCGCTATATTCTTGGAATATGGTTATACCAAGCATATCAGACATTGTGCTCAATAAGCTTTCATCCCAGAGGAAATCTATGTATTTGGCTGTAAGAACACGGATGCGCTCTGTCAGGGAAATAACCTCAGTGAAAGTGGTGGAGCAGTTGGAAATGAGACAATGAGAATAAGAACGACGAGGTCAGCCACTCTAAAAGAAAGAGCGTTATGATTTGTTCAGCATATACAGATACAGCATCTCGCAGCAACACGGACATATCAATAATGCAACATTTTACTGAGTGGGCAGCCTGAGGATACAATAGATGAATTCCACTAAATAAAAGGCTGGTATTGTATTAGAAACCTCAAAGATCTGCCTCTGCTGAAAAATAAAGCCAGACTGACTGAAACTGTGACAGGCGGGGTGGATAGACAGACAGACAGACAGACAGACAGAATGATGTGCAGCTAGATAGACAGACAGACAGACAGATCTCAGCATATTGCAAGTTTGCAGCAAATGAATTGATCTCCAAGTCTAAGGGGCTGTCAGCTATTCACTTTAGATGAAAGCTTCATTCATCACCATTTTGCTGCACTGTTTTGTGAACTTCAGCAAAGTAAAGAAAAAAGAGAGTTTTTAAGGTATACTCTTATAAAATTGTTTTTATTTTATTTTATTTTATTTTACTGAGATCATGATCTCATGGTGGCTACCTGAGCTAACACTTCATTTTAAGGTGATGTAGTTACTACATGTACTTACTATAGTAATAACCGTAAATTATGCGTAATTACAAGTAACTAACCCCAAACCAAACCTACCTGTAGCTCTATAGTAAGTACATGTAGTTAATTAAAGGTGCCCTAGAACTTTTTTTTTAAAGATGTAATATAAGTCTAAGGTGTCCCCTGAATGTGTCTGTGAAGTTTCAGCTCAAAATACCCCATAGATTTTTTTTTAATTCATTTTTTTAACTGCCTATTTTGGGGCATCATTATAAATGAGCCGATTCAGGGCTGCCGACCCTTTAATTGCTCGTGCTCTCCGCCCACGGAGCTCACGCTTGCCTTAAACAACATAAAAAAAGTTCAAACAGCTAATATAACCCTCAAAATGGATCTTTACAAAGTGTTCGTCATGCAGCATGTCTAATCGCGTAAGTACAGTGTTTATTTTGATGTTTACATTTGGTTATGAATGAGTTTGATAGTGCTCTGTGGCTAACGGCTAATGCTACACTGTTGGAGAGATTTATAAAGAATGAAGTTGTGTTTATGAATTATACAGACTGCAAGTGTTTAAAAATGAAAATAGCGACGGCTCTCTTGTCTCCGTGAATACAGTAATAAACGATGGTAACTTTAACCACATTTAACAGTACATTAGCAACATGCTAATGAAACATTTAGAAAGACAATTTACAAATATCACTAAAAATATCATGTTATCATGAATCATGTCAGTTATTATTGCTCCATCTGCCATTTTTCGCTGTTGTTATTGCTTGCTTACCTAATCTGATGATTCGGCTGTGCACATCCAGACGTTAATACTGGATGCCCTTGTCTAATGCCTTTCATAACGTTGGGAACATGGGCTGGCATATGCAAATATTGGGGCGTACACCCCGACTGTTACGTAACAGTCGGTGTTATGTTGAGATTCGCCTGTTCTTCAGAGGTCTTTTAAACAAATTAGATTTATATAAGAAGGAGGAAACAATGGTGTTTGAGACTCACTGTATGTCATTTCCATGTACAGAACTCTTGTTATTTAACTATGCCAAGGTAAATTCAATTTTTGAATCAAGGGCACCTTTAATATTACTCAGTACTGAGATGTTTAAACTGAAGTCCTGACTCTCTGTGGTCGTTAAAAATCCCATTTGCCCATTGGCCTCTGTCCATCATGGCCTCCTGATCATCCCCATATACTGGCTTCATCACTCTGTCTCCTCTCCACCAATAAGCTGGTGTATGGTGGGCGTTCTGGCGCAATATGGCTGCCGTCGCATCATCCAGGTGGATGCTGCACATTGGTGGTGGTTGAGGAGATTCCCCTTCCATATGCGAGTACCCAGAAAAGCGCCATATAAATGTAACAAATTATTATTATTATTATTTGAGTAAATACAATGTAACTACACCTTAAAATAAAGGGTTACACTTTATTTTAAGATGCCCATATTTGTTTTACAGTGTAATTATACATTCGAATTCTGAGTAATAAGAATTAAGTACATGTTCTTACTATAGGGTTAGGATTAGGGTGTGGTTTGGGGTTAGTTGCATGTAATTATGCACAGTTTATAGTAATTACCATAGTAACTACATGTAACGTGTAAGAAGGACAACCAAACAAAGTGTAACCAACTTTTGTTATCTATGGAACACAAATGAAGATCTTTTTGAAGAAGTCTGAGAGCTTTCTGTCCCTCCATTAACAGTTATCCAACTACCACTTCAAAAAGTTCATAAAGAGTAATAAAACTAATATATGTATATCACATATGTGAATTGAGCGCTTTGAGACACAATCGCTTTATATGATGAACAGATTTAATTTAGGCTTTTATTCAGATTGTTTTGGTCAAGCATGACCCACTAAGCCATAAGCCCCTGCTGGAAGTCTGGTTCTAAAGATCATTTTATATATATGCATCTCCCAGCTCATTTTGGGGGGCTTTTAAAGGGTTAGTTCATCCAAAAATGAAATTCCTGTCATTAATTACTCACCCTCGTGTTCATCTTCAGAACACAAATTAAGATATTTTTGATGAAATCCAAGAGGTTTTATTATCCCCCATGTAAACAGTGTAGACTACAGCTGAACCACTGCAGTCACGTTGACTATTTTAACAATATCTTTACTACTTTTCTAGACCTTGAATGATGGTAATCTTGTTGATTCCAAGGGTGGTGGGTATGAGGGTGAGTACTTAATGACGGAAATTCTATTTTTGGGTGAACTAACCCTTAAAAAGCGTAAAAAATGACCTTGCATTTTTCCATGTACGAGATCATACATATTCTTGCAGCACTATCAGAACATTTGCATTGCAATATTTCTGTTCCCTGCTGCAGAAATATCTGGACATTTTCCCCCCTTTGTCATATCTTAGCAAGTTTGGCAAGTTTTGTCTTATCTTTTCAGAGGACTTCTGTCAAACACTGCCAACTGTTTGTAAAAACTCTGAAGTATAGTATCAGCATTTTATTTTCTTTATCTGACTTATGTTTTATGTTTACAGTACACAGCAGGAGATCTGCATCCAGACGATCTCTTTATACCTTATCTCTGTGATTCACAACTTCACATTTCACACTCCTCAAATTATCACATTTTCTATGTGAACTGAATTTCATTACTGCTATGTTTCAAACGAGGTAAACAGAATTATAATTGCTCTGTCCCCTGTTAGCATTTATTTAGCTTTTGGAAACCATAATGCATACTGCAATGCCTACATTTTCCTTAATGAGGTTTGCATTATATAGAGAGACATTAAATGAAGCTTCTCCAGCATCCAATCAACAGCCATCTCTTTTTTAACTACAATTAGAAGTCTAGAGATGCTGAAATATTTGTGTATTTAATTCATTTCTTGCATGTAGCTAGAGACAGACCTTGAGTGAAGATGGGGCCACAGCACAGTGCTCACACAGACAGTCTATTGATTGGAATTTCTGCAGTCTCTGTCTTCATTACTTGCTGAAGCTTAGCAATGCATATTTTCTTTTGCTTCAAAATGCGATAGCTAAAATAAAAGCAAAAGCTTCAATTTTAATATGGCTGAAAGTTCAGGGTTATTTACTGTACCATTGAAGCCCATGTAGCTAGCTAGCATAATAGTAGTTTTATACTGTACATAATAACTTTTCTTGTTGCCTAAGTTAAGTTACATTTATATATAATTTTACTTTTATATTACCTTAAATTTGTATTAAGGTAATTATGTATTATGATGATGTATGTATTAAATCCAGTACGTATTGGATGCATGATTTTTTCCAAAACCAGGTTAAGATAAAGGTGTAGGGGATAGTATTTGTAGCATTGTGTAGGTGATCAGCACTTTATGGGAAGCGTGTTTCTGCCACTAAACAAAAAATAAAAAAAGGTAATTGCAACTTTTTATCTCACAATTGTGAGTTTACATTTTGCAATTCTGACTTCTATTCTCAGAATTGTGAGATATAAACTCAAAATTGCGAGAAATAAATTCAGAATTGTGAGTTATAATGCTATAGTTATAAACTCACAACTGTGCTTTAGTTTATAATCAGTTCTGACTTTTTCGCAATTGCGAATTTATAACTCATTCTGACTTTATTTCGCAGTTTTGCGTTATAAAGTCAGAAATTATAATCTCACAATTTTGAGAAAAAAGTCTGAATTGCGACTTTATATCATGCAATTCTGACTTTATAACTTGCAATTGTGAATTTAAATCATGCAATTTTGAGCGAAAAAGTCAGAATTGTGAGATGTAAACTCGCAATTGCAAGAAAAAAGTCAGAATTGTGAGATAAAATGTCATAATTACCTTTTTTTATTTTGTATTCAGTGGCGGAAACAAGCTTCCATAGCATTGTAACTGACATCAGTAATGAACTCTTTTGAATTGGCTGTGGGGCAGAGGTTGTGCTGAACTGGTTTGAGGGAAAAAACACGCGTCCACAATGTATTTGATTTAATCCAGTGTGTAATCACGATACAGGCTGCAGCGAGAACAGTCTCACATTAATAGAAGTGAAATCATCTGAGGTCATTGTCACTACACTCAATAACTGAGACACAAGATGGCGGCTGTTGTATCTGTACAAAACAAGAAAGAGCTTATTTGGTGTTATTTGGTGAAATTTTGTCCAGTAATTGCAAGTGGAATCTGTGCGATCGGGATTTTCGCATAAGGGGAAAAAGTTACCCACGCAGATTTTATGCGTACACAAATTCGGCATGTTGATCAACAAAAAGCTGCATGGTTTGAACACGTGTTCTGTGTGTGCGGTGCTTGACAAAGGACAATGGACTGAAATTTTGCATAATTTTGCACCTTGACATAACAGTAATGCTGATTTCAGTTACTCAAATGAGCAGATATCAAGCATAGCATTAGTTCTGGCAGGTCACGTCATTCAAGCTCACATCAGCTGACTCTCAGGTGATCCATGTCTGCCTATAAGAATACGACGCCTATCACTGCATCCCTATATATGGTCCATTCAGTATTATCAGCAGCTTTATCATGTTGCTCAGGAGCTAATTACTCTCATCACCAGCTCCTCCTCTCATCCAGTCAGCACTTGGCCTTCTGATATTGCTCTTTGATTTAGACTCATTTTTTCTTGAATTATGTTGTACATTAAATTATTGAACATTAATGATATCTGCAATACATTTATGTTGGTTCTGTTCTGTTTTACCCTAGAGGGTTTATCGCTGCTCTCCCTGCTCTTATCCATGCTAAGCTACATGGATGGGCAGGGAGTTCTTGCCCATAACAGAAGAACCATACCGCCAATTCAAACTGTATGCTAATTGTCAATCAACTTTAATGATAGTGGTCCTGACAGATATACAATGTTGCCACGAATGTCAGCCAACATTAAGAAATATCAGAACACTCAGTGTTGTCATTGACCAATTCATAGTTTTCAGTCACGTGACTGTCGCGGAGCCCTGGAGGGCAAAACAGCCATGTAACTGCAGCACAAGCCTGTCAATTTTCCATCTTAAAGGTGCCCTAGATTCAAAAATTGAATTTACCTCGGCATAGTTAAATAACAAGAGTTCAGTACATGGAAATGACATACAGTGAGTCTCAAACTCCATTGTTTCCTCCTTCTTATATAAATCTCATTTGTTTAAACGACCTCCGAAAAACAGGCGAATCTCAACATGACACCGACTGTTACGTAACAGTCGGGGTGTACGCCCCAATATTTGCATAATGCCAGCCCATGTTTAAGGGATTACACAAGCCAGTAACGTCTGGATCTCTGCACAGATGAAGCATCAGACTAGGTAAGCAAGTAAGAACAATAGAGAAAAATGGCAGATGGAGCAATAATAACTGACATGATCCATGATAACATGATATTTTTAGTGATATTTGTGAATTGTCTTTCTAAATGTTTCATTAGCATGTTGCTAATGTACTGTTAAATGTGGTTAAATTCACCATCGTTTATTACTGTATTCACGGAGACAAGAGCCGTCGCTATTTTCATTTTTAAACACTTGCAGTCTGTATAATTCATAAACACAACTTCATTCTTTATAAATCTCTCCAACAATGTAGCATTAGCCGTTAGCCACAGAGCATATAGCCTCAAATTCACTCAGAATAAAACGTTAACACCCAAATAAATACTTTACTCACATAATTCGAAGCATGCATAGAGCATGCATGACGAACATCTTGTAAAGATCCATTTGAGGGTTATATTAGCTGTGTGAACTTTGTAAATGCACTGTAATATAGTCGAGAGCTCGTTTGGCAGGGAGCGTGAGCATTTAAAGGGGCGGCGTCGAGTGTAAATCAGTGCATAGTTAATGATGCCCCAAAATAGGCAGTTAAAAAAATTAATTTAAAAAAATCTATGGGGTATTTTGAGCTGAAACTTCACAGACACATTCATGAGACACCTTAGATTTATATTACATCTTGTGAAAAAGCATTCTTGGGCACCTTTAAAACAAAAATATGTGAACAAGATGCAAGTTTTGGATCCATATACAGCACCTGGAGTGATTTCAATCACTAAAAACAGCGGGACGATTTTTTTTAAAAGCTAACGTGAAAAACACAAGGGTGGGTTGCACCAATAAGAATTAAATTAAGCAAAGTTTAACACTAATCAAGGATTTGTTGATCTGGGTTTTATTTTAAATCGAGTTGTGTTGCACCACCTAATTTTAAACACAGATTAACTACGCAGAAAGACCATTAGAATTAAAGGGCTGATCAAGCAGCATAGGCGGAGAGTGAACCGATGCCAGGCTAAAGAATCCTTAGTGTAACCCACCCTTAAAGTGCCTTAATGTACTAAAACAGTGATATTAAAAGATCAATTTCAGTTTAACCCTTTTTTGATGATGCATACTATATACAGTCGAGCAGATGATCCCAGAATATGAACGCAATGCGTTTTCTTTATTATGGTTTTCGATGGAAAAAAACACTTAACGAGAAACCTCGTGTTGCATTAATTGCTGTGTTCATTTGTTTGCCTGTACAAAGTATGCATAATCAATAAGGTGTATATTGAATTTGGCCTTTTAATATCGCTGTCTTACTACAAACCTGGTAAAAATGACTGGCGGGCAATGGAGGAAAGCATTGTTTTGCCCGCCAGGGGGGCGTTCCCTTCAGGGCGTGATGTCACGTGAAAACTATCAATTAAGGTGCAGTCATATTAGTGAAATTTCAGTGAAATTTTGTGGGCATTTTTCTTTTGTCAATAGTGTAGTGATCCAAGAAATACCACTCACACAATGTCATAATTATGAGATTACATCTTGTAAAAAGCTTTCATCTCCTCTTGGAACTCATAATTACAACTTGTAAATACGTCATTTTTGGAGCGCGCCAGCTTGTACCACATGAACGCTTCAGACCATGTTGTAATTACCGTAATTTCGCGATGACAAAACGTAACGTTCTACTCTGGGGTGCGTTTCCCAAAGCGAACTATGGTTGCAAGTTCCGTCGTTACCAATAGAGTTCAATGGGACTAACGACCATGGTTCACTAACGATGCTTTCGGGAAACTCACCCCTGAGCTGTTCATGTCCTCAGACTTGGAATGATGAGTTTCTATGGCAACACTATCAATGCCAATATGAATCTGCAGCATGTACGTGATACAGCGGTTACGTGATACAAGCCGGAACTCTCTGAAAATTACGAATTTACAAGTTGTAATTACGAGCTCCAAGAAGGCGTGAACACTTTTACAAGTTGAAATCTCATAATTACGGTAATTACGACACGGCGCGAACGCACCTATTAACCAACAGAAAGTGACTAAGAACCAAACTCCAATACTAAAGAGGTTGTATTCCTTGAGACAGCTCAAGAAGTTCAACGTGCCCCAGATGGATCTTCAGTTCTACACTACTGTCGTTGAATCTATTCTCACCTCATCATGACTATCTGGTATGTGTCAGATGGTCATCATTGGATGCAGTCTGCCGCCCACCTCCAGAACCTATTTGAATTAAATTGGCAGTCAAGATTATCAGCAACACCAGAGTATTCGATTCTAAAAATGTGGTCACACTTACCATTGTTCGGCAAAATTTTGCTGGTTGACATCCATTCATTTAAATAGGAATCTGCACAAATAGGAGTTTAGGGTGATATTGGAAAAAGTTCCCCTACACAGATTTCACTTGTAGGTATATTCACGCCACGTCGTAATTATGAGATTACGACTTTGTAAAAAGCATTCACGCCCTTGTCGAGCTCGTAATTTCAACTTGTAAATTCATAATTTTACAAGTTGGAGCATGTTGAACTTCTTGAGCTGTCTCAAGCGATACAACCTTTTTAGTCTTCTGTTTGAGGTTCTTAGTAATAATGACTCCAAAAAACCTTAAAGTCTTGACTGTGGTGCCAGTTTTGGTGGTTGAGACCATCAGAGTGAGAGGCTCTAGAGACTGTACTGTCTTTATAGCATTTATTTGCACCAGGGCACCTGATGTTCTGCCTTCTTTCTTTATAAGCTCATTCATTATAAGGCCAATTATAGTGTGATTATGATTATTTGTGATTGTTTCGACATAAAAATTACAAAGAGTACAATTTAACCATGCTACCTGAATATGCTTATTAATAATTCATATATTGATAGACAGCTGATTAAAAAGTCCTCCGATTATGGAAGACGAATGCAATGTAGATTAGTAGTGCTCTCATTTTGGTTGCGTATGTATACATTCATTAATCCGTCCCGTGCCTACAAATACATCATAATGATGAACCTGTTTCTGCTATGGTGCATGGCATACAAATAAACACCCACGTTTATTTGACAAATGACTTGACAATATGACTAGCAAATTATTTCATTACATTGCTTTCAAAAATAATAGGGAGAATATATAGCTTTATTTATTCACATTTTTCTAATATTTCTCCTCGTTGATTCACAAGGGAAATTGAATGAAATGTAGTCAGGCTCTAATGCCATATGCATACCTCGCTGCCTCGACGGAGGGAGAAGGGCAAGCCCAGTAAAATACCATTACTCAGATAAATAGAGCTAATTGAGCAAAACAGGTCTTGGCTTTATTGAACAATAAATCAGATGCCCTCCTATCCCCCCCACCCACACACTCCATGAAGCGAATGAGGAATTTAGAGACAACTACTGCTTGCGACAAGACTACTTAATTCCTGCAATTAATGTGTGTGCCCAGTCAAAGTATTAAGGGTTTATGAATGTGCTATTGAGACGACCAGATATATGGCCATAGTCATAAAGAGAAACACCCAAGTGAGTGCATCTTCAATGCAAAGTGCTATTTTTAACTGGGTGCTGTAATGTATTGTTGTGCTTTGAAGAAACAAGCTATCAAAAATTCAAAGCAATTTTGAGGCTTTCATACTCTGTATGAAGTCCTTAGCACCAGCAATTCAATTTCTCTGCTCCAAAACTTAGTGAGCTGCTTATGGAGGCAACATTTTAAGGCATCAGGAAATTGTAGGAAAATACGTATGCCGATTCTAAAGCAGAATCACATGTGTCATTCAGAGAAGGGAGAAATAATCCCAGAAAGCATTGCAGTGAGCTCAAAACATAAATATTGTTTATGTTTTGATTTTCAGCAATGAAGGAAAACTGTTAAACTTTTTTTTTTTTTTTTCAAAATAATTTGACATGCTAATGTTAAATTCTATTGGAATCAATTAATTTATATGCAAACACTTGCTAAAACAAACAGTATGTGAAGAGGGTCATATATATATTAGAAGATGTTTCACCAGTTACAGATAGAGTAATCATTCACATGGAATTAACAGCTCAGGTGATTTGCTCCAGAGATTGTTTCCAGAATTGAGCAGCCCTGAAGCAAGATGGGAGATATCAGGTCACATGCTTTAAGGACTGTACATGCCAGCTGAACAACTGCCATTGATCTAAATAGCTATCTCCAGGACCTCCTTGTTCAGAATAGCATATTAAAATCAGCCTGAAATGGAAGCTGCAATAGTCTTTTCTTTCCTATTGTGACATACATCTGATTGAAACGGGCTCTCGAACAAGAAAAAATGTATAGGTCTGGACTTGATTTTGTCTATCAGGAATTGATTGGATAATCTTTGCTAAAATGTGTTCATGTATTCAAACATCAGCAATACAGCAATGTCCTATCTGCACTTATCGAACGTTATTGTCATTGGCTTTGAGGCAATTTTAGATCAGGTTGATTGTTTTCATGTCTTTTAAATTGTCACGTATAAACTTATATCAAACGGAGCAATTACACCATGCACATAATACTCAAAGCTAGCGGCATGTTTTGGACATTGCTTTGTTGCACGTTTGAGATTTAAGTTGTGCACGTGACGCGCATCGCAATATCGTCAGCATAATGTTAAACCAATGTATTTAGAAAAAAAAAAATTGCGTTGTGTTTTATTTGCCGTAATATGCATCTCTGTTTAGGGTACTGTCTAAGTTTGTTGCTACATCCTAAATATGGACATCTGAAGCCCTTAAATTATATTTACTATATAATATTTACAACATGAACTCAGACGTACATGTAAGCTTCATTATGTCTGGCACAATGTTTCACAGGTTGGAAATCCAACATCTGACCTTCATGCTGAAATGATACTATTAGGTGCGACAAAGCCATTGTAGAGAAAA
Source organism: Megalobrama amblycephala (assembly GCF_018812025.1). Taxonomy (NCBI): domain Eukaryota; kingdom Metazoa; phylum Chordata; class Actinopteri; order Cypriniformes; family Xenocyprididae; genus Megalobrama; species Megalobrama amblycephala. The sequence continues at coordinate 5,333,396 of NC_063051.1, forward strand.
TTGCTGGGAAAATGGAATGTAATCACCTCAGATTACCTAACCGTCTACCCACAGAACCTCCGACAAGGAACATTTAAGAATGTGCTGTGAACATCAGGGGGAAGGTTTGACTGGTTAGCTTTGACAGTTATCCCCTGCTGGCAGGTGCTGTAACTGCACCATTATGCAGGCAGAAAGCATGTTTCTCCTTTTTTTATGGTGATTGAAAAGTAGATGTGTATTATTGTTTACGTGAGCATTGCAGGGTTAAATATTGGTCAATAGCTGTTTGAAAGATCTTTGAAACTTGGTGCTGAGACTAAAGAATGAAACATCTAAATACTTTATTTTTGTTTATTACACTTTATTTGTACAGCCTTTGTGAACGTAGCCTGTGGTTATTATTCTTCATATTTCATTCTTACATAAATTGTTATTCTAAAGAAGTAACTGTTAACAACTTTTGTGTCAGTTAATAAAACTTCCTATCATAAGTACAAAATATAATCTGTGTACTTCCGCATACCAAACTCCTGGGGGATTCCTGAGGGTAATGTCACTATAGCCTAGTGCTGTCAAGATCATGCCAAAGCCCAAAGCTTGTTTATATAGATCTGCATTGCAGCATTAACCAAACAGTCAGCATGGGACAATCATTGGCAAAAAAAAAAAACACCTCCATGTCACCTGTCAGCTAGAGGCAAAAATGTCAATGTCAAAATGACAATGACAAAAATATTACCTGTCTGAGTTGAAAACACTGCATAACAATTTAAACGTACACTTACAAACTGCACTGCTTATCCACCTGTTCTATTTTCCCAGGATTCTCAGCACAAGAGTTATCGACATTCCTTTACCGTGTACCACATTCAGCTCTCTTTGATCCCTCTTTATGATGGACAGATCTTGTAAGCTGCGATTCCTCCACCAACAGATTTCAAAGGCAAGGTGTAAAAGTTAACTGGCTCAGCTTTAACTTCATGTCCGGGTGCATTAGCTTTGTGACATTTTTCATTTTTCATACACTGCTCTAAGCAAGCACATTACCCTGCGTAGTCTCAAGAGCTAAACGCAATGTGGCAAATTAAGTCAAATGCTTCACGTTCATGACCTCCAGCCATAGTAACAGTAACGAATGGAGTGTTAATTGGGAAAGAGGGAATTTCAAAGCTTTCACATCAAACACAATGAACAAGAATGCTCATGTCACTTGCGTCAAATGTAGACATGGTCTATTTTATTCTATAGAATTTGTAATTGGTTTCTTCCAATAACTGTTCGCCTGTATACTTTAAAAAATAACGGTTCCAAAAGGGGATTTTCACAGCAGTGCCATAGAAGAACCCAAAAATAACTTTTCAGTGCACAATTCTTAACAAAAAACATTTTTTTTTATTAATCTGAAGAACCCTTCTCCAACACACTCTTGAAAATAAAGGTCCTATTTTGGCATTGATGGTTCCATGAAGAACCTTTAACATCCATAGAACCATCCATTCTTTATAGTGGAAAAAGGTTCTGTAGATTATCAAAATGTTTAGAAAAAATGTCTCTTTTAAGAACTGTTCAATGAAAGGTTAAAGGGAACCCCAAAATGATTCTTTTATATTGCATTGCCACGAAAACCTCCTTTATTTTTGAAGAAACTTTTGTGAAATGGAAATGTTCCATGAATGTTAAACGTTTTTCATGGAATCATACAGTAGATGCCAACAAAGAACATTTATTTTTAAGAGTGTACACTGTAAAAAATGACCGTGATTTTAACAGTAAAAGACTGTAAAAATGCTGCGGTGAAAAACTGTCAATTGGTTTACAGAAAGTTTCCGTACTATATACGGTGAATAACTGTAATAGATCTAACGGTACATTTAATGTAATTTTACAGTAAAATACCATTAAATTCACAGTTTTTGGAAGTGAAAAATAACAATTCATTGTAAAATTTACAGTGAAAAACCGTAAATTGACATTCCCACAATTCCCTGCTTGACACTTCACATTTGATATATTTTCATTGAAATAACTCTGTTTCTTCTTAGTTTTTCTCATTTTTTTCTAATCAGTTATGTACATTAGGGTTTTATGTTACATCTAATGTTGTTAAATTAATGTTTATTGCATTTTTAAAATTTCATGCATGTTATGATGGTGTTTAGTGTGTGTGTGTGTGTGAATGACACTGTGTGCACCACCTTCTATATGTTAGTGTTGTCCTTCTCAGCTTGTGGAAAAGCTGCTTGTGATGAACTTTGATTCATCATGTGACTCTTATCACCACTGTGTTTGGTGACTGTCAGTGTATTATAAAGGTACAAAACAGATATTAGTACTTCATTAGGTTGGTAAATTAACATTATATCAGTTAATGAAATACGTTATTTTACCGTAAATTTAACAGATTTTTTTTTTTACATTGCTACTGTATTTTTTACGGTAAAGTTCTGGCAACCACAGCTGCTGATTTTTTACCGTAAATTTTACTGGGATTTTTTTTTACAGTGTAGCATTAGATGCATTTGCATTAAAGACCTGATCAAGATTCAAGTTCATTTGTAAACAAAAGTTAAAGCTTAAAGAAGTCTTTCATCCAGCAAAATAATGAACAAGCTTGCTTGTTATGAGAATCAAATGAGAACTATTTCCTTCTTTCAATGTTTGAGGCACATTTCATTGATAAGGTAATGAAGTATGACGCAGGTCGAGTGCAGAAAGACAGTCATTTACCATCTCTTGAAGTATTCATGGCCACCATCTGTAATTTTACGCTTGATCTGGAGTCCCTTTATCCTCTCTTTACTGCTGAGCCTTCACTATCAAATGTACATCGGGCGTCTTTGCTCGAACGCAGATTCTGCCACAGCAGCAAGACGGATTTAATTGCCATTGCAGAGTCGCTCCATAAGGGACAATGCAGAGGATAGGCAGCAGATAGATATGGCTGGGAGGCTCGGCAATAACGTCAAGAGCAGTGATGAATTGTGACTCTAAACAGAGTAACAGCTGATGGAGTATTGAATTTGTTTATATTTGCAATGATGGATATAATCCAAGGTGTGAGAAGCCCAGTGCAGAGTATGAATGATAAATTCCAGGGACATTGCCTTTCTTATTGATTTCATGTATTATTATTTTTTATATGATTATTACAGCCAGTAAGATCAGCCAGTGGATTATGGATGACTTTGATCTGATTCTCCAGTTTAATAGTTTCCCTTCTTTGCAATGGTGAAGAAACAGTTTTGTGTGTTTTAGGGTCAATGACAAATAAGGATGAACCGCAGAAGTTTTTTACAAATCGAGTTTGCAAATGTGCCAAGTTCTTAGAAATATTGATTTCTAAACTGTCAAAGTATTTCAAACATTTTTAAAAAAAAAAAAATGTGAATATTTTGAGGTTTTCTATTTGAGGGAACAGCCATTTTTAGTGGTGTTCGAAACCATAGTGGACATGCATTCACTCAACTCCACAATGCACTGCAATAACGAGTGTACAACTGATGTACGTTCAATAGCTAGAGTATACCCACAATGCACTGTGAGATTCGCACTCCAAATGAATTCCCGCGCCTCACCAGAAGATGGCCGCCCACAGCTGAATCATCCATCCATCCATTCATTCATTTTTCAAACTGCTCGTCCGTGGCAGTTAATGACGTAAATGATCTGCAACAGGAAGTTATACACTACACAAGCTGGGAAGAAATTAGATTAAATTTAGAACTAAATATAATTAAAATTAAAATAACCCTTTCACACATAAGTTTAAAACATTCTGGCTGACCTCCCAGAGTTAAGGTGACCGTTATTTTAGAACTTTTCCCTTTTACTGTTTGCATGATGACGCATCATGCTTGTCACATGACCCACACAGTAAAATCCCTAGAGTTAAATCAACTCTGCTCAGAGTACATATGGTCTCTCTCTGAATAGTGTTAAAGTAACACTGAACCAGAGTTAACGTTAATGAGATAATTAAGCAATTAATAAGGCTGTGACTGAAGTCAGTTGTAGTTCTTGTGTTTCTCTTTTCTTCAGTGATTCTGCTTGTTAACAGCAGGTGTTCATCACTAATGCTCAATCATCACTTAAATAATTGCTTAATTATCTCATTAATTTTAACTCTGCTTTAGTGTTATTTTAACACTATTTAGAGAGGGACCATATGTACTCTGAGCAGAATTGATTTAACTCTGGAGATTTGCTGTGCACCGTGCGGCCACACTTGTAGGACAGACAGATCTATCGCTTTGCTCACCATGTCATCAACTATCTGATATTCCAATTCTCAAATATGTGTACATGAGTGTTCTATCAGTTGGATTTACAGGCTACAGCACGCATGAATTCATCCATCTGTCCCGAAATACATGTGGCCAGTGAACTGGGAGAAGAATAGAGTGAGGTTTATAGTGACGTACACAATGTGTATCTGATAAGAATAAACGTCGGCAAATTATATTTGAATGGATTGTTATTGCTGCTTCAATAGACATCAGTGTATATTTCATTAGCTGCAGCTTGTCGTGACACGTGACGCCACAGGATGTTGAGTTGGCCGACAGCTCCAGATATTTATCATGCTAGATATTTGTCTGGCATCAGCAAGGTGTCAGCGATGCGTCAGCGAGCCTCTTTGATGCGTCGTTACATACATACGTTCACACATAAAGATTGGCGAGCACTGATCACCCACTGATTTGCCCCTGATCACAGCCCGACCTGTCGGTGAGCTTGTTAACTTGCAAATCGGGCTTAAATCAGGCATAAAATCAACTTGGCATTATGTTTTTACTTGTGTGTCTGCTACACGAGTTTTGCGCATGAGCCGCATGCACCTCAAAACTAAGCACTCTAATGCTTAATCGACCATCAATAACTTTTATCAATTAAATTATTATCAACAATTTATTGATCGTCGATTAATCATTAGCATCCCTGGTTATTTGCTCTGGTTGCTATAGAAACAGTGTTCTGAGACATGCACTTAGGACTGCACATGCCCATTGGCTGGTCTAGCCTGAAAAATAAGCATTTTTAACACTATTTAAGCAAAGGAAACCACATTTACGGAACAGTTAATTTGTTGCTGATTTGAAATATGTTATTTAATTGTGAGTTCGGCAAGACGTTTTTGAGATTTCAGGATTCCCCCATTTAGGTAGACTTGGTCTTGGATGCCTGAAATAGCTGCCTGGAGGTGCAAGTATGGCCGTTGAGTGAACAGACTTTCCTTGAAAGGAGTTTGATTATAGTCAATTAATGATTTAGGCAGTTAATGTTTCTTTTCCCATATGTTCTCCCCCAAAATATTCTGAATCAAATTTTTGAGCCTCGCCAGGCAAAAAAATTAGTCATCATTGTCTAAACTGCTTATAGTCATTACCGCTGTAAATAGAGAAAATACATAAATGATCTAACCACTTCTTTAATGTGTGATTCTAAGTCAAAGAATAGCTATATTTCATGAAGTCAGTAATTATGTTTAAAATTCAAACCATTAAATCCTTTTAAGCTAGGTCTTCCATCAACAAGCTGATGAAAACCACCACAGATCCTGATTTCAATCACAAGCGTGCTCTCGACACACATAAGACACTCAGCCAAAGCCCATTTTGTGTGTGGTTTGATGCTTGACTCTAGAATGATTGTGTTTACCATCCTTATTATTTCCTCAACAAATAGCTAAATATTAATCATCCTTATTTGCATGACTCGCAGTGGGATTCCATACACGTCTCTAATGAGATTTGATTACGCGAGATGTGACTCCATGGCACCCCGCCACATTTCTACCTCTCACACCTGTTTACTGTGTAAATGGCTTGACTTCTGATTAAGATTATAGGGAGAGCAAACGTCTGCATAGGAAGCACAGATCAAGTAGTAAATGGAGAGTGAGGAACTTTAGCATATTGACATTGGCTTTGATGGAAATGGTTTTGCTTGTTTGTTTTGTCATCCGTTTTCCCAGCTGCATTGAAACATGTTTACGCTGTATTTAGCAGTGGCTTATTTTAAAGGATTGTTCTGTTCTGTTTAAAAGAGTTCAATACAAGTTAAGCTCTGTAGAGAGCATCTGTGTCATGCAAGAAAATAATTCCTGGTTTATGGTACTGTAGGTGTATCAGCAGAATCACTTAGATGTGAAATATGTTTGAAATATGAAATCATTGCTGTGTATATGTGTGTGTGTGTATGTATTTAAATACCTATGTATATTGTATATGTATGTGCATAAGTATTTTACAACTATACCTAAAGAAAACAACTGTATAAATAAAACACTGAATAAAATACTTTTTCAATTTGATTTTTTTTAATACATTGATTCTTTTTTTTTTTTTTTTTTTTTTTTTTTAACAAACTGAAGTTAAAATTGTTCTAATGTATCATGCTTTTGATACAGTAGCTTTGCATGAAATTTTCCTTTAACCACAGCATTCAACATTAGTGATTCACTACAACAACTATGACTTGGTTATTGATTCCCATGCAGCAAACAATTAAATGCATGACCACAGGGGGGAAAAACAGAAACTGTGAAAAAGGAAGTTCAGTCATTTTCCGTAAGTGGGTCTGGGTGGCTGAAAATTAAATTGCATTTTTTTTCTGTTGAAAGCGAGACCTATGCTCACCCTAATTATACTTTTGAAAGCACTGCGGCAACAGACATCACTTCTCTCTGGTATTCTTTTCATATTTGCATCTCAAAGATGAGATGGCCTTGCCCAGATAGCCCTAATTGGTACAGACAGGAGCTGTCTTTTTATTTGGGAATGACAGAGAATAAAGGAACGTATAGATACGGCCAGCCCAGCAGCTCTTGTACTGAAATATGACATCCTGTGCAAAATTGGATCCTGCTATTGCCTTCAAAAGCTGAGAATGGTGAGTGAAAAGATCAAGGTAGAAGCTTCCAATAAAATTAAGGTTTTAACAATACATCTGTGATCAGTGTTGAATGTCATGCAACCAAAATTTTCTGTAATTGCACATTTAAATGTTTAGAAGCATTTTGATTGCACTTTATTTTACAATACGTGCACTTACCTAAGAAAATACTGGGTAATACAATGTAACATGGGTAAAGGTTAGGTTCAGGTTTAGTACCTAGTTATTACACAGTTATTACAATTACTATAATACGTACATAGTATGTACATGTGGAACAGGACTGTAAAATAAAGTTCTACCAGATGTAGCTGTCACTTAGTCAACTTTAATTTAGTTCACAATCCATTTTGGTTGTGCAGTTTGATGTATTTTCTTATAAAAAGGATATTAGATGTAGATCAGGACTTGATATTATTAACTGGGAATTGATTAGATGGCAAAAAAAATGGCATTACATACCAAAATGATGCTATGAAGTTTCCTAAAATAATGCCTAAATAGTAGAGCTGCACTACTAATCATTAAAATATCGAGATCTCGATTCAAACACCCACATGATCTTATGCCTAAATGAAAATTATTTGCTATGTTAAACCTTTTAAAACTATTAAACCTGACAAGTACGATCACAGCAGAACATTTCAGTCTGTGTTCGCGCTGCCGCTGAGTCAGAGACAGCAGTTGTCATGTAAATGTTTGAAACAACTTCACAAATGACCTTTCCAATCACATAGTAGGCTATCATTATTTCTGCATTACAATAATTCAAATTATCACAGAAGTACCTGGATAAAAGTTTATAGTTCAACTATAAAAACTGATGTCTATGGTAGCATTCAAAATGGAGTAAATCACCCTTTGAATGAAACCTGACTCTTCAAATAACAATTGTATCAATTACATTGTTACATCAGTAGGTGCAGTAAATACAAACTTTTATTTGTCATTGAATCATTCATTCAAAAGATTCTTTCAAAAATGCTAATTCATCCAGTAATGAATCAAATGAAGTCTGGTTTGTGATTCTCAATTTATACAGAATTGTGCCGCTCTACTAACTAGCTATTTGGCTGTTAGTAAACATTGTTCATTACATTTTAATAAAAAAAGTACAAGGACAAACTTTTTTTTTTTCTTTGAAGTAGCATAAACCATTGAATCATTCACAATGAGACAAAGTACTTGGATTATCAAAGTAAATTGGACCCATTTTTATTTCTTCTTTCACTTAAAAGACATTATTTAATCATTCAGCATATGATTATGAAGTTATGAATATGTAAAGTTATGAATATGAAGCAACCATAAAATGTCCTTCTGGGCTTAGTCCATCTTCTGCCGTATCTGAGGTCATTTATAACTCATGCCTGTGGCACAATAATTCTGCAAGGTCACAGGAAAAATATTGTAAGTCCTGAAATTGCAAAGAATGAAAATTTTCCAAAACAAGTACATCTTAATAAGGTCTACAATACCTGGCAATGTGATTTATATTAGTTTTCCTTAACTCAAGGATAGTCATTTTCTTTTGAGGACAGTTGTAGCATCAAAAGGTATTCATTAAGGAATCCCTCGAGAGGGATAGTCCTTCAAAGCTTGTGCTCAGAAGCTTTTCAAAACATCTCTGAAATGTCAAAGATTCGTCCTGTCCTATTTACCTGGCTCTTTGTTATAGAAGGACCTTGTGGAAGAAAAGACATGGAAAAGTTTAGTAGTTCAGTTATGTTTCAATTAAACAATCATTAAAAGAAAGACAAGTTTAAGCTTAAACAGGTGACCTTAAGATTAAGATCCTCTTTACACCAATCTTAGGTGTCTTGTTTTTGTCTTTGAGCTTTCTTTGCGATAATGTTGGTATTGCACAACGGTGGTGTATCAAACACATGACAAGGAAGAATAGAGTTAAACAAGTCTGTACTTGATAATCCACAGAGAGAATACAGAATCCAGATCAGAACATACACCAACTCATTACATACGTAAAACGAGACCCGACAAAGACACGCCAATAGAACTGAACTAATATACACGCTGTGATGTGGATGATTATTGTCCATGGTAACGGATTGTGGCGGAAAACTCAGACAAAGAAGCACGTGACAGCAGAAAAACAAACAAACTGACAGTTCATGTGACGTGTGGATGTGACAGTTGGCTTCATTGAAGTTTTTATGCCTGAGACTCCTTGAGACCTTGTTGGAAATTAAAGGTGCCATCGAACGTTTTTTTACAAGATTAGTCTAAGTCTAAGGTGTCCCCTGAATGTGTCTGTGAAGTTGCAGCTCAAAATACCCCATAGATTTTTTTTAATTGACTCTTGTCTCCGTGAATACGTTACGTAATACTGTTACGTAACAGTCGGTGTTATGTTGAGATTCGCCTGTTCTTCAGAGGTCTTTTAAACAAATGAGATTTATATAAGAAGGAGGAAACAATGGAGTTTGAGACTCACTGTATGTCATTTCCATGTACTGAACTCTTGTTATTCAACTATGCCGAGGTAAATTAAATTTTCAATTTGATGGCACCTTTAAAGTCTGTGCTTCTGCATTCACCCAGTTCAGATATGCAACCATGATTTGACTAATTGAGAATGGGGTGAGAAGGGTGCCAGGGTTTGGGAGATTGTTCCTTCCCAACAACAGGTTGTGAACTATTCTTTAAAATTGATTTAGGTTAAACAGCATGATACATTCCAATTCAAAGATAAGTTTAGTGGTGGGTTTCAGATCAAGACCTAAACTATTTCTGTGCAGGCTTTCATTGCTCCATGGCGAGATAAAGGTCATTTGCTGCACTAATCCTCGCATTGTCTGGGATTAGTTCTTTATCCTGTGTAAAATTGCTTTCTCTGTGGTAAAGAGGAGCTCACCGGATCCTGACAAGAGAGCTTGCCCTTGAGCTTTAAAAGTTTGGCCTTGACTTTAATCTGGCTAGTTAAAAGATCAAGTCAAAAATCACAGTTATGCCCCAAAATGTGTGATCTTGCACCTAGAGGAGCATTTCAAACATTATTTAAAATGTAAAATTGCCCAAGCATTATTATGAGTTCATAGATCAAATCAAAGGAATAGTTCATCTAAAAATAAAAATACTGTTTTCATTTACTCACCCTCATGTCATTCCAAACCTGTATGATTTTATTTCATCTGTGGAACATAAAAATACTGATGAATGTACTGTAGCAGTCACTATTTCATATTTTCATATAAAAAAAAAAAAAACACACAAAACCATGAAAATGACTCATAAAAGTATAGTTCAACTCAGACCAGTGAATGAATCATCCAGTTTACTAGATTTAAAAGAATAGTTTGTACATAAATCAGTGGATTCAAAAATTGTTACTTTTCCCAATGCAGGATAGTCTTCAAAAGTTCAGCTTTTGTGTTCCACAGAAGAACAAAATACATAGTGTCATGAGGGTGAGTAAATAATGACAGAATTGTCATTTCTGGATGAGCTATTGCTTTAATGAATCTGCATTATATAGGTCACCTTTCTTATAGTAATACCTGTCACAGACTTTGGCCTACAGGCATTTACTTGTTGATGCAAACATTTAGAGAATGAGCAAGATCTCTTTTTTCCCCCTCGGTGCTGTCAGTTTTCATTCACTGTGTGATTCTGCATCCATATCAGAGATAATAAACTTGAAGGAATCTCTTCTGAAAATAATTTACTGAGCTGATAGTCGTCAAGAACATCCTACTGCCTCTATTCTGATGCAATCCCTTCTACAAATATTTGCGCAGGAATTGTGTGAGGTTGCGTGTGAATGATTTTTTCTAGTCCTGGCACGATAATGAAATGAATGAAAATATATAAATGGCTCCAGGATGAATGATTGGATGTGAAAGCCATGATAAATGACACCATCATTTAAGGGAACAATAGTAATTCCTTGGATGAAAACATTCTTGATCACTCATCAGCTGAAGCACACCTTAGAGATAATTAGTGTTATGTGGCCAGTTATGATGGATGATAGGAATGCTTTTCTTCATGCGTTATAATAATTTTAGAAAACACACTCCGCTCAACAGAAATTTCTTTGACCTTCTTTATATTTCATATAGCAGAAAAACTTTTCTGTTTTTCTTTCTCTCATAAAATATTGTTTTGGTACTTAGAAGCCTGTTAAACCTCTAAGGCATGAAATATATTAATAATGTGCTTCTTTTTTTAGTTGACGTTTTGACATAAAATAGCTTCAGTGACTATAATAAAAAGACATTTCTGAAAAAAGGCAGAACAGAAAAAAAAGCTCCAAAAGTAGCTTTGTATTTAATAAAATTAATGTTACTTTTATGAATAGAAATATTTATTAATTTGTAACTCATAAGACATCAAAGTACAAAGGGAATTGTTATCATTTGTCCTTTAATATTGTTCTGATTTTCCTCTCTTCTTTGCACACTGTTTCAATAAAATGATATACACTAAACAGACCCTAAATATTTATTCCCAAATTTAAAAATGCATATTATTGGTTACTTTAAAGCTGATGTATGTAATTTATTTTTGTTGTTCAAACACTTTCTCTTATCCCATTTTTAATAAGCAGTGACAACAATCAACAAGCCATTTGTAAGTATTTCTTAGAAAAGAATAAACTCTCAATCTACTTTCAAAACATCTGCTTCCTGTCAGAGCAATATTGGCTTATTTTACTATTAATTTTTATTTATTTATTTTAGGTTGAATTACAGACAGGGAGACCTGTTTGACAGCATAATAGTTTGTAATCATTGTTTGTAATTACTTACGAACGTTCGTCAACCAATCAGATTCAAGCATTCAACTGCCCTTTAGTATATGGTTCAATGACATGACGGGTAATTTTTTTTGTCCAAAGGCCTTAATAATAATAAAAAAACAAAGATATGAAATCCAAAGTATGTAAGGTAATACAACTAGATCTCTTTTATTGAATTCAAAAGGTTTTAAAGGTGCCCTAGATTGTTTTTTTACAAGATGTAATATAAGTCCTAGGTGTCTCCTGAATGTGTCTGTGAAGTTTCAGCTCAAAATACCCCATAGATTTTTTTTTATTAATTTTTTTTACTGCCTATTTTGGGGCATCATTAACTATGCACAGATTTTTTCAGCACGGCCCCTTTAAGAGATGCGCTCCCTCTGCCCCACGAGCTCTCGATTATATATACATCGCATAAACAAAGTTCACACAGCTAATATAACCCTCAAATGGATCTTTACAAGATGTCCGTCATGCATGCTGTATGCATGCTTCGAATTATGTGAGTAAAGTATTTATTTAGATGGTTACGTTTGATTCTGTGTGAGTTTGAGGCTATGCTCTGTGGCTAAAGCTAACATTACACACTGTTGGAGATTTATAAAGAATGAAGTTGTGTTTATGCATTATACAGACTGCACGTGTTTAAAAATGAAAATAGCAACGACTCTCGTCTCCGTGAATACAGTAATAAACAATGGTAACTTTAACCACATTTAACAGTATATTAGCAACATTCTAATGAAACATTTAGAAAGACAATTTACAAATATCACTAAAAATATTATGATATCATGGATCATGTCAGTTATTATTGCTCCATCTGCCATTTTTCGCTGTTGTTCTTGCTTCCTTACCTTGTCTGTGCACAGATCCAGCCGTTAATACTGCCTTTCCTTGTCTAATGCGTCGAATGGGCTGGCATTATGCAAATATTGGGGTCATACATATTAATGATCCCGACTGTTACGTAACAGTCGGTGTTATGTTGAGATCCGAGTGTTTTCCGGAAGTCTTTTAAACAAATGAGATTTACTTAAGAAGGAGGAAACAATGGGGTTTGAAACTCAATGTATGTCTTTTCCATGTACTGAACTCTTGTTATTCAACTATGCCGAGGTAAATTCAAATTCTGATTCTAGGGCACCTTTAATTACATTTTGCTACATGTAAAAGTAGATTTTGAAGTGTCAAAATGTAATTCAAAGGCCAATACAGCCTTTTCTTTTGTGATTAAAATATCTAAAAATGTAATAAATGTATGTATTTTTTTATTCTGGCATGATTTTAGAACATCATATATTAACAATGCAAAATGGTATTAAAATTATGTGTAGAAGTCGCTGCTTTGTTATGAGAAAGAATGTCTGAAAAAAATTAATTTCATTGATGTAATTCAGAGTAACTAATATAAAGGGATCTTTCTGGATCAAGTCATGTGGTCAGTATCATGTGATAGGATGTGACATCATTCAGACACCTGCAAAGGACCACATGGTCGTGAAGCAAAGTTACTAACTCTCTCTTAACTGTTTGAAAAATTAATGTTTTTCACTTGCTCATACGCATGTCCCGAAACATCAGGTCATTCGGTACAACCGCTATAAAACATGGAAAATGTTGTAATATTTTAAAACCTTGTACTAAATATAAAATATTTGATTGTCCTTTTGCTAGCTAGCTAGATATCAGCCTGTTAGCATTGTTTGAAAATATCGTCATTCGGTATAACCAAAAGTGTCATTCCGTAAAACGGATGACTTTTTTGGAGACAAATTTTGCCCATATTGTAAAAAATGGCAAAAGCAGTGTTAACTGATTATAAAAACAACATAATCTCATTGTAAACACTTAAGAAAACTTCAAAATTAATTATATCTCCATTATGTTTTTATACTTTTAAAAAGCTTATTCGTCAATGACCGATATATATATATGTATATATATATATATATATATATATATATATATATATATATATATATATATACATGCTATTTTTCTTGACGCTAGTAGTACAGAAATTACACACTTCAGCTTTAAAGACTGTCCTGACTCATTTCTGCATCTACACCTGCTCTATCTCTCTGTCTGCTCTCTGGTGTAAAGCCTATTGAATCACCAGCTGTGTCAAATGTCAAATTTGCGAAGACATAAATTGTATGAGGAATTCCGTGTTGGCCTCTCGCTATGGCGGTAAGCAAATTAGAAGTGTGAACAGGGATTTAATTTGTTTTATAACCTAGCAGTGACATGGGACGTTTTGGGTATAAGGAAAGAATGAGCGAATGGTGCAACGCTAACTGCGTCTGAACACGTTGACCTTGGAAAAAAATTGGAGGAACATCGCTGAGCAAATAACGATAAAAAGAAACAAACAGCAGATGGCTGTCAATCCACTGTGTATACTTCTGTTTTCCAAATATGCCATGTAACCTAAATTGCAGTATTCGTCATAAAAACTTCAAGCTGCTCCATCGGAAGTCCAACCAAAAAAAACAAAACCAAAAAAACAACAGCTATAAAAGTGCAAACAGAGAAATGTTTGTTCTTTTATTGCTATAGGCTCACTCCAGGGATGGGATGAATATCATAACACTGGTTGAAGTAACAGTCTATGATGTTAGTCTTTGGACCTTCTGAATTGGCTGCTTTATTGACTATCCTCTGAGATTGAAGAAAATCAAACACATTTTTTCACTCAAATGCTTCTTATATGACATAAATCAGTGTAAACAATATTATAACTTGCACAGGTAAACTTGAAGTATCATGATAGTCATGTAAATGCGCCATTGCAGTAACAACTTGCATTTTTGGGTGCAATTTTTTTCTCCTTAGCATATTTTGCATCCCTAAAGAACCATACAAATGTATTGCTTTTTATTTCATTTATTTCACACTAGTTGCTAGGTGGATAATGATGCAGACTGGCAATAAATCCTGTGGTTACGAAATGCTGTTTACATTCTATTCTATTGGTTATGTACAAACTGTACGTAATCTTGGCTGTCTTGAATTTAGCGTCTGGTCATGTATTAGATTTTTAATTTTGTTTGTTGTGTTGGGACAGTGCAGAGCTATTTGCACATAAGCAGTGTGAATAGCTTTGAATGCAAATGTTCCCTATCTGCGCTGTAAGACATAGAATATGTTGCTTTAAACACAGAATTTCAATGACTAAAGGAATTTCTTAGACAACTCAATGTTCCCGTTCACTAGACCTCTATAGTTTTGAAAAACAAGCTTAGTGTTATGATGTATGATAGAGCCGCCCGGGTTCTGCTCGTCGCCACATCAGAAACTGTGACGAATGAGCCTCGGGCTGGTGATTGGAAAGCACAGTCGATAGTGCTACTGCTGCCATAGCTTTATCCAGATGGCCCATCCCTCGGTCAACGCCCATTCATCTTATTCATGCAATGATGAAACTATTGAAAACATAAGGGATATATTGTGGTATAGCTCATGTAAGCAGAGGCTGGCAGATGGACAGCCTATTTGTTCTCTAACCATCTTCTAGCAGAGGACCACAATCAACACTCTGAACCCCTAAATCTGAAATGGAAAGCAAAAAGCCATTTTCTTGTGAAACGAATGCAATGAGAACTAATGAGTGAAAATTTACCATTATTTCACAGTTAGAAAATACATGCTATTGGCTCGTCACCTTTGATAGAGCTGCAATTTCCTGTAAAGGCTTGGGAATAACCAAACCTCACAGACAAATCAATAAAATTGAAATATGACAGTTTTTTGTCATTTTCAGGCTCATTAGGCTGTATAAAATCACATTAGAGAGGTAGCAGCTCATGAATGGATCAATAGGATCGGTGCTGAAATTGGTCTCAGGTGTTGCATCATGTTTTTAAAAAGGCTTTTAAAGTGTTAGTTCACCCAAAAATGAAAATTCTGTCATTAATTACTCCCCCTTATGACGTTCCACACCCGTAAGACCTTCCTTCATCTTCGGAACACAACTTGGCTTCATCAGATGGCTTGCATTGCCAGCAAGATAATTAACATTTTCAGATGCCCAGAAAGCTACTAAATACATATTTAAAACAGATCATGTGAGTACAGTGGTTCAACCTTAATGTTATAAAGCGACAAGAATACGTTTTGTGCAGCAAAAAAAATAAAATAAATAAATAATGACCTTATTCAACAATATCTAGTGATGGGTGATTTCAAAACACTGTTTCATGAATCTTTGAGGCTTTATGAATCTTTTGTTTCGAATCAGTGGTTTGGAGCATGTATCAATCTGCCAAAGGATTTCGTTATGTCATAAGTGTTTCAAAAATTCAATGGTTCACCAATGGGTGGTGAACAAAAAGAACAACAAAAAACAATCTGCAAGCTGTTATGCATGAGATGCTGCAAAATGGTCAAACACGTCTGTCTAGCACATGTTGCAACCTGGTCTCATAGGAGAGATGTACCCGTGGGCACGTTTTCGCGAGACACAAAATTACGTACCAAAGAGTACGTCTCGCTGCAGTTTCCGACAGAAACGAACACTAGAGGCCGGTAAAACGTCGATAATCGCTTTTGCTCATTTTCACGCACGGTTTCGATGATGGCCGGGGTCGGATTATGGATTCGTAAAGACTCGTTTTGGCGTCTCCTCGCGCAATATCCTGTTACGACTTCAAAACGCATCTGACCAGAGTGCCCGATTTTTGCCCGAACGTACTGTGGACTTTCCGGCTCTATGCGTTTCGCTTTTTTTGGCCGTAACCAAGCTTGCTCGGTAGCTCAGCCGATACGGAGTCAACTCCCCCTGCCTGGGTACGAATCCCGTGAAAGGCGACTGACGGCAAAAAAAAAAAAGAGAGAGCTCAAATAGAGATCCAAACGAGCTCAAAAACGGTACACGATCGCGGACGCTTCTTACGTCACGTTTGCTTTTGTTAACACTATCGGGTAGGTTTAGGTGTAGTGTCGGTGGGAAGTTATTTTAAAATGCAACGGAGCGCAAACGTCAAATCGAGAACCGCGGCGATTCGTCTAAAAAGCAACGTCATAAAAACGTACCGCATTCACCCTATTATCTGCTCCGAAAAAAAAAAAAGAACACGCTTTTAGCGCCACTCAGTGGACATTTCAGAGCGAAACTGCAGCGATATGTACTCATTGGTACGTATTTCGCGACTCGCGAAAACGTGCCCACTGGTACGTTTTCGTCATGAGACCAGTTTGCCATGTTTACATAGAAAATCAATATAAAAGTAGTGCAGTGGAATGCAACAATGCGTTCTGTGTGAACCGGCCCATACAGTCTGCAAAATATGTCGTCGGTTGGTTCCAACCAAGCGGGAAACGGTCACCTGAAAAGCAGCGATAACACAGTGATTACAAAAATGTGGTCCCATGTTAATCTGTGTAGCATAATGACTGGTTTACAATGTTTACATTTTGCACTTTTTGCTCATAGTCTTTCTCTAAATCATTTCATAGATGTAAACCAAATGCATAGTTAATATATCTGAACTTTATTTTATCTAACAGTGAGATGTCTGTTGCCACTATTTTAATATGTTACAAGACAACCTAACTTCTGTTGTTTCAAGGCAGAAAAAACATGTTCGCACAGTTAAAAGTTTATGTTATGCTATTCTATTTATGTTAATACATTGCATTCTCGAAATGTAATTAATGAAGCCTTTGTTTTCTCCAGTCTTGAGTTATTGTTGGGATACTCTTCAAGCTGGCAGCATTACCAAATCATATATACAGTAGTCATACATATCAATATTAATCAAATCTTTATTGTAACACTTTACAGTAAGGTTCATTTGTTAACATTAGTAAATGTATTAACTAACATGAACTAACCATGAAAATACATTGTTACTGTATTTACTAATCTTTGTTAATGTTAGTTAATGAAAATACAGTTGTTCATTTTAGTTCACAGTGCATTAACTAATGTTAACAAGATTTTAATAATGTATTAGTAAATGTTGAAATTAATATTAACAAAGATTAATAAATGCTGTAGAAGTGCCGGTCATCATTAGTTCATGTTAACTAATGTATTTAACTAATGTTAACTAATGAACCTTATTGTAAAGTGTTCCCAAAAAAACTATTGCAATTGTATTTTTGCCATATCGCCCAGCCATAATTAGAATGAATTTTTAATTAGAAGTTTAGCCTTCTCTTAAAGCAAGTAGGCCAATAGTTTTGTATATTGTTATGGACTGTTAAAAAGATTATAATTTCAAATGAATAATTAACTTCCACATATTTAGTTATTTGGTATAATAAGCAGGATAATGTACATTCAGCTAGTCATTATTGCAAAATAAACCTAGGTGGTGATCAGGACCCAGACACGAAGCAGATAATGACCGACTTGCTGTATCCCTTACACAATTATTCAGAGAATGGCATAGTTGCCTAGAGATAAATACGAGACTAATTAGTAATTATTTTTACTCTCTGCATTTTATCAGTTATTTTTAATAATTGTTGTTGCTCCCATACTTTGAACAAGTGAAGTGATTGGGATACACAGACTTCATATTCCCCCTAAAGGCATCTTTATTCTCCTAATTAAACTTTCAGAAAATGTAAACATATTCCGCAATTTCCCTCTGAGGCGTAAACACAGACAGGACTGTGGTTTAAATTCAGAGTAAATCACAATTTTTGCTTCATGAGAGGATGCAATGATTGTGAATTGAGTCATGACGATGTTTCTTTTATCAGTGACAAAGCACAAGGTTACAGTGAGCTGTTTTCAAAGTTTAATGTTCTTGCCTCTGTATTATGCCTCTTCTGAAATATACAGACCTTTTCTTCCTGAGCGATACTCATTATAATCCATTCATTAAAGACCATTGTGCTCTCTAGCAGGTGGTTTTGAGTTTCCTTAGCTACCTCTTGTGAAGAGGTAGTCTTTTTATGGTGGCCTTTGAGATGCTAGACTGCTGTATTCAGAAAAAGTCACGATGCATTCTTCACTATATGTTGCTCATAGTGATGCTCTGCATTCAGTCTCGCAATAAAGGTGAGACTTTTTTCCATCAACACCTGCTTATAAAAGCACATGAAGCATAGTGACAGTTATCCATCAACAGAGCTTACATTAATCCTACCTGATGTGGTAAATTGCATCTCCAGTGTGTGATATACAGAGATATCATGCCTAATGTTTGTGTGAAAACTTGTGATTCATGTTCTTAGAAAATTAACAGTGGGCTGCACCAAACTAATCAGCGTTTTGAAGACGTAGATGTTTGAAACTTTTGCCAGTGTGTAATGTCAGAATTGACCCCCTGTCTGTCTCTCTGTCACTCTATCTGTCTGTCTGTCTATCTATCAGTCGCCTTCTGTCTTTCTGTTGCTGTGTGTCGCTCTATCTGTCAGTTGCTCCATATGTTTGATGCACTAATATCTATCTGTCACTCCATCTGTCTTGAACAAAACGTGATGAACTTTGCTTTTCTAGTTAAATACAGAATGATTTTTAATTTTTATTTTAATTATATTTTTTTTACATTCAAATTAGTGCTGCACGACGAATCGGTAAAATGTTACAATTAGAGTATACTTTATTGTCCTTTTTCAGGAAATTAGTTTTGGATTTCAATTCAAACACCCACACGATCTTATTCCTATGACAGCAATTCATCTATGTCTATTAAACCTTTGACAAGCAGAATCTAAAAAAAAAAGAAAAGTTAAAAAGTAAAAGTATATGTAAAAGTTTATTGTTTGGATATAAACACTGATGTCTATGGTAGCAATCAAAATAGAGTAAATCACCTTTTGAAAGAAACTTGACGCTTCAAAAAAATTGTAGGCTATCAATTACATTGTTACAACAGTAGGTGGTGACAAGTGAATGTTAAAAAATCCAGGGATGGTCTTATTAGTATCAGCAGAGATCGAGTCAACTAGATCATCCATTGTGAAGGCCTCATCGACATGACAGCCAGTAGTACAGTTCCTCAACAAACCGTCCATACCGGCGTGATGAATACGATCCTCAACTGGATGGAACTGAAATAAATTGTTGCGATCCTATCGGACTTATGATAGCAACCTGAGTCGTAACAAAGCACTGTTCGCCAGAGGAGAACTGGCCCCCCGACTAAGCCTGGTTTCTCACAAGGTTTTATTCTCCATTTTAACACCTATTTGCCACTTGTTTGCCACCTGATGGAGTTTGGGTTCCTTGCCGCTGTCGCCCTTTGGCTTGCTTAGTTGGGGACACTTGACATTTGACTTGGGATTTGATATTCAACAGTATTCTTGACATTTATTCAACAGTGCTTCTGATCTGCCTGCACTGACACTATTCTTTTAGAACTGCTGTGCAGCCAAAATGTATGTACCAGTTATCAATGTAAAGCTGCTTTGACACAATCTGCATTGTAAAAAGCGCTATATAAATAAAGGTGACTTGACTTGACTTGACGTCATTGAATTTCGTTCAGAGTTGTGCAATAGTCAGTCATTGTTTGCGGATACCATAGAAATTAATGAGAAGTGCCGTAAACTGAATCATGCCTGTCGGACAATTGTTTTTTGTGAGGCCGTTTTATTCAGCCTAGTGAAGTGTCTCCTCCATTGACATCCATAAAAAAACAGCCTCTTTCCTCCTTCCCTGCATACTGCAGAGTTAGCATGCATTACGAGTTTTTAAGGTTGCAGGCTTGCATTCAAGTGGCTTTCATCATTCATTCAAGAGATTCGTTCAAAAACGCTGATTCATACAGTAATGAAATGTGAGTGTTTGAATCATTCATCCAAACCTCATTTTTTAAATAAATAATTAATCAAATTAATTCAATATTTTTAATGTTTTTATATAATTAAATATACTGCAGCAATTAATTAACAGTTGTTTAGAATTGTGGGAGAATCATGATCTCTATTTAAAAAAAACTAAATTTGATTCTCAATTTATCCAGAATTGTGCAGCTCTATTTCAAATTCGGTGTATTTTTTGCTACCTCAATTCAAAGTCGGTTCTGAATGGCATACAACCTTGAAACATACTGAAAATGTCCATATTATGTTCATTCCACTTCACTAATTCGCTGTTATTGTTTTGGTAGTAGATGTACAGAATATGTTCATTTGAGAAAAATCATCTAAAGTTTCTTCCCAATCTATGTGTTAGTCTTTGTGATGCAGTTTAAGAG
Source organism: Megalobrama amblycephala (assembly GCF_018812025.1). Classification (NCBI taxonomy): domain Eukaryota; kingdom Metazoa; phylum Chordata; class Actinopteri; order Cypriniformes; family Xenocyprididae; genus Megalobrama; species Megalobrama amblycephala. The sequence continues at coordinate 5,354,198 of NC_063051.1, forward strand.
AGAATTTGAAACTAAGGATTTTTGGAAACTATATTCTCCAGCAGATCTCTATGTTTCCTATGAGCTGTCAAAGGGAATGACATTAATATACCTCACTTCTCTTTGAGAGTTGTTGATATTGAAACAGTCTGGTCTTGTCACTTTCCTCTTTTGAGATGAAAAAAAGCAAAATTTTTCACCTGGCTGTGGAGTATATGCTGTATGCTTGTCAGATGATGGTTGATGTGTGTTCTTGCTGGTAAGGAAGTTACAGAGATGTTGAGCATGGATAGGAGAGCTGTGGCTCAAATTTACTGTATATATTATTTTTGGACTTTTGGCTTACACAGATGGACTCTAGGAGTCTTTTTTTCTCTGATTTCCTGCTCTTGTCTGATACAAAGATTAAGGAAGGAGACGGAGCAAGGGGTAAGCCATTTTATTGCACACCAGGAGCAGAAGTGCTTTGCTTTAGGGCACAACAGCACAAAGGGCTCTAACTGCTAAACCACCATGTTTTCGCTCTGTGGTGTGAAAACCATGTAGAGCTGTCAAAAAACATAGATGCCCAAATTGATATTTTGTCTTCAGTGGCCGGGGAGACCAGGAAGTGTTGTAACATATTGTTTCAACGTCGCTGTAACTCTGTTTTTTGTTGTTGCTGTTTTTTTTGTTTGTTTTTTTTGTGTTGTTGTGTGTTGTGTGTGTGTGTGTGTGTGTGTATGTGTGTGTGTGTGTGTGTGTGTGTGTGTGTGTCTCAAACTTTGATAACATATTCCCATATTTGTCTGATGTGAATTAAAGCAGCTTAGAAATCTACTACTTGTCTCTAAACTTTAGTTAATATTAAGGGTGTTGTTAACCATGTACCTTTAATAACAACAATTTTTTTCCTCATTTTTTTTTTCTTCACCCATCAAATTGTAAATATACACTACCTGTCAAAAGTTTGGTGTCAGTAGTAAGATACTAATTCAATACTACTTTTTAATAATAATTTTTATTTAGGAAGGACACATTGAATTGTTTAAAAGTGACAGTACATGGCACTTTTTAAAATAAATGCTGCTCTTTTGTACCTTATTTATCAAAGAATCCTGAAAAAAATATCACGGTTTTCACAAAAGTAAACCACAACTGTTTTCAACATTGATAACAAAAAGAAATGTTTTTTGAGTACCATCAACATATTAAAATGATTTTTGAAGGATCACTGGAGACTGGAGTAATGGCTGCTGAAAATTCATTTTTTTGTTGTTTGTCATCACAGGAATAAATAACATGTTAAAATAAATGAGAAAATAGTATTTTATGGTATGCATAAGAGACTTTCAAAAACACTAAAAAATCTTATAGACTCCAGACCCTTTTTAATGGTAGTGAATATTAATCATTTTAATTCAACACAGCAAATACAATAATTATGAATACACTGTATTCCCTACTGCAGTCTAGTATTAAGACTGTATCATGATCATTACTCTTAATTTACCTTTTTAATTGAAAGACTCAAGCTGTTCATCTCCAAAACAAAAGCAAAATGAAACTATGTGTGATTGTTGCCATAAAGGATCCACACTTGAATGTGAACATGCAGCTCCCAGGGAGCCCATCTTAGATTTGGCTGTTCGTTCCGCATTAGCGTGGGAGCCATCTTGGATCTGGCGGAGAGTTATCACCCTCCTACTGTTCACTGCTGATTTGCCTCATGCCACTTATCAGCACTGCTGCAATCACAGCTTCAGCCAGATTAAGCATTCATCACATCTCTTACTGAAGTTTTATGAAGCACCCCACTTTTTTCCTGAGACCTTGTGTAGCCCCTTACAGTCCACTATAAACTACCGTAATGAGCTGCTTTCAAGTTAAATTCAGACCTTTAAGACCTTTGAGTTCATATTCTTGGTGAAGGAACACATCCTTTCTGTGCATTTGAAAAGCATTCAGGAAATTTTTTAAAAAATTAACATTGCTTTGCTATACCTAAATACCTAAACTTTATACCTAAAGTACATGTTTTATGCTTTCTAATTTGATTGGATGAGTGCTTCCAAAAGTGCTGATATATTTATCATTTTTAAAGGTTTTTTTCTTGTTTTAGACATAAATCTAACAGCATAACGCCTAAAACAAAAATATCTATTTGCCAATAAATATATTTAATTCAAGAGATATTCCAGGGTTTCCGCGGGTCTTAAAAAGGTCTTTAAAAAGTCTTAATTCGTCCTTACACAAATTAAGGCCTTAAAAGGTCTTAAATCAGAGCAGAAAGTCTTAAATTCATAAAGTCTTGCCATTAAATGTTGCATGCCTTGCAAAAAATGAATATGTTTATGCTTAAAACAAAAACAGATATTTGTCAATGAGTTATAACACTTCCCTATAAAAAAATATAAAAAAGTTGATTTTTCTGAGCACATTGGCAGTTGTTTGTTCTTGTTTTATTCACTTCATTTTCACCAATTTCACAGAAAATAATACTTCATATTTTGTCATTTTGCATCTCAAGAAAATGTATCTTGATTTAAGAATCTTTAGACAATTGCACTTATCAATTACAATTGCACAAAACCAAGATCAAAATACTGATGAAGAACATCACTTTTTGCAGTGTGATCAGAAGGTAGAGTAAAAAAGTTATTTCTATATTCTAGTGGTTGGGAGTAGAGCGAATAAAGCACTTGTGTTGCTAATAATACAACAAACTGTGTTTATCACTAGACATCTACATTTAGAGAATATATTGACATATTGTCTTCCCTTCAATTTATTATACATTTTCTTTTCTGGTCTTAAAAAGATCTTTAAAAAATCTTAAATTTACCTTCAGAAACCTTGAATTCTCTGAAAATATTGCATTAATTTAGGAATAGAGTTATTAATAAGAGACAGGCCGACTGTGTCCCAGCCTTTTAAACAGTTTATGCCATAATTATTTGAGCAAATGTTTGCATTATCGTTATTTCAGTCAATTTTTTCATTGTCTATTCCCAGCAGTACTTTCATGCCTCTTAGGGAAAATCCCACATGCAAAATATGGACTCATGAAGGCATCTTTACACAGTCGAGTTAAGCCGGGTCTGTACCTGCTCAAAATTCTGTGTATATACAGGTGCTGGTCATATAATTAGAATATCATCAAAAAGTTGATTTATTTCACTAATTCCATTCAAAAAGTGAAACTTGTATATTATATTCATTCATTACACACAGACTGATATATTTCAAATGTTTATTTCTTTTAATTTTGATGATTATAACTGACAACTAAGGAAAATCCCAAATTCAGTATCTCAGAAAAGTAGAATATTGTGAAAAGGTTCAATATTGAAGACACCTGGTGCCACACTCTAATCAGCTAATTAACTCAAAACACCTGCAAAGGCCTTTAAATGGTCTCTCAGTCTAGTTCTGTAGGCTACACAATCATGGGGAAGACTGCTGACTTGACAGTTGTCCAAAAGACGACCATTGACACCTTGCATAAGGAGGGCAAGACACAAAAGTGCATTGCAAAAGAGCCTGGCTGTTCACAGAGCTCTGTGTCCAAGCACATTAATAGAGAGGCGAAGGGAAGGAAAAGATGTGGTAGAAAAAAGTGTACAAGCAATAGGGATAACCGCACCCTGGAGAGGATTGTGAAACAAAACCCATTCAAAAATGTGGGGGAGATTCACAAAGAGTGGACTGCAGCTGGAGTCAGTGCTTCAAGAACCACTACGCACAGATGTATGCAAGACATGGGTTTCAGCTGTCACATTCCTTGTGTCAAGCCACTCTTGAACAACAGACAGCGTCAGAAGCATCTCGCCTGGGCTAAAGACAAAAAGGACTGGACTGCTGCTGAGTGGTCTAAAGTTATGTTCTCTGATGAAAGTAAATTTCCTTTGGAAATCAGGGTCCCAGAGTCTGGAGGAAGAGAGGAGAGGCACACAATCCACATTGCTTGAGGTCCAGTGTAAAGTTTCCACAGTCAGTGATGGTTTGGGGTGCCCTGTCATCTGCTGGTGTTGTTCCACTGTGTTTTCTGAGGTCCAAGGTCAAAGCAGCCGTATACCAGGAAGTTTTAGAGCACTTCATGCGTCCTGCTGCTGACCAACTTTATGGAGATGCAGATTTCATTTTCCAACAGGACTTGGCACCTGCACACAGTAAAGACTCATAACTCCAAAACTCCAAAGCTACCAGTACCTGGTTTAAGGACCATGGTATCCCTGTTCTTAATTGGCCAGCAAACTCGCTGAGGTATCTATGGGGTATTGTGAAGAGGAAGATGCGATATGCCAGACCCAACAATGCAGAAGAGCTGAAGGCCGTGAGTAATACTATCAATATATTATATTGAGAGCAACTTTAAATATTGATGTGCTGGGCATGAAGTTATCTCATAACAGCTGCTGTGCCTGAGCAGTGCCACAGACTGATCGACTCCTCATTGCTGCAGTAATTCAGGCAAAAGGAGCCCCAACTAAGTATTGAGTGCTGTACATGCTCATACTTTTCATGTCAAATTTTCATTTAAATATACTTTTCAGTTGGCCAAGATTTCTAAAAATCCTTTCTCGCCAGATTCACATATTGGTCTCAAGTAATATTCTAATTTTCTGAGATACTGAATTTGGGATTTTCCTTAGTTGTCAGTTATAATCATCAAAATTAAAAGAAATAAACATTTGAAATATATCAGTCTGTGTGTAATGAATGAATATAATATACAAGTTTCACTTTTTGAATGGAATTAGTGAAATAAATCAACTTTTTGATGATATTCTAATTATATGACCAGCACCTGTACTGTTCTATACTCTTTGGTGTAAATGAACGTGAGCTTGTGTCGCACTAAACTACATCATTGTCATGACAGCCAAAAGTACGCCTGTCAGCTCAGGCGGTGCGAGAATCAAAAGTGAGAGTGGGATAGTATATTGAAGTAAAAGAGTCCTGTACTCACATCGTGAAGTCTCCGTTTGTAATCTTCCTTTGAAGAGACAGGCAGATCAACGCGTTGCTACATTTTTCTCTGATGCTTAACCCAATCAGCATCACTGTAATTGTGTATTGTTATATTATATTCCAAACATCCTCTTCTTATGGATGATATTTTACCCACACACGATGGTGACATCTTCTGTCCTGCCTGAAATGGTAACGCTAGTATCAGTCTTCGTTTGTTGTGCCAGTGACTTTCTGGCTCTTTGAAAAACCTTTGCCCGCTTTTAATCCTGCGGTGATATACCGGTGTAATAAGTCATAATTTCTTTGTAGTGTTTGTTGCAGTTCGAACAATTTTATTTAAAAAATACAAAATAACTATCAGTACCAGTATCAGTATCAGTACTGCTATAATGCTCAGAAAATTTTGATTTATTTTGAGTATTACAGATTACAGTACTTTTATTATTTTTAAATTAAACACTAAAATTTGTAACACTTTGTTAAAGCTGTCATTTTAAAATAGTTATGTTCAAAGCATTGCTTCCCACGATTTCAATTCCTGTGTAAATCCATTTATGCCGCATCAGAGCAGCATTAAACATGTAAATGCACATTTTCATGGTTTTATGCTGCTTCAGATTTGGTTTCTGTGCCGCCTTTGCTGTGTAAAGAGCCTTAGTTGTTCAGGATCTTACTTTGTTATATATTGTTATATATTCACGAGTTCGTTTCCTCATAAAATCTTTAAGCTAATAAAGTTAAGCATATTTGGCTTGCTGTCCGCTGTGGAGGGGCTCGAGGAAGCAGCTTCAACTCGAGCTTGGATATACCCCCAGGGACTACTAGTGCATGGAAGAGGAGTACGATAGATGAGATGCCTAATTTACGTGGTGGAGTTGGGGAGGTGGAGGGATATCGAAACAACTGATGCCGGAGCAGGGTGAGTAGCTGCTTATATGCTCTGGATGTAATTGAAAGATTAGGGTTCCCTCCTCTTGAGATTATGTTTGAATTTCACTAATTGAAAGATTAGATGGGTTCACTCCTCCTGAAATTACGTTATGAACTTCACTTATTGTTATAGTTGTATATTTTTTATTATTATTATTTTCATTTTATTTATTTAGTGTGTGTGTGTGCAGTAGCCTAATTAAAGAGCAATAAAGCTGATTTAATATCCCACAACTGTATTTTAACACCCTACACATTTGCAGGAATCCAGAAATCATTTCATTTCAAACAGTCATGTTTGAAGAGCATGTGCAGTGTGATTACAATGGCAGTGGTATACTTTGTCATCGTCACTGGCAGTGTAAAATGATCCACACATTTTCTTGTATTTATGAATGTGTTAATGTTCATTTTTAGTTGTCGTATTAACTCTCTGGGCCTCTTTGGTCAAAAATTACCGAAAAATGTTATGCTTTGAAATTGTTTTGTTCCGTCGGAATGGGATGCCACTTGGTGACTTTTGTCGCATTAGCTATGTGGCCGACATCGGAAATTAATGGGAAATATGGAAAAATACAAAAACTCAGAGAATCTTTTGGTGGTACAAATGACAGATCAGGCACTGTGCAGAAAAAAAGTGCACAGCAATGAAGGGGTGACACTCTAAACTCACTTTTGAGTGCAAAGGAGTCAAGTGTGACCCCTAAACGAGGAGGACCAGAGGGTTTTTCTTTTCAATGTTAATATCAATTGCCAATTTCAGAGATATAGGTAACATAAAGGCCTCTGTTGTATTAAATTTGCAAATTTCCTCAATATTGAGCAGCATAGAGTTGATTTTATTTTGGTTTATAGGTCCAAAAAAGTGAATGTTGCTCATAATGGCGAATAATCTGAGATTAAAAGTTTTATGAATTAGCCTACACTTTTGTAAAATGTAGTAGCCTATTATGGGCTAATTTAACAGGATTAGAAACATATTCAGTGCATAATTTAAATGGGATATCTTAGATGCCTAAAATGGTCCATGAGCTCAGGCAGCTCTTAATCTATTATTGAAGAGCCATAAACCCTGGCCACACGTGCTGTTCTTTTGATGCTTGTTTTAAGTATGCGTCCTGTAGTTTATTTGGTTCATACATATGCAGTAAGCTGCATCCAGACGAGCTCCCCTGTTGAGATCGTATATACAAGTTTACAAAACTTTGTGAAAAGACACTAAGTGAATTTCTAACTGTGATTTGCAAAGTATCAAGGGCCATTCCCATTTAGCAAGATTTGTCTCGTAAATATAGTGTGGTAATTGCTGTGCTGAAGAACAGCAGACAAAATAGCCTTCAGATGGTCTTTTCCGAGTCCAGGGTTGAAGCACTCTTCTTCTTCAGTACATTGCAGGAGCAAAGAGATAAACAACTGCCAAGTAGCAAAATTCAAAGACTGTTTTGTTCTTCTCAGAATAAGCTATTAACCTTGCACTCTAGAACATTAATTATGAATTCCCTTCGTCACTTGAAGAAGAAAAGTGTTCGTTAGGGCACAAAGTTACACTTGGCAGCTCGTCAAAGGCTATGTGAAAGGATCCTTTGCAGGTTTTTAAATTGGGCAAACTGAGCAAACAATGCATTTGAAAAAGCCACACTGCAACTTCATTTTCAGAACAATAGCGGCCCTGTTCCCAGAGGTGGCATTTCTCATTTTTCTTATCTGTGCACCTTGAAGGCTGTCACAGCGGTGAGCGGTGTGCCTCTGTTGTTCGCCATGGATCGGAGAAGTCTCCTGAGGTGAGAGCCTCGGCGCTGGTATTGAGTCGCAATGCTTTTGAATTTCGTCTACAGCTAGGTCTTTCCTATCAGACTCATTTGAGAGAGGGATTTCATATGGGAAGAGTAACACTCTACCCTCCCAAACTCTCGCTGGATGTCAGTGCATTGTGACGTTGTAAGTGTCCTCTTTGATGCCTGTGAATTGCTTTCCTAGTGGATGTCAAGAGGGTAGAAAATTGCAGCACTTTAGGTCAAACTTTAACAGGCATTTCCTCTTTTATTCGAGCTGGCTGAGAGATCCCATTTATCTTGTTATCAAACTTGAATTGCATGGGAAAGAAAATCCCTTATGAGCAATATATGGATTTTGATGGTGCTTCTTAGGAAAAAAAACTTAACGATGATTAGCTGTGTTAGAAATCGCTGCCTATACCCTGATTCACTATTCCCTACATTAGTACACTGCTATTGTCTCCTTAAAGGATTAGTTCACTTTCAAATAAAATTTTCCTGATAATTTACTCACCCCTATGTCATCTAAGATGTCTGTGTCCTTCTTTCTTCAGTCGAAAAGAAATTAAGGTTTTTGATGAAAACATAGGATTTTTCTCTTTATAGTGGACTTCAATGGACTCCACTGTTGAAGGTCAAAATTACAGTTTCAGTGCAGCTTCAAAGGGCTTTAAACGATACCAGACAAGGAATAAGGGTCTTATCTAGCGAAACGATCGGTCATTTTCGGAAAAAAATGTATATGCTTTATATTTGGCCTTCCAAGTGATTCCGCCAAAACCGCACTTTCGTATTCTTCAAAAAGCTTACGCTGTATGTCCTACACCTTCCCTATTCTACTTATGGAAAAAACGGAACCGGCACTAGCTGCGTTCATTCCGTAAGTTGAATAGGGAAGGTGTAGGACATACAGCATAAGCTTTTTGAAGAATACTAAAGTGCGGTTTTGGCGGAACCACTTGGAAGGCAATCATTTGTTTATATAAAGCATATACATTTCCATTTTTTTTCGAAAATGACCGATCGTTTTGCTAGATAAGACCCTTATTCCTCGTCTGGTATCGTTTAAAGCCCTTTGAAGCTGCACTGAAACTGTAATTGTGACCTTCAACAGTGGAGTCCATTGAAGTCCACTATAAGGAGAATAATCCTGGAATGTTTTCATCAAAAAGCTTTTTTTTTTTTTTTTGACTGAAGAAAGAAGGACATGGACATCTTGGATGACATGGGGGTGAGTAAATTATCAGGAAAATTTTATTTGAAAGTGAACTAATCCTTTAAAGGAATGAATGAAAACAAGTGAGTGAATTTGGACACTGGGTGCACCGGAAGGGCTGTAACTCTTGCATAGTTTGTGCCTACTTTTTAATAATCATTTAAAAAATAATAATAATTTCAGATTTTCAAAGTAAACTGGCAGCTCCAGTAGTAATGATATAGTTCCCTATTTAAGGGTATAGTTGGTGATTTCGAACACATTAAAGGGAAGTGCCTCATGGGCTTAAATAACAATCAGTAGTGATGAGTTTAAGGTGCTGAAAGTTTCATCCTGTTCTCACATTTTTCTCTTAGCTACATTTTGAGAGATGAAATGCACAAAATTATGTACGAAAAGTGAAATGTGAATAGTGTGAACAGTCGAGGTGAATACTGTATATACGGAATGGCAAATCAGGCAATATAAATAGAAATTATGTATAATATCATGTACACTTCTTTATATATATATATATATATATATATATATATATATATATATATACATATACACACACACTTGAATACGTGTGCCACACTTAAAAAAAATATTTGCATTAGCAAATATATATATATATATATATATATATATATATAAAATTAAATAAAACATGAATTGTTTTTTCACAGTAACATATGTCAGTTTGTCTTTCTCTTTTGAAGTATGTAAATGATGGCCCATCATTTCTAATCGGTACAGATTCTCTTCCATACACCTTTATTGTTGTAAACATAATTGCTTACTTTGCAGTGTTTCATTACAGGGAACATTGTCTTCCAATCAAATCAGTGACAGCCACGATAGTTATAATGTTAGCTTGTTTGTTGTTTATAATTGCCTTTTAATTATGCTCCTCTTGTATGATTGTAATTTCCCCCTCTTCTTTCTCTAACTTTGTAACTTTGAGGGCAAACAAAACTTCTTAATCTAGATCTACAGACTATGATAAATTAAAGACTTCAGTGTGGGTGACATGAGTCTACAGAGGAAGTACCATCAAAAGCATTGGCTATGTCTGGAGGGGCATACTATCATACTACATATACTGTGTCTGCAGATTTTTTTATTGTGTGGTGTTTGTGCAACAAGATGTACTGTACATGAAGGGCTATTTAAATGGATAAACTATAAACAAACACATTTTAAAATCAGAAGGTTTTTTCACAACATTGAAAGTAGGCGAGCTATGAAATTGAGATTTTTGAGTTTATCAACAAGACTTTTAAATGGCATTTTGAAGTTCATTTGGAGTTCATTTGTGGTTTAAGGCAATGCATGGTGAGTGACTGAAGAAGTATCTAGAGATAGATCCTTTATTGCACACACAAATGATCCCACGAGCATCACGGAATGAATTAAATATTATAATGCAAATTAGGCCTTTAAACCAGTAGTTCATCAAATATTCTGTATTGTTAGGCCTTCGGAGTTCTAGGAAAAACCACATCTGAAATATTTAGCAGAGATTGGCAAGGCTTCAGAGAAGGTTGTCAGCGATGAACGTTTTTAGAAAATAGAGCTACATAGTCTGGACATGTATTGTGCAGCAAACTACTGTTTTGAATGTCTTTGTCTATATGTGATATAGCTTAAACCACCTACCTCATACTGAAGACCTGTTGATATTTTAAACATTTTTGAACTTATCATATACAAACATTTTATTAGTATATCCATACATGCTATATACTGTATCTACATAGATATGCTACCTTTCATTCAGTAAGAAAAAAGAAATTGTTTAAAAAAAAAAAAAAAAAGTCATTTATAATATTATAAAACATTATGCTACAAATGTATCATAGCTGGCACGAAAATATTAAGCAGCACAACTGTTTTCAGCATTGGTAATAATAAGAAATTTTTCTTGAGCACTAAAATCAGCATATTAGAATGATTTCTGAAAGATCATGTGACACACTGAAGACAGCGTTGCCATCACAGGAATAAAATACATTTTAAAATATATTCAAATAGATTTTAAAGTGTAATAATATTTCACAACACTACTGACTTTACTGTATTTTTGCTCAAATACATGCAGCATTGGTGACTTCTTTTAAAAACATTAAAACAATTGTACTGATCCAAAATTTTTGAACAATGGTGTATATTTAGATTTATTCCCTTTTTTTGGTGGTGCTTCCACCAAGCCATTGATGTGCCTTCTGTGCATGACATCTGACACCTACCAGGATTCATTTCAATATTCAATAGTGTGAGCGAGCTCATTCATAAAAGGATATTTGAACGTGTCTCCAGACTGCATGAGAGCTTCTGAGGCAGCCGTCCCTAAATTAAACTGTTTACATCTTATAATACTAAAAATTTCTGTGCTTGAGTACTTAGATGTCGGTGGCACTGCTCAATCATTAAATCACTCAGGCGAGAAATGAACTGAATTGCTTTTTAAGTGTGAAAAATAATGGACATTAAATAAACAAAACCATTTTTCTCAGTAACATACCCTTGAGGTTTCTGATAATGAAGGACTGTTAACAATCATATTGATTACCTTGATGTCTTATACCAACAGTTAGGAAAGAAGCACAAAGTTAGGAGAGGTAACAAACAATATGTATTATTTAACTTTGAATAGCTAAACACTTTAGAGTGCGAACTCTTGTCTGATATCAGTGTCTGCTTTTATATTAGAGAAGAGGTCAAATAATGTGGACCGAAGTTCTGACATCTACACTCTCATTTGCTTTATGCAATGTATGGTTTCAAAAATACATTTTGGTGTGGTGGATTATAGTTTTTTTTTTTTTTTTTTTTCATGTTGCATTGCTGTTATTTGACCTTAGGTTGTTTCAAAATAGAAACAAACTTTCAAGCTCTAAGCGCACATTGGATTTATTTTCCAAAGTTATGGAGGTTAACTGTGGTCGGTCATTTTTTCAGATAAAGTTTGAGGTCAGAAGCAACGTGTAAGGCTTTAACGTCTCTTGGCGACACTTGACAACCTCTGATTTGACTCTCAAATACAACCTTGAAAAAGCAATACATGATTGTATTACTTTAACCTCAGATTAGAAAAGCTGAACATTAGGTCAAAGAATTTTATTTGTTTGTTTTTTTCTTCAGTTGGTATCCAACATATCGTTCAATATCAATATCGCTTTACCTTGACATCTACTACTTTTACTCGTTTCATCGAAAGTGGTGGATTTGGTTTGAACTGTCAGTTAAGATATTTTGTTCAAGCAGATTATTTTCTGATAACGTACAAAGGAGTAAGTGTTGTCCTACAATATGTTTATTTAACAGGGACATCCTGATATTGCAGAATTAAATTTAAAAGACCATTGCTGTGGGATATTCAAGGTTAATGTCTAAATTTATATGCATTGCATAGCAAAATTGCCAATTTATTACTTTGTAGTCATTGAAGTTATTAAGTGTTAAAAAAAAAACAACAATTAAATATAAACAAAGTCCTCCAGACAATAAAATACAAAGTATGCAGTTTTATGCTAAAGCCTAAGGCAAGGTCAGCTTATATAGTCCACACAGCAAAAGCCATCAAGTAATGTATCAACACCTGGGTGATGGTGGAAATGAATAAAAGCATTTGTATGCAAGGCTATAGTTCACTTTAGTGCCTATGATGACCAAGTAAAATTAATAAAATTGTAAATCTCAATCTGAAATTTAGAGCACTTTTTTTTTACATTAGATCCTTTATTGCAAACCTGCGTATGTTTGACATCAGAGTTAAAGATTTTTACATTGTTACTTAACATTTCTATTTCAAATAAATTCTTTTGAACTTTTCCTCTAAGAATCCTGAAAAAATGTATCATGGTTTACACTGAAATATTGTTTTAAAATACTTTTATATATAGCAAAATATAATTAAAACCTTTTGTATTCAGTAAAAGAGATCTACACATTTTGGATGTCATATCTTTGTTTTTTATTATTATTAAGGCCTTTGGACAAAAAAAATGACCCGTCACGTCATTGGTCCATCTTTTGTTGCAAACCTGAGTCTGTTTAAATTCAGAGTTAATATGGTTAGTGAGAAAGTTATAATCCAAAATCTAGGTCTGGGAACCACTGGTAATTACAAAAGCAATCCATCCTAACTTGTGGAAATGCACCTTTATTGATGAATGGTGTACTTACTTATTTGCAGTCACAATTATTATGCAGTAGTGTAATGCATTTCTCACTTCTGGTTGTCCCTGAATCAAATGTCCTCAGCTCACATTCTTTGCATCTCTTGCAATGCACCCAACAAACACAAGTGTGTTTAAAGTTTTGGTGCTAAATCCAAAGGGACAAATACTTCAATAACACAGTGAAACTGGCATCTTTTCCTCTTCTCATTGATGACGCAAGACCCAAAAGTACATTGTTAAAAGAGACCTGATGTGGGTGGAATCAAATTGATCCAAATGAACCAAAGTTGTGTAGACTGAAAGTTGTCTGTTTTATTTTATTTATTTTTTCTCAGTTGTTATTTCTCTTTGCACATCTCTTTCCCAATTACATCACAATGATACTAAGGCTAGGTTGAAAATAATGATTTCTTGATTTTAATCTATTTTTATTTTTATGATCAGATATCAATTATAAAATCCCAAGAATCGATCTTTAAAGGACCGTTCACACCAAGGATGGTCATTTTAAAATGATAATTGGCTGTTTCATTGTAGTAACTTGTAGTAGGGGGCGTAATTTGTTGGGGCGTGGTGCGTAGTTCTGTGGGACGCAGTCAGATACACTTGGATATACAGACGTGGACAAAATTGTTGGCACCCTTGATAAATATGATGACAGATGACTGTAAAAATAAATCTGCATTGTTTTTCCTTTTGATCTTTAATTTATAAAATTAGCAAGAATCTAACCTTTCATTGAAGGAAAAGAATTGAAAGTGGGGGGGAAATCACATTATGAAATAAATGTTTTTCTCCAAAACATGTTGGCCACAATTATTGGCACACCTAGAATTTTTTTATGAGTAAAATCTGAAGTATATTCCCATTCATATTTACATTTTTTAGCACACCAGGGTGATCATGAACATGAAGTTGTCCAGCCATGACTTCCTGTTCCACAGGAGTATAAACATGAGCAAACACAAAAGCCAAATTCCCTTAATCATTCATCACAATGAGAAAAAAACAAAGAATATAGTTCTGATGTACAGCAAAAGATTGTTGACCTTCACAAAATAGAAAGGGGCTGTAAGAAAATAGCTAAAGCATTGAAAATCCCCATTTCCACCATCAGGGCAATAATTAAGAAGTTCCAATCAACTAAAGATGTTACAAATCTGCCTGGAAGAGGACGTGTGTCTAAATCGACCTAATGCGAGGTGAGGAGGAAAGTTTGAGTAGCTAAAGACTCTCTAAGGATCACAGCTGGAGAATTGCAGAGATTAGTTGAGTCTTGGGTCTCAGAAAGCCTAAAAAAAGATCAAACAGCACCTACATCCCACAAGTTGTTCGGGAGGGTTTCAAGAAAAATCCTCTGCTCTCATCCAGAAACAATCTCCAGTATATTCAGTTGTCAGTCAAGACTGCAACTTCAAACTGGACCGGCTTCTATGGTCAGATGAAACTAAAAAAAGAGCTTTTTGCCAGCAAACCCACCAGATGGGTTTGGTGCACACATGGATAAAAAGTACCCCATGTCCACGGTTAAATATACTGCTGGATCTTTAATGTTGTGGGCCTATTTTTCTGCTGGAGGTCCTGGACATCTTGTTCAGATTCATGGCATCATGGATTCTACCAAATGTCAACAGATAAAAAATCAAAACCTGACCGCTTCTGCTAGAAATCCAATTATGGGCCATGGTTGGATCTTCCATCAGGACAATGATCCAAAACAAACATCAAAATCAATACAAAAATGTGTCACTGAGCACAAAATGAAGCTTCTGCCATGCTCATCCCAGTCCCCTGACCTGAACCCTAAAGAAAATGAGTGGAGTGAACTGAAAAGAAGAAGCACCAACATGGACCTGGAATCTGAAGAATCTCTGTAGAGATTCTGCATGAGGAAATGGTCTCTGATCTCTTGTCAGGTGTTCTCCAAACTCATCAGGCATTATAGGAGACTTAGAGCTGTTATCTTGGCAAAAGGAGGTTGCAAAAAGTATTGAATAAAAGGGTGCCAATAATTGTGGCCAATGTGTTTTGGAGAAAAACATGTATTTCATAATGTGATTTTCCCCAACTTTCAATTATTTTCCTTCAATGAAAGGTTAGATTTTTGAATTAAAGATCAAAGATTAAAGATCTAATTTTATGAATTAAAGATCAAAAGGATAAACAATGAGAATTTATTTTTACAGTTATCTTTGATCATATTTATCAAGGGTACCAACAATTTTGTCTAAGCCTATATATCCAAATGAATCAATGTTGAATTGAATCGAGGTCAGAATTGAATCGAAATGGAATCGAATGGTGAAATTTGTGTCAATACACAGATACAGTTTGAATATCAAGATATTAATTATTTTGCTATAACCCCTCAGCAGATATTGACCAGATGAGGTAATCAGTGAAATCAATCACTTCCGGTGACTTGCACTGGAGTGCCATCCTCTTCTTCTCTCCCCACAGTCAGGCCTCATTGAGGATTCTGCAGAGAGATCAGTCTTTTAATGGGCTATCATTAGCTTCTCTTCATCTGCTCAGTGAAAGCGAAAAGAGGGGGGTGCTGGAACCAGAAAGCTGCAGCAGAAGTGACGACTTGCTTGACCATGAAGGAAAATTAATGGGACATGCATGGGTAATGAGATTACAAAGCTGTAACTCGCTGGCCAGAGAGCAAGATTACCAGGTACGCTGGTTTAGGGGTACATATACAAGCTTGTGCAGCTTTAAACCAGAGAGAAACAAAGCAGGCCATGCACATATGCAATAAGTCCATAGAGGTATGTTCGCAGCGGGTGTCTGTGCTCATTTGATGATCTGCTAGACTCGCTTTCTCTCTCTCTCTGCTGGCAGTATGTTGGGACCGTGACAGGGCAGACTATTGGTCGCAGCTGTCTGGGGTTCTCTGAGGGCCTGTGCCATACGGTCGGCATGAGAACTAGAGTGGCCCGAAGTCCTGTAGGATCATTCTGACCATATTCTGCGTCCATTCTAGCGGTTAAAATCAAGCACAGCCTGCTGTGTGGCTTGTTTCCCCAGGAAGAACCACAGAAAGATCAGATTAGTTGTAAATTGACTTGGATATGGCTCAAAACCTGTTTGAGAATAAAAAGAGTGTTTAATGCAGCATACATAACTCTATAAACCCAAGGGATAGCTCAATGAAAACGGAAAATTCCGTCATCATTTACTCACCATGTCGTTCCAAACCTGCATGATTTTTTTCTTCTGTGGAACACAAAAGATATTTTGAAGACTGGGCTTCAAAACAACATTGACTTTTCATATGGACAATTTTTTTTCTTTTCTTTTTTTTCTAAATATCTTTTGTGTCATACAGGTTTGTAATAACATGAGGGTGAGTAAATGATGACAGAATTTTCATTTTTGGGGGAATTATACCTTCTCATTATTTAATTAATTAATTAAATTGATATTGTTAAAACTAGGGTTGTGTGCCATTCAGAATTTAACTGAAAATGCCCAGTATCGCTGTGGTGCAATAAGTGTAGTTTTAGCTAGAAACGGAAGGTTTATCAAGACAAATAAGTGTAGCTTCTTTCATTGTATAAATGACCCTTTCGAACATTCTTTAATTCCTGAACTGTGGACAGCAACAGGCAAGACCATGTGTACTGACCTAACTTCGAATGTTCCATCATATGTGTTACTATCCATCTTATCAATTATCGCGCTGCACTTCGCTGCAAGCCATTATCCCGTCTGATATTGCAAAAGTGGGGAGAAATAACAGCTGTGCTTTCTTCCGCTATGTGTGTCAGCTGTGTCTGTCACCCAGACCTGTAGGGTGTGTTCAAAAATGAATGAGCTGTGCTTACAGTGTAAATAAGCAGTGGGACGACACCGGAGGATGTTTAGAATGCGAACACCTGCGGTTACTGCTTTGATTGGTTGTATCTGTGCGGCAGATTGCTTCCGATCACTGAGCTGGGCAGGGTGCCCGCTTATCAAATGCAATATTCACATACAAGCATGTTCCTTAAGTTTATAAGATTGATTTTGCGTTGTGCTTTACATGATGCTGGATAATGCAACTGCTGTAGTTCTTTAGCCATATGAAATAGACAAAAAATAAAACAGAAAATTGTCAGTTTTTTTCCCCCACACACATTCTGGTTCAGCAAGGTGGGCGGTCAGGTCTCAAAAATATTGTATTTTCAGCCTCTGTGCCTTCAAGAAGGTTAATAATCCTCTGTTGGAAACTGCTCCAGGACACTGTAAAAAAAAAAAAAAAAAAAAAAAACATTTAAAAAAATATATATATATATTTTAGTTAACTAAACTATTTACCGTTTATGCAATTGAGTTGTCCAATGTATTTCGGTATCACTTTGTAATAACTGCATGCTATGAATCATTAGTTAAGCATTAGTAAATAGTTAATTCATCATTTATAAAGCATTAATAGACATTATAAAGCAGTTTATAAATACAGCTATAAATGCTTTAATCTTCTTTTATAAGCATATAAATAATGAGTTCAATAATTGTATTTTCATGCTTTATTAAAGCTACAATATGTACATTTTTTGCCACAAGAGGTCGCTCATTCAAAACAAAAGCGTAGCTTGATGACGCCTTGATTTCACAGAATCATGGGATGTGCTGTCTTCACGTCTACAGCCGGTGGAAAAGAATCTGGATGGGACTCGGGCAGAAATCATGTTCATGGATGAGATTATTAACATTACTGTTATGTGAAGCAGAGCAGGACCAAGTGCTGTGAGAGCAGAAATTAGGCCGCTGGAGCGATTGATAATGAGAGACAAACACAACACATGTCTTGAGAGCAGCAAAACTTTTATTATGCCGCAGTCGCCGCTTCCGCTTCTTCCAGGGAAAAGCAGCGCTGTTTTATCATATTAGATACATTTGTGTGTTGAAAGTTGTTATAGTGCTACTCTGCGTTCACTTAGCAGCTGCTTTGAGACACTTGTTGCACACTGCAGTAAGCTAGATCAATATTAGGCATGGTAAAACATGGAACTCACTGTAAATCAAGAAAACGAGATTTAAACAATAAGAGTTACTGTGTTTAGATATATAACATGATTCGTTTTCTGTTGATGAACATATCCATCTAAACAGTTGCTCACCTGTCTAATAAATCATAATATAATAAAGTGTCTTTGGTGTTTCCATGGAAACCGAGGGTATGATGTCATTGATAAGTGACGCACGGACACGTCCCGAGTCCTGGTTAAAATTGCTTATTTCTCTGGATTTAAACATTCTTGGAAGCATTTGGTATAATGTATGTACACAAGTCAACAAAATATATAACATTGTTCTAGTGGTTTTTGGATATTTTAATATCCATATTGTGCCTTTAATGATCAATTTATCATTTCTAAATTATTACATTATTTACAAACCAGTTATTTAGGAGATGTCAGTGGTTTATAAGATCATTTAGAAAGTGTAAGTAAATGATTAATTAACTATTTAAACATACATTTATATGTACATTTTACTACTCCCAAAATGGTAAAATAAATAAAAGTGTGAGAGTGTTTTATTGGCTCCCAGCACCCAGTAGCCAGATATGACAGCGCTACTGCAACGTGCATCGCATTCGCCACAGATATGGCCATTGCAAATGAGTTGCTGAGCATCTCTTCAGCTAGCCAATGCACAAACTGCCGCAAATGAAACTGAAAGTTCAGCGTCGCATCCTGAAGCTCAATACACAGTCAAAAGTAGCGAGACTACCTTTGCACAGCATAAGGGCAGTCGTGGCCTAATGGGTAGAGAGTCAGACTGGTAACCTGAAGGTTGCGGGTTCAAGTCTCAATACTGGCAGGAAATGACTGAGATACCTTTGAGCATGGCACCTAACCCCCAATCACTCCCTGGGCGCTACAGCAAAAATACTCTCTACTCCTAATGTGTGTGCACTAACGGGATGGGTTAAATGCAGAGGACAAATTCTGAGTATGGGTTATTATAATCATTCTTCACATGTCACTTTCACTTTTTCACTGATGCTGCTCTCTCTCTCCTATTTCTGGTCTTTGATCTTGAAATTAGCTGATTAATAAAATGCTGATCATATCTGTTGAACGCCGTTAAATTTGCATAGAGCGCTGGAATTGAAGATTGGATTTTTTATTCATTTTGCGGAGACACATATATGTGGCCAAGTGTAAATGGAACAGTTTTTACAAATCGAAGATAGCTATCCTATCAGTAAACTCAAACATGAAGTGACCTGGTGTAAACAGGCTCTAAACTTTAAACAAACAAATAAATAAATAAAGGCATGATACAAAGTTTACATGTCAGTTTTGTGATCTTCATAAAACAAAAAGAAAAAGTTGAAATATGTCAGTTCTAATAAAAATTAAACCCTGGGACATAAAAGTGCCCAAAGTTTAAGAGAAAGCAGAAATGTTTGGAACAAGAAACTTTGGGGTTCAGTCTGACTCATTTATGTCGGATTAATCAGTTACCCACTTGTGCTAGGGAATCAACGTTATCCAAGATAAGTTTCTCGGTTTCATCAGGCTTTTTCTCGGTTGAGGAGATCTTTTTGCATATAGCATTGACAGACATATCAATTGCATTTACTCTTTGGTCCAGGGAAGACGTTATATTGTTGATAACCTCTTCACTCATTCTAGCTATCAGAGCATCTGCACCATTAGCCTAAGCCATGCTAGGCTGCTTTGGTGTCATCTTGTTCAGTATTGTTTGGAGAATTCTTGTGTTACTCCCTGATAATGATCACAAATCAGACAGGGACATGCTCAGATTGTGTATACTGCATCTAGTTTGTGGACTCGCTGAATGCATTCAGCTTAGTCATCTCACTGCTACTGTACACCTTAAAGCGGATCACATGACCCCTCATTTGACTGTTTCTGTTTATCTCATGTACAATTGCTACAGGCTTGGTTGGGTTTATTTTGCCAGGTAATTTAAGAAGACAAGCATTCTCATCCACTGATCTGTAATCAATGTTCTCCGCTTTATTTTTTCCCAATCTGAGACAGTGCTGGCATAGAGGAATCTCTTTTGGGACTGGGAGGATTAAACAGAGAGTGAAAAACCTGGGCCATCAATCACAGTGTCACTCCAACATAGTTTTACGATGGATATATCCCTAAACAAGCACAGTGGCTCGTCTACTTAATTGCATGCCCCAGTGCTGATAGCATGGGAGTAATTGATTGGGGTATATTAGGTTGGCCTAACTTGTGTTCGTACTTGTCTCACAGTCAGTTCCTCGTCTCTCTCCGTGGCCTGGCATGGTCTATTTTCTGCAGTGCATCAATATTTCATTTCTGCCCATTTTTTCTTGGAGAGGATTGTCATCCCGGGAAAGGTTTGGACCTGTTTTTGATTATATTTCCTTTCACCTGTTTCACAGTGAAGATTAAGAAGACTTAGCATGCGTCTCAATCAGCTAGTTCAGTAGTCAGGACACTGATCAGGGAGTCGGCCACATTCATTTACGCGATATACTGATTCACGACCTAGGAAGCTAGGTTGCTCATTGAGACGCAGAGCTTGACTATCAGACAGTGGGAAATACAAATGTACATACACATTTTATTATTTATTTTGTTATAATTATTTTTTCTTTGCAATTAATTTACATATGTTAATTATATTAAATATTTTAATTTACATATTTTTATTTTTATTTTAAAATATTTTGAATACATTTTAAAGTATATTCAACATGCAATATGTATATATTATATATGAGCAATATCACACAAGTAGCCATGCGATATGGCTGTATATCAGCACATCTATGATTCAGCCGTAGGCAATCACAGCGTGCTGATATACACCCATATCCCATGGCTACGAGTGTGATATTGCGTTTATACAACAGTTCGATGGCACAAGAGTGTAAATAAATAAGTACAACAACGGAGTGTCTTTAAAAAC
The DNA here is from genome assembly GCF_018812025.1 of Megalobrama amblycephala. Taxonomy (NCBI): domain Eukaryota; kingdom Metazoa; phylum Chordata; class Actinopteri; order Cypriniformes; family Xenocyprididae; genus Megalobrama; species Megalobrama amblycephala. Next base: position 5,375,140 of record NC_063051.1, read on the forward strand.
CCTCTTTTGTGAGGAATTACTTCCTTCTGCCACGGATTCAAATCTCAAGTCTCAAACGTCACTTTAGAACCAGTAACGAAGGAACGTTAAGTCACTTCTTTGAAACTCACTGTAATATGTAGAGTATTATGAGAGAGATCGGCTTAGTGAGTGTCTTATTGACATCTAGCTGATATTCTTCAGTCCAATCTTATATTCATAATCACAAAATCAGTTGAATGTCTGCTGAGGAAAGCGATGTCTTTGTCTTTGTCCTTTTAACATTTAAGACATTCCCATGACGGTGCTAGAAAATGCATTTGTCAGTTGCGTCTCGTAAGATGTTTAAAGTAAAAACAACGTCCTTGTTTCCTTGTTTAAGACCATTTCAATATAAAAGTCTTTGTGAATGACTGACTCACTCGTAAAGACGCCATCTCATGGCGTATTAATGTAACTTTCACTGAAATCGAAATCACTAATGGACTCTTTCTCAATACCAAAAACTGTTATTTACATAAAATATTATTTATTGAACAATAATATTTAAATTAACAACAGTAGCCGTTATAACAGTATAAGTAAAACAGGAAATAAACACAAGCAAACAGTTCTAGTTAGTACAGGATTTAATTTTTAATTTATATTTTCAATTCACAAATATAAAGTTTTGAAACATAAATATAGCCCTTAAGCCAAATCTATTAGCTCTGGAACAAGTAATAGATTAATAAGACCAAAGACTGCCCTTTTACATATAAATCGCATATCTGAGGTCTAAACAACTATATTCTCACCTAAAAAACCCTTAAAACTACATTCTGTTACAAAATAAAAGTAGTATCTATAAAAAAAATGGTAGGTTTGCCATGACACTTGCTGTGAGAATCCTGACAACGGAGTGATTCAAATGGTGAAACGGTTCCCGTGGCGATACTGGTAGAATATTTCATGACTGGAAAGACCTCTCAGCCAATCCGATTCGAGAATCAGAAAGAACCGTTGTATAAATAAGTATATCTATAATAATTGATTGATTTGTTGCCTCTGTTGAGCTCAAATCTGCTATTAACACGTCACTCTGTTAATTGCAATTGGATGAATCCAGAACATGACAAAGGACAGTACAGTCAATGAGAAACTAGGTCAACATTAGTTTAGCACAATGCAATAATGTTTGCTAATGTTAATTAAGAAAATCGAGCATTTTATAATCTGGAGTATCTTGTTTCGCTGAGAGTGCGAATGGGAGATCTCTGGGTCATAAAAAGTTGAAAAACACTGAGTCAACCTTGCGGCCTCAGAAAGAGAAGAGCTATAATTCATGTGGTTGGGAAGTGTGAAGCAGTGCAGCATATGAGCTCTTGTGATGTGTACTGTAATTCTGAATTAGCTCTGTACTATTTACATGTGTCATCTTTATTTCAACAGGTTAAATCAGCAGTCTTGCACATGCATCCAGATAATCAGACACACTCACACGTCGTCTGCTCACAAGGTTCAGATATGAGACAGCGCAACCGCTGGTGGCCTACTGAGGATACCTCATTATGTAGAATTGAGCTCGGGGTAGCAGAGCTAGCTGCAATAATCCCATGCCTCACTGCTGAGCTCATTCCAGGATAACACTCCTAATGAGCTCACGTCTTCCCCCTGCGCTCACACTGAGATTGCTGGCAGCGTGTGTGCGTGATATGTGTGCCTCTCCATGTTTCATCACAGGATCACAGAGAGAAAGTAGGAGTCAAGGCCCCTAAGTGAACAGCCTCAGTCTCTCGGATACAGTTTCGCTGTGCAATTGACACGCTAACCCAATTGTGCCTCCAGGATACAGAATCAAACGAGGCAGTCAGACACTGGCAGCAATGCAAATATTTAGTCCTCATTTAAATGTACTTTTATAATAGCTAAAGTTAATATTTCAATGACCGTCTGATGTATATTACTCTTAAAAATGGCAAGCTCTGACTGAAATTGCCAGTCTCATGGGCTGGCTTCACACAACTTCCACAAGGTTTTTCTTATGGTTGGCCTATGAAACAAGTTAAAGAAAAGTTACTGGGTTGATGTAATGTGCACTTTTTAGGAGGAACTAAGAACAACACCAGATTTGCCAAAGTTTAGTTTCAGTGCCAGGTCAGTTAGATCAAAATCTTTGAAAGATATTCAAAGTTTTGTTGGAGGCACTTATAGTAAACTTAGCGGTATACGCGATTAACCGGTAGAAATTTGTCAACCGGTAGAGGTTTTGGAGTATCGCCTCAATCGTGGTTATGCTCACATGACTTTGCTCTGCTGCATGGTCATGAAAGCTTATCATTTGCATGCGTTTTTTAGTATTATGGTTAAAACAAGTGATTTTCAACTGTTGAAATCCAATAAGCAGCGAAAGAGAACTTATTTCGCTTTATGCGCACATGAAGCCGCTGCTCATAGAGCCTGTGAGTACTGAACTGAGTTCTTTTTGCCACCTAATTGGGCTTCAACAGTTAAATACACATACTTATGTGTCAAAATGACCCTTTGCAAGTATCCTGCACACAGTCATTTATGTCTTAAGTGAACATAAACGGTTGAGAAAGAAAAAGCATGTGTAACAGTATATTGGATCCGTGCATTCTGTCTTAAAGTGACAGCAACCTAATAAACCTACTGTCATTAATGTTAATCAAACAACAAAAAAGAGAAAATCTCTCAATGCTCTTGACTGAATCACTTTGTCTCTCTTTAATAAGAATAAATGTATCTTTCATTTACACAGTGAAGATATACAGTGTTTTTATACATTTGATTATACAATTTTTGTAGGCTAGTATTTCTTATTTCTAGTGCTTTAAGTTTTTCAGGTAGGTTTATTTTTTTATTCTATTATAGTTTGTTGTAATTAGTTTCATTGTTCTAATTTAATCACTAACTGTTTACTTGTCTTCAGTAAGCTTGAGTTTTTTTTTTTTTTTTTTTACATAGGCAAGTACTAAATTGGTGAAAAGAATTATGAAATTTCAAAAATTTCAAAAATTTTGATCATATAAAAACCTTATTTATAGCAAAAATAACTATATTGTGATGTATATCATTATTGTGAAATAAATATACAATAAGATTTTGGTCATATCGCTGCCCCTAAGTAAACTACATGTCTGTGGGAAAAAAAGTCTGCTTTGAGTTACTCTACTGTTCAAAAGAAATTTATTTATTTATTATTTTTATTTATTTATTTATTGATAGGGAAGCAAAGGGATTCTCCAATGCATCGCGATTCTCTATTCAATGATTTTTTTTGGGGGGGGGGGGGGGTTTGCTAGAATTTCAGTGTTCTCCCTTAAAATGCTATATGAAGGCATAATTTATGCAATTTGGAATGCAATATGCCTATAAAGTATATTCAATATACAAAACTCACTGACAAACGGCTGCTATCAAAAGCTCACGTGAGTGCAAAAATGAAACATTTTGGAATTTCAGATTGTGAGGTGCCTAAACATTCCCACCCCTAGATTTTGAAATAAGGGTCTTGTGCTCACCAATGTCATATTTATTTGAGCAAAAAATACTGTAAAAACAATAATATTGTAAAATATTTTTACATTTTAAAAAACTGTTTTCTATTACATTTTATTTTAAAATGTAATTTATTCCTGTGATGGCAGAGCTGAATTTTCATCATCATTACTCCAGTCTTCAGTGTCACATGATCCTTCAGAAATCATTGTAATATGATGATTTGGTGCACAAGAATAATTTCCTATTATTATCAATTTTGAAATCAACCATGATACATTTTTTTAGGATTCTTTGATATAGAACAGTATAATAGAATAGAAAGTTCAAAAGAACACCATTTTTTTAAATAGAAAACTTAACATTATAAATGTCTTTACTGTCACTTTAATCAATTTAATGTGTCTTTGCTGAATAAAAGTATTAATTTCTTTTAAATTATGTAGTTAAAAAGTCTGGTTAGATATTTCAATATCCTGGGAATATATACTTCAGTTTAACGGTTCAGTTTAACTTGTATCAAGCTATGCTATCGGCATTGACGGCCCTATTTCTGTTCCAACACCTATATGACAATGATCAGCAGTGTTCCATCAGCTTTGCTTGATGCCATCTGTCTGCTTGTCTCTGATGACATGCTTGATAATTAGTTATAAACATGGCTAGATTTAGCAATGGCATTTGGAAGTGCAGACATGTGTGACAGTTGCCTTTTTTTAGTCTGCGGCTAACATAAGCAATTGTTCAAACTTAGAAGCAAATTAAAGTTGCTTTGATTAGTGACTTCAATAAAAAACCTATCCAATATTTTAACATAAAAAAGGTCCCTTAACTGCATTTAACTACATATTTAAGTGGAGAACAGCAACAACCTTTTGGAGTGATGGAAGTGGTTCTCATGAGGGTGCAGGTCTCGTGCATGTGATGTTGATGAGTCTCAGCTGAAGCCTTCTGTCAGCCTGAATGAATCTGAAGTGCTTGTACTTTGCAGATAAGAAGATCAAAGGATGTGGAAACTTTTGTCTGCCGACTTGCCTCTGGGATTTGGGAAGGGTCTCTTTTGTATCTCTTGGTCACATGTGAGATCTTTAGGTGTGTTTCGCTGCATGTTCATCCATTCATCTGTGAGCAGCTTGTTCCTGGCAGCACGTAGTCAATGGTTTTCCACAATGCCACAGCTAAATTTTTTTACACATCGCTGCTGTCCGTGGTGCTGAAAGATTGATTATATGGCCACCTGACATGCCTGTTACCCAGAGCAATTTCTTTCTGGTCGATGGACCCCATCATCAAGGCGGCTGCTGTATTGGACCGTGCCATAACGTAGTGAAATGCTCTGGGCGAGGTCTGTACTTTTAAAAAGACATAAAAGGCAGCAAAGGATGGGAAACTGGCTTGGAGATAATTACTTTGAACTCGGAGTTGCCACACGGCTGCAACAAGTAATGTTGAACCACACCGGACTGAGACTTGCATTTAAATGAAGGTGAAGAGAAGATTTTGCAAGCACCATCTTTCAGTTTCATAATATTTTGGTTTAGAAGCACCTGTATGTCTCAATATTTTTGGCATGACTCATTAAATGTGTTTTTCTCTGTTCTTTTGTCGGATCAAATCTGTAAGACAGAGTATAAACATGTGAGTCAAATATATCAGCTTCTCTGACAGGATAATTTATGATCCTCATCTCAGGAATATCATGTCACATTACTTGTACAAGGAAGATTTCCCTGATTGCTCTACGATCACTTTTAACTTCCATTAGCAAGTTATCACACTTGTCAGCTCAGTTGAAACATCTGACAGGGGCATTGGAAGTTGTAGGAAGATATTTAGCTGAGTTTTACCTTAGTCTAGAGATTTCTAATGGCACTGCAAGTCAGTAAGGCTTTAGAAGAACATATCAGTTGAACAATCATCTCTGTCCATTAAGTCTGTCTGCTTCTTTTTCTTTTTTCTTTTTTCATCCAAAAAAGGAAGATAAAAGCATCTGAAATTATGTGTTACTGTTCAAAATATTGGGGTAAGATTTTTTTTTTTTTATTATTGTTGTTTTTATTTTATTTTATTTTATTTTATTTTATTTTTTTAAAGAAAATTATAATTTGCAGCATCAACACATTACAGTAAATACAAATCAAAAGTAACAAAAAGTTCTTTGGAACTTTATATTTATTAAAGAATCCTGAAAAAAAAAAATCACGGTTTCGACAACAATATTAAGCAGAACAACTGTTTTCAACATTGATAATAATAAGAAATATTTCTTGAGCACCTTGCCAATTGGGCTTCACTGCTTATCATAGCACATAGTCTGCTTTGTTAAAGGTATCTAATGATATTTTACTTGCAGTTGATGCTGGTAAAAATGCTGTTTTGATGCTACTAGATCTTACAGCCTCCTTTGATAGTGTAGATCCTGTACTTCTTTAGTGTTTAGAGCATTTGATTGGTATCAAGGGTACTGCCTTACAGTAGTTCAGTTCATATCTTAGAGACAGGCCCTTTTCTGTATCATGTTGATTTCTGTATCAACATGCAAGTTTTCCAATTCCTATTATTAGTGGTGTACCTCAGGGCTCCATTTTGGGCCCGATCCTCTTTAATTTATATATGCGTCCACTAGGGAATATTATAAGAGGGCACAATGTCTCGTTTCATTTATACGCTGATGATACCCAGTTGTAAATACCATTGAAAGCCGCCGATTCCATTCAACCGTTGTTGGACTGTCTTGAAGATAAATAACTTTCTCCAAATAAATGAGGACAAAACTGAAATTATTGTTTTTGGTCCCCCGAGATTGAGAAATGGGCTCATTAATCAATTTGGCAATCATTTCCCCTCAATTTCTTCTCAGGTTAGAAACCTTGGCATCATCTTGGACTCAGAATTTTGCTTAAACAAGCAAATAAATTCAGTTGTTAAGAATAGTTTTTATTGAATTATTTCTAAACTTGTCTTTTCAAGATTTGGAGAGGGTCATTCATGCTTTTATCACATTTTATCATTGTACTTGGGTCTTTCTCTGTCATCTCTTGCTTGCCTCCAGATGGTTCAAAATGCAGCTGCAAGGATGTTGACCAGAACATCCAAAGAAATTTGACCATGTCACCCAAATCTTAGCATCGCTCCATTGGCTCCCAGTCCATTTAAAGTTCCAGTTTAAAATTCTGTTGTTTGTTTTTAAAGCTCTTAATGATCAAGCCCCCTCTTATCTAAAAGATCTTATTCCACATTCATCCAGCAGATCCTTAAGGTCTTCTGATCGGTATCTCTTGTATGTCTCTCGGTTACGTTTAAAAACCAAGGGTGACAGAGCTTTTTCAGTTGCTGCCCCTTGCTTATGGAATCAGTTGCCACTGGATATTCACCTTGCACTTTCTATTATCATTTTTTAAAAATCGGCTGATAACGTATCTTTTCTCCCAGGCGTTTTAATCTCATTTTAGTATTGTCTCATTTTTTTCTATACTCTGTTCAGCACTTTGGTCAGCTTTGCTGTGTTTAAATGTGCTATATAAATACAATTTACTTACTTAATAAATCAGCATATTAGAATTATTTCTGAAGTATCATGTGACACTGAAGACTGTAAGTAATGATGCTGAAAATTTAGCTTTACAATCACAGGAATAAATTACATTGTGAAATACATTAAAATAGAAAGACTATTTCACAGTATTACTGTTTATACTGTATTTTTGCTCAAATAAATGCATCCTATATATAAAATATTCCTCAAATCGAATGAGTAATTTGTTTTGGATGAACTAAAATGACAATATAAATAAATCATTTATTTAATTTTGTGTTCTTTATAATATAGCACTTAATATTTTCCTCACACTGTATAAATGGGATTTTATACATGAAATTATATAAAATAGTTGCATTTATTTTTCAGAAGGGGGTTTGTTAGCGTTAAAAAGTTTGAAAATCCCTGTTTTCACCTCAACCCTCCACAATGGACATTATAATGAATAGTATTTTCTCTTGAGAAAATGATGTGATATTCCGGAAGATCTTGAACATTTATCATTGAACATGTTTTGCGCAGTGGGTAACCGATGAAGAGTGGGGTGTTCCCGGGGTGCTGAGTGGCCCCGTTTACTCATTTTCCATAATGATAGAGGAAACATTAGTGGAAACACATCTTATGTCTCTTTTTTAATATTTTCTGTGCTTTATTTATTTACCCTCTCATACAATTTTTTGAGTCTTCTCACTCCTCTGAGAAAGCACCTCTAGTTCAGAGAGTTGTAATTGCTGACGGTGCAAGTCAATAAAAACAGAAGGTACGCTTAATAACATTTAATTCAGCCCAGAGTGACAAAGAAACAACCACAAAGCACAAAACGGCTTATAAAATCATTAAACGATGAACGAAAGTGGAGCAAATCATGTTCATGTTTGAAATTCAGGAACATTCTTTTCATATTCAGATTAGGGGCACTGCACAGCCCTCTTAATTACTTACAGCCAGATTCTCTTTTCAAGCCCCATTACCAGCAGGGGAATGAAAATCATAATGGGCCTGGAAGTAGAGTTTATCATCTTACTGCAACCTTGAGTAAGTGAGATGCACAGATAGATGTGACACTCGTAGGGCAAACCTCTATGTCGCATATAGCTTGCACACATCCATCTTTGCTAGTGTTAGCTGCACTAGCTAGTTGCATAAGCAAGAAAAGACAAAAGTTTTTGCTAGAATGTGGTGCATCATTCATTTGCTTTTGAGAAAGTAGGGCAACCTTGACATGTTCCCTACATTAAGGAGAGATCCTGTGGTTGTCCCACTGACACTCAGGGCAATTTCTTTCTATTTCATGTATGCAGAGTGGAACGAACATAATGAGACTCATTTGAGCTGCCACTAGCCACTACAGAGCGAGGCTCATGCTTTTTTCTTTTTGTTGTTAGGAGGATTCTCTGCCTGCTTTTTGACTTCAAATCTCGCTTTTGCTTTGATGTATTTGCTGTTGCTTTTTCATATGTATTTCTCTTTTTAAAGGCACTGATCCTTACCTTTAAAGGTGCAGTATTTATCTGTTTGGAAACAAAATATGTTGCTATTGTGATGAATGGGAATGCTAATGTTTTAGCTTTCTCTAGGTACTCTAGACCTCCTTGTATTGAACCATGAATATGTAACTACTTAGTGTACCTTGAAGTTATTGATTTAGTTTTGTTCGTTAAAAGACAAAAAGGCTTCTGATTTAAAACTTTGTGTTTTATAAATGACAACTACAAAGTAATGCAACTTTGCATCATGATCATGATGAAATAAAACAATGTATATTTTCGTCATGTTAATTAAAATTTATTTTTGCATTGCTATTAACAGTGCTGAGCATATCCTGTTGTATCTGGGGGGTGCATTGTTTTAGGAGAAGATTTGCACCTTGATGTTCTCGCTCCTGAGTCAACAGGAACAATTCTCACCTCCTTTTAATTGATTTGACTGAACAGACACAGAGCAACACACGGGGGGTCTCTCACAAGTTTGAGAGACTAAATTGCTATACAGATTTATATAAAACAGATTATTTATCTGTTAACAAGCTTAGAAGGTATATACTAATATATATAGGGTGCACAGTGTCATTCACACTAACACTAAACACCATCATGGTAACACATGACATTAAATAATGTAATAAACATTCATTTAACAGCAGTAGGCAGAACATAAAACCATAATGTACATAACTGATTAGAAAAACTAAGACAAAACTTTGTTAACAAATTAACAGTTTTTTAACGTAGCATTTTTAGTCTTTTACCATTAGTATCATGATCATTTTTTACGGTGTATGTACGAATACTATTTTTTAACCTTAAAAAAAACTCATATTTATCAACACATTTTCTTAAACGGAAAGAAAGAAACGGAAGTTTTGTTTCATCAGAGCGCACAGTTGGATCGTAATACAGACTCGGTGTGACGGCATTTGCGTGTCGAATTAACATGTTTAATTAGCCTGAACTAAGGCAGTCCATGTTCAGAAATATGCAAGAGCCAGCTTCCTTTAAACAGCTCATGTCTGAGAGAGAAAGCGAGAGATGCAGTAGCACGGATTTACAGTGGGTACGGAAAGTATTCAGACCCCCTTAAATTTTTCACTCTTTGTTATATTGCAGCCATTTGCTAAAATCATTTAAGTTCATTTTTTTCCCTCATTAATGTACACACAGCACCCCATATTGACAGAAAAACACAGAATTGTTGACATTTTTTGCAGATTTATTAAAAAAGAAAAACTGAAATATTATATGGTGTTAAGTATTGAGACCCTTTGCTCAGTATTTAGTAGAAGCACCCTTTTGATCTAATACAGCCATGAGTCTTTTTGGGAAAGATGCAACAAGTTTTTCACACCTGGATTTGGGGATCCTCTGCCATTCCTCCTTGTAGATCCTCTCCAGTTCTGTCAGGTTGGATGGTGGACAGCCATTTTTAGGTCTCTCCAGAGATGCTCAATTAGGTTTAAGTCAGGGCTCTGGCTGGGCCATTCAAGAACAGTCACGGAGTTGTTGTGAAGCCACTCCTTCGTTATTTTAGCTAGGTGCTTAGGGTCTTTGTCTTGTTGGAAGGTAAACCTTCGGCCCAGTCTGAGGTCCTGAGCACGCTGGAGAAGGTTTTCGTCCAGGATATCCCTGTACTTGGCCGCATTCATCTTTCCCTCGATTGCAACCAGTCGTCCTGTCCCTGCAGTTGAAAAACACCCCCACAGCATGATGCTGCCACCACCATGCTTCACTGTTGGGACTGTATTGGACAGGTGATGAGCAGTACCTGGTTTTCTCCACACATACCGCTTAGAATTAAGGCCAAAAAGTTCCAGAGAATCTTATTTCTCACCATCTTGACAAACTCCATGTGGGCTTTCATGTGTCTTGCACTGAGGAGAGGCTTCCGTCGGGCCACTCTGCCATAAAGCCCCGACTGGTGGAGGGCTGCAGTGATGGTTGACTTTCTACAACTTTCTCCCATCTCCCGACTGCATCTCTGGAGCTCAGCCACAGTGATCGTCCCAAACGTCTTCCATTTAAGGATTATGGAGGCCACTGTGCTCTTAGGAACCTTAAGTGCAGCAGAAATCTTTTTGTAACCTTGGCCAGATCTGTGCCTTGCCACAATTCTGTCTCTGAGCTCTTCAGGCAGTCCTCATGATTCTCATTTGCTCTGACATGCACTGTGAGCTATAAGGTCTTATATAGACAGGTGTGTGGCTTTCCTAATCAAGTCCAATCAGTATAATCAAACACAGCTGGACTCAAATGAAGGTGTAGAACCATCTCAAGGATGATTAGAAGAAATGGACAGCACCTGAGTTAAATATATGAGTGTCACAGCAAAGGGTCTGAATACTTAGGACCATGTGATATTTCAGTTTTTCTTTTTTAATAAATCTGCAAAAATGCAGAATCAACAATTCTGTGTTTTTCTGTCAATATGGGGTGCTGTGTGTACATTAATGAGGAAAAAAAATGAACTTAAATGATTTTAGCAAATAGCTGCAATATAACAAAGAGTGAAAAATGTAAGGGGGTCTGAATACTTTCCGTACCCTGTACTTGTGCTGTTTGTAATATTTTTTTCTGAATTGAAGATTTCAAATTATTATTTTCCGCATTATAAGCGCAAAGCTTATACTAAAATTATGCACAATGCTCACAATCTCAATACAATCCCAATACTATGCTGTATCGATTTTTTTTATTTCCCCCTCTATAAAACAAGTGACCTATGAAGAACTGTAGAAATCCCAAATCTCTCACTGATATACAGTTGTTAGAAAACCATTGCAATTGGAGCTACAAATCACAGTGATGCACTGACCGGATTGCAGACAGCGAGTCTTTCCCAAGGCTGGGAATTATGGCTAAAAAGGTTAGGCTAGGTCACAGAAGGTTCTTTCTTGGTCAGGTCTAAAACTGGGTCATGGTTTATTTCCCCTTACTTGAGAATCTTCTCCCAGTAGATACAATTAGGAGAAAAGCAGTGTAGAAAGTCTGAACTACTAGCTACTTCAGTAGAAGTTTCTGAACCCTACCCTTTGGCCATAATATATAGCCATTACAGCATTTTACCACAGTCAAGTAGTGCTGTTAGGCATGACGTTAAGTAATGCACTTGTATGTGGCAGATTTCAGAGTTGGAGCTATCTACTTAAAGGGACAGTTCACCCAAAAATGAAAATTCTGTCATTAATTGCTCACCCTCATGTTGTTCCAAACCCGTAAGACTCTTGTTCATCTTCTGAACATAGATGAAGATTATGAGACGTTTTGATGAAATCTGAGAGCTTTCTGTTCCTCCATAGACAGCTACACAACTGACACTTTGACACCAGTCCAAATTCTCTGAAGAAACTTGATGGCTTTAAATGATTAACATATTGAATTTAGGCTTTTATTCACATATAAACATTGTTCACTGAATATAAACAGAAGCTCAACTGAACCTGCTTGACGCTCAAAAACTAACCTCTTGCGGAAGCTCAAGCGTGCTACGTAACACACGAGAATGAACCTCATTGGTTCTCGCATGGTTCTTTCATTTTTGGGTGAACTTTATCCCTTTCAATACCATCTTATTATAATATACTTTTGAGATCATGGAGAATGAGGCTAGTACTTGTGAAAAACCAGACATCCACAAAGCCCAAATAACAATCAAAACTTTGCCCTTGTGTCATATAACTTTAAAAGGCCTTTGCGGAAACGATTGGTAAAATAGAGCTTCCTTAAGCTCCTTAAGAGAAGAAAAGGAGCTTCCTCTCTCTCTTGTGTGAGGTGGCATATATAAAGCTGGTTTGACATGTCAGGGGTCCGTCTCGAAGGCATTTACTTTCTCCAAACGGCACTGCTGCGTTCCCCTGTGAGGCAATTTGCAGTGGTAGCTCATAAATTACTGAGCGTGCCAGGGATGTCACTTATTAGTGACGGGTCAGTCTCTGATTGAAAAGTCCAGATGTGAAACGCAAAAGGTTGATTTGTCTTTTTTTTTAGTATTCAGAGACACCACTCTGAATGCAACGATTCCCATCTGTCTTTTTTCAGCATTTCTAACTGGGGATCCTGCAGTGCTATTTAGGAGGTATTCACTCCTTCACAGTGCAATTATCCTGTATTGTCCTAACATAAAAATCTTTCTTTCTGGAAATTATCAAGAAAAAATTGTTAGAATTGAATGGAATTGGTCAAACCCCACAGAAAGCTGAATTGGAAATTGGAATTGAAATGACAGTTACTGAATAGTAATTCAAATAAAAATCTATTGATAATTCTATCTTGGTATTTTGTTTTAAACAAACAGTGTCATCTACTATCTGTCATTTTTAGCCTTACAAAGCTTGTTATGCTGCTTGATATTGCAAACTCATATTTCTTACCATATTACTTTAATATATTGCCATAATTATAAACACAATGGTTTGTAGTGCAAATAGTTTTACTGTTTACTGCACGTTTCCATCCACCTACACCGACATACTGTATTTTAATGCGAATTTCACATAATAAATGCTAGATGGAAACACAAAGATGCACATAAATTCTAAAAATGTGCATACTTTTTTAATTCAATAAGAAGACCATGAAGACATGTTTACCAGCTAAATCCCTTGATGCACAAAAACAAAAAAAAAAACCTTTGCTTCAACCGAGGATGTGATTGGATATCTGGACTAACCAGTGGACCAATTTCCTTGCACAGCATCCTCAAATGTTGGTTTGGTCATTCTGAAATGCCTGAGACAAGTCTATAATCAAAATGGTTGAGTTTAATTACCTCCCAGAGCTGTCTCAAACGACTGTGTTCCTAAACACCTGACATCCGCCTCCGCATGCATGATAAATTGACAGTGTTTGTTGCGTTTCGTCTGCGAGCTCTGAGGCGCAAGTCATTTATGATGTATGAAAAAAGAGCCACAATGGCACCTCCGATTGCAGCAATTTTCATTTTCATTACAGATATTTTGCACTAATTCCCCCACAAAGTAACGATTGTGTTATCTTTAACACATGGGATGGAAACTGTGCTTTATTCGCAAATACTTTATGCTTCTCGTTATTTCCCTACAGTGGCTAAGGAATTAGAAGGATTGCACATTTACTTACAAAAAAATATGTGGATATGACCACTTGGTTATTGTAATGCTGTCACTGTAACCTGTTCAGTTCACTTCTAACTAGGACAATTGAACTTTCTTTCACTATGTATTCACTTCTTCAATAACATCAAAGAAATGGCCAGAGACAGTGAGCTTTTGGGCTGTTTCATCTGGGAAGACATACTCACTCTCATGCACTCAAACACAAAGACAGGCATGAACTCAGAATGTGAATTGCTGTGGTATCCACACAGTCCAGTGCATCTCCTACAATATCTCCCTGACAGCAGGTAAGATGAAAGCAGTGTCTCTAGCAATAAATCTTAACCATGTTCAGACTTTATATGTGATGGCAAACGCAGCGGTTCCCAAACTGGACATGACACATGGATAATACAATTTACAAATATGTTTGTACATAAACAACTTACAGTATAATTTTTTTTTCATGTTTTATTTCTAATTTCTGATCAATATACAATTTGATATGCAATTATACAATGTGTCTTATACTTTAATATCCAGGTGAAAAAAAGTACATTTCTATAATGTACTTAAAGTGCTCTATTTTCGTGCACTAAATTTGTACTTAATATAATAAAAAAATCTTCTTTAGTACTTCTTAAGATAATCTTAAGAACATCTAAGTGTACTCAACTGTGCTATTTTGAGACACCATGAAATATGAACTAAAATGTGCTTTTAATATACTATCTCTGTATTTAAAAAATGTATTTAGTTGCCACGTATAGTACACTTGAACCCATAGTTTGCTACAAGTGGTAACTAAATACATTTCTTAAATACAGAGACAGTATATTAAAAGCACATTTTAGTTCATATTTCATGGTGTCTCAAAATAGCACAGTTGAGTACACTTAGATGTTTTTAAGATTATCTTAAGAACATCTAAGAACCACTGGTTTAAGCCATTGCTAGATGCTTTAAAAGTAGCATCTGTATAAAGCTGATTCCAAGCCATATCTGGAGGACGTGTATGATTTACTGTGACATTTATACAAGGATGTATCTTGTCACATTAGGCAAAGAAAAGGTCAGTCTTTTTAAACTTTTTAACTGAGGCCCTTGTTCTCAGTAGAGAATGAGTGTGTTTGCCAAGCGACACGTTGGGGAGTTTGATGATAGGACACATGACTCTATATGTGTCTGTGCTGTACTGAGTGTAAATGAGCTACAGGAGAACAAGTGGATGGTAATGTAGCACTTTTAAAAAGTTCATGCACTAATTGGAGTACGGAGGGACAATGGCAATAATGATCGTTGAAAAAAATACCTGCATTACACTGGGCCAGTGGATGAAGAAAATAAACTTTCCCATTTCACTTTCCAGTACATTGTTGTCATGTAAACGTACCATTAGTCAGGAGGGCCTTCAAATATGGTCTCAGACAAAGGGAGGCCTTGGAGTCAAAAAAATTGAGAACTACTGGTTTAAAAGGAATAGTTCATCTAAAAGTATTTTTTGATAAAAGTGAACATAAGGGACTTTCAAAAACAATCTTACTGACCCCAAATTTTTTAACAGTAGTGACTGTGCCAAGTAGTGACATATCTTTGTGTAGAAACACAGACCGATATTTAAGACTACTTTTTCCTTATAATTTCCTTGGTGCATTCATGAGAGAAGTAGTGATGCTCATGAGCGATTCTTTTTTATTCTGAGTCAGATCTTTTCAGTGAATCAGATATAATTCATAAAACCAGTCTAAATAATTAATTCATGAATTGAACTGATCTGGCAGCAGCAACAGCAGTGAATAACTACTTTTTTTTTTTTTTTATCAATCCACTGTACTACTTTAACTGTTTATCAAACAAAGCTAGTATGGCTTCAGAAGATGTATATACACTACTGTTCAAAAGTTTGGGGTCAGTAAGATTTCTTAAATTGTTTTTGAAAGTGCTCACTTTATCAAAATATAGGAAAATGTAATATTGTAAAACAACGGTTTTATGTTTTAATACACATTTAATATGTAGCATATTAAATTCCTGTGATGGCAAAGCTAAATTTTCAGCATCATTACTCCAGTCTTCAGTGTCACATGATCCTTCAGAAATCATTCTAATGTGCTGATTTTGTGCTCAAGAAACATTTCTTATTATTATCAATGTTGAAATCAGTGAAACTTGAATTTTTTTTTTTCAGGATTCTTAATAAAGAACACCATTAATTTGAAAAAGAAATCGTTTGTAACATAAATGTCTTTACTGTCACTTTTGATCAATTTAATCCTTCCTTGCTGAATTTAAGGATTAGTTCCTTAAAAGTCTTGTTATCTTGTTGATAAATCTTGTTGTTTCTCTATGGCACTAGTTAGACATTTATGAGTTGACTATTCAAAATAAAAGGCATCCATTGTCTCCCATAAAGCACTTTGTACATCTCTGTAAACCCAGTGGCGAACAGTAAAACGAGTCCCGGTTGGTTATTAATATGTCGGTCAAAAGCGTCCACTAACCAAAGTCTGTTCATCTCCACCCACCTGCAGCTGCATGCACTGCATTAAGAGTCATTTTTAGAAAAGGCCAGATAGGCGGTAAACATCATAGCGAAGTGAAATAATGTGCCGAATCAACACCCTGCCATCGTAGTCTGTGTAAAAGTCACTTTCACACTCAACCTTCAGAATCATATAACACTCCTGAGCCAGTCATTCATCTGCAAGCTTCAGCAGTATCAGGAAGTTCATTGTGTAACGCTCGGTGTCCCACCGGAATTTGCGGTAATTACATGAAACGAATATCTTAATTGTATGAACGTGTCTGATAGCTGTATATTTGTCCTGGGTGTAGTTTATATTCCTGGAACTCTTGACACTCTCTCTCTTTCTCTCCGTCTTTCCCTGTAGATAATGAAATCGAGCTTTGCGGTATCCTTGCCATATCCTTTCTATTTCCGTTGGTGGTTTTTCGCTGGGGAACTTGGAGTATTGATATGTGAACAGTCACGGCTCAAGTGATACCCTCCGGAGGACAGTTCTTTGCATACATGTCCCTTCAGCTTATAATCTGTTATGTTAATATTACTTTTATGCGCTTTTATACCTCGTGTGCCTTTGTAGCAAACACACAAAAAAGGACGAGCCAGCCATCTGCTTGCTTCCACACGTTTGGGAGATTGCAAGGGTCCTCATCTGTCTGCAGGAAAGGGTACGGAACCCATCAGAAAAGGTCACAATTATGGTGGAAGAAAGTACAAAGAGACAAATTCCCTCATGCCAGGTCTTTTCCTGTACTGAAGAAAAATCTGTCTCTGACTGTGAGAGTTTGTTGCTAATGATGGTTGGAATTGAAAGACAATGAGGAAACCAGACAGCCTCTTTTCAGGAGTCTCTTTTCAAGGAATAAACCATAGAAAGGTTTCAGCAGTTGGCCTTGTGGGATGTGAGCAGCAAAGTTAAAAGACTTCTTTCAAATACAGGCCTATTATTAGAACTGTATTTAAAGCATTAGATAACACTAAAATGACTCATCTATAAGTGACAATGAATAGATCAATGTAAATATATTATATTTGAAACAAAATATAGACTATATGAAAATACAGTGTCCACCAAAAGAGTTGGACATTGATATAGATGTGTATATAGATTGATATAGATGGACATTGTATCTGCAATTGATAATAAACCTTTTCACACAACTAACTTTTGCAGTCACTTTTAACCAATGGACCCAAGGTGATTTTTTGTGGATGTATAAAGTCAGTTCATACAAAGTGAAACTTCTTTGTGAAATGTTTTGCTTGAAAGTGTGTTTTTGCTATATTTCTTTATTTTGATTCTTTGTTTGAATATTTTGTTATAGAATGCAAAGACATATATTTGATTTTGTTTTTAATAAACATGTCACCCAATGATATTATTACATGAGTTATATTATATTAGGTAATGATAATAATAATCTATATTTTTCATATACACAGAATTCAAAGGTTTTGGGTTGGTAATATTTTTTAAAATGTTTTTGAAAGAAGTCTCTTATGCTCACCAAGGCTGTATTTGTGTGATCAGATATACTGTAAAAACAGTAATACTGTGAATATGTATTACAATTTACAATAGTTTTTTTTTTTTTTTTTCTATTTTAAAATGTAATTTATTCTTGTAATGACAATGCTGATTTTTCAGTCACATGATCCTTCAGAAATCATTGTGATATGCTGATTCGGTGCCCTTTTCTTTTTTTTCTTCTTCTTCTTATTATTATTATTATCAAAGTTCAAGCAAACCACATTTATTTTAAAGATAGTTTTTTGTTTTTTGTAATGGCATAGTAATCTGATCAATCACAAGACAATCAGAAAATATTTTTTAAAACTTGTAATATGTCTAATAAAGTGTTCACATGTCTAAGAACGTATTATTCCTTAAGCACTTGCAAAAAATTCTGTGGTGTTTACTAAATAAGAGCGTCTTTATTTATTATTAGGCTACTTGGGAAAAAAAATCATGCCGTTTAAGGAGCCATAGATGTAGCTACAGTATATTTCCAATGAGTTTAACTATGGCTATTACTGAAATAAACCTCTTTTCAGAAAGAATTGTCGTGCAAAACACTGACCTCGTGGCATATTTTCGACACCGCAGCCCTGACAGATATAAGTTTGAAAAAAAATCACATTACAATAGAACGAGTGGCTACGGCTAGGACTAGCAAAACATCTCGACAGCACAGGTAGTTCATTTAAGCATGGATTTGGACAAATTAATCGTTTTCCAAATACAATGTGGCTGAAAATATCATGTGTGAAGCAGGGGAGTGGTTTCGTTCAGTTAAGAATAGCCTACATGCGCTTTGAGAGGAGACAGGCAACAGTTCGGACAGCAGACCTCACTGTGTCTCCAGCAGACCACATCGCTCCCCACTGTCTCCGTTCACTGCATTTACTGGAACCGAGCTTGATTTAAAGGTAAGACGATCCGCTTTCATCCGTGCAATGTGTTTATCCAGAGATAAATGATATGATTAGTACATCTAAATATTTGAATTGGATGGTTGGTTATGTTGTGTGGTGCGGGAATACGGGGACGCGCCAAAATACACCAAGCATCTTCTGCATTTTATTAGAGTTCTCCTGCGAATCACTTACCTGAAGGACACTTCTGTTCCTCACGTTACTCCATAGCATTAAATTGCGTTAATTTAAGGATCTTGTGAATTAGGAATCAGTCATGGACGAGTTTTTCGTAAGTTTTACTCGTGTCTGTTTAGATTTGTTCGATGTGGGCGGCATTCTGAAATAATGTGACAGTAACGTTACTGTGCGTGCGTGTATCCGACCTGGGATGTGTCACACACTGCGCGTTCTTGCAGCAAGACGTCGCGCAACGTTCTCTCGACGCGTTTTTAAAAGTTGAACTGTTTTTACAGTTCTGCCATTTTAAAGGGACAGTCCACCCCCAAATTAAAATTCTGTTATACTTAATCTCACGCAGTTTTTACTTTAATTTTTTAATGGAACGCGCTCTGAATGGCATCCTCACTTTAATTGTGTGGGGAAAAATGAATGGTGAACTATCCCTTTAAAAAACGAGAAAAGCGCGAGACACGACGCACCTGCCAGAGACGTCTGTCTGACGCATGTGTACATGACTAAAAAGTAGAGCAGACCAAAACCATAGACAGTAAAAGAAATGGACACAGCGACCCCATTGGAACTCAATTGAGACAAGTGACGCCCATTTTTAGCGATTTTTAGCACTTCCGTTTCTGACGCGCAGACTCAAACTAAGCTTGATGACGTCAGCAACCTGTCTGACAGATGTAAATCTTCTAGTAGCTGTGCGTGCAAACTGCCATCGTTAATCTTGCAGAGACGGCGAGCTTGAGCGGGGAGTTCTTTGGCGTGAGTGAGCAGGAGTAAGTATTCTGATTAATTATTTTGTATAGTATTTTAAAATGTAACGCCAGTACGCCATATTAAGTTAATGCATACTATTGCCTGCGAGCTTCTCCTCCTGTCTGTACGGTAATTTCTCTACTGTGTGACAGAGAGTCGAGTGGTTATGACGCAATAGTTAGCCTATTTTTACAAAAACTGTTTCTACGGGGCCATAATGTAACATAGAAGGTAATGGAGCCCTTTATACATTGTCGTGTATCTTTAGAAATAAATAATGGACAAATTGAGTCTTTAAACGCCTCAGATGTAAAGTTATTTGCTGTCAAAGTGACGCCAAAATGAATGGGAGTCAATGGGATGGCTAACGCAAGTGAAGTTCTGCTACAAGATGGCGGCACGCGGCCGACTTCAACTTCCGGTCGACTTCCTTGGGCACTGACCAAAACGCGTCCTGTGTGAACCCCAAATTCTTATTTTGGAATTTAAAGGGGTGGTTCAATGCGATTTCACTTTTTTTAACTTTAGTTAGTGTATAATGTTGCTGCTTGAGCATGAACAGTATCTGCAAAGTTACAGCGTCGAAAGTTCAATGCAAAGGGAGATATTGTCTTTTAAAGTTATGGCAGTTTAATGCCTACAAAAACGACCGGTTTGGACTACAACAAGCTTCTTCCGGGGTTGGTGACATCATAAACCCTGCAAAACACTCCCCCGGAAATACGCAACAAAGTGGGCGAGGCCATGTCGGAGGCGCGACGCGTCAAAAGATAATAGAACTCATTGCAATCTTTGACAATTTTTACACTGGATGCGGCGCTGAAGACAGCTTCCAGAATCTACACGCGTTCAATGCTGGATTTGCACAAAGGCTTTTACTGAAAGAAGCAGTTCCCACTTTAAAAGCAGAAGCTGCTGTTTATTGGCTTCAAACTGTAAGTACGTTTTATTGTTTGTACATGTCTTTTAAGTTCTTTTGCTATTTTTTGGTTGCATCAAGGACATATACAAAGAGCAAATGGTTTTTGCTTGGCTAGCCAGCTAACTAAATTCTAGTGCATACTTCTCCAACAAACGTCTATGTTCATAGGCAAACAGTTGTTCATGCTATAAATTAAATGCTACCTTTACAAAAATGCTACTACTCAGTCATGTATTCGGCTACAGTAAAGCTTTAATCAGGATAAAACTGTATATTGAAAGCTAACAAACAGCAGTGACAGCATATATAAACACTTTGACACAAATACAAAGTGAAATACCATTCATAAATGTCCTTTAAAAGCCGCGATTGCTGAGGTTCTGCTTGACCCTCTTCATCTGGGTCTGATTCGGCTCAATTTGATACAGCAATATAGTCACCATTATTTACATTTACACTGAAGCACGTAACTGCAAATGGTAAGGGGCGTGGCGTTTCGAGACGCTTAGTGAATCACAATACACTGGGCCAGCTACCAACCTGCTAACCAATCTGAGCACATTGCGTATTTCGGAGGGAGTGGTATCATAGAACCAGGAAGTCAAATGAGCCGTTCATATGACAGTGGAAACAGAGGTGTAGAATAAAGGTATAAATGAAAAATACATCGTTTTCAAAAAAACGAAGCATTAAGACATGTTAAACTGTGCCCCAAAAACACAATCAAGCCTAGAAAAAAAAACACCCCTTTAATGTTCTGCTTTATGAGATCATAAAGATCACCATGTAGTGGTTACTTTTTGAAAGGCTACGTCTGACCATAGAGTAACACATCTATAGCCTAGCTTTGTGTCTATGTAACTATAATGTAACAGCATCACAGTATCTGTATGTGTGATCATACTTAGGAAAGGTTTGTATTCACTGTCCCATTGTGTAAAATCTTTGGGTGTCCAGTTGATGTATATTGAAAAGTACTTCTGGTCAGCCATTAAATAGCCTATAGTGTGGATGTTTTGTATCAGATTAAATAAGAAAACCTGATGATTCATGATACTAGTTCTGTTATCCATTAACATCATCAATATAAAAATAAATTACGCCAGATGTGATATGCTTATAAATCTTACCCTGCATTAGAGCACTTCCCGGTCTCCCTTAAAATTGTAGCTTTAAATACTTCTGGGAGAATGCTTGAGATTCCCAGGAGTATTAATACCAGAAGCTGAATAAATAATGAATAGGACGAGGGAATGTGCGCACTTGCTTTGTCTGTATGTCTGATGTCATTCTGTATGGTTGATTATTGAAGTACAGCAGCTTCCCTTGCCATGTCTCCAGATGGTGTTCAGTGTATAACCTTCTGCTAACATCTGCTAATAAAGCAAGTTTCCAGAGAGATAACTCTTAACGTAGCAGCCTCCCCCTACCAATGCATGCACTTACCAAAGCTATGATTTTGAACTGAGCATGCACTGCACTGGCTTCCTTCTGTTGACTATTAGTATTGATATAGTGAACTGATCCCTTATGCCAACAAAGTATGACTCTAGTCATGCAGAAGACATGCTTGAAAATGTACAGTGAAATTGTCTTCTCTCGTGATTCACTGAAATTTTAACTCCTATTCCAAGGTTTTAGGTTTATACTTTATTTATATTACAATAACGGTGATTACAATAACTTTTTTTTATTTTAAAAATTATTTTTTTTAGTTATTTTAATGTGCATTTTGTGTGTTTTATGGCATGGAAAATATGAGAATTTAAAAAATGGTAATTTCCAAATGTTACAACACAGAGATTTCTGTAGTTATAGTTATGCCCAGCTGTAAAGTTTATTCTTGGAAAGTGCTCGAGTGTCTTTTTGACTACTGGTTATTGTTATCCAATAGCCTGTGCGGCCTGAGTGACATGAGTGGAAAAGGAAAGTTGTTTTAGAGGAAAATGAATAGGGTTAATTCATTTTGATATCATGCTGACTTTAAAAGTCCTCAAGGCCTGTTCACACCAAGGACAATATCTATAACAATAACTATGACTATAAAGTTTTAATAATCTTTCTAATTCAATGAGAATAGCAAAGTCCACACCACAACTAACAAAAATAACACAGAAGAACGATATCTTTGGAATTGCTTTAAGAATGATTTTTTTCCCCCCAGCTGACGAATAATAAAAACATTGATAAAATATCATTAAAAACATTCTGTCAATCAGCACTTTTAAAGTGGCAGACGACATAACTGCAGCTAGGCCGGACTGTTATGGTTCATTGGTGTGGACACCAATTTAGTAATCATTATAGCTGATGTTCTTGGTATGAACGGTCTGTGAATGAATAACTGGACTGGAAAGGTCGTAGAAGTTTATTGGTCAAAAGTGTGGAATTAGGATGAGATTTTAGCTCTGTAGTGACTAGTGATGCACCGAAATTTCGGCAACTAAAAAATATTTGTTGGATATTGAAAAATTAAGTTGTTTCATAATGAACCAAAGTAGTTTTGGACAGCCAAAATCATTGACAGAAAGAGTGACTTTTAATCAGTGCTTCTCTGATTATGCGTTTTGACCTTGTCAGTGTCTATTTCATGCACATAATGGAGATACAGTAAACTACAACAGGTAGTCAACAAACCTGTCAGCAGTGTGGACACACTTCACTATAACCAAAAACGAAGCTAGAGCGATATGTAAAATTGTTCGTCTGAAATACTGATAGGCAACTAGCTACCAAAGATTGGTTTCATTTATCACCTGAGAACCCTGCCCAGAATAAAGTTAAATTACCAAAATTTAATTACCGAAACTTTATTCCGATTTTGGCGTTTATGTAAAAAAAATATATATTGTTGCATCAGTAGATTTTCTGCTTGTTTTTTTTTTTTTTTAAGTGTACATTACAAGCCACTCCAGCTGTGGGATTGAAGTCTACAGGCCCTAATCTCCAGCAAGGTGATAGTGATCTTAGGCCACATTTATATTACATGGTTCAAATGACCCAATTTAGATTTTTTCAGAATCGGATATGTGCATTTTTGCATAATTGCGTCTGCCATATAAGCGGACAGATCGGATATTCCTGTCAATGAGAGTCGTAAGTCAGGTAGGTGACTCTTTTCAATGGCACAATGGAGGACGAAGGCTCAACCCAATGTTTTTCTAACCTTTAAAGATGGTGTAGAAACAAAAGCTTGTATTATTACTTTGTCTGCGTCCATTTCAAAACCCGCCGTTTTTTTTCTTTTTCAGCCTAAGCTTTTCCGGGTCAGTACATGTACCTTAGGTTGTTTCACCAAGTGTACAGCGTAAATGCAGATATTGGATAGTGGTCACTTTTAAAAGAAGATGTAAGCTGGTCGTCAAAAAATCTTATATAGTCAACAAATCGGAATTGGGCGTCAAGACCTGCACATTAAATGCGGCCTTGGTGATCGATGGCACATGCGCCATGGTTGAGCACCAGTTGAGCAACTGGCTCTTTGTACAGTTCACCATTTCCCTTTGATTATAATATATGATTGTAGTTTTACAGGATCCTTAAACGTTAAAATTGGGTCAGTTAATGTGTTTAATATATACTAATATATTTAACACTTTACAATCATCCAGATGTAGCACGTCTTGAATATATTAACCCTATAAAGCCTACTGTATCGTGTTTGATTTGTGAATTTGTGAAGGCCTCTAAATTATCAACATAATCAAAACATGATTAAAAACCTGTTGTATGAAATCTACTACATGCTTTATATCAGAATCAGAAAGAGCTTTATTGCCAGGTATGATTACACATACTAGGAATTTGTTTTAGTGACAGAAGATCCACAGTGCAACAGACACAGTACATCTCTCAATCATGGTTCATCATTATATGGCATTGCATTATATTTATTGTACCTCACAATAAAAACTACAGAACTTTGATTAAAAAACAAGCATTTGAATATAATCTAAGACATATTTTTATAAGATATAGAGTGACAACTGAAAATTATACATACTGTAAGTAATCTTCTATACTGTTATAAAGATCTCACTGATTTATATTACAAGCTATCCAGCATGTGTGTGAAGACGTGGACCCAAATATGCATGTTATGTGACATTTAGCAAGCATTTCCCATGGGTGCTGATATGATATGCTTAAAAAGGACGTTTGAAGGTACTCAAGAGGACATTTGGCTAGTTTTGCAGATGTGATTCTGCCGCCACAAAAACCAAAATAGTGAAGTACACCTCTGAAAACACAAAGTTATTATTGCTTGGTAAACAAGCTCAACAAGATGATGAAAGAGCTTAATAAGAAGCACTCTCTTCAAAGAAAGGCATTTCTATTTCCGCTGGAACAAAGATTGGCACTCTCCAAAGTGTTTCCCAAGGTGAGTTTTGAAGATGGAGATGCTTTAATTGGTTCATGTTGAGACAAATAGTTTTTCCAGTAGAGTTATGGAGTGGGTGCCAGACATGTGGTGTCCACACCTTGGTTTGATTTGTTTTGAACCTGTAATTTGCTTTTCTCAGCAACTATTTTTTTTTTTGGCGCCCCCACCCTTTCAGTCACTTGCTCCGATTTAATGCTTCTTGGCAGTATGCGCAAGGTTCATGAATAAATCAAAGCCCTCACTGTCAATGCTTAGAGCAAGAGGGAATGGAATTATCATGTTCTGTACAGTTTTCATCCGAAAAGTACTTTCATCATTCCCCTCTTCCCCCCATGCTAAAAATATTGTG
The DNA here is from genome assembly GCF_018812025.1 of Megalobrama amblycephala. NCBI lineage: Eukaryota > Metazoa > Chordata > Actinopteri > Cypriniformes > Xenocyprididae > Megalobrama > Megalobrama amblycephala. The sequence continues at coordinate 5,400,262 of NC_063051.1, forward strand.
AGCTGTTAATGCCACAGTGCGTTAGAGAAATATAGCTTATTGGCAGCTTTATAAATATTAACCTGAGTCATATTTTTATTCATCTAAATAATAGTATTCACGGTCCATTAATAATCCAGGCCTTATGGTGAACCGAACAGCAACTTTTTGAGTTATCACAATTCCTTTCCTTTGAGAAGGCTTTCAAATTGTCCTCTGCCAGTGGTCTATTTTCAACTGTACATCCTTTGAGATTACTGTGGTATCATCCTTTCTGAAAAGGAAGGTTTGATTTATGGTTCTGAGGAAGAAAAGGAACTGGGGAAAGGCTTGCCATTGTTCCTCCTAAACAATAGTACTACAATAGGACATGTTTTACATTGCCTTTTTAAATGGTTGCAAAATCTTCCCTGATATCTGGGAGTGTAATGCAGCAAAAACCATTTAATTGGAAATATTGTGCATAGAAATGGTCTAGTAAACTAGCATGGCACCAGTGTAGTATATGGAAAGAACTATGGCACCATAATCAAGTTTACAGCTGCAGGCTCGAGTGGATTTACTGTTTTAAAATGCTTTTGAGGTCTTGCAACATACTTGGTTTTGAATTTATAACCATATTTGCCATAATTTTGGTTTTGTATGGCCATTAAAGTCAGGAGAACGTGTAGCTCCTCACACACAATGGCCTCTCTTGCTTCAGGGGTCTTTGAGTAAAGTTCAAGTTGAAGGATATACCCACTGAGTGTTTCTAAGATTTGCATGCAAATTTCTCCCTCTAGCCTAATGATTTCACTCTAACAACTATTCTGAGGCTTGCGAGGCTCATTTCAACCTTTAAAGAGTTTACCGGCTCATCTTTGGGATGCATAGCCAGCAGTGACAGCCGGAAGTGTGCCTTTGGAATTTTTTAAAAAGACTTTCTTAATTATTTGTGGTGCAAATAATGTATGTTAAGAGGATTATAAAGTTTCCTGTTTAATTTACATTGCATTATCTGTGTATTATGAGTAGAAACAAAGTTAAGTTGCAAACTTAAAATGTTTCTTTTTGTTATTAAACTATGCAAATGGACATAAGTCATGCTGTATACAAATATACTTCAAATATGTTAAAGAATTGGTTCATTGCGATTTCACCTTTTTAACTTTAGTTAGTGTGTAATGTTGCTGCTTGAGCATAAACAGTATCTGCAAAGTTACAGCGCTGAAAGTTCAATGCAAACCGAGATATTGTCTTTTAAAGAATTCTCTGTTTAAGGACTACAACAAACAGCTGGTAAGGATCACTAACCCTAGAATTTACATAAACCCTGCCCCTGAGAACACGCAACAAAGGGGGTGAGGCCATTTTACTGCATTACAGTACATAACACAAATGCAATAGCATGTCATAAACGCAAGATGACAAAACGACAAGTTATAACCGTAATTAAACTAAACTATACCTGTTCTATCTTCATGCAGCATATATTCTCTGGCTCTGTAGCATCTTATAACAGTTCCCACAGGAGCGATTTATAGATTATCATAACAGAATATGCTAATCAATGACTTTAAGATAGTTAACTCCACATCAGCTACATAAATTCATCAACTAACTGTTCAAAAATGTCCTGTTGCATTCTACATGTTGTCACTTCTTCTTCAGTCTCTCCATCAGTGTCCAAATCTGATTTGAACATAAAGGGCTGAAGAGTTTCTGACATTTTCAGTGAGTCTGCATGAAGTAACGTTAATCGGAGCTGCTAAGTGCTAACATGAGCTCCTGAAAGTCCATCCTCATTTTGAGAGCAGCAGCTCATTTGCATTTAAAGGGACACTGTTGGGTATTTTGAGCTAAAACTTAACATACACACTCTGGGGACATCAAATACTTATTTTACATCTTGTAAAAGTGGCATTATACCACCCCTTAAGAAATGAATATACAACATTTGTTTTATTGGTTTTAAGGAGCATTTTGTTAGAAATAAATCTGAAAGGTTCCATTCGGAGACAGATACAGTAGTATTTTGGGTTACACTTTACTTCGGTGGTCCACTTTAAACATTCTACTAACTATAACTTTGTAACTACTTGTCAACTAACTCTCATTTGAGTATTAGTAGACTGTTAGGTGAGGGTTAGGTGATAGGGTTCAGGTTAGAAGAATATGTTGACATGTACTTGCTAAGTTACTTATAGTCAGTAGAATGTCTGTTGTTGGACCACAAAATAAAGAGTTAGCAGATATTAAGCAGACAGTCAACTAATGACTGCTACAGTAGTTGACATGTAGTTGCAAGGTCACTTATAAGGGCTTTTCACACCGCGCTTTACCCCGTTATCGTCGTTCTAAACACCACTTTTAATCCTGTGTTAGAACCACTTTTGCTGTGTTAACCCCGCATTGCGGTGGCAAACTTGTACAGTGTGAAACAATACGGTGTTAGAATGTTACAGCTAGACGCTTAGCAACAGACAACCAATCGCGTACTCATATTTGCCTGCTTTGGACAGTCATGGAAATACTGCGCATTGTATATAAACAGTAAATTCAGCGTTTGAGAGAAAAACACGACAATTTGAGTATAGAAGAGACTGTTTCATTCTTACTTTTATAGTCTGAGATCCATTCAGTATAAGCTATGCAAGGATACACAATGCTTGTGCTATGTTAACAGGTTGCATGCTGCGTTTATCCATTCTGTTACACTGACACTGCAAATATGCAAATAAGAACTTTAACCTTGGGTTTAGGAATGTACAGTGTGAAACGTCAGCTTATGAATACCCAGGATTAATTGTTAACCCCAGGTAAATTATGAGCAATGTGAAATGTGAAGCAAGATAACCCAGGATTCCATTTACCTGGGATTTAGAATGATCTAATCTTGCATAGCCAGACCTTCAGACTGACGGCAGAAGGTCTGGACTCTATCGCAGCTTTCATTGGCTAAGGACCACCCAAGAGAACATTTGACTGACATGTAAAGCAACCAATCAGAGTTTTTGTTCCATGTCATGTTTAGGGGCATGAAAATAAAAGTCGATGTCCCTACAATAAGAGTGCATCTATAAATTATTCATTCAAGAACGTTGTGCAAGTTTACTGCAACAATGGAGCCGCTAACTTCACATACTTTTGAAAATCCAGCGTTTATTTGATCCTGATAAGCGCTCGTTGTCACAGTTATAAACATGACGGCATTCTTCTACGAGGGGGTTTGGCGTCACAGCATTTGTTTCCAAGCGGACCGTTACAGAATGCAACACACACGTCTCCCAGACATCCTGTAGAATTCAACCAACCAGATGACAATTTCGATACTGCTGAAGTGTTTCCAGATAAGTGTGCCATATGCATCAGATGTTCAGCCAATGGTCCGTGGGTGTGACGTCTAAGAATGTCCCATGGTTAACAATTTCAAGTGTGAAAAGCCCTATAGTTAGTAGAATGTCTAAAGTGGAATGTCTAAAGTGGACCATCGAAATAAAGTGTTACCAAATTTTGTGTTTGTGGGAAGTGGCTGTTGGCTAATAAAGTTGACTCCCATCAATGGTTTGTATGTATAACAGCAGTATGAATAATTTTGCATCTTTATTAAACATGCAAGTGCAACAACATAGACTCATAAATGTTTCAGTGCACCATTTCTAGTGAAGTTACTGGAACATGAAAAGTCTTACTGAAATGTCCTTTGTTGGCTGGGTTTTCTCACAGGGTGTCTGACCCTTTTTAAACTTTATGCATGTTTTAGATGTATAACAAACAAAGGCCATTCATAATGTAGTCCCACCAGAGTGTGCTTATCACAAACTGCATGACACTGATCTTTATTGTTCTGTTTGTGTTAAGAGTTCTGACAAGTTTTATCTAACGCATTCATGAAGCACAATCCCTATGTCCCACTCCAATGTACAAAAATCAAGTATGTGCCAGTCAAAATGTCATGCCAGACTCATCGAGCTTAGCCATGTTTCAGGGGATCAAAATGGATATCTGTAGACCTGCGTGCTATTTTTATGAGTAGGTTAATTCATCCAACCTTTTTGTAATGCAGTCATCTTCAGCACAAGTATTAACATCACATTAACTCCGAATGAAATTTCTGAGCTTCACTCCATTGCGGAGCGACGGGGATGTAATTGAGAAAAATCCCACAGGAAACGGTTGGAAAACTGCTAGTCTCGTATTAACTTTTTTCATCTCTTGCCGCAAATAGCTTAATGTACCATTGCAAAAGGGAGGCTTCATTCATTTCATAGATTCCCCATGTTACCAGTCGGCTCCAAATGTCCAAATCAATCAGCGTGGTTTGTGATGAAGACAGTGAGCTTCTATTTGACATATTTTATCGAGATAAAATCCATATCCGTGGAGGTGAATTCCAGCATCATCATGGGTTGAATTACAGAATCCATTCTGCAAAATAGACTGATGCTGGTCATGATTTGCTTTACTGGTACTTTTTTCTTTTGTTCACTGATGAAGTAGCCATTAAGGATGAGCAAAACTACATGTTTTTAAAATTGATTAGCCAGTGGGTTGCCTGTACAACTAGTTGACTGAGGCCTTGCTCACACTAATACATTTCCATTTGAAAACACACCTTTTTCTAAACAGTTTTTTTGGCCTTCCGTCCACACTATGTTTTTGTCCTGCGGAAATGGAGCTTTTGAAAAACGCTCTCCCAAGTGGATACATTTGAAAATGCTGTTTTCGCACTGTTGTGTGGATTTTGAAAACAGAGGTCTTTGAAAACTATGGCACGTTTAGTCACATGACTCTATTATTCTATGTTTATACCGGTATTGTGTCCGTTATGTGCTATTCACTTTTACACTGTTGCTAAAGATGTGTTACTTGTACACTCTTCATTTCACAGTCCTGCAAAGATTACTCGCAATTGCTGTCCTGCGACAAAACATGAGGGTGTTTTAGACCAAATATATAATGGTTATTGAGTGCAACCTGGACGCATAAGTGAATGGTGAGATATTTTTGCTACATAAAATGATAACGTGAAATGTCTGTTCAGTCTGTATCATCTCATTGAGCTTTTATGAGGTCTTACACATGCACAGTAAGGTGAATTTTGAAAACGCCATTTCAAATGCCATTTTTTAATGTAGACATATAGCCTGAGGGAAACCTTGTATATTTGGCTGGTTTCAGGTTAAATTGATGCTGATCAGATGTGTTTATTTGGGGTTGTTAATATAAAACGTTCAGAAACGGCCAGATTGGAGTCTCATGACATAGTTTTTTAATGTTTTTAAAACTTTGACAATTTTTAACTTGACATGTCTGATATATTATATAGCTAGCTTGATATTATAATATGTAAGTAATAACTTGATATGTGTGTAATATTATAAAATAATGTAATATTACAGGTATATCAATTTAAACCTGAAGTCCGTAATTTTGCCTCTTTGTCGCCATCTCTGTTTGAAACCTGCAATTGCAGTTGTTTGCGGAATTATTATCTTTACGTGCGTTGTGCCCACGGATGCGGATGAATCTAATCTTTTCTGTCAGTCACCACATCAGTGTGGATATGTACTTTGGAATTACAGATTATAGTCTTGGAAGTATGACCAAAATAAGAATTTTCAGCGGAGAATGTCACCTGAACAAGTAAGTAACAAATCTGCCACTTTTGTTCTGACTGAGGGGAAAAAAGCATTATAGTAAATCGCGCTGCCAATGGTGATTAAATCTAACGATCGCTTAGCTCATATCACGTCAAACCGTGCAAATTCTTATTATTGTTATACTTAGTTCTCAAATCCATAATGTTAACAACATCAGCATTGCGTGACTGTGTATTTAGTGTGTATTAGTGTTACCTGTAGATTTAAATTTCTGTAAAGTCTAATCACTAACGTTAATTTTTTTAACAATCCACCATCAAAATGATAAGGTTAATTGTTTCAGCTGCTGTGAGAAAAGGCTATAAATGATCCGCCTCACATGCGATGTAGCCTACTAGCTGGGACTCATTCTTTATGTATACAGACGTGACACAATGATGCAGACAAATGGTGACATGCTTGAATTTCCCCCGAAAACCCACCAGTACCACCTGAATTATGAAACATTATTACACGCTTACCGTTGTCAGCTAAGGTAAGGAGATAGTTTTGAACACTGGCTGGTTATGAACCTGCTCAAAAATTGACTTTGGATCATTTTTAACCAAAAAAGGTTACTGCAACTTTTCCAGTAGTCTCTGTGTGTGTGTGTGTGTGTGTGTGTGTGTGTGTGTGTGTGTGTGTGTGTGTGTGTGTGTGTGTGTATGAATATATATATTCATTCAAATAATGTGATTGAATGAAATAGCATAGACTCCATCTGATGATGCTCAACAGTGAGTTTATTAATTCTAATTATATAACTGTGACAATGCTTTTTTTCCCCCTTCTAACAGCCCAAGTTGCAAATAAATGAAACATTGCACAGGAGCTCAAACAAACAGAATGCGTTAGAGAGACCCGTAAAGTAGGCTAAGCATTCTCTAAAATGTGATTCTGCAATATTAGGGTAGTGCTGTCTATAAGAAGTGGCATTTTATTCTTTTTCCTTGTACTTTTATTATCTTATTCTGATTCAGATTTTCGGAGTCCACATATAGTTAGCTATTCTGTTGATGTTGGTTTGCTGATGTTATAGTTCTGTTGATGTTGGATTGCTGTGGTAAGATGCACCTCATAAGCTTATAAAGTATTTGTGCTCCTGGAGTCAAAGCTGTAATTTTGTGTAGCAAGGTGTGTTTAACATGTATCTCTGTTTTGCACATTTATTTATTAATTTATAAGTAAAAAAATAAATAGCTGAAAGCATTTAAAAAACAAATCTGGCTTTCTGATTCAAACCTGGACATAAACAAAAGGTTTTAGTGTTTTGAAAAATGTAAAAAAAAAAAAGTTGTGAAAATGAATGGTAAAAATGTACAATGTACAAATATTGTTATTTTGTTTTTTGGCAACCATGCAAACCACTCAAAAGCTTGGGCCCCCAGATGTTCGGGGGCCCCCTGCTGGCCACAGTTGATTGAATAAATCATTCTGTGATCTACACATCTTTTTTTACATAGCAATAACACATAGCCAGCTAATCAGGACTTTCAATAAATCACAAATCCCTTACAGTCTACGATTACCATATGACAAACAGAGAAAATACACTGGAATTGGTTCATTTATTAAGTGAATTGGTGAATTTGTATCCATCTTCTGTCGTGTGCTTTTTGAAAGACGAAGCAAATTAGCACTTATAGCGATGGACTGCGCTCATGGATCAATATCTACAGCCATTAAAGAGCCCACAAGAAAGGAACTGCGTGCATCCCTGTGTACTTAAATCTGAATTTTGCTTGTGGCATCTGATAATGAGATATCAACAGGAAGCTATCAAATTGACTTTTTTGCATGATATATTACATCATGTTGATTGGATGCTAAAATCTGATCAGTCCTGCCTGTTTAGTAGTGAAAAAAATATTAGATGATCTGATCAACTCAAATTTGGTTAGCGTACGACATCTCAATCAATAGCTCAGGAAAAAGCCCTGAAACGCATGTTAGAGTGATATTTAAAAAGTCACTCTCATGATTAAAGCTGCACACACTAAATAGATTTCTAATGAGCTGTTTCTCTGATGGACTGCTTACATCTGCAATAAACTGATGCCTATCCCTCTTAGTGCTAATCATTCAATCAGAGAATTTGCACACTGAAACGCAGTAAGAGAGGATGGAGGTTTGTGTGTGTGTGTGTAAGGAGGAGTGTTGATTATCCATGACTATTAGTGTCGCAGCAATGGTCTTATGGTGCTATTTTAACTTGACAACTGAAAAGGGAACAGAGGACAAATTCACTAAGAGTGAATTGCTATTCATTTGCACATGCTGTCTGTGTTGTCTTAGCTCCAGATTTACTAAAAGAATTGTGCAAACCATGTCGTAAACACCGCCAAAATTAAGCAGATGGATTTTGAAGGAGGACATTTATGTAACAATGTAATATCGATTTGAGTTGAAAAACAATTATTTTTCAGAAATATTTTACCACTGATTGCCACGATTGACCAGTCAGAATCAAGTATTCAAGAGAACCATTTAATAAGTCCAGTTATATTGTTGTTCTTCAACATTTCATGTCGTGATTTGATAAATGTTCTGCCACAATTGCTAGAAAATGTTCAAAAACATTTTGGACCCCATTTACTTTCATAATATGCCCAAAAACATTCTTTAAAAAAAAATCTTCTTCTGTGTTCCTTAGAAGAAAGGAAGTCATACAGATTTGGAACGACATAAGGGTGGGTAAATGATAAAAGAATTTTCATTTTTTGGGTGAACTACCCCATTAAATAGTCACCATATGGTATTATCTCTTGGTTAGACTGGTACATTTTGAACACAATGGTGTTGCAACTTTTTATTGAAGTAAGGCTACGTCTCGTATTCCATATGGTCTTTGACATTTTCTCAGACCTATCTCTAGCTGTAGTCTGTGTGTTCCATTCATCAGCACCCGCTTGTTCTATCGTCAAAATGTCTCCACTCTTTATTTTCCAAGGAAACACAATGTTCTATCGAAGTGAAAAATAACTCAAGACATCTGTGATTATTCCAAACCTTTAAACTGTCTTTTTCTATTACACTTGCATTGGCGTGATTGATTTAACTTTATCTTCAGGGCCACAACGTGCCTTCGTTTTCTCCGCAGTCGGCTTGTTTATGTTTGTAGCGGTTTGGGAAAGCCTTTTTCTCTCTATGCACTGGAATGGATTCATAATGTGGCCCAAAAGCATGACAGGCTTGGCTTTGCGAAAAGAAAAGGCTTTTCTTTCTCTTTCTGTTGCTGCCAGCACTTCTGGTTCAAGACCTTTGTAGTAGCCTTCATTTCTCTGATTTATGCATTGTGGTTTCATTGAGGTGTAATGAAAAAAAGATCAACACAAAGGCTTTGAAAGCTCACAAAAATTGTTCTCCGATAGAAACAGGCATATCTAAGCAATGCTTTGGGTTAGTAGAAAGTGTCCTGTAAACACGGGTAATTCTGAGGATCTACCGTCCTGCCATCTGCACCTTCACGTATATAAATCACAATCTGATCTTTTTTTGCTTAAGAGATAGCGGCCGTAATACAGTCCCCAGCTGGTATTGAACCAGAACACAATGTTCTTGGCAAGGGAATCCTGATTTCCCAACATGGACCTACGATTGCAGTCCATAAATCATTTGGAGCGCCTAGTTGGAAGTGCCTCCTCCCTTTATTGGACACATTGGTTATTGTGCACCAACTTTGTCATTGGTATTGTCCCTGAGAGAAGTTGCAACTGCTTGTGGCGTTGCCTGAATATGTTAGACTATATTAAAGTTCTCTGAACCTGGTAGTATGTTATTCATCTTAGCATTGCACATATAGACTTGTAACTTTACATTGTAACGCCGGAAATAACAACAGCTACGTCCGGTGAACCTCTGGAGCTCATTTAGATTTGGTTCTCAAGAAACTTAACTAGCTTCTGGGTTGAGACCTTCTAGATCCCTGGTGAGGTCCATGATCTACTCCAATGATAAAATCTGGGAAAGTTGCTGAATCCAGGATGGATTGTCTGTGAGCACAAGGTCTTGGAGACAATGGGAGCTCATGTTCCACTGGGGTGTAGAGATGATGGCTCATTTTCAGCATGGCTACACAGAGTAGAAGCTCATTATTTTGTGCTTGAAAGAATCTCACAGATGGAGACTCGTTCTTAGGTTTAATGTGGATGTACTAAAGGACGAGTCTTGTTCAAGATTCCCACGGGAGAATTTTCTTGGGTGAGTGGGAGTTTTTGAGAGCAGTCTACAATCTACTATTATATGGAATGCGGCCCAATGTGTGCCAATTAGACCATAATCTACCCATGTGAGGGGGAGAAAATTATTAAAGGAGACATTAAAGTGGCAAAGGGCCAGTGTAGGAACTGAGGGCTGAGGCGACAACAACACTAGTGCACTGGTAACTAGACTGAATATATCTTTAATGATAATGAAAGTTGAAAGTGAGATTCTCTTCACTGGCGAGCCACTTACTTTTACCACTGCTGTTGTTATGTTTATTCTGGACCACATTTCAGATTACTGAGCAATCATTACAGTTCTCAAATGGCCATAGTCAGGTTGTTAGGACTTAAAATGGTGCTGGCAAATTTGAAAGAACCATAATTTCAGCCATAGCAGAAACGTAATGTTAGTGTCCTAATTTCTACTCATCACATTTCCATTTGCAGACGTACAATTACTCGACAGGCTTGAATCAGTCAGTGAGGTAAATTGTTTATCTGGCAGAGTGTCACTTGCATATGTTTAACTGGCCACTTTAGTCAAGTAGTATGACAGCTATTGGATTTGATATTCAAATTAATGGTGATGAAGAAAAAAGACACTTTAAAAATATTCATAATTACTTAAAGGGGTTGAATGATCTAAATCCTAAAATAGACAAAAAAATTAAATATCTAAAATTGACTGATTCTGATTATCTAAAAAGAAATATACTTAGTTAAATTATCTAAACATCCTTAAGCATTTGCTTAAGATTAAGAAGCAGAATATCATAAGACAGGGGTTTCTAAACTGAACACCTTAGACATAAATAATAATAACAATTATTATTATTATTACTATGTTTTAACTACAATCCAAATTCTGGAAATGTTGGGACCTTTTTTAAATTTGAATAAAATGAAAACTAAAAGACTTCACATGAGCCAATATTTTATTCACAATACATAGACTGTACTGAGAAATTTTACACTTTTAGCCACTAAATGAGCTCAGTTCAAATTTGATGCCTGCTACAGGTCTCAAAAAAGTTGGCATGGGGGCAACAAATGGCTGAAAAAGCAGTACATTTTTAAAAGTTCAGCTGGGAGAACATCTAGCAACTAATTAAGTTAATTGATATCAGGTCTGTAACATAATTAGCTATAAAAGGGATTTCTTATAGAGGCAGACTCTCAGAAGTAAAGATGGGCAGAGGCTCTCCAACCTGTGAAAGAGTGTGTAAAAATATTATGGAATACTTTAAAAACAATGTTCCTCAATGTCAAATTGCAAAGGCTTTGCAAATCTCATATAACATCATCAAAAGATTCAGAGAAACTGGAGAAATCTCTGTGCGTAAGGGACAAGGCTGAAGACCTATATTGGATGCCCGTGGTCTTCGGGCCCTCAGACTACACTGCATCACTCATCGGCATGATTGTGTCAATGACATTACTAAATGGGCCCGGGAAAACTTTCAGAAACCACTGTCGGTAAACACAATCCGCCGAGCCATCTGCAGATGCCAACTAAAGCTCTATCAATCAAAAAGGAAGCCATATGTGAACATGGTCCAGAAGCACCGTCATGTCCTGTGAGCCAGGGCTCATTTAAAATGGACTGTTTCAAAGTGGAAAAGTGTTCTATAGTCAGACGAGTCCAAATTTGACATTCTTGTTGGAAATCATGGACGCTGTGTCCTCCGGGCTAAGGAGGAGGGAGACCTTCCAGCGTGTTATCAGTGTTCAGTTCAAAAGCCAGCATCTCTGATGGTATGGGGGTGCATAAGTACATAAGGTATAGGCAGCTTGCATGTTTTGGAAGGCACTATGAATGCTGAAAGGTATATAAAGGTTTCAAAATAACATATGCTCCCCTCCAGACGACATCTATTTAAGGGAAGGCCTAGTGTATTTTAGCAGGACAATGTAAAACCACATACTGCAGCTATTACAACGGCATGGCTTTGTCGAAGAAGAGTCCGGGTGCTGAATTGGCCTGCCTGCAGTCCAGATCTTTCATCTATAGAGAAAAATACGTTAAAAAGATAACCACAAACTCTTCAGCAGCTGGAAACCAACATCAGGCAAGAATTGGACCAAATTCCAACACCAAAACTGCAGAAACTCATTGCCTTGATGCCCAGACATCTTCAAACTGTTTTGAAAAGAAGAGGAGATGCTACACCATGGTAAACATGCCCCCGTCCCAACTATTTTGAGACCTATAGCAGGCATCAAATTTGAAATGAGCTAATTTTGTGCATAAAATTTTAAAATTTCTCAGTTTAAACATTTGTTATGTTATCTGTGTTCTATTGTGAATAAAATATTGGCTCATGTGATTTGAAAGTCTTTTAGTTTTCATTTTATTCAATTTTAAAAACGTCCCAACATTTCCCGAATTCGGGTTGTAATTACAAAAATAAAGACAAATATATTGCTGCTGTAAATTGCAATTGTACTGTAAAAAAAAAGAAAAAATTGTTAATTATAATAATAATTTTAATTTACACTACAAGTAACATTATTTTTGTCTTAAATTCTTCACTTTCAAACATAAAAACCCTCAAGCTTTAAATATTTCAAATCCTCAAGCTTTTATTTTGGCAAAATACCGATCATGCGGTTTTGTGGGCAGGGGTTCGTAAGAATCATTTTTAATGCTTTTAAGAGCACTCCAAAATGAGTTAGGCACTGGTAAAACATCTATTATTATATAATATAAAAATTTTGACACACTACAAGAAATGAATGGTTGTCAATGGAGAAACATGATCTTGACTGCCAGAATGTGCATTTCCGGCATCCGCAGTGGCTAACTGGGCAACTGTTTTGTAGAGCTGCGTCATAAACTAAAGTAGACTGGCTATTAGAAAAAGGTCAAATCAAAATGTCCTGATCCAACATCCTGTTTCAATAGGAAATATGTCAAAATAGGAAAGAAAAGTCTTGGGGTGTACAGACTGTCCATAGCTGCTGGAAGCTGCTGCACATTTGCTTTTTTAGGATTATGTTCTCAGCTTGAAAACCAAGCTTTGAATGAATCGGTGCAGGACTGTTAGGTACAGTGATTAAATATTACAATATTTAAGAATCATGTATTCTTCATTTTCACCATTTCATGCTTTTTTACCAGTTTTAATGTAACTATGAAAAGCTAATGATAGCTTGAGGGACTTTAGCTGTGAGCTTAGCCTGCTCTAGATTCAACAGTAATACATACCCTGCTGTTTTTATAAGAGCAGTTCCTTGGATTTATTAGCATGAATGTATATTTTGCACTATGTGTCTGCACATTTTGGATGTTTAAATATGTATTATGTGATTCACAATGTGCTTAAAATGCTTACTAGCTTTCATTGACCCTTCATCTATTGCTTCCTTGTGGGCTGTTTCTGACAACAAGATAATTGAGGTTTTTAGCATGGGCTAAACCCCACCGCCATTAATGAAGCAGAAACAAAAACGCTGTTTCAATTATATAATTATCTTCCACCAATAATCCTTCCACTCTCTGCTAGAGTGAATGAGTCCCATATAATGTTGATTTTAGACCTTATCTAATTCTAAGCACTAAAATCTCATTCAGATTTTGTTGGTGTAAAACAGCAAGAGGATATGAATTATAAATACTGTCTCGGCTTGAGCGAGTGCAATTTTGTCTACACACATATCAATCCCATGTGCCCCAAACAAATATGCTTGTCACTTTGCATAATGTATAAGTTACAGGGCAGACTGGTTGTGTCTGTTAATGTAATGAGGAGGGTTACCTGAGCTCCCTCCTGCTAGCAGCGCAGAATCTGATGGTGGAAACTCGATCTCGCCATTCGAGAATTGCAGGGTTGATTAGATTTCGGTTTATTGTCCAGAACCAGTTGATTTCAAGGACTAATTTTAAACCTTTGGAAGTGAAGTGTGTGTGGTTTTCACTCACCACTATGCTGGTTATGTGTTTTTGAGTGCATTGGTTTGTTGCCTCATATTGTAGTTGATAGAGAATTAACTTTAAATCAAGTCTTCAGAGTTATTTGCAGTTTTCTTGTAATTAGCTTGGGAATTGTGAAGTCCCGGCATGTGTCCAGAGACATTATATAGGGAGTAGATGGACCACTTGTGTATGCTATATACACTACTGTTCAAAAGTTTGGGATTTTTTATTATTATTATTATCATTTTAGAGAAATTAAAGTGTTAGTTCACCCAAAAATTAAAATTATCCCATAATTTACTCACCGTCAAGCCATCCTAGGTGTATATGACTATCTTCTTTCAGACAAACACAATCTGAGATGAAAAAATGCATCCATCCATCATAAAAATAATCCATATGGCTACAGGGGGTTAATAAAGGTCTTCTGAAGCAAAGTAATGGGTTTTTGTAAGAAAATTATTTAAAAATCCATATTAACTATATTAACTAGCTTCTGGCAGACAGTGTATGCATCATTTTGCGGCGGAAGAGTAATCTCTGACCCGACACATGACATGATGACAAACGCGAAAGCTCAGATAATAGAGCAAAACAAAACACTGGTCACAAATTGGAAGTCTACAATGAGAATTTTTAAAGAGAAATGTTGGAGGATTTCCATATAAGAGAAGTTTGTTACACAGCCCTATTTGTTTAAACCACAAGAGGTGTCTAAGCTTATGATTCCCCTACATCCTGCGTCATACATCGTGTCTTATGGTGCAAGTTGACTTGTGCAGTATACGTATGGCCGTCTGCTGAAAGCTGGTTATTTTAGTTTATAAAGTTTTAAAAATGGATTTCTTACAAAAACCCATCACTTCTCTTTAGAAGCCCTTTATTAACCCTGGAGTCGTAGGGATTATTTTTATGATGGCTCTATGCATTTTTTGGGGCTTCAAAATCACACCCCCTATTCATTACCATTATAAAGCTTGGAAGAGCCAGGATATTTTTTAAATATATCTCTAATTGTGTTTGTCTGAAAGAAGATAGTCATATACACCTAGGATGGCTAGAGGGTGAGTAAATCATGGGATAATTTTCATTTTTAGATGAACTATCCCTTTAATAAGCAAGGATGCATTAAATTGATGAAAAGTGAAAGTGCATTGTTACAAAAAATAGTGTCAGAGAAGCAATCTCTCAGTTTTCACCATGTAACTCTTGTGCAAACTTGTGATTTTTTTTTTTTTTTTCACACAGTGAAGTTGCTGTGGGAATGTAAGTCTAAATGAGTCTAAGAGCTGACCTTGCTGCTCAGATGCAGCCAGATGGTTAAGTGCAGTAAACACAGAGAGGGTCAGAGCACACAGAGACCTCTGCCACATGGTGCAGTCAACACAGCGGGACTGCACGGATCAAGGCACGCGCGGGGCTCTAATGCAGATGGTAATTCCTGTGGAAATCCACATCAGAGTTGAAGTTAAATACTCTCTGATCTGCCTGACTTTGACAGGTGTTGAAGATTTGCAAAAATTTGGGTTGTGCACCAGGATGCACCGAAATGAAAATTCTGGGCTGAAACAGAAACCTAAAATTATGGATGCACTTTGCTGAAAACCGAAAATGCTTTTTTAAAAATATTTAGCTTTTTTTGTATATTTGTATTGATATTAGATTTTTTTAATGAAATTCAATCATTTTAATAATACTGAATTTAAAAAATACAAGCCAATAAAATAAAATAACCACACTTTTATTGAAAGTAACACGTAAAATTGGACAAAAAATATATTAATATTAAATATCAATATAATATTCTTTATTCA
This sequence comes from Megalobrama amblycephala, assembly GCF_018812025.1. Classification (NCBI taxonomy): domain Eukaryota; kingdom Metazoa; phylum Chordata; class Actinopteri; order Cypriniformes; family Xenocyprididae; genus Megalobrama; species Megalobrama amblycephala. The sequence goes on from NC_063051.1 coordinate 5,415,797, forward strand.
GTTCTATGCAACAGAATCAGATTTAACAGATTTATTTTTTGACCAGTTATCTAAATAATGCATAGTCCTCCAAAGCTATTATTATCAGAGCATGTGAGCAGATCAGTGAATTAGAGGGTCGCGTCATTTTATCAACGTTGCCCTGCACAGCGATACCATAGCATGTTACAGCACTGTAGGGTTACTGCAAACAGAAACAAGTATACTACTATATAAAAACATAATTTCTGTGTGTTATTTGAGCAGACTTTGCTTTTCTAATGAGCATGAACGGTATATGAGTGGAGTGTTTGCATGGGCCATGAGCAACTGAGCGGAGCTCGCATGCATAGAGCGGAATATTGAACGAAGAGTCACACTGCGCAATAATAACAGCTAGAACGAGAGTGAAACGCTGAACACTGAGGGATGGGGTGGAGCGGCATATATTTTCGCCCATTTTTGTCTTTCAGCCAAAGACTGAAAATGGCATTTTCAGCCAATAATTTTCGGTCACCGAAATTCCAGTGCATCATTATTGTGCACCAATTAGAACTTAATTGAGAATGCTAATTCATTCATTTGAATTAAGGCAGCAAACAGGATGCAGAATAATATTTTGAATTTGAATTTAAAGAATTAAAATGAAGTGCAATTCAAAAGAAGTTAATTTCAATCATGACAACTCTCAGAGTAGTTTTGGAATGTTATTGAATATGGTAGTCTCAATGTATTTGGTATTGGAGGACTGGGTCTGCTACGCTGCTGCTGCTGCTGCAGGGCAGGTATATGGACTTGCTACTGCTATTAGACACACAGAAAATCTGCTGTAAGCATGTAAGATATGCTGCTGCTGAATATATAGACAAATCCCTATAGCAGATCTAGACAGGTGGAACTGGGGGAGGTGGAGGGTTTCAGAAAAACTCTAAATGCGCAGGACTTGCCTACAGCAAACGCTGACCCAGATTTGAATGTTGAGCAATCTCATTGGCTGCTGAATCAACAGGTCTTTTGAAGTGTTTGGATGCAAACACCTTCCTTCCAAACTATCTGCAATCTTATCATTTTGTGTACACCTGCCCAAATGCAAATTAAATTTACAGGAAGAGTTCAGATTATAGAATTTATTTTCATTGTTTCAGTTCTACCTTGAACTGTTCCACAGTCTGGTGAAAATATAAATCAGTGGAGCACATGATGTGGGATTCCCAAGCCACCTGACAAAAGGCAGGTTGTTTTTTGTCAAATGTCATGAACCAAAAAAGTGTGAAGCACAGATCTTGCGCATCCAAAGGTCCCAAGATGTCACACAACAAGAAGTAAAAATTGGTTTGAGCGTATTTTGGACCTGTTGTGGAAAGAATGAATGTTTTGCAGTGTTTTTGATCTCTTTTTACATTTGCATATTCCTGGAGGTATTAATCTGGTTGATGTGATGATTTTCTTAAAGTTGACATGAAATTTACTTTCTTAATACTGCATGTTCCTGGTCTTTCTATGCATAATTCATCAGTGCACTTTTTTCCCCAAAGAAATAAGTTTGTCTTTCGTCATAACTTGCTCCACCTCAACCAATTTATATACAGTACTCTGTGTATATTGCGAGCATTTGCACTACCTATTTTGCAAAAGCTCTAACAATCTGTCAGTGTTTGAAAATGGCATATTTTTTACAATACTGTTTGATTTGATTCATGATAACTAAGTTATTACATTTAAAAAAATTTTTTTTTTTTTTATTAAATGTATTTGATCGTTGGTTTTTATATATAAAAATTCACATTGCCAATAATCTATTAATGGTATTTAGACACTATTTAGGCAAATTTAGTCGCTTGATGTGATTTTACTGATCTGACGAAATATAAATGCTCTCCATAACACAACGATTATCTGGTTTCCAGAGGTGGTTTGAGTGCATGTTGTGCGGAAATAATAGATTGGATTTATATTCGTTTTGCAGAGACACATTAATGTGGTCGAGTTGAAATGAAAAATACACACAGAGTAGGAAAGCAATGTGTAAAATTGAATAACTAAAATGAAAATATGCCTATTATGCATTGTGTATATACTGGCAACATAACAGCTGGTAATGAAGTCAAGTCTAGAATCTGCATTGTATTATTTTGCATCTTTTTCCAGCTATGGCTTTTGTCACATTATTGCCATGTGCTCCAGCTTTCAGAGTGATCCTCCCGTGCTCTCAGTGCCATCTAACAGAGATGTCGGCTGGCTCTCCCACTGACATGACCTTGAGTGGAGGGATGCCACGCTCTTCATAAACAGGAGTTGACAGAGCATGGATCTAGAAATGGCATCTTCTCAAATAATCACATCTCCTGTTGGACAGGTCTTAGCGGGTCTCCGTAAGGACAGTGTCTTATTCACCTAGAGATAACATTTGAGTGACGTTAGCTTTAACGGGAGCCAAGGCGTCTGTTCTCATAAAACCTCCAGTCATGGCAGAAGCGACTGTCCTTCAGCCTTTATCTTGCCCAGTCTTGCTGTGTGTTCTGGAATATATTATAAGACCTGGCTTTACATTTGATATATTTAAATGAGCATGACATCCCCACACCAGCTAAACCTCTGCTATCCTCGTTCAGGCTTATCTTCCTATAGGCAGATGAAACCACATTTGAGATTACATTTTATGCATTGGAAGTTTAGAAACCTCATTAATATGAAGGATCTCACATTTGAAGAGTTCTCTCTCCATTTATGAGCAAGTTTTTTTCAACATATGCATCAGGTCGGACAGTGGTGTACCGCAAGTGACCGTACCCCACAAGTAATAAAGTCATGCACAAGCGTTCGTATCAGAAATTAAATAATATCACTGATCAAACTATTATGCTAATGAAAATAATTGAAAACATAATACATAATATATATATGACAACGTCTGTTCATATTCTCATGATGAAAAATTTTATTTTTTTATTCAAAAATGAAAAATGTGTCATTTTCTCACCCACATTTGTTCCAATCCCATATGCTGTTTTTTTTTCCTGAAACACGAAAAAACAAAATCTTTTTCTCTCAGGTTTTTTTCCAAAAAATTATGTTTATAGTGCTGTAAATTACAGCAAATGGGCTGATTTTCTATTAATAACAAATCTCACAAGTCACATAGCTTACTTTTACGATTTTACAGTGGGTTTTTTTTTTCTTTTCTTTTGTCCTTTATGGAACTTGACTATGGAAGCTTGTTTATGCCACTGAATACAAATAAAAAAGGTAATCATGACTTTTTTATCTCACAATTCTGACTTTTTTTCTCGCAATTGCATGATATAAACTCCCAATTGTGAGTTATAAAGTCAGACTTGGGAGATATGAAATCGCGATTCTCTGAAAAATGTTTATTTTTCCCCTCAGAATTGGACTTCATAACTCGCAATTTGTGTCTTTATATCACACAATTCTGAGAAAAAAAGTCAGAACTGTGAGATATAAACTCACAATTGTAAGATAAAAAGTCGCAGTTATCTTTATTTTTTATTCCGTGGTGGAAACAAGCTTCCATACTTGACAAACATGCTCTCTATGGGCTGTCGTATGAAAAAGAGTTGCATGAATATTTTATCTTTTCTTTTATGTTTCACAGAAAAACAGCTTACAGTTTTGAAATAACATGAAGGCAAGTAAATGACAAGATTTAATAATTAAAAGTAATTTTTAAAAATGTATTTTTAATAAATATATTTATAAAACAAATATTTAAATATATTTTCTTTCTTGATTTTTCATTTTAAGTGAGCTGTCACCCACCAGTTAATAAATAAATTCAACTTATTTAAGTTAAGCACTTAATAAATAAATTAAATTAATATATATATATATATATATATATATATATATATATATATAATAACATATCTATTTTTCCATCAAAAACATGTGATACCATGAACATTATTTATGATACATTAATACATTAATTATGATACATTAATTATGATTCCTGTTTACATACATTTATTAATACATAAATGTATGTAAACAGTATATACAGTATTGCCTAGATGTGGTTTCAGTTAAATGAAAGACCAAAATATCAGAGGTTCACTGGTAGGGTGTTCTGTATGCCAGTGAGGTTGGATAGATTACTATTAGCCTCCGTGTCTAGCGTGCGCCGTCAAGGTGATAAGTCCTCCCTATTAAGGGAGATAACTTTGACTAATCATACCGAATTGCTTTCATTAGGGTGACTGAATTGGAGGCATACATATAAAAGACAGTCTCAGCATGTTCTCTTAAACACTTTCCACACTGCTCGATTCCTTTGCTAACACCCATGTTGGCCGTTGAAGAGCCGAGCACTCAGGACATCAAAGGTGGTTGTAAAAGCAAGGTGAAATAGGCTGTCATTCTGCTGAGCATTTGTGTGATTTCAGTCCAGACATGGTTACGCAACTCGCCTCAAACTGAGACAAAATTGTTATTATTCCTTTGAACTTAATTATCCTTGATGATATTAGGATGCTTTCAGCGGCAAGAAATTGGTGTGTTTCATTTCGTCGGATAAGGAGAAAGCTACAAGTGAAAGCAATATTAAAGATGAGTTTCTTGAGATGGCCAAAAGCATTTCTCAGGAGTCATTACGAAATAACGCGTTGAAAAAATATCACCGCAATAAGAGACTTTTCTTAAAAAAAGAAAATATCAAACGATAGCCGTAAACACATTTTGGCTGGCTTACAGTGGTAATAAATGCATTAATTTGACAATATGCCAGCACTATTATTTTGTGTCTATACTTATGTCACCCTCTAGCACCATCTCATCTCTTTGCATGATAATGACTGTTATAGAAGTCTGTATATGTTTTGATACGAGGCAACTCTTTAATATTCATGTCTGCTCATTGTGCACATGAAGCGCTGGAAGAATTTTGGATCCATTTTCTTTGACTTGGCCAGGCATACCAGACTTGTCAGAAGAATTTCTAAATGATGTCAGTAAAATGAAGCTGCAGGCATTTCTGATTGGCTTCCAGTATTGGTTTTTGTATTTAGTTTGTAAAGTGTATTGAATTGTTTGAGTTACCTTGTACTAACAAGCTCTTAGTAGTAGCATTTATAGATCTAAAGGAGACAGTTCACCCTAAAATTAAAATTTTCTCATCATTTTTTGTCAAAAGAGCTTTGGGCCCCAATGTCATTTCATTGTAAGAAAAAATCATACATTTTTCAAAATGTCTTCTTTTGTAGCATTTTCATTTATGACTAAACTCTCCTTTTAAGGTTGAAGTTTTAGACATTCTCTTCCCGTGATCAGATGCGCTAAGGTCACAAGATGGCCTTATGTGTTCTTGAAGTTCCTGAAGTTCAAACAAAGGTTCAGATATTCATGTTGAAGAAGAACATGTTTCATTCTTGTATCTGGATTGGTCCAATTGAATATTAATATTCACAGTCACAATTGAGGCATTTTAATTATAGTGAAACACATGCTTTGATTTCTTTGGATTTCAGTCTTGACGACAAATGGTGAGATACCCCAGGGATTTGTCCTTGGAGACTGTGTCCGTACATGTTCTCACAATGAAACTATTTATCCAAAAAAGAAAAAAAAAAGAAAAAAAGAAATTGATATTTTCTCACCCATGTTTTGTTCCAATCCCATATGCTGTTGTTTTTATTCCCGTGGAACATGAAAAATAATTTTTAAAGAATCTTCACACAGGTCTTTTCCATACAGTGCTGTCAATTACAGCAGAGCGGACGAGTCGCGTTCACTTTTAACTCTTTCCCCGCCAGCAATCAAAAGCCACCGGCAGCATTTTTGATCATTTTCACAAAAATATACATGGTTATTTTTCTTACAAAAATACATCCCTTCACTTCAAAAGGCCTTTATTAACCCCCCGGAGCCGTATGGATTACTTTTTTTATGGATGGATGCATTTTTTCTGTCCTCAGAATGTGGGTTACCATTCACAACCATTATAAACCTTGGAGGACTAAGGATATTTTTAAATATATCTCGGATTGTGTTCGTCTGAAGGAAGATTGTCATATACACCTAGGATGGCTTGAGGGTGAATAAATCATGGGATCATTTTCATTTTTGGGTGAACTATCCCTTTAAATGTGTTTAGGTTGCTTTGAGATTCTCTCGAATGTTTTCTTTTGTGTTCCACTGAAAAACAACAGGATTGACAGGATTTTAATTTTTTAGAGGGAACTGTTTGTTTAATTCACAATGTCTGTGATGGGCAATCACAAAGCTTTGATATCCACTGTAGTGCCGTTGCTCACCAGTTGTTTCCTATGTGAGAGAGACATCAGGAGAATAACAAGAACTGAATCTTTCCAATGCTAAAGTAAAGGTAAATCAGCGTGCTTTGATTGCAGCGAGGACACGGTGATCTCAGACGGTCCACAGTCAGATTTTCTCTGCGCTCTCAGGTTGCCCTGTATCTCCGGATGAATAGATGTGATTGCTCGTCTGGGCTGAGAGCTCAGACTTCTCCTGATCCAGGCTCTTGATATTTATAGTATTTGTAGCTGTGCTGCAGAATGATTGAATATACTGAGGCTGTAAATAATAAAGCTCTCCTAGATGCCAAGCACATAAACAAGAGCAGAGTGCATGTACTGAACCAAGGAATGAGGTCAGGTTACTCTCATGGGTGGGGAAGGGTTTTTGTCTCTTGAAACAGTCAATAACAGGGGCACCTTCCTTCCCTCAGGGTTTTATAATATGATGAAGATGAGTTGGATTTATGTTCTGTTTTGTTGAAAGTCTTAAAAGTACTTACTTGGGTCAAGATTTGGTTGTGGATTCTGAAGCTTAAATATTGTAATACACTACCATTCAAAAGTCACTAAGAATTTTTTAAAAGAAATGAATACTTTTATTCAGCAAGGAGGCTTTAAATGAATTAAAGGGTCAGTAAAGACATTTATAATCTTTTACATTAACAAAAGATTTCTGTTTTTAAAAAATGCTGTTCTTTTGAACTTTCTATTTAAAAAAAGTATTATGATTTCCACAAAAATATCAAGCGGCACATCTGTATTTAAACAATGGTAGTAATAAAAAATTTTTCTTTAGCAGCAAATCAGCATATTACAATGATTTCTGAAGGATCATGTGACACTGAAGACTGGAGTAATGATGCAGCTTTGCATCACAGGTATAAATTACATTTTAAAATATGTTAAAATAGAAAACAGTTGTTTTTAATTGTAATAATATTTTACAGTATGACTGGTTTTACTGTATTTCAAATTAATTTCAAAAACATTAAAAAATTGCACTACAGTCAAACTACTACTACTACTACTGTACTTTTCTACTACTACTACTGTACTTTTCTTTGTTTAAATGTTTCAAAATCTTTATTGTTTATGATTAGCTTTCCTATACATGGTTGCGTTGCACCCTTAAAATTCTCCTTTTTGCAGCTATTTTGCATGTTGTTTTTCGTGTTTCACATATTCTCTCAAAGTGTCACATAAATATTTGCTGGTAAAGATTAGGCAAGGATATGCATAACACTCTGGCTGTTAAAATTAATAGATATATCCTTGATCTTATAAGAATAAATGAAGATGACATTCGCCTTTCAGAATTGGGAATTGGTTTAGCTGTTTGAATGAAGCATCTCTTTTACTGGAGTCATTGATGTACATTTAATGTCCCTCTATCTCTTACACACAGAGGCAGTTTCTGATTCCTCAGAGGAAAAGCTGTTGAAGGACTGTGCAGTCTCGGTTGGAACAGTTCAGTACTAGTAATGTCAAACTCAATACTGACAAATGACCATTTCAAAAAAGAGAATTAAGAAGGCAAACGATTCTAAGATGATCTCATTTCAATCCAAATAAAGTCTGATATATTTTAAAAGCATTATTAGAAGTAGAGATTTATATTTTCTGTAATATATATATATATATATATTTATTTATTTATTTTATAAAACGGTTAGTTCCTGTCCTTGATTCTGATTGGTCAATAGCTTTTATTCGTGATAAAACACGGCTACCGCTTCACCCAACGGTTCCCTTAGCAACCACTCTTAGCAACGTAAACTGTTTGTTCTCAATTTATATTGTTCATTGAAGCTTATTGTATTATGTAGAAGAGTATTGTGAGAAAGAGATTTATTACCTGCATTCAGATTTAGCATTTTCCTTCAGGTCAGTCCTGTGTTCATAATAAAAAATCTGTTTAAATGTCCACTGCAATATCTTGTCCTTTTAACAGTTAAGGGGTTTTCCTGTGACTGACAGCGCTAGTCAAAGCCTTTGTCAGTTGCGTCTTGTACCGTGTTCACAACAATTCAGTCTTTTCAATGTAAAAGTCTTCACTACTGACTGACACACGCATAAAGACAGTCTTTGCTGCCATCTAATGGCATAATAATGTAAATTCTGTTGGGTTCATGGTCAGGGACTATTTTTTTCTGGTGGAAGGAAGGCTTTTAGTGAAAGTTTACATAATGAAAGTTGCATTGATACATATTTTTGGCTTTAATATTTGTATCATGTGGTAACCATTTATAAAAGCAATAAGGTACTTGAGGCTAGTGCTGTATCGTGTATAAGTCACGGCTGAAGGGGTTACTCCGCTTCGCGTCCTAACAACGCTCTTCAGCCGTGACTTATTCACAATACAGCACAGCCTCTCTTACCTTATTGCTTACTTATAATTTTTTGTTTCTAATTGTGCTTTTCCGTGCAAATTTTTCTGCCTTTATTCTACAGTCTTTTGGGTGGTTGCTTGCTAGCTCTCTGATGGTTAAATGACTGATATATTATAAATAATATAATTTTTCCAGGAATAGAAACAAAATACACAACATGAAACACCTGGATTGATATATTTTATGTTCACACATTTCTAGCATACTTATAAATATGAAGCAATTATACAATCTTCACATTGTGGTTCTAAAGCTTTGAAATGAGAAAGTGCTTAGAGGAGCCAGACAAAGATATCAGTGATTTAAAGCCAGGCAGAGGTTTAATGGCCATTGAAATCCTGATCTCAGTGCATAGCTGTTTATCTCGCTGTCTTTCTTTCTTGCCTTCTCTCAGTCACACAGACATTTGTGTTTTCTGTGTCTTTTGCTGCAGTTTATTTATATCTGTCAGTGTGTAGATGAAATAGGCAAGGATATGCAAAGCACTTCAAATAAAAATATATTTTCAAATAAAAATGAATGGTGATGATAGAGACTTGGGAGAGGTTGATTTCAATTGTCAGTAAATGTATATGCATATTTTTTTAAATATTTTTTTCTAATGTTAGCCACATTAACAACCTCCAAAACATGTTAGTATTCCACCTCTATACTCACCCTCATGTTGTTCCATACCTGGCCTGCATGACTTTTTTCTCTGTGGAATCACAATAAGGTGAATTTTTGAGGTGAATCCTGCCAGTTTGTTTCAAAATATTGAAAGTGGATGAGTAATGTGGCTGTCAGGCTTTCAAAAGGACGCAAAAGAACCATAAAAAGAATCATAAAACTGATATATATGACGTATGTGCTATATTCCAAGTCTTCTGAGGCCATATGGTAACTTTTAGATGATAGAAGTTGTTATTCCAATGAGGGTGAGTAAATAATGACAGAATTTTCATTTTTGGGTGAACTATCCACCTTATTTTTAGGTAAGAGTGAACGCAGCCATTTGTAAATTTAATGTGTCTGGCTGTACAAAGCTTGTTATGCTGCTTGATATTGCAAACTGGTATTTCTTACCATATTAGTTTAATGTTTTGTCTTAATTATAAGCATGCTGGTTTGTAGAGCAGACAGTTTTACAGTTTACTGCACTTTGATATTCTTATTGTTATTTTCCTATTAGCGGCTAATAAATTGAAAGTCTCGCACATTCACAGAAAATACCTTACTTCCGTGTTTAAAAATAAAGGTAGACAGAGTGGTGCAGGTATGACATCAGAACCTGGAAAGTCGCCGCTGGTTCCTTCAAAATTTTCCTATAATGAACATTTTGTTCTATAATTTTCCTATTATTGAACAAAACGTCAAAGTATAGTCAAGTTATCTTTACCACAGGCTTTTTTACACATTTTACACATAAATCGAAAAACCCCATATGAAAATCTCAATGAACCAGCAGCAAATTAGTCATCCAGGGTCTGAAGTCCCTGCCCTCGGCCCTATCATACACCTGGCGCAATGTGACGCCAGCCGTGACGCAAGTGTTTTTTGCTAGTTTCAGCCTGACGCAGTTATCGATTTCATGTCCAGCACCCACTTTTTTTAAATAGCAAATGCACTCGCGCCCATCTGTTTGCCCATGCTGGTCTGAAAATGAGGCGTGTTCAGGCACATTGTTGGCGTGTTGCTATTTTGAGACAACTGAAAATGACTGTGCCATTGACCAACAAAAAGTCAATGGCGCAGTATTTTTTTGTTTTTTAAAGGGCGCGTTAGTAATATTCTCCTATAGGCGGGTACGCTCTGCTTGTTACACACACAGGGACACGCAGCAGCACACAAACATGCCAAATATTAAAAATAAAAGGATTACAATGTAAAAAATTGTGTACATAAAGATAAAAATGCCTACATGTCATAATGGATAGTCATTGCATGTATCAGAATTACCTATTTGCAGTAATGACGAATGAAATTGGCTGATTATTTGACTAATTCTGGCAATACACACATGTATTTAAACTGACTCGTCAGGTTGAGGGTGTCTATATTCCACCATGTAAATGGCAATCCACCATGGTGCAAGCACACCTAGCTTTTAAAGGGAATGGGAGATGACACACTGATTGGTTTATTGCATGTTTCACTCAAAACACACCCATTACTCATTAAGAGACTAGGTACAACCCTTTTGGACCATGCACCTGGCGCGACAACCATTGTTCCATCGTTAAACTAGCAAAAGTGCACCTGCGCCATGTGCTTCAGACCACGCGGGCCCAATATTCTATAGATGGCGCATGTAGGAAGAAGCTGCAAGCGCTGCAGTGCTGAGCCATGACAAGATCACCACAACTCTAACAGCTAATTTCTTGCCCAGTCTTTTGCTTATAGTACACATTCCCCACCCTACATCCACAATGCAAATTCTTTCAGTCTAATTGTCATTTTGCAGAAGCACACGGAGGATTACCAGCCAGCGGCTATAAGGAAGCATGCGTTCAGTATTAGCTGCATGGGTGGCTGTTGTTCAGCATGCTTCAGGCAGAGCACTGTATGCACATGATTGGCATCCCTTTAACCAGAAGCGTTTTAGCGTGTACAGCTTCCCACGTTCCGTCCCAACAATCTCTGTCTAAAAGCTAATTGGCCTTCGCGTGATAGCTAGGATAGCGCTGGCAAATCTGTCAGGCCAAAGAAAGTTATGATAATTGTTACAGTTGCATTTCTTTGTCCAGACGGTGGTTTCAGTGTGCTCTTGTAATGAATAAAATATGATTCAGGACAGTGCATCTTTTATTTTCAGTTCATGTCCTCTTCTTTAGTGTACACTAAGAGGGAAGCTTCTCATGCAGTGCTGTTAATAATGCACTTCAGTTTATATTTTAAAAATGATATTTTTTTATATACACTACCAGTCAAATATTGTTGTCAGTGCAGTTTTTAAATACTTTTATTCAGCATGGGTGCATTAAATTGATCAAGGTAACAGTAAAAACTTTTACATTGATACAAAATATTTGAAATAAATTTCTTATTCATCAAAGAGTCCTAAAAAAAACTGTTGCTTTTTTTTAAGTAAGTCTTTGGAGGACCCGTGTGTTTGGATAATTATCAACACAATTGTACAGAAGTTATCTAAAAATATGCTAAAATGTTGTTGCTTAAAATAGTAAATCAGGATACTCAGATTGGATATAAGCAATATTCTTTGTCCCACTTTAAATCTTTTAATTAAATTTTAGCAAGCGCAAGCTGTAAATGAAACAATTTTTTTTTCTACTTGACACTTTGACATTTTCAGGACATTTTATTTTTCTTTTACTGGAAAAGTTTTGGAAAAATTAGCGCAAAAGGTTTTTTGGCTTTGTGCAGTACCAGTTTAGCATGTAACATGATTGATAATGTCAAAATGGCAGGCAGAAATAACACAATGAGTCAATATGATAATTTTTTTTTTCTTTATGCATTGGAAATATAAACTGCGTCACACATACATATTTTTGCACTTTAACTCCATCCCCCCTTGTTGATGTATAACCAGAGAGCCGATCACCTTCTTATACGGTTCTAACTCATATATCATTAGAAATGAATTCTCCTTCCTGCTTAATCCCATGGATTTCTGTGGTGTATTGAAACGCTGCTCCCCAGCAGCTGATAATGGAACCAAGAGCGATGTTGATGCATTATTGAGACCCGTATCAGTCCCCGACTCTGTTAGAATTAGCATGGGAAATCTTTTTCTGCTGTGTATTATGTTTTTTCTGAGCATGCTGTATCATAGGAGAGCTTTGCTTGCTTACAGGGCCTACAAGGTATTTACTGTGTTTACACCCTGCCACTGGATTTAAGAGATTACCAGAAGAATCCAGTACGACATCAGCAGGGCACCTGTCCTTTTATTCCTAATATTGACATTTATTATTACCATTATTCTTTCAGTGGATTAATAATATAATAAGAGATTTCACAGAGGTTTTGGGATTTTTTTTTAACTGTTTTGATTTAATGTAAAATATGTATTCATTTTTATTTGTAATAATTTATTGTGATAATATATTTTAGGGATGATGGTTTCCTTCCACTTCAGTATGATACCTTTGTTTTGTAATTTCTCAGCAGTGTTGTCTAATTTTCTATAATGATCAATATTTACTTACACAGAAGTTATTAAAAATCTATATTAGTATTGATATTTTTAAGCCAACACAAATGTCATAGATTGCACAAATAGCTCACCTAAAACATTTTCACAGTCATGTCATTTGAAACATTCATTGATGATTTACCAGACACTGAGAGTAACTGGAGCTGCTGCTTAAAAAATAGACAAAAAAGTACATTATATATAATATACACTGCACTGTAAAAAATGATTTTTGTGATTTTATCACTTTTTTTTTTTCTTTTGTCAAATCAACTTAGATTAATGTGATAAACTAGATAATTAACCATTCACCTTCATTGTATTAACTCAATTTTTTTATTTAAATTAACTCAAACTTTTAAGGCAACCAGGTAACTTTTTAAGTTAAACCAACAATTCTTTTTAACAGTATTTAACACACACACACACACACACATATGTATATATAATTGCAATAACATTACAGTAGTCCAATGACTGTTTCCCACACAAAGCTGTCATATGTCTTTAGAAGACTTGGAATATAATGTCCGAGTCTTATGGGACACATTTATGGTACTACTTTATCCTTTTCGGAGCATATTACTTTTCCTTTTTCATTGCTGGACAAAAAAAAAAGTAACTTGGATATTCAGCTAAATAAATCCTTTGTGATTCATAGAAAAAGAAAAATTTCAAGTTTGGAATGACATGAGGGTGAGCAGATGACGACAGAATTTTCATTTTTTTATGAACTATCCCTTTAACAAAGGATTGTAGAGAAAAAAAAGAAAATGAAAGAAACTAATAGTGTTCCTCATTTATAGGAGTCAGATAGTTGTAATTGAACCTTATTTTTATGTATTAAAAGCTGCAGGCTCATTGTTATTGGCCTGCCGTTTCTTCTTTCCACACTCTGTTCAATTTAGCTGCCTTGTACTGTTCTGGTGTGATCATTCCTGGTTTGTGCAGGGTTGATAAGGGGCGCTGAGGTTCATTACAGTTTGTCACAGGCAGCAGACATCATGTTCACCATCCTACACTCTAATCCTTTGCATGCAAATCTCTGGCCATGCAGGTCTCCAGGCAACAGAGACGACTTTGAGACAGAAAGTGCCCTGTGAGTTTATTTAGTACTGTATAGCTGAGGAGACTTACCTTATAGAAGGTTATATCCACCTAAACACAAGTCAAGGTGCCCTGAAATGTTAGTTCACCCTGAAAATTCTGTAAATTACTCACCCTCATGTTGTTCCAAACCCGTATGACATCCTTTCTTGTGTGGAATATAAAAGGAGAAGTTTAGTAGAATGTCCAAGCTGTTCTTTTTCCATACATTGATAGTGAACAGGGACCGTCACAGCCACCATTTAGTTTGAGTGTACGGAAAAGAGCAGCTTGGACATTATTCTATAATTTATCCTTTATTTCTGTCATCGGTACAGAGGTTGGTTTAGATGCTTTGAGTATCATATTGAGCACCAAAAAGTCTTATAGGGGATTGTTTGCAGATAAATGAGATATAATGGCAAACTGCAAGTTTCTTCAAAGGTTTGAGGGTCAGATGAGAACATCAGTGAGATAAGTAATAATGCTAAATTGTGCTGTTATTCAAAAGTTTTTAGGGTAAAATAAGAACAATTTAAAAAGAAAAAGGTTGCACAAGGACAGGTTTTACAGACGAAGTTTTATTTTAGTATTTATTTTTTTATTATAGCATTCATTCATTGATATTTTCAGTTGTATTTTAATCTTAATTTTTATATTTCTATAGATTTACTTTAATTTTAGTTGTTTAGTAATTTTAGTATGTCAACTTAAACTTATTTTATTTTAGGCTTTTAATCTTCTATATCTTTTTTTAGCTTTATTTTACTTTATTGTTTGCAATTAACACAAATGATTTCTAAAAGTTTTACTTACCAATGACAACACTGGTTTTATAATTTCTGTCAAAAATCATGTACAAGTGTCATGTACAATATGTTTTTTTAAGTGCTGTAAGAGTTTCCTTTTTTTTAGTGTATTTTTAAAGCTTTACTGTTCTTTGGTAGAGAAAAACAATCATCTTGGATATTAAGAATGCTCTGTTTTTGATTTATCTTTCATTGGCAGAATGCTCTGTTTTTGATTTATCATTCATTGGACCTAACTGCCAAAAATTTTACATTGTTGCTTAACCCATTGAAATGTATCCACGTCTTTGGATCTGTAAATGATACAACAGAACAAATATGTGACCAGTCACGGAAAGTAGGGACACAAGTCGGTTTTGGGGCATTTTGAGTTATTCACAGATTCTGAAAGTGCAGTCTCCAAGCTTTCCAACGATGTGTGACACATGGAAATCTGATAATATTTGGAGAAGTTGTGGCCATTTGAAGGTAGGCAATCAAGAAAGCTCTATAGGGAGAAAAACGCCTCTAAAGTTGCAGTTCTCACCTGTTCTCACCTGCTGGGAGTGACAATAGGGCTCATTTACATCTCATTTAGATAAGCCATACCCCCTGTAAAGCTGCATGGACCGCATACTATTAATAATAAAGGTTAATGTGCATTGTAAATGTCAGTAATTTATCTTTTTTGACTTTTATAAAAATGATTTAGAGGCTGAAATATGTGACTTTTTTGTCAAAACTCTATTTGAACTCGTGCATTGTAGATAACATGTTGCAAGACACTCCTTTAAAATCTGCCCATCATTTTTAATGTTATTATTTTAATGTTTATGTAAAGAAAAAGTACATATTGATGCTAATTTTATTTTTTATTTGCTGGTTTTCCACATAAAACTTGGTGAATTGACTTTTTGAACAGGATTCTGTGATAACCGTGATCATTTTGGTCACTTTAATCATGAAATGAAATGTTCTCACCTGAGAAGCCTGTTAAAGAAGAATAGGCAATCCAGGAAATAACTGGACTAACAGAGGCCAGAGATCGCTAACTATGGCTATTCAAAACACTTTTCAAGACAATAAATAGCTACACGATTGAGACGATGAATACATGCATTGCCTCTGAATTTGCGTCTGAATAGCGCTCCCTCCGTGGGCGTGGCCGCATTAGCGGATAATGAGCTGAATCACGGACTTCTGACATGGCTCTCTTTTCATAAAGATTACATAAACACAGAAGGTTTGTTTTCGATTTGACTTACACGTTTTAAAACTTGACATTTCAATGTTTTTTCAGACATAAGTATAATTTTTTTATGATTAGTATTCACTAAGTTACAGTTCATTTTCTGAGAACTATCAGATTGGACTTCGTTCAGAGGGAGACGAGAGATCACGCATCATGTTAGTTTTCTTTATTTTACAAAAAGCACAACATTGTGTTTTTACTCTGAGTGTACACAAATAAAAGAAGACATTCTATAGTTTCAATTGATATATTACTGATAATTGATATATTCAATTGATTCTCTATGACAAAAAATGACGGAGTATTTTAAGTCTGTTTTGCTGCAATGTGAAAAAAATCCTGCAAAATGCGCCGGCGCGTTACCCGACTCCAGAGAGGTAATGTCTTATTATGCCGCTTTCATCGTCGCTCAGATCGTTTTCAGAATCAGTGAGCGCTTGTTCATAAGCATCCGGCTTGTCGAAGAAGTACTTCAAAACATTTTCGGTGTAACGGCCACGGTTCTTCATTGAATTTTGATATCAGCTAGAGCCGGCCAGAGCGCTGCATAGTAAGTAGCCACGCTCCCCAGTATGGAAATACACACAGACATGACACGCCCCTACTGCGTGCTAGAATCTCCGAAAAACAAGCCGATTTCGACCTCAAAATGTACGCTTTTAAATATACCAATACTGCTATCTCAAACACGGAAAGGCTTCTTCATGATCTCAACTAACAGATTCTGCAAAAACACGAAAATCACCAATTTTGAAAAAAAATGCTTCTTTCTCATTTTGCTCAAGAGTTGTGCTGCCGACTTGTGTCCCTGGTTTCCGTGACGGGTCACATATGTTCATGAACCATTTGAATTACAGGCATAAACGGGCTTATTTGAGAAAAAAAAATATGAAAAAGCTTTATTTGGAATTAACACTTAAAGTCGTTAATAACGATTGTTATAAAAGCTTCAGTTTATTGTAAAGTCACTTAAATTACATTGATGTATTTCCTGACAGCCAAGCTCATCTGCTATGAGCTTATAATATCTGTGCGAAGTGTGGCATATAAATAGACTTGCCAAACAGTCAGACGTGTGATCGGAGAGCATGTTTCGGTTAATGATCACCTCTGGCTAACTGCAATCAATTAAACCACCATGTGAAGATCCTCAAGGCGAAGAGTGGCTCTCAGTGCCAGGCGACGTGTAAATGAGGCTCGAGACCTAAAACTGAACTAGTAGCTCCACTTGTGACCGATAGTGTCATCGCAATTAAAGGAGACTTTCACTTAGAAATCACAGCGAGAGGTGCAACATAGTACTTTAGAGACTCTCAAACCCAGAGGTATCAGCAATGGCCGAAGGCCAGATTCATTGGAGTTGGAGTAAACCTTGTCTCAAAACTGAAGTGTGGAGTTTCTGCAAAGATTTTGATTTTTCTCAAACACTCCTACTGTTTTTCATTTGTCAGTCAAACAGATAAAGATAGTCCTGCCTCAACTCCACTGGTTGAGCGAATGTTGTGGTGTTGGTCTGAATGCACAAACGAGAATGCCATAGTGACAGTGTTTACACTTTTTGGGGGGAATCAACATACAAATGGCTTAAAATTTTTGGATTTTAACATCAAAAATAACACACAGCTTTAACTGATAGCGAAGAGATCAAATGCATAAAATTTATGCTGGAATAAACTGTATAGCAGAGTTTTGCGCTGAGACTCGCAGGAAATGCAAACATTCACCGATATGAGTGTAAACCTAGACGTGTACATATAATCTGCATGCTCAAGCGGTCCGGCCTTCTAACAGTATGAAATTCTTTCACCCCCTTTTTTTTTAGAAATGATGTTTGCTCTATGGATGACATGTTTACGTCTTTTAGGATGGTGTTTACCTTCGGTTCTGTTTTGCATTTACATTCGTAAAACAGCAAGAGCCTAGATTGCATTGAGAGATTTGGGATCTTTCATATCCTGTCTGATAAAATAATATGAAAAGCTGTAAAGCTTTATGTTTTGTATAGTTATGCCACGTTGTAACCAGTCTGTGAAATGTGAAAGTCAACATGAAACAGCATTCACAACCAATTTCTGAGTGAAATAGTATATTCAGTGAGTCAAAAAAAGGTGGAATGGCACGTGATTTTACTGATTAGACAGAATAAAACCACCAACATTCATCGCTAAATCAGAAATCAACTCTGTAAATAGCTTTTTGACTATTGGTTAACATTGCTTTTTCCCTTCCATGTGGCTTAGATGACATCAGCAGAAAATGAAAGTTGTTTTAGAGGCAGACTAGGAGATATTTCATGCACAATAAGACCAGGAATGTGTAAATGGGGTCAATTTTGTTTTTATTTTAACTCTATGCATCCATTCAGCAGACAAGTAAAAAAAAAGCTCAGTTTACTCAGACAAAACAAAAACTATTTTGATGATTAATGGTGCTTGTCATTAGTGATACTCGACTCAGAGTCATACTGTGGTTACTTAAAGAATCAAGGGAGATAATTGTGGTAGTCTTAAACCCTTGCTGTGTTTTGATTTAAAGCAATGCTACTCCTGTGGTTTGAGCCTGACAGGTGATCTGTATTTACTTCCACACGAGCCATACACGATTTAATTATGTTACCTTAAATTCAATCAAACGGCACTCAGATTTGACATTTAATCACTTGTTTTAAATGTTGCTCAGTGGGAACTATTTGGTTAACATTGATTTTCCCAAGTAAGGTGAGATATATTCAGACAATTCTTCCTGTTAGACAAAATAATGTTGAGAAATGCATGGTAATGGCTGCATTCCTATAAAGTCTGTGTTCCTAAAAGTCCAAAAAGGTCTCAAACCGGTTCTAATTGAGACCTCTGAGATATAAGGAGCTTCAGTTGGCTGTGTAAAAAGTGGTTTCACATTCAACCCCTAACATATGCAGCTGATAAATATGGATGCGCGCAGAGAGTGTGCGGTGTGCATTCACAGCCATAGTATTTGCTTAAATGTTCTAAAGCACCCTCACACTCGTGGGGATTTTGACTAGCCAAGCCATTTGTGTGAGCAACAGCTGGTAAATGAGTTGCATAGCTATTTATGCATGAGAACAATGTGGGAGGATATTTCATTTGTCTCTACTCTCGACCTTCAAAGCTATCTGATTGTTGAGCTTTTTACTACAAACCCTTTAACATCTAATCATTCCACTCTCGACCTTGACATGTTGAAACGCGAGCCTTTCGACTTAAGTATTGAGTGCTTCTATCATTGCCCTTTTGATGCACTGATACGCTAGCTATAGTTTCGCTGGATTCAGGTGGATTTGCATGGGAACAGTGAGGATTGGGAAAAAAGCGCAATGTGCAATTTGCACCCTTTTAGTTCATTCAGTTTACTGATCTGCAGCTCAAAGGAATTCGGCAGGATTCATCTCTATCTATTTATCTATCTATCTATCTATCTATCTATCTATACACACATGTGTATATATATATAAATTAATATATATATATATATATATATATATATATATATATATATATATATATATATATATATATATATATATATATATATATGAAGAGTTTGGTTTCAAAACGCTATTAATCCATTTTGATTAATTTGAGTAAAAATGTGTTTTCTTTACCAAGAAAGCAGCAAGATGAAAACCACTATTTTCTGTTTCAAATTTTCACATAGCATCTTTTTGTTATAAATACATTAAACATTCAGATCTAGATTTTGATTTTCAAAGGTTTATTATAAAAACGGATTATTTTTTCCCCAAAATACAATAAATCCATGACACTTTTTTTTTTTTTTTTTCAAAATGCAATTAATCCATCAATATAAAAGTTATTTTTCATATTGAAAATACACAAAAAAGTAAGTTGATTCACATGACAGCCTGAACTTTGTCAATACTAATCTTATACACAGGCATTTGACTAAAAATACATTCAGTCGTCGCTCTCAAAATTAATTAATCTTGTTAATGTTATAAATTATTTATGTCTCCGTTTGTCATTACCGATTAAAGAGTATTTGGCAGTTAAAATAAACACATTTACCGAGTACATTGGTATATATATATATATATATATATATATATATATATATATATATATATATATATATATATATATATATATATATATATATATATATATATATATATATATATATATATAATGTTCCAAAATGCAATAAACAATTTTTTTTTAATTTTTTTTTTTTTTATTGAGTTTCCACCAAAATCAGTATTGTATCTGGTCGGTATTGAAAAGTATTATATTATATAATATGTAATTTGTAAATACTTATTATTAAATAATAACTTATATTAAAATATTTTGGTAGTTCATATCAACTAATATTTGTTTAATCATTTTTCTATTTGGTTTCATCCTATTCCTGTTACTTGTGTGGTGTTTCCTAACCTGAAGTATATATAAATAATATTATGTTCCTTAACATGGAAAAAATATATAATATTTGTAAATATCTAATAAGAAATTAATCATATTGCACAAATTATAGGTGGCATTTCAAACACTGGTTATTCATATTGGCTAAATCTGAGTTTAATCTTTTTTCTATTTCCATCCTGGTTTAATACTATTCCTGCTACTTGTGTGGTGTTTCTTAACCTAAAAATAATGAACAAGATGATATTCCTCCTTCTCAGTATAGTTCCTTTCTAGAGGAGCAGGAGATCATTGGACACGCTGACCCTCATTTTTTTCCCTGTGCCATATGCCTGCACTTTGTCAAAGGATCCTGTTGTGGGGACCGGTCACAGTTCACATCTAACCTTTAGCAAGATTAGTCTCTGAGTGACCTATCCTGGATGATGGACTTCCTCTACTCTCTGAAATACCAGCAGTGTCTGTGGCATTATTCAGGTGAATGACAGCCCACATTCCCCTGAGGGACCCGCAGCCCGGCTGTGTTGACAGAACTCGGCACCACTTTGATGATATTCCACAATGTGATGATGCCTGTTACAGCATCAGCACTTTGTGATTTGATGTTGTTTTTTCTATTCTCCTTACAACCCTTCATCTGCACAAATCCTCACAGGGTTTGATATTTGACCCGAGGCAATTCATTATTTGTTGTGCGTCAGCTTCTCACCTTGAATTACTTTTTAAAGTAGCGGGAGATAATGCAATCTGATAGGATATGATTTGTCCTTTATCTGCTTAAAATTACATATTTAGCTAAACCTATGGCTGCTGGACTTTATTTTTCACATTTCAGCTCTTGTATATGATTGTTAAGGGCATTTGACGCAGTATGCGGTAGGTGACAAGCAGTCTTGTTGTCACACTTTTGTATGTCTCGTTTTTAACAGACAGACTAGGGCTTCGCAATTGCGATTTTTTTTGTTTTTCAAATTAAAAATTGTGATTGCAATTTTTTTTCAATTTAGGTTTGCTGTGCTTGTTTGTAGGGCTGTACAATTTGTCAGCATTTTCTTGTAATATATGGATATAAATATAATAAGGATATAAAATAGTAATAATGCATCAAAATGAATCAAAGGTGCCCCTCTCAAAAATGATCAACAATAATATTGTGGTCAATAAAATAAGATGCATTTGAACTGTAATTAATATGACAGCGTGTACAAAACAGTAACGAATATATTTGATTATTTTATCCATTTTCTGTACCTGAAAACTTCTGTTAAATACCTGAAATACCTGCTGTTGCTTGTTTGATTATTTGTTCTTATTTTCTTTATTTTTATTTGACAGTTGTTCTATTTTCCCTGAACATAACACATACCGAACTGTACCGAAACCGTGACCCTAAAACCTTGATAACCATGAGTAATTTGAACCGTTGAACCCCTATCATATGCACATGAAGAATATTGGCCGATATATCGAGATCAGACTTTTTTTACTCTCTAACATCGGTATCGGCATCGGCCCCCAAAAACCCATATTGGTCTGGCTCTAGAATTAATGGTATACCATTATAAGTAGTGCTCAATTTACTCATATTTTGTGAACTGAATATTAATTTACCGTTTGATGAAACTATCACAGTTTGTTCAATTAAGTCCAAGTGCCATCTACTATGTGAAATGTAGGCTGTAGGTTAAGTACACACAAAATGGCGATGCAAAATGGCCTGTCTGTCTGTGTCTCTATGTATCTATCTGTGTGATAGATGCCCCTTTTTTACAGTTTTTGCATGAGATGCTCACGTGTAAGAACACAATGCCCTTCTTCACACACAGGACATATATTTATTAGGGCTGTCAAGCAATTAAAATTTTTAATTTAATTAATTACATGATGTGGCGATTAATTAATTTAATTAATCCCAATTTAATCACACATTTTTGGCTGAGAAATTACCCCAAAAGATAATTTAAAGTCATTATTGTGTAAAGCATCAAATAGACATTACAAAAAGTAGCTTCAGAAAGAAATATTTTATCTGATCCAACATAGAATTTATTACACATACATTTTTGGACCGTGAGGTTGAGAAAATGATGACTAAATTTTAATTTGGGGGGTGAACTATACCTTTAATTTTTTAATTAATATGGAAATATGAAAATATTTTTTAAATAAAATTAGACTGTAAATAAGAAACTGAAACTGCCAGTAGGTGGCTGTAAATGTTTTAATGATTAAGTCATTCATTTATTCATTCAAATGGCTAATTCATTCAGGAATGAAGTAAATGGTTCTCTTCAGGCTTGTTGGACTTAAAGCGGCGCTGCACAGACCGAACGGTGCATGACGTCATAGTACCGCGAGAGCGATTAGAGAGTAGACGGCTCTGTTTCCTTTTGAATTGCTCTTGCTGTACTTTGATATCATACACCGATCGGCACCGAAGTCCAACAAGTCTTTTATGAATGGTCCGCTGAATCATTGATTTCACTTGATTCGTTCAAAACGCAGATTCAGAAATGAAACACTACTGTGCATTGCGCGGAGATGAACAGTTCTGCTTTGTCTTTATATTTTCATTGGCAAAATTGAACAAAATAGACAAAATATTATAAAATCAATATTGCATTTGCACTCATTTAATATTGCACTCATTGCTCGTGTGATATTGCTTAACTCATATGATATAAATATGATACTAAAACTCAAACGGGCATTTTTGCCCCCATAATTAACACATTAAATTGACAGCCCTAATATGTATTAAACTCGCAGAATCCATATCGTGATTCAGATTTTTCCGTCTCGGCGCTTACTGTAAATTTAGTTTTCTGTCTTTCATGTAGGCTAAAAAAAATGAATAAAACATCTGCAGCTGATTCCCCTTGTACCAAGATTTAATCTGCCTAAAGGGCGATTTACGTGGCACACAGCAAGGGTTTATGATGTATCTCGTGTACAAGGAGAATCAGTTGGGGATGGAAGGGCCTGCCATAACTCAGTTGAATATTTCGGGGTGCCATAGTTTGAGCGAAATCAATTATGCATGCGTGCTTGTGTAATGAATGTAAAAAGAGTTGCCCTATCATTCATAATCTGGAGAAACGGGGAAATATGAGCGGCTGGCTTGGGCACTTAGTGGCGTTTCTAAAGGGCTGGGTGATACTTGAGCCGTGGGGGGCAGAGGAAGAGATAGAACCCTTTCCTTTGTGCGCGCAGATTACAGCTCCAAATATAACACCTCGGACACTGATAATGCTGCCTCTAATGCACATTCAAAGTGAGACAGTGACTCGAACTGACAGGGTTTTAGATGGTGCTGGTGCCACAAGGATGAAGAGGGAAAGCCAAGGCTCCTTAGTTTGTTAAAGGGTGGTTTATATCACGTAGCCGCTAATTTGTTTTACTACAAAATTGGCAGAACAAGACTGAAGTGCGGTTGTGTGGGTGTATTCGCCTGCTGTCACAATACGGTAAATCTATGATATGCTTTCCTCGTCACGTAACCTTGTAGAGAAGAGAGAAATCCCTGGCATTTCTGATGACCTTCAATCAGAAAAGCTGTAAAATATTACAACCATTAGTATCCCACGCCAACATATGACGGTGAAAATGATACACATATGGATGGTAACATGTTATTGATGGTGTTTATAAGATCCCATGGGGGGTGTTATGAAATACCCATTCGCTGTCACCGACAGACATTGGGCATTGATTGGAAGAGGATCATGTGTCCTTCGATCACAAATGGGATTACGCAGTTGCCAGCTATTTGCAGCTCGTGTAAATCGTGTCAATAAAGCATTTTGTCACCTTGTCCCTGGTGTCATTGTAAACCTATTTAAGACTATTATTCCTGGAAAATGAGATAATTAGCAATAAGCCGCTCAAGGATGTGCGTTAGAGTGATTTTACAATGGATGCTGGAAGTGGACTACCTAACACCCATTTAAACCAAAGTGCAACTCCATTAACTCTAGTAAAATCATTATAATGCGCCATTCGCACTGACAACAGTTTTTATAGCTGGATTTCATAAGGTCAGCTGTTTATGCCCACTAACATTAGTAATGGGTTGCATCTAGACTGATCTAACAACCGATCACAGTTGAGATGTATTGAATGTAAAAAAAAAATGCTATCTAAATGTCATTTTATTTTGACAAGGAATCAGTTTTCTTGCTGCTAAAAATTAATGTTCTGTCATGCATTTGTGTTATATTACATATACTTCATATATTAGTATTATACTTCATATTTTAATTCGCTGCATATATGTATAAAGCTTTAGGGCCCTATCATACACCCGGGCGCAATGCGACACAAGTGTTTTTTGCTAGTTTCAGCCTGATGCAGTTATCTTTTTCACATCCAGTGCCACGTTGTTTAAATAGCAAATGCACTCACGCCCATCTGTTCACCCATGGCCGTGCTGGTCTGAAAACAAGGTGCGTTCAGGCGCGTTGTTGGCGTGTTGCTATTTTGAGGAAACTGAAAACGACTGCACCATTGACTTTACACCAGGTTTTTGTTGGTCAATGGCGCAGTCGTTTTCAGTTGCCTCAAAATAGCAATGCGCCTGAACACACCTTGCAGTATTTATTTATTTTTTTTTGTTATATAAAGGGTGCGTTAGTAATATGTGCTTATATGTGGGTGCACAACGTGCATAGACTCTGCTTGTTACACACACAGGGATGCGCAGCAGCACACAAACGTTTTTAAATATTAAAAATAAAAGGATTCCTCTCTAGAGAAGCATTCAGTCTTTCTGCTTGCAAATTTCACAATGTAAATAGCCTAGCTTTCAAAGGGAATGACTTTGATTGGTTTTTTGCACGTTACGCACAAAACACAACCATGACTCATTAAGATGAGGTACAACCCTTTTAGACCATGTGCCTGGCACGCCTCTCATTGAGAATCAATGATTTCAAGTTACTTTGATTGCTTTACAATATCTGTATAAATATCCAGTTAGTTTACAGACTCAAGTGGCTAATTACTTTTTAAAAAGTGTAGCAATGTGACAAAACATAGCAATGTTCAATTCTGCCAAGAAATATAGTTAATATAAACATGAAGACATGTTGTAAGACAGCAACATTGTTAATTTACTGTAAATAGACTAGAGTTAAACTGATGTGTGATCACAAGTGTGTATACCTGTTGAGGCATTGAATGCTAGAGGCATTTATTTATTAAAAATAAATAAAAACAAAACAATAATTGATTTTAAAAGTGAAAAACAAGTGCATTAAAGGGTAACATATACAGTACATGCCCACACCTTCTGTTTTGCTGGATATATTATAGATGCTAAACAGGCTTGGTGAATTTCAAGGCATTTATAAGGTCAACAAAGAACTACGCTTGATGAGAATGTTTCTTGACATGGAGTGGGCATGTATCTAACCCCTTAATACATATGTTTTTCACTTTTAAAATCAATAATTGTTGTTGTTTTTTAATCAATAAACCTAGTTAACTTTTCTGGGGCAAGCTGATTCAGAACACTTTGCGTTCATGAATTTGAAAATTGAGGTCACGAACTTACAGTATGTGGGAAAAATATGAGTTTTTTTTTTCCACAAGCTATTTCGTCACCCCCCTGAGGACTAGCTCGACTTCTTGGTTCCTATGTTAGCGCTCAACCGTAACATCCACAGTGTTGATGCTTTTGTTTTATTATTCATTATAAGTCAACAAGTACTTGTTTAATGGTCGTTCTCTGAGAGGCTGGCGAAACTGCAGACTGCATGTTTTCTTACAAGCCCCTATTATAGGAGAGGGGGCTATATGCAGAGTGCTTTTTTATTAGGGCACTGCAGCCTTCTCTCCATCCACCTGCTGAAATGATTCGTCTTTTTTGATAGCCCTGCTGGAGTCTGCCTGCACAAGGAAACCAAATTACTGTGAGCAAATGGCCTTGTTGGTGTTAGCCCAGAAATCCAGGTCATGTGTATATGTGTAAACAGTGAATCCGCCCCTCCAGACATTTTTATCACGTAATCTACCATCAGAGCCATGCCCTAGTGGTTAGTGGTTGTGCGGCAACCAGTGTTATTTTATATATATATAATATATATATATATATATATATTTAGTTGCCAAGTAAATGTATTTTCACATAATATTAATATTTTATTTTATTTCACCTTTATTTCAGTTAATAAAGATTAATTAAGATATTTGGAAGAATGTCAGCAACCAAATAGACCTGGCCCCCCATTTACTACGATATGGTAGTCAATGGGGGGCTAGATCTGCTTGGTTTCTGACATTCTTCCAAACATCTTCCTTTGTGTACAGCTGAACAAAAAAAATCATACAGGTTTGGAACTACTTGAGGGTGAGTAAATGATGACAGAATTTTCATTTTTGGGTGAACTGTCCCTTTAAATGTCCCACTTTACCTATATTCACCCTATAATATTTACTTTACATTTTCTCAATAACATTTAAAAACAGAAAGTGTACATGTTCCATTGACGAGATCCATAACTCTTTAGTTTGTTATTGCATTGTTTGGCATTGTTATCGCATTGTTTGGCATTGTTATTGACCAATGTCAGTGACCTCTAAATGGCCAAATATCAGCCAAAATAATGGTCCATAACAGCCTTTGAAAAGAATAGTGCAAATATGCATTGATTGAGCTGTTGTATCTTTAAGCACTTGCAAAAACAGTTCATCAAACCCTTTTTATGCTTTTTGTATAATTTGTGTAATTTTAGAGACTCTAAAACTGTATTATTTAGCATGGCACACAGAATGGAGCAGGTTGTGGGGCAATGAGCTGGCAGATTGTGTATGGTTGAGGCTGATAGCTGGTTGGCTGGTTTGATGGAAGCTGTCTCACTGAAGCCCATGTTGAGATTCTGTTCACATCGGCTAAACCCAGCCGGCGTTTCTGCCTCTGGCTTCTGCAGGCTGGTGTGAAGCTCACAAAGACTCTTTGAGGACTCAATCTGCAGTCAGATTCCCTGTGATTTATCTAATGCTGTAAATGAAGGTGGAGGCTGGATTTTTATCAGGCCAGTTCGAGTTAAGGAAGCATGCGTCATGACTTATTGAGCAGTGCTATTATTCAAGGTTTAGGCAGCATTTGACATGTCTGGATATTTGGATGAATTTTTTTTTAATTTTTTTTAATGAAGATATTGAAATTTTTGCAAAAATATGTGAATTGCTACCAGTCTGAACATTTTCCATTTTCTATTTCCTCCTGAGACCTAGGCATAGACCTTTTTCCTCTGTAAAGGACATTACATTTTAGCAAATTCTGGTTCTGAATGTCCTGTAAAGAGCACATTCAGGGTTTTTCAGAGATACCAAATGTTTACTCCCTCTCCTTGGTCTTTATGTACATTGACTGAATGATCAAATTTAGCAATCTTATGGAAATATGATAATATTTTGTAATTATCATTTAAATCTGACCAATTTTCAATTGTTTTGTCGTAAATAAACATCTCAGGAAACCATTATGAGGATTTTAAATCAGAATATGACTTTCTGTTATGAAACAGGGCATCAATTTCATACATGTCCTCTGTAGAAGACACCAGGATTTAAAACATGTTTATCAGGCATTTTGGGGAGACACAACAAAAGAAATTATATATCAATATTCCTATATGAGATAATCTTATGAAAATGTTGCTCCCATTATTACACTTCTTTTTTTCATTACATGTTGCCCCAATAACTCATTAATGTTCAAATTAGATTCAATGTATAGATGCAACATTTCAGTAAACAAGTAGTTAGAAGAATATTGAACAGTATTATTAGACACAAAATTAGAATACACTATATAAGTTTTGCCAGATCCAACTAGTTTTGGGTTATGCATATATTTAATGGTTTAATTTAACTTCGCTCAAATGAGCAAAATGATTGAATTAAGATTAGTTAAATTTTCTGAACGAGACTCAAAGACCCAGGTCAGTAAAATATGATCTTCCCGTCAAACATTGAGCATCTCTGTGTTGGCGTTTTGTTTCTGAATGAATCAACATGTTTTGTTTGAGTGAATGATTCACTGACTTGATTATAAAGAAAGTAACTTGTTTGTTTCATTCCTGAATGAATCAATCAGCATGTTGTAATGAATCAGTTGAAAGATTAATGACTCTACAGCCTTTAAAAATGAGTAATCTGTGGTTATTGTCAGACTTGGAGCAAGTATTCTTACAAAAGTTTGACACCATTGTCATCGGAAAAGCCTTTTTCCTAATACAGCTGTTCATTTAGCTACAAAGTCATGAAGTATTCCTTCCGGATCACATTACACTGTGGTGTCCCATCTTTTTCAGCACTCTCGCCCACCATTTCTCCATTTTGTCAATAAGATTTAAACTAGCTCCACATTTATCGCTCTGGACACTGGCAGCATAGTCATGATAATTCTCATCCCATTTCATAATGTCTGCTATGCAATCTCTTCATCTGCCGCCAGTGGAAGGGGGGAAGCACATTATCTATGGTAGAGTATTATAAGAGATTATCCCTGACAGATCTTTTCCCTTGCAGGCACCATTAACCAGGCTTCGGCCCACTTGATATTTCTACCACCTGTGACCGTCATCCGCTGGGCAGAAGAATTATTGCCATTGTATTTTTTCCCTGCTCTATAAATTAATCATGTAAGGAACTACTCTGAATCCGGTTGGACAGTGACCAAGAAACTCCCTCCCTCCTTCCCCAAAGATGCCAGAGACATCATGCATCATTAAAACGTGCAATGCCATTTGACACAGAGATAATGCTCACGGTTGCCCCAGTATATGGTTTAAAGCATATTGTCATGCTTTAGACAGAAACAGGAAGCTTTTTGTGACTTTGAAATGTACAAGAAGCCCGAATGGATGACAAAAAGCGAGCTGACCTCTCTCTGAAGCGAGCGGGGACTGCTGACGAGACTGAAACATAAATTAGCATTGATCATTTTTGCTCAACATGTCACATTAATGATTTGAGCCTTACAGGGCTTGTTAGACATCTTGTGGAAATAGATTATAATGGTCTTACTAGCTGTCCCAGAAGTCCAGCCACTCTCGATTGTTCTACAAATGGCACATGGTTCTCGGTACATTCAAGGACAACATTTTTAGAGTCATTAATGTTGTATTCCTCTAGGGACTTTTTTAACGTAAAGAAGTGTATTAATGCTGGCGGATCTTCAACCTTTTTTCGAGTGCCTTAAAATAGGTGTCATTTGTAAGTAAATTTTTACCCTCGTTTTAAATTATGATACAGCAGAGCAGCATGTATATCAGTTATCTAATTCGAGCATATTAAACACACCTCAAAGGACGGCTGTGCAGGGAAGTAGGATTGAATGAATTGATCTGAAGAAGCACAAAAACGTGTAGCATGCAGGGAATCAAATGTGCAGGTCAAATTAAGATATTCCCCCATTGCGCATCTATAGTTTCATCCTTCATTTCGCATACTCACCGGTTATAGATCACCCTCATGCATCTCATAAGGAAAGACATCAAACAAATATCCGGCTATTGACCTGTCCTCCCAGACTTGATTGAGACTCATAGCGGGCTGCAGGAGCAGAATGACAAACAAAGGAGGCAGGAGGTTAAAAAAATGGAAACCAAATCGATAGAGATGACTGAAATGACGAAGGACTTGAAGGTCAGAGCTCGTGGTCCCTTAGAGTAGATAATACATGAACATAATCAATCTCATCTAATTTAATCTCTCCCCCTATCTCAGACCTGATCTGCACTCATTTTTTCCCTTCGATGGTCAGGTCTTTTCATTTTCTGCCCAACGACCTAGCTGCTCTTGATATTACATTGGCATATCAAAGAAGTTAGTTGAACAATACCGATACATGAAGACTACTGGTGCTTCATATGCTAATTATTTAGAATAATATTGATGCTTTGAAACAATACTGATTATTTGAAAAGATATTGATGATTCAGCACAATGGCAATGCTGATGCATCAGAACTATATTGGAACTTCAGAATGATACTATCACTTCTGAATAGTTCTGATGCTTCAAAGCAGTATTGTTTCAAAACAGATTCAATGCTTCAAAGCAGTATTGAAACTTCAAAGCAAATCTGATGACTCAAAACAGCAGTGATAATTCAAAACAGATTTGATGCTTCAAAGCAATTCTGATGTCAAAGCAATGTTGATTGTTTTTAAGACAATACTGATGTTTCAAAACAACGTTGTTGCTTAAAAGCGATTATAATTGCTTGAAACTATAGTGATTCAAAACATAACTGAAGCTTCAAAAAGGTATGTTTCAGACTGATTTGATACTTCCAAACAATGATGGCATTTCAAAACAACATTGATGCTTTAGTACAATGTTGATGCTTCAAAACTTCAAAATGATATTGCCACTTGTAAAAAGTACTGATGCTTCAAAGCAGTATTGTTTTAAAAAGGATGCTTCAAAAATACTTCAAATCAGAGTTGATGCTTTAAAACAATGTTGATGCTTCAAAGCAAATCTCATGTTTTAAAACAATGCATATTCTTCCAAACAATCCTGATGATTCAATACAACACTGATGTTACAAAACAGATTTGATGCTTTAAAGCAATTCTGATGATTAGAAACAGTACTGACCTAAACAATTTCGATCCTTTAAGGTTTGGTATTGCATTCGCAGAAAATAAGTAAAAGTCTGAATGTTAAACATGTCATGTATTATTTCTAATTTATTTGGCTTATTCAAAATGTTATGTCCCTAGTGTTCTTATATCGCTCATAAACCATAAGCTGTTCTGCACTCAGAAATGTTAAAAATATTACGCTCATTTGCGAGACATTTGTTACAGTTTGACACTTAAACCGCACGTCCCACAAGGACCCGTATTTGTAAAAGCCAAAGTGTCATAAATTAAAGTGGGTATTTGACAACTCTGATGTTCTTTAAAGAGTATTGAATTCCTGTGAGGTGGATGAATTGCACGCCGCCGTCTCGAAAAGAGGGAGGGCTGACGCCGTATAGCTTACTCCTCTATCATATTCACTGCCCTTTCAAAGTGTATCACCTCCCCTATCGAATCATAATCCTGTTCTGAGATACGGCGGGCTGAAAATGAAATATGTTTGCAGGTTTGTAAATGTATCACAAGCTTTTTTCCCCCAGTGTAAGTGTGTAGAACCAATACTTTTAGCACAATCCAAACATTGCCTTTGGCAGCTGAATATGTGTTCAGGTTTTGCTGCCGTAAGCCACTAAGGATTTTTTCATAACTCTCTTAGGCCCTCGCTTCCCCTGTCTGTCTGTCTCTCTCTCTCTCCGATTCCCTTGACTCCTGGGAGATATATTGAGGGTTTGCTCGGTATCCACACTGCAGTTGATCAGCTGTGAGCAGGCCCACAGGCATGGAATCCTGTCTGTCCTTATTTGGATGAATGAATTATTAATATTTCACTGGTTTATCTGAAGTTACAGTTCCTCTTGCTTGTGTTGTTTTGTTTTTCTAATCTTTTTTGTCTCTCTCACTTTCTCCCTCTGTCCCTTGCTCATTCCGCAGCTAACAAAGCTGACTTTACATAGGAAGAACACGGCCTGCTTCTCTTGCAGTTGAATGGAAATAAAAGAGATTCTGTGACCTTGGAAGATGAAGATGTTGTTGCCATGGGAACTCTTAATCCTGCTGTCACTCAAGAGCTGCCTAGCAGGTACGATATCCCCGAGTTGCCTTTGATAGCTCACCTGTTCTGCATAGTCCCCACTTCAGCAGAGAGAGTGGCTTTTCATGCCTCTGTCTAATCATTTTCACATTTCTCTAGAGACAGATGCATGCTGGGAACAAGCTCTCGTGGTTGCCCCAGCAGGACATTTGTCTTGACACAGTTTCTGATTTTTCTCTTTAGCAAGAACTTCACCCAACTAATTTTGGCACGCTTTGTTTGTTCATAACACAAACTTTATTTCTGTTTATATAGCTTTGAAGATTGTTCTGAAGCAATTTGGTTTAGATTTTATATTGGACATTGAGTGGTAACCAGCCATACATATATATATATATATATATATATATATATATATATATATATATATATATATATATATATATATATATATATATATATATATATATATATATATATATATATATTAGGGCTGGGCGATATATCGCATGGAATTGTCATGCGCATTTCGTCAGTAAAGCCAGTTCCCTGATTACCGCTAAATCACCATCACCTGCTTTCAAATGGAGCGGCATTTATTAGACAGAACTGTAGATCACTGATAAGCTACGCAATATCGCGTTCATTATATATATATATATATATATATATATATATATATATATATATATATATATATATATATATATATATATATATATATATATATATATTATTATTATTATTATTTTTTTTTTTTTACTTGTTATCCATCTAAAAATATCTCAGATTTATTTGAGAAACAACACTGAAAGTGTTATTTACGAATTAACAAATATGTAAATGTATTTAATCTTACTGTGAAATCTGCCAGTGCAGTAAGAAATATACTCTTATTAAAGATACATTCTCTGGAAAGTCTAAATATTGTATGCAATGTTGGCTCTCAGATACATTTATCTTGTTTCAAGGATTTATAGATCAAGGATGTCAACTTCAAAGGCTGTACATTTTTCTCAAAAAAAAAAAATAAAATAAATAAAAACATGAACAAAACAATGCAGGACAGACATTACACTGGAAAAAATCTGTTCTTAAGTATTTTTATCTAATCTTCCAGATAAAATATCTGAAAATCCAAGATCAATTTACCTGAGAGACAACAGTACATAAAATATTAAGCCTTTTTTTTCATAGATTGTATCTTTAATAAGAGTATTTTTTACTGCACTGACAGATATTTTTTAAAAGAAATGAAGAAATCTGCTAAACGTAAAGGTCCCATGGCATGAAAATTTCACTTTATGAGGTTTTTTTAACATTAATATGAGTTCTCCTAGCCTTACATATGGTCCCCCAGTGGCTAGACAAGGCGATGGGTGTAAACCGAGCCCTGGGTTTTTTGCTTCGCATTTGAGAAAACGAAAGCTCAGACGACCCAATCTGGAATCTTCCCCATATGTCGTCATACGGGAAAAGGTTGCTTCCCCTTTCTCTGCTTTGCCCTGCCCATGAGAAAAAGAGCTACTACTGTCACGGGCACACAAGAACAAGATGTAGAGATCCAGTTGCAGCATAGCATTTATTGGGGAATCCAGAAACGTAAATCCAAAAGCAAAGCAAGGGGTCAAAATCCAGATAATCCAGTCCACAAAACAACAAGCCAGAGATACAAAACGGTGCATATAACAAGTACATCAAACCACAACCAAGGACAGACACAACTGAGTATAAGTAGACAGACACTAATGATGAAACACAAAACAGCTGAGTGCAATGAGTGGGATAATGAGTCCAGGGGTGAGTATGGGAATTGTAGTCCAAGGGGTGAAAACAAGAGTCCAGGATGGAGTGCCCTCTAGTGGCTGACTAGGGCACTCTCACTAGTGATCATGACAACTACAGTGAGATTCGAGCACAATATTTTTTTTTTCCTCGGACCAGAGCCCCCAACCGAAGGCCAGGGGGGAGCCGGTGGAACAGACCACGGGGCTCCAAGAGGGTCGGGGTCCTGGCTGAATGCCAGGGCGGCACTGGAGGAACTGACCAGGCGGGTTCCCTGGGGTCTGGAGTTCCTGGCTGGTTGCCAGGGCGGCGCTGGAGTAACTGACCAGGCGGGTTCCAGCGGTTCCAATGGCCGGGGCAGTGGCAGCAGGGCAGGAAGCCTGGACGGCGGCGGCGGACGGCGGCGGCGGCAGCAGGGCTGGCGGCCTGGGCGGCGGCGGCGGCAGGGCTGGCGGCACGGCGGCAGGGCTGGCGGCCTGGGCAGGGCTGGCGGCCTGGGCAGGGCTGGCGGCCTGGGCGGTGGCGCCGGCAGGGCAAGGCGCTTCGGTGGCGCCGGCAGGGCAAGGCGCTTCGGTGGCGCCGGCAGGGCAAGGCGCTTCGGTGGCGCCGGCAGGGCAAGGCGCTTCGGTGGCGCCGGCAGGGCAAGGCGCTTCGGTGGCGCCGGCAGGGCAAGGCGCTTCGGTGGCGCCGGCAGGGCAAGGCGCTTCGGTGGCGCCGGCAGGGCAAGGCGCTTGGAGAACCCACAGACAACCTCTAGAGTGGTCTCCAGGCCTTGTCGGACGGAGGAAGCCCTTTTCCTCCTTCTCCTCCGCTTATGAGGGTGAGGCGGTGGCTCACCCAACATGGATTCACTGGCTGGAGCGTACTCACTGACTGGAGCGGCCTCTGGGGCGGACTCGCTGGCTGGAGCGGGCTCTGGGGCGGGCTCCCTGGATGGAGCGGGCTCTGGGGCGGACTCACTGGACTCACTGGATGGAGCGGGCTCTGGGGCGGACTCACTGGCTGGAGCGGGCTCACTGGCTGGAGCGGGCTCTGGAGTGGGCTCACTGGCTGGAGCGGGCTCTGGGGCGGGCTCACTGGCTGGAGCGGGCTCTGGGGCGGACTCACTGGCTGGAGCGGGCTCTGGGGCGGACTCACTGGCTGGAGCGGGCTCTGGGGCAGACTCACTGGCTGGAGCGGGCTCTGGGGCGGACTCACTGGCTGGAGCGGGCTCTGGGGCGGACTCACTGGCTGGAGCGGGCTCTGGGGCGGACTCACTGGCTGGAGCGGGCTCTGGGGCGGACTCACTGGCTGGAGCGGGCTCTGGGGCGGACTCACTGGCTGGAGCGGGCTCTGGGGCGGACTCACTGGCTGGAGCGGGCTCTGGAGTGTACTCACTGGCTGGAGCGGGCTCTGGAGTGTACTCACTGACTGGAGCGGACTCACTGGCTGGAGCTGACTCACGGGCTGGAGCGGCCTCCAGGCCTTGAAGGATGGAAGAGGCCTTCTTCCTTCTCCTCCTCCTCCCTTTACCGGAGTGAAGCTGAGGCTCAGTGCCCACCTCCTCTGAAGACTCTGGAGTGGACTTACAGGCAGGAACGGGCTCTGGCTGAGCGTGGGTTGCCCAACGGCTTCTGTGGGAGAGATAAATGGACAAAGCGCCAAAAATCCAGGATCTGGAGCCCCTCCAACTCCCACTGAGGCAGAGGGTCGTCGAGGCATCCGTTAAATACCCCTTTAAGTGCCTCATCATTGTATCGCAGCCCTCTTGAAAATGTCCAGAAAAACTGGGCAGGGCTGGCGGCCTGGGCGGTTGCGCCGGCAGGGCAAGGCGCTTCGGTGGCGCCGGCAGGGCAAGGCACTTGGAGAACCCACAGACAACCTCTAGAGTGGTCTCCAGGCCTTGTCGAAGGAAGAGGAAGCCCTTTTCCTCCTTCTCCTCCGCTTATGAGGGTGAGGCGGTGGCTCACCCAACATGGATTCACTGGCTGGAGCGTACTCACTGACTGGAGCGGCCTCTGGGGCGGACTCGCTGGCTGGAGCGGGCTCTGGGGCGGGCTCCCTGGATGGAGCGGGCTCTGGGGCGGACTCACTGGCTGGAGCGGGCTCTGGGGCGGACTCACTGGCTGGAGCGGGCTCTGGGGCGGACTCACTGGCTGGAGCGGGCTCTGGGGCGGACTCACTGGCTGGAGCGGGCTCTGGGGCGGACTCACTGGCTGGAGCGGGCTCTGGGGCGGACTCACTGGCTGGAGCGGGCTCACTGGCTGGAGCGGGCTCTGGAGTGGGCTCACTGGCTGGAGCGGGCTCTGGGGCGGACTCACTGGCTGGAGCGGGCTCTGGGGCGGACTCACTGGCTGGAGCGGGCTCTGGGGCGGACTCACTGGCTGGAGCGGGCTCTGGGGCGGACTCACTGGCTGGAGCGGGCTCTGGGGCGGACTCACTGGCTGGAGCGGGCTCTGGGGCGGACTCACTGGCTGGAGCGGGCTCTGGGGCGGACTCACTGGCTGGAGCGGGCTCTGGGGCGGACTCACTGGCTGGAGCGGGCTCTGGAGTGGACTCACTGACTGGAGCTGACTCACTGACTGGAGCTGACTCACTGACTGGAGCTGACTCACTGACTGGAGCTGACTCACTGACTGGAGCTGACTCACTGACTGGAGCTGACTCACTGACTGGAGCTGACTCACTGACTGGAGCTGACTCACTGACTGGAGCTGACTCACTGACTGGAGCTGACTCACTGACTGGAGCTGACTCACTGACTGGAGCTGACTCACTGACTGGAGCTGACTCACTGACTGGAGCTGACTCACTGACTGGAGCTGACTCACTGACTGGAGCGGCCTCCAGGCCTTGAAGGATGGAAGAGGCCTTATTCCTTCTCCTCCTCCTCCCTTTACCGGAGTGAAGCTGAGGCTCAGTGCCCACCTCCTCTGAAGACTCTGGAGTGGACTTACAGGCAGGAACGGGCTCTGGCTGAGCGTGGGTTGCCCAACGGCTTCTGTGGGAGAGATAATGGACAAAGCGCCAAAAATCCAGGATCTGGAGCCCCTCCAACTCCCACTGAGGCAGAGGGTCGTCGAGGCATCCGTTAAATACCCCTTTAAGCGCCTCATCATTGTATCACAGCCCTCTTGAAAATTTCCAGAAAAACTGGGCAAAACACCCTACCTCTCTCCCCTCCTGTCGCAGAGCCACCACTGCCCGAACTAGAGCCATCTGCTCTCCAATGGAGGCTGGGGGACTAATCCGAATACTCATGCTGCTGGATCTAGTATTTACGGTGGTTTGTTCTGTCATGGGCACACAAGAACAAGATGTAGAGATCCAGTTGCAGCATAGCATTTATTGGGGAATCCAGAAACGTAAATCCAAAAGCAAGCAAGGGGTCAAAATCCAGATAATCCAGTCCACAAAACAACAAGCCAGAGATACAAAACGGTGCATATAACAAGTACATCAAACCACAACCAAGGACAGACACAACTGAGTATAAGTAGACAGACACTAATGATGAAACACAAAACAGCTGAGTGCAATGAGTGGGATAATGAGTCCAGGGGTGAGTATGGGAATTGTAGTCCAAGGGGTGAAAACAAGAGTCCAGGATGGAGTGCCCTCTAGTGGCTGACTAGGGCACTCTCACTAGTGATCATGACAACTACAGTGAGATTCGAGCACAATATTTTTTTTTTCCTCGAGAGACACATCATGCCTTGTAAACGAGCGAAGCATGGCAGTTGCTCAGTGTTTGGATGTACAAATGAACACCTTAGTATTTTTTTTAGTTTCTTCATTCGAGCCTATGAAGAAACAGTGGGTTAATTTTATTTTCTCTGGTAATACGCCTATACAACTTCCCACAGTATTGTATGTCTGCGCCACACATTTCACCGACCACTGTTTCCTCAACGTGGGTCAATACAGCCTAGTTACTGTCGCTAATGTAAAGGTAGATAGCATCAAGTATGTGTGTGAATACACACACTGTAACGCGAGTGTTGAACATTTCTTTGTTGTTTGAAACCGTTCTGCTGTTATGGCACACGCGATACCCACATTTCCAGATTGCAGAGCTTGATGTAATTGTAAAAAGATTGTAAAAACTTTTAAGATTTATGAAATATAAAATATGTAAACAGATAAATGATGTTGGTATGGTAGCACATTTTCCACAACAGCACCTATCCGAAAAGGTATTTGTAATAATAAATAATAATTTAGTTGTGCTGGTTAGTGTCTATAGTTGATAATTATATATATAATATATATACGATAGCAAATCAGAGCAACATGAAGAGCCAACAATGTAGGCTAGCATTAGCTACATGATAATAACTGTAACAGCTTACATAAACCAACTAAAGTACCGTATCCAGACACAATGGCTGCGTCCGAAAACCTAGGTAGCTGTCTTGCTGCCTCGCTGTCTTATAAGAGAATGACTTGTATGGCAGCGTTTGTGCATGAAGGTACCTCACGAAACTGATTTCGGACAGACTTCTGAGGCAGCGTAACAGTTTAATGATCTACAGCAATATAGCGTGGGCTTTGGTGAGAACTAAACAAATAATTAATTACTACAGTAGTAATTTCTCGATAGAAATGATATCAAAATTGAAATATGTTGGTCAGAATCGTACATTTACACACAAACTGAGCAGCAAACGCAACTTTCGGACGCCATCTTTATTTTTCTAGCTCAACTGTCACAGAATAAAAGGCACAGGATTGTGGGATATCAAAGGCAGCTTCCTTCAAAAATCTGAGGGAGGTATCTCATGAGACAGGAAGTGAAGCTAACATTGGATTCGGACGTGCCATGATGCCTTACTACCTTGAAATGTGTCCTCAGAAGGCAGCATTTTCCAGTTTTCGGACGCAGCCAACGTTTTAAACCAAAGTGTCTTTAAGACTCACTCGGCGGCCATCTTTGAAACGCCTCTCGGGCATCCTGGGCATCATGCAATCTCTTTGAATGGGGAAACATCAAATTCGCCAACCTTACGATTAAATTTCATATTTGAAATCGCCAATGAAATCTAACAACAACCGGCTCATAAATTTAGTTTCTAAACGCTCGAATCATGAGAAAAAAACAGTATTTTTCAGGCTGGATCAAGCTAATGCACATGCGCAGACCTACATGCGCGTCTCTTTGGAGACTCTCTACGGCCGCTGAAGTGACGCGATGACTTTACCAGTCGGCGATTGGCTCTTATTTAGAAGGCGGGACTTATTCCGCCATATTGCGCGTTACACTTTCTCCCATTCGAAACAATACGAGTGACACATCTTGTGTTATTCTATAGTCTTTGTTTAAACTAACCATTCGGAGATGTCCTGCTGTAGCCGCTGAGTTGCAACTTCTTCATCCGGATCAGATTCTGGGTCAAACTGAAACGCTTGAACGACTGTGTGTCTATGAGCCATTGCCATACATCCTCTGTCAACATTAGCAAATGGTACCATGGCCGCAAGCTGGTTAAGGCCACACCCACCCTCCACCTTGCCCCGCCTCTCTCCTCCTCATTAGCATTTAAAGCTACAGACCCAGAAACGGCATGTCCTGAGGAAAGCTCATTATGGGACTGGCTCGTAGTGGCTGAAATTCTGCACCAAGGCTGAATTTTGGGAAAGAGACTTCAGATACAGTACTAGGGACCACTTAGGCCTATATAAGAGCATCCAAAAAGTAGCATGTCATAGGACCTTTAACTATGCACAATTATATTTTTTAGTTGCATTTATTATACAATGCATTTAGCATTGTTTTTTCTCTACCATCAACAATCAGAAAAACATGCGTCTCACCAGTTGAAGACCACTGTTATACAGAATATTGATAGAGTTATATTGACATTACATATAGCTATAGCATTTGACAGACTCGAAATGACATAAAACTCTCCACCATGTCCAATACATACAACAAGTTCATATTATTTCTCTTATGGTTTGTGCAACTCTCAGCACATACTGCACCGCTGTAAGGAAGAGGCCGTCGAAGAGGCAGGTGCCCTATTTAAACGAACCAATGTCCCCCGCTCAGTGCCAGTGCTCTAGTTATTGCCGTTGTTGTGCTACAGTAACTATGCCAACTCAAATGGGCATTTGCATTCAAGCCACAGGTGCTCTTTTGATTGCACAGCTTGATATTCAGAAAGCTTAGCTAGAGAGAAGGAAGTGCAGAGGCCAGACAGCCTCAGATGGAAGGGCAGCAGCTATTCAGCACGGAGGACCTGAGGAGACCAAACACACATACTGTATCTAACAACCTGCCATATCTCAGCTTTGAAGGCAGACTTTATTTAGGGATTTTTGTCTTTTTATTTTTAATCGTAGTATTGATGAAACGTGTGCGGTTAAGCTGTGCAGTAAATTTCCAGTTGAAAGAAGTGGATTAGATCATGAAATAAATAAATCCAATGTAGCCTACACATATTCATTTGGGAAATAGGTTATATTGAGTGAGAGAAAGAGTAATAGTGATCTACCAAAGTGAAATAGTTATTTAACTTTCAGATACTGAATATGAATGTAGTTAATATTTAAACAATAAATGGAGCTATAAGGATGTGGTTATAGTAATGAGCATAGGAAGTTATTAAACTCGGATGAATGTCCTGATGTTAAAGAATCCCTGCCTCTTCTAATTGTATTCATTGCATATCTATATAAATTATTAATAACATTATGATTAGAAATATAATGTACAAAATCATTTAAGCAAAAAATTCAATAGCATATTGAGACTATTTTCCAATATAAAACGCATGTCTTGTTACACAGTGGAACAGTCATTCTTGTCGAAACAATTCAGATGTTCAAATGAACGTTATTTTTTTATTTATTAATTTAATTTTTATAAAATAAACCAAAATGTACAATGTGCATTACCATTTAAATGTTTGGGGTCTGTAATTTGTTTTTAAATGTTTTTAATCAATAACACAGTAAAACTAATATTGTGAAAATATTTTAAAAAATGTTTTCTGTTTTTTATTATTCCTGTGATGGCAATAATAAATCTTTCAGAAATCATTCTAATATGCTAATTTGGTGCTCATTTCTTATTATCACAGTTAAAAACTGCTGCAAAAGAACAACATTTATTTGAAATAGATTTTTTGTAACAATATAAAAGTCTTTACTGTCACTTTTAATCAATTTAAATTTAAATGTGTCCTTGCTAAATAATAGTATTACGGAGCATAATTTTTCATAGCTCCCATGTCATATTTTTTTTTTTACCTCAACATGTCCCTAGGGGCTCCATAAAGTATTAATCCCTTAAAAAAAAACTTAAACCCAAACTTAAAACGCTAGTGCATATCCAAAGTACGGACATTTGTTTGCATTTTGTTTTGTGATTATATCTTGTGATTGCACACTGTGGAAAAGCAGTAGAGAACTGGAATGTATGTCTGTGCTAAAGAACATTTATTGCTTTAATGTTTACATTTAACCAAAAAAAAACAGATTTCAGCAGAAGATCACCTCTCATTAAATTACCCACTATAATTAACTACTGTGAATAAATAGTACTTCTTTAGATGCTTCTTTTGTATTATATTTATCCCTGTAGTAAATTATTCCATAAAGGGGTTGGGGCAAAATCGCCCATGACAAAAAGTGATGGGGACGTGTCCTCACGGCAAATGACACCTATATGTGGAATACTGTAAGTGTGCTACTCCTCGCTCTAAATGCTTCATTAATTCCCGTCGTTCAAAGGACACACAAAAGGGAAAGTGAAAAAGGTAGCATCTCCCCCAGCGTGAGGAGGCAGGGCCCTCACCCCAGGCAAACACGCCTGGACACTTCCATTAGCTTGATGATGTGAGAGGGTAATTTTTTTTTGTCCTCGTCAAGGTTAGAGACCTGTAAAAAAGAATTTCATTCACTCAAAGAGAACGGGAAAAATCACCGGTGAGTTTTATTGGGAAAGGTAGAATGAGAAAGTGTACAGTAGAAAGCACAATTTCCCTGTGAAGGGGCTGACATGTTTCTGAGAGCTTGTTTATTCATTTAAGAAATGATACATTTCACTAGAGTAATTACCACAACATGGGGTAATTAGGGAGGTGGATTGGTGTCTTGGCAGCAGTCAACCGAAACAACAGACCTAGCCACATTGCCATGCGTGTTACGGGCCTGCCAAAAAGAGGACGTCATGTTGATACGGTTTCTGCTACAAGAGGGGAAATGAAAGCTGTTCCTCTGGCACATGTTTACGTTGCAGATCTAATGAGCTCGGTGTGGGAAGTTGCTGGAAATAAATGAATAGCGCACATTAGAGATAATGTGGACCTGATGTGTTCACACCTGTTTTAAAATCCAGATTCATGTTCCAAATTGTGGATTATGAGCTGTTTGTAACTCTTCTTGTTCTTTCTCCTAGAGAGAATTATTCGACATGGTCCAGTGTTCACGCAAGAACCCAGTGACAGTGTTTTCCCTTTGAGTGCAGAGGACAACAAGATATTTATTAACTGCAAAGCCAAGGGAAGTCCAGAGCCACATTACAAGTATGACCATTTCCCTCAATATCTTCTCAGTATATAGTGGATTCCAAAAGTCTGAGATCAAATTGAAAATATAGATTTACACCTATAAATAAATCAAATTTGAGAATTTTTTGAAACATTAAAAGAAAGAACAAATATGTGACATCGATTTTCCAAGGTCAGATTTTCTTTGCTCTTTCGAACATAATTAAATCATATTTCAATGACCCAATTATGACAATTATTTAATTTTTCATTTCAGCTTTTGACTGAAATTGTAAATACTAGTAAATTAAAGTTAAATTTATAATGAAACATTTTGTCACAAGTATTTTCAGACTTTTGGACAGTGTTATTTTAATATTTTTAATATACTATTATAGTATTCATTAATATTTCGAGTTGTTTTTTTATTTTTTTATTTTTTATTTTATTTTTTACATTTTAGTGATTATGTTGTGTTTTGTCATTTTTATTATGTTTGTTTTTATATATTTAAATTTTTATTTCAGTAATTTTAGTACTTCAATTTCAGTACTTTAGTACTATTTTATTTCAGTGAGAAAATTAGAAAGTCTTCATTTTTATTTTTGTTCATTTTTTTACGGAAGAGGATTAGGGCCAAGCAATAATAAAAAAATAAAACCATCTCGAGATTAAAGTTGTTAAATTTCGAGAAAAAAGTCGAAATAAAATGTTAAGAATAAACTCGTTAAATTACGAGAAAAAACTCGTTAAATTTCAAGAAAAAAGTTGAGATTAAATGTTGAGAATAAACTCGTTAAATTACGAGAAATTTAATGAGTTTTTTCTCGTAATTTAACAACTTTAATCTCGAGATGGTTTTATTTTTTTATTATTGCTTGGCCCTAATCCTCTTCCGTATTTTTTTCTATCTGTTCTGTTTTATTTTATTTTTTATAATAGTTTTGTTAATTATAACAATGTTTTTGAGCACATTGATATTTTTTTTTTCTCTGAAGGAACTGGATTAAAACATTTTCTTTGAATAAAAAGTATTCGTATATTTTTAATGTCTACATTTCTTCTCATCATCATTATCCTGTGCTCACTCCTTTCATATTTAGTTGGAAATTCAATGGAAAAGATCTTGACATTGACGTGGACTTCAACTACAGTCTTGCTGAGGGAAACCTTTTGATCACTAACCCTGAGGCAACTAAACACGGAGGTGTTTACCAGTGTATCGCCACTAATGCATTTGGAACCATTCTGAGCCGAGAAGCTAAAGTGGAGTTTGCATGTAAGTGCAAATTAAACTGTATGTTTTGTATAAGTGAATGTTTGAAAATAGCTTTTGACTGTCTACCTCACACATGATTAATATAACTTTTACTACGCTGTCTGTATATGTGTCCTTTGGAAGCTTAAATGCGTAATGTGTAGAATGGCTGTTGTCATTTGGTCCATTAGTGGGTAAGATATACTTTCTTCCATGGATGTGGTAGGCTTTTAAACTGACAACTACATTTTCACATCAGATCCCATCAGATGTCCAGTGGTACTAACTGAAATGCAACCTGTCATGGAAAATTGAAAAAAGGACTTATGTCAACAGATAATCAGAAAGTCTGCCTCATTTATATTGTGTGAACATATGAACACATTGTTCATTTGAAATTTCACAAGTAGATGTGTCTTTTCTGGGCTTGAGTGATGCAGAAAATTGTTGTAGGACTAATTGGTGGTGCTTCACTGGCAAAATTGGCATTCACAGAGTGGGGAAAAAGCATTTTCCCAATGATTTACCTTCTCACGTAGCCATCAGTTCTGAAGTCTTGAGGAATCTTTTTTTCTCTTGACTTATGATGAGAAAAGCTTTTCATTA
Source organism: Megalobrama amblycephala (assembly GCF_018812025.1). Taxonomy (NCBI): domain Eukaryota; kingdom Metazoa; phylum Chordata; class Actinopteri; order Cypriniformes; family Xenocyprididae; genus Megalobrama; species Megalobrama amblycephala. Next base: position 5,459,862 of record NC_063051.1, read on the forward strand.
TGTGATTTTACTTAGTTTTATTCATCTTTTTTCCTGTTTATGCATATGGCAGACACTTTCATCCAAAGCAACTTATATTGCATTAAAGGTATACAGGGAATCAAACTCTTTACCTTGGCATTTCTAGCACCATTTTATACTGTTAAAGCTCCAAGAACGATTGTACTTTGTTGCTGGCACAAAACACACTTAATAAATATCTTTAAACCACATATTTTAGTGTTCAAGGGCACATTTTCCTTTAGTTTGATCCATAAAATATAGATCTGACAATACATAATTAACAAAGTTACCGTGACAACCACATATCTACAAAAATACACACATACACACATACAGTGTGTAGTCAGAAAGTGTTAGTTGCATTTCAAATAGATAAGTATAAAAATTGTATTTATTTTACCTGACTTGCAAATTTTTTAAATGTAACTTTTTTTTCTTGGTTTATACATTAAAGTGTGAGTTCACCCAAAAATTAAAATTATCCCATGATTTACTCACCCTCAAGCCATCCTAGGTGTATATGACTTATAGGTATATATGAGTTATATTAAATAATGTCCTGGTTCTCCTAAGCTTTATAATGGCAGTAAAAAGAGGATGAGATTTTGAAGCCATCCAACATAAAATATAACCACACGGCTCCGGTGGGTTATTAAAGGCCTTCTGAAGTGAAGCAATGCATTTGTGGAAGAAAAATATCTATATTTAGAACTTTAAAAACTAAAATAATTGGCTTCGGCAGACGGCCGTTCTCATTGATTTACAGCGAAAGAGTGAACTCCTGACACATGATGCTCTGACGAACGCCAAAGCAAAACACGAGTCATGAATTAGAAGTCTAAAATGAGAGTTTTTAAAGAGAAATGTTGGAGGATTTCAATATAAGAGAGCTTGAGTTTGTTGCACAGCCCTATTTGTTTGAACAGCGAGAGGCATCAAAGCTTACACTACTCCTACATCGCGTCATGGGTTACTCTTTTTGCCGTAAGTTGACGTGCGTATTGCCGTCTGCCTGGAAGCCAGTTATTTAAGTTTTTAAGTTTTAAATATGGATATTTTTCTTACACAAATGCATCGCTTCACTTCAGAAGGCCTTTGTTAACCCCCCGAAGCCCTGTGGATGTCTTTTATGATGGTTGGTTGCACTTTTTTGGGCTTCAAAATCTCATCCTCTGTTTACTGCCATTATAAAGCTTAGGAGAGCCAGGACATTATTTAATAGAACTCAGATCGTATTCATCTGAAAGAAGAAAGTCATATACATCTAGTATGGCTTGAGGGTGAGTAAATCATGGGGTGTTTTTCATTTTTGGGTGAACTATCCCTTTAACCTTAATAAATTTGAATATTTATTTTTTCTTGCAGTTTGTCCTTTGGTTACACAAAACACAACTCATTCCACACAGTCATATATTCATGAGGCTGGAGAACTGATATTTGAATAAACACCACAGCTTTAGCCCAGTGTGGGATGTCATTTTTGCCTGTCCCTTTCTGTGCTATAGAGTGGCATTTCTAAAGGTCCCTGCTCTGTGAGTCGTCTGTTGCACGTCAGAGCGATGACACTGCCTTTAATGAAAAGTAATGGCAATCCCATTATTTTGTTTTTGCAGACCTGCAGAATTTCAGCAGCAAGGCCAGAAGTCCAGTATTAGTGAGGGAAGGACAGGCTGTTGTGCTCCTGTGCGGTCCGCCACCCCACTTTGGAGGTACATTTTAGTGTATTCTATATGAATTTGAATGTTATTTTCAAATGCACATCAGGTTTTTTGCATACAAATACACAAAGTCACACTATTTTTCCATTTTCCAATAGAGACTTTCATACAAAGCAAGAGTGACAATTGTTTCCAAAACCTGTTGACCTCTTTCCACAGCGCATTTTTTTCAGTTCGAGCACTATGTTTAGCCTGTGGAATAATTGCAAGCAAATCCAAGGTCAGGAATTCACCGCAAGTGGCAATTCAGTGCTGGTCATGTCAAAGAAAACCTCATTCTGCTCTGCTCACTTAGTATGTATGGTACATGTTGGTTCAGATTGTGACTTAATCATCTCATATTGTGAGCAAATCAAGCTTTCAAATGACCGGAGCACAAAGGCTCACTCTGGAGCTCCCGTTCTTGCATTCATACACCAGCCTCGTGGCATTTAGCTCCCCTTCCTCCTTCTTAATGGCACTTGTGCCCTTGTGGTCATTTAGAAAGGTTATTTTCTTAAGCCTTGGCCTTCTGTTGAAAGGTAATAAAGGCATGTGGTGGCTGGTTTAAAGCGACACGTCTCTTTATCCCCCAGTCCAGCTGTGCACCTCTTCTGTGTCTGTATACAGCTGATTAGCAGCATCTCAAAGAGCCACGCACACATGCGGCAGAGGTGCAATTTCACGCCACCGCAACGGCGTTCTGACATTCCGCCACATTTCCACTCAAATCAATGGCCTTAATGCCCCATACCTTCCCCACTCTCTGCCACCACCCTCCATCTTCTGTTTTCCTTCCCCTGTTCTCCCGCCACACCACCCTTGATTGTTTGCCACATTCTGTAATCCGATGCTCTGTTGTATGGATAATGGTTTATGGGACTTTATACAGTGGTCCTGGAACTGATTTTTTGCGGGGCTTGGAAGTGATTTTTATCATTCCCATTCATCCCAAAAGCAGGCGTGAAGGACCACCCAGAAATTTGAAATCTGCCTTTTTTTGCTCTTGGGAATAAATTTTTTTTCTTTAACTTTGGTGCGTGAGAAATGTGTCCGCCATGTATATATGAACATTTGGCATATATCTTAGTATATATTAACTTTCAAAGGTTTGGAGTCTCAAAAAAACAAGTCTCTTAAGCTCAAAAATATTATCTTATGCTCACCAAGGCTGCATTTATTTGATCAAAATACAGTAAACACAGTAATATTGTGTTTAGTAATAATGTTTTTTTTTTATTCTAATACATTGTAAAATATAATTTATTTCTCTGATGGATTTTCAGCAGCCATTACTCCACTCTCAAGTGTCCTAAAACCTTTTAGAAATTTTACAAATATGGTCATTATTATGTTAAATACAGTTGTGCTGCTTAATATTTTTGACCATGAGACATTTTTTTTTTCAGGGTTGTTTGATGAATAGCAAGTTTGAAAGAACAGCATTTATTTGAAGTATTTTGTAACATTACAGTATTTTCTATATTATATTTGATTAGAATTATAAATGAACAAAAAGTGCACACTTAGAGGTAATTTTGGTTGCTTATTTACTTCGTATGACTATGTTAGTTCAATTACTGCTCGCTGTCTTCCAGTGTGGATAATTTGGAACATTAAACTGGACCATGTGAATTATAGTGACGGCTCTACATTAATGTACAGTAACTACTACCTAAAGTAAAAATCAGCTATTTTTCCTGCCAAATAGCTTTGTTCATTGGTCTACTGTCACGTGATTTCAGATTAGTGGCTGTGAATTTGGTTCCTAAGAGACCAAAAGCCTTAAGCACAGTGCGCAGTAATGACGAGAGGTCGCTCACCTTGTCACTACTACATTTATGATGGTTTTAATTCACCCCTATTCTATCTGGAAGCCAAATGGTTCTTTTTCCTTGGTACTGTAGATTTTTTTTTTTTTTTTTTTAACCTTAAATAGCCCTTATCAATCCACATTTCAGCCACTCTAACCCCCTGTCTGCCCTCTAATAAATGCTGCTTAATTTGATGCTTTCATACAGTACTTTATTTCATACCACAGGCCTTGATGTGTGCTCTTTCTGTATTCCTTTTTTCCCTCTCTTTCTGTATTCCTGTCTCATTAAGAAAGAGTGAGAGGTGACATGCATGAATGGAGATAAAGAAATAAATGAAAAGGCTATCAAGACAAAAGGAACTTACATCACAAAAAAAATCTAAATTAATATGAAAAGCAAATTTAGTGAGTGAGCAGATTAAATTGAAGACACGTTCATTTGCTTTTTGTGGATTGTAAAACATATTTGTTATTTTAGATGAATAACTGTAAATTATGAATAACTGTAAATTAGGTTTAGGTAAATTAAGAAATTAAAATCCTATATTATTAAAATATATTTACTTCATTTCATTTTACATTTTTATAAAGTTGTCACAAACCAAAGTGTTTGGACATTTTGTGGTCGCAAATTGAAATGTGTTGTTGTTTTATTTGTTTTGACAGAATCAGACTTATTTTTGAGAAATATCTCATTATAATACTAATAAATGTATTCTGCCTGTCTGGCAATAATAGTGTAAAGTGAATAGTATTTTTATTTATTTTGTCTTAAAATGTGTTGTTGGACTTTCCCTATCATTCTATTCAAACTAATCAACTGAAAGGGAGACAGTTCTTAAATTAATCATTTTGCCTAACGCACTAAATATGTGGGATTATGTGGGATAAATATATTTTTATGTGGGACTATCTTGTACCATAGCATTTATTTTATCAGAATGCTTTTCACACACACACACACACACACACACACACACACACACACACACACACACACACACACAAATATGTATCTTACCTAATATATCTGCATCACAGGATATCATCTTACATTTAATGTTGTGTTTATTTGCAATCATGAAAAGTAAAGACTTCAGATTTTATAGAGCTGTTTGTAGATCCAGTATGTGACTTTTTGTATGGAACATTATTATTTTTCAGTTCCTGTTGCTGTTTTGATTTAACCTTTTTATATACAAACTTTTCCCACAGCTGAGCTCTAACAAATTTCATCCGCAAATGGTTGAATTTAATAAAAAAAAAAAAAATTCAAATAGTCTTCAAGTTTTGTATTTCATAAGGCATCAAGCTGTACACTAAGTATGGCATGCAGGAGATTTTTATATACATAAAATTATATGTATATATATATAGTAATGACATCTGAGAATTTTCTCCTTAGAAATCAGATATTCCTGGATATTTAATGGCCGCCCCAGCGTTGCTGTTGGGGACAACCGACGCTTTGTGTCCCAGAGGACTGGAAATTTGTATATCGCTAAGGTAGAGACGTCAGACGTGGGCAACTACACATGTGTGGTGAGGAACGTGATGACCAACACGACGGTCTACAGTTCCCCAACTCCAGTGGTGTTACGTCGGGATGGTGAGTAGCCTGGAGGAACTGCTAACAGTGATGAATCAGTAGATTTGAGCATGACGGTGTTTGCTTTGCTGCCACTCAGAGACATAGCATTTGTGTGTTCATAGTCTCTGAGCCATGCTCATCCAACTGTGTGTATGTGTGTGTGTGTGTGAGAGAGAGAGAGAGAGAGAGACAGGGAAGGAGAAAAATTTTTGCATTAAGAAACACGTACACCCTCTCTCTCACACACATACCCCGGGAGGCTCAACATCACCAGTCATTAGTGTCTGTTTAATATTCACACAGACAAGGTATATGAAGTAGGGCGGAGAGGTTTTGAATATTTTGAGTTAATGTGAATATTGAATATTTTCATCTATGAATATTTTGGGCATAAGACCACTTCTGAACTCTTACTACTTTACTAATTCTTATTTCTTACTTTTCCTTGTGTTTGATCTACATTCCCTGCTGAAAAGACCATTTTAGGCCAGCATAAATTTACATGATTTTCTAGTTGGTGCTAGTCAATCAGCTGGTCCACCGTCGTGATATTTTTGCTAAAGTTGGTTGAATAAGATTTTGCTAAAGCTGGTTTTTGGCAAAAGATTGTTAGCTTAGCAATGTTAATCTCATCAAAATTAAACAAAATAACTACAAAAAGTGTTAGTTGATGAAAGTTTTATTATTTTTATATTATTTATAGTATTTAAGAATTCACAATTTATCTAATACAAGCACTATTTTCATGTTATATTTTGATGATCTTTTATATGATACATATTTAAATTAACTTGTTTTTTCATAAAATGTTACGTTTTTTTTTACTTTTTTTACCCAAAATGTTTTTTTTTAAGTATTATTGTGAGTCAGATGAATATGACATGACAAAATATTGAATATAAGTTTTCTTACAAAAGATATTTTCATCAAAAGACAAAACTATGACTAAAGGAAAAAATAATAATTTGAATAATGAATATTGTTGTTAACCTAGTTAAAAGCCTAGTGAGAACACCAGCGTCCAAAGCACTACATATTCTGGTGACCAGCCATTCTCTTTTCAGCAGGGTTTCTTGGCAAGCTGCGATGTGTTGTGAACTTGTTTATATGCCTTGTTTGCACATCAAGTGATACACTATAAATAGTTTCATTTGAATTGAAGTGCATTGCTTTCACCCTAAAAGTCTTATGCTTGTTATCCTTATTTTACAGCTGTAATGGGGGAATATGAGCCAAAGATTGAAGTCCAGTTTGACAAAATGCTCCACGTTGCCAAAGGATCATCGGTTCGACTGGAGTGTTTCGCTTTAGGAAAGTAGGTCTCTACTTTACTAACAGATGGACTGCTTGCCCCCAGAGGGTTGCCTTGCTTAACTGGGGATTGCCACACTTGGCACATAGTACATCTTCGCAGTTTATTTAAGAGAAATGTCTCAGAAATCTACAGGATCCTTTAATCTTCGTGAAGTACTAGGAAGCAGATGGAGGGGGGCAGCCATTATTTTAAAAACAGCTGCAGATTGTCCACAGGTAATGTGTTAAGGGATGCTGGGATACTGGAGGTCGATCAGGTGCAGAACAGATTTGCTGCCAGGCCATGTATTTTAACATTTTATTTATTTATACATTTTCTAAGGTTTGGGGTCAGTCTGATTTTTTTTTATATATATATGTTGTTGAAATGTCACAAATTTATGGAAGCTTGTTTTTGCCACTGAATAAGTTATAAAGTCAGAATTGTGTGATATAAAGTCACAATTGCAAGTTATAAAATATAAAATCAGAATTGTGAAATATAAACTCGCAATTCTGAGAATTAGACTTTATAACTCGCCACTGTGAGTTTACATCTCACAATTCTGAGAAAAGAAGTCAGAATTGCATGTCTCGCAACTGTGAGTTTATAATGTGCAATTGTTAGTTTATATCTTGCAATTCTGACATTATAAATCGCACTTCTGACTTTATTTCTCGCATTAGACCGTTTTCACAGACTGTGATGGCGTGTTTCATTTATAACACTATACTTAGTATTATATTACCATTGCAAATTACAAAAAAATAGTTGACACTGCTGTGAGGGTGTTTCTAATACAGCGGCTATGGAAGTGACGGTAAAAATTACATCTTTCTCTCTTCTGACTGCCGTTATCAATCGCTCTCTATTTTTTTTTCTCTTTTTGAAAGTTATGAAAACACTATTGTGGAGTTTTTCTTTTGCTATTTTTGCAAATGGAAACTCAAAAAATATTTAATGAAGTCTCATTCACCGCTATAAAAGTTTGTCCAACTGTGATTACTTCTGCTTCTGAGAAATCTGGAAAAATGTGAAAATGGTTTATTGTGTTTATATCTCACAATTCTGAGAAAAGAAGTCACATACTATAGATGTAAACATGCTAGGGACTGGGGAATATGTCATACTTTGTGAATGATGCTCATTATAATTGTGTAGGAATGGATGTTGAGTCACATGTTATACAAAAATGTTGACTAACATGTTCTGCTTTGATGAATCATGTAAAACCTCCATAGATCATCTCTGTGCAGTGTGATGTTAATATGGTCTTTCCTCAGTCCAGTGCCTTCTATTTCCTGGAAGAGAGCAGACGGAAGCCCCTTCCCGGGAAAAATGAAGATAAATCACTCAAATGGTGTCCTAGAGATCCCATATTTCCGTCCAGAGGATTCTGGACTTTATGAATGTGTGGCCGAAAACTCCAAAGGACGCAGTATTGCAAAAGGACGTCTTGTTTTTCAAAGTAAGGTCAAATACTGACAAAATGGTCAGATAGTTTTTTCAAAATAGAGACTGGATGATAAATAGCCTTTTTTTTAGAAATATGTAGACAGCTGTGTCCAAAACGTTGTGTGCAGAGTATTTTTCACAATGTTAAAAGACCTTTTTTTATCTCTCCTATCCATGCAGCATTTTGTCTGCCATCACGCCATTACCGCAGGAGAATCAATAAGAGAAATTTAAATTTTTAATGAGTCAGATAACGGATCACACAGCAACCTGTGGTAAATAATAAATAATGAAAGAATAGATTTTATTGTCAATTGTCAAGGCAAGACTAATTAGAGTGGCTATAGTAGGTGTTGTTTAGTCTGCCCAGAATACCCACAATATATGCACTGCAACAGTGCTCTTCTACAAGACAGGAAGAATCATCTAGAATTAATGTGCACAGTGTAACCTCATTTTTTGGTGGTTTATAAAACACAATGCTTTCATCATCGTTGCAATGCATTGCAAGGGAGAAAGTTCAGAGAGACAGACGTTGTGTTAAGGCAGGATGCAGACCTCTGCATTTGTTTTATTTTAGTTCATTGCTGTTCACGCAGATGTGGAACACCTGCAGTGGTCGCAGACTCTCTATGACGCAAACATGGCTATTGAGTCTGATCTTCACTGGGAGTGCAAGGCTAATGGAAAACCTCAACCTGTTTACAGATGGCTCAAGAATGGACAGCCTTTGGTCTCTCAGGTGATAATACTAACCGTCAGAATAACATCCCTCAACACGTTTTACCTTTTCAGTGAAATGCTAAGACATGAAATGTGCTGTGTATGTTTTAAATTCTATATATTTAATTTATTAGTCGTCTTTGCAATCTATCCTGACAGTTTTGTTTATGCTCAGGACAGAATTCGTGTTGATGGTAGCAGGTTAACCATCTCCAACATAAACCTGATGGATTCTGGGATGTATCAGTGTTTGGCAGAGAATGATAACGGAGTCATATATGCTAGTGCTGAACTCAAAGTTGTGGGTAAGCAGCTTTCAATGTTATCAAATTAAATCAAACTTTAATGGAATTTGGTATGTAGTGAAAAAAATAAAAAATAAAAAAATAATATATATATATAATTTTTTTTTTTTTTTTTTTTTTTTTTATTTTTTTTTCCTACTATGGTAGTCAGTGGGGGGCAAGATCTGCAAGTACTTTTAGAAAACCAACAATCAGACTGATTTTTAAAGGTACACTATGTAACTTTTTTCATTCAAAATTTACAAAATTTAAATAAGTAAAATCAATAAATCATCAATCCTTCTTAAAAGTGTATTTATCTGACCCGGATTCACTATGGTAAGCCGATTATTAGTGTCTATATTTTAGACCACGTGGGAAATTGCGTACATACGTCACTTGTCCGTGCGTGTCTCATTATATCCGTAAATACAGAAAAGTTGCCCCGCTTACTTTGATGTGTGAATGGTGTGGGAGTGGCAAAGGTTATTTGTCACTACACGTGAGAAAAGTTGGCATTGAGCATGCTAAATCTCAAACCCCCAGGGAATCACCCGTTTTATAAAAACGCCAAACAGAGGAGAGTCTGCTGGCAAAAAGAGAATGCGACAGAACTTGTAATAAAACAAGAATCAACATTGGCTTGGCTTTACTGAGATCTGATGGATTTGAAAAGTTGTAAAAGTGACATGGAAATGCCAATTTTTGTTTTAGGGCTGTGCTGGAATTTATTTTAAAGGAAGTACCTTGTCTATTAATGGGTATAGCTACAATAACGTCTGCAGCTAGTCAACTTGAGATCCTTTCCATCTAAGCTGGTTATATCCCTTAAGCCTAGTAGGGAATGTTTTATGAGCAGCAGGTTAACCATATTCATCCGCAAAGTTACGCAGAGCCAAAGCACAACCAAAACAACGTTTTTCCAATGCTATCTTACGACCAATTTATACGTATTTTACAAGGTGGCTAATTCGTACAAATTCGTACAACCTCACTTGTACGAATTTGTACAGTTTGGGTGATGGGTAGGTTTAGGGGCAGGGTTAGGGGTAGGTAATTTGTAAGAATTCATACGAATTGGGCAACTTGTAAAATACGTACGATTCTGCAAAAATCGTACAGATTCGTATGAGTGAGGTCGTACACGTACGAATTAGCCACCTCGTCAAATATGTATGAATTGCCGTGAGATCAGGTTGATTTTTTCTGCAAAATCGCTTATTAACCGCTAAAGGGCCAAAAGTTATGTAGTGTAACTTTAAAAATCATATTAGTTATAGCAGTTACAGCATGACATAAACGTGAATGAACATCAGAGGTTATGTTGAAAGATACAGTACAACTTACTGAAATATATCTTGTCTCATGTAATGACTCCGCATAATATAAAAACTGCCTTACTGTATGTGCAATTTAAATGCTTACATACGAATCAGTTTTTATTTGTGTTTATTTTTAAATAAATGTGATTAATTAATTGATTATTAACTAAACTTTATTTTTGGTTTCAGTTTTTGACTAAATGAAAAGGTGTTTCATGTTTTGGTAAAAAAATAATAATAAATAATTAATTAATTTCAGTGTATCACTAATGAAAAGTCATGAAAATTAATTGGTCAAATGTGTGGGAACCCTGGTATTCAGTGTTTATAATAGTGAAATATGTACCCTAAAATTGCATATCACATGTCCCATGTCTTTCAGCCTCACCTCCAGACTTCTCAAAAAACCCACTGAAGAAGAGCACACTGATTCAGAGAGGCGGAGAAGCTATCATCGAATGCCGGCCGCACGCGTCCCCCAGAGCTTCGTACTCTTGGAGGAAAGGCAATGACTTCCTGAAAGACAGCAAGAGGTACGGGTCAGCAGACTGGTCACTAATGAAAGGTGCGAAATGAGCCACTTGCACTCCTGTTGTCCCCGGAGCTTTGGGGTTTGTTTGCAGGCCATTCACACAGGACGCTTTCTTGCATGCATCTGCACAGTAATAGTTTTCAATTTATTATTACATTTATGCTATAATACCCAATAAATTTGAAATCTCTCATTTTCCCATGTTGGCAAAACGCCTCAAAGCTTATGGACAAGGGCAAAAACCCCAATTTTGATTTTATGGGATTTAAAATGACAAAAATATGAAAATAAATTTGGGTGCTTTAGCGGAATCCAGTTGTGCTCATTATATGTATGTTGCAGATAAAAATGGAAAGAAAGGAAAAAAAAATGCAAAATTTACATTACTTCCCATAGAAATAACAGTGTAACATTTTATTACATTTTATGAGAACTTCCTGTTTTCTTTTCCTCCTTCAGCAGTCATTATTTGCAAAGCATTATCCCATTACTGTGTGATATTTTTTCCATATTTTTATTCAAAAATAATTACCTTTTGTTGTCCATACTGAACACACGTTGCCGAGGCACAGATGTTGCACATTCAAAACCAACAACATCCATCCTGATGGTACTTTTCACACAAGAGTGAGTGCCTAGTGGAACACTAATTAATACACCCCTGGATCTGCGTCTTTCCTGTGGGGTTTCAACAGGACAGAATCATTCTAGCATGGCCATGTCAGAACAGGTGGCAGGAGGGACAAGTGTATGATCTCCAGTAATGGATGGGGATGGAGTGATAACCAATGGGAGCTCACTCTGTGCACTGTGGTCCATCTGGACCTGAGAGAGAACACACATGCCATGACTCACTGATGCTGCCTAGGGTCTCTGTGGAACGATGTGATTATTGGATGAGGGAGAGGGGGAGTGATGGAAAGGGGGAGAGCGAGAGGAAGTGAGACAAGAGGTGCAAGACTGTGTATCAGATACTGTCTATCAGAGGGTAAAGGTAGGCCTTGGAGTGTCTGAAATGGAGTGCTAACATACTCCTACCTGCATACTGCACAGTATGTATTAAAGCTTTATAGTGTATATGCAGCAATATGCAAAAAAAATAAACATTTCAGTAAAGAGTTTGTGTTTAATTCAGAAAGTGGCATCCAGTTATCATTTTGGAAATAGTTATTTTGCAGTATTTTCAGGTTTGGACTTAATGTGTCAGGAAGCAAATGGGCAGTCGAGTGCACAGCATTGTGGGATACACTATTGCACACTGTGCATTCTGCACCTACTATTATTTTGGAAATAGAAGCCTATATGAAGCAATGTGCACAAATAGTGCACATCTAGGAAGTGGCATCTAGTTATCTTTTTGCAAGTAGTTATTTTAGTTATTTTTTAATGTCTTAACTTTTGACAGTCCACTTAAATGCATTGTGGGATAAACTATGGCACATTGTGCACACTGCATACTAATGTTTTACAAATAGTAGTCTATATGAAATAGTATGCGATATGCGACAATCAACATTTCAGTAAACAGTCTTTTTATCAGCGAGTGGCATTCAGTTATCATTTTTTAAATCTAATTTTGAGTAAAATTTGACTGCTCAAACAATGGAAGGATATGGAAGGTCACGTGGAGTGCATTGCATTGTGGGATACGCTTCTGGTTCCCTTTCATGGGAACTGTCGACGCTACGTCATATGACGTTATGGGTTCCCATAACGTCATATGACGTAGTGTCTCGTTCCCTTATTCAGGGAACCAGGGTTACACAAGTAACCCGAGACGTTTGTTGTGTTTGGAATGGAATACTAGTGTACTGCATATTGCACACTGTATACTGCATACTGTTTACAATATATATTATGTAAAACTGAAAATATTATGCAGACTAAATGTTTTAGCAATATTATTATTGAACGTAATATACAATAATATTTTTGTATATTACATGATTAATTCAGAAAATGATTGACAGTCCAATCAAATAAGTTAAGAAAGAGATTAAAGTCGTGGCTGACTTTACATTTGTTACTTTAGAAAATGAATTTTAATTTGCCTCATTGCGTTATGGGATACAGTTTTCTGCACAGCGTGCTCTGTTATATATTGCAAATTTGACATGTAGTGGGGTCATCTGTGTATTCCATACATAGTGAAAATGTGTATACCCTGCATACTGCAATTCAAATATTTGGGTCAGTAAGATCTTTGAAAGAAATTGATAGTTTTATTCAGCAAGGACACATTAAACTGATCAAATGTGACTGAATAAATTATATTTCTTGAAAACTGGAGTTATGGCTGCTGAAAATTCAGCTTTACCTTCACAGTAATACATTACATATTAAAATATATAAAAATAAAAAACAGTTTTTAATTTGTTATAACTTTTCGCAGTATTACTGTCTTTACTGCATTTTTGATCAAATAAATGCAGCCTTGATGAGCATAAGAGAATTTTTTCTAAAACATCTTACCCACCCAAAACATTTGAGCGGTAGCGTAGGTATTGTTCCCTTCTGAACATACTGAAACCTAGATTCATGAATAAAGGAACAGATTGATGCTTTGCCTTTGTGGGTAAATATGTGTGATTGTTGAGTCTGAAATATTTTCACAGCAATTACACTGTGTTTTACTTTGAAGAGGTGTAAACATGAACATGTCAATCTAATGTTGGATCTCACACTCCTGAGTTCGTATCAAGTCAGTGTGTTAGAGCCTTACACCGTAGACTTTCTGTGATTCTCTGGACGTGCTCCAACTTGTGAGGAGAAGCATCGATTAGTCATCGTATTCCACAGGGCGGTCAGGAGAGGAAGGATCAGAGACTGATTACAAAGCCATCATGTCTTGACGCAAATATAAATGTGGCTCTGTGTGGTCAAAAGTTTTGTTCCGTAAGCAGATAGCTCTTGGTCTTTTTCTATTGGTTTTGCAGCTCATTGCTCACGGGTCGTCTGGTCGGCACGCTTCTATCACTCAGCGTTTGATATTTTTGTCAATAAATCAGATGAAAGCTTTCAGCGTAAAGCATGTTCTCTGAGCCATAGTAAATACATATTTATTTTTAAAAGCTGCGGCTGAAATTGTTTGATTTCTGAGCTGGCAGGTCTGCTGTGCTCATGTTTGATTTGTTCTGGGAGAAGGTCACAGCGGATCTCAGTGTTATATATTTACATTGCTGTATTTATTTATCTATCATTCCTTCCATTCCATTCCTAGTTATTAAAAACAAGGCAGCATCATTTGTTGATGCATATCAAGGTAGATGAAGCACTTCTGAGGATTGTTTTCTCCAGTTATACGAAATATACATAAATCAGAATTCAGTTTAGTGAGTGGTACAAAAGTCTACCACAATTGATGTAGCTAATTCGTTGCTAAAGTGGTTACTTCCTGTTCCAAGTCAAAAGAACCAAGCTTGACCATTTGCCTTAATGTTAAGAACTAATCTGACCAACTAGCAGTTAAACAAGGGGCAATCAGTCTTATTTTTCAGATTCAAATTAGACCAATATATGTTTTTATGTAACTAACTTAAAGTTATGACGCGTCTTTAAAATTTCTCCACACCAGACGCAACGTGACTATGAGACATGTAAAGTCAATCAAAAATCAGAAGAGCACGTGGGCGGGCTTTCTCGGCAAGCTCTTGCACTTGCAAGGAAATGGATAAGTACATCATCAAATTCATTAATATTACACCATTTTAACATTATAAAATATTTTAATAATGTTAATTATTCGATTTAGCATAAATGACCTACAATGGCGACATTTTTCACAATCACTAGAGAAAATCAAAATACTGTCCTTAACGTCACTAGCAGAAAGGCAGCACGATATAAACAAACCAGACTAACTCGTGACGGCAGCTTCACATTCTCTATATCTGCCGCCTCGATGGCAGGCAAGTATTTTAATTCAGTAGAAAAGTCGCTCCTCTTCATAACATAAGGATCACGTCCAACATTTGTTGTGATTTTCTGTTTATACCTTTCTAAACCAGCACAGTACGGACTTTTGTCCATCTCTTCCATTCTAATTTTCACTGCTTGCCCTCCACCGCAATTTTGCGCGTCACCAGAACTTTGCAAACAACCTATACTGAGGGTTAGGGGTTATGAAAAATCCATAACCTGAACAACGACCACTAATAAAAACTTGTTTGGACAGAGAGAGAATCTGTTTTGTTTGTGCTGTTGCAGCTCTATTGTGAAGTCAAATCTCTAGGTTAACATTTCAGTCAGATGCTATCAACATCTCCTCACATGATCCAGACATTTTTGGAAACGCCTTTTAATGTGTCGATAGCATCTTTCATATGTTGGATAATGATAAGACCGCAGGTAAGAATTCAAACCTGAACGAATCAGCTTCTCCTTTACATACTCTTCCCTCTCTCTTTATTCTTGGTCTTAATATAGCAGTATTCACCTGTGAATGTTGAGGTTTAATCTTTTAGAATCCCATTGACTGACTGTATCCTGTTGAAAATTCTGGCTGTGGTTATTTAAACTAAACGATTTCCTACAGTTTCCACACTTTTTAAAAAGAAGCACAAGCACACAGGGACAAATACAGGGTTGTTTTTCTGTCTGGAACAGTTGGGCTGAGTCTGAATCTTTAAGAATTCCTTTTGGGGTGCCAAGAAGGAAGGAAAGAAGGTTGCCATATCTTTCAACATTAAAGCTAAAAAACATCTTTGCTTATTTTTTTTATTTTTTTTATTTTTTTATCTATTGCAGTAGACTGTCAATTTCAACTTTCAGTTTCTTTAAAAAACATTTGAATGGTAGTGTGCATATATAATTTATTTATTATTAAAACAGCAAAGTTATTGCAAGATGTCATTGGTTGTTCCATTTATTCCATAAATTATTTTCCATTTTAGACGGACCATTTTAGAGGACGGCACCATCAGGATCGTCAACGTTACCGAATCCGACGCAGGGAAGTACACTTGCGTTGCCAGAAACCCCTTCGGTACATCCAGCAGTTCTGGGACTTTAGTGGTCAAAGGTAAAACACCTTTCACATTTCACAAACAGCACATTTCTCTTGCTTCTAAGCGGATGCCTTAAACCGGATGAGAACCAGTGGAAAAACTGTGAGCAACCGAAGCATGAAATTGATAATGAAATATATAGTTGTTTTATGTTCCTGCCGGTTTGACAGAGGTATAACTCATCCAAGCTTTTGTCATGTGTGAGTTATTGGTCCAGCCATTGGTGTAAAAAAAATCCTTAGCTGTCCACAGCACCGGGAGCAGATTTTCTCCTTGTCTTCCCAGTCACTTTCTACATGTTTAATTAAAAATATGCTGCTGTTGCAAGTTTAGATTTTTTTTTTTCTTTTTTTTTTTTTTCTCAATTTACTCCTTTAATAACTTAAGGCATTACATATGCATGTTTTTGGACACTTTGATGGCTTCAAGTAGGGTTATTCAGGACTGAATATTAAAAAAACAATATATAATTTTGTATATGTTAAATTAATTTGAAAATGAGGCAGACACCATTTTTTATGGCTACAGTTCAACGTCAAGTACATGCTAACTAAAAAAATTAGTTTAAGGCAGTTTAAAGGGTTAGTTCACCCAAAAAAATTAAAATGAAAATTCTGTAATTTATTACTCACCCTCATGTCGTTCTACACCCGTAAGACCTTTGTTCATCTTCAGAACACAAATTAAGATATTTTTGATAAAATCCGATGACTCAGTGAGGCCTCTATTGCCAGCAAGGTAATTAACACTGTCAGATGCCCAGAAAGTTACTAAAAACATATTTAAAACAGTTCCTGCGACTACAGTGGTTCTACCTTAATATTATAAAGCGATGAGAATACTTTTTGTGCGTCAAAAAAACTAAATAACGACTTTTCAACAATATCTAGTGATGGCCGATTTCAAAACACTGCTTCATGAAGCTTTGAATCTTTTGTTTCGAATCAGTGGTTCGGATCGTGTATCAAACTGACTTTGACACTCTGAACCACTGATTTGAAACAAAAGATTCATAAAGCTTCAAAACAGTGTTTTGAAATCGGCCATCACTAGATATTGTTGAAAAGTCATTATTTTAATTTTTTTTTTTTTTTTGGTGCACAAAAAGTATTCTCATCACTTTATAATATTAAGATTGAACCATTGTACTCACATGAACTGTTATAAATATGTTTTAGTACCTTTCTGGGCATCTGAAAGTGTTAATTATCTTGCTGGCAATACTGAGCCATCGGATTTTATCAAAAATATCTTTATTTGTGTAAAGAAGATCTTACGGGTGTGGAATGACATGAGGGTGAGTAATTAATGACATCTTTTTTTATTTTTGGGGTGAACTAACCCTTTAAGCTGGTCTAGCTGCTCTCCAAACTGAGCCATTCTGGTTTCAGCTGATTTTGCTAATTCAGTCTCCAACCCTGACAGGCTGAAAATTGCCCAAAATTTCTCTAAAGCAGGGGTGTCAAACTCAGTTCCTGGAGGGCCACTGTCCTGCAGAGCTGAGCTCCAATCCTAATTAAACACACCTGAACCAGTTAATCAAGGTCTTCAATATTACGAGAAACTTCCAGGCAGGTGTCTCTGTTTGGATCTACACTCTGCAGGACAGTGGCCCTCCAGGAGTGGAGTATGACACATGCACTCTATAATCATTAAAACTGATTAGCCTAACCAGCATAGGCTGGTTTATACAAACCCAATTCCAAAAATGTTGGGACACTGTACAAATTGTGAATAAAAAAGGAATGCAATAATTTACAAATCTCGTAAACTTATATTTTGTTCACAATAGAATATAGATAACATATCAGATGTTGAAAGTAAGGCATTTTGAAATGTCATGCCAAATATTGGCTCATTTTGGATTTCATGAGAGCTACACATTCCAAAAAAGTTGGGACAGGTAGCAATAAGAGGCCGGAAAAGTTAAATGTACATATAAGGAACAGCTGGAGGACCAATTTGCAACTTATTAGGTCATTTGGCAACATGATTGGGTATAAAAAGAGCCTCTCAGAGTGGCAGTGTCTCTCAGAAGTCAAGATGGGCAGAGGATCACCAATTCCCCCAATGCTGCAGCGAAAAATAGTGGAGCAATATCAGAAAGGAGTTTCTCAGAGAAAAATTGCAAAGAGTTTGAAGTTATCATCATCTACAGTGCATAATATCATTCAAAGATTCAGAGAATCTGGAACAATCTCTGTGCGTAAGGGTCAAGGCCGGAAAACCATACTGGATGCCCGTGATCTTCGGGCCCTTAGACGGCACTGCATCACATACAGGAATGCTACTGTAATGGAAATCACAACATGGGCTCAGGAATACTTCCAGAAAACATTGTCGGTGAACACAATCCACCGTGGAGCCATATCTAAACATGATCCAGAAGCGCAGGCGTTTTCTCTGGGCCAAGGCTCATTTAAAATGGACTGTGGCAA
The DNA here is from genome assembly GCF_018812025.1 of Megalobrama amblycephala. Taxonomy (NCBI): domain Eukaryota; kingdom Metazoa; phylum Chordata; class Actinopteri; order Cypriniformes; family Xenocyprididae; genus Megalobrama; species Megalobrama amblycephala. The sequence goes on from NC_063051.1 coordinate 5,478,023, forward strand.
AGTGGAAAACTGTTCTGTGGTCAGACAAATCAAAATTTGAAGTTCTTTTTGGAAAACTGGGACGCCATGTCATCCGGACTAAAGAAGACGAGGACAACCCAAGTTGTTATCAGCGCTCAGTTCAGAAACCTGCATCTCTGATGGTATGGGGTTGCATGAGTGCGTGTGGCATGGGCAGCTTACACATCTGGAAAGGCACCATCAATGCTGAAAGGTATATCCAAGTTCTAGAACAACATATGCTCCCATCCAGATGTCGTCTCTTTCAGGGAAGACCTTGCATTTTCCAACATGACAATGCCAGACCACATACTGCATCAATTACAACATCATGGCTGCGTAGAAGAAGGATCCGGGTACTGAAATGGCCAGCCTGCAGTCCAGATCTTTCACCCATAGAAAACATTTGGCGCATCATAAAGAGGAAGATGCGACAAAGAAGACCTAAGACAGTTGAGCAACTAGAAGCCTGTATTAGACAAGAATGGGACAACATTCCTATTCCTAAACTTGAGCAACTTGTCTCCTCAGTCCCCAGACGTTTTCACACTGTTATAAAAAGAAGAGGGGTGCCACACAGTGGTAAACATGGCCTCGTCCAAACTTTTTTGAGATGTGTTGATGCCATGAAATTTAAAATCAACTTATTTTTCCCTTAAAATGATACATTTTCTCAGTTTAAACATTTGATATGTCATCTATGTTGTATTCTGAATAAAATATTGAAATTTGAAACTTCCACATCATTGCATCCTGTTTTTATTCACAATTTGTACAGTGTCCCAACTTTTTTGGAATCGGGTTTGTAGTTTATAGTTCATGGATGCTTTTTTCATCAGGGTATGCAAATCAGTACTATGTCAGACTCATTTGTAGATTTCTTTTTACAACGAATCGAAAGTATTTAAAGTCTTCTCTCCTGGTACTTTTTTCCCTTTGCAGAACCGACCAAGATTACAGTCCCCCCTTTGAGTATGGATGCCACAGTAGGGGAGAGCATTGTCTTGCCTTGTGAAGTATCTAAAGACTCCACTCTACACCCCGTCTTCAAGTGGTTCTTCAACGGGAAACTCATCGATTTCAGTAGACATGATCACTTCGGGATGATTGGAGGGGTGCGTTTCTGTCAGTCATTATAATTCAAAGCTACAAATGCTGTTTTTTCTGAATTACTGTAGCCTTGGATTCCTCTTTGAAAGAACTAGGGGTAGAGGAATGCGTGTGAGGAATGACTGAGATTTCTTGGCGTTTTAACTTTTTTGTAGCTCAGCTAGCAATGGAGGGAACTTGAGTACAAGGGCACCTGGCTGCTCTCTGAACACAGAGGCACAAATCTGTCTGATTACAGGATTTTCATCGCACTCTGTTTAACACACAGTGAACCTCAAATAGCTATCCACAGGACCCACTCTCTGACTGTGTAGATCATCCAGCTTTTCAGGTTGCCAAGTATTGCTTTTGAGAACCTGGAGAGACCAATGATCAAATGCACGAATGGTGGGCTCTTACTAACAACAGTAGGATTGCTTGTTTAAGTGAGATAAAGGAACGTAATCTGAAGAGCCAATCAAATACCAGAGCAAAGTGTCCTTTGCTACTTCATTGCTATCTGATGTTTTTCAAACGTGTCATAATTACTGAAATGAAAGTTTCCCATACAAAAGTACCACAGTATTACCATAACTTCCAAAGTTTGGGGTCAGTATTGTTCCAAAGTTTGGGGTCAGTAAGAACAAATTAATACTTTTGTTCAGCAAGAATGCTTTAAATAGTTCAAAAGTGCCAGTAAAGGCATCTATAATTTTCAATTTTCATCTATAATATTCATGGTTTCCACAAAAATATTAAGCAGCACAACCGTTTTTAACATTGTAAATAATAAGGAATGTTTCTTGTACACCAAATCAGCATATTAGAATGATTTCTGAAGGATCATGTGACATTGAAGACTGGAGTAATGATGCTGAAAATTCAGCTTTGATCACAGGAATAAATTACATTTCAAAATATATTCAAATAGAAAATGGTTATTTTCAATATGAATAATATTTTTGATCAAATAAATGCCATCTTGATGACCATTAGAGACTTCTTTCAAAAACATTTAAAAATCCCCAAACTTTTGAACGGTAGTGTACCATATAGCCTACTATATGTAACTGTCTTGTTCGATTATTTACTCATCTGCAGAATAATGTATTTGAATTATCTTCATTTGATGAATTACCTTACAAAATATACCACTGTAATACTATGGTTGGTAACACTTTATCATTGTTACACATTACACATGTAGTTACGGAAGTAATAACTATGCATAATTACATGCAATTAACCCTAAACCAAACCCTCATCCCAACCCTAACCCTATAGTAAGTACATGTAGTTAATTACTCAGTACTTAAATGTATAATTACATTGTAATACTTACACCTTAAAATACAGGGTTACACTTTCTTTTAAGGTGTCAGTATTACAGTGTAATTCTACATTTAAGTACTGAGTAATGGCAATTAGCTACATGTAATTACTATAGGGTTGGGATGAGGGTTTGGTTTAGGATTAGCTGCATGTAATTATGCATAATTTCTAGTTATTACTACAGTAAATACATGTAACATATGTAACATTGACACTGTAAAATAAAGTGTTACCAAATAAAGTGTAACCTACTATGGTTTATTTAAAGTACCTTACACTAGCATTTACAATCCACAATACATGAATATAGTAATCAAAACATACCATAGTATTGCCATTTAAAAAAAGAAAAGTTATCAGATGATACTACCATAGCACTTTGATACTTTATATACCATAACAATTTTCTTATAATATGGTTTTAATTGGTGCAGTGATATAGGAATAAACGATAGATAGATAGATAGATAGATAGATAGATAGATAGATAGATAGATAGATAGATAGATAGATAGATAGATAGATAGATAGATAGATAGATAGATAGATAGATAGATAGATAGATAAACAGACAGATAAACAGACATTTTTATTCAGTAACTTTTTATATAATACTTTTTTATAGGGATCTTCTGGGGATCTTATGATCAGAAATGTGCAGCTGAAGCACTCTGGGAAGTACGTCTGCATGGTGCATACAGCAGTGGACAGTGTGTCTGCAGCGGCAGACTTAATTGTCAGAGGTATGTGCGTCTTGCCTTGAGAAGGCTGTTCAGTATTCTACACTTTTCTGAGCATTTATCAAATATAAATTAAAAAGGCCTTACAATTTGCCCCGCTATTTCTGTTTTATTCCGTTATTCAGCTCTTGAAGTAATGACTACAGGAGTATCTGAAATCAATGCATTAATTCCCTGCTTCGTGCTCTTTAGAACCTTTTGTATTTCCATCATCAAGTGAAGGATCTCTCTCCCTGGTTGTGAATATTAAACATGTCGGCTTTTGTGGGCAGACTTGTCTCACATCGCAAGGTACTTGGTCACCTTGCTGTGCCCTTCTCTGATGAGGATACACAGTAAGTTTGAGTCCTTTTTGTCTCTTTGGCGGCGGTGTTGTCAGGGCCCCCTGGTGCTCCGGTGGGTGTGTTGGTGGGGGACGTCACAGACAGACCGCTCAGCTCTCGTGGGGCCCCGGACCTGACAACCACAGTCCTGTTACCCTCTACATTGTGCAAGCCAGGACCCCTTTCTCTATCGGATGGCAGGCAGTCAAAACTGGTATAGTAGTCTGCATACTTTCTTGTTTATATAATAGAAATATAAGCAACTGTTCATATTCTTTTTTTTTTGAGTGAGTGAGTGTGTGAGTCATTTAAATGTGATTCATGCAAATGCTTTTTTTTTTAAATGCACTGTTAAAGATAAAAAAAGATACAGGCAATTGCTAAGACAGACCAAAATAATTATGCTAGGCTACTCATTTGTGCAGATGGGTATTGATGTGTTTTTCCATTCCAAATTTTCTTTAATCCTAGTTCCTGATTCTGTGCCTGGACAGATGATTCATGCGACGGCAGTGAATCTAAATCCGTGGGTAGATTATGAATTTAGAGTTGTGGCTATCAACAGCGTGGGGGTGGGGGAACCCAGTGTGCCATCCAAACCCGTTCGCACCAAAGCTGCAGGTAGGCGCCCATCCCTCCTGATTCCATATCTGTCATCTCTAATACATCAGCAAGGAGAAAATGTAATTTAATTCTATAATTAGTTTAAATCACCAGGAGTGACTCCTCGTAATAGAGTTCAGGCATGAGAAATAAACACTCGTGCATTCACACCGGTTTTCCTGGGAACATCCAAATTGCAAAATAATTTACAGACAATTAGGACACAAATTAAGTGCGCAGAAATCGGACTGGAGTCACAGAAGGGCTGGAATTTTTAGTTGATTAGTTTGAAACCGCAAGAAAATGGAAATTTAGGACAAAATAAAATGTAGCTCACGTAGCTATATGCTTTAATGCAAAACCCAACCCTGCTGCACACTGGACATCAGCGATCAGGAAATGCAGCTATCAATAATTCATGTCGACATGAACAAAAATTGAGTGGACTTCTCCTGCATTCTGTGAGGTAGTAACACTTGAAAGGCTCTATTTTAAGCTCGGGTACCATGTGTAACTGCGTCGATCACTGACATGCTGTTTCCTTCAGATCCCAACCATGCAGCAAATAAAACAAAGCATCTACATTTGCCAAGACTGTACACTATTTATTTAACAGCAATGTCTAAAATACTGTAGAATTTTACTGTTAAAATCAAGGATATAGGTCCATTTCTGTCGTAATTACTGAAAAAAAGTTGAACCGAAACCATATTGTATTGTTTTTTGGGATAACAGTGTAAATAGTTATGTAGTGTAAATAGTTATAATTAGGGTTATTAGTTTTCCCTTTGGCTGGGGATTTGGGCATTATTTACTTTTAATTACTTTTCTCCCAGCCAGTGTAAATGTGATACAATAGAACACAATTGTTTGTTTACACTGTGAGAGAATAAGCAATATTTAGTAACTGACTCTTAATTTAACAATCTACACTATATATGTCACGGTACATGGTGTAGGAACACTCACGACAAGGAGATTTGCAGAAATGTAGACTTTTAATAAAGGAACCAAGAGAAACTCAGGATAAATAACACCACATACAAATGAGAACCAACAGAGACTGAGGGAGAACACAGGGAATATATACAAGTCAAACAAAGGGGCAAACGAGACTAATTAACAAGACACACCTGAACTAAGGACACTAATCAAATGAGTAACTATGACAACAAACTAAAGGTGGGAAAACTAAACAAAGGAGGACATGTGACAAACAGAACAAAGTGCCAAAACACACAGACATGTGACATTATACATATGGATACAATATATTATAAATTGTAGAAAAATATATACCAAAAAAAAAAAACTTATCAAGATTTGTTACCCAAGATGTATAAACAAACATAATAAAATAAACTTTGAATATTACAAAGCAACAGGGCTTGACATTAACACAAGCCAAATGCAGGTGGATTTCAGCAGTGGCGTGTAATGCAGTCAGGGTTGGTGTCACAGATCCCGTGTTTCCCTGGACTCCATTTCCCATGATCCTCCTGTTTCTACACCTGCACTCACTTCCCTCGTCAGCTCCTCATCATCACTCATCACCTGCACCTGGACTCTATTGTCTTCACTCCCTTTATATGGCACTCACTCCCTTCACTCCTTGTCCGTTCTGAATGTTGTTTAATGTGTATGTTGGCGTTCCTTACCCTGTGTTACATTAAAGTATTATGTTATTGTGGAAATCCGCATCTGCCTCATCTCTACACCACCATACCATAACAGTTGGAGGGTTGAATTTTATTTATAATATGTACATTTTTCAATTGTTGTCTTTTAAAAAGGCATCTGAAATAATAAACTAAGTGCAATCTAGTGTTGCCAAAAAATATAGATTTTTCAATACATATGGATACTGAAATATCGCTTCCAGTACTCATTTTCCACAGAATAAATACATGATATCAGCTGCGCTTTCTCGCTCTCTAATCTCTCCAACAGCGAGTTACACACACTCACGTGTTTCATTTTCTCTGGATGAATATTGTTGGTGTTACAGGGCTTGAATTTCGGTGTTGGATTGCACATTTTGCGCATAATTTTACTCATTCCTGCAGATTTTGTGCTCCCACCCAAAGTGCGCGCACATAAAGCTGCCTCTTAGTACTAAATTGTGTTTATTTTCGCTGCTTATTGTGCTTTAACAGTCAAATACACACAAAATAATGCCAAAATGCCGGCAAGTATTCATGTAAACACAGATATGTTTAAAGAGAACGTAAACAGTTGAGAAAGAAAATGCATATGCTTTTGGTCTTAAAGTGACAGCAGCCTAATATACCTGCTGCCAAATTATGAGATAATATTAATATCTAGGGCAGTTTTTCCCCATGGTATTGATGTCAAAATTGTGTCCAGTGAAAATGCTGAGTGGCTAGTAACTTTGGAAAACCACTAGCCACAGTGGCTGGTGAGCAAAAAAGTTAATGTCAAGCCCTGTAAAGCAAGTATCATGAAGTGACATAAAAAACAACCTCAGAATAAACCAGCAGATTTTAAGTAACATTTTAAATTTTAAATAACATTTCAAAACAGCTTGGACTGGTTTGGTGTGCTTATTTGGTTTAAAGGGTTAGTTCACCCAAAAATGAAAATTCTGTCATTTATTACTCACCCTCATGCCGTTCCACACCCGTAAGACCTTCGTTAATCTTCGGAACACAAATTAAGATATTTTAGTTGAAATCCGATGGCTCTGTGAGGCCTTCATAGGGAGTAATGACATTTCCTCTCTCAAGATCCATAAAGGTACTAAAAACATATTTAAATCGGTTCATGTGAGTACAGTGGTTCAATATTAATATTATAAAGCGACGAGAATATTTTTGGAGCGCCAAAAAAACTAAATATTAGTGTATTAGTATTTAGTGATGGCCGATTTCAAAACACTGCTTCAGGAAGATTCGGAGCACAAATGAATCAGTGTATCGAATCATGATTCAGATTGCGTGTCAAACTGCCAACGGCTGAAATCACGTGACTTTGGCGCTCCGAACAGCAGATTCGATACACTGATTCATTTATGCTCCGATGCTTCCTGAAGCAGTGTTTTGAAATCGGATCGGCCATCACTAAATAAGTCGTTATTTTGGTTTTTTTGGCGCTCCAAAAATATTCTCGTCGCTTTATAATATTAATATTGAACCACTGTACTCACATGAACCGATTTAAATATGTTTTTAGTACCTTTATGGATCTTGAGAGAGGAAATGTCATTACTCCCTATGAAGGCCTCACAGAGCCATCGGATTTCAACTAAAATATCTTAATTTGTGTTCCGAAGATTAACGAAGGTCTTACGGGTGTGGAACGGCATGAGGGTGAGTAACAAATTACAGAATTTTCATTTTTGGGTGAACTAACCCTTTAACACTCTGAGGTCTAAAAACGCGCCGGCGCGTTTTGCAGGTTTTTTTTCACATTGCAGCAAAACAGACTTAAAATACTCTGTCATTTTTTGTCATAGAAACATAAGTAATACATCAATTGAAACTATAGAATATCTCCTTTTATTTGTATACACTCAGAGTAAAAACAAAATGTTGTGCTTTTTGTAAAATAAAGAAAACTAACATGATGCGTGATCTCTCATCTCCCTCTGAACGAAGTCCAATCTGATAGTTCTCAGAAAATGAAGTGTAACTTAGTGAATACTAATCACAAAAAATTCATACTTATGTCTAACAAAACGTTGAAATGTCAGGTTTTAAATCGAGCAAGTCAAATCGAAAACAAACATTCTGTGTTTATGTAATCTGTATGAAAAGAGAGCCATGTCAGAAGTCCGTGATTCAGCTCATTACCCACTAATGCGGCCACGCCCACGGAGCCAGCGCTATTCACAGGCAAATTCAGAGACAACACATGCATTCATCATCTCAATCGTGTATTTATTGCCTTGAAAATTGTTTATCTGGATGAAAAAGCCATGGTTAGCGATCTCTGGAAGACATTAGGTGCGTCCCAATTCGCGTACTTATGCACTATTCTGTGACGTTTTTAAGTATAAATAGTGCGAGTAGTGCGTTCACACTGAAAATTCCAAAAAGAAAAAGTGCACTTAAAATACCCGGATGATGCACTAAATTAACGGAAAAAACGAAGTGTGGAATGTTGGACACTTCATGCACTCAACTGTCGCAGCTTTAATTACGTAGTGGAGTGCAGCCTCCGGCTGCAGTATGAATTGCAAACACCAGCGCTCATAGAGATAACAATGAATATTAAATAAAAAATAACTCCTCTGTATAGAAAATTGACATAAACATATGAGAATCCTATATTTCTCCAAATGTGCATGCTTTTAAACTAAAAGCCTATATTCAGACTCTTTGCATCACAGAAATACATTATATTTTAAAGTATAATATAAAACCATTATTTTATATTGTAATAAATTTTTTCATATACCATGATGAGCTTGAGACATCACAGAAGTTTTTTTTCACAGCCTACCTGACTGAAATGCCTCATTAATATGCAAGTCTTTTCAGGTCATTACTATTCAATTCTTTTGTCTTCACAGGTGAGAATGAGCCATTATTCATGGAGATTCACGCCTCCTCGCATACCGTGTTTCTTGGCAAAAAGTGTCTTACAAAAACTAAATCAGTATATTGTTATAAATGAAAGAGTAGTCAGCATAATTTTTACATAATTTTGAAGCAAAAACTCTAGTCTACAACCTTCAATACCCAAAAGTCTTGTGAACACAGATTTAATATACTTTTATTGGCCTTATATCAGTGACTTAAGTTTTTTGTTTTTTCAGTAACCACGCATAAACGTTATTCCTTCAAAAACACAAACATGTACACACATGTTCCTCACATATTATGGTAGCCTAGTTTGTGCTGAATACAGTGTAATGACACTTGTGTCATTAATATGTTTATGAACAACTGAAAAAAGCACAAATGTCAGGGCATGTCAAAACTTCTCCAGGCCCCAAATCAGCCTCAGACTCCAGAGGGTTAAGCAGGTCTAACTGGTCTCCCAGCCAGGTTGGACCAGCTATAAAAGTGCAACAAAATGTCCGGGAGACATACAAAGAACATTTTTCAGCAGGAACCTAAAAATTCTACAGGTTGTTACAAGCTACCTCATTCAGATTCTTTGAAGCATTTTGAAAAGAGCGTTGAGCCGCTGCTCAGGAAAAGGAAGTGTTCGGATTTGCCGCCAATCCCACAGGTATAAAACCTGTTTCTTCTGTTCTGTTGTCTGTTCTGGCTCCTAGATCCTGAAGTCGCCCCAGCTAACGTGAGTGGAGGTGGAGGCAACCGAGGCGAACTCGTGATTGTTTGGGAGGTGAGCTCAGCGTCTTTATTGTGACAGGAGCGTTTTCAAATCAGTCTTCTCTTGTGAATCGGATTCTGAGGGAATTCTCCACGGTGACGTGGTTTAAATTAGACAAGGTTTAATTAAAAGGCAGCGCTGTCGTCTTTGCTCTTTGCCTCAGTGGGATTGCTCCCTCTGGTATGTAAATCATAATGAAGACACAGATATGAAACAGCTTTCATACCAGTAAATCTGAAATGACAATGTTTATCAATGGCTTTCTTGTAATCTCACCGGCTGTCACGACAGATATTCAGCGGCGTGTTTAAATACAGTATTACTTTCAAAATACACCGCATTTTTCACTAAGTCCAGGGGTTTCTTGACTGACACTGTAGTGCTTAAATCTGTCAACTTTATTTACTTACATTCAATGGATTTCAGATTATGTAGGCAACAATGTAAACCTACCACGGAAAATTGCTTGTCAACTTGCAGTAATGTAATGTCATGTCAGCTGAATGATTTTGCTTTAATGCATTTTAATGCATTATTGCTTGTACTTTGAACAACACATAACCCTATGAAACTTTGCCTTGTAAATCATCCCACACTGTTTATAGGCATCAGAGTGACACCTCAAATCACAGGAATTGTTGAGGAGAGCAGTGCACATTTTTATTTGTTGTGCTTATAATGCTAATATTACTCTATTAGATCTGGATTTTGAATTTCACTGGTTCAGTGGAGTTACAAGGATGCTAATAGTATGCAACAGTCAGGTACCGGACTTAAAAAATCCCATTCATTTTCTCCATAGAGGACCTGGATTTGAACATTAAACTTTGTCTTTAAAGGGTTTGTGTTCAAAAGCGGAGAAAAACTACATTCTACAAAAAATCAAAGTCTTTAAATCAGTAATTGTATATTTGTCCATCATTTAAGTGAATGTAAGGTGCTTTGGATTAAAAACATCTGCCAATTTCTTGTATAAAAACAACACTGATTGATTTAGAAATAAAACAAGTGACTTTCTTTATGAGTGAGTCATTGAATCGTGTGACATTACGTTTGATTTTCAACTTCTTCTCTCACAGCCTGTGCCGGAGGAGCTACAAAATGGAGAAAAGTTCGGTTACGTGGTGGCATTTCGTCCTCTCGGCACTACCACATGGAAACAGAGCGTGCTGGCCTCGGCTGACGCTTCACGATATGTTTATAAAAATGATACTTTTCCACCACTCACACTGTTTGAGGTAAAAGTCGGCGTCTACAACAACATCGGAGAGGGACCGTTTAGCCCGGTGGCCGTTGTATATTCGGCAGATGAAGGTTAATATGCTTGTGTTCTATGCTGATTGTATGCAGATTGTCCAAGGACATTATTGGACATCATTTAAGAATGACAAAAGTTGATGGATGCATTGCGATTTTTAATTACACTCCCTCAGCTGTGTTAGTGCACTTTGATGGTAATTTCTTTATTCGCTAGTGTGCTAACAGCGCAATTAGTTCTTGCAAACAGGTGGTACATTTAAGCACTAAAGACTGATGTTGGACGAATCCTGGAAAGTGTCTGTTCTCATTAGCTGTTGTGTTTTCCATTCCTTTCCACTTGTTTTTGATGTGTCTGACATCACGTACAGAACCCTCTGTTGCTCCTCCAAGAGTCTGGGCCCGTACTCTGTCTGCATCTGAGATCGAGGTATTCTGGGAACCTGTCCACCAAAGCGGCAGCAAAGGACAGATAACAGGCTATGAGGTAACGTAAATACCATAAATGGAGGAAGGGAAAAAAGAGATTCTGACCTCACACTGCATCACCTCAATCAGATTCCGTAATGTATGCACTGTGCTGATGGCAGGGTGTGCAATTTCCTGTTCCCCAACAAGAGTCTGCGATCCCCCGGCCACATTTTTCACAATCTCATCTGCAGAATGAAGAGGTCTTCTCACAGCTGGTCCTGTCTCCCGGGGAGCGCCAATACCCAGGCTTTCTGGGCACTTATATAAATCACCTTTCAGATGTGTGGACATCATACATCAATTCCCCCTCCTGCAAACACTTCAGCTGCTAGGTCGTTTCTCACTGTGTGAGAAACCCACAGGATTCTGCCCATTTCTCTCCCTCCAACCCGAACGAGCCTCAGCAAGAAATCTCAGGTCACGCGGTTGTACCGTGGTGAAACCACAAAGTCGTTCACAGCTTCGGGTAGTAAAAAAAAGCACATATTGCGCATATGAAAATCCACAAATACTTCCAGAGTCCCTTGCTGCAGTGTGCAGATGTTTATTGAACGCAGTAAAAAAAGAAACTGAGTCACAGTGACTTTGTCACAGAGTTAGTGTATTGAACCCTAATGCAGGAACAAAAATGACATTTTTCTCAAGTCGATTTCTTAGCTGTGAGGTTGGAAGCACAGTTACTCAAGCAGAAACATAATGCCTATTCAATTCATTAAACAGAATGTGTGTATATACCGGATTTTTCGAAATATAAGTCAAAGTCAGTTTTTATCATCTGAAACGTGCTGTGATTTTTATAATGCAATTAACATTGTGCAAAACATGCGTAAAGTGCACTTATGGATTTGTGCTGATTGAGAGAGGTACGTAAGCCCGAGTTTATTTTTATAGCGCATTTCCCACACACCGGTAGTTTCAGTTTAAATAAATTTGATTAGGCTGGCTGTTTATAATAAATGCCACTATAATTTATGTTTGTCTTATATTTTTCACTACTGTTCTGTTCTGAATTCTGCCAAATTTAAAGGATATGTTGTGGAGTGAGGGGAACTAAAATACATGCTTGTAAGTGGTTTGTTTGATTTTTGGTATTTTACAGTATTTCTGAATGTAATAACTCAATGTGACTTTTACACCAATGCAATTTGTGTGTTTTTAGGGCCCGAGCACCGGTGGTGTGAGGACCCTAATTGCTCGGTCAATTATTCTTCTTCTCCAAAATGAATCGCATTTTTGAAGGCCTAAACATGCTCGAAAACACACACGTCAGAAGTGGCGAAAATTTACATCTGATATGTGTTTCAGAATTAGGTGTGGCAAAATGGCTCAATAGCACCACCTACAAAATTTAAATTAAGTGCCCTTCGCACTACGTTTCATGTACGTAAACGTACATTTCGTGTATGTTTCGTGAAATTCGGTAGACACATGTAACAGCTCAATAACTACAAAAAAGTCCCTGTAAACCCAACAGAAAGTGAGATATTTTGAGTTTTCTCTGCAAAACTTTTGCAGTTTTTGCCATTTCCACATGTTGTACTTTAACAAACTCCTCCTAGAGCTCATATTTGGTCAGTCTTATCTAAAGGCCTTTGCGACATTAAATTGCGAAGCTCTAGAGTTTTCGTTGAGGGTCGTGTCCGTGGCGACCTGACAAATTTCGATGTTTCACCATGAAACAGGAAGTTGTTGTAACTCGGGTATACAAAGTCGGATCTGTCCCAGACTTCACTTGTTTTATTAGAGTCCTGGCCTGAAGACATCTACATGCAAATATTCAGTTACAGTCATAGCGCCACCTGCGGGCAACAGGAAATGACTTGTTTTACACTGTGATTAACTCCTCGTAGAGATTTAACCAGATCAACACCATATGTTGTCAGTCTAATCTAAAGGCCTTTGCGATGATAAATTGCAAAGATCTTGAGTTATTGTTCAAGGGTGTGTCTGTGGCGGCCTGACAAAGTCTGATGTTTCGCCATGAAAGAGGAAGCTGTTGTAACTCAGGCATGTGTCTGACCTGCCCCAAACTTCACAAGTGTGATAAGAGACCTGGCCTGAAGACATCTACATGCCAATATTCAGATAGTCATAGCGCCACCTGCTGGCAACAGGAAATGGCACACTTTACACTGTAATTCACTCCCAGAAACACGTTTAAATATGCCATGGAAGTACCAAACATGTTACATGAAACATGATAAATCATGCAACACTTGGCTAAGTGTTAAAGTATGTGATTAACGCCATGAAAATTAAGTTGATATAACTCAGAAAAAACAATGTCTGATCTGCTCCAAACTTCACATGTTTGATAATAGTCCTGGAGACATCTACGTGGCAATATTCAGTTACAGTCAAAGCGCCACCTGTTGGCAGCAGGAAGTGTGGCACTTTGAAATGTCGCCCACTGTTCACTATTTTCCGAAGGCCACCGGATGGTGGTGGTCCCGGGTGTGAGGGACCTTTCATCACTGCTTGCAGCTTTATTTTCTCTTGTAATTTTGATTGCATTTATGTATAATTTAGTGTGATTTAATTTGAAATAAAATAACACGACAAAACAATTACGTAAATAAGCATGCCCGTGGCCCTGACCTGCACATACATTTCGTAAGCATAATTTCCCTATCATCAGACCACTTCAAGTACCAGCGGCTACAAGGAGAACTTTGAATAATTATTAATCTAATTTGTAATCAATTCAAAGCCCTGATTTTAAAGTTGCACAGTAATTGAGTAATTGAAAAAGTGTGTGAGTGTGTATGTGTGTTGTAAAAGTGAAATGATTTGAGGAATGCATTACTTTTACCATTCTAAAAACATGGCTCTCAAGTTAAAAGAAGTTGAACTTTTAAAAACGCAACTCTAGACCTTGCTCTTTTTTTCTTTCTTTTTTTCCACTGACCTGCCTCACACACTTTTAACAGCGAAAAGATGTTCTGTGTGAACCTGCCCTTACTGTCTCTTTAAATGTAACCTTCACTATTACAGGTGCAGTGGTTGGAAGATGGGTCGCCAGAAAGCGATGCAGAGAGAGTAAGGGTCACGGAAAGCTCAGTCAATATCACTGGTCTGAAGGGAAGCACGATCTATCTGATGTCAGTCAGAGCACACAACAGCGCAGGCACGGGGCCCTCCAGCGCCCCCATCAGCATCACCACCAAGAAGCCACGTAAGTCATATTGTTTTTAAACGACTGATTTCTACTGACACAAAATGCATTTGTGGAAGTTAACGTTTCCTGAGTCCTGTATTTATTATACATGTAGCTTTTCTGACATACTAGTATAGTAACTAAATGGAATATTTATACATGAATTAAAAAAAAAGGCCAATAATAACAAAGTATCCAGTGTAGTCTTCAGAAGCAGAAGCAGTGGGGCCAGTGCCCTTGGGCTTCAGACTTCCAGGGACCTCCAAAGCCTCAGGCTGGGTGCCCAAGTCTGACAAAGGAAGCTGAACATGTAGCACAAGTTAAGGCCCTCGGGCTGCACATACAGCGTAAACTCACAGCTAGAGCTCCCCATATGGTGTATATATACAAAGCTCTGTCATGAAACTCTAGATGGCACAGGCTGATAGGTCCTTTGTTAGTGATCACATCGTTATCTATATAGCGCAGCTGATTGGTTGCTGTGCATCAGCAGCCAATGAGCTTGCTGCACAACATTCAAATACTTGGCAGTGTTTGCCGTTAGCAGTCTGCAGCGCACTTTCAGAAACCCTCCACTTTCCCCAGCTCCACCTGTATAGATCTGTTACGGGGAGTTATAATATGTATGTTATATGTGCAGCAGCAGCATGTCTTACATGCTCACAGCAACATATCTGTGAATGTATTGGCAAAGTCTGTACTTGCTCTGCAGCAGCATCGTACCAGATCAATTCCACCAAGACCAAATACATTAACATTGCCACATCCATTACCACACCAATCCCGCAGAGAGTTGTAATGACAGACAATATGTATTATTGTAGAATAAGGAGTCTGCCACTAAATGAGTAGGGTGGAACTTCAAAGATGTGAGATTAGAAGCCTGACAGGATCATAATCCGAACCTGTTAAACTCTTAGTGGGGTGTTCTCAACACTATGAGAGATTAAGGTGGCCTCTGTTAAACTACCATGGCTAAATAGGCTCATTATCTGATGCCAATAATCAAGAACAAAACACTGTGTTTAACTGAGCCAGAAACTGATCAGATAAACTATGACATTACTATGGAGGGAGTCTTATGGCTATTTTCAGCTAATAGACTGAGCATACAATTAAAGGCCTCTTTAAAATAAAGAGCTTGAGAGATCTCTTTCTTTGTGTCGGAGCAGATAGGCTATTGTTCTTTTTCCTTTTTTATGGTAGATTCTCTGACTAAACATATCGTGATACAGCAGACCACTGTTATGATTGAGTATAGTTATCATAATAGCATGTATTATAGACTCGGTGGGCTGAGTATCATTAGTTAAATTGCTTCAAATTACTATAGCTATTATCCTCAATTTTTAAAGCATGAATACAGGGTGTACAATGTCCTAACCATTAAATTTTTGGAGAAAAGAGATCCCTTGTTCAGTGTTCTAGAGTTAAACTATGTTTAAATTCCACAATTACTGTGAAAAGTATTTGATTGAAAGATGTTTTCTGAATTGTTTGAGTGGGCACATGACTGGGCAGTGGCAAATGCAACATTTATACAATTGCTCCTTAGCAATCCTACATCAGGGGCAACTATTTTACTGTTATGGAGTTTTGGAAATAAAGCGAAAAGGGCACGATGACATTCAAGCAGTCTGGCACGTCAGAATATTGAAAATCGCAATACATTACAACAGCACGTAGGGAAAGTTTCTCTGAAGAAGTCGCGTATAATGGATTAAATCTCATTCTTTAGTGTAAACTTTGTGATGTTATGAACAGAAATGTTGGCCTTAAAGGGATAAATCACCTTAAAAAGAAATGACTGGTATTATTTACTCACCCCCATGTTGTTCCAAACCCTTATGACTTGTTTTCTTCTGTGGAACAAAAATGAGAAGTTTTGAATAATGTCTACTAAGATTTGTTATGTCTTGCTATGAATGTGGATGGGGACCAGGTCCTGTCAAGCTCCAAAGAGATAAAATCATAATAAAAGTAGTCCATACTGCTCATTCACCATTTTAAAAAAATTTAAGAATCCATAAAATTGCTCTGTACGATTAATAGATAGAAATTTAATTAAGTGGTTATTCACTTAAAACCAAAAATCTTAACAGCCGTGGTCACCATTCACTTTCATTGCATGGAGAAGAGCAGCTTAGACATTCTGTTGCAGGATTTGAAAGACATGAATGTAAATAAATGATCACAGAATTTACATTAAAGGGTTAGTTCACCCAAAAATGAAAATTCTGTCATTAAGTACTCATGTCGTTCTACACCCGTAAGACCTTCGTTCATCTTCGGAACAAAAAGTGTACCAAAAAGACAAAATAATGACTTTTCAACAATATCTAGTGATGGCTGATTTAAAAAAACTGCTTCGAAGCTTTACAAATCTTTTGTTTCAAATCAGTGGTTCGGAGCACCAAAGTCACGTGATTTCAGTAAATGAGGCTTCGTTACGTCATTCGTTACGTTTCAAAATTTCAATAGTTCATGTGACTTTGGCCACTGTTATGGCCATTATTGGCCATTATTATGGCATGTTATTGGCCATCAGATTTTATGAAAAATATCTTAATTTGTGTTCTGAAGATGAACGAAGGTCTTACGGGTGTGGAACAACATGAGGGTGAGTAATAAATTACATAATTTTCATTTTTGGGTGAACTAACCCTGTAATGTTCTGCACTATGTTTCATTGTTTCATAGCTGTTTTTTGCCTCTACATAAAAATTACTCATAAGGTTCCGTTTATAGTCCAACTAATTTAAAATGAGAGATAATCTGTGTTGAATCCGTGCCACTAAGCTTTTCAAGTCTTAAATTTAAGTGATACCCAAGCTGGTGCAATGCTGATTGTAAAGATTGCAAAGGACAAAATATAACCAGGAGATGCTGTTCAGTCATATACACAAGTTGGAAGTAAATCAGGATATGATTTATGTCTTTTAGCTCCAAGTCAACCCCCAGGGAACATTGAGTGGAACCTGACAAACTCAAAGGTCTTTCTGAACTGGGAACATGTGAAGGCGATGGACAATGAATCAGAAGTAACTGGCTACAAGGTAATCTGTTTTTTCACTCTCGCTCTTCTGTTTCTTTGCTGATAAACATGCTGTATCAGTGTGCCACATAAGCTGGTGTTTCACATAAAACAACTCAGAGATAAATGACTGAGAACATTACCTTTGAAAGCTGCATTATATACTATGTTTTTTTATTTCACTTTTTTTATTTTGAAGTGCCAGTGAAGCCTTTCCAGATACGCTCATGCAACTTCCTTTGAACTTCTTATTTGAAGTGCAAACCATTTTGCATAGCATTGTATTTAATAACAGTTTCCCATAAGTGGCAACTGGTTATATACAGCATTTTAGTTACTAAAGGCATTTTGCATACCATTAAATATCATAAGAAACCTTAATATATGCAACCTTGCTGTAAATGGTTGCCGGCCTTTTTGCACTGTTCATATCAGTTGAGTTAAGCTGTTAAAGGGACAGTTCAACCAAAAATGAAAATTTTGTCATTACTTACTCACCCTCAAGTTGTTCCAAACCTGTATTAGTTTCTTTCTTCTGTTGAACACAAAAGAAGATATTTTAAAGATTATTGGTTACCAGACAATTGACGGCACCCATTAACTTCCATGGTATTTTTTTTTTTCCTACTATGGAAGTCAATGGGTGCCGTCAACTGTTTGGTTACCAACATTTTTAAAAATATATCCTTTTGTGTTCAACAGAAGAAAGAAACTCATACAGGTTTGGAACAACTTAAGGATGAGAAAATGATTTTTGGGTGAACTATCCCTTTAAATGTCATCTTGGGTGGGATTGATCAAATCAGATCAAATTTGCATAAGCAGAAGCCTATAGTAAGAGCCAGCAGAAGCCGTTCTCTTTCCTTTTTGCTAGCAAAACTTTTATTAAAATTAATTATGAAAAACTCAAGGAATAGATACATGCTTTTCGCAAGACCCTTTAGCAAATAATATAAATGATAAATGATAAAAGTGAATGAATTAAAGCAGATATCTGGCTAGACATTAAATGTAAAGATATTTTTTAGGTCTAGATTTGATTTGCACTTTAGTATAATCTTTCATTTTTTCTAATTTCCTTTTGCAAGGCTCAATAAAGCACTTCCACACTCAAGGTCATAGATACAGTTCAGAAACATCTGAGGCTTTTTTACATTTCAGAACAAGCTGCTCCGATCTCCTGCTGCGCTCAAAACCCAAGTCATCTGTAGCAAGAGTTCACACAAAATGTTCAGAAAGAGGATTAAAAATTGTCCAATGTGATTCATTTCTTTTGAGCAAATTAATTTGCTGCAGCGTGCTGCCAGCTAATTGACGAAGGCCTCTCTGAAATGTAGAGGTTTGTCGGGTCGGCGAACAGCTGGATGGCTCTGATGCTATCCTCCATCTGGAGCTACGAGCTTAGCGACTTCTCACCAAAGACACTTTCATAAGGGAGAAACTCTATTCATTTGCAATCCTAACCGTCCGCTGTGAGGCACCTGCAGAATAATGAAATCAATAATCATAAATTCTCTAGTCTGTGTGAGCAAGAAAGAATATCAGTTTGGTGACTATTTGTTTTGCACTGTCAATCTAAAAAAAAAAAAAATGAAGAAATTTAAATGATTTATGGATTGTGAAACCTTTTTTTTTTTCACAGTGAGATCAGAGTCAGCAAACATACTAATAATCCTCCCACTGAAAATCAATTTGAAATTTGAAATTGATAACGATTTTTTAATTTGTATTCCTTCTTTTACCTGGGTTTTGGAGATTGCATGGAGTTGGTGTGAAATATTAATAACAGACTTTCATGCATTTTGCAGTGCTGCTGCTTTTTTTTTTTAGGGAAAATTTAAAAACCCCAATAAAAATATTTTATATTTTTTAAATATTTTAAATATGAGAGAAGAACACTAAAGTTTAAAATATTTATTTTTAAAATTATAATTTAAAAATTAATTTATATAATTATTATAATTATAATTATAATTAATAATTATATATCAAAATGATTTGGCAAAAAATCGATTTGGCATTTGGTTTTTTTACTATACAAAAACTGCATAGAAAAACAAAAAGCTCAGAGGAAAAAGCATACATTCATAATCTGTTATTAATATTTAGTTGGTTCTCTCTTGTTTTTGCATGTGTTCATAATTTCTATATGACAGCCTGGCCAAAAATTATGTCTGCATAATTTGGTATATATATATATATATATATATATATATATATATATATATATATATATATATATAATGTGATTGGGAAAGGTCCGCAAGACGGGACTCGAACTCAGGTCACCCAAAGCGCAATGGTGCTATATGTTGGCATGCTGCCCACAAGGCTATCAGCGCCAACCTCTTAAATTCTATTTTTAGTAGTGGAAATTTAGCTATCAAATGCTTATTGGTAACACAATGCTTTGATAACAATTAAAAAAAAAAAAAAAAAAAAAAAAAACATAACAGAAACTCTTCTAAATGGTATAGCAAAGCATTAAACACTACTCAATCCCCACTTAACATTAATCTTGCACAAAAAAACATTATATAACACTTACTTTTAACATTTACTCTCCCTTTTGAGTGTCATGGCAAAGAATGCTGGGAAATAGAAAGCCCAGTTTCATGTAAATTTAAGTTTGTCTACATTAAGAGAAACAAGTTCATAAAACTCAAAACAATGAAATAAGTCAAATTACTTAAAATGTGTCAGTTTTATGAACTCAAAAGAAAAAGAAAGTTCTAAATACTCATAAAAGTTAATTTGATTGAACTAGTTTGTTTAATTTGAGTTTGCCCTACTCAAACCAATTAATTACTTTGAGCATTAGGGTTTACAGTAATTAAAACAAATGACTCCAAGCACAACTATTCAATATGCTTACAAAATCTTTAACAAATGTTTAATAATATTTTACTAAAGAAGAAGTATGTCAGTTTTCCTAGGCTGGACATCACTTTATTGCATTCCAAAAGTGAGGGTTTTATAATTTGTTTTCTATTACAAAAAATAGTTTTATAAATTAACAAACATGACCTATTTTTGTGAAATGTTAAGTATGCTTGTGCTAGTTTTCTTCTTAATAAATGCTACTTTCATCTCATCACTTTTCTGCCTTTTTTTGTATGTGGATTAAGTCTTCAAATATGTTTTGTGGCCGCTGTACGGCATGAAATATCCTTGTTGCTCTGACTTATTCATTTATTTTTGAGTGTTTTTAGCTAATAGGCTCAGAGTAGCTGCATCTCACTGACCCACTTTCTCCTGCGCAGGTTGTGTATCATCAAAACTGGCACAGAGGAAGCGGTGTAGTGGAGACCAACAGGACGTCCGTGGAGCTTCAGTTGCCGTCAGAAGAGGACCTGCTCGTTCAGATCAAAGCCCTGAGTGACGGAGGAGACGGCAGCAGCAGCAGCCCTATACGTATACCAAAGATGTCAAGTAAGGCTACATGTGAGCTCATTAAGAGTGCACTCTGATTTCTGAGCTTGTACACACAGAATTGAACTGCTAACCAGGCAATTGCTTGACATTTGTAGTGGCCTACTTCATATAATCCTGTCTGTGATGTCGTTGTGTTCGTCTCCCTCACAGGCCTGAACTCAAGGGGATACTTCAGTTCAGACGCAAGCAAGATGGCCCATGTTCATGGAGTAGTGTTTCTGATGTTGTCGTGGGCGTTTTCATAGAACTTTGCATTTATTTAAGCTGAAGTGTGTCTTTTCCGTGCCACTAATGTCACTGAGTGGAATTGCAAAAATGACTACGGTTTCCCAAACACTGTTTGCCAGAGTGTAGAGAAATCAATCTAAAAATGGCTTGCTTAAAATTGTTGCATAGATAGGAGAAAGCATTTTAACATTTGAAAAAGTAAATTACACACTTTGATGGAAGCTTGTTTCCGCTATGAAATAATAAATAAAAAAGGTAATTGCGACTTTTTATCTCATAATTCTGACTTTTTTTCTCAGAATTGCGAGTTTTAAAGTTAGAATTCAGATATAAACTCGCAATTGCATGTTATAATGTGCAATTGTCAGGGGGAAAAGACATTTACATCTCACAATTAAGACTTTATAACTCACAATTGCATGTTATAAAATCAGAATTGCGAGATATAAACTCACAATTCTGAGAAAAGAATTGCGAGTTAATTCTGTTAATTATAACTATTCTGACTTTATAGGATGCAATTGTGAGTTTGTCATGCAGTTCTGACTTTATAACTCACAATTCTGAGAAAAAAGTCAGATTTTCAACTTTATCTCTTGCAATTCTGACTTTATCTCACAATTCAGACTTTTTTTCTCAGAATAATGAATTATAAAGTCAGAATTGCGTGATAAAACTCACAACTGTGAGTAATAGTCAGAATTGCGAGATATAAAGTAGAAATTGCACAAAAAAGTCAGAATTGCGACTACATTTTGCAATTCTGACTTTATAACTTGCAACTGTTTATATCTCGCAATTCTGAGAAATAAAGTCAGAATTGCCTGATAAAAACTCACAATTGCGAGTTAAAAAGAATTGCGACTTTACATTTTGCAATTCTGACTTTATATCTCGCAATTGTGAGTTTATCTCGCAATTCTGAGAAAAAAAAGTCCGAATTGTGAGATAAAAAGTTGCAATTACCTTTTATTTAGTGGCGGAAACAAGCTTCCATACACTTCAGCTTTAACATGGCAAAAAAAAATGTTTTTCTTACCAAGTATTTTTGTCCTGTTTCAGTACAAATATCTAAACATCCTTACATCAAGATACATTTATTTGAGAAGCAAAATGAGTTCAGATATTAATCCAAAAAAAATTATCAAAATTATGCTTAAAACAAGAACAAATATCTGCCAATGTGGTCTGAACCCATTCAAGTCAAACAAGATCATTCAAGTCATTTTGCTTCTCAAGCAAATTGATTTAATTGATTGTACCTTGATTTAAGATTTACTTGATTTGATTTAGGTATTTGTACTGGAAAACAAGACTAAAATACTAAGATAGAATTTTTTTTTTGTTTGTTTGTTTTTTTGCAGTGAAAATAGACTTTAAAATGTTTTGATATGGTTGGTTATAGTTACATTTTATTTGCCTTTTCTTTTCGTTTTTTGGTTAAGAATTGGTGACTCAGCTCCATTGCCTTATATTGTGATGGTTTTTTACCTCTTTGTTATCTGTCTTTTGTATGTAGATTTTATGCAAAAAAGCAGGCTTTCTCTTTTAGCTAATAATTTTGCTTAGGTGTTCAGAACTGAGATTTAAATTGAGCACAATATTACAGTAAGTCATGTAATGCAGTAGTGACCTGGAATGTTGGATCTCCAAGAGAAATCCTTGAATTATGAATTATACCCATGCTGTTTTTCCTCCTACACATGTCAGTCAAGCCAATGATGCTGTGTCTGTGTATGTAAAAAGGCCTTTAGATAGATGAAATGCATTATGTTGTTTTGCATAAGCCTGAGAGATATTATTGTTTTGATGAATAACGACAGTTTGGTTTAATACATAGTTTCTGGATAATTACACCAATGTATTGCTGCTAGTTAGTTTTGAATTATTATTTTGGAAAATTACTTTGACAGTCAAGCATTTAATGGTTTGAAATGAAACATGTATCTTGTTCCTTTAAATTCAACCCATAGTTCATCAATTCCCTTATGATTTCTCCTGTCATTCACATTTTCCTATGGGAGTCGGTTAAACAGTAGGATATCTCTCAAAGATGCTTCATCATGTTTGTTCCTGTGATAATCTTTCTTTCAAACATCTGCTGAGTTTGTACGCTTGAAGATGAGACCAAAATGTGTCATCAGAACTTCGCTTAACCAGATATTCCCTCTGCCGGTTTCATGTTTTCTAGATATTTGTGTCTAAAAGAAATGTTTTATATCCTCTATAATTTTTTTTTATTATTATTATTATTATTTAATCATTTTTTAAAATTTGTTTTAGAACATAAGTAATGACCATACAACCTTAAAACCATTATTTATTATTGTTTAATTTTATTTATTTACTATTATTTTTATATTTTTATAATATTTATGTTTATTGTATTTATATGTTATATGTTTAATCATTTTTCCATATTTTGCCTTATTTTGAAAATTAGCATTTTATAAATGTAATATATTCATCTGGTGTTTTCTTTTGCTGTTGTGTAAGCATTTTGAGCTATTTAATACCTTTGTATTAATCCTGTACAATCTCTGAGAGATAAAATAAATAAAATTTCATATTGAAATATATGTAGAGCAAATATGTGATTAGCTACAGTATCAGTAATAGCCTCCAACGCGCACTACAGCATTTTTTTGATCTGGGAGGAGACGTTTCAGTCTAATTTGATGAATGGAAGAGAGCTTGGCTGATCTATATGGTTGCCTAGAGACGATTCCTTCAAAGACTTGCATACTGATTGGTAATTACCAATAGACTGAGTCTCTGCTGGATGAGAGCGTGAAGATGGCAGGCATACTTACTGACAGTTATTTAAATTACAGAAAAATATACAGTGGATCCAGACGTCTGAGCGTACTAGTGAAAATGCTTCTATTTTGCATTTTTCTAATTAAATACAACTTTCTTTTCAGTAAAAATTATATTATCTGCATAATTTGATTGAAATGTTAAAGTGAAAAATAACATGAATTTCTTTGTATTTGCATACACCCCCTTTAACTTGAATGTGCTTAAACTGGTATGAACTTTAGAAGTTTGTGTGAAACCTGTTGATCATTTTATCCAGCATGATTTGAGAATGATCTAAAAAGCAGCTTGTGCTTTAATAGAAACTGAAGTATCTCATAAAAGATAACTTTTCTACGGAGCCCCTAAAGGTACATGGTGATGGAAAAAAATATGAGTTAAGGGGGGAAAATATATTTCAATCTTTGTACACTCTCTTGCACACAGAGACCCTAAATTGACATGGTCATAAAATGAGATGAAAGAAAAATTTGTCAATGCTTTGGCGTCTCTCGTAAACGTTTTCGCTGAGAAACTTTGCTTTCGCTCGCAAAATGTTTGCATTCCCCCAAGAAACTTTGCATTCACTCGCAAACATTGAGTTATTTGTGAGTGAACGCAAAGTTTCCAGGGAATGCAAAGTTTCTCGGCAACGCAAAACTTTCACGAGTATGCGTTCACTTGCAAAATGTTTGCGTTCCCCCAAGAAACTTTGCGTTCGCTCACAAAGAACTGAAATGGTTGCTCACAACCCTTTTGTGTTCTTTGTGAGTGAACACAAAGATTCTTGGGGAAATGCAAAAGTTTTTGAGAGGGAACGCAAAACACTTGTGGTAACTTGGGGTAACACTTGGGTAACGCAAGACTTTTGCGAGTATGGAGCCCCTAAAGTGACATTGTGATGGGAAAATGCTTGGCGTCAATGCTTTGGCGTCTTTCGCAAAATGTTTGTGTTCCCCTTAGAAACTTTGTGTTAGCTCGCGAAATGTTTGCATTCCCCCGAGAAACTTTGTGTTCACTCGCGAAATGTTTGCGTTCCCCCGAGAAACTTTGTGTTCGCTCGCGAAATGTTTGCGTTCCCCCGAGAAACTTTGTGTTCGCTCGCGAAATGTTTGCGTTCCTCCGAGAAACTTTGCGTTCGCTCACAAAGAATTGAAATGGTTGCTCACAACCCTTTTGTGTTCTTTGTGAGTGAACACAAAGTTTTTTGGAATGCAAAAGTTTTTGAGAGGGAACGCAAAACACTTGCGGTAACTTGGGGTAACACTTGGGTAACGCAAGACTTTTGCGAGTATGGAGCCCCTAAAGTGACATTGTGATGGGAAAATGCTTGGCGTCAATGCTTTGGCGTCTTTCGCAAAATGTTTGTGTTCCCCTTAGAAACTTTGTGTTAGCTCGCGAAATGTTTGCATTCCCCCGAGAAACTTTGTGTTCACTCACGAAATGTTTGCGTTCCCCCGAGAAACTTTGTGTTCGCTCGCGAAATGTTTGCGTTCCCCCGAGAAACTTTGTGTTCGCTCGCAAAATGTTTGCGTTCCCTGAGAAACTTTGTGTTCACTCACAAACCTTTTGTGTTCTTTATGAGCGAACGCAAAGTTTCTGGGGGGGAACTCAAAGGTTTTACAAGTGAATGTAACATTTCTCGGGAACGCAAAACTTTCGCGAGTATGCGTACACTCGCAAAATGTTTGCTTTTCTCAAGAAACTTTGAGTTCGCTCTCAAATCATTCGTTCTTTGCAAGCAAAGTTTATTGGGGGGGAGCGCAAAAGTTTTTGAGAGGGAACGCAACGTTTCTCGGGGAAACACAAAACACTTACGAGTACGGAGCCCCAAAAGTGACATTGTGATGGAAAAAAAATATGAGATGGGAGGGAAAATTATGTCAATGCTTTGCCGTCTTTTGCAAAATGTTAGAAGTCCCCCGAGAAGCTTTGTGTTCTCTCACAAACCTTTTGTGTTCTTTTCGAGTAAATGCAAAGTTTCTAGGGGGAACAAACACTTTGTGAGTGAACGTTTACTCACAAAAGTTTGCGATCCCTCGCAAAACTTTTACGCGTACGCATTCACTACATTCTCAAAATGTTTGCTTTTTCCTCAGACACTTTGTGTTCACTCGCAGCTGTTCGCTCACAAACCTTTTGCAAATGCAAAGTTTCTGGGGGGGAACGCAAAGGTTTTTTGGGAACACAAAACCTTTGTGAGTATCTTGGGAACACAAAGCCTTTGTGAGTATGCATTCACTCACAAAATGTTTGCGTTTTCCTGAGACACTTTGCGTTCACTCGTAAAATGTTTGTTCCCCTGAGAAACTTTGCGTTCGCTCGCAAAATATTTGCATTCCCCCGAGAAACTTTGTGTTCACTCGCGAAATGTTTGCGTTCCCTGAGAAACTTTGTGTTCACTCACAAACCTTTTGTGTTCTATATGAGCGAACGCAAAGTTTCTGGGGCGAACTCAAAGGTTTTACAAGTGAATGCAACATTTCTCGGGAACGCAAAACTTTCGCGAGTATGCGTACACTCGCAAAATGTTTGCTTTTCTCAAGAAACTTTGAGTTCGCTCTCAAATCATTAGTTCTTTGCAAGCAAAGTTTATTGGGGGGGAGCGCAAAAGTTTTTGAGAGGGAATGCAACGTTTCTCGGGGAAACACAAAACACTTGCGAGTACGGAGCCCCAAAAGTGACACCGTGATGAAAAAAAATATGAGATGGGAGGGAAAATTATGTCAATGCTTTGCCGTCTTTTTGCAAAATGTTTGCGTTCCCCCGAGAAACTTTGCATTCGCTCACAAAGAACTGAAATGGTTGCTCACAATCCTTTTGTGTTCTTTGTGAGTGAACACAAAGTTTCTTGGGGAATGCAAAAGTTTTTGAGAGGGAACGCAAAACACTTGCGGTAACTTGGGGTAACACAAGACTTTTGCGAGTATCGAGCCCCTAAAGTGACATTGTGATGGGAAAATGCTTGGCGTCAATGCTTTGGCGTCTTTCGCAAAATGTTTCTGTTCCCCCGAGAAACTTTGTGTTCACTCGCGAAATGTTTGCGTTCCCCCGAGAAACTTTGTGTTCACTCGCGAAATGTTTGCGTTCCCCCGAGAAACTTTGCGTTCACTCGCGAAATGTTTGCGTTCCCCCGAGAAACTTTGTGTTCACTCACAAACCTTTTGTGTTGTTTGTGAGCGAACGCAAAGTTTCTGGAGCGAACTCAAAGGTTTTACAAGTGAATGCAACATTTCTCTGGAACGCAAAACTTTCGCGAGTATGCGTACACTCGCAAAATGTTTGCTTTTCTCAAGAAACTTTGAGTTCGCTCTCAAATCATTAGTTCTTTGCAAGCAACGTTTATTGGGGGGAGCGCAAAAGTTTTTGAGAGGGAACGCAAAGTTTCTCGGGGAAACACAAAACACTTGCGAGTACGGAGCCCCAAAAGTGACATTGTGATGGAAAAAAATATGAGATGGGAGGGAAAATTATGTCAATGCTTTGCCGTCTTTTTGCAAAATGATTGCGTTCCCCTGAGAAACTTTGAATTCGCTGGCAAAATGTTAGCAGTCCCCCGAGAAGCTTTGTGTTCTCTCACAAACCTTTTGTGTTCTTTTCAAGTGAATGCAAAGTTTCTAGGGGGAACAAACACTTTGTGAGTAAACGTTTACTCACAAAAGTTTGCGTTCCCTCACAAAACCTTTGCGAGTATGCGTTCACCACATTCGCAAAATGTTTGCTTTTTCCTCAGACACTTTGTGTTCACTCGCAACTGTTTGCTCACAAACCTTTTGTGTTCTTTGTGAACGAATGCAAAGTTTCTGGGGGGGAACGCAAAGGTTTTATGGGAACACAAAACCTTTGTGAGTATCTTGGGAGCACAAAACCTTTGTGAGTATGCATTCACTCGCAAAATGTTTGCGTTTTCCTGAGACACTTTGCGTTCACTCGTAAAATGTTTGTTCCCCTGAGAAACTTTGCGTTCGCTCGCAAACCATTTGTGTTCTTTGAGAAAGAATGCAAAGTTTCTTGGGGGGAACGCAAAAGTTTTCACGAGGGAACGCAAAGTTTCTCAGGGGAACGCAAACACAACGTTTCTGGGAGGAACGCAAAAGTTTTTGCGAGGGAATGCAAAGGTTTTGCGAGCAACACAAAGTTTCTTGGGGTAACGCAAAACTTTTGCAAGTACGGAGCCCCTAAAGTGACATGGTGATGGAATAAAACATGAGATGGAAGGAAAAATTTTATGTCAGTGCTATGGCATCTCTCAATAGTATTGTGAGTGAACAAAGTTTCTTAGGGGAACACAAATATTTTGATTGCGAATGCAAAGATTTTGGTGGTTCTTTGGATCTGTATACCTGTGTATCATGATAAATAATCTGTCCTTAAAGGTGCTGCTATTATAATTACTTTATATTTAATTATGATATCGTAGCCTTTTACAATGCCAAAAAAGTGTGACCTTGGTCAAGACAAAAATATCTGACACAACCACCCTACACTAGAAGTAGCCAAATGTTTTATCTGGAAGGACTTACATTTTTGGAAGGACTTAAATGTTCACTCAATAAGCAGCATCCTTCATGTTTATTTACCAACATTTGACATTAAGTTATGAAACCGGGCTACAGTTGAGGTGTGAAATGGAGTTTGCTAAAGTAGATTTCACAGTGAAGGTGTAGGAGTTTATTCCAAGAGCTCAGAGGAATAAGCTTGTCAGGAACACTGACAGGTAAGTGTGCGAACACGGATGTAATCTCCCGAGAACTGCTCCGACTTGTTGGGCTACCAGGGGATTTAACCGTAAATACTAGTCCAGCTGAAACGGAAGCAGTCGTAGGCAGTCACAGAGCCTTTTGGAAGTCCTCCTTGCATGTCATTTGGTGCCCTTCAATAGTGCCTGTGAGTCCGACCAAAATTTGGTGGGTACTGATATTTCTCGCACTGATCCTCCTGAATTAATGGCTTCACTGGAGCTCTAAAGACCCATATGGAAGCGAGACATGGGAAGGCTGCTTCCTAATCACTACTTTTGCCAAGCCAATGTGTCTGTATAATCTCACAAAATGGTTGTAATAAACCCTTGCTCACTTTGGAAGGCAGTTTTACCTTATCTGATAGCAGTTCCATCCCATAAGTCGGACACTTTGCTGCTCAGAACAAAGGCTTCAGTGCCCTGAAATAAAGAAAAGATACGAATTCTTCAGTTTCAATTTGGATTATGTCTTTGTTTTACTTGAAGTCACCATGAAATCAAAATGGACAGTTCTTATTTTATTCATTGAATATTGCAATGTTATTATAAATGATTTATCCGTGCACATCATTAGTTGTTTAATCAAAATAACTTCCCCTCCCTCCTGCAGCCACATCTCTTCTATTCTCTGATGATGTGTTTACCGGCGCGAGGGCAGGGCAACCTGTCACTCGCATGAGATCGCGGCAATAGCAAATCACATCCCGATGGACAAAATCGAGTCCCGTCCTACATTTTTTCTTGTTTGAGAAGCCATTTCACTTGGATATAGGGAAGAAAATCGCAACGTTCTGTTTCATGCTGACTTAAAAAAAACAAATCCCAAGTCTCTTTTGGATCCCACTGTAGACATTTTACCAGGGCTTCTCGGCCCCTTATTATCAAAACTGGCACTGATAAATAATAACCACCTTCCTTTTTGACAATATTTTCAAGGTAGGCAGAGATGTGCTTATTGAAGTGGGGCAGATTAAAAATTCTACCCTGCAGCGATGTAATGGATCTTATGCAAAAATGAATGGAGAAAATGTGGCCCAGATTTTTCATAGATAGCCACAGTGGTTTATAAAGGCCCTCGGATATATAAATGGAGAAATAATTGTGAGGAAACCTTTGGCTATTCAAATTAATCATTTCAATGATAGAATAGGGATGTCATAGTTCACTTGTTAGTATTGCAGCGGCACGGGGGGAAACTGGTAAGATAATGAATGGTTTAGAAGTTCGCCATGTTACAGGGAAAGGTTGAGAAGACGGTCGTAGTATTGAAGGGGGTATGAGAGACCTGCAGGCCTATTTAGCTGGTTTCAAGTACAAGCAGGTGAGGGCCATAAAACAAATTTCAACACTAGGGAGACAAAGACAGAACTTTGTATGAATCAGTGGGAAAACCTTATTGAGAAAGAGCGCTAGCTTGAATTCAAGTGAGGATGCATCACTCTTAAAGGTATAGTACAACCAAAAATGAAAGTCTGTCATTCACAGCAGAACATATTCAAACTCGCTGTTTCAAGATGCATCACGTCAGTGACGTCTGTTGACAAACACCATTGGTTCTCATATTTTTTGTAATCAAAAAAGCATTGCTTATGCAGAAGAATTACATTTGAGATTTGATTTTTTTTTTCTTCGTCTGTTCCTGTCGAAGGCTTCAGAAGACTTGGAAAACAGTTCATGAGTTCATCAGTTGAGTCGTAGCTGGGCGCCGCGGACAGGCGCCGAATGTCGCCACCGGTGTGCGTACTCATAGAAAACAATGTGTTCGAATTTTAAAGACGCAGTAGTTTTTTTTGTTGTCCGTCAATATTTGATCTGTTTGAGGAGGACATAAAAAACAGGGCATTCAAAAACCTTCATAGTCTACATTGGATAAATATATAATATAATGTAATTATGTCTGTTGAATACTGCATAATTTAGATTTAATATTTTTTAGTACTGTGAAATCCCCACAAAATACGAAATATTAAATATATATTATTATACATTAGTTATCATGAACTAATAATGAACTGCACTTATACAGCCTTTATTAATCTTTAAGTTAATTACAACATTTACTAATACATTATTAAAATCAAAGTTGTATTTAACATTAGTTAATGCACTGAACTAACATGAACAAAGAACAACTGTTTTTTAACTAACATTAAGTTAACAAAGCTTAATAAATACTGTAACAAATGCTCATAGTTCATGTTTTTTAACCTAATACATTAACTATGATAACAAATGAAACTTTATTGTAAAGTGTTACCGAAATAACTTGTTTTGCTAACGTTTTTACTCGGACTAGCTAGTTAATGTTAGTTAAATAATATTGCTACAATGTAACAGTTGCCTAGACAACCGATACAACAAAACAATAACAGACATAATGTGATCTTCATTAAGGAACCTTCAAAAGTCAGCTATTATTCAATTCAAATAAAAAAATTAATAATAAATAAAGTAAGAACTCATCGTGAAGCCGATTCAAAATTGAGCTCGCGCGTATAGAATGTGCGCGTCCGGTGTGAGATACCTGAGACGCGGCGTGGCGCTGCGCAGGCGCGGCGCCGAGCTTCGCGTCCGGTGTGCGACCCCCTTAAGACTACATTTAAGTCTGAATTAAATGGAAATAGCAACTGACTTCATTCCTTAAATTGTAAAATAAAATACTGATTACATACTGTTCAGAAGTGTTTTTTTATTCACCAAGGATGCATTAAACTGATCAAAAGACTTCAAAGAATCCTGAAAAAAAAACAAAAAAAACAATGTATCATGGTTTCCACACAAATATTGATAATAAAAAGAAATGGTTCTTGATCACCAAACCATGATTTCTGAAGGAAATCGTGTGACTGAAGACTGGAATGATGATGCTGAAAATTCAGCTTTGATATCACAGTAATAAATTGCATGTTAAAATATATTAAAATAGAAAACAGTTCTTCTTAATTGAAATAATATTTAACAATATTACTATTTTACTATATCTATAATCACATAAATGCAGCCAAGAGACTTCTTTCAAAAGCATTAAAAAATCTTAATACTACGAACTTTTGAACAGCATTGTGTTGGGGAAAGTTACTTTTAAAGTTATGCATTACAATATTGCATTACTCCCTAAAAACGTAACTAATTGCATTACTTAGTTACTGTTTATGGAAAGTAATGTGTTATGTTACTTTTTCTCATCTAGGCTGGGCTGTTTTTTAATAAAAAAAAATAAATAAAAAAAATGTAAAAACAAATTTAAAGACCCTTTTACACCAAATAAATAAGCTTGAATAACATGCAAATTTACACCTGTACAGTAGAGGGCGCAGCTCTAACAAACCTTTCAGCTGTGCTGACATTCTGGATCGCAGAAGAATATGACCCAGGAAAGAAAGTTCAACACTCTTTAGCAATTAAAAAAAAAGAAAAGAAACAAATGTGATGTTTAACTAATTTTTACTTAGTACAGAGCCCCACACGTGACTTGCAAGATACGATTTACTAATTTGTTCCCTCGATTTACTAAAACGTGCACGATTTACTATTTCATTCCCTCGATTTATAAATTATGCGCATGATTTATAAATCGATGTAACAAAATAGTAAATCGTGTGCACGTTTTAATAAATCTAGGGAACGAATTAGTAAATCGTGCACACGATTTAGCCTACTATTTTCTATTTTTTTCCTGCATGTCATGTCCAGGGCTTCGTATATTAGTATGGTTGAATTGGATAATCAAAAGTCAGCAGCAAAGACATTGGTTAAAATACATAGTTTTATTTAACACATTAATTATTGTGGGTTTGTGTAATATTCAGTTTGCATTTCACAGTTTTTATTCATTTTGAGCAGTACTGAATCTTTTTTTTTTTGCATGTTAGATGAGTAAACGCATGCTCACAGTCTAGAACTACAATAGCATCATGTTCAAGTCAAGTCAGCTTCATTTGTATAGCGCTTTTTACAATACAAGTAACTTTTGAACAGCAGTGTGTTGGGGAAAGTTACTTTTAAAAGTAATGCATTACGTGCTCCTCCTGAACTTAATAAAACACAAGTAACATGCATTAAGAAAAATGAACAGGGTTGATTTTAATTTAATGCTGACTTTAATGGCGTGCTTTTGTCAGAAGATTTGTTTGTTAGAAGCATGTGGTTATATGATTTTGTTATGTAAAAGAGCAATGTCAACTGCAAAGCGTCTCTTTTTGTGTTTAAATGAACAGACATAAGACATGAGGGTGAGTAAATGATGGGCAAATTATTAATTTAAGTTTACAGTATATGTATTGAGCTTTATTTTTGTTTTATATCAACTGCATCTACAATATAAATGCAACATAATCATAACTTATCATGTTACCTGCGTGCCTGCAGTAACTGCAATCAGCCTTGTAATCGCTGTAATGTATTCACACAGAGGGTTTCCCACACTCTGCCTTATCAATTAAATACACAGATGCAAGTGGCACCTGATCTAAAAGAGCTTGCCATGATTTGCTAATTTGCTGCATTACTTACATGTCATGCCGCAGTTTAAAGACGTGCGTGAATGCCAAAGAGGAACCGTCCTTTTTATTGCCTTGTGCCTTAGAATATCACTTCATTTGTTCAACCACTTCAATCAAAGTGATCAAGACCTTATTTGGTATGCAAAACTAATCATTTAATTTGACAATTGCACACCAGTAGAATGTGATGACATGGCAGCATATCAAGAAGAGCTCTCGTGTTTCATGGAGCTGATGTGGTCATGATGTTTATGCATGTAAATTCACACGAAGGCGACACACATAAAGGGGGAGGGTTCGAAAATATGGTCCGAAGAAGATAAACCAGACGAAATTACCAAGAGGTGCGGAAAGCCAGGTTAAAGCATTCATAATCTGCAAAGTAGAGCCTTGGGCTGCTAGGCCTGTAAATTGGCGTGAATAGAGAAGGTTGTGTGTTTACAAAGCTTGTCCCCAGACTCCAAGCTGTGGAAAAGCAGCATCCGAGGAAGAGGGTAAACAGGATTAGAAGTTAGAGGAAAGATGGGCCATTACTTCACCTGTCAGCTGAACAGAAGGAAACGGCTCAGAGAGACTCTTACTTTTGACATGATGGTGAATATTAATAACAGGCCTGCACAAAACCTGATCAAACAACATAGACCTGTTTGCACTATTCTGATGAGCTGAAGTGTAAAATATGTTGCTGAAATTAAATAGATGCACCAATTTCGAAACTCAGCTCAGTTTACCTGTATAATTTGATACAATGGCAAATCTAAACAAGGATTTTCTTTTGAGAACTCTGTATTACAATTAGCCTATTCAATAATGATATTCAAATGTAATCAAATGTGATTTGTCAAGCAGGGATTTTGGAGGGGAAATCTTTAACTGTTCTTAATGAAAAAAAAAAATTACTCATGAAAACCATTTTTTTTTTTAACTCTAAAAAGACAGGTAATGCTTTACAGTAAGGATTCACTGGTTAATATTAGTTAATGCATTAGTAGCATTAACTAACAATGAGCAATACATTTGTTACAGTTTGTGTTAATCTTTGTTGGAAAAAAAAATACTCTTCATTGTTAGTTCATGTTAGCTCAGGTCCAACTTATTCCCCAGCACTGACAGAATTGTCCGTCATTCATGATAATGCTTTCCTGCCATTATTGATGGAATTTTCCAATCCAAGTTTTCACTGTTATATTGGTAGGGAGCGCTATTACGCATCCTCTGAAAAAGTACAGAATCTCTAGATCAAAACACAGGTGAAGAAGAAGCAGAAACAAGCAATAGAAGCTGTGCTTTTATGCACATGTTAAATAAGGTGATCATCGAATATTAAACAGCATATAAATGAAAACAGCCTAATGTTACCGAATTAAATGTCGAACCAGGAAGAGGAAGGATATAGGATTGTGAAGCTTTGGGGGTGTCGATGGAATTGATCTCCATCTATGTCCATCTCCATCGATCTCCATCTATGTTGATGGACTCCATCTACTCCATCTACGTTTTGGTCAATGTTCTTTATCCGACCCAGACGTAGTGTTTGGAAAAAAAAAAAAGCGATTTTACAAAACGTACCCACATTCAAGTGCTGATAAAAAATGCAAATTTATTTATTCATTCATTCATTCATTCATTTATTTTTTTTAAAGCAGAGGCTCTGTTCAGATATTCATAGAACAAAATGCATGAAAGGCCATGAAATTTTGTGAAAATGATCAAAAATGATGGCAACTTATGATAATGATATAACTTTTGATTTTGATAATGTATTAATAAATGTTGAAAGATTAACTAAGATGTATAAATGCTTTCAAAATGTTTATCATTGTTAGTTCATGTTAACTAATTCAGCTAACTAATCTTAACCTTATTGTAAAGTGTTACCAAAAACATAATCCAAAGAAACTTACAATTGTTTTTGTCATTTTTTCTACTCTATGTGAATATTTCACATTTTAGAGGCTCTCTTGCACATTTATTTTTCATGTGTATTTTTAACATCTGTATTTCCAAGGACATTTTAAAATCATGTGCCATCAGGGGGAAATTTGACAAACTGGTTCCACCTGCCATCAGTGATTTTGAGCCTGCAGGGAATTCAATGCAGCGTGGGGATATATTCACCCCAAGAAAAAGGTATCACTGGTTCAGTCATTTTGTTTGGTGTTTTTAGCCTGTTGTGAGCAGGTTCTTAGCCCCGCTTGACATTTGCGATAATTAAAACGCTAATCCAAGTAGGGTGCTGTCAAAGCCCTAGAAAATGGTCATGGTTCATTTTAGGTCAAATTAAAACCTCTACATGAATTGCCTACCTGCAGCTTCCAGGCGAGAGCCTAATCCATAATAATGTGCTGGGTTTATTAAAAGACTAAAATGAGGTTAAACATAACAAAAAGCTTCAAATCCAATGTGTTAGAGCTACTGCTCATTTTGCCATGTAATTTCAATTCCTCAAACTTGCTTGTAAAATAATTGCAAAAGATGTTATAGAAGTGTTCATGGTTGTCACAAGTCTGCATTCTTTAGTCTGAGTTTGATTAAAACATTTTTATATCTTATAAAAATATGTATTCAGCGGCAGTATAAAGTAAGTAAAAAGTGAGTTTGTATGCAGTTTATCTGTATGGGTTTCCTCTTTCTCCTGAGAAGAGTCAGGTAGATACTTTCCTTTTTTTTCCTGACAGTTTATGACGTCTCTCCGTGCAGGTGTAGTTTTGTCAGGAAAGTGACAGTGCGTGAGTCAGAGCCAAGCTCTAAAGCAGGGATAAAGTGTGGTGATGGACAGAAGATTCACAGAGAATTAAAAAGACAGGGAGCCCCCTCTCCCCACAAAGAACTGGAGAAGATGACTGGCAGTCTACAGGGTTATCTCTCTCTCTCTCTCTCTCTTTCTTTCTCTTTCTCCTTCTCCATTTGGCACTTTCAAACTGTCCTAACCAGTCTTGTGATTTTGCAATGGCGAATATGTGAAAGCTATTCATCTAGTCTTATGAAAACATGACATCTGTCTGCTTGTTTTCTCCTTTTTCTCCTCATTGTTTATCCCTTTATTCTTGGTGACTTCTAAAGAGTTTTGAATATACAGTAGTATGATATAATCATGTGTGTTTTTTTGTGACAGTCAAAAATGTCAAAATTTCTTCATTCAGTCAAAAATATTACAATATTATAAAATATGCTACATACTTAAATAATTACGTTTGAACTGAGCCATATTGAATGCTTGCCTAGCAATAATAAATCACGGATCATGGCTGTGATGAAAACCAAAGGCTATTGGTTATTTTTAAAAATAGGAAAGCAGCTTCAGTAGGAAATATGTCAGTACAAGAAAGAAAACTCAGTAGCTTCTAAAGGTGTACCAGTAAATCCAACTATTGAAATCTGCTATGCTTGTTACAGATTAACACAGATAGCAATGGATAAACATATATTTCATTTAAAGGTGTTAGCTTAAGTGTTAGTTTGTATTTACATAAAACTAAATGTTCATTCCAAGGGTAGCTCTCAGTTCTTGCATCTTTCATCTCCATGAATGCTCTTTAAGGTAAGCGCAACCCTCAGCTGAACCCGAAGCCATGAACTCAATTTGAACCAAAGACTGTGAATTCAATCTTCGGTTCAGACATGAACACACACTGCTGTTCATCATTCGCTGTCTGCTTGTGAATAAAAGATCCCACCAAATCTGAGTGAATAGGTTTGTTTTCTTCAGAATCTAGCCTAACTGATGTTATCTTGTTTCTTTTTTCAACTCCTCATAGAGATGTTCTTAATAATAGAAAATGAAAGACAGTTTAAAGATGCTATATTTTGGTCTTTCATAATGAACTGTCCTTTTTATCAATATTTGTCACTACTACAGAAGATGTAATGAATATTACCCTTCGGTTATTTTTCCATAACATCATTGATTTACGTCAAATTGTCATTAGATATTGGCTGCGATATATCACATTGGCATTTAGAAACATGAATCAGATACAACTGGGAAGTAACGTGAAAATAGTAGTGTTGTAACAATACCCTCATGTCACAATTTGATGCATATCACGATTACTGAACTCACGATACGATATTATTGCGATACTCCAAGACATATGGTAAAAGGATAACAAAAAAAAAGTACTGTTGATTAAAATGCTAAAATTGGTATTACATTGGGAGTGGAAATGAATAGGCTTGGACTTGGTGCTGGTAACCCAATGCACAGGACAATGGTGACACCAGAATAAAAATATTGCACTCTGTCACTGACTAGATAAATTTAAAATAAGGTAGGCCACTTTTTGCTGGTAACATAAGACATCTGGCATTATCAGGACCCACAAATATTCCCCCATTGCATTATTATATTCAACATTATATATAGTAGTTTAAAGATGCCCTAGAACGTTCTTTCACAAGATGTAATATAAGTCTAAGGTGTCCCCTGAATGTGTCTGTGAAGTTTCAGCTCAAAATACGCCATAGATTTTTTTAAATTAATTTTTTTAACTGCCTATTTTGGGGCATCATTAATTATGCACCGATTCAGGCTGTGACCCCTTTAAATCTCACACTCCCTTCATAGTGCTCCGTGGCTAACGGCTAATGCTACACTGTTGGAGAGATTGATAAAGAATGAAGTTGTGTTTATGAATTATACAGACTGCAAGTGTTTAAAAATGAAAATAACGACGGCTCTCTTGTCTCCGTGAATACAGTAAAAAACGATGGTAACTTTAACCACATTTAACAGTACATTAGCAACATGCTAACGAAACATTTAGAAAGACAATTTACAAATATCACTAAAAATATCATGTTATCATGGATCATGTCAGTTATTATCGCTCCATCTGCCATTTTTTGCTGTTGTCCTTGCTTGCTTACCTAGTCTGATGATTCAGCTGTGCAGCTCCAGACGTTAATACTGGCTTGTGTAAATGCCTTGAACATGGGCTGGCATATGCAAATATTGGGGGCGTACATATTAATGATCCCGGCTGTTACGTAACAGTCGGTGTTGAGATTCGCCTGTTCTTCAGAGGTCTTTTAAACAAATGAGATTTACATAAGAAGGAGGAAGCAATGGAGTTTGAAACTCAGTGTATGTCTTTTCCCTGTACTGAACTCTTGTTATTCAACTATGCCAAGGTAAATTCAATTTTTGATTCTAGGGCACCTTTAATGTAGTACTGACACTAAAACCTTGTAAACTTTTTCTCACACAGTAATTTTCATTTTGGTTAAACTATGCACAACACATATTGTCACTATCCACTGACGGCAGAAGGTCTGGACTCCATCGTAGCTTTCATTGGCCAAAGACCACCCAAGAGAATGTCTGACCAATCACAGTTTGCTTTGTTCCACGTCATTGTTAGGGGCATGAAAATGTGAAGTCACTGTCCCTATGATAACAGACCAGCACGCATCTCAAAATTTATTAATTCAAGAACATTGTGCAAGTTTATTGCAACAATGGTGCCGCAAACTTCACATACTTTCGAAAATCCAGCCTTTAGTTGATCCTTATAAGTGCTCATTGTCACAGGTGTAAACACGACAGATTTCGTTCTCCATGAGGGGGTTTGGCATCTCATAAGCTTTGTTTCCAGGTGGACCGTTAAAGAACGTGACACAAGTCACCCGGAAATCCTATAGGATTCAACCAGATGCGACCATTTTGTGTGCCTTATGCATTAGACGTTCAGCCATCTGTCCATGGGCGTTACGTCTGAGGCTGAGAGTACTCCCTCATATGCAGTATTGGAAAGTCTGATTCATAATAAATGTTGGTTCATTCAGATGGCTAATGAACAAATTAATGAACAGATTAATGCTGCCTTCACATGCTATCTGAAAATTTTGAAATTGGAGGGCATTCATGTGCAATTTTTACCTGGGAAACTCGTATTTACGATAACTCCCTGTCCCTGTCTGGATTGTAGGTCTTCTTTTTTCATAGTGTAATATTTCATCATTACTATGTTTGTCTAAATTAGGGGAATACTATTTTTTTTATAGTTTGTTTTGTGTAAATTTATTTGTTATCTGTTTAAGTTAGATGTGAAGCTTGATTGACAATTTGTAAATTGGGTAAAGGGTGTGGCTGGACCTTCAAGTTCAACCAATTACGTCCAAAGAGGAGGAGCTGGACATCGAGCTCCACCCATTTGCTCTGCCGCAAGCTTCTCTCGTAGTAAGAAAAAAGTCTGGGGAAACACTGACAGAACTTTTACACCTTGTAGCATCACCAATCAGACACACAATTATTCATTATATTTAATGAATTATCCAGAAACTCACTCTATCAAAGTTCTGTGAACCCATCCCCCTAAAACTACGTTAGCATCCCAAACGTATAGCTAACACACAGGCAGAACTAGGTGTCCTGTTACAGGACACAGGAAAACTGATAAGAACTATTACGATCAGAAATAAATTTTGCAGAGACTAGTGACTCTGACTTCATTCTTTCTGAGAAGGACAAATAAACCCTCTTAATCCTATATTTTCTATATATAACCACTTGAGAAATGTATAAACATGTATTCAATTTTCCCATCTCATGACTTTCCTTTTATAGGGTTTATTCTATGTTTTAATTCTCTCTTTTGAACTATTTTGTTATTAATGTTTTGGAGTTGAAAATTTATGGTTAACTAAAATCACATGGGTAGCATGTTTGATATCTACAGATTCCAACTTCTGTTTTCTATTTGTTAATTAATGTTACATGTTTCCCATTCTGTGACACATTAGTATTATAAGAATCTAGAAGGTTCTTCTTTCATACACCCAATCCAAAGATATTAGCATAAGACATACACCCAATGTCTTATGCTGATATCTTGCTAGAGAACAAAGACTCGTAAAAAAAACTCTTAACTCCTTATTGGCTCAGACACCTCAAGAGGGTGTGACATCTTCACCCTTTAAAATCACTGATCACAAGATCAAACCGTCTCTTTTCCTGTACTGAAAATGTAATATTAATTTTATTACATTAAGTTAATTTTATTAACTGATCCAAACATTTATAATTAATTATAATTAGTTATGATTAATTATCATATTTATTTTGAGCTAATTTGCTACAACCTTCAGTTTTTTCCAAAAAGCAGGATGTAGTGTTAATGGTAATTTTCATCAAGCATCAAGCGCATTTAAAGATTTGCATTGCATGACGAGGGACATGTCATAAGCCTTGATGGGAACTGACAGAGACACAGTATTACAGTTATATAAAGCATCTCAGAGTACTCCAGATTAGCCCACTGCATTTCACAACAGCCGGTGCATGTGTCCGCATTGTAAATTGTCATATTTGTCAGTAGGGTAAAGAATACGTATTGTATTTATTGCGTAATAGTATAAAACATGTTTGTTTTATTATATTCAAAGCTTTTGGTAAAAAGATTCCACGCACTTAAAAGAGGGAATTTTTGATGCAACTGTAATATTTGTTATGATGAACGTCAAAGCATATCTTTTCAAGATGATAAAGTAAAATTAAAAAAACATTAAAATATTTAAGATTATTAGACCTCACATCTTAACATGAAAAGAGGCATAAATCAGGCTTCAGTATTATCATTTTCAGGGACTCCAATTATATCCATTATACATTTTTGACATCCCAGCCCTTAACGTATCTGTATTCATACCCATGTGTATGGGTTCTTTATGGAGATTAATGTATGGAAGTTGTAAGAATGGCTCCTAATCTGTACATTTCGAAAGCTGCAGCAGAAAACCAGAGACGTGACGAGGTTGAGATAGTAAAATATTCCAGCTACGACACTTGATTAAAGTAATCCTGTTTGTGCAACAAGAACAGAAAAGGTCTGAGCCCTATCTCCTCTATGCAGCTGCCGGCTCTTCAGCAAAATCCACGTCTTATGTTGGAATCAAACGCTATTGAGAACGAACTGATTGCACTGAGCATCAATAACGTGGAATAATTTAGTTGAAATGAAGCGTGGTTTATGCACTTTGTCATCATTGTGACACCTATGGCACGACGGTTCTTGACTGGAAATGATTGTTTACAAAATAACACCTAGCTAGTAAGGGAAATTAAATTTGTGTGTGTTTCATATTAATTAGGAAGCTGAATAAGCCTCATTTACATTTCAGATTTGTTATAAATCAGTTCATCTGGATTTATAGCCGTCTCCTCTCACTGATCCTACAAAATTGGTTCCCTTTCTATTCATGAGTTGGAATTTAAATTGAATCTATATTTTGTTTCAGTTAAAATTATAGTTATATGAATTTCTTTGAGTTCAAATAAAAGCTGTATGTACATATTCTTGAAAGTTTGAGATGGAATTATATGGATTTACTGTACATGCAAATTATGTGTTCAGTTTTACCGTATTGTTCTGAATATCAGACGACCCCCCTTTTTCAAGATGTACCTTTTGGGAAAAAAAGCTTTTTGAAGACCAAATCTTGTATTCTATAAAGAAAATCTTTATTTGAAAATGATTTACATATTGCATATTTTTTTCATATTTACATTTTTGTATTGAAATTATGGTAAATACTGGTAAAATGTTTTACGCATATTTGGCCACCTGTTGCGGGTGTATTGGTCCCTTATATTCGGGTCTAGACCCAACACCGTTTTCAACTAAAAACGGAAAACTTTTTATGCGTTTTGGCCGTTCATTTACACGACAACAGCGTTTTGGTGGCATGAAAAT
Organism: Megalobrama amblycephala; assembly: GCF_018812025.1. Taxonomy (NCBI): domain Eukaryota; kingdom Metazoa; phylum Chordata; class Actinopteri; order Cypriniformes; family Xenocyprididae; genus Megalobrama; species Megalobrama amblycephala. The sequence goes on from NC_063051.1 coordinate 5,519,731, forward strand.
GCAAACTTTTGAAAACGGATTTCAAAGTGCATGTTTTTGAAAACGGTCTCCGCGTAAACAACAAAAGCGCGAATCTGTGAAAACGATGACGTCATGCACATGCACGTTACATGTTCAGTCTATAGTGTTTCATCGGCATCTAATGGCCTGCCAGCAGAATACAGTGTTTTTAGTCATTTTCACGGATTTGTATGAATGGGGATCGTTTTGACAACGGTGTCGTCTGTACGCGGAAAACTCAAAGGAAAAACTTCTCTGTTTTAAGCATATCGTTGCGTGTAAACGTACCATAAGATGAACCCTTTTTTTTTTCAGATGTTTTTTTAAGGAAAAAACATGTCTTGTGTTTAGAACAATACGGTATGTGATACAGTATCTTCTGTCCTCAGAGACATATACAACAGCATTGATAGGCGAGTCTTTTACAACTCCTTGTTAAGAAAATAGCGGCATTAAATAAAATGGTATTTTCCAGACTTTATCATTTAAGCAATGGGCCACGCTAATGCCTATTAAATCATACTGGTTGTGTTTCTGACTTTTTGCCTTGACCCCATTGAAGGGATCACTGTTGTAGAACATTCCCTGCAGAGATTTATGAGCGTGGGCTACATTCATTAGCTTCCAGTTGTTAGCGCTAGCTTGTTACAAACTCTTAAACACTAAAAGCTCTGCTTTATCACCGTTAATACAATAATACCAAGAAACATCCAGATCAAACGCTACACGTCCTTTATTATTTCAGTACAGTCCGGAATCATTCAACCAATCATGGACGCTGAAGCAAACAAGTGTTGCGTGCAGTGGAACATGGTGATGTATGGTTTCTCAAAGCTGCTTTGCTCTGTAAATTAAAGCGCTTAATTGCTGCCTTATTGCTCGGTGAAGATGAATAATAGTCAGGAGGCTTATCATTGGCAGCAGACCGTGAACCAGCCTCCTCATACTGAGCCCGACATCCCCCCTCAGACGCTCGCTTTCAGTAGAGACACTAGCGCTGATGAATCCTTGGCCGAGTAGTTTAATTATGAGAAGCATCCACTTCCTGGAATTCTAGTTTGTGTATAAAGTTAGGAATTACTTGCAAATATGTGATCATTTTATCTTTTTGGTACTGAACTTTAATGTAGTTGAATTAGCATCAGTAATGTCAGACGACTGGCATAGCCTATGTCAGATACTAGTCCTTAGAGCACCTCTGATCACCACATCTGCTTAAATTGCAAAAAATGACTAGGTCCCAAAGTGGTTTGCCTGGCAGAACAACTTCTCAGAGGAATTATCTGACAAAGTTTTGGGTTTTTGCTGTACCGTGTCTACATCCCGCTACCAGTCAGAATGGCTGACTCCTGGGAGACTTATCCAACAACATGATTGAATGAGAGTAAATTATGAGTGAACGGTGCCATCTCCCTTATGGGCCCTTCTGTTTCAATTTGGCAGATCTCTGGACAAGGATGGAGAGCGATAATGCTGAGCAGTCTCGTTGGTCTCAAAGTTCATCATTTGTCAAGAACACATCCAGCCAATTTTTTTTTTCAGAGTATTTGCTGCATGCATATGCCTAGTTTTCCAAATCATTAGTCTAGGATATTGTAAAACTAAATCATAAGTTTAAATGATTGTTTAAACTTGAGATCGCTCCAGGTTTTTTATCAGTGATGTCAAATTTTTAGGCCGTTCCCAACCTGATCTTGAGAGAAAATATAACTACGAGGTGCCAATTTCATATCAATTCACACATTAAAGTGCAGTGTTTTTTTAGTAGCGTTGAAATATAAATGTAATTTTTGTTAATAATTTGAATTAGATTTTATTTGTATATTTCCTGTTTTCATTTTAATTTTAGTTACATTTTTAGTAATTTTGTTTTTCATTTTTATTTTTTATTTTTTTATAATGTCTATATTTTCATTCATTTTAATTTTTAAAGGGGTCATATAATGCCACTTTTAAAGTTTTAGCTCAAAATACCCTACAGATAATTTTTATAGCATGTTAACTTTGTCACTTTTGAGGTTGAGCAAAAACGCTCCGTTTTTGTATGTCCCTTTAAATGCAAATAAGCTGCTGCTGTCAAGAAGAGGGCGGAGTTTTAGGAGCTAGCGGCTTTGATTAAAGGGATAGTTCACCCAAAAATGAAAATTTGATGTTTATCTGCTTACCCCAAGCGCATCCAAGATGTAGGTTTCTTCAGTAGAACACAAATGATGATTTTTAACTCCAACTGTTGCCGTCTGTCAGTCAAATAATGGGAGTGAATGGGAACTCGATCAATAAGTCGAAAAAACATGCACAGACAAATCCAAATCAAACTGTGCGGCTCGTGACGACACATTGATGTCCTAAGACACAAAACGATCGGTTTGTGTGAGAAACCGAACAGTATTTATATAATTTCTTCACGCTCTGACAACGGCAGTAATGTCTAGCACTCATTGAAGTATATGCACAAGACATAACTTCCGCTGTCAGAGCACGATCAGACCTCACTAAACGAGTGCTGAACGCAGTTGGACATAGTGGTGTATTAGAGGTAAAAAATGATATAAATACTGTTCAGTTTCTCACACAAACCAATCGTTTCATGTCTTAGGACATCAATGTGCCGTCACGAGCCGCAGGGTTTAATTAGGATTTTTCTATGCAAGTTTTTTCGACTCTTATTGTTCGAGTTCCCATTCACTCCTATTATTTGACTGACAGACGGCAACAGTTGGAGTTAAAAATCATCATTTGTGTTCTACTGAAGAAACAAAGTCACCTACATCTTGGATGCGCTTGGGGTAAGCAGATAAACATCAAATTTTCATTTTTGGGTGAACTATCCCTTTAAAGTTACCTCACGCAGACTCACAGAAAATGTCAGAAACTGTTCAGCCTTTTATGTTCAAACCGGAGTCGGACAATAATGGAGAGACTAAAGAAGAAGTGGTTAGTTGATTAATTTATGTAGCTGATGTGGAGTTTACTATCTTAGATTTATTAATTAGCATATTCTGTCATGATAATCTATAAATCGCGTGTGTGGGAACTGTTGTAAGATCCTACAGAGCCAGAGAATATATGCTGCATGAAGATAGAACAGGTATAGTTTAGTTTAATTACGGTTATAACTTGTCATGTATTACATACTGTAATGCAGTAACATGGCCTCACCACTTTTGTTGTGTTCTCAGGGGCAGGGTTTATGTAAATTTTAGGGTTAGTGATGTCACCAACCCGGGAAGAAGCTTGTTGTAGTCCCTACCAGCTGTTTATTGTAGTCCTTAAACAGTGAATTCTTTAAAAGAAAATACCTTTGCATTGAACTTTGAGCGTCGTAACTTTGCAGATATTGTTTATGCTCTAACAGCAACATTACACACTAACTAAAGTTAAAAAAGTGAAATCATAAAAAAGTGAAATCACATGCACACCCCGGGGCAGCCATTTTGCTGTGGCACCGAGGGAGCGATTGGCGGTTAAGTGCCTTTCTCAAGGGCACCTCAGTCATTTTCTGACAGTATTGAGAACTGAACCCGCAAACTTCGGGTTACCAGTCTGACTCTCTAACCATTAGGCCACGACTGCCCTAATTTAATTTTAGTTATTTTTTCCTGTGGCTAAACCATATACAATGCTTTTCCTTACAGAGAACTTTTCACCTTCATATGGACAAACACAGAATTGTTAAATGTAATTTACAATTTCTTAATTTATTTAGATTTTGTTACCTGTATGAAATTGAGTGATTTTTAATATAAACCTTCTGTAGTTTTAACAAATGCCAAATAATCCTTTAAATCATGAATGCCAGATGAATATTTGATGAACAAATATTAAATTATTTGGTTGACTGCTTTAACACTGGATTATCCTCATCTGTTATCTAGAGAAATGTCGGCTAAAAAATTAAGTAATAATAATACGGTTCACATACCTATTATGAAGACAAATAGTATAACCTCATTATATCATGGTGAAAAAGAATATCCTGTTGGGCTTTGTTTTACACATGTGCACAAGTCTGGGTCTAAAGAAAAACTGCATTACTTGCATAAATGTCTACTTGTGGTAAACAATAGGATGGAAATTAATGCTACTTTTCCCATGGTTACTGTCTTTTCTACACACGTTGCAATAAAAATTACCTTTCAAAAAGTTGACAAACTGCAATCTGGGCACTTTTAAACAGAAGTTATTGCAAAAAAAAAAAAAAAAAAAAAAAAGGAATTAATATGCCTTTGTCATGCCTGTGGCAAGAACAGCAAGCATCCGTTGTACCGTGCAACATGTCCGTCAGTGCATCTGTTACTTCTAAGAAGTGATGTCAAGGGGGCGTGTTGTGTAGTCACGCTGATTACAGAGTTAAGGCTACAATCGTAATATCAATCTTCGCTCCTGTGAGAAAAAGACATTGATTGGGTGGAACCCACCCAAAGATTAATGACACCACATTCGTAACGTGGCATTTAGTCTTTATTATTGCCAGCAGGCATGGAGCGTCACACACAAATGCGCGCGCACACACTCACCCGAAGACACGCAGCATGTGCTAACACTCCTCTAATCCAATATAGCGATCTTCCTTCTCTTGCATCCCAGGGAAAGCTGCCTGGCATGACAGACTCATTTCAAGCAGCTTTTCACCAGTTCCTGAGGGTGTGCGGACAGTTCAGGGCAGGTCTTACTTGGGGAAATTGTGTTAAATGGACTGTGAGGCCCGGCATTTTGACCTCAATTAATACTGTTCTCCTCAGCGTCTGAAAAGAGCACAACCTCCACCGTCTACGAGCAGGATTTAATCTGTTGTATGTCTCGTTACCTTTGCCAGATCATAACATAATCATAACTCCAGCGAAAAATGTTGTTTAATTATTATTTTTTTCAGTTCTTCTAATCATGAGCTCTGTAGACTGTGAGCAACTCGGACTAACTAAAAGACGGGAAATCGGTCTCAGTGGGTGTCTAGGGTGTTGATCATTCTCTATAGGCATTTCAAGACTGCGATAAATCCAGTGGTGTTGATTGCTATCCGTTATAGAATATTCCCTGTGGGCTTCTAAGGGATAGTTCGAACAAAAAGGAAACTCTAATGTCATTTCACTCATCCTAATGTAGTTGCCCATTACTTTATTTTGTCTTCTGGACACAAAAGTTTACTTTTTTGATGAATATCCCATTTACTGTTTACGTATAACAAAAGTGCTGAAAAGCTCCAAAATATCTTCTTTTATGTTCCACAGAAAAAAAGGAAGTCATACAGGTAACACATTACAAGAAACACAAGTTACAAAATCAGATTACTTTTTTCAAGTAACTAGTAAAGTAATGCTTTACTTTTAAATTTACAACAAAATATCTGAGTTACTTTTTCAAAAAAGTAACTCAAGTTACTTTGTTTTCCCGTTTATTGACTGACATCTCTCCTGTCCCCATGTATAAAAAAATTGTGAGAAAAGGGTTAGTTCACCCAAAAATGAAAATTCTGTCATTAATTACTCACCCTCATGTTGTTCCACATCCGTAAGACTTTCGTTCATTTTCAGAACACAAATGAAGATCTTTTTGATGAAATCTGAGAGCTTTTTGTCCCTCCATTGACAGCTACGTGACTACCACTTTCATGCTTCAAAAAGTTCATAAAGAGATTGTAAAACTAATCCTTATGAATTGAAGGTCCAAATTTTCTGAAGAGACACAATTGCTTTGTATGATGAACAGATTGAATTTAGGCTTTTCTACACTAAACATAAGCAAACATTTACTCATTTACTTGCCCTGCGTCCCAATGTCCATACTATCCATCCTAAATAGTATGTGAGATTAAAATAAGTGTGTCCCAAAGCATAGTATATTGAAAAGAGTATGGAAAAAGTCCCCGGATGGTCTACTATTCCCGGTAGATTTTCGAAGTGTGGATCCGTGCACACTATAAAGGCTAATATTGCCCATAACCCATTGCGCGTTGGACGAGGATTCAGTTCAGAACTACAAACACGAGTAAAAAGTGCTAAAAAACTACAAAACATGGCGGATATGCGTGATCGACGCTGAGAGGTTTGAGTGACTAATAATCAGTTCAACCTGATAGAAAATATTTATTTAATGTTATCTGTGTTATTTTTCATCTGCAAATACCAATGTGGACTTTTATAAATATCAGAATGGCCATTAACTTTTAAATGCATCATTATGCATTAATATGAGGACTGAGGAGAGTTCTCCACATGAAAGACCCGCGATTGCAGATCAACGTGCTGCATTTCTCTCCGATACGGTAGGAAATTAGCTAAATGTGGAGGATGTAAGATGATTGACAGGCCAGTTTACGGTGACAGGATGCGACAGAGAGCAAAGACGCGATTGTATGACGTGATAGTAAGTCCCAAAGCTTGTCTAACGTTACTCTTTTGCTACACACTCAAAAGTAAGTACTTTTTGTTCACAAAGAGTACATACTTTTAGGGCGTAGTATAAGTAGGTGAATTGGGACGCAGCATACTTCTCTTGCTTCGTATTCTTCTGTATTCCAGAATGTCAGCACAGCTGAAAGGTTTGTTTGAGCTGCGCCCTCTACTGTACAGGCATGAATTTGCATTTCCTTCAGCCTGAGGCTTATTCATTTCACTTTTGGTTTGAAACATTTGCCAAAAACAGAACTACTTTATTGTTATGAAAACAAACAGCTCATCCCAGATGAGAAAAAGTAACACAAAAGTAACATAACGCATTACTTTCCATAAAAAGTAACTAAGTAACGCAATTAGTTACTTTGTAGGTAGTAACTAGGGCTGCAACAACGAATCGATAAAATCGATAAAATTCGATTATTAAAAGAGTTGGCAACGAATTTCATTATCGATTCGTTGTGTCGCGCGACTATTACGCCTCTCAAAAAGACGCGGAGATGTTTGAGTATAAAAAAGCGCGGTTGAGCGCGAAGCAGAGCGGAGCAAGAATAAATAAATAAATAAATAAATAAATAAATAAATAAATAAATAGCAGAGCGGAGGTGGAGGAAAGACCATCGGAGAGACCCGTAACGTTGTTCTGAACAGGCGCGCCGTTGGCACGATGGACAGGGGGGTCAGGACCCCTGCAGTTTTGAAAAGATAGAAATCGACCCCCGCACTTTTGATACGGGCTGCTTCAATCAGTCACACTATATCATCTTTTAGCGTTGGATATTTTCTTTCAAATGAAACAATTTTCACGTTTCTATGAGCTTCCGTTCATAAATAATCAACTGTTTTGTTGCGGATGTGAACAGGAAATGCGTTCTCGAACGGAGAAACACGCGATCTCCAAACAATCGATCAAAGCGTGCTAACGTTTTAGGACAGGTCGTCGATGGTATATAAATCATGCCCGAATGTCAATCAAGCCAAACCGTCCATTCAGAAACCGAGAATTTGACACTTTAAGGTAAGGAGGCTGATCTCTCAGATTGACGCGCGAGCTGGCTTGACTGAAGTTTTCGTGAGGATTTAAGGTTTATGGACTATTTTGATTTTGGTAATTACATCTAGAAAGATAAAAGCATTGATGGCATCTATAAAATGGATATCTGAAAGCGAAACGAAAGTGATATTGCCTCGTCCAGTGAGGAGGACGCACGAAAGGAGACCTGCGTGTTTAATTGGTGTATACTGTAATACTGCATTTACAATGCTTATCAGTGGCATACACTTTGATCGCGAAAGTGAAAATCCAAAAGACTATGACTAAAACTAAATCAAAATTTGCTGTCAAAATTAACACTGATCTGTTGTCATGTATTTATTCTGTGATTTGTACCATATCGGTTATTGTTGACAAATATATTTGTGTTTGTTGTACTTTTTAAATTTCATTTTAAAGTTTTTTATAGCACTTGGTCATCTTAAGCTGAACAAAAATATACATCTTTTTGTGCACTTTATTTAAAAAAAAAAAAAATATATATATATTTGGCAGATGTAAAGCATACATGTGTATGTTTTTTGTGTTAGTCCATTTGTTTTTTGTTTTTTATTACTTTAACAGCTCAGGGATGTTAAAAGAGCAACCTGTTTTTGCACGTTCTTAGGATTTTTTGCACTGTGAATTTGCACTGTCATTTCTGTTTTTGAATAAAAGGTTGGAAATTAATGTTTTTCCCCCTCCAATTCATCGATTAATCGTAAAAATAATCGACAGATTAATCGATTATTGACATAATCGTTAGTTGCAGCCCTAGTAGTAACACAATATTGTAATGCCTTACTTTTAAAAAGAACTTGGGATGAGTGAATGATGACTGATACAGTCTACTACGAATATTGTTTGTATACGACGAATAATGTTGGCTCTCTGACAAATGACTTATGTTCCGCTATTGTATTGGATGAAAGTGTCTGCTACCTGGATAATGAAAATGTAGAATTTTCATTTTTGGGTGCACTGTCCCTTTAAATTTCTAAGAAACTTTTGTATCAACTGTTATCAAAGGTAAATATATAGAGATAAAGACTGTGTGTGTGTGTGTGTGTGTGTGTGTGTGTGTGTGTGTGTGTGTGTGTTAAACCACTAAGCCTGGGGCTCTTATTTTGTGCCCTGAATCATGACTAACACTTAACACGTCTGGCATTAGTGCCATAGTAAGAAGCCATGACCACCATTTGAAATTTTCCAACTGACTAACCAGAATTCCGGCAAACATTCATCTCTTCAAATCCTCTTTATACAGAGGCAAATGCAGAGATGTGTGCAAGAGCATTATGCAGCCAACTTGTCAACAGCTTTAACGCATTAGCACAGAAGAAATAGCCCTCTGTGTGTGAGAGAGACGTGTGACAGAGAAATGTATAAAATATAGTAGTGAGTGTATTGTCATTGTCATTTCCCGGCTTATTTCATAGACCAAATTTTTTTTTTTTTCATACCTATTGAGAAGAGAACAAATCATCATTTTTCATGACTCATTTTCAGTATATCCTCAAATTATGTAGTGATAATATTTATCTTGTTTTCCACTTTTTCCCCACTGTATTCAATGACACTGAATGGAAGTTTTAAAGCTTTAAAAAGGACATCAAGGCACAATAAAAATATCATAAAACTTGTGCAGTTAAAGTTCAAAAGTTTGGGCTTGGACATTTTTTTTAAATTCTCTTATGCTCAACAAGGCTGCATTTATTTGATCAAATATACAGGGTAATATTGTGAAATATAAGTACAATTTACAAAAGATTTACAAAAAAGATTTAAAAATGTAATTTATTCCTATGATGGCAAAGCTGAATTTTCAGCATCATTACTTCAGTCTTCAATGTCACTTGATCCTTCAGAAATCATTCTAATATGCTAATCTAATATGCTCAAGAATCACTTCTTCCTATAGTATCATTATCAATGTTGAAAAAAGGTTGTGCTGTTCGATATTTTTTGTGGAATCTTTGATAAATAGAAACGTCAAAAGAACAGAATGTATTTAAAATAGAAATCTTTTGTAACATTATAAAAGTCTTTACTGTCATTTTTGCTAATTGCTAATTAATATACCATATATACCGTATGCATTCTCTATCTCAATGGTACAGCCACAGTACTTTTTGTAGGGGATGATTCAGCACTCCATTTGTCAAATTCCGAGTTAGTGATTTGCGATTATTCATGTTATAATACGTTTCAACGCAGATAAACTGGAGAGTGCACATCCACTGTGAAACTGACTGGTTTTCTTGCTTCTCGAGTCAGAGGGACTAGCAGACTGACAGCTCAGTGGGCAGAAGAGCGAAGTCACCTCTCATACTTGATGAAGACAAATGATCTCTGCATAACACTCTTACCTCGTGGATCAAATATAAAGAAATGTGACACTGACAAATGGCTCTGACTGAAATGTGTCACTTGATTGAATGGTTCCATGTTCATTTTCTCATCTCACCCACTCAGAACTGCATTACCATTCATACAGTTGCTCATAAAGCAATTTGCATCCGCCTAATTTGTGCAAATGGAGTGGGAATTGTTGGGGATGGAAGTCTAAAGAAAAAACACAAATGAAAAAATAGAATTCTGCGTCTTATCATCTTAATCAAGGCCGTGTCGTATTACTATTTCCATCTCGTCCCTTGTAAATGCCGGATGACGGAATTAGCCTGTTTTGTGCTGCAAGGATTTTCTGCACCACCTCAGTGTATTTTCCACAATAAAATCCAAGGACTCTCTCAAAATTACAAAGTTATTTGATTTCTTCTCCCCCTTCATAATGTATAGTTGGCACCAATTTAACAAGTGCTAACTTGATAGGCTACATTTAGATGGCTCTCAGTGCGGCAATCCTCCCTCCGGCTACGATGGCGCGTGGACTGGTGAGGCAGTAAATGCTGTTTAAGCATCACTGAGCAAATATATCCAACCAAGTCATAGCTGTTTTGTTCAAGGAAATACAATCTGTGGCCCTCTGGCAAAAAACAGAGTGAAAATCAGAATAACCAGAATTGGATTTGCAATGCCAGAAAAGTCTCTGGATAGACATTTTTTGTTGTTTATTTTGTTGAAACCATCTGCTGGAGCAAGTATATGGAGATAACCTGAATACAGAAGCTATCCGAAGGCTTTTCTTTGGCTCAGATTAGTTGGTTTGCATTCCTGACTTCAAAAGTACTTGCTCAAACACAATTGTAGACACCATTGAGGCCTTCCAAACACGAGATCTGGTGCAGACATTGTTTATACTAGGCGTATGGTGTCATGATTTAATATGGTTCAAAGATTTTGAATAGCTTGGTTCTAGTAGTCCCTTACATCTCGAGTGTATGTAAGCATGCGTGCTTGTGTGTATTGTTTTGTGTGTGACTGACAGCAGCCATTGCTTGTATATAGCTGTGTTCGTTTGGTGGAACTGATGTCCACTGACAGACACATCGCTTTGTTGCTCACAAAATGATCTATTACAAGAAGCAAATCAGCCAGAGATTCCTGGAAATGATTTTGCCTTCCGTTATTTATTTTTAATCCCACGCGGTTTCAATCAACAGTTCAATATTCATTGAGCGTGTTTGGTGCTGTGAGATCGCATATTTAAATGATGGAAAATGTTGATCTATAAAACAAGCACCTACCAGCTTTACAATAAAGATGTGCACTACATCATTGCAAAGATATTGATTTGAACAGGCCTGAGACTTGTAATGTCAAAAGTGGGCTATCTCGGCCAGGCTATTTAGCCTAAGGCAAATGGCGCATGGCAAGGATGTGCCGGTATTGCTGGATTCTACTGTGCTGTTTGGATTGTGTCTTCTCAGAGCTCTTCCCACCTTCTCAAAGCACACATTTGCAGAGAAATGGCAGTCCTGAACACAGTTATGTTGCTATGTAGAAAACTACATACATTGCAAGTGTATTATTTTCATTCAGCAACATCCTTGCAATTGCATAGCAATGTCCTGACAATTGTTTAGCATTGTAGCAGCAAGTTTTGTGAAAGTAAACAAGAAATGTAGAGTGAGATGGGGTAATATGATTTGTGTCTCTGGAAAAGTGATCCATTACATGTTGATTATCAAAGTTTTTTGTGTCTTATTTGTTAATGAGAGATCATGTTTTTAGATTTGTGGAGTAAAAATTGTAGTTTTTATTGTGAAGTGAAAAGATAAAATTAGTTCCTTGGAATAAGAATTGGCACAGACCAGAAAGTCCAGACTTGCATGTTTTTAATAGTGATATTACTTTTAAATGTAATACTTGTATTTAATGGGGTTGTTATTCAATAATTCCATTAGTTAGATGTACATTGCAGACAGGTCTGCGTAACAAAACTAGTCCAATGGCCAATCAAAAATAGCCCAAAAGTAGCCCAATGACCATATCCCACATATCAAAACTCAAAATATGCCATTCCAATTCCTAAAATACATATTTTACTGTCACTGTTATGAAAATTGAAAACCACTATATCATAGTGATCATAAACACAGCTTGAAGGGATAGTTCACCCAAAAATGAAAATTATCCCAAAAAAAATTACTCCATTCATCATAAATAAAGGCCTTCTGAAGAGAAGCAATGTTTTTTTGTAAGAAACATATCCATATTTAAAACTTTATAAATTAAAATAACTATCTTCCACCAGACGACCGTACACATACTGCGCAAGTCGACTTGCGGCAAATGAGTATGTGGTGTACTACCATTATAAAGCTTGGTAGAGTCAAGATATTTTTAAATACATCTCCGATTATGTTTGTCTGAAAGAAGATAGACATATACTGTACATCTAGGATGGCTTGAGGGTGAGTAAATCTTGGGATAATTTTCATTTTTGGGTGAACTATCCCTTTAAAGGCTCCCTAGCAGTGGCCCTCCTTAGTAAAACTTGACATCTAGTACAATTTTATGATTGGTAAAATAAAGACTTGGCAACTCTGATTTCAGGCATCTTTCCTATTCATTAAAACCTGTATTGAAATCATTCCATTTGATTTCACACTGTTGCTATAATGATAAAAGTACAATTTGTATGTTAAGAGTTAAGGGCATTACGTTCATTCTAATTTGTGTGTTTATTTCTGTACATGGCAAAAATTGTTCAGATGCTTTGCACTTCACCAAAAATCAAGTGAAATTTTACACTCATAAAGTCATATTGAATTGAAATTACTTTGTTGGCAAGCATAACTAGTGTAAGAGAGTCTAATTCTGTAATATATCGCCATTTTGCATTTGAGATTGATTCAATAAACCATGTTTTGTATTTGTATTTTAATTGTTGTTTTGCAAACAGCTGCAGTGGCTTAATATGATAGGCAACAATGCTTTCTAAATTTGATTCATATGATTCATGTTCCTGCTGGCTGAGTTATAACCCTCTAGCAAATTAAGAGGTCTAATTAAAGCTAATAGCATTAGCATTCAAACACTACAACAATTACTTAATGAGCTACACCTATTCTTTCACATTAATGGGTGGCACGTAGTGCAGGTTGACACAATTTACAGAGCGAAACGCACAGCACGTCCAGTCCGATGAATACATCGGCCTAATGAGTGACATCAACATGCACTCAGCGTTGATTAGGCCACATAAGTCTTAAAGGAGTACGTGGCTGCATGCCATTGTCCCCATTATGTCTCTCTAATACATAGTTTGAGTTCTCTGGTGAGGATGCGCGTGTCTTGCGACGGCTTTCTCGGTTCATTTGCACGCCCCCACCTGCCGAGAGAATCATCATTTGGCTTGTGCCTATCAAAGCCCATTGTCACAGTGCTCTGACTTTTTGCCTCAGGTGCCTTCAAACATTCACCGCTTCAGTGTCTTTTACCACGAGAAGGTTCTTATAGAAAAGCTGGTGGGCTAGTGTCACCTGGCGCATGAATTCGGTTCACACTGTGCACAGCCGAGCCTTTCAGCCTCATTGTATTCGCTTTCTTAACGCCCTGCTAACGTCGTCTCATTAACATCAGGCGGGACGCATGGCTGCCGAAGCATTTGGTTGTGTCTTTCAGAGGTGAATGGTATCTTCCCGCCACTCCTGCTTTCTCCCAGTGTGTACGTGGTGGGGGTGGTGGCCTGCTGTCCGTATGAAAGACTGGGGCAGCCAGGTTTATAAATAAAACTGACAGTGTGCACTTTGCCCAACCATGACCGGAATGTTTAAAGCTTAGCAGCCCTAGAAAGAGAGATGGAGACTTGGGGATGGCTGAAGTCAGGGAGGTGGGGTATTTAGAGGCTGCATGGTCCTGTCTGCGGCATTGAAAAGAAATGAGCAGCGTAAAATGGATAGTTTGCCCAAAAATGAATGAATCTTTGAAACACAAATGAAAATAGTTTTAGTTAAATTTGATTTTTGTTCCTCCATTGAAAGTTTATTCACCCAAAACTCTGACTCTTCAAAATGTTCAAAAAGTGTTTTAATCGAAGTCTTCCGAAGAGACTCAATCAATTAATGACGTATAAACATTGATTAGCGAACATATGTAGAGCACTCAAATATTGTAGGAAATGGAAGCTCAACCATACCTGCTTGACACGAGAACAAACCTCAATTAACCTCAAACTGCTGGCATGACTGCTGACATTCGAGGATGAATTTCACTGGTTCTTGAGGAAGGTCAAACATGCTGGCGTAACATGAGAATGAACCTTATTGCTTCTTGCACGTCAAGAACTTCTGTTTACCAACTTTGAATACTGATCAACAGTGTTGGGGGTAACACATTACAATTAACTAATCAGATTACTTTTTCAAGTAACTAGTAAAGTAACATTACTTTTTCAATTCTCAACAAAATATCTAAGTTACTTTTTTAAATGAGTAACGCAAGTTAGACCTTTAATAATCTAATTAAAAAGTAAAGTTAGGGATTACTGTTCATTTTTAGGTAATTTAATTACAGTTACTTATAAAGTACTTGCATTACATACTGTAAATTAATTCAACAGTTCTGTATAAATCAATATTGAATTTAAAATCTATATTTGTCGTCTAAAGGTAAAAGTGAACGCTGCCTCTTTAAATTTGTTAGCTGTAGTGCAGTTGTGCGTGAGTTCGCAACTTCGAACCAGTTGGCTGTGTAGTCGCTGTCTGAAGATGTCGGCAGAAGCGAATGGCTGTTTTGCAGAATGGAAATATTCCAATTACTTCACTTGTTTGACACAGGTAGGCAAGAACATTACGGTAAAATGCAAGCTATGTCCTAGGGAGAAAAAACTACTTGCACGCTCTCTGAGAGACGGTCTTCAGTCAGTGCGCTCTCAGCCAAAGCACACACACATAGCGTATTGTATTTAGTAATTAATTACTTTTTTGAACTAACTTACCCAACACTGCTAATAAGTAAAAATTACTTTAGATTATATTTAGAAATAAGAGTGAACTTTCTTCTGCATCCTATTGTTCTTAAATCTATAATGGCAGCACAATCGAAATGTTTGTTTGAGCTGCGCCCTCTACTGTACAGGCATAAATATGCTTTTTTAGGGAGTAATGCAATATTGTAATGCATTACTTTTAAAAGTAACTTTCCCCAACACTGCTGATCAATGTTTAGGCCTATATGTTAATAAAAGCCTACATTAAATCTATTTATTATATAAAGCGATTAAACCACTCAATTCATATGGATTTATTTTACGATCTCTTTTTTAATGTTTTGAAGCATCAGAGTTTTGGTGAATAGATTTTCAATGGAGGGACAGAAATCTCTCAGATAAAAGTAAGACGTATATTTATTAAAAATATATTCATTTGTGTTCAGAAGATAAATGGAAGTCTTACAGATTTAGAACGACATGAAGATGAGGAACTGATGACAGAATTTTCAGCTTCAAAAAAGGGCAACCAATTAAGTTCTAATCCACTCTATCTCTTCAGCATGTGACCGATTACCCCATCGCGTACAAGTAACAGCAGTCTCTGAGACATTCGATCTGAGAGCGGAGCAAAAAAATAAAAAAATATCTTGCTTGCACCGATCAATATTCCCACCTCAACCTTTGACTCTGTTCTGAAATGTGTGGGGGAGGGAGTGATCAACAGCTGAATTGAATCTGCTGTCCAGGTATGATCTATCCAGGAAGTCACAACCGAGAAGATACAGGCTACCGCTGCCATTGACGTACACACTCTTTCACGCACACAAACGGACAGGTACACACCTACGAAATGACTCAGGGGAGATATAGCCTTGCCTCACGGAGGCGATAAATGTGGGCACATTAGGAATTGAATCTTTGTTTTGAACCTGAGCCCTGGACTGGGCTGTTTTTGTTGTGACATCTGGTGGGTGATGGAGATAAGCTATCAATCAAAGTCGAGCTTCACTCCTTTTAAAGACTACCTGAGACCAGAAACACACACACACATATACACATTTTAACTAAGAATTGTACGCTCTTGGCTTAAAGGTGACGTTAGCATTTAGCTATAGCATTTACAGTGCTGTGTCGATGTAGGTTCAGACAACTGAGATTAAGCCTTTGCTTTGGGCAAGGGTAAAAGAGCAAATACAAGCCTGCTAATTCATTTTACTGAATGAGGTTGCTGAATTGCTTTAATGAGAGCAACCATGTGAAAAGTATTTACTTTCTACTTTACATGTTCTGCAGAATATTTTTGTCTGAATGATTCAAGCTTTGAAGTAATCCTTTTCCACTGCTAATGCACCCATCTCTGAAACTCCTTGAACAATTTTATGACCGCTGATTTGCTTTTGCCTTTGCTATTACAAAAGGATCTAAAAAATTAAAAGCTAATATTGTCTTATCATTTTAAGCAGTCAAATTTCTTCACAAAAAGTTTGATTTGCTTCTAGAAGTTAGATTTGAATTTTTTTTTAAATGTATCTTGCTATCTGCTAACAGAATGCTCTGGACTGAGTTGAAAACACCACTGGGGCAATGTTTTGGTGGCGCACGGAAGAATGTAGGTATCCTTTTATGTCAAAAATGTTTAAAACATTTTTAAAAACTTTAAAAATCCTAAAAAATTTAGCTGCTTTTCCACAGTCAGGCCAAGCCATTATTGTTGCTTAACCATTCCATGCCATGCCGATCCAGCCCAGTCGGTACAGATATGTCAATAATGGGAGTACCCAGTGGGTACTCCCGAGACTGCGCTCTATTCCCCCCCGGGCCTGTCTCGGCAGCCGCAGCACCTGGGGGTAAGGACAGACGAGACGAGAGAAAGGAGACGGAAGCAAGGGGAGCAACAGGACGAGAGAGGGGAGAGAGGAAAAAGAAAGAAAAAAAATTTCTGGGTCCGGTTCCCAGACACACTGCCGCTCGGTCCTCAGCCTGCCAAGAGGCTTTTCCTCGCAGTGCCATGCGATGGCACTGGACGCTCGGTGGACGGTCCGATCCTCGACCGCCTCCTGGCGGCCGGCGATGGCTCCTCCGACTGAGGGCAGCCGACAGTGAGTCCCTTGTCCCCTGCTCCTCCCCTTCATGGCGGACGGCAGCAGGCTCTGGCCCATGGCGGACGGCGGCAACTCCTCCACTCCCTCCTGGACGGCAGCCACCCCACCTCGTCCCAGGAGCACGGCATCCGGGTCTCCGTCCCACCTTTCTCAAGGCTCCAGTACCACCGCCTCGGGCAGCCTCTCGCGGTCTTCACTCCCGCGCTGCCTGAACTCCGCAGCACCGCGATCCCCCTCAGCAGCGAGGGCTTTCCGACAGCATGTCCCTCCTTCCTCCCGGGTTTCAGCACCAATGTAACACAGTTCGTATGTACGGGAAGAAGGAGGCGGGAACCGGCGAACGTTGAAACAAACTTTAATATAAAATAAACAAAGAACAAAACGAAAGTAATGCCGGCAGACCCTCGCGGACGTCTGCCGGCCACACAAACATAATAAAACATAACGTAAAGTCCAGGCCTGGTCCTCTCTTGTCGTTCACTGTCGTCGCTCCTCCTTTTATGCTCTCGGAGCTCCTCCGTGAGAGACTCAAGGCTGGTGCGCCTCCCAGGTGTAGCTCGTTAACTCTCGCGCCACCGGCCTCGCGCCGTTCCCTCACGGCTCTCACCCACCCTGCTCGCCACAGTATCCATGCTGAAAATTCCGGGCCAAGGACAGTTTGTAATTGTGCCTTGCCGAACCAAGCTCAAGTGGAAATACAACTGGAACCATTCTTTACCATTCGGCCTGACGGTGGAAAAGCAGCTTTTGGGAAAATACAGAATTTTGGGCTGTGATTGAAACATTAAATTGCAGTTCCCAGGTGAAAAAAAGTACATTTCAATAATGTACTTAAAGCGCTCTATTTTTGCGCACTAATTTTGTACGTAATATTCTAAAAATTCTTCTTTAGTACTTCGTAAGATAGTCTTAAGAACATCTAAGTGTACTCAACTGTGCTATTTTGAGATACCATGAAATATGAAGTAAAATGTGCTTTTAATATACTATCTCTGTATTTAAAAAATATATTTAGTTACCACTTGTAGTACACTATGGGTTCAAATGTACTATAAGTAGTATCTCTGCAGGACTGTGGTGAGTTTTGCACCCGAGGCATACCACCAATTGCTTGAAGTAAGGCAAACATGCGAATATCAACATGGATTTTTGTTTACTTACTGGCTCAATAATTAAAATTTTTTATAGAAAAGTAGATTTGGACGCAAACCTGACGGTGCCGGTAATTCTTTGGAATGAAAAATTAAATGTGAAATGTTCCATATTGTTAAAAAATAAAGATCAATAGATTGACAAAATTTTTCAACCCTACTTTATGACTGTGTCAGCACTTTAGCAAACTAATCTGGATCTATAAGGACTATAAAAACCCACCTGACTACAAACCTGACCACTAAGCATTCCATATGAAATAAATATGAAATATGAAAACAGCTGCAACTTTACCCCATACATAACATATAGTCCTGGAACCTTTTCTCTCCTCTATCTGAGGTTTGCTGTTCCCTGGAAGAGCAGTGTTTTTTAGGCCAGCCTTCAGACTATGTTTAACTTATCACTGCCTAAAAGTTACAGCACCTGTTCTAAAAGAGGAAGCAAACTTTCATTTCCTCAGCCCCAGAGGCCACCGATCCTTTATAAGATTTGCTAGGATCCTTGAAGAGAGTGCTGCTTCCATCTCTCACCCTCCAGGGGGCCTGCTCCATTCCACCTCGCTCCACACTCCTCCTCCCCACGTGTCAGCTGATTATAACACACTCAGTGTCATGGGCAACACATTATTGTACTCATAAAGACATGGGGACACGCTCCAATAAGTCCTCAGTTGGGAAACAGAGCCTCTTTTGCATATTAATGACCTGGGGTCAGTTTCTTAAGATTGCGTTCATGAGGAGGTGGAAGAAATGAGAAGGAAAAGAAAAATTGACCTAGCAGTGGAATTATGAAAAAGGGTGCATATGCAGGTGTATCCAAGGTCCAAAATAAACTTTTTATCACACCTGCAAATGGCGGATGAAATGAGATAATTTACTGGCCATAAATATTTCTTACAGACCATGAAATCACATTTTGTGTTGTTTTGTACTTAAAATGTTATTTTTCTGTCTATAACAATTGTTTAGCTGTTTTTCCTTACTTGTAACCATTGTTACACTCTATGATAACCATATACAATACTGTTCAGTCCTGTTGAATTAGATTTTGTAGCCTGTTTTTTTCTGTTGAATTGGTGGTTAATAAGTGTTCAGTTTTGATCCTATGTATATCTTATCAGAGGTTTATGGGAAAATAACGGGGCATTTTAAGGATGTAGTCTTGAATTCCAGGCATGAGATAATTTAGATGATTGACATGATACTGTAGCATGGTCATATACTCTTTCAATAAAAGGGTAACTGTATCCCTGGTTCTTTTTGTATTGTAGCTTTGTCAATAACTCCGACATCATCTCCCCTTCCAGAGAGGACAGACACCAACCACTTAAAACAACAGAAGTGGATAATAATACACATTATGTCCCCCATCAGCACTTCCGATGACAAAAGACTTAATGAACTCCATGAACGCCTTGAGTACCCCCACAGGATAGAGAGGGCCAGTCCCAAGTTCACAAGAAAAGGCTTGGGCACAAGAGGGAACATCTTAAAATACCCGTGTAGTTCTCACACAGTTGAACTCGACATAATAGCTAAATGTCAATGTGGAGTGCTAATGTTCACACAATTGAGCAGCTCTCCCGTGAGACCTGATTAAGAGACGGTGAGAAGGCAGATAGCTTACTCGTGTCCATAATAACGGGATAAGTCACATTTGAATGTCCTCATTATCTTTTACTAAGGGGAAAGGAGTTGCTCTACCCAACTCTCAGCAATGGAGATGGAGTGATTTGGATATTTCAGGGTAAAAGGGACACCGAAAGCAATTTGTGAGGCACCACATAACTGTTTCTGAGTCAGACAAGCTGAGTGTGATGGTTGTACCATATGCCAGTTTCACACTTTGCATATGAAGTGATCTTTGAGCTTGGTTCCTGCTTGCTTTAGCACTTTCCAAGTGCTTTACCTAGATAGGCAGGAAGATGTATTGCTGTACTTTATTGATTACATAGAGGAAATTCAGTGCAGAGGTAAAGTGCATGAATACATACTCGTGGTTCAGTTACAACAGACAGCGCAGGACCTTATTTACAGTGTAAAATGGAATTTTAATGTACATACAGTACACTGTACATGTTAATATGATGATAATGCTAGATTTGACTCAAAAACACGGGTGGTCTTAGGGAGAAAAGCAAAAGGAGTGTGGGCCAAAATGAACACCTTCTAAACGTGAATAAAAATTTACTGGTTGACTTTGTTAGGAACTGAAGAATTACATGGTTTAATGTGATTAGGATGGAAAACTTTGAGATATTGCATTACATTTTGGATGGAAATACCAAAATGCAATTTTGATGCTTAAAGGGTCAGTTCACCCAAAAATGAAATTTCTGTCATTAAGTACTCACCCTCATTTCATTTCAAACCCATAAGACCTTCGTTCATATTCAACATAAATTAAGTTATTTTTTGATGAAATCCAAGACGTTTTCAATCACCCATAGAAAGCAACAAAATTACTACATTCAAGGTCCAGAGGAGTAGTAAAAACATTGTTAATATAGTCAACGTGTTCAACTTTAAAGGTGATGATACATGGGGCAACTTTTTGAGCAATGTTGCTTGAGCACTTTCCCATTGAGAATGAGCAACAAATTTCATTTGTCATGGGCAATTTTTTGAGATCCTCCAGAATGCTAGATCACATGACTGGCTTGGAGATTTCAGAAAAAATTCAAACAGTGGCGCGAAGAAAAGGAGCGTGAACTTATCTTTTTACGCTGGTCAACCCAAAACAGGGAATTTACCCCAGTTAATGCTTAAAATACCAACATATATCCAATTTAATGTACCTAGGCTGTGATTTATCCATCAAATATATTTTTAGTTTTATGCTAAAGAGACATGCTCCGTGTAATGTAATCAGTGGTGCAGGCCAGAGTGTCCAGTGCTTCTCTGGACTGTGAATGTGGTAATTTCATTGCTTTCTATGGGAGATAAAAACCTCTTGGATTTCAACAAAAATCTTAATTTGTGTTCTGAAGATGAATGAAGGTCTTGCGGCTTTGGAATGTCTATTGGGGTGTAACGGTACACAAAAATGACAATTCAGTACGTACCTTGGTTTTGAAGTCACGGTTAAACAATGTTTTACTGAACCAACTGTCTCTTTAAATGTATTCAATTATGATTAAAATTAAGGATTAAACAAAAAAAATAATAAATAAAATCGCAAGATTAGCAAGGTATGATTAGTAAGGCATAAATCCAGGCATGGCAATAACATGAACTCCAGACAAGACAAAGCATTAACACCATGGCAGAACACACAAACACCAAGTTAAGGAACTCAAACAATAACCCACAAACTTAGAATCAGGGATCTATTTATACAGAGGCAGACTAACAAGATAGCAAGGAAACAAGGGGCGTGGATAGGAGGGTGGTGGAGTGGAGGCAGACTTGGGGGAGAGATGGAGGACCAGGTCCATGCAAGGACCAGGGAACCAGGGGAAGGGTGCAGACTTGGGACAAGATGTGGCTCTGGAAGAAGTTAAACATTATCAGGTTCTTCCTCTGCATATCCAACAGTGAACATAGAACCCATCAATAATAAAGCCCATTCAATCGTTTCAGCTAATGTCCCAAAATAGGAGTTGTTTGTTCAAAGGCTAATTCGGACGGGCACTATAAAAAAGCAGCAAGCCCATTATCACGAAAATCAGACAGGTATGCAAGGTCCAGGAAATCTTGAGTATGGTCTTCTATGGAACGATTACCTTGGTGTAACAGAAGTAGTTGAGCTCCAGGAGGAAAAACTGCTGCTAGATCCATCTCAAATGGGTTGGTTATTCTGTAATTTCTGCTGTGTGGTCTCAAATGAAGAAGGGCAATGATCTAAATGCAAGCGGTTTATTCCACACTAAAACAGCCACATGAATATAAAATTGGTTCCAGACATGACAAAGTAATCCACAGATTAGCAAGGCACGAATCCAGGCATGGCAATAACATAAACTCCAGACAAGACAAAGTATGAACACCATGGGAGAACAACACACAAACACTAAGTTGAGGAACTCAAACAATAACCCACAAACTAAGACAGAATCAGAGATCTATTTATACAGAGGCAGACTAACACGATAGCGAGGAAACGAGGGGCGTGGATAATCATCAGGGAAACTAACAAGGGTAACTATGGCAATAAACAAGGCAGTGGAAGGGTCCACACGTACTTGTTAGGGTCTCTTTATCACTCGTTAAATTCAGTTGCTATTTATTTTTAGATATAATCATCAACACTCAAATCATAATAAAAAAGTGGATGTATTGTAAACATGTAAATTACACATAAGGCAGTTTTTTGTATTTACTTCTGTTTCTCCAATTCGTTGTTTAAATATAATCATTTACACAGTGGCTGACATAACTTGTTTTCATGACAGATTTATTTAGACCTTACATCAGCTAACAGGTTAAGTAAAATATAATTAATATAATGGCTAATATAGCATAATATAGTGGATATATTTAGTTAATTTCTCTTGCGAACTAACAAGCTGTTGACACTGAATGGAATTTCTGAGGTAAATGTAATACTGTGTGATATATTGTTTACAAACTGTTTTACTGACATCTTTCCATGGTTGAAACACTGATTGAGCGATTACACAAGATATGATATGTTTCATTAAGTTGTACTGTATCTTTCAACATACCTTCATGTTCATTCATGTTCATTCTGTAGCAGTGAAGAGGAAGGAAGGATCGTATTCACTCGCACTCCACACTGCCGGTTGAACTGAGGCGCCTAAACAGTCACACCACATCAAAAAGTGTCAAAACAGCATTTGTTGTTTGAATTTCATGATAAAATGGACAGAATTTGAAAAATGGCACTTTGTTTCTTATCAAAAGTAACAAAACACAGAGCTTATTGCGATTATTGGTGGTTAATGCTGGTTAAAATAGGTTAGGCTAAAAAGCATTACTGTGCGCTCCCCTTTTGGATTGGAGTGTGGATCGCTTGTGACTGACTGTATTCGTCGCCTAACTGCATGAACCGAATCGTGATGTCCGTACCGTGACGGTTCGGGACAAATACATGTACTGTTACACCCCTACTATCCATCCATCCATGATATTTTACCATCAGTTGTTTATTTTGGCAGCCTAGTATTTGTCTCCAGAACACAGACTGACGAATATTTGATACTTGTTGCAGAAGTCCACATAAATATAAAATTGTAAAAGTTTTATGGGCTGGTAAGGGCTGTCATCACCAGTGGTGTGGAGGCTAGAACTGGTAGTGAACAGAATACATTATAATAATGCGTGAAAATAAGTAGTGTGATAAGATCCCAGTTGCGCTTGTTAGAGCACCGCAGTGGATGGAGCCAGTGGCTAAAGGTGATGATGCACAGAACTGTCCCTGATCAACATCATTTCCAATACTGCTAGCTCCAGTCAGTCAAAGGTTTAGTAGTAGAACCTGCTAGTTCACTCAGGCTCTTGGAAGCTAATACTACAGTTACTCTTTCAGTAACCTGAGTAAAGCATATTGGGTCTTACATAAATAAAGTACATGAACATTTTTATGGAATAGTATGCTGTTTTTGGCCAGAGACCTGACCTGACCTAGCTGGTAGTGCATGTGCTCTAATGTGTTGTGTGTTATTTCATAGTCCCACAACTCCCTTCTTCCCATTATATCCTGTAGTTGTTCTACTTTTCTATTTGGAAAGAGCCCAATAATAATCAAAACTAACTTTTTACATTTTGTGAAGATATTGTAAGTGGTGTTTGTCTGCCCACAAGACACTTCCATGATGCAAAACTCCTGCTATTCTGGTTCCTAGGTTTCCTCCTCTCATACTGTAATTCAACAGATTTTTTTGCACAGTTTTTAATCTGATATTGTAGGTCTGATCTTTAAAATAATTAAGAAGTCAAGTCAAGTCAAGTCACCTTTATTTATATAGCGCTTTTTACAATGCAAATTGTGTCAAAGCAGCTTTACAGTGATAACTGGTATATAATTTTGGCTGCACAGCAGCTCTAAAAGAATAGTGTCAATGCAGGCAGATCAAAAGCACTGTTGAATATCAAATGTCAAGTTAAATGTCAAGTGTCCCCAACTAAGCAAGCCAAAGGCGACAGCAGCAAGGAACCCAAACTCCAACAGGTGACATCAGGTGGCAAACAGGTGGCAAATAGGTGTTAAAATGGAGAAAAAAACCTTGGGAGAAAACAGGTTTAGTCGGGGGGGCCAGTTCTCCTCTGGTGTCCGATAGGATCGCAACATTCAGTTCCATCCAGTTGAGGATTGTAGTCATCACACCAGTATGGACGGTTTGTTGAGGAGCTGTGCCACTGGTTGTCGTGTCGATGAGGCCTTCACAATGGATGATCTAGTTGATTCAATCTCTGCTGATACTTCAGGGCTGCGTTGTGGTCGTGTCAAGGCGCCGGTCCTCGGTCTCACCTGGAAACGGCCCGGATCCGACTACGGTAAACCTCGGGATAAAAAGAAAGACTAATATTAGCGTAGATGCCATTCTTCTTCTGATGTAACGAGTACATCTGGTGTTATAAGAAGTGTTCCCGGTTCCGGCTGACCTAATTTATGCAGCCTAATAATCCTGAACACACCTCTTATCAAGTCACAATTTGAAGAAGTATTTTCATAGATCAAAGAATGCAGGATGATTTATGTGTCAAGTTTCTATTTTAAACCAAAAATGAAAAATCTGTTATCACTGACATTCCAAACCTGTATCCTAGATGAATTTCTTTCTTCCATGTTTTCATTGAATTGACAAGAAGAGAAAAAAATATCTTCTTTTGTTTCCTTCAGAAGAATGAAAGTTTTACAGGTTTTGGAAAGACATAAGGGGGAGTAAATAATGACATTTTTGGGAAAGCAATGGTGATACTTACCTTAGCAAGTACCACTGATATATAGTAGTCAACATTTGAAGTGGATCAAAAAAGTTCATCAAAGTTGTCCTAAGAACTAAGTTGTCCTAAGAAGAAGGTTTTAGGACAACTTTGATGAAAGTTTTTGATCCACTTCAAATGTTGACTACTGTATATAAACAAAAAGTGGTCTATCAATAAGCAGTGGTCTATTGCACTGTGAAAAAGTTATATGTATTCTAAATAATTTATAGACCTGTCACCTGTCATGTGTCAGGTATTTATACCTCCTTAAATTGATTTGGACAATGTCATCATGGGCCAAAAAGCTGTTACTGTCCATATCAAGTGGGCACCGTCTGTGCCTATCTCTCCTGTGAATCCTCTCACTGTTTTCAACAATAACTGAAAACTCAAGTCTGTCTCTCTTTCGTTCTGTCTGTCTGACTCTGATTACAGTCTCTTGACAGGTGTTGGCTCATTGAGTGGTAGACAGGCCAATGTCAGCATCATCAGCATGGATCTCCTTTGAGACTTTGACACACAACCCCCATCCATCCACCAGTCACCTATCTTCCATCCCGAAGCCCTGCTCTCTCTCTCTCTCTCTCTCTCGCTTTCTTTCTCCTATAGGACCTTGTCGCCTACGGCTAATCTTCCAGGCATTCTCCCACTCAGTCCAACTTGATCCACTCAACTCTGCCCTGTAGAGGTATGCCATTGCCCTGTAATTAAGACCCAGACTTTTCACCTTCCTGTCTCTGTGCAATGAGCAGCCACATTTCTGACAAATGCACTCAATGCAGTTACAGAAAGGATTGTTATTAGCCTGGACAATGTGCATACTTTCTGAGGCAGAGCTTGGACGGAAATGTCAATCGAGTGAGAAATAATTGAGTTTGCCTCACTTCCGTTAGGGGCGGCTGGTCAAACTTTTTCCATCAAACATTTCTTTCCTACATTTAAGACAGTTTGTCTTTTCTATTCAGTCTGCCAATTAACTGTGTGCTCATGAATTTGAGGATGTTGTTAATTTATAAATGGTAATGACAAAATCATAAAAAATGTGTGAATTTGAACATTATATTTGTGAGAATTTTGCTAATGATGTTAAACAATTTGTGTATCATAATTTGTATGGCCTTATTGTGTGTAATTGTGTAATGTTTAATTCATAGTGTCTGAATTGCAATCACAGCTGACAGGTTTCTCAAATACTCCCCTCATCTGTCATTGGTCATGCAAAAAGACCTGCAAATGCAAATGAGCTGCTGCTCCCGGCCCACTTTCCAGAAGAGGGTGGAGCTTTAACAGCTCGCGCTTCAGTTGCTCAACAACAACAAAGCTGGAGAATCTCACGCAGCCAAAAATGATGATTGTCAGTAACGGTGTTCAGCCTTACATTGTTCAACCCGGAGTCGGAAACTAATGGAGACACTCAGGAAGAAGTTGCAAATTTTAGAATGCATTTGAACGTTTCTGAACGGTTAGTGGATAAATTTATGTAGTTGCTGTGGAGTTGATTCAACTCATCGACTAGCATGTGCCGTCATGTTAATCTTTTGTACAAATCCAGCGTTGAATTGACACCCGTTTGTGAAGGGCAGGGTTTATGTAAATTTTAGGGTTAGTGATGTCACCAACATGGGAAGAAGCTCGTTGTAGTCCCTACCAGCCATTTGTTGTAGTCCTTAAACAGAGAATTATTTAAAAGAAAATATCTCCCTTTGCATTAAACTGAGCATCCTAACTTAAGTTGCACACACACTTAACGATTGTGGCCGATTATGAATGTAAATTGATACTTATGACTGATTGCGCTCAAACGCTTCCCGTCAGAGCCAGTTGCGTTCAGTCTGCGATTACAGTCGGTGTTCAAATTCCATGTGTGAGTATATAAATTGGCTCCAGTCGAAGGAAACAATCGGTATGTGTGTTCAGTTTAGTCTTAGAATGTTTCAGCTAATTGTTAGGTGTGTCCCCGGCTTTAGATGTTGTTTATGCTCTAACAGCAACATTACACACTAACTAAAGTTAAAAAAGTGAAATCATAATCAACCACCCCTTTAAACTTCAGTAAAAACCGTGTTGAATTTGGTGAGTTCATTTTCACAAATCAATTCAAACTGTGCATTTTATTGAATCAATTCAAATCTGTTCAGTTGGTGGACGTTTGGCAAGAATTTACCTCTGATTTTGGGGAAAAAGACTTTTCCACCTTTTACATCAACAAAGTATATTTAGGTTTTTAGTATACAAAATAAATCAACAATATATATATATATATATATATCACCCAGCTCTGTTTGGTTTGTTGATTTGGTGCATTTGTGGCACAGATATATCCAGCCCCCAATATGCTGCATTTCATCTGCTCCAGGGCAAAATAAAATGCCTGAAGTAAAGAATGATCTCTGTTGTTACTCAGTGAACATGCAGAACCTCATAAGCAATTTTCTTTCAATGTCATATAAATAACACATAATGTAATTGTATATCATTTTTTTTATCCTGAAAGCTTTTACTTGTGCTCTGGCTATAAGTGAAATCTTAAAAAGTGAAAAAGCAAATCTAGTAAGTGTCATTATTCTGTATTTTCTGAGTTAAAAGAGTGGCTTTATTCAGATAAAGAAGCTTTTGCATATGTTCTGCCAGTAAAGCAGGTGCATTTCCTATTTCATAGAAGCAAGACATTAAAGTTTAAACCTTCAAACCCAGGGTGTAACCACTGTAGACACTGAGGGTTTGAACATCTTTGTTAAACCTGTAAGCACTGTAACTTAATCTTACAGAACGTCTAAGCTAACAGTAATATATGAGAGAAGAGCCATGAAACAACTTTTTAAAATCCCAAGAGAAAAGAATTCAACATTTGCATTGTTTTATATGCTAGAGGGTACATTATTTGTCTCCAGATGATTTATGCAAGACACATACAGTAGCTTGAAAAGACAAACTACAAAAAAAAAAAAAAAATTTCTTAGACTGCAGCTTTAAAAACAGCACATAATGTAATATTTTCACTTTATTTAGTGCACTATGAAAAACTTATTTTAATTAATAAGTTCAAGTTCTTTGTAATTAATTACCCTGAAACAGAAAATAACTGGTCCCCAGCAATAAATTAACACCTATTATTTTTGTATTTTTATGTCCTCGCAGCTTTTATATTTCCTTTGATTACCGTATTTTAAACTATGCATCTTTTCCAACTTCTTTTTTGTAATTTTGTAGAAAGGTTCCCAGGGTCAACGCAAACAGAAGAGTCATAGAGTGTTTAATTAACTCTACCATATGGAAGAAAAGAAATTTCCACTTGGCTCAATGTGCAGAAGTGTGTAATAGATTTAATGAATCAATAAAGTGTAAGTGGTAAGTTTTGCTAATTGCTGCTTGGGCTGGTTGCCAATAATTAATAATAATAACAATTCTTTTCTTTCTTGCAGTGATGGGCAAAATGTTTGCTTGAGATTCTCTCAGACCAGCTCAACAAGCCTTTCAGACATTGTTTGTGGGTAAAAATTTCAACAACATTTAATACACCTGGTTAGAGAGACAAAAACTTCAAAATAGAAGGAAAGCAAAGAGAAGCAGGACATCTTATCAATTGAAGTGTCACCTTCCAATACGTCCACTTACTGTGCATGTACCAAAGGAATCTGATCGTGTGTCCTTTCCTCTGAGCTTCAACAGGAAATTTCTCTGTGCGTCCTGAAGCGCTAGTCCTTCACACTCAGGCTGATATGAGCAGATGTAATTTCCACAAAGATCTGTGATCACCAAATAACTCTGACTCCACAGAGTGGCTGAAATACAATCTGTGCTATTTGTCTTTTTGACACAAAGTGACCCACACCGTAGAAATTATTCTTAGATCAAGTAAATAATCCTGAAAAAATGACCAAAGATTTACCTGAGTATTGTTTAGCTTATTATTTTGAAGTTTTAGCAATGTACAACTTTCAGAAACTTGTGTATCTCCATGCAGCATTTGCATTACAATATACTGTTATTTTTTTCTTGATTAATGATTAATGATAATTCTTGTAGAATCAAGTCATGCCAACTTAAGTTAATAATAACTGATAATAATCAAAAATAAATGAGAAGAATTATAAAATGAAAAAGTTTAGTTAAACATAAAATAATTAAGTTAATTAATTTCTTAATTATAAAATAATTCAAGCAAGCGATTTTTTTTTTTTTTTTTTTTTTTTTTTTTTTGTAGTGCATTCTTTTTTCGGCATTTAGAAATTCAAACCTGTGACTGCTGAATGCACCAGTTGCAAAATAGATGCACAGATTCATGATAAAGATACGCTGCCCTGTACTGTGTAGCAGTTTGAACTTCCGTTGCAATGCTAAGGTGGATATATGACACCAACTGTTAGTGGTGGCTTGGGTCTTATCTGTTGGGACAGCTGAGCTTGACACAAAGTGCTCATCACGCTCCATTACCCAGCAGCGACATGCTGCTCCATAAAGACAATTCAATGTACCTATCTCTGAGCCACACAGGAATAGGTTGCATGCACATCTATACTTTGGTTGATCCGTCTCTGATCTTTTTGTTTCAGCAAGTGATGGTCCAATAAAGTGTGAAATCAGCATACAGAACATCAGATGTGGATGCAATTTTGTAATTTTTCTATGAAGACTTGAACTTTTTCTTTCTGGCTAATATAATTTTACTAACTTTAAAACTACTTAAAGTCACGATGGAATCAAAACGGACAATTCTTGTATTTTTTTAAAATGGAATATTGCCACATTTATTATAAATGATTTATCTATACACATAATTTTTTTTTTTTTTTTTAATTCACATGCCCTTATAATCTTTAATCAAAATATCATTCCCTCCCTCTTGCAGCAACATCTCTTCTCATCCCTGATGATGTGTTTACTGGCGTGAGGACGGGACAACCTGTCACTCACATGAGATCCAATCAATTCCCGATTGACAAAATCAAGTCCCGCACTACGTTTTTCTTGTTTTAGAAGCTGTTTCACTCAGATTTACATCACTAAAGGAAGAAAATACTCTCAACTTCAGTTTCGTTCCTACTTTAATTAATTGAAATATTTTTCTCAGCCAACAAATGATGATTTTTAACTCCAACCGTTGCCGTCTGTCAGTCAAATAATGGGAGTGAATGGGAACTTGGATCAATAAGAGTCGAAAAACCTTGCATAGACAAATCCAAATTAAACCCTGCGGCTCGTGACGACACATCGATGTCCTAAGACACGAAACGATCGGTTTGTGTGAGAAACCGAACAGTATTTATATCATTTTTTACCTCTAAAACACCACTATGTCCAACTGCATTCAGCACTCGCTTAGTGAGGTCTGATCGCGCTCTGACAACGGCAGTGATGTCTGGCACTCATTGAAGTATATGCGCGAGACATTACTGCCGTTGTCAGAGCGCGATCAGACCTCACTAAGCGAATGCTGAACGCAAAATTGAAACATTTTCAAAACTGACATTTTTTTATTATTTGACTGACAGACGGCAACGGTTGGAGTTAAAAATCATCATTTGTGTTCTACTGAAGAAACAAAGTCACCTACATCTTGGATGCACTGGGGGTAAGCAGATAAACATCAAATTTTCATTTTTGGGTGAACTATCCCTTTAAGCCCAAAGTATACTTCATTTTTTACGTGTACGTGAAGGTCAGCGTACAGTGCACGTGAAGCGAATTTCGTCATCAGAAGAGTTTGCACATACTGAACGTGCACCGCCGGGTTTTTGTAACTGCGCATACTTTGTACTCTCAGGTCGCACATGCATATTTAATTTTTTTGCAGTAATTAGTTTATCCACAAGGTAACAACCGTGTTCTGGGGCTGTCGATTCACAAGG
The DNA here is from genome assembly GCF_018812025.1 of Megalobrama amblycephala. Taxonomy (NCBI): domain Eukaryota; kingdom Metazoa; phylum Chordata; class Actinopteri; order Cypriniformes; family Xenocyprididae; genus Megalobrama; species Megalobrama amblycephala. Next base: position 5,550,491 of record NC_063051.1, read on the forward strand.
TAGTTGAAGAAAAACAGCATAAACAGAACAGACTGGAACTGGAAGAGTATAGAAAGAGGAAGAGTATAGAAATAGGTGAAACTCTGATGCTTTTTGGTAACAGCCACTAGGTGGCACTTCGGTAGCACGGCTGCCATTTGGAGTGAAAATGCCAACTGGACAACAGCACAGATACACAGAAACAGACAGAATGACAACAAAAGAGAAGTCAAAGTGGAATAAAAGAACGCAATGTTTGGCAATCCACTGCAAAAGTACAAATTTTGCCTTTCATTGTTTTCCCGAAAACCCTAATTATTCACAAAAGTGTAGAAATATTGAGTGTTTTGAAGTGGGACCTATGCTAGCGCTATCTTATGCACCTGCTAACTTTAACTCTTCAGTCTAGTAGTAAACTTAATTCCTTTTAGGAACTGCAAGTACTAGCCATAGAAACCATAATAATGATTTGTATGGATATGCCACTAAGTTAGAATGAGCTTATTAAATTAATTTGCTGAATTCGTTCATTTCATTCATAACTTATTTTTGTATGTAACGTTACATTGTACCTCCAGGGGAACTGTCTAACATTATTATAACGTTAGATGAACTCATATCATTTCATTCTTACCTGTCATACTTGACATGGTTTCTAGAGAGCAAAGGTTTTGTGAAAAAAAAAAAGACAAACACAAAGTCTAAAAATAAACTGTTAAAAGAATTTAATGATCACTAGTCTAGATTGTACGTTATTCTGTGTTGTCATCATTCAGGTTGTATTTCAGCTTTAATGTATGTTTTTTTTTTTTCCCCCTATAGTGACAGCAAGAAGCTAGTGGACTGCCGAGTGCTGCTTTCACTCCAAAATGGCGGAAGTGTAGGGCTGCTGCTGGGCACTGGTGTTGCAATGGAACGTTCTATTGTCTTTCACTTCTTGTCAATATAGGTTATTTGCCGGAACACATGCAAGCTACAGCAAACTTGCTTGGAGGCCTACATAGATGAGATAAAGCACCCTCATTTGTACAATATAGCATGAAAGAATACAAAGGTGTTTACATGGGTTTTAACTCGTGGTGAGAGATTGTTCAAAACATTGCATTGAACGCCAGTGTACATGTACGAGTCAAATGAAGTATACTTTGCAAGGCTGTGCATTCCACTGTGCAAAAAAATAAGTATACTTTATGCTTTATATCATTGTCGGCTAAGAAAAATATTTCAGTGCTTTTTAATTCATTTTAAAAAATGGCAACAATATAAAAATGTATCATTTTCGGGGGCTTCATTTTATGTGGCTGTTAGGCAATAGTGTTCTTTTAAATAAAAAATTCTTGTAATGTGCAGGCAACCTATCTGATCTCGCTATGCTAATAAAACATTAAAGTGAACTTAATTGTAAATTCCGTCCACCAGCATATGCTATTCACCCAGTTCAGGTAGCAGCTGCCACAGTCTGCCATCTGCTCTTTAATTGGTGAACTTGTCACTGATGTTATTTTTCAGTTTTCCTTCCTTTAAGAACAGATGGATCTTTAAATCAAGTCCCCGCAGTCCATTGTATAAAAAAAAAAAAAAAAAAAAGAGAGAGAGAGAGAGAGAGAGATACGAATGCACATATCATGGTCTGTATGATCTCACAGGGACTATTAGGCTCCTTCAAGATGTCACGCCATGCTTGTGTTTTTGCTTCTGTATGACTGCAGACACAAAGGAGAAAATAACTGAGTTAAATAGAACTATAGTAGGTGTATTTGTTTTCTACCATTGGCTTTTTCCTTGTAATTAATTTCAAAGCATGTTCCCTTGAGACCAGCAGGTAAATCCAGCATTTGTTTTGGTGAACAACAAACACTGAATCAATACTCACCAAGGCCACCATCCCTTACTATAGAAGAGTGATGTCACTGATGGGTGAGAGCAGCCAAAAGAGGAGAGTTCGAAGTCTTCTTCCTTTTTTTTCTGCAGCCCACCACCTTATATGTTAAATGACTTGTGTATCTGGTTTGTAGAGATAGGCTCTTATCTGTTATTGAGAATGCTGGCAGCAGGTAGACTGATCTGGGTGTGTGGTGTCCAGTGGAGTGGCTCATCTAGAGGCCAAAGCTTCTCTGCATCGCTAACACTCCCCTAAGCTCCATCCACTTACCCTTTGAAAGCTCCAGCGGAGCACACCATCCTACCCACTGTCCCAGCAGACTTCGTTATCCCGCAGAACAGACGATGTGTTTGCTTCTGCGAGAAGAGCTGTGTTTTTATGTGAAATGACAGCACTGGGAAGTTACTGGGCTTGTAAGTGTTGTTTTTCACAATTAGGAATAAATGTTACATGCATTCATACGTTAGAACAACTGGCTCAGAAAGTTCGCACAGAAATATTCAAACAATGAAGTTATCAGTCTAAGTGCTTTTTTTATGTTGTATAATAAAACACTAAGCCACCAACGAATGTGTGTTACAATGATTGTGTGTAGGTTAATGATTTATAAAACAGCAGCTATATATATATATGGTAAAAGTTAAAAAATGATCAATAGTTATTAATATTATTAATAGAAATAATTTAGTCTTCCACCTTTATCTTCTTCCACCAAGTAATAGTTCATTCACTTATTGTATTCACATTGTGAACGTGATTTTCACATTTTTTTTATTTTTTTATTACAAGGCCAATATATATATATATATATATATATATATACAGGGGTGCACATAACTTTTTTTGGTCTGGTTCTCAAGGGAACACCTGGAGATGATGCTTAGTACTCACACTTTACGCAACACACTTATCCTAAAAGCTGACCTCATCACTTTCCTCCAGACTGCGCTCCTCACTATCTTCTTTTCTCTCAAACATGGTAGATGATGATAATGATTTTTTTTTTCTTACTAACATTAAAGCAGAACTAAGTAACTTTTTTTTACCTTCATAGATAGTTTTCTAAGTCCTTACGATTGTTAATTGACTTGTAGTGGTGTATTTGAGGCGAGCACTAACCCCCTCTGGCACGTCTACGCCAGAATACAGCACTTGCAAGTTGAGCTGCACCGACCTGAAACAATCTCGCGTCATGTTCACGTTCACGTGAGAGTGACAAAATGCTTTACGGTAATTCAAAAACAATGTATATATTATGACTTTATAAGACAATTTCGAAAATTACCCACCTCCATCGAGTGTAGTGTATTTGCAAATTACCCACCTCCTCTTTCTTGTACTGTATTTGCAAAACTACTGCGCTGGTGAGCGTTGTAGTCGTTGTAGTCCAGAGCTGCGCTTGGAGTATTTACGACAGTGTGATTCACTGAAGGAAACTGTAGGGGGAGCTTCGCAAATCTTACTGAGTTCCGCTTTAATGACACAGACAACAGCAAAGGCTGCTGTCACTTTAAGAAGGAAAACACGGACTGAATAACTGACACACATCCGGTTCCTTTCTGTTCACTGAGAGAATACTTGCAGAGACAGGTATTTTGACATAATTTGTGTGTGTATGTGTCCGTTCATGCGCAAGAAAACGCGAAAGAGGAATTAATTTGGTGTTCGAGCGCTGTCTGACTCTCTCTCTCTCTCTCTCTGCATGCACGTTTCAGGGGTGTAAGGCTGTGATAACAGCTCGCGAGTACAGATTTTCGTCTCTTCTCCTGTTTAAAATCGTTTGAATGTGTTAATTGGTGAGACAAAACACGTTCAGATGATGAACTTTCACTCTATGATGGTTAAATTTAGCAGTTAATCTGCGAATCCCATGCATGCCGAACCGTTGGACCTTATCCGTACGGATCACGGATTAACTGCGATCCGTTGCACACCTAATAATTAAAGAACACACTTATCATCATGATTGCTATCTTACCAGAGATCCTACTCCAGTAAGTAAAGGTATCCCTGTGAACCGGTCCTCATAAATGTTGGTATTCAAAAGTGTGTCCCTCCATGTTTTCTGGTGCGCATCGTTCATTTTTACCGCGCATGCGCACCTGCTTACCACTTATGTGCACCCCTGTGTATATATATATATATATATTTAATAATTATGCTTCTAATGCTGATTGATTGATTGTTTGAGATTTCTAAGGATATGGGATAGGGGTAATTGTAGCCAAAGTCATCATCATAAAGAATTAATAAATGGCAAATGATCAGATCTCAACAAAAACTGTTATAATAGAGTACCTCAGGGATGACGCGTTTTTGTAGGCCAACCCGGAAGTTAGCGGCGCACAGGTTCCCTCGGTTGAAAGCCTATGCATTTTTCCCATAGACTTTTGGAAAATCGCAGAAAATAAGCTCTGTGTTTAACAAAGGGTTATGACACTTACACGTTTTGTCTATCAAGATAATCTTTACAAGTTAAAACAACATAAATACATTTTGAAGCCTAAATAAAGTGGTCAGATATAAAAAGCTAACAGTAGGCTATAAACGGACTACAGCACACCATGGTCGCGGATCAACGCTTCTTCACCACAAAGCTTCTTCAAACTGTATTTAAAAAACAACGTTATTTAAAAACATGTTCGCTGATTATGATCTGTGCTGTGTATGAATACTTATCCACTTTTTCATGAGAAATGCTGTCCAAATGCCGCCAAAGGAAGTAGTCCCTTTTAGCAATTTGTTAGCAACCGCCATTTTTAAGACACAGTAAAAGTTTAAAAAATCACAAGTGGGTTATAACTGGTGTGTTTTATGTCATGGATCAAAACGTGAAAATATTTAGAGGCTTTGTTATCCACAGACCCAGGGACGTGCACAGGGGGGTTGCTCAGGTTGCCCGGGCAACTGCCCATATGCCCTTCTCGACTCACGTTGCCCTTCCGAGGTGGAAAAAAATAAAATAAATAAATCGTACAATGGATGCAGAATTTCACGTAGGCCTAGATAAAAAAATAAATAAATAAAAAATAAAAATCGCAAAGCCTCATTCACTTCCATATTCGGGCACCCGTCCGAAAGTGAAAGTCAGTAGGGGAAGGGCAAACTCTGTTTACGTGGCTGCAGCGCTGCACGTGACCGGCACCTGAGCTGAGCCTGGGTGCTTCTCAATATCCCTCCTCGTCTCCTCGCTCCTCCGTCCTCCATCCTATGACCCGGAAAACAATCGAGCTCAGCCATCTTGAAGGACATCTCAATTCTCTAATTGCACCGCGAGGAGGCGAGGAACGAGGAGTGAGGAAGCTTCCTGAGGAGTCATGAGCGAGGATACACAGGTGCATCCTTTGCGGAAGTCTTTCTCATTGAGAAACGTGACGCACGCATAAATTCTCCTCCCCCTTCTTATCTGTCACAATAATTTAAATGTATGCTTTACTTTTACAGATTAAATAAACATTATATCTCATATATTTCAACTAGGCATCTTTATTAATATTTATTATATATTTTTTTAAATAACCAAACTTTAACAACATGTGGGTAGATCCCTCGAGCAGCTGATGACGCTTTGAAGTGACGCTAAAGGGAGCAAGGATTTATCATTTCACTTGATTCACTTCCTCTGTCCTCTCGTCTTTTCCTTGCGTCCTTCCCTCGCATCCTGGAGGGGTGGAGCTAAGACGCGAGGAAAGGAAGCAAGGAAAGGAAACGAGGATGCACAAATAAGAATTGAGAAGCACCCCCTGTATGAGCGGCACTAGAAGGAGATTGTAGCGGTTGTCGGGTGAGACGACTTAACGTTGTCGGAAAGGTGAGTAAGGTTATAATCGTTAATGAAAACGAACGAAAAAACGAAAACTAGGTGGGAAAAAACATCGTCGTGAACTGAAATAAAAATAAAAACGAGGCATTACAAAAAAACGATAACTAACCAAAACTGTAATGTGTGTTTGGCAAAACTAACTAAAATAAAATAAAATTATAGATTAAATGTCCTTAGTTTTCATCTTTGTCAATGTCTTTCATAGAGCAAACGTTCATCTGCATTTCATTTCCCTGCGTCTCTCACTCACGCGTCTCTCTCACATACTCGCGCGCGCACAGCCCCTCCCCTCCCCTCCCCTCCGTGCACACCGCGCCTCCATGAGAACGAGTGTTGGAAGCAAGTTCGCGAAAGGTTGGTATCTCGTGAAAACCTTTACACAATCACACATTAAAAAGTGGTATAAAAATATTTTTAATTCTGAATATAATTTTGTCAGTGTGTTTATGTCGACCCGAGAAGCGATTGCTACTTTAGAAAGTTAACTAGACGCAAGTTTGAGGTAAAATGCACTTGGGTTGGCGATGTCAAAACACTATTTAAAGGCGCTCTAAGCGATTTGACGCGTTTTTAGGCCCAGTTTTTTTTGTCACATACCGCAAACATCTCCTCACTATGCGCTAGCTGCCTGTCCCCTGAACACACTGTAAAAAAACGCGGCCTCTGTAGTCGCCACAAGCTCCGAAAAACTGCAATAAAAACAAACTGGTGCAGCCTGGACCACTTAACATAATAAACATGCTCCAGCCAATAACCGAAAAGCAGCGTCAATACGCAAGCTACTTACATTTTAAATGAGAAGGGTCTGGCTGCAGACCATGGACGAGTGGAGCTCCACTCTCGAACAGGAAATACGTCACCTCCACTTGCGTTTTACTTACATCTACACCTAACCCAACCCTAAACCTACCCTTTACAGTAATGCAAATACTTGTTTTACTAACGTCTACACCTACCCCAACCCTAAACCTACCCTTACAAATAATGCAAATACAGTAATTAAACTATTGGAGGTGACGTATTTCCTGTTCGAGAGTGGAGCTCCACTCGCCCCCTCAGGCTGCAGCTAGACCCTATTGTTTTAAATGCGCGTTCATGACTGTTTCAGGAAGTATACGGAGGGGAGGGGGAGGAGGGGTAGGAGGAAGGGTCTAGCTAGCCTCTGTTTTGTTTGACAACACTTCGAACGTCAACAGGAAGTTACTCCGCTCAGAATCGCTTAGAGCGCCTTTAAGCTGTGATTCAAGTAAGGAATAATTGACGACGGGCCGTTGAATTATTAGAAAAATAATGCACACCTGAGGCGGTGATTCGGTCAAGACGGGTTGGTAGGGGAGTGCCCTTTTTTTTAGGTCAGAGCAACTGCCCCTCAAAATTCCTGTGCACGTCCCTGCACAGACCTTATTTCAGGCGATTTAGCAAAAACCCATTCAAAAAACCCATAAGTTGCGTCCCAAATGACGCACTATACACTATGCACTTATACACTATGTACTTGTGCACTATGCACTTATCCATGTAGTGCGTGAATTGTATAAGGTTGTTTTTGTCATTTAACAACACAGTCCGATCCTCCCTTTCCCTCCACTACATAATTAAAGCTGCGACAGTTGAGTACACGAAGCGTCCAACATTCCACACTTCGTTTTTTCCGTTAATTTAGTGCATCATCCGGGTATTTAAAGTGTACTTTTTCTTTCGTGGAACTTTCAGTGTGAATGCACTACTCGCACTATTTGTACTTAAAAACATCATAGAATAGTGCATAAGTACGCAAATTGGGATGCACCTATAGACTTTACGGCGTTGGAACCGGAAGTCCTAAAATGCTAACTCGCTTCTGGGTTTTGCCTACAAAAATGCATCATCCCTGAGGTACTCTATTCGGTTGTTAAGTAGGGCTGGGCGATATATTGCATGCAATTGTCACGCGCATTTCGTCAGTAAAGCCGTTTCCCTGATTATCGCTAAATCACCATCACCGCAATTGCATGCGATGTATCGCCCAGCCCTATTGTTAAGTCTGACGTCATGTGGCAGTGCTTCCGGGTCCAAATGCTCTCTCATACCACAAGAAAACAACAAACGGTGCCAATATACACACGCGATGTGGTGTTATACTTCCAAAAAAAATATAATCATAACCTTTATCTCCATACCAAAATCCCAGATGGCCAGACAGTGATTAATCTTTTATAAATTGCTTATATATTAATGTCTGTGACGCTGTGACCACGGAGACTGTTGTGTAGACTGTAAGTATTTTAAATACTAAACTTTAAAATGTTAAATGTTTAATATGAATAAATAGCGCTCATAACGGCCGCGGAGATGGCATTCTCAAGTGAAACGAGTCGAGGCTTGGACCCGGAAACTGCGTTCCTTACGTCACGACTTAACAAGTAGATAAAAGCCATAATCATTATTTAGTTGGAAAAAAACTCCACAATGTCTGTAAATTCTACACTGTAAAAAAGAATTGTTGGTTTAACTTAAAAAAAAGTAAGTTACCTGGTTGCCTTAAAATTTTGAGTTCATTGAAATTAAAAAATTGAGTTAATACAATGAAGGCGATTGACTTAATCAACAGAAACTCTAAATAGTATGTTATCTGAACCACATTAATTATTGAAGTTGATTTGACAAAAGAAAAAATGTTGTGATAACAAATTAATATATAAAAATATATAAAAATAAATATAAAATATAATATAAATTATATATCATATAAATAAACATATGTAAAATGTAAAAATAATATATAATGTAATGTAAAAATAATATATTTTGCAGTGTATTTATACATTTTAGATTCATTATTATTATTATTATTATTATTATTATTATTTTAATATATTATTATTTTTTTATTATTGTTATTAATATAATGTGTTTGTGTAGTTTTATTATTATTATTATTATTGCCAGAATTAAAGAAGTATGCCATTAAGGTCTAGAAGCGGCTTTGAATGTGGCTCATCCTGTCAGAATGTCAATTTTATACCTGTGAACATAAAACCAGCCAACAGCACTACTGAATAAGTCAGAATTCAATACCTGTATGTAGCTATCAAGGACATCAAGAGCATCAGCACATGTTTTTAAAGTTCTCTGGCAGTGCTTGCTATTTGCTCTGAAGGGAAAGAGCTGCTTGAAGCTGTATCCTCAACAGTGGAGGGTGAGCACAACTGAATATCAATCAATAAAAGATCTTACTTGGATAAATAACAACTCTCAAGTGCACATGAAGTACAGTTCCAGACTGTGATGGAGCTGACCAGTATAATCTGAGGTTAATGGAGAGTAATTCCATTATCTTTAACAGTGTCATGCTTTATATTTGTTATGTACTTTAAAAGGCACACAAGATGTAACTGATCTCGCTGGCTATTTGAAGTATACACAAAATCATTCTCATTATATAGCACACATTATGTAAATCTAAAGTTGATTATATTCTAAACAACTTTGCAGGCACACAATTGTTCTTTGTATACTAACCATATGAATGTTATATAGTTTATATGCAGCATTATGTTTTTCCTTACACAATGTGACTCATTGTATTTAAATGACCTGTTTTAAACAAATTTACTCTAGATTAATAGGAGGACAGAGAAAGAATACAATTCTTTCTAAATGCAAGGGCAACCACTTCATCATTATATAGCAGGAGGCGGTTTTGTTTGTCCTTGAGGCTCATCCAAAGTCAGATCACTTGTGTTCTGGAGTGAGTCCTGTCTCTGTCTCTGCTAGAGAGAGTGGAGTCACACAGTGTTAGTCTGGCAGAAACCCTTGCTAAACTCCCACACATTTAAAAAAAACCCTCTTGAATCAGCCGACAGCTTCTCAAGTAGGTAATTGATGAAGATGAAGAAATATCACAGAACTAATCATGCTTAAACTCAGCGTAAGACCAAGCGTAGCAGGAGAGAGCTTAAAGAAATAGTTCACCAGCAAAAGAAAATTCTGCTTTTAAAATTAGGGGAGTATATTTGGGAATAACAAAGCTATTTAAAATCTATGGGAAGTATTTATAATTACTTATTGCAGTCCTAAATGATGCAGACTTACAGTATACACTAATACAATCAGTCGTGTAGTGTATGTATTTTATAAAGTTACTGACTGCATGGAATGTCAAACATTCCACAATTCGATTTTTTGGTTAATTAAGTGCATCATCTGGATATTTAAAGTGTACTTTTTCTATTTGGAATTCTGCAATATGGCAGAATAAGTCCCGCCTTCTAAATAAAAGAGCCAGTCGTCGATTGGTAAATTTATCAAGTCACTGCAGCCACTAGAAGCTCTGGTTCCCATAGACGTCAAGCCACATCCGAAATAGCGTACACTCTGAGTATTTGAATTTAAATTTACTTCACGACCATTCTATATAGTATGAAGGCATGTAGTATAAATGAAATCCAGACATACTACATCCACCATGTTGTTACTGTCACATGACCTACCAGCGTCAGTTAGGCCCTGTCCCAAATGGCACACTTCATGTGCACTGTCGGTCTTATGGACTTACAATGGCCGCTGCGTTCGTGTGTCCATTAAGTCCACAAGACCGTAGGGTGTCCCATTCGTCATTTAAGCTTAAAGAAGGGTGCTTGTGAGTGCCCCCTTTGCGGCTGCTATGCGCCCTCGATGTGCACTTCTGCTGAGCCCGCAAGACTGTGAGCTACGCAGAGGACTTTACCCGGCAGTCAAAGCGGCATTACGTTGTGAAAGTGCGGACTCAGAGGAAGACCATGAGGTTTTAGGGTGCACACTTCAGAATCTCACCGGAAGTAGTAAGTCATCCAGGTACTTTTCACCTAGTGTTTTTCGGATACTATGAATTTGGATATAGTACTCTGTTGGCATACTGTTTTCCGCATATTATATAGTATACGATTTCGGAAGCAGCGAGAGTGTCAGTGTTCTGAGACTTGTGTCCAACCTGAAAAATAAATTTTTTTTGTCATGATTCTAGCATTTAGAAACTACATTTATGAGACAGTTGTGTCAGATTTAATTGGTGGTTTCAAACATAAAATTTAATCGTAAGCTTGGAGAACAGTTTTGGAGAATTTGACATGTTGCATGTTCGGAAGCCTGTCGCGGCCGCCCTCCCTTCTTCAGGAGCGCGTTTTGAACTGAGCATCGGAAGTACCGGTGTTGTGCTGAATTTCGATTCCCTGCCAAATTATTACCCCCCTCGTTGAAGTCGCTGTCTGATTGCCTAATCCTAACCCCACACCCTAATCCTAACCCCTCCCCCACACCTAATCCTTAAAGGTGCCATTGAACGTTTTTTTTACAAGATGTATTATAAGTCTAAGGTGTCCCCTGAATGTGTCTGTGAAGTTTCAGCTCAAAATACCCCATAGATTTTTTTAAATTAATTTTTTAACTGCCTATTTTGGGGCATAATTAGAAATGTGCCGATTCATGTTGCGGCCCCTTTAAATGCTCACGCTCCCAGCCTACGGAGCTCGCACTTGCCTTAAACAATGCATAAACAAAGTTTACACTGCTAATATAACCCTCAAAATGGATCTTTACAAAGTGTTCGTCATGCATACTGCATGCATGCGTCGGATTATGTGAGTATTGTATTTATTTGGATGTTTACATTTGACTCTGAATGAATTTGAGGCTGTGATCCGTGGCTAACGGCTAATGCTACACTGTTGGAGAGATTTATAAAGAATGAAGTTGTGTTTATGAATTATACAGACTGCAAATGTTTAATAATAAAAATAACGACGGCTCTTGTCTCCGTGAATACAATAAGAAACAATGGTAACTTTAACCACATTTAACAGTACATTAGCAACATGCTAATGAAACATTTAGAAAGACAGTTTACAAATATCACTAAAAATATCATGTTATCATGGATCATGTCAGTTATTATTGCTCCATCTGCCATTTTTCGCTATTGTTCTTGCTTGCTTACCTAATCTGATGATTCAGCTGTGCACATCCAGACGTCCTGCCCTTGTCTAATGCTTGAACATGAGCTGGAATATGCAAATATTGGGGGCGTACACCCTGACTGTTACGTAACAGTCGGTGTTATGTTGAGATTCGCCTGTTCTTCGGAGGTCTTTTAAACAAATGAGATTTACATAAGGAGGAGGAAACAATGGAGTTTGAGACTCACTGTATGTCATTTCCACGTACTGAACTCTTGTTATTTAACTATGCCAATATAAATTCAATTTTTAATTCTAGGGCACCTTTAACCTACCAATACTAGGGGGGTAATAATTTGACAGGGATAGGAATTCAGCACAACACCGGCACTTTTATTTTTCCACTTCAAGAACTGGTCGCCAAGTGAAATGACTTGTCTTAAAGGGACTTTGACACTACTTACACTATTACTTACTTATTACACACTATAAATGTTGCACTATTAATACTACAAAACGTCATCACGTGCACAAGTATGCGATTTAGAATGCACAGTGTATTTTTTCCCCTTTTTTCACCAGGATGAGATGAACATAAGCCAGATAACATCAGCTACATAACCTAACAGAGTAATACCATTTTTATGGGCTTTTGAAAAGTTTGCTTTGTGATATGCCCAATATAATTGCATTTTTACATTCTTGATTTGTTTTTCATCATTTGCACACCCTGCTCCACTAGCTAACAATTTCATATCCTTCCAAACGGATGTGCGCTAATCTTTTCAAACACGTAAGTGCTTGTGAGAAATGAGAACAAGCTTCTTATTGTCAGGCTTCTTTTAAAGCTGACACATACTGCTAATTGGCGATCAGCCTAGTGTGACTTGAATTTGCAGCAGCATTTATAACTATTACTTCAAGGTTACTTTGATTTTCTCATGTGGTGCTTGTCTATCCTCTTCATTCTCAAAGATTCAACTTTATAGTGCAACTTTTATAGCTGATATCTTACTATTGTGGAAGAGGTTTTACAAAGGTATCAGATTTCAAATTTGATCTATTTCTGATGCTGACTTATATGTCCTTTTTTTCCCTCCCTGGAATAAGGTTGCACAGCAAGATGGTGTTGTCCTCTGACCATGACTGAGTATCAATTTCAGTTAAGATCTAATACTGAACAGTGTCTGAATTGTGCATGATGCATCTCTTATCATATTTTCACTGAATCTAGTATGGTTGTTAAAAATAAAAAAATAAAAAATGGAATTGTGGAGTGTTTGGCTTTATAGAGTGCAACAATCGGGTTCCAGAAGTAAAAACTCCGTTCATCATCTCCAAAGGAAAATTATTTTTTAACGATAACTCAATCAACCTTTAAAGAGCCTTACTGTGAGCTACAAGGTTGTTAATTGACAGTGTTTGCTTCTGTTAAAGCCATCAGCCCACATTATTTCAACTTAGTTTTAAAATAATCATGTTTAACAGTGGAATTTGTGGTGAAAAACTACATTACCTATGATGCTGTAGAGTAATTCCACCAATCAGAGTCAAAACAAGCAAAGCACGCCAAAAGAGCTCTTTAGCTCTGCCCACTCCCATGACCCATACCCTCTCAAAATCCTTAAATATTTGAAATATATATATCAACATTTTTAAATAAGTCGTTTTTTTTTTTCTCTTTTTATATCTCTCATTTTTAATTTGGTTATGCTGTTTGCAATGCGTTATGGGACTTGTACCTTTGCAGTTTTGTCCAATTTTTGTAATGTTATGATTCACCTCAGCTGGTTGGCTTGGTTCATAGCTTAAAACGTTTAAACAAAGACTTTTTTGAAAGTGGGATGATATAAGCCATTGTGTATGTAGTACCACAATTGCTTTTGCCAGGTCTTAAAAATGCATTATCTGAATTCAAATGCAACTTTGAGGTTTGAAGACCAAAACAGCTTCGCCGATGTGTGCGAAATGATTTTTGATGCACAAATGTGCTTAATGCTGCATAAGATGTAAATAGTTTTCCACAACAGATTGCAGGGAAATGGCTTTCAAAGTTTTGAATGCCTCTGACACAATGTTGATATTGCTTGATTTAAGACACTCACATCATAATCCGTTTGTGTTCACAACAAAAGCTTGTAAAGGATATGAGAGGCTTTCTCAATATAACATCCTGTCTCAAGGCCTTGTGTCCTTGATAGCCATATTACAAGTATGGAAAGAACTCCCTAAAAACTACTCTGACTTATCTAACATTCTCAGATTTCAGCCTCCGCTGGACACAATTTCTTGCGCCCATCATGCGAATGGTACAGAAATCAATACATTTGAGAAGTGGTTAGAGCTCCTTTATCTTGGGCAGCTGATGATTTGGAGGTATGAATAATTCATTCTTAGAAAGCTACGGATGCAGCCAGAGAGTAGATAGGAAGAGGGAAGAGGAGGGGAAATAGTGCTTTACCTTATCACTCTTAATCTTAGAGGTTGCAGTAATGCAGTTCTGAACATTTAGCACTTAATGGTGTGTCAGTGGAGCAACATGATCTTGGACCATTAAGGCCATCTTGAACCCGCTCACAAGACGATGTCACTCATTCTTTTCCCAGGAAGGGTCATGTGAAAATGGGAACGGGGTGTTTAGGAGAAGACTGATGTCAGTGGCTTGGACGGAAGGAAAAACATCTCTTGATGGGTAAGTTATTTGTGTGTGCTTGTGCGTGTGTGTGCTTTAGCATGGGAAATTAGTGAGCCTTGGGATAATGGCCAATGACCCTGGTTGAGAATGATGTAGCTTCATTGCAGCATTATATTTTGGTCTCATCAAATTAGTTTAGAGGAAGGTCTTTTAGTGTATTTTTATGCATTGCTCCTGTTAGCCAGTGTTTTTCAAAGATAGATAGATAGATAGATAGATAGATAGGCATACGTTTTTATCCAAATGAGGTACTTCTATTGGAAAAAATTAAACAAAAATAAAAAAGTATATTGTAGAATGACAATCAATCAATTATTTATTTATGCTTGCTTGCAAGACCGCAATGCATAATGTGAATTTAAGCTGCTTCAACTGTACCACATGTACATAATTCTAATACATATTTTCAATCCACATTTTTAATATTTAATATATTTAATGTGGTATTAGCTGAGGCTGTTTATTTCCTGTGATGCATTGTGGTCTTAGTTCATTGTTAATTCTTGTTATATAATGGCCAGTGCAAGCTGCGAATACTGCACAAATAACATTAACAAGCTTTTTGATAACAAATGTCATTTGGGTTGACATGCCCATTACAGTCCTTATAAATACAGGCTGATATTGTAGTTCATGGGCACGAGTTTATTGGTCGGTGTAAAGAGGAGAGTAATGATTATTTGTGCCATTCACATTAATGGCATTGGGAAATGAATCCTGATGATACCAGTGAGCAAACTCCCTGCAGACCAATTACAAAGGTTCACAAGGTTGTTCCTCATATGCACAATGACTTTTTAATGAGGCTTTGCCGTAGCCGGCCAAAATATTGCTTTGCTTGTTTTGTTGCTGTCTACTTGCAGAATGGAGTATAGTTTGGCCATTGGGGAAATGACTCACAAATGACTACATTTCAGCTGTCAGGAGCCTACTGTAAGTCATTAGCTCAGCATTTGTTATATTTAAATGAGAAATGCAATGCTTGTCATACTCCTGAGTGCGTATCTGGTGGGTTTAGATGAAGTCCCCTCTTGAGGGGCAGTGGATTTAATTTCCCGCTGCGTACCCCGGATATATCTATGTGCATTAGTGCATGTATACTCTTTGCACATATCCTTGTTAGCGTGTCCTCTGCCTTCGGTGTCGTACCGCTGCCTGCGTGACACCGGGGGACGAGGCAGTCAAGGCAACACCTGGAACGGTCTGATGTGGTGAGACGTGCTACAGCGAGCAGGGAAATTAGGATCAGCGTGCCACCCGGGGGTGATGGCGAGAGAGTGGCGCGGCGCGCTATGTTCTCTCTTTTCCCACAGATCCCCCTCCACTTTCCCGCTTCTTTTTATAATCTCTTCAAATCTAAAAACCCATCACTGTACTCGCTGGTGCAACATGGGTTTATCCAGCACGGATCCAGCAGTCTCTACTCTCTCTCTCTCTCTTTGGCCCAGAGCCTTTAATCTGTGGAGCTTGGAGTGTTCATGTTTTTTATGGTAAAAAAAAAAAAAAAAAAAAAGGAAAAACTTGCTGCGCTGCAGTTGTCTTTAAAGGAAAGCACTTTTCCTTTTTGGAGTAATTGGCCTGCATTCTTTCTGGTGTATTTCGCGCAGTGCAGCTCCATTGGAGAAGTGACTAATAGAGAGGATTTCTTGTTTTGAAAGTTGCTCCACTCCAGGGGAGTCAGTGGGTCTGAACTCAAACTTACCAATCATATGTTCAGAAAGGAGCTACGTGAGAGCTCTACAGAAGACTATTTCCTCTTCAAATGCATTTCATTCGGAGGCAAATGGGGTGTGATCTTCCTAGGTGACAGATAACAAAATCTCTCATGCAGATTTAATAGGTTTTCTTTGGAACAAAGGAAAATAATAAGAAGGATGCAAACATCAAAGCCTTCATCTTAGTACGCTGTCTAGATTGTAATCAAATGATGCACTGTTAGTGGATGCTGAATTATAATATAGCCGTGGCTTTGATGGCAATTTGTTCATTTTTGGGTGAAGAACTACTCAGTCTCACAGTTTTCAGAGGAGGAAAAATATTATACATATAAAAAAGTTTTATTGCAAACAGGATTTAGAAAAGCTACAAGGTTGAACTTTATGTTCTGAATGAGAATTTAGCCATAAAATGAGGTCCCAAACAACAGGACTGGGATCTTTTGTTATATGCATTTGTTCTCCAAGTTTGCTGAATGGTGCATGTCTTAGAATGAACTGAATGCTTTGTCTTTCATGCATACATATTCATTATTCTTTTATGCTCTAAGAAATTGATGTAAAATGCACTGTGTTAAAGAAATCGTTCACCCAAAAATGAAATTCTTTAGTCACTCTCATGTCACTCAAAACTCTTTTTTTCACTTTGTGTCTGTTTTAGAGCTTGACAGTCACTGGTCACTATGGACTTTCGGTTATGGAAAAGAGCAACCTGGACATTGTGGTACATAACTCATTTTTTTCAAAGAAAAAAAAAATACAAAAAAAGTATGTGGTAACACTTTATTTTAATAGTCCACTTTAGACATTCTACTAACTAAGTAACTTTGCAACTACATGTGAACTAACTCTCATTAGATTATCAGTAGACTGTCGGCTTATTATCTGCTAACACTTTATTTTGATGGTCCCCCAACAGACTAAGGGTGCGTTCACACTTGTAGTTCGGTTCCTTTGATTCATTTGGTCCAGACCAAAAAAAAAAAAAAAAAAACCATTTAGTCCTGGTCTGATTAGCGTTCAGATTGGCACTTTTATCACCAAACCTAAAGGCATAGGGGTATGTTCACAACTTATGATTTTACGACGTATTGCCTATTTTGAGACGGAACTTACCGAACATCCAAAACAATGCTGTGTGCTGAGGTAAATGCGCTCGTTGTATGTGTGTAGTCTGCATATGATGGTATTTTGGCCAGCTGGGAACTCGTGAAGAGCTTATAAAATGTGTAAAGGAGTCAAAACAGCAGCGGGAATCCATCCGTCACACACACAAATGATCTGCTGCGTGGAGACACGCATCTGATGCGGGTCGGACCCAAATAATATAATATGAACACAGACCATTGGGGGCAGGGGGAGGGGGAATCGAACCAAGTGTAAAATCACCCTAAGTAACTTTGCAACTACATGTCAGCTTATTCTCTTAAACCAAACCCTTACTAACAGTCTACTAACAGTTTGGTCTACTAATACTCTAATGAAAGTTAGTTGACACATAGTTGCAAAGTTACTTATAGTTAATAGAATGTCTAAAGTGGACCATCAAAATAAAGTGTAGCCAAGTACTCATTCATTTTCAAAAATTAAGCGACGATAATTCCATTGAAGCACAAGTGATGTGGTTATTAAACCAAAGGAGGGCATAATATTACCGAATTCTGAAATTCATGTAATTTTTCAATTATTCACTCAAATTGCTACTGTATACTGATAGTATAATTTGTATTCAAAGATTTTGTATTATATTCTAAACATTTAACATTTAAATGCTTAAGCCAGGCTCAGACTACAGGAGTTTTTAAATCGTAACCGATTATGAAATCTGGTTGCATCACTCACATATGCACTGTAATCATAGTTGTACAGATCATCCCAATTAAAAATCCTAAATATCAAACGTGTTTGATATTGTCGGGGTGGCTCCGATGTGTCCACGAGCAAATCGGGGAAGATTTTTTTTCTCCGAATGTCCGGAGGGGTAAATCGGGCATAAATCGTCCTGAAACTCTTGTAGTCTGAGCCCAGCTTTAAAGTATATAAAAGTTGTGTGGAAACTTTGTATCAGCTGACATGTAGCTGGCACTGTTAGCTTAGAGAGCAGTGCAAACATCTGATCTTGATCGAGCCAGAACAGGTGTGAGTTAGACAGTTTTGCCAGCTTGTGTTGAGAAATGTTTCACCATGGATTTAGCCCAGTTTGGGTCTCGGCCAATAAAAAAAAGGCTTCCAGGAGAAACTGGGCAATATTGGACACAAGGGGCTGTGTCAACCTATAAAGCAGGCAACTTGCTAATGACTTTTTCAGAAACTAATTTTCTTCTTTGCCGCACTGGCCATAAAAGGTGGTTATCTCCTCTATCCAGGGATAGATAGAGATTTAACTGTCCTCATTGTTTATTGTTTTCCACTGCAGATTTTATGTGGTACACGGCACACGCACCAGGAGAAAATCTCCTCAGATTTATTTCGCTCTATGGCTTGAGCTGTTCTCAAATAGTTTCTTAATTATAGGGAATGATAATATTGCACAATAGCACTCAATGCTAATACCTCTGTGAAAAATGCTCTTGTTGACAATAGACCGTTTAGCCATGGGTCTTGTTAAAGCCAATGTCTACCTGCTTAGCAGCTAAAATGACAACAGAGCCGCCAAGCCACTTGTTATAGATTAGGTTTTCAAGAATCATTATTAAAAATAAAGTTATGATAATGCATGGCTGAATGAAACATTTTAGCTGGTTTAAGATGGCCTTCAGATGGTTTAGCTGGTTCCCAGCCTGACCAGCTGAAAAGTGCCCAAAACCCCTTTAAACCCAGCAAACTAGACATGACCGGACTGGGAGGCCAGTTTAAATGACCACCAAACCAGCTTAGGCTGGTTTAAGCAACGTTTTTCCAACAGTGTAGTTTAATGTATGAGAACAAAGTAATTACTTCCCTGCTGAAAAAAACATCTTTAACCAGCCTAAAGTTGTTTTCTGGTCTTAGCTGGTCTCCCAGCGTGGTCCGTTGGATAGTTATAAAGAAGTTTTGGGCACTTTTCAGCCCCTGTTTCACAGAAAGGGCTTGGATTAAGCCAGGATTAAGCCTTGGTTAAATTAGGACATTTAAGTAGCTTTTTTAAACATGCCTTAGAAAAAAAAAAACATTACTGGTGAGCATCTTGAGACAAAGCAATGGGACTGACATATTTTAAGATATGTCAGTACAAGTTGCTTTCAGTTAAACCAGCTCAAACATGCATTTTAGTCTGGGACTATTGTCTGTGAAACTGGGCATACAGTATATCTGGTAGACCAGCTAAGAGATACAAGCAAGCCAGCTTAACTTGTTATACATTTTGTTTTTCAGCAGTGTAGTTTAGCAGCCTAAGCTGGTTTCCTGGTTTAGGATGGGTTTTATGGCACTTTGACCAGCTTGACCAGCAAAGACCAGCAAACCAGTTTAAGTGTTGTTGATTTTCCAGCAGGGTTTTCATAGACTTCAAAAAACTCAATATTTCATTATTGAGTATAACAATTAATATCACAATGAAGGATGTGATTGAAATCACCCCTTGCCGGATCTGACCCCATATAACTTTGTAGATTTGTTTCAGCTGTGCTGTCAGTCCAAACTATTGTGTTACTGAATATGCGCCGTCAAGAGGCGTAATGTAATTCCGAATGGGAAGGAAACAGGGCTCATCATTCAAAACGACCCTGTGGCCATTGATAAAAAGGCTTGATAATGTCACGCTTCCTGTGTATTCCCAGCCTAAATCTGCTCTTCCTGAAGCGAGTTTGCTAATGCTTAAAATCACTCTGCGATCTGTACGACACTTTAAAATGCACTAGAGCAGCTCTTCTCCCAACATCATTAATATTCTTTATTGCATTGCACAGTTTATAATCTCTGTTGATCAGGAGATCTCGTCTTAATCATATAAACCCTTTAGTGGATGGGGAATATTATGTATTAATGAGCTATCAAGATCCACAAAGCCCATGCAACCTGAATATCAATACCCCTTGAATACTGCATCAGAAGATAATTGATTTATCCATGTCAAGCACAAGAAAAGTCAACATGGTGCAGAGTGCAACTTTATTTCATGGTACAGAGGTTGTACTTAACCGGAGCATGGACAGTTAAATGCCTCTGTCCATGAGTCATTAGCAGCTGTAGAGTGATACCAAGTAGATGTGTCCCAAAAGAGCCCGGCCCAGGAGACGGTGAGATATCACAAAGAGGAAGGTCAGTGTGGCAATGCTTAGCCTTGAACTCCTAGTAAGAGATTCAATAGGAGTGGTTGCTTTCCCTGAATTAAAAAATGCCTTTAGAGACTGACAAGTCTGAGACCATATCTGCCCATAAACAGTATTTGTTGAGGTTTGAGTGAACTATTAATCCCTTAACAGGGATTTTGGACTGGAGACCCCTTGTAATATTGAAGTTGTTTTTTGTTTTTTCTTTACCCAAACAGCAACTGAGATCGTGCTATAGAACATCTTACACTACCGTTCAAAAGTTTGGGGTTGGTAACATTTCTCTAATGCTTACCATCGCTGTGTTTATTTGATTTGTAGTACAGTAAAACAGTGATTTTGTGAAATATCATTACAATTTAAAATTGTATTTTAATATATTTTGTATTTTAATATATGTTAAATGTAATTTATTCATATGATGGCAAAGCAGCCATTACTCCAGGCTTCAGTGTCACATGATCTTTCAGAAATCATTCTAATATGCTGATTTGGTGCTGAAGAAACATTTCATATTATTATCAATGTTGTGCTGAAAAAACAGTTGTGCTATTTATTATTTTTGTGGAAAATGGATACTTCAAAATTCTTTGACGAATAGAAAGTTCAGAAATACTACATTTTAGTTTTAGGGATATGTTTGCAATATGTAAATCTACAAAGTTCTGTATAATAATGATCTAATATAAATAGAAAATGATCAAGTGGTCTACTGTTGCTATGGTTACCACATCATCATGTAACCCTGACTAACTTGTAAAAAACGAAATTGTGAAATGTTTGAAAATTCTATATATGTAACTTCTGCACTGCATTGTGATGTCATGAATGTTTGCAACAAGGATGAGATGAACAAGATCTCTATGCAGCTGTAATTTTATTAAACACAAACTAAAAGAAACAACATTTAGAATATCCAGGAATAGCAAAATACAAACAGAACAACCTGTATACACAGATGAGATCAGACAATGAACAGAACAAAAACAAGCAAGCAAGAAACACTAAATCAAAGAAAGAAACACAGGTGATACAACTCAGTCAATCAATGTAAAACCATGGGAACCAATAAACTCAGACAAAGGAAACAGTGAAAACCAACTCAAGGTCCAACTCAAGCAAACACAAACACAGAAAAAATTAGACATAACCCCTCCCCCCATCAACAACACCAAAAACAATCCAACAGAGGGCGGGCAGATGGGGGCTTTTGAGGTGGACGCGGGGAAGACCGAGCAGGGACTCCCCAAGGAGGGAGGAGCCAGGACGGAACTGATGGTGGGAGGATCCATGGCGGAGACAAAGGCAGGAGTAACCAGGGTGGAGATGAAGGCGGCAGGAGCCGGGGAGTAACCCCCAGCAGGAGAACCAGGATGCAGGCCCATGGCAGAGTCAAGGGAGGGAGGAGCCATGGTGGAGCCTTGTCAGGCAGAACCAGGGGGACAACTGACTGAGGCGGAGCCGATGGCAGTGGAAACCCTGGCGGAGCCGATGAGACCGGGCAACACTGAAGTTCCTGAAGACCAAGGCGGAGCCGCTGGGACAAGCAGCCGAGGTGAAGCCAGGTTTCCAGAGGACTGAGGCAGAGCTGGTGTGACTGAGGACTGAGGTGGAGCCAGAGGGAAGGTGAAATCCGACGGAGCCAGTGGGGTGGAGTGATGAGTCAACATAGTTAAAGCTATTATGCTGCATTCATACGGGGCGTCAGCGTTAACGCTTCTCGTTTACTTTTAATGGGTGACGTCATGCATTGCCGAACTGAATTGTGGGTTCCATCGCGTCACCTTGCAAGCGGCAGAAGTTGAAGATTTCTCAACTTTTCAAGTGCCAACGCAGGCGTCAGCCAATCAGATCGCTTTGTGCAAACACCCTAGATCAGTCACTAACGAGTTGTGTTCGTGCAACACCAGAAAGTAATGTGATTGGCTGTTATCACTATAACGATCACATCAACACAAGCTTCAGACACGCCCTCCGTCAAGTGTTGACGCTGACGCCCTGTGCAGCGTTAGGCTTGTTCGACTTCATGCAGCACTGTGCAGACCAATCGGTTGGCTGACTTGGAAGCAGTGCATGCCGGTTAGAAATTTTGTTAGACTTGAGACAGCGCTGAGGTACAGAGCCCCGGACATTACATGCAGGAAAGAAATAGTAAGCTAAGGCCCCGTCCACATGGAGACACGTTTCTGTGTATATACACAAATTTTGTATCGGATAGGCGTTTCTTCCACACGGATCCGGCGTTTTCGGAAGGTGAAACCTGAAAACGCCGCATTTGCATTTTCATGTGTACAGCCTATCCGTATATTTTGTGAAACGATAATGTCATCACCCCACATGTCAACCCTAGTCAGACACCACTAACAGCACAAAACAGCAACAACAACAACAATAGCAGACTCTAGATGCTTGTGTTCGTGCTGCAGAAGCTACTGAACCAAAATAAAGCGTTATTTCTAAGCTTTACTAAAGTTTGTATACTGTTTGTATACAGTGCGCAAGGTTTATGCACATGCTCCAAGTCTTATTCACTGTTTTAAGTGTATCTTAAAGCATCTAGAGTCTGCTATTGGCAGAATTACAGTGCCACATACTGGTCTGGCATGTATACTACATCATTTTGAGTCGTTTCAGTGGTTTTGTGTGTACGCAGATATTTCTTGAGACGAGGAAAAAAAAAGATCAGATAGGGTAAGCTCTGGCTTCATGTGGACGTAGCCTAAATCGTGTGCCCGATTCACTAAAATGTGCGCACGATTTAGTAAATCGAGGGAATGAATTAGTAAGGCGTGCGCACGATTAAATTTTTTTTCTTGCATGTCATGTGCGGGGTTCCGTACTGAGGCCACACGACTGACGTATAGCATCAAAGTACAGCGAAAGCGATTCGAGAGCAGTTGGCTGAGTCAGCCAGCGCAGCTTCTCCAGAGTGGCTGGACGAGCTTTGATGACGAATCTGTTTCACGATTGGCCGGATTCACCACATGACAACAATCACGTGTTTTTCATATTTATTCTTTAACCTTCAGTTCCACTAATGCACACAAATCTGTATTTTTTCATGTTGCCACAAAGCTATATTGTGTCATGTTTATCAAAATAAACTTAGAGCCCACTTCTTTGGTTTTTTAAATAGTATATGCTTAAGTTGAACTTTATTCTTGTACAAACAGACGCTTTAAGCAGTACATAAAGTATTGAATGAAAATGTCTCTGTCTAACATCAGTGTATTTGACAAATAATGCATTTATTTCACTTAAGCTGTGATAAAGTATGCAAATGCAGCGTGAGCGTCACTACGTTCAGCAAAAAGTGTCCGACTTCACGTTTCTGTTTTCAGCTCCTCCACAACTGCACAGGGCAACTCTGATTGGTTGCATCGAACACACCTATTGTGTCAGGCCAATTTCTTCCTTCTGACAGATTGGGGGGATTTTCTGGAAACCTGTTTGAAAATAGTCATAATATGTGGCCCAGAAATTACACCGTTCATCTTAAAATAGTGACTGTAGATTTGTAATAATTTGGCATATTTTGTTTTGTTCACATTTACTCAGTCAACTTGGGTGCAGACATTCTTTTATCTTTTAGTGATTAAGCGATTATATATGCAGCATGAGAAGTCAGCAAATGTGTCTGAGTGAATAAATGACAATGGAGAAGCTGCTGTTCGCCAATCTCCCTTCAAGGCTGTTGCTCTTTTCCTCGCTGTCTTTCCTGCAAGTTAATCCCATCAGGAATTCAATTTACTTCTCTTTTAATTATCGCCTTTCAATTGACTATTTTAAAAGGAGAAGATTTTCTCCAATCCCACTTACTATAATTAGGGCTTATGTGCGGATAATGAAAATTTTAAGGGATCAAAGGTGGAATTCATTTGTAGAGGGGCCTGAATCTGTTTAATGTAGTTGCTTACAGTGTAATCCTGAGATTGGTATGCAATACAAAGTGCCACAATAATTATGTAAATAAAAAAAGAAAGTAGCTGCCTAGAATTAATGTGGCAGCTATCAGTAGCACTATATTTTCCTCCAAACAGTCTAATGTCACCAGTTTATCCTGATTTGAAAACCTGTGTTTGACAACAGACTTGTTAGCTTGTGCCACCTAGTGGATTAGCACCTTCTGTGTGGACATGAGGTTATGTATCTAATAACAAACGATTGATTTCCCTCCCTGACAGTCCCACAAATTGGAAGCTTTACTGCATTAAGACTTCACCGGTCCTAAACACACAGCCAGAGCATCTATGGTCGTAGCGTGTCCTCTAACAGTCGTTGTGAATGCACAGAGGCTACCTCTGTGAGGATATGAGTGCTAAGGAAGATGGATTCATTGTAAGACCTATTTCTCAAGCAGCTGTGCATGAGAAATCGCACTGTTCGTGTGCTCCTGCCTTTGAGTTGCATGAACATATGCAAAGCAACCATAGTTACACAGCAACACACACACAGACATGCACCTAACAACCCTGTCACACCAGTGTCAAAACATGTCACGCTCTCCACCTTGCCGTTCTGTCACAGCAGACAGAGGGTGCCATTGGGAGTTAAGCATGTCAATAAGCCCCTAACATTGATCAAGACACTTACTGAACAGCTTATAAACCCCCTGGCGCAGGTGCCTGGATAGATCAGTCTTCTGATCCAACTTAATTGAGGAAAATGTGATGGTATTGAGGGGAGGAGGTGGGGGATTCTAAACTCCAATCATGGCATAGAGCAATGTGATCTCATTAAAAGACATACATAATTTATCAGCAAATGCAACTGCTTCATAAGGGTTTCTCTTGGATTGTATTTGGCAAATGTGTTCCTTGCAAAACCACTCATCAAAATCTATGCTCTTAATGCTGAATGCCTGTTCGGGGTCTTGTAAGGTATGCGTAAAATGTGTCAGGTAGATATTTCATGACTAATGCTGTCAGGACTAATATAACAGTGTTTTAACTTGATGCATTATCATCCATGAAAATGTTACAGTACTTCATTTGGGGGGCTCTAAACCCCATACAGTAAAACTTGAATGCAGTAGAATGTGTGGGAGATACTCTTCTGCTGGTTTTCTAATTGGATTTGTTTGATTGTATTCTTCTAGTGTTTTTGCTGGAGTCGGATTGGGCCGAAAGAAAACAGTGTTACTCTATTGGATAAAAGTGTTATTTCTGAAAGGTGCATGCCTGCTTTGTGAGTTAAAGCTTTAATAATTTCTGTCTTCTGGGATTTGGCTGGGTCAGACAGACAAAATAAAAAAATGTGAGCAAATGTAAGAAGTTAATTTCTGAAAATTACTATCATTACTTTTACATGCACATTACTGAGGTTAAATTATAGAATGTAGCCATTTAAATTAAACATTTTGTAACATCAGCTGCTTAATTAAAGCTGCTTTTTTTGTAGTGACTAATTTTTAGGTGATAAATGCGATAATAGGCCTATCTAAAGTAAGTGGTTTTGTTAAAGTCAAAAATATTATTTCATTATTAATAAGGTAACAGTAGTGCATTGTCATTTTTTTGTTACTCTACTTTTTTTTGTTAGGCTAGTTTTTAACATACAAAAAATGAATGGCACAGGGAATTCTGAAGAATGCTCATTTGCTTAATTTTAATATTTTACCATTTAAATATACATAGCCTTGCTGAAAATACATGTTCTCCATGAATTATAAGGTTATTTATAGTTCTTATTTCACAATATTTACAGTAAAATTACATGTATGATCTTTTAATTATTTTTTTTTTTTTTACAATATCTGTTATGAAATAGCTCTTTATTGCAGTTTTTTTTTTTTCTAATTACTAACATTTTTACAGTTTTTTTTTCTCCTTACAGTGCACCCAAAAGCATCCCGCCCTCTTGAAAGCAAAATGAATAATACATGGCCACATTTTACTGCAAATTTACGTTTCTGCCATATCAGCTGTGTCCTCGTATCCCTAATGTCAAAGTCTCAGCCCTTCGTGACACAAAGATGATGTGATTTGTGTGACTCTTTGGGAGCCCTCCAGCACAGTATGTGGGAGGTGCCCACCCCGTGCCACACGAGCAGCGCGGGCTCATGTTGATCTAATGCAGGAATCAGCGGGGACCGTGTGTGGATAGCGCGATATCTCCAGCTGAACGCTGGCGCTCACGTATTCTGCCATTAAGCGGCACTTTTTGGAGACCCTGTCCGTTTTATTCGGATGCTCGGTTCAGTGAGTGTCTCGCAGTGAGCCCGCATCACTCTGAGGAAGGGAAGAGACTCGATGTATCACAGTAAGTGCGTCTTTAGTTATCAGCTGTGCATCGCTCCATCACACTGAACTCGGGTTTATATTGCTTCTCCATCCGCTCCTCAAACATTTGTGGAGAGTGAGTATTCCGATGCACGTTTCGTCATGTGTTTTTGGTTAGCGACATAGTCATTTACTTCGATAAGGGACACATCTTCACTTTGACGACTGCTTAGACGTCTCTCCATTTATTTTAAAACATTTCTATGTATGCGATAGACAAGCAAAAGACTAATTATCAGTTTATTACTGTTGTTAGTAGTAATGCTAGTGGTGGAAGATGTAGTAAAAACAGCAATAGAATAGTAGTATTATATCAATATATAGGCTACAGTAGTGAACAAAATGACTAGTTGGAATTACTATCAGAGTAGTAGTACTACTAGTAGTAATAATAGAATAGTTTAATTAGCATTAGTTGGACTCAGTATATATTAGAAGTAGCCTATAGCTATATTAGTGTTAGTAGTAATATAAAAATAGTAGAATTATCATCACTTGGAATGGTAAATGTACTCTGTCTATCTATCTATCTATCTATCTATCTATCTAATCATTTGTCTGTCTGTCTGTCAACACACACATAGTCTTCTGAACTGAGGAGGCAAAGTCTATCTCTGTAATTGTTGTTTTTGCTCCAATATTGTTCCATTGTTATTTGAAGTACATGTGGTATGGAACATGATTTACCTTACATTATTAACAAGAAAACATTGCTGTAAAAATTATTAATTTAATAGTTTTTATGTACTATGTTTACATGCATAAAACCAAGTCTTGTGAATGGCATTTTTGAAAAGTTTTGCATTGCTACAAAAGTAATTTCAATAGTGCAGTAGCAAGAATACTTTGTACATTTGTATCAATGCAAACTGTTGTTTTGGTGTTATTGCTAAAAGTGACCTTCTTTGGGATCATTATTCATCAAATCCTCAGTATGCACTGCAGGTGTCATGATGCAGGCACAGAGGTTCACCTTTAATTTATTCACAAATAACTCTTACTCACAGATCATTTTGTTTCAAGTCATTTCAAGTTCATGACACAAGTGATAATATGCGAGTGGTTCAGTTGTTTACTGTCTAATGAGTCTGTCCATAGTTTGACACTTTCAGGCTGATTTGTGCACCTGTTATGATTTCATTATCCAGCTGACAGCGTGATCAGCCAATCACGTGGAGGCACAGCCTCATATCACGTGACTTTTCACCTGTGTTTTGCTGTTCTTCATATGAGTGTGTGCGTATACAGTATGTATGTTATTTTGTTTATTACATTTTATTTACTCTCTCTGTATAAAAATGTTTGTTTGTCACTTTTAACCAAGTGAGAGTGACAAGCATCTTGATGTTTGCAGTGAAAGTCATCATTGTTGACTTTTCAAACCTTGCTCGAATTGATCTTGCTTACTGAAACAGCTGGTGTTGGGTTGTGTACAGAGCGCATTAACGTCAGGACGGGTGTGCATTACCCATGCTTTGAGACATGTTGCGCTAGGGTTAATGATCTGATATGCTGTGGGTTTGATTCGGTTAGAGAGCGTTATGTTGGAGACTAGTGCCTCTGCAGATGTTTATTAATCCGCTCTCACTGTCCCTCCATCACTTAATCCGGCCGGATTTACTGATTATTGCTGTCCACAAACTCCATAAACCACTCAGACTTTATTTATTTATTTCCCTGGAAGGATTTACTGGCTGCATCACGTTAAAAGTCATATCTTCCATAGATTTTGCTCCTTATTTGATTTATTTATTAATGTAACTCACTATTCGGGTGTTGGGGTTCTACAGGCAAAAATCAGTGATCTAAAGTTATAGACCTCATCTGTATACGTGGTTGGTTGATTGGATAGACAGACTTATCTAGCATCTGTCGTTCAGCATCACAGACTGCAGCTCCCTGTGTTGAGTACAATCTCATCTCGTCTGGTGGCCAAGCAGATGAGGATTTATATGGATCATATTTAATGTTAATCACTGGTCAGGCTATAACAATGCAGGACATGTTGTATGATTATCTTTCACTCACAGCGCTTCCTGGCTTTTCTTTCAAAGCAACCTTTGTTTATGTACATGTCATAATACATTAAAGACAAATTCAGTGTGATTGCATACATGCATGCAAATGAGATTGGTATAAATCAGGCCAACATCTAATGTCAAAACACTGCTGATAGGAGAATATGTTGCATAATTATTGTTTTGGATAATAATGTTTTGGCATTAGGCGAATAGCTCGTTTTGGCTGGCTTTTTGATATACTACACGGTCACAAATAGTTACCAAGCGTTATCAAGACGAAAAGTAAGAGAGAGATAGAGAGAGACTGAATGTGTTCTTATGGTAAGCGTGTCGGCCTGTCAGAAGTGATGTAGTGCAAGTGACATTAAAAAGATTCTGGGGTGGTTGCATTTCATAAAAATTTTAATGGATGGTTTCTGCTGGTGGAAGCATTGAGAAAATGTGTCAGAAAGGCCACTTCTATATAATATATACTTTCCTACTTCTTTCTGAGAAAAGTTACCGAAATGAGTGGTTTGCGTGTGCGGGTCAGGGCTGAAGAGTTTTACAGGTCGTTTTCATTTTACACTTCATTTTCACTTCATTGGCAACGGACGTGTGAAGGCGACTAATAAGTAAAATATGATGACATTAATTGTAATTTTCTTGCAAAGAGTGTAAGCAGGGATTGTGATCGCTCTGATGAAACTTGTGAAATAAGAAAAAATAATAAAAAATAATGAAAATTATAATGAGAACGTAAGCTTTTTACAGAAAGAATGCAGATCTGACACGGATACCATATTAAAAAACCACACAATGCTCATTAGTTAAAGGAATAGGTCAAACAAAAATGAAAATTCTGTAATTTACTCAACCTCATGTCGTTAAAAAAAAAAAGAAGACAAAAGAGTGTTTTTTGCTTTTAAAATATAAGCAGTCCAATGTTGTTTGGACCAAAACGTTCAGAATATCTTCTTTTGTGTAGTTCTGTAGAAGAAAGAAAGGTTTGAAACAACATGATGGTGAGTAAATGATGACAGATTCTTCATTTTTGGGTGAACTATCCCTTTAAGTATGTTTTGCTTTGTGTAGTATTTTGAATACTTGTCATGTTTGCTAGGAGACTTACACCATGTTGCTTCCTTCTGGGAAATGTAGAGCCCCTCGGGACCTCCGTGTTGTTACTGTATCCTTCTAAGCGGGTCCAACTTTATGTTTACATAGAGCAAATTCAGTGGGCAGCCCGAGTTAAAAAGCAACAAAGCCGTCATTGGGAATTCAAGTTCATTTACATGTGGGCTAGACACAGCTGGCCACTCTCATGCCTGGCAAAATAGCATTTTGGACAGTGTCCTGAGAAGTCCGTTAGCGTCTAATCTAGGGGCTCTCCTCTCCCAGCGGACCGTGCCGTAAACCAGGGTGAAGCCCGGCAAATAAAGACAAATGCTCTATGTCACCCGCCTTGCGCCTCCAGTAAGAGACTCTCCTTTTGGCACTGCACTCTGTAGGTTTTTAAAAGCAAACAGCGGCGTGCAATTTTTCAAAACATTATTATGCACAGAGAGGCTGTGGGCCCATGATACTTCTTTCGCCCATGCTCATGCTGAGACTTGTAAGCCTCTTGTGTCATATTAAGATGAATTTTTTTCCCCCCTCCCCATCCAGCCATTGTGGAATCTCAAAGTCGCTTTCTTTTTTCTCTCTCGCTCTCTTCCACCCCCCTTTTCTCTTTATCGAGAGACAGCCAGTGTCTTAGCGCAAGCATATGCTGAGTGTCTTTGACACATCTCTTCTACGGAATTATTTGCATATTTGCCAAGCATTGAAATTGATCCAGCTGACATCACAGATCAAAGCCGTGTATACTGACAGCAGTGTACTAATGGATCTAAGATGGCTGTCAATTAGGAAAAACAATCCCTCTGGTGCTGGAAATTGTTAAATCTCAGATACCTCTCGAGAGTGTGTGAAAAGGGTGTATTGAATGCACCCTTCACGGGAAGCAATGGGTCTAGTAGTTTATTAATAGTGTTCCAAGTGCTTAGCATTGATGGCTAAAAGGCTAAACTGAAGACATAAACGCTACTGGGGAAGGGAAGTCTCCCTTTTGTTTTAACGCATCATGTTTTATTCCATATTGGCTTGAAGTTCAGGGAAACTGACAGCAGCGTATAATAGTATAGAGGTCTCTTTCACACAATTGCACTTTTTAAAGAGCGGAAACACTTTTTTAAGGGTTCAGGACCATAACCGAGCAAAAAAAGCTGTATTGTTACTGGGATCAGATGGAGTTAACAGAAACCCTCTAAAAGTGTGTTTAGTGAGAAATTGCCTTGAAGAAACTGAGTGATTTTTGAAGACAGGTGAAAATGTAAGGTTAAGAGTAGTGGAGGTGCATCAGTGTTGTACAGATTTCTTTTTTTTTCCAGTTCCAAACTTAGGAATTGTTGTAAAATCCAGTATTTGGTGTCAGTTTAAGATGCTTTGTACTATTGGACTAAAGCTATTGTTTGGTAAAATATGCAAAATATTGAGTGAGGGTACATTCAGTATTCAGCATGCTTAAAAAAGTTCCCATTAAAGCAGTGCTTTTCTTTTATTCTGCTGTTATCACTACCACTTAATGTCTCCGAGCTGTATTTTTAAGCTCCTTGGCTTCATGTAATGATCCTCAAACATGATTGCAAGTAGACCGGCCACAAACAGAGCTATCATTCATTTTAATAACACCGCTATTGTGCCTTTTTATTATGCCTTAATGTCCAGTTATGTGAATGGACTTGTGAGCTGCTTTTATTTCAGATTTCAGTGTTACAGACACATTAAAATGATGTTTTTTTTTGTTTTTTGTTTTTTTAATGGATTTACAGCCTCAAAAAAAAAAATCACTCTTAAAAATACATTTGTTTAATTTATTTTTCATTCTGGATGGAAGAATTTTTCTACACCACACAGTTTTAGTTTTACAATGGCAGTACCATGGAAAAGCAAGCAATGATAATATATTTATCCATAATATTTACCAAGGATATATAAAATGACTTTTTGTTAGTGCATCATTATTTATTAAAGCACATAAAAGGAAAGTGAAAATTGGTTTGAGTTTAATAACCAACACATCTGTCTCTAATAATCTGTGGGTCTGAATTAGTTCGGATTCACTGAACTGTATCCCATATCTGCCATTTCTAAATGTGTTACAGACCTATTATTGTCTGTTGTTTCTTATGCAATCATGGTGCAACATATTCCTTTGGGAATATGGATAATTGTGGGTTTCATTAGCGGAGCATAACATGATAAGGCAGTTATGGAACTATTGGTGCCGTGATTCTGGTTTTATTATTTACCTTTAATGTGCTCCTTGGTAGTTCTTCCCTCTAGTAAACTTAAGATGTCAGATAGAGACGTTGTATATGATGTGCTTTAATGATGGCCATGTCGGGCAAATTGTTTAATCAGCAAAGTGCTGCCAAACCACATGGGTGTGTTTTGAAGTGCTTATGAGAAATCTAAGACAATCTTCAGGGGAGTTCAGATGGTGCTAAAAACATTCTACTACTTTATGTATTGGAAAAACAAACAAGTGGCTTCTTTCCATGAGGATTATACCTACAGAGTGAGATTAAAGTTTGGTTAGATGATAAAACTTGAGTGTATGTGTGCTTCTGAAAGCAATCATGATGTAATCATGATGTCTTAAAAGTTAGAAAACTGGTCACAGATAGATAGGCAGTGGTTATGCTGGTGCATGGTTTTTACAATAAAAAATATTAAGGTCATAATACAGATTTTAATAACATTAAAGGAGCTATATTGGATTTTTTTTATTATGCATTTTTTTCCTTGAGGTCCACTTATAATGTTTCATAATATTTTTTCCAGTGCCTAAAACACTATAATCATCCTATAATTGTATTTTTCATTACAATTTTCCACTCTCTGACCATTACACTACAGTATATCTTAACAAGGCATGATGTAACTTGTCTTTACACACTGAAAGTGAAAATGCTATATGATGCAGCACATTTAAAGCCAGTCAGAACATATGTGGTGTTTGATATACAGTATATATAGTGTGCAGGAGGTTTTTTAACCAATGAGATTTTAATGTGGGCAGGGCTTTCCACCACAGTGCGGCAGAAATAAAAACCAAGCAATTGATAAAATTTCTTTGTAGTCTTGGCTGGGTTAGGACAACAACTCAAAACTAAAAGATGTTTATGGAAAAATGAGCTTTTTTTTACTTTTCAAATTATCATTTTGGATGTAGTTCTGAAATTAAACAGGCTGTTTATTTATTTTTTATTTTTTGAAAATGGACCATTTGTGTATAAAATGGTGCAATGCGTACAGATTTGCTGTCAGATCCAATATAGTTTTTAAATCAAACTTAAATTATTAGGAATGTTAGAAAATAAACTCTTTCTTTTATCGTTCTTAAAGATATGGAGAGTGGAAGGCAGATGTTTTGGGTGTCTGATATCAAAAAAAAAATGTATATATATATATATATATATATATATATATATATATATAAAATGTATATATAGTTTATATATAAAAATGTATAAAACACTAATATTGGTTAGTACCTGATACGGTCGAGATATATTCTTAGTTTGTGAGCACTTCCAATGCACATTTCATATTTTCACCTTGAAGAAGGAATAAATGTGTGTTTCAGAGGGTAGTACTACTATAAATTACGCAGAACTTGCTGTCTTCTTTGGTTAAACGATACCCGTGCCATTGTGTGTCCTCCCATGACTTCTCAGGTGTGAAAGATTGCTCCAATTTCCTGTGCACTCCTGACAAATTGTTGCACTGAAGCAAAATCCAGGCCCTCATGTCTTAGCAGTGATAGAAATGTGGAGCCATTTTGTTAGATTATAACTCTGTTTCTCTGTGCCAACACAATATTCTCAGTCCCCCTTTCATTCAAAAATGCATGGGCCCATGGAAAGAGTCAGACACACAGACAAAGTCAACATTCCCAAAACTTCTTCAGCTTTATTCTCTGCACATCACCTTTTATACATTGTCAGGGGGTGGTGTAATGATTGACCAATACGAATATTCATTATCATACAGACAAAGAGAAAAACAAGTCCATAATATAAGGAGAAATGCATATGTGGGATCATAAGTTCTGGAGCAAGAACAGCTTCTCCCCTCTCCCCATCTTTGCCTTCTGGGCCTGAAGTGAACGAGTACATTCAGAGCACATTCAGATATCGAAAAACAGATGTGAACATGTAGGAAAAAAAACAGCATGAAAAGTCAAGCTGAGAGACTTATTTTACACTTTTACTCCAAATACATAATTTTTAGCTCTCAAAAATATGTCCTGAAGGCCTGAGGCAATTCACAATATAATCATCTCTCCCAGTGGCTCAGGTTTGAGAAGTAGCAAAGCGATTCAAATTATATTACCATGTTGGATTGACTGTCATCTCATCTTATCTGGTCAGATAAGTCGCCTTGATGTGAATTATGGTTGGACCGTGATAATGAATCAGCGGTTGATCTTGATTTGACAGGCTGGCGGAAGGCTACTGAGCATTTCTTTGTCAAATTGGGATCCAGGGCTTGAGTTTTCTAAAAGCCCACAATTTAGACAAGCTGTGCAAAAATGACATTTTAAAGATGCATTGTCTCAGAGGGAGGAAATGATGGAGTGATACTTGCAGAATGTAGGCCACTATCCTGCAGAAAGCAAGTGTGCATATCAAGACCAAGTAGCATTTATATAACAAGTGCCCTTTTCAAAATGAGCACCAATATGAGCACTTCCTGTCTAAATGTTACAGTAGGCTACAGCATGTGTTAATGTTGCAGATGGTATGTTAGTTACAGTATAGGGTACTCAAGTACTCGGGAGCGGGGCTGGGCGGGTCGCGTTAGTCATGGCAATAATGAAAATACTTTAATTAAAACACTTATGAAAATTAATGTTGACAAATAAAAATAGGATATGAAAATTTTCATATCAAAATATGAAAATATTATTAAAAAATAACTGCTAGATTATCAATAATACATCACTATTTTCAAAAAAATCTAAAAGGAATAGCTACATGAGGTGAAGCTGAAGAGTGAATGAAAATCAGTAAACTGAATCCTGTTCTATATGACACTTCCTATATGAGATTAATAAGATATCCTAGATACACATGACATTACAACTTGTATCTGCTCACATGGACAAAAATGCAAGTGAACTTGAACTAAGTTACTTGAAACATAGCTTCACTTTATTTTGCCGGTCTGGACGGCATGCTGTCCTACGCTAACCAATCAGACCTCAGGTACCACCCAAAATGCCACAATAACCAATCTGGAAAAAAAGAAATATATATTTTAAAGTCACAGCGATCATCATTTTCAATGATCAGTCGTCATTGTAACGTCCAAGTACTCGAGTACTCAAGTACTCGTGCACATCCCAATACAGTAGTGGTCAAAATATTATATATATATTATATATATTTTATAAATATTTTATATATGATGAAAAGCAAAACACTATCTGACAAAATTATATGGCAAAAAGGCAAACTACAGGTACAGGTTTGTTTTACTATGCAAAAAAAGCATAGAAAAACATAACACTAAAGCATACATTGACTACAGCATAATCCATTATTAATGTTTTGTTGGTTTTTCTCTCGTTTTTGCATGCATTCAAAATTATGTCCTCACAATTTGTCATGTTGCATTGCGTTATCACAATTAAAACAATTGACTCCAAGCACAACTATGCAATATGCATACCAAATGTTTAACTTTTTTTTTTTTTTTTAAATATTACAATAAAGGGTGAAGATGTCCATTTTTTTATGGTTGGACATCACTTTTGGCCACTACTGTGCAATGGGTCTCATTCACTGTGTGTACACATTTGTATGTAAAACAAGTTTTATTTATAAAATATTCATTTATATATCTTACATTTATGTATGTATGTGAATAACTACAGTAAAGTGACCCTACTGGAAGTCTTAATTATTATATCATTATGAATTATTTTCTAAAGTAAAGCTTTTTTTTAAAAATGGCCTTGATTATTCACCATCAACTTACCTTTTCAAGTTTTGAGGACTGATAATGTTGATAAAGTTGAACTCCAGTCACTCTTTCCTTACACTATTTCTGATCTCCTTATAAGCATCATTGATCATTTTTGCACCTTGGTTTCAACACACATTTTTGAACTGGAAAGTTTTGAGTTCTTAAAGCTGCATTATGTTTTCATACTGTACACAGGAAAACTTGATTCCTCATCAAATGTACTCTTTGAAAGGACATGTATTGGGCCTCTATTGGTTTACACAGTTTGTCTGGCACACATCACCCAGAAACAAGGGTGGCTCTGTCGAGTCATTGGCTAATCCAGCTCATCACTGGCACCGGGCTAAATAGTTGGAGAGGCACAAGAATTTATTGTTCCTGCAATAATGGTGATGTAATGGTGGTGGTGTTATGTTGTTGATGCCATTATTGTTCAATGCTCAGGCTGTAATTTGGCTTAGGCTGTATTACAGGACCATAGCAAAAGCCTTTATGGGGCAGCGAGCTGCAATTTGAGCAGAGTAGAATCAGTAAGCCACTGTTGCATGGCTGGAGGTGTAACATTAAAAAAGTATTAACTATTTCAACTCTTTTTACATTTTAATCCTGGAATAAAAAAAACTTTGCTAAAAGTAAAGATTCATGTTTAACTATCATGAACAGATATGAATCAGATGAAGCATATTTATCAAAGTGGTGACATTTACATAAATCAGTAACAAGCAGATGAGTCATATTAAATGAGATGTCAGGTACTGCAGATTATTAAGTGTTAGTACATTTAAATTCGAAGAAAGCATCTGAAATGCCTCCATTTTTTATTAGAGCATAACAAGGTGCTTGCAAATAGAAGTATCATTATTCAAAGACGTTACTGCAAAATATTTTTAGCACTTCAATTCGCCCCGAGAGGTAGTGATAACAATGTTAAAAGGGATTTTGTGCTTTCAAGTCATATGCTTTTTAAGTAATCTGGCTTAATTGATTCTAGCCCTTATTTAACCCTGTATTGATGTCGGTACTGTATTGCTGTGACCTCGCTAATAGGGCAAGGTTTCATTCGGTGACCTCATTGCGTTAAACTGAATAAGTGCATTTCTTATCACTAATTTCTGGGGACCACTGGTGCTAAGCACGGTTTCTGTGGACTTTGCAGCATATTAGTGGTGGATTTATTGTTGTCAGCCTAAGATACTGCTATGGCAAAGTGTGTCCAGTGCACCACAACTCACAGCCTTGGGCATTTGTCAGCTGTCGATGTGAGATCTTGTTTGGTAGTAAAGCTTAAGGCACACTGACTGCAATTTCACACTTCCAGCTACTTCTTATAAATCTTGCAGAACTGTCGAATATGACTTTGGTGCTGTATTTCTTCTCGCTTTAATTAATCTGGCATTCTTTTATTTTGTAGCTGTGATGTTAACAAATTAATATTTGTCTGTTTATATCCATGAAATGTCTTTCACAACAAACTTTACCTTTGTAATGTGACAAATTGATGAATTAAACCTATTTCTTCTATCTTTGAAATATTGTTCAAGACATTCAATAAGAAAAAAATGGTCAGGAATTGATTGGATAGTAAAAAAGCAGGTGTTCCATACCAAAAATGAAGCCAGGTGGAGAAGGAGATGCATAAAAAGTAAGAGGGATTTGTAAAGACAGCTGAAAAGCAGAATTGGACCAAGTTATTATTTTGACAAAGGTTTATGAAGGCAGACGTTTATTTTCTGCACAGATGAATAATGCACAATAAGACAAGGAATTAAAAAGGCATTTAAAAAGTAAATATGTCTACTTTCTATTCATTTTTGAAATGCATGTTTCGGTGCATACAGTCAGACGACGAAAACAGTCAGTCACAGGCGATCCACACTCCAATCCAGAAGGGGGCACGAGCGGTAATGTAACGCTGTTTGCTAACCACTACAACAGTAAAAAGGGCAGAAGAAGAAGAGCACATGGTCTGTGCATAGATATGTTTACATGTAATTTCTTTCTTAACATATATATATATATATATATATATATATATATATATATATATATATATATATATATATATATATATATATATATATACACACACACGTATGTATGTATGTATGTGTGTGTGTGTGTGTATATATATATATATATATATATATATATATATATATATATATATATATATATATATATATATATATATATATATATATATATATACACACACAACGGAATAACCATTTTTTTTGTCTTGAATGCTTTGGAAGCATGTTTTGAACACAACTGTGGCATCACAGATATTCCTCATTCGAAGTGCAAAAATTCAAGCCAGCAGGCCCGCAGCCAGTTTAGTTTGTGGATAGGGAACATGGATGATTAAAGATTATGAAGACCAAGGGGTCAAGGTTTGACTGGTTAGGATGGCTATAGCCTCTATTGGTAGATACTGTAACTACACTATCTGGATGCAAATGCAAAAAACATCTTTCTCCATGAACTGCAAAATAAATTGAGTAAATATTTTACATGGCTAACATTTTATTTCACTTATTGTAAATGTTTTCTAGTGTCCAAATCAGTTTTGCTATGATGTAATGTTCTTGCAGCTTCAAGGTAATTAGTATTGGAATAATGTAAAGTGATGAACTGACAAGAAACATACGTATATTAAAAAAATGAATAGGTCAATTTTGACTTCATGATGTATAAATAGTGCATTTATTTACTATTTAATAAGAGGAAGGCAGACTGACAGAGACTGTAGAGAAAAGTGAAAAACAGGCCGATCTCAATGAACCTTTGACTGCGAATCCTTTTCCGCTCCCTACATTGTAACGAGATTGGCAAAGACAGAGTGGCTCAGCCATGAAGGTTACATCCAACACAAAGAGCTCAGTTTCAGAGAGAGGCAGCAGAAAGACTTTTGTGCGGCTTTGCGTTGCAAGCCATAAGAAGACATTTTAAGCCACTCTCTTTATATCACCCATTGCCTGAAGCTCCATGAAGTAGCGGTGACTTTTTTATGCCTATGCGTTCCCCCACCCATCTTTCTGAGTGCTTGTCATTGATGCACCAATGCATGCCTGACTTTCAGCACCCTGGGCTCCTCTCTGGTTTAGAGAGAGGGATTTTCTGGCCCAAAAAAGCATGGAAGATGGAAGAATGTTACTTAAAGGGGTCATGAACTGCTTTTTTTTTTTTTTTTTTTTTTAAGTTTTATAATATTTTCTGAGTCTTACTGATGACAAAACAGAAGATAGGCTCTCTGAAGCTTTTATTCAGGATTACAGCGAATGGCTTAGATCAAAACAATAACAAAAGCATGTGTGAATCAGTGGGTGGGGCTAAAGAGGCAATGATGTAGATGTAGGTGTTGATCTTCTTCTGCTTCATTGCACTATGATGTAATAATGTGACAACATCCAAAACAAGTTTTCTGAGCTTGGTGTCAATAAAAGCTGTTTTTGGACTAACGAGCAAGTTTGGAGTTCTGAAACTTAAAGGATATTTTTATAGTACAACGACCTCTTACATGTCAAAAGATCAAGGAAAATTAGATTTGTCAATTCATGACCCCTTTAAGCAACGTATACCCACTTTGGAAATAGAATTTAAAAAAAGAAAGAAAAAAATAATGCACGACCCCCTCCTAGGCAGTTTGAAGAGAAAACAAAATCCTGCATGCATTTATTTTTGAGCTGTTTTTGACCATGACGGTTTTTTAACACCCACGCAAAGGACATTGCGAGTGTGTTATGATTTGCAGATAGAACACCATGGTGCCACTAGACTAGACAATAGATAATAGCTCCATAGGAATTACACTGTTAAGGACCATTTCTCAATCTCACCAAGTACTATAACTATAATGTTTTAATAATCGTTCCAGTTCTTTGGGAAATGGGAAGTTCACACCAGCAATATTCAATGGAGCAAATATTATATCTTTAATGGATGTTACTCAAATTAACTTTTTTATTTATTAAATTGTTGTAAATCATTCTCAGACTTGCAATTGCATTGGCATCTTGTTTGTGTAGTATGAAAGTCACTACAGGGAGGTTTCCTTACGAGAGTGTGTTTCGATGTTACATGTTTGACTACATAAGATTAAGCATTTAATCTGTGAACAAATAGGAGACAATAAAACAATTCACATTGTAAGTTGAGAGGCATGAGTGCACTAGATTTGATCAACACGTTTCTTGAAATAGCACATTAACCCCATCTGCTACTGGATCAATTGTGTAGCTTGTTCTGCGGTCTGGATTCTCCACCTCATTTGTTGCCCTTCTCAGTCAGGTCTCAGTATCGGCTACAAATTAAAGCTTCTGGTCGAATCAGCATGCCTGTGATGTCCAAGCCCAATGGTCCTCATCTAAATGCTGTTTTTGTCCCTTGACCCCTAAAAAAATAAAGAAATGGCTCTCATTTAGAGGGTTTCAGTGCAAACATGTCATCAGATCGTTCACATTCGTGTTTCCAATCAATCACAACTGTTAACCTGTACTCGGAAACAGCATGCTAATGGAGACCTCCTGAATGAATATGTTCAAGAGGAATTTTTTCTGAGCAAATTGTTTAAATTGCTTGTTTTACTGCAAAATATATGTCATGTGATGTATGTTTCTGTCATAGGTTTTCATCTTGCTGTCATCTTGATTTAGTATTTACCACAGTTTAAAGAAATAGTTCAGCCTAAAATGAAATTCCTGTCATCATTTACTCTCTTTCATGCTGTTTCTAACCTGCATAATTTCCACTGAACAAAAAGGAGATGTTGGGAAAGACATTCATGAGATTTTCCTCATGCAATGAAACTGGAGATAGGGACCATATATTACTGCTATATATATATATATATCTTTTTTGTAGAAATGACATGTACTACCGGACAAAAGAAAATAAATATTTTCCAAACTTAATTATTCCAAACTTTTGACTGAGAATGATAGTGTATATTTTTAAATTATTTTTTTAGCTTGTCATACAAGAGAAATACAACAACATTTAAGCCGTTATTCAAAATCAGATCTCAGTCTTAATTAGTGCTTCATGTTCAAGCATTCCAGTAGGCTACTGTATGACATCAGAAGATTTAGAATACAATGTATATTTAAAGGTCTATTTTTATGTTTTTTTAATAATAGTTTTATGGTATCACTATGGTATTTTTTGTTATTTTTGGAGCTTGATATAGCATGACGCTTGGAATTATAACACCATATCCTATTCAGACGTGATGCGATAACATTCCAGTGACAATTTGTCTGTCCACACCAGACGCAACGCGACTATGAGGCGCCATAAAGTCAATCAAAAATAACAGCCAATCAAAAGAGCGTGTGGGCGGGCTCTCTTGACAAACTCCCGCCCGGCACTCGCAACGAAATGGATAAGTACATAAATTCATGAATTACCATTTTAAAATTATTATTAAATATACATATTGAGCTACTGAAACAATCACATTAACAACAATCACAATAAGTTGACAGTTTGAACGGAGTTCAATTTTGTAGTTTGGAGTTCACTTCCTTTTAATTATTTTAAAGATCTGAGGTGAATTGTCCATTGTTGCTTTCAGTACGGCTATAAAAGATGATATTCAAAGTGATGACACACAAAATGATATTCAAAGTCACATTACACACTTTTAGCATTAAATAAAGTGTATAAATATTACCTGTATACATTGTTGTTCAAGCCGCGACATCGCAAAAAAAAAAAAAAAAATGTTTGTAAAATAGAATCGTTACGTGTCGGCGTCGTGTCTAGTTAGGACAAAACTGATTAACATGGAAAAGTTACATTTTATTTCATGTCGTGGCGTCGCATCTGGTTAGGACACGCATCTGACATTTAGGAGTTATTCACATATTCTTATTGTGTGACAATTATTCACATTATGTGATTTTTTTTTTTTTTTTTTGTTTTTTTGAAGTTGTGTACATTTTTTTTAGAAAACAAAAAGGTTCTATTTACAAAGGAGTATATGGAATACGAAATCTTTGAAACTCAATATCTCAAAACTAGAACCTTATAATTCCAAGGTGGTGATATTCTGTCCCTCTTGTATGCCAAAAAGAAAGGTGGCTAGGATGTGCCAAGAAAGAAAACTGTACAGGTTTGGAACAACATGAGAGTGAGTAAATTATGACACAATAGAAATTTGTGTTGACCATTCCTTTACAATGACAACAAAATGATCAGGAATATTACTTTTACTCTTTAGAAAGATGATTTTGTCCAAAGCAATACATAGGAATGGTCTTCTACCTGGTGTAAAGGGCATTGCCAAAGGGCACTGTAGTGATAGAGGATCTGCTATCGACAGATCTTGATATAGAAAAAACCCATATCTGCACATCACATCAATGTGGATCCAGCAGGTTTTGAGTCTGAAGAGTAGGCTGTACTGGCCCAGTCTGGTTTCAGATGAAAGACAATATCCCTCTATCCCAGGTACAGAGAAAAGAGAGCTGGTATATGAAAGCAGATTAAGGTGGAGCTGGGGTTGAGAAGGAGGGGTGGAGGGTGACCTGGAGATATGACTGATTGAAATAGAGATAAGATATTAGACATGATCTACGTCGACAAATCCTTAGCTTAAGTTGTTGACGTTACATTTCAGGAAATAAAGTGGATTCAATCTCAGCAACACTTGTGATTTCGATCTGAAAAGCTCTTGCTGGAAATCATGCCTCGGGGTTAGTCCGGATATTCGAGCAGAAAGGTGTTAGCATCTTTTTAGTTTGGGCACTGCAGAATTAATAAACTGCAAACTGTGAGACCTGTCCGCTGCGGCAGCTGCTCGTTATGCTTTTAAGCCATTTTTTTATTCCTCCGCTTCCGCCTAGTAAAGCAGAGCTCTTGACATGTTCCCTCTTATGACTGCTCTGCTCACTCTCTAGAATGCTGCATAAATTACACTGCGTCCCATTTACATTTGTCTTTCTCAGCTGGTAGTTCAGATCCGAACGCCCCTCGATTCACCCTCCCAGACAGCCGGTCTGAACAGGAATCTGAGAGTGGTATGGAGGAGCACAGAGGAATCCATATGCACTTCAGTGATTAGATCGATCCGTGTTTTCTGCTCTTGTTTTTCAAGTTTATATTGCTACCAGTGTATTGAAGTTTACCTATTTGTTGTTTTGTTTTTGCTCACTCCAAGGTTTGGACCCAAGTGGCTTTAGCCTGTAAAGTCTAGGTCATATTTCACCACAAAATCAAAAGGAAAAAAAATGTTTTTTGCATAAAGAAAATGAAACGTACCCTTAAGAGTTTTTGCAGTGTGGCATTTTGACAAATGAGCACATTCCCATCAAATTCTCATTAGTGTAATGTGAAAAAATCTTATTCTTACTGATTGAATCTCATTATTATTATTTTTATTATTATTTTTAAATAAATGTACCATATTTCATTTTTTTAACCATTTATTTTATTGTTTTATATTTTTTATAATTTTATTTTAACATGCTCTCAGAGTGCAAGAAATCTTTATGGAATTTAAATGTATGCATCATTTTCTTTATGAAAATATTTTTTTCCTTTTGATTTTGGGGTGAAATATTGTCATTAAATTTACTTAATGGAAAAACAAATCTTTAGATAAATTTGAATTATTTTGAGCCTTGATTGCATAGAATACAAATTAAACATGAGGCTGTTCATTCATTAAAACCATAATTTGTTGGTTAAATTAGGACTATGTTTTAAAGGGGAACTATTATGCCCCTTTTACAAGATGTAAGTCTCTGGTGTCCCCAGAATGTGTCTGTGAAGTTTCATCTCAAAATACCCCATAGATCATTTATTATAGCTTGTCAAATTTGCCCCTATTTTGGTGTGAGCAAAAACAGGCCTTTAAATGCAAATGAGCTGCTGCTCCTGGCCCCCTTTCCAGAAGAGGGCGGAGCTTTAACAGCATGTGCTTCAGTTGCTCAACAACAACAAAGCTGGAGAATCTCACGCAGCTAAAATGACGATTGTCAGTAACGGTGTTCAGCCTTACATTATTCAAACCGGAGCCGGACACTGATGTAGAGAGTCAGGAAGAAGTTACAAATTTTAGAATGCATCTGGACATTTCTGAATGATTAGTGGAAAAATTTATGTAGTTGCTGTGGAGTTGATTCAACTCATCGACTAGCATGTGCCGTCATGTTAATCTTTTGTGCAAATCCAGCGTTGAACTGACCCTCGTTTTTGAAGCAGTCCAGCGTAAAATGACGACATGTCAGCAACACTCTACTACAGCAACTCTTCCTCTTCTCTAAAGCAGCCCAACATGGCCTCATTCCCTTTGTTGCGTGTTCTCGGGAGCAGGGTTTATGTAAATTTTAGGGTTGGTGATGTCGCGTTGATGTCGCGTTTGTTGTAGTTCTTAAACAGTGAATTCTTTAAAAGAAAATATCTCCCTTTGCATTGAACTTTGAGCGTCGTAACTTTGCAGATGTTGTTTGTGCTCAAACAGCAACATTACACACTAACTAAAGTGAAAAAAGTGAAATCATAATCAACCACCCCTTTAAAAAAGACAGTTCTGCCTGGGGATTCTGGGACTTTACAGTAGACCCCATTGATTTCTTCTTCCTTTCCAGCAACTTCCGCAGTGTCAAAAGCTTGAAACACATAGAGAATTACTCCTTTCCTAGGAACAATGTGTGCTTGGTCCCGATTCCATGGTGATCCCTTTGGGACTTCCACTGAGAAGTAAAAACAGAACCAAAAAAAAAAAAAACCCGCCAACGCTTCCTTTTCTCGTTCTCACTACA
Source organism: Megalobrama amblycephala (assembly GCF_018812025.1). NCBI lineage: Eukaryota > Metazoa > Chordata > Actinopteri > Cypriniformes > Xenocyprididae > Megalobrama > Megalobrama amblycephala. The sequence goes on from NC_063051.1 coordinate 5,594,876, forward strand.
AACATCCTTCAACCACACCAAGTGCGCAGGAGGTATCGAAGTGTGACGTTACGATTCAACAAATGTATTAAACTGTACCATGTGTGAAAGTAAGTGTTATTTGGCCCAGCACTGATATAGAAAAAGCTTGACAACTTACATTGCACAGTACTGAATCAGGACTCTAAAAGTGGTAGTTCACCCAAAAATGAAAATTCTGTCATTATTTACTCACCCTCAAGTTGTTCTAAACCTGAATTTCTTCTTCTTCTTCTTTTTTGCTGAACTCAAAAGAAGATATTTTGAAGAATGTTGGTAATGTCGGTTGACTTCCATAGTATGGAAAAAAAATACTATGGAAGTCAGTGGGGCCCATCAACTGTTTGGTTACCGACATTCTTCAAAATGTCTTCTTTTGTGTTCTGCAGATAAAACTTAAATTCATACAGGTTTGGAACAACTTGAGGATGAGTTTTGAGGGTGAATTTTCATTTTGGGGTAAACGATTCCTTTTAATGACACATAACTTAAAGACATTTTTGCCAGACAAGATCACATTCTCATTATTATAATAAACTGGGATTTTAGTACCAACTAGAAGAGAGGAATTGTACATATGATTGTATATATACATTTACATAGTATATCCTTTTTTTTTATTTAAGGTATTTTTGCCTTCAAAGCTAAACTGTGTAATTTCTGCAACACAAGTGTCACCAGAAATGTGTCTTTATAATCTTTCATCAAAATGTAATAACTTGCTCCACTAAGCCCTCTTATTTTTTCAGCCAACTGTCGTATATGTAGAGGCTGCTTTTCACAATCCAATCAACTCCTGATGGGTAAATTTAAGAGTATTTTTGTTCCTTATCCTGTTTCACTTGGTGATATGTGGCACTGCGAAAGTTAAATAGGTGTTGAACATTATTTCAGAATGAAAAGTGCCAAGTATCAAGTGCCAAAAAAATGGAGTAAAAACACTGAAACGTTCTGGCAGCTTTTTCTGCATTTTAGCTGTCAACTATTACTAGAACTTTACTAGAGTGGAGGAACTTTGAATCAAACTAAGCACTTAATTTTTTGTGTTTCTTGCAGAGTGAAGAACGAGAAACCACAGAGAGGACTCCATACATTCGTGATTGGATGTGAGTTGACTTTGACCGTACCAAAGTGAAGATGAAGTTGCTATGGAAACTGCTGGTTCTGCAGTCATTCCTGGGGTGCCTTACAGGTAAAAGTATCTTATTAAGAACTTTTGATGCATGCATGGCAGCTCCTCTTTGTGAACTCTGGTTTCGTATTCCTGTGTATATAGGGCAGGGGACTGGCTGAAAAGACGTCACGGAAATTGCAACCAACTCATATGCAATTTACATTAGTGGATAATAGGCCTGATCATTAAAAAGAGAAAGTTACAAAGAAAAGAACTGTGCAGCTTAGTTAACAGGTGAGCAATTGTTAAAGTCAATAACAGGATCCAGCGGACAGATACAAGAGGAAGGGCTCTCGGCTGTTTGCTTGATAGATTTGAATATAAATTAGGTGATCGGCTTGCAAGATAGGATACTAAGATGAAAAATATTAATTTGAATCTACTGATGGCTAAGAATGTGAGATTTAATCAAGAGGAGGAAGAAATCCTAATCTTTATTATTTGGCAGACTGATATAATTTATAGCAGTCTGAAATTAAATTCTTGGGGACGCTACTGACCCAGAGGTGCTCTGTACTGCACAATTGAAAATGATTTGTTACAAAAAGCCAATTACTGAGTGTTACTTTGTGAAAAACAGAGCTAAAGAAGTGATAGTGAGCTCTTGTCTTCATCACAGTGGTTCATTAACACTGATTTGATTGATTGACTGACTGATTGATTTATAGCCTTGTGTTTTACATGGTTGTGCATCTTCAAGCAACACCGCGATGCTTTGTTTCGGGTGAACGAGTGATTCAATGGCACATTCATTCCTCAATGAATCATCCGTTTGAACGAATTGAATGAATGAATGCCTCAATGACTTACTTATTTAGACAATTACCACCACCTACTGGCAGTTTTAGTCTCTTATTTATGGCTTGTTTTCACTGAGCGGTATAGTACAGTATAGTACAATTCGGGACGATAAACCTGTGGCGTATCCCGGAAAGTAGCAATCGACGTCACTTGATAGGCGTCACTTTCCTTTTGCACCCTTTCTTCACCAATGATACCCAGGGAGGTCTGCACCTCCTGGGTCGATCATGGTACATTGCTGCGTACTGACATTGTGTTGCAACTGTGTTGTGCAACTGTATATTTAAAAAATGGCGCCTCTTGTGTTGTCATTCCCCTTGCAGCATGAGCAAGTGACAATTCTCTGTCAACCAATCAATGTTCTGCAGCGAGTCTAGCTCCACCCTTTAGGTACCAGACTACTGTACCCTAACGGAAGGGTCCCAAAAAAGTAGTATGGTGCGGTTCGGTATTTTGGTACCATTCACAACTTCTGACAATCGAAAACGGAAATAATTGCGTATCGTACTGTACTGTACCATACCGCTCGGTGGATTTCATAAAAAAAAACATTAAAGGGATAGTTCACCCAAAAATGAAAAATTGATGTTCATCTGCTTAACCCCAGCGCATCCAAGATGTAGGTGACTTTGTTTCTTCAGTAGAACACAAATGATGATTTTTAACTCCAACCGTTGCCGTCTGTCAGTCAAATAAGGGGAGTGAATGGGAATTCGAACAATAAGAGTCCAAAAAACATGCACAGACAAATCCAAATTAAACCCTATGGCTCGTGATGACACATTAATGTCCTAAGACATGAAACGATCGGTTTGTGTGAGAAACCGAACAGTATTTATATCATTTTTTACCTCTAATACACCACCATGTCCATATGTGTTCAGCACTCGCTTAGTGAGGTCTGATCGCGCTCTGACAACGGCAGTGATGTCTAGCACTCATTGAAGTATATGCGCTAAAAAATGATATAAATACTGTTCGGTTTCTCGCACAAACCGATCGTTTCATGTCTTAGGACATCAATGTGTCGTCACGAGCCACAGGGTTTAATTTGGATTTGTCTATGCAAGTTTTTTCGACTCTTATTGTTCGAGTTCCCATTCACTCCCGTTATTTGACTGACAGACGGCAACGGTTGGAGACAAATCATCAAATCATCATTTGTGTTCTACTGAAGAAACAAAGTCACCTACATCTTGGATGCGCTGGGGGTAAGCAGATAAACATCAAATTTTCATTTTTGGGTGAACTATCCCTTTAAAGGTATAGTTCACCCAAAAATGAAAATTCTGTCATGATTTTCTCACCCCATGGCCGTTGAAGCCTAAAAATTTGTGTAATAAATTCTATGTTGAATCAAATAAAATATTTTTTTTTTCTAAAGCTACTTATTGTAAAGTCTATTTCAAAATCTTGTAATTAAGATTTTAGTTTAAATTATTGCCATAATGTGTATTTTTCGCTTCATCTTCATTATCATTCAAAAACATCAACAATGATTTTCATTCACTTTTTTGTTACCGAGATTAACACTTATGTTTTGTGAGGTGGATGACTTGAGGTAAATACTAGGGATATTGTTCCCTTATGACTTTTTAGTCAACAACAAGTAGTTAAAGACCTATAAAATTCATACCGTGCAACGCCATTGAAGTCAATGATCCTTCCCACTCACAGTCTTAAAAGAGAAAATTAGGGCTCTTGGGGAAGTAAAACTCACCCCCCTCATCTACAGTATCTCTAAAGTCTTTGTTGTTAATTAATGTACAAGGAGGGGAAATGGCAATATGCATGTATTCAAAACTCATATCGTGAATTTATTTCATATTTCATTAAGGAACAATTAAGGTGGCTATTATCTCCATTCATACTTTCTTTTACCTGAGGGCTCTTGTACATCAATCATAATCTGATTACGCGGTTCCATTTCTCATACTTAACACTGTCTGTGTGAAATTAGCACTATTTACCTTCTTTGAAGCATTTAATCAAATGGTACTTTACGAGATGATTTACTGCTAATCATTTACCGTAGTTTACATTTAGGGAATGTAAAAAAAAAGATTTGAGCTGTTTCTCTTTCCCTATAGTTTTGGTATTGCAAATGGGGTAGCCAAATTCCATCACAAAATATTTTATTTTATTTTATGCTAAACTCGCTCATGAAGTTGGTTGAGAGAATGTACTCAAAGAGTGGTGACTTTGATGAAGCTGAAATGTAAAATAATTATGATCAGATTCACATGTTACTCTAAAATGTGGAAAAGGGTGAAACAGAGCGAGTTAGGTGTGTCTTTTAAATCCGTAGCATAGACTGTATGCATATGTATGACAGCATTGAAAATGCAGTTGCAAGTAACTTTTCAGCTGCTGAAAGGAGCAGAATAAATTCCATAAAATTATCTGAACTTCACCTTTAATGTTGTCAAAATGTGCAGTGTATTTGAAGACAGAAGTTCCCTTTCACCTCATGTCTTTCCAAACCAGACTTCTTTTCTTCCACATTGGCCGCTCTTTTGCATGCAATTACAATGAATGTGAAAGACATGAGGTTGAGTAAATAGTGACAGAGTCTTCATTTATGGGTGAACTGTTCCTTTAATCTGTTCAGTTACATTATCTCGCAACACATGCTTGAATCAGAAAAGACACTGTGTTTGGTGGTACTTGACTTTCTTGCACTGAGGGATCTTTGTTCTTCCCTTGTATTTTCAGTTAGTGGTGGGTGGCACTGGTTGTTGTAGTGTTGTACTCCCTTTTAATGCTGAACTGACAGGAAAGGTCGTGCAACCTGCCGAACAGCATAGGCGAGGAAGGTTTGCCCCTGAAAAGACGAGGCTTGGCAGGGCGACTGCTCAGAATGCTGAGAGGGGACCGCAATGATCTCCATCCCCTGCTAGGCATCTTCCTTTGTTCTCTCACAGCACTGCGTAGTGACAGGGGCGAGCTGTCTGCCACACACACACACACACACACACACACACACACACACACACATGTCACTCCACCCTGATTACCTACCCAGTTAGCATGTGATTACCTTACCATCACACACACTTCAACCAAACACAAGCTGCATTCTAATTCCCTGTCTGTTTGTCTTGTTCTCATTGACTCAGGCCGGGCTCATTATTTTAGATTTGAGTTTCTTCAACACACTTTCATGATTCAAAGAACACTTCAAGCAACATGATTTCCCTTTTTGTCAGAGGATATGACTCAAAAATGAAAATTCGCCATCATCTGTCTGCTCACCCTTATGTTGTTCCAAACCTGTATGACTTTCTTTTTTTGTCTAAACAATGAAGGTTGAATAGGGACCAATGTTGTTCAAAGAAATCTTAAAAATATCTTCTTTTGTGTTCTGCAGAGGAAAGAAAGTCATACAGATTTGGAATAATGAGTAAATAATGATAGAATTTAAATTTTTAGTACATTCAAAAAATGAGTTTTGCCTCTTGTTCAGTTTAATTTATTAAAATGAGCTAAAGTAACACAATTTTTGAACATTTTGCCACAACTTAATTTCATTGTGATCAATTGACCTAATATATTTAAAACTGAAATGGAGTGAATTTCAAGGAGGGACGGCGTTCCAGTTCGAACCGGTTAAATTTTCTTGGGAAATAAAAAGGATTCCTAGCCTACAAAAGTGATCCGAGTTCTACACAAAATTGTTACGCAATAAAAAACAATATATTGCTAACAATAGAAATCCAGCTAAATTGTGTTGACCAAAAATAAACTGATTTAATTAAACTGAGTGTAAAAACTTTCTTCAGTTAAATTAAGCAAGGGTAATAAATTCATTTTTTGAGTGTATAATGGTAATTTTATATGAGGGTATCAGTATATATCTGTTTATTTTTGCCTACAATTAAATAGAAAACTATGCTAACAGGCTGATATCTAGCTAGATAGCTAGTTAGCTTACTAGCTAGCTAACAAAAGGACAATCAAACATTTTATATTTAGTTCAAGTTTTTTAAAATATTACAACATTTTCCATGTTTTATAGTGGTTGTACCGAATGACTTGATGTTTCGGGACATGCGTATGAGCAAATGAAAACATGAATATTTCAAATAGTTAAAAGAGAGTTAGTTACTTTGCTTCACAACCACGTGGTCCTTTGCAGGTGTCGGAATGATGTCACATCCTGTCACACATAGGCGCCGATTTATGTTTCTGCCGGTGGGTGTCCAGTGCCCAGCCCACGCACATATGGATGTCCATATTATATTACAGAGAAATCCGCAAACAGTATTCGCGTTCCCTAATGGTCTCGTGGTAAGATTTTTGTTAATAGAGTCAGAGGTCCAGTCGTGCTCTAATTATCAGTGGTTCGAATCTGCCTTCATTATGTTTTTTTTCCTCATAAAGTTCAAAGAAGTTCATCAATGTTTGTAAATCAAGAGCAGGGACGTGTTTGTGCTCAATTAACGTCAACTGGATGTTTTATTTGCATTATATCCGTGCAGCAAGATGACAATTTCGACCCAAAGGCACATTCTTTTCACGAGTGTTGTCGCGAGTCTCTCGCTGATATCATGCAAGGAGAGTTTGAGTTTGAGCACGTGCATGTATAGAGCAGAGCCATTTGTGCTCGCGCATCACTTGGATGCGCTCTCAACGTTAGCCATTATAATATCGCAATAGAAACGGCCTTAAAAAAATTATAAAAAAGGGTGAAAATCGTGTCTGAAAGCTCCATTCGATTTTTTATTGATAAAAATCAATGGAGAATGTCTCGTATTCAGCACCTATGCTGTCACATGATATTGACAGCATGACTTGATCCAAAGTGGTCCATTTATATTGGTTACTCCAAATGACATACTTTGGATTATATCTTTTTTTTTATTATTATTAAGGCCTTTGGACAAAAAAAATGACTCGTCACGTCATTGACCCATATATATATATATATATATATATATATATATATATATATATATATATATATATATATATATATATTAAATTTGATTCTTTCTTTTATTAATTGGAATTTTTTTATCGGAAAAAATCGTATCAATAAATGAGAAGTCTAACATCAGTGCAATAACATCTTCACATGATGCAACACCTGAGTTAAAAAAAATCAAAAGAATAAAACTAATATAAAATGAATCTTGACCTGACATGTATTCTACTCTGTATTCCCACATTACTTTTTCATCACTCATCAGTATAAACAGTACAGCAAAATCGGCAGAGTTTGACACATTTCTACCATCATCCTGCATAGCCTTAATTCTCCTATTCTGTGCCATTTGATTTATCCACCTGAGACACTATGTGAAAAGACACAAAGTGACATTGTAGCATTCCACTGAGGTAAATCAAAACAGAAAATGATGCAATGAAAGGAAATTGGAGACAGCGTAGGTGAATGTAGCTAACTCGTGATTTGGTTTAACATTTGAACTGGTGAGCTGAACTTAACAGGCCTGAGTTGTTTGTTTCTAGCTGTCAGTGCCTTAGTTGAAGCTTGTGTGTGTGTGGAAGTTCAATGCTTGAGCCTTATAAACAAACCACTTGACATTTTCCCTTACCAGCTGAGCTGTTTAATTTGCCCACCTTTTTCATCTTTGATTACAAATTTCTTCCAGTCAGTGAAGTGCTCTTTACCATCAGCTGCTAATAAGAAGCAGGATTTTTGCAAACAAAAAGGATTCAATTCCACAAAGCCATTTTGTTTCAATTCTGAAAAAAATATATTGTACTTGGAACTAAATTTAAATTATTTAATAAAAGTATAGTTCACCCAAAATTGAAAGTTCTTTCATCATTTACTCACCCTCATGTCGTTCCAAACCTGTAGGGGTTTTTTTTTTTTTTTTTTGCTTTATTTCCAAGGTTCACAAATTAAATTGGCAAAAAATTAACATAAAAGAAGTTCAACATTCAGCTTGTGCACTATATTCCAATTCTTCTGAAACTTTGTGAGAAGCAGACTAAATTTAAATTTGTTTATCCATTGAAAACTTGCCCTCTGCATCTCTCAAATGTCATTCACTCATACATGCCTGCTCAAACTCATCAGTATATTAAGTTAAATTATTGTTTTAATTTACTGTGAGGCTATCGTAAAATCCTTTCCCCTTATTTTCTGTTTTTTTTTTTTCTGCTGAGCGTTTGACAAGCTGTCAGTAGATGTTTGCTTCAATTGTAGGCATAAAATACTAGAGCTACATCTTATTTTCTGATTAATTTGGGTCTTAGATCCTTTCAATATAGCAATTAGCTCAGAAACAGCCTTTGTTCCAATGCTTTTATTTTGTATGTCTGGTTATAGACCACTCACAGGTGAAAAGGCAGACAGCGGGACCCAGAAACCCGTCATTTGGTGACCAAGTTATTCAGGCTTGTAAAGGCGAGGCCCAGTGGGGATTCTGTAAACAGCATTTTCGCAAAACAATTTTTGCCTTCCGTGAGGTGTTATGTTCTAAGAAGCACTGTCTCTCCGACCTACCGCTGGCATGGCGCATACAAATGCTGATAGAACACCAAATGACTCGCCTCCACGACTCTGTGTATTGAAAAACTATGCAATCACATTGTGGGATCTTTTTCTTCAAAGCTGTTGTGTGCGGTTGTAGAGCATGCATATATCTCGAGTGTTTGTCTTTCTACTAGCAAGACAGTAGTGTAGTCATTGAGCTCTGTATCATATGTTATCACATTTCACACCACATATTCCACACGCCTCTGTGCTTGTGAATATGAATTGGTAATATGAATCTTAATTGGTTTGCGTGTGTGTGGATGGGTATGCGTGTATCTGGGTGAATGCGTGCGTGTGCAACCTGACTCTATACCAGGTGGAATAGATGTTTGGTTTTCATGAGTGGTGAGGATTTGTAGCTTATCCACTGTCCTCATTAGTATCATAGACAATGGCACTCTTATTATATTGCGTAGTACAGACCAGAATTCCAATTTTATGCTCAAATCTAATGTTGTGAGGTTGTGGACATGACCTTTTAAATGTGGCCCATATTAGATACGGGTCTGAACAAGCAACAGTGTGACCAGCATGCATAAAGCGCCCCTACCATGGCATGTTCATCATAACATCATCCACGAATACAATCATTTAATATTTTGTATCATGTAATGTTTTGTTTCAGGGTGATCCAACAATTCATTTTGTTTTTAGTTCAATTTCGTTTTTTCAATTTCAATATACTTCAATCAAAAATAACAGTAAAAACTTGCCAGAGAAAATCATCCTGTGCAATTATGATGTCAAGGTTAAAGTCAAAATAAATTCCAACCTGACTATGCACACCGAAGTCACATTGCAAAATGTCAGATACATAACCGTTTTATTTCCACATATGAACATGGTCCAAATCAGATTAAAAACGTCATTATATTTGTCATATGTGAGGGGGTAAAAAATCAGATTTGGTCCACATTTAGTGGCGGTGTAAACATAGCCTTTTTATGAACATTGTCTAACATTTGTGAATCACACGTTTTGATAAATTGACTTCACATGGAATGATGAAACTATGAGTAACAACTGTACTGACATCAGTAATTTGTTCTAGTGACTGTGACACTTTAGGTTTTTATGCATCAGAGGTTTGATTGCCCGTGTCCAGATTAGTGGGTTGAGTCCACATGATGCTTTATATATTCAATAAGCTTTATTGATCTTTAAAGATAGACAATGAGAGTTGCGTGAGAACGTATAAATCCTGTTTCTAATTGATGTGAGAGTAATTTGAGGTGCCGTAGCTTTGTCAAGTGAGCCTTAAACCACATGTTGGTTGGTTAGAGGTCTTGTTTGCTTTCATGTGATTTATTGATTTAGTTAGTTTCAGTGCTGTCTTAAAAACAGTTTAGCTTCCTTTTCAAGCTACTTTTTCTAGCTGTGTAGCTCGACAAACACTACATTTCTCTTTTTATGTCACATTGTTTGTGCATGAACTGAGGCAAAAATCTGAAATATTCTCCTAAATGTTACATTAAAGCAGAACTAAATAACTTTTTTTACCTTCATAGATAGTTTTCTAAGTCCTTACGATGGTTAATTGACTTGTAGTGGTGTGTTTGAGGCGAGCACTAACCCCTTCTGGCACGTCTACGCCAGAATACAGCACTTGCAAGTTGAGCTGCACCGACCCGAAACAATCTCGCCTCATGTTCATGTTCACGCGAGAGTGACAAAATGCTTTACGGTAATTCAAAAACAATGTATATATTATGACTTTATAAGACAATTTCGAAAATTACCAACCTCCATCGAGATTTCTTGTACTGTATTTGCAAAACTACTGCGCTGGTGAGCGTTGTAGTCGTTGTAGTCCAGAGCTGCGCTTGGAGTATTTACAACAGTGTGATTCACTGAAGGAACCTGTAGGGGGAGCTTTGCAAATCTTACTGAGTTCCGCTTTAATTAAAAGTTACAATAAAAAGAGTTAAATCATTGTTTTTGAACTAGATAAATGGTGTTAAATATAATACATACATATACATGTACACACTAAAAAATGCTGGGTCAAAACAACCCAAGTTGGGTTGAAAATGGACAAACCCAGCAATTGGTTTGTTTTAACCCGGCAAATGGGTTAAATGTTTGCCCAACTTGCTGGGTAGTTTTATTTAATTCAACTGTTGTTTAAAAATTACTGTATTGCTTGCTTAAAATGAACCCAACGTATGTTGGAAATATACGTTCAGCTCCCACAATACTTGGACCTGCTCTGCTTCATACTACAGTAACGTTAATAATTGCATCCATGAGCATGATTTCTTCTCGAGTCCTATCCCGTTTAAACTTGGCGTCATTAAGCTACGCCTTTGTTTTGAATAGGCCTCTAGCGATGTCTAGTGGACAGAAAATATTATATATTGCACCTTTAATTTTTTTTTTTTTTTTTTTTTTTTTTTTAGTATAAGTAAACCACACAATGACAAAACCAAGTAAATTTCAGGTTATTTTTCATCATTAATTTAATCTACAAATCATTTTGCACTTTGGAAGTGGGCTGTGCGTAGGATAAGCAAATGGATTGTCCACTCACCGAAATGATTAGACAGAGAAAGAGTAAGATAGTAATAATGAGAGAGAAAGGAAGGAGAGGGTGAACCAAATCAAAGGTGTCAGCATGGCATGACAATTCTATGCAAATAAATCCCAACATTTGGCCCCATGCAAATCCCTTGTCACCCCTGAAACAAATTGAAGTCATCAAACAGATTCCTGTGCCAAGCTCCTCTGTAGTGAAAATATGCTTGTCACTCATCCAAAAGTCCCAGCTCATGTCTTTATATTTCCTGTGATTTCTTATTGTGGGTCTCTGTCATATTTTGAAGGCAAGTTTACACAGCTGTCTGTTGTGAGAGTTTGGGATGTGGGATCTGTGTGGTTTTGTTTGCTGATTTGCTTTATGTATTTGTTGCTATTTCTTTGAGCCTGTGGCTGGGAGACACTACTTTCATGCAGATCAGAGGGCCACTTTCTCCAGACAAGTTTCTGTGTCTCATGGGAGGGCCAATAGACTTTGCCTCGGGCAAGTGTTGCTCACAGGCAGAGACCTGAAACTTCGAAAAGATATCCCGACAGAGGAGAGGAAGGGGTTGTATATGAAAAAGAGGGCAAAGAAGAGCACTTTGTCATCCACTTGGAAGACAGGATGTTTGTTCTTTCTGGTATCCCAGCCTTAAAAACACTTTGAAAGAGGAGATGTGTACTTCGCCAGAGCCAGTGCAGTAGACTAAGATAACTTCATGAAGAAAAGGACAGCACTGGAAAAGTTAAGTTACAGTAGTACTGAGATCAGACCTAAACTAACATGTTTGCAGAAAAGAGCGATAATAGTAATGTTCAAGTTCAGATCTTTACAAAATATGTTCAATTTTGCATATAGAAAATAAAGCCCATTTTTGCATTATTTGTGAAATTAATTTCCATTTTACGAGTTTGTCTGCCCATCCAGTCTTAATAGTTAAATGAACTTGGCTTGCTGTCCTCGAAGGAGGCTCGAACCCGAGGCTTGGCTGGAGCTCCGAGCTCAACCCCCCTATAACAGTGCTACGTAGGGGGAGAATGAGAGAAATAGAGGAGATGGGGAGGTTGTGGAATGCCAGAAGAATTGTCGCTGGAACAGCGCAATGACTGCTGTGCTTATATACGCTTGTAATGATGATTGACAGGAGTTAATGATAAGGCTTCTCCCGAACCTACTTTTGGAACTTCATTACAATTATATTTTCCAACAAAATTCTAATCACCGTAATATATACAATCATTTTATTTTGTAATTCTTATAATTCTCAGTGGTCATTTTCATTATATTCTCAATAATTTCATACAGTAACTTTATCAGTCCAAAATATTTATTTTTTTAGGTTTCTTGCCATGGTTTTCATTGTCATTGCTGGAGTTCTCGTTTGTTTCTTTGCTTTCTGATTAGTTCTCACCTGTTCCCTTTTCTGTTGATTTATCACTCTCAGTGTATTTAAACCCTCTGTTCCTTCAGTTTGTTGTTTTGTGTTAACGTTACATTGGATTGTGTAGTGTTAATGTTCTTAGTGTTTATTAATAGTCTGTTTCTCTCGTTCATTCTGTATCTCACATCTCTTGGTGGATATTCACTACATGCTACCCTGACCACGTAGTGTAGTGTTGTCAAAAGTACCGACCGCGATACCAAGTCGGAACTATACTTTTAAAAATGTGACGCTGTTGAGCAGATTCGTAAACACCTCTTATTGGCCACTGTGTTCACACGCTCATCAGATATGTCTGTGATTGGCTACAGTGATCAATGCATGGGAGCGTTTGAAATCACACAGAAGTGTGTGAATTTGAAAGCATTTTGAAAGCTTCTATCAGCGGACCGGTATCTGTGTAAGAGCTCGGTGAAGAGCATCATTGATGTCTGTTTACGACATGTTTTTGAAGTGTTGATCATTGTAGCCAATCACAGACATATCTGATGAGTGTGTGAACACAGTAGCCAATCAAAGGCGTTTACGAATCTGCACAGCAGCGCTCAACAGCGTCATATTTTTAAAATTTCAGTACCGACTTGGTGTTGTGGTCAGTACTTTTGACAACACTAATGTAGTGAATTGTAATTTCTTTTTTATTTCTTTATTTTTATTATTTTATTATTATTTTATATACAGTAATATGAATTAGCTTTTATTTATTTTATTAATTTTTAATTTGGTTTATATTTCTATTTAGCTTTATTTCAAATTTAGTTTTAGGAATTTTGGCTTAAACATATTAGCTTTTTTATTTTTATTTTAACTAAAACTTATTATTTTCAGTTAATTACCAAGCAACATTTCTAATTGTTGTGAAAAAATTAGTTTTTATTTTCATCTAATATTGATATTACACATATATAGTTTCCTCACACAATTCTGTTGGGGTTTCAGGACACTTGGAATAAACAGTAGTCAAATTAATTACTTTTATGGTACTTTTTCATCCTTTTTGGAGCTAGAAAGCCACAGGTGACCATCTACCGTCATGTCGACGAGCAGTTTGTTAAATATCTTTTTTTTGTGTGTGTGTTCTATAATACAACTTAAAATTTACAGTTCAAATCATTGAAAAGTTTAAAGTAAAATCATTGACCGAATGAAATCTGAATGGTCACCTTTCCTGGAAAAGCAATATGCATTTATTCAAAGCAGCATAAAACATCTGCCATGATTATTTCCATTCTTTCCACATCTCAATATTTAATATAAATCATATCCACATGTGGCCAAAGTACTCATATCTATATCTTTCTCTTTCCATTATCATTTATCAACCCAAAGATGGATATTCCCCTTTGGCGCCGGACTAGCCCCATCTCACAGAACCCCATTCACTCTAATGGCTCCCGCAGAGCATGAACAATACGGGCAGCGTTTCCATCGTTCCCTGACCTTGAACCAATTTATATAGCTTTCTGTCGCTCCCTTCCCGCAAATGCATGATCAGATGTGTTGGGGACTTCATCGAGCATGGAGGAATACATTTTCTTGAAAGTTCACCAGGGCACGCCGTGTGTCGTCTGCCACAGTTGGATTTACAGATATCGTAGCTCTTTTCTTAAAAAGAGCGGACCGTATCTCTAAGTTTAGCTTTTCCCAAACCCAAGGGAGAACATGCACACAATTGGCTTCAAGTCTGGGTTCTAAACAGACTTATCTGCCCGTATCTATAAGAGCTGAGCGTGAAAAAGCTGCTCTGCCCATGGCTTATGGAGTGCAGAAATTAATGCAATAGATTTTGGATTTTCTAAAGAAGGTTTTGCCTTGTCTGCTTGTTGTAATTTATTCTCTATTCACATTGTGGTTTGTGGTGAGATCTGTAAATTCACATGGTCACCTGGTCACAGAGATTGTGGTTTGTGCATTTGGATTGTTCAGAATGGGATTTTAAAAGTCTAAAGCTTGTAATCTTTAATGGCTTTCCTTTGAAAGACATACTGAAATCTCTAGCAGTGTGTGTGTGTGTGTGTGTGTGTGTGTGTGTTCAATAAAACGGATTACATTTTTCTAAAAGTCTTTAGTTATAAAGCTAAAGTAACTACAGTAAGTAGCCATTTGTCTTCAGTGTGAGAAACTGAACACAAGTGCTCTTAGTTCAATGTTCTCACCTTGAAAAATCCCTTTTTTTCTTTTTACCAGCATAATACCTTTCATCTTTATGCATAAGACTTCTATACAAATCTTCAAATCCACACTCAGACGAGGGCGAGCGCGAAAAGTTAACAGGAGTTTTTGACTTGGTGCTTAATTGATTGATTCCGGCCCTTTGCCAAGCCGGATTTCGAGACGTGGCATATGAGGTCACCCTCACACACAGTCTGTGTCAGAATTGTAAATGTAAAGGTACTGTATGTTGTCATGGTGACAGACACTGCAATGAATTGCATATAAAAGTGTCATATTCTGTATTATGCAAACAGCACTAAAATTCTTGAAATGTCTGACACTTGTCATTTAATGGCGGCGCAATGGACATGTGAATTGAGAATGTCAGACTTCAGTAAATGAGTTCCAATGGCTAAATAGAAATGGTTTTAATATATGCATTTAGATGTATTTAATGTTTAAAACTATTTCTCTTTAACCATTGGATCTGGTTCACTTTTAGTATTAAAAAAATAGGTAGTTTTGGCACTAAAATCTGATTGGGTGAGCTACATTCAAGGCCATTTTAAAACATTCTACCTGTTGTACCTGCATGGAAAGTCTTGAACAGTTAAGGCAAATGACTATTACTTGGAGATTTCACTATTGTGATTATAGCTTTGAGTGGCTATATATATATATATATATATATATATATATATATATATATATATATATATATCCACTCAAAGCTATTTTTTACAGTGATTTTACCACAGTTAACGGGTAGCTTGTAATATGGTATACATAAATTTCACTACCATATATCAAAATACCAATCCATTGTTATTTTAGTATCATTGAGATACTATTATAGTTTTGAATTATTTTTTTTTTTATTTTTATGTTTTCCGTTTTCATATTAATTTTAGTTTTAGTATTTTTTTTTTGTTTTTTGTCATTTTTATTATTTTTGCTTTAATGTCTATACAGTTTTTATACATTTTCTATTTCAGTTTTTATTATTTTATTATTTAGTTATTTTTAATTTAGATAAAAGTTAAATAAATAAAAGGTCTGCATGATTAATCATATTTTAATCATGATGATTTCTGCTTTGCTCGATTAATTAAAAATAATCTTCATGATATTGGCCCACTGGTTATTTGTCCTGAAAATGTTTTTTTTATTTTTTATTTGACATTTCTGTTATCTTGCATTGGTAACAAGCCTCTTCTATCTTTCCTGCTTGGGGTTGCCAGATTTCTAGAGCTTAAATCCCCCAAACAGAGCTTTTCTCTTAAAAGGATTTATTTTCTGCCCAGTGTTTTACTTTACTTACTTTACTAACAGAAATAAATCCAAACTTGATTCTCTGACCATATTGTTTGCAATTGTGGTTGCTGAATAAATGCACTCTGTGCTACAATATAATACCATGGTACTGCCATATTATACATCCAAAAATGTGGTGTGATCATGGTAGCATGTCCACAAAAGCATGTTTTTGTATGGTTTTGATATAGTTTTTTTAATTAAATTGGACTTGGTCCTGAGACTCTGGTTCTCTGTCTTTTTGATCACATACATCCCTTGTCATTAATAACAGCAGCTGTAGCTGAGACTTAGAAAACTTTAATCTGATCATTACAAAGAGTAGCACAGTGTTAAGATTAATTAATACCTCATTAATCAAACACAAACTAGTCTTAGGCAGCTGCCGCAACTGATTTTGCTCATTATCATGCATAGTTTGTTATATATTTTGGCTGTCAGAAGCACTTGAGAAGTGAATTATTTCAGCTAAATTATTGACAGCCCATGATTTAGCCACCCAGCGGAACTAATACTCTCAGGAGCAGATTTATGAAAGCCTTCAATACATGTTGGAATTTTCGCTCATGAATTTTCAGGGGCTTGATCAATGATTGGAGCATGGCAAGAGCCCCAACCAATCACAGGTCCTCTTGCTCTGCATTGATCCAGCAATGCAGTGTGCACGCTGACAGCGTCCTAGTAAATCATAGTCTTATGTGTGAACCACAGGACTATTAGAGTTGAACAGGGTAGAAATGACAATGAGATATTCCTATGAAACGTTGGCAAGTTATTACTCTCATTATTGCAATATGCATTTTTTATGTTTAGACAATAGACAATTAGACACTAAATAATTCAGTATGTGCTGAAACACACACACACAAAATAGAATATTTGGTAATAATTTTAAAAAAAAAATCTTTATTTCATTGTGAAACTTTAGGAACAAAAATAAGGTTGTTTATTTTTTCTGAGACTATTTCTGCACTTTGATAGGCCAGTAGGTGGTGACGAGGGGCTTTCTTTATGAGTGACTCATTTGAATCATTCACCCAAACGATTTGATGGATTAATTCAGGAAAGAATCAAGTGAATCTATTTTGAGCAAGTCATTGATTCATCCACTCAACTGATTCATTCGAAACGCTGATTCATTTTGTATCAAAACACCACTGCTGTGTTCCTTGTAGATGCGCTGTGGAAATTTTTTCATCAGTAGAGCAAAAATAGACAAAAGCACTGGCAATATTGTGACTAAAATGTAAGTTATTCAACATTAACTTACTATTTGAACTCTTGTATAAAAGCAATATCATCATAACATACATGTGAACATTGAATAAGTTGCCAGAACTCAATGTTGCAAAACCCAACATTGAGTTCTGGCAACTTATTCAATGTTCATATATGTTATTATGATATTGCTTTTATACAACAGTTCAAATAATAAGTTTATGAGTTTGCACGTTGTCAGTTTTTTAATAATATTTGGTGTATTGTTGTTCATTTGAACGCCCACAAATCACTTAAAATACACACTCCCGTTCAAATTATTTCTAAAATAACTATAGATTTAAAGGTGCACTAAGTGATTTCTGAGAAAAGCTGTTGAAATTGGACTGAGCACCACAACACACTTGTAGCCAATCAGCAGTAGGGGGCGTGTACACTCATTATGAGGGAGGAGAGAGAGTGAGCAAGAGGGAGGTTTGAAGAAAGACTTTAGAAAGGATGGCTGAGAGATATGGAGCCAGATCAGTCTCATTAATATTTCACGCACAAGAAAAACAATTAGCGTGCATGAAAAATATATACATTCATTATATGCGCAAAATAAAATTATATGTTCATAAAATACATTTCACAAATGCAAAACACAATTCATAGATATACAACTGTGCACAAAAAGTTTCTAATGTTTATCCTTGATGCATGTGAATCACCTTGGATATTTTTGACACTTTCCTGGCAGCGCTCTCCTCCCATTCGGATCAGTCATAGTCTTTAGCCAGTCAGATTTAAGCTTATCAATCAACCAATCATGATCACGTGAGGGCGTGCCTACCTGGGTGTTACGTCATCAGCTTTTGACCACAGTTCAAATCATGGCTGAGCAGAGGTATGTGCAGTTGATCGGTTCATTTCTATGTTTACTGAAGTTAGAGATCAGTTGAAGCTATAGTTTATTAATGATTAACAAATGTAAGCAAATGCTGTGCTAAAAGGATGTCCAATATTTTGTCCAAAATGAAGAGGAAATGATGCTTGTTTTGTTGTATTTTAGCTGCAGGTACAGAGCCTCTTAGACAGCTCCCTTAGTAACAATCACGCAAACGCTTGGGTGAGCAAAACAATCATCTGGGTGGCCAATACCCACCCTAGCTCCCATTTAGCACTGGCCTCATCAAGATTGTTCTTTAAATACTAAATAGATTGCTGTATTCTGAGAATATTCTCAGATTTAAAGAACAATGCCTTCATGGTGATTTTGCATCCTGAATTGCGATTAATCTTATTTTTGACCACAATTTGCATATTGAATTGTGATTGACCTTGTTTCCTTTGCATTTAACTATAGTCGCCTTCACATTGCACATTGACTGTTGATTGTTGTATGCAGCCTGAAAACAGTGCAACTGATACCATGAAGTATTTTTTGTTGATGTACTGTAACCTATATTTAGGTTGATTCAGTGATGTTAGACAATGTTGTTGACTTGAATTAGATCAATTCATTTTAATGCTACTTCCTACAGTAAAGTACATTTTTGGGGCCTGTTCTGTTCTATCTATTCTTTTAGCGTCTTTTGATTTTTGGGCCTTTATCTTAAATCACTGTGAACCACCATTTGGGAAGAGAGAGAATGAGATAAGAGAAACTTCAACGCTATCTCATGACCAATTTGTACGTATTTTATGTGGTGGCTAATTTGTGCGAATTCGTACGACCTTAATTGTACGAATTCATACGATTTGTCTAAACCCCAGTGACGAGTAGGTTTAGGGGTAGGTCATCTGTATGAATTCATACGAATTTGGCAACTCGTAAAATACATATGATTTAGCACAATAATTCATACGAGTGAGGTCATACGAATTCGTACGAATTAGCCACCTCGTAAAATACGTACGAATTGCCGTACGCCCGGGTTGGAAATTTTGCAAACTTTTGTCATGTTATTACTCTTTTTATCAACTGCTATTCGCACCATAAAGGCCAGAACACACCAAGCCGACGCCGACGAACTAGTGGCGACGAAAGCAGACTGCGGGGTTTGCTCACGTCGGCAGCGTCTGTGTCCAAAGTTCCCCTGCCACACCAAACCGACGCTAAACAGCCGACGGCCAAGCAGCATGTCAGTTCTGCGCCTGCGTGAGATGAAATGCCTTTCTGAAACATCAGGCGGCAGTAGCTGAACAGCCAATCAGATTTAGCACAATAATTCATACGAGTGAGATCATACGAATTCGTACGAATTAGCCACCTCGTAAAATACGTACGAATTGCCGTACGACGGGGTTGGAAATTTTGCAAACTTTTGTCATGTTATTACTCTTTTTATCAACTGCTATTCGCACTGTAAAGGCCAGAACACACCAAGCCGACGCCGACGAACTAGTGGCGACGAAAGCAGACTGCGGGGTTTGTTCACGTCGGCAGCGTCTGTGTCCAAAGTTCCCCTGCCACACCAAATCGACGCTAAACAGCCGACGGCCAAGCAGCACGTCAGTTCTGCGCCTGCGTGAGATGAAATGCCTTTCCGAAACATCAGGCGGCAGTAGCTGAACAGCCAATCAGATTTAGCACAGTAATTCATAAGAGTGAGATCATACAAATTCGTACGAATTAGCCACCTCGTAAAATACGTACGAATTGCCGTACGACCGGGTTGGAAACTTTGCAAACTTTTGTCATGTTATTACTCTTTTTATCAACTGCTATTCGCACCCTAAAGGCCAGAACACACCAAGCCGACGCCGACGCCGACGAACTAGTGGCGACGAAAGCAGACTGCGGGGTTTGCTCACGTCGGCAGCGTCTGTGTCCAAAGTTGCCCTTACACACCAAACTGACGATAAACAGCCGACGGCCAAGCAGCACGTCAGTTCTGCGCCTGCGTGGGATGAAATGCCTTTCCGAAACATCAGGCGGCAGTAGCTGAACAGCAAATCAGATTTAGCACAATAATTCATACGAGTGAGATCATACGATTTCATACGAATTAGCCACCTTGTAAAATACGTACGAATTGCCGTACGACCGGGTTGGAAATTTTGGCTGAACAGCCAATCAGAATGATCCGATGGCCCGACGGACCGACGAGCTACAACGCCGACATTCAACATTTTGAATCGGCCGAAAAAAGGCCGACGAGGACCAACTTCAGCCGACGGTGCGGAACACACTGAGAAAACTTAGTCGGCCGACGAAGAAAAACTGCCCGACGGCCGACCGTCTGCTTGGTGTGTTCCTGCCTTAAGTTGTCCGATGTTGTGGACAACGGCATCTGGTCTACGCCACCCCGTGTCCCGTTGCCAGGCCAACAGCGGCAGTGTCCTATTAGCACAGCCCTGCAGACTCCTCAAAAAGACTATCAAGCAGAGTACAGCTGTGGCTGTGATACAGCGCTGTCCTGATCCTCGTCCACGTCTGCATTTCTGCAGCCTCAGCCTCAGTCTCTCCATCTGGTCTTTGAAGGAGACCAGAAACCCCAAGTAATCAATTTTTAGTGAGACACTCCAGCGCCTGTGATATTTCAAGTACCTCCTGACTTTGTGAAAAATAATCTTGCGCAGGATGACGTCTTAATACCAGGCCACTTCGGTTCCTGCAATTGACTGCATTAAAGCTTTCATTAGCTTTCATTTCATTTCATTGATGACAGTATTAGTGGGAGCTGACTTCTTGTTGATGAAAGCCAAGACTGTCTCTGAGTAACAGAAGCCCTTGTTCTGCTCCAGGTGGACTCACCTGCTCCATCTCTGGGGACGCAATTATTCTTCTCGTGGCTGCATGAAGGCGCACGTATTCCTAGATGGCTGCGCAGGCAAGCCCTTGTTAATTGGTGATGTCAGCGATTCACCGCTGGCCCTGTTTTCTTTCCTACCGTTCTCGTTTTTATGTTTCCCTTTTTGGCACCTGCTTCATTTTGTTGTTGGATACGCTTGCTCGACATTTTCTTCTGCATATGTATATATCGATAAATGTTTTATTCATGGAAACTGCAAACCGGTCCTGTTCCTATACCTTCTCCCTCTCTCTGACTTCCTCCTAACACTCGTTTGAGGTATCATAACATGTTTGGCAGTGCAAGCCGAGATGTTTTTGATGAGGAAAAATGCGACTGACACTAAAGTTTAATCCTCTGTCGTGTTTCATTTGTCTTTCTTGACACTGCGGGGATCTTTTAATGAGTATGCGTCATTAATTGACTGACTGGGATATGTGGTTGATCACAGCACATGCTGGTTGAAGAACAGGAGGTGCGTTCTTGCAGTTTTGAACCAACTCTTCTTCCCAAAGGGTGCACGCACCTGTTCTTGAATAATTGTGCTGTTGCCATTTAATTTGACTTTAAAGATCGTATTTTTAATTAAAATGTTAACTTTGTTTACTCTTTCCTGTGTTAACCTCAGATGGTTTGTGGATAAACTGGAAGTTCTTACAGAAATATCTTGTGGTGTTGTTATTCATTGCTGTACGTTGTCATGGCGCAAGACATGATGCAAGGCTTATGAAATGTGTCTCATGCATTGTGTCATATGTCCTCTGGATATATTCCGTTTGTGTTTGTACAGGTGATTGGCCCCTCTGCATCCAACATAAACAGTAACATATGAAAATATAACACTAGTGTCAAACATACAGAATATGTTTAGTGCTCTCCCTCTGGAATTGTGCACTTATTTTTCTTATTTATTTAACCTTTATTTTACCAGGCAAATTATTAAGAACATGTTCTTATTTTCAATAAAGGCCTGGCGATTGGTTGAACAAATCTCTTATGAAGTGAAATGCATTGGTTTTTTTTTCTGATAAATACTTTGTTCTATCCCAGTTTAATGTGCTTAAACAAATCTATCTATCTATCTATCTATCTATCTATCTATCTATCTATCTATCTATCTATCTATCTATCTATCTATCTATCTATCTATCTATCTATCTATCTATCTATCTATCTATCTATCTATCTATCTATCTGTCTGTCTGTCTGTCTGTCTGTCTGTCTGTCTGTCTGTCTGTCTGTCTGTCTGTCTGCCTGTCTGTACTTTTTGCTAAAAGAAGCTTAAAGTTTATCTCTCACTTTGTTTCCTGCAAGCAATACAAGCTAAGACCAGAAACCAGAAAGCATTTTTCAGTAAATGGAATTAAATGGATTTCTCAGAAAAGAACCCTAAGAAAATGGTTAGGATTTCTGCAGTTTTTTTCCCCATCTTATTGCTCGTTTAAATTGTTTTGAAAATTTTCTAAGCTGCTTATTTATTTAGCGCAACCAATGATGTGCTGACACCCCTTGTCGCTAAGAAGCATTTTTCTGTTATTTTGAAGCTGAAACATGTGCAGATGTTCTCTGGTTTGGGGAAAAAATGCTCACTCTTGTTGCTTGTTAGAAGTCAGATGACCTTTAGAGCTTTTTATGGCTGCTGCACTAAGTTGGTTAGTCTCAATTCTACTTCCTCTGTTTTTACCTTCACTTTTGCCAAATTTGCTACATCAGTTTCGGCAGAGAGTGAGGTGAAGTGCAATACTTAATGAGTTTTGTTTGCACAGAGCCAACAAACATGCACAAACCAACAACAACTAAAGTAAAATAAAGCACAAGTGTAATTAGCTGAGACTGTAGGTGTAAGATTATGGAGAATGTACATCAAACCAATGATTTTTGCTTCATGCCCTTTTTCTGTGGAGACACTTTTAGGTAACTAGGAGGACTGATGCCAGACTGTCCAGAAGACTGCAACTGTAAAAGCAGCATTAATATATATCTACATATATAAATATATATGTATTCAGATATAGTGCCCTGTTTTAACGATCCAAGGGCATGGTCTGAAGCGCATGGCGCAGGTGCACTTAGGGCATGTCCGAATCCACTTTTGCTAGTTTAACGACAGAAAAAATGGTCGTTGCACCAGGCACATGGTCCAAAAGTGTTGTACGTAGTCTCTTAATGAGTTATCATGGGTGTGTTTTGGGCGTAAAGTGCCAATCAACCAATCAGAGTCTCATCTCACATTCCCTTTAAAAGCCGGTTGCGCTTGCACCATGGCGGATTCTCTATTTACATCGTTTTATTTTTAAGATTTAAAAATGTTTGTGTGCTGCTGCGCGTCCCTGTGTGCGTAACAAGCAGAGTGTACGTGCGTTGTGCACCCACCTATAGGTGCATATTACTAACGTGCCTTTTAAATAACAAAAAAAGTAATAAAAAAATACTGCGCCATTGACTTTAGACCAGGTTTTTGTTGGTCAGTAGCGCAGTCATTTTCAGTTGCCTCAAAATAGCAACACGCCAACAATGCGCCTGAACACACCTTGTTTTCAGATCAGCACGCCCATGGGCAAACAGATGGGCGTGAGTGCATTTGCTATTTAAACAACGTGGTGCTGGACGTAAAAATGATAACTGCGTCGGCCTGAAACTTATGTCGCGGCTGGCGTCACATTGCACCGGGTGTATGATAGGGCCCATAGAAAAAAAAAAAAACTTTTATTCAGCAGGGATGCAATAAATTGATCAAAAGTGACAGTAAATACATTCCAGGTTGAATTTTTTGAATCATAATTGGCCAAACAGGTTTCACATTTTTGCCAAACAAATCTAAACAATGTGTTGTGGAGCAGTGTTTATCGCCAGGTACAGAGAGAATGTACCGTGGTGTCTCTGACACTGAAATAAGGGGCTGTCATTGTCATGTCACAGGAGGAATTAGTGGAGATAGTTAGAGCTGAGATGAAGTATCTGTCTGTGTGATGGGAAGCAAAACAAGCCCAATTAAAGCACCCGGGACCTAGAGAGCAGCCATACTGGTGGCAGTCATCCATACGCATGTACTTTGCTCTTCTTATTCTTTAGTGTTATGCACTGTGGATAAAATTCTGTTATTGTGTAGACAGCTATTCATACTTGCTCACACATATACACCCAGTCCAATAAAATGGGAAAAAAAGGGTTGCGAAATAAGGCACTTAGTATCAAATGCGCTCTTCACCGGTGATGTAAGTATCCATTTACTCTGGAAAGACACATCAGTTGTAGTAGAATGGATGCTGAATACAGACTGACACTTGAAAATTTTGAGATGAAACAGAACATGAGAGCTGGGTATCTTTTTGATATTTGTTCACATTACAAAGCATATCACTTGAAAAATATAATTCCTGAGATTTACATGTACTGTATTCTCAGATTTCTCAGCAGGACCGCCTGCTTGATTTCATGTGTTATTTCTAAATTAAAGGTGCTAAAGAGGATGTTTTGTTTTATACATTTTTGCAATATTACTTGAAACTGTCTTTACTAACTGATAAAAGAATATTTATTAGGTGCACTGAAAGTAATAATATTAATATACATCATCTGTGCACAAGGTAGGGCCTTAAAAACATCAGCCAATCGCGTAAACGATTGGCCCTCTGGCTTGTCAATCAATGCCATGACGGTCCTTGTGCGAGACGAGCGCGGCTGCGCGCTCCAGTAACTTTCCACACTCCACAGGCGCCGCATGCAATGTTTTTGTCAGGAGACAGGAATAACAACTGCAGATTATGAGTTACCTGCGGTGAGTCCGACATAATGAATCCAAAAAACACGACACAGCGAATGCCGGTGGTAAACACTCGTGTTCCAGTACTCGTGCACGAGTTTTGGGAGGCGTTCCTTTGAAATGAGCTGTGAAGGAGGGGGGCTGTTCTTACGCATGCGCTCATTTCAAAAACTCAGTAACAGTCTTTGGATTCTCAGTCGACGAAAAGATCCTCTCTATCACCTTTAAGGCACACACACATGTCAGGTTTAAATTTTTTATGGGGACTTTCCATAGACATAATTATTTTTATACTGTACAAACTATATATACTATCCTCTAACCCTACCCCTAAACCTACCTTTCTATCACAGAAAGCTTTCTTCATTTTTACATTTTCAAAAAACATAATTTAGTGTGATTTATAAGCTGTTTTCCTTATGTGGACCAAAAAAATGTCCCCACAAGTTAAAAAAGACTGGTATTACTATCCCATGTCAATTTGTTATATTTTGTAAATGCAATATTACAATTTAAGTAAAAAAAAAATAAAATTATAAAAAAATTCAATAAGTGAAATAAATTGGAATCTATTATGTTGAGAAAGGCATTTAATAGAAATAGGCATTTTGTTGAAACTGGCAGTTCAAAAAGTTCTTCTTATATTACATTGTTTTTAAGCTTTTCATATGGAGTGAGCTGATACTAGATTTTTTTTAATCAATTCTGAAAATAGTTTTGTAAAACTGACGTATTTCACAAAAACAAATTTGTCCTTTCATTTCTGTATATCCAGAAGAAATGTAGAAATATATTTTTAATATATTAACTATTGGATTTTTTTTTTGTTTTTTTTGTGCCAACACTTTTTGAATATTGTCTGAGGTACAAAACACATTCACATGGCTTATGGCAAAACATTATGCAACCAGGCTGCCTAAGAAGAAATACATTTTTAAAGACCTCCGGAAAAAGAAAATCCAACATTTTGCTCTTTAAAAGAAGCTTAAAGTTTATCTCTCACTTTGTCTCCTGCAAGCAATACAAGCTCTCAAACCAGAAAGCATTTTTCAGTAAATGGAATTAAATGGATTTAGAAAATGGTTATGATTTCTGCTGCCTTTTTCCCCATTTTATTGCTTGTTTAAATAATGTTTTGAATTTTTTAAGCTGCTTATATTCACCACAACCAATGATGTGCTGACACCTCTTGTCGCTAAAAAGCATTTTTCTGTTATTTTGAAGCTGAAATATGTGTAGATGTTCTCTGGTTTGGGGAGAAAATGCTCACTCTTGCTGCTTGTCAGATGACCTTTAGAGCTTTTTATGGCTGCTGCACTAAGTTAGTTAGTCTCAATACTACTTCCTCTGTTTTTACCTTCCCTTTTCAAAATTTGCTACACCAGTTGGGCAGAGATCCAGCAGGGTGAAGTGCAATACTTAATGAGTTTTCTTTTCACAGAGCCAGCAAACATGCACAAACCAACAACATCTAAAGTGATATAAAGTACAAGTGTAATTAGCTGAGGCTGTAATGGAGAAGGACAGACCATCTAAATACAGTAAAGGAGCAATTTAGTTAAAAGTTAAAACTTCGATTAAAAGTAATGCATTATAATATTGCGTTACTCCCTAAAAAAGTTACTAATTGCATTACTTAGTTACTTTTTATGGAAAGTAATGTTACGTTACTTTTGCATTACTTTTTCTCATCTGGATTGGGCTGTTTGTTTGTTTGTTTTTATAACAACAAAAAAGTTTTATTTTTGGCAAATGTTAAAGGTCCTTTCACACCAAAAGTGAAATGAATAAGCCTCAGGCTGAAGGAAATGTAAATTCACGCCTGTACAGTAGAGGGCGCAGCTCAAACCAACAAGCCTTTCAGCTGTGCTGTTATTCTAGAATACAGAATACGACACCGGAGAAGAAGTAAATGAGTAAATGTATGCTCACATTTAGTATAGAACTAGTCTAGAATAACCATTACGTTTACACAGTGCACACAACGCCTCTGCACTCCCGATTTCTCTCAGCATGGGGGGTAGGAGCAGTGTCAGCCAGTAAATGGGAAAACAAAGTAACTTGTTTGAAAAAGTAACTCAGATATTTTGTTGTAAATTGAAAAAAGTAATGCATTACTCTACTAGTTACTTGAAAAAGTATTCTGATCACATAACTCTCGTTACTTGTAATGTGTCAACCCCAACACTGCATGTATATACATATATGAATATTTGACATTATTTTTGCATCTGATCATGTTAACACTTTGAGTGACAGATTTTGTGAAAATGTGGAAGCGTTAAAATGTAAATTAATGCTTATGAATATGTTTAATAGATTGATCCCGTATAGTTTATTGGTACATAAAGATTTATTTTCTAACTTTGCCTATTTGGTTCCATGTTTGAATCCCAGAAAATGGTGCTGTTATCCGAGCAGGTTGCGTGAGCATTCTCAGTGTGTCACGTCACATGAGGAGCCTCAAATCACAACTGAGAGGCGCTTACCACACGTCTAATTGCCCGAGCGTTTTCCGTTACAACTGCGCTGCCATAGCGAAGGTTAAAAACAGACCACAGAGGTGATGGAAAGCAATGAACGCGTGTCTTCAAACCGTTGTTCTATATCAATCAACGGCGATTCCATTACAGTTGCCGTGGTGTTAGTTGAATTAATTGATATGTTTTGTCTGCTTGTGGTTTGACTCTCTAATGCCTTACCAATGCTGGCCCGCTCAGTGCCACCAGCTAATAGCTTGTTTTGCAAGCAGGTTGGGTGTCTGTAAGTGGAGCGTGCTGATCGCTCTCTTTCTCTCCCTCTCTCTCTGTCTGTAGGCAACACGCTGCGGAGCCCAGTGTTCTCCAAGCAGCCAGGCAGCATTGTGTTTCCAGTAGACTCCATGGAGAAGAACAGAGAGGTGGTTTTCAGCTGTGAGGCGCAAGGTGACCCTCCTCCTTTTTACAGGTGAGCTGACTGCCAACTTGCCACCGCAAAAACACTGTTGTTTGGTCATCTGCATCACTGCTTCAGTAAATTGTACCTCAGTCCCTTTTTATCGATTTCAAAAATGCACATGCTCTTTTGTGCCAGTGCACATTGGCATCAATAGCACCATGTGCGACATAACATGATAAGCGCTAATTTTTTTTCTTGAGATTTTTTTTGTCCTAATCACTTTGTTTCTATTTCTGCAGCATTGCACTGGGTAGCCTCGCCCAAAGAGAAATCTCATTTTTCCCATTATCGCTGTACATTAAACATCAAACATCTGATTTACTTGAGTGACTTTTTTTTGAAAAATAGTGACTGTTTTCTGATAGGTTTCCGGAACGCTCCCCACATCTCTCATTGGTCGGACAAACAAATAGTCCCTCCCCAAACTCACCCCATTGGGTGAGCCAATGTTCCTGTGTAGGATTTTTCATAGATTAGAATGTTTCAGTAAAAAGTATGTAGGTAAATATTGCTGTTTATTGCTATGTATTGGTGCATATAAAGGAAAATGAGTAAATAAAAATATACAGTGCATCCGGAAAGTATTCACAGCGCTTCACTTTTTCCACATTTTTGTTATGTTACAGCCTTATTCCAGAAGGGATTAAATTAATTATTTTCCTCAAAATTCTACAAACAATACACCATAATGACAATGTGAATGAAGTTTATTTGAAATCTTTGCAAATTTATTAAAAATAAAAAATGAAAAACTCACATGTACATAAGTATTCACAGCCTTTGCCATGACACTCAAAATTGAGCTCAGGTACATCCTGTTTCCACTGATCATCCTTTAGATGTTTGTACAATTTGATTGGAGTCCACCTGTGGTAAATTCAGTTGATTGGACATGATTTGGAAAGGCACACATCTGGCTATATAAGGTCCCACAGTTAACAGTGCATGTCAGAGCACAAACCAAGCCATGATGTCCAAGGAATTGTCTGCAGACATCTGAGACAGGATTTCTGCAGCATTGAAGGTCCCAATGAACACAGTTGCCTCCATTGTCTGTAAATGGAAGAAGTTTGGAACCACCAGGACTCTTCCTAGAGTGGGCCGCCCGGCCAAACTGAACAATCTGGGGAGAAGGGCCTTAGTCAGGGAGGTGACCAAGAACCCGATGGTCACTCTGACAGAGCTCCAGTGTTTCTCTGTGGAGAGAGGAGAAACTTCCAGAAGAACAAACATCTCTGTAGCACTCCACCTATCAGGCCTGTATGGTAGAGTGGCCAGATGGAAGTCACTTCTCAGTAAAAGGCATATGACAGCCCACCTGAGGGACTCTCAGACCATGAGAAACAATTCTCTAGTGTGATGAAATAAAAATTGAATTCTTTGGTCTGAATAGCAAGCGCCATGTCTGGTGGAAACCAGGCACCGCTCATAACCTGGCCAATACCATTCCTACAGTGAAGCATGGTGGTGGCAGTATCATGCTGTAGGGATGTTTTTCAGCGGCAGGAACTGATCGAGGGAAAGATGAATGCAGCAATGTACAGAGACATCCTTGATGAAGACCTGCTCCAGAGCGTACTGGACATTAGACTGGGGCGAGACTTCATCTTCCAACAGGACAACAAAGGAGTGGCTACGGGACAACTCTGTGAGTGTCCTTGAGTGGCCCAGCCAGAGCCCAGACTTGAACCCGTTTGAACATCTCTGGAGAGTTCTGAAAATGGCTATGCACCGACGCTCCCCATCCAACCTGATGGAGCGTGAGAGGTCCTGCAAAGAAGAATGGGAGAAACTGCCCAAAAATAGGTGTGCCAAGCTTGTAGCATCATACTCAAAAAGACTTGAGGCTGTAATTGGTGCCAAAGGTTCTTCAACAAAGTATTGAGCAAAGGCTGTAAGTACTTACAGGTGCATCTCAATAAATTGTGGAAAAGTCGTGGAAAAGTTCATTTATTTCAGTAATTCAACTCAAATTGTGGAACTCATGTATTAAATAAATTCAAAGCACACAGACTGTAAGTACTTTAAGTCTTTGGTTCTTTTAATTGTGATGATTTTGGCTCACAATTAACAAAAACCCACCAATCTCAATAAATTAGAATACCTCATAAGATCAATAAAAAAAAAAAGGATATTTTAAATAGAAATGTCAGGCTTCTGAAAAGTATGTACATTTCTATGCACTCAATACTTGGTTGGGCCTCCTTTTGCATGAATTACTGCATCAATGCAGCGTGGCATGTGGCACTGCTCAGGTGTAATGGAAGCCCTGGTTGCTTTGATAGCGGCCTTCAGGTCATCTGCATTGTTGGGTCTGGCGTCTCATCTTCTTCCTCTTGACAATACCCCATAGATTCTCTATGGGGTTCAGGTCAGGCGAGTTTGCTGGCCAATCAAGCACAGTAACACCATGGTCATTGAACCAGCTTTTGGTACCTTTGGCAGTGTGAGCAGGTGCCAAATCCTGCTGGAAAATGAAATTGGCATCTCCAAAAAGCTTGTCGGCAGAAGGAAGCATGAAGTGCTCTAACATTTCCTGGTATATGGCTGCGTTGACTGTGGACTTCAGAAAACACAGTGGACCAACACCAACAGATGACATGGCAGCCCAAATCATCACTGACTGTGGAAACTTCACACTGGACTTCAAGCAACATGGTTTCTGTGCCTCTCCACTCTTCCTCCAGACTCTGGGACCTTATACCCTGAGAATGGTAATTTAATAGAACTTGAAATTAAATATTCTAATAATTTGAGATACTGATTTTTTGATTTTGATGAGCAGCAAGCTGTAATCATCAACATGAAAACAAAAGTCTGGAAATATTTTACTTTGTCTAATAAATCTAGAATATATTTGTTTTACTTTTTGAATTAAATTACGAAAAAAAAAAAACTTTATGATATTCTAATTTATTGAGATGCACCTGTATGTACAATTGTGTTTTTTTTTTTGTTGTTGTTGTTGTTTTTTTAATAAATTTGCAAAGATTTCAAACAAGCTTCTTTCATGTTGTCATTATGGTGTATTGTTTGTAGAATTTTGAGGAAAATAATGAATTTAATTCCTTTTGGAATAAGGAAAAAATTGAAGCGCTGTGAATGAAACTAACATTTTTATTTTTTTTAAATTAAAAATTCATTTAGTGGAAAAGATATGGAAACATGCTTTGATTATTTGTAATTAGATTCTTTAGTTTTACATTTAGCTCTTACATTCAATGAATTATTGAATCTACTTGACATTTTTTAACTGTTTTCAAACAGTTACAGTACATAATTATTGTGATATATACAAATGTTCAAAAGTTTGTGGTGGGTAATATTTGTTTTTAATGTTTTTAAAAGAAGTCTATTATGCTCACCAAGGCTGCATTTATTCTATTCTAAGTCTATTTGAATATATTTTAAAATGTAATTTATTCCTGTGATGGCAAAGCAGAATTTTCAGCAGCTATTACTACATTCTTCAGTGTCACATGATCCTGCAGATCTAAAACTTTTGAGTGGTAGTGTATTTTTGAGCCGTTTTCAAGCAAAAGCATAATTATTGAGATAAGTATTTAGAAACATTGTCAAAAGACTGAAAAATATTGAGAATTTTAGCTGTATATTGGCCTTTTCATTCTCCCTCACATATTATGATTTATTTATTTATAGTTAAGTATGTTCTTAAGTATGCTAATGTAGCGACTGGCCTCTAATGAACGTGTTCCCCTGACACTGTTCAGAAGTGCTGTAGAAAGACGGATCCATGTGCTGTTCCAGAATTGATCAAGCTTAATGGAAAAGCTAATCAGTAGCTTCCTCTTTCCTGTCAGGAAGGTTGAATCATGGAGCCTTTTGATGAATGTCCTTCTTTCAACAGCTCTAGTGTCCATCACTTTCAAAGTGCATTAAGTTCAACCTCCTGAACTACTCCCATCCTTCCCCAGTGCCTGTGTGCTATATTCCAAGTTAGGGTTTTGGGTTGCAGCAGTTCTCTAGTTAATTGCTCACAGGAGGGGAACATTTTCATGAATAATGGCTTAAACTTCACTCCTTTCTACATAGATGATTTTAAATATAGTGCTCAAGTCATATATATATATATATATATATATATATATATATATACAAGGACCACTTTTATGATAGCTCGCTTGACAGCTCCTAAATCATTGTAAATGTAATTGTTTGGACATTTTTTTTTTTATTATTTTTTTTTATGTTCCACAAAGTCATACAGGTTTGGAATGACACAATGTTGATTAAATGATGGCAGAATTTTATGTTTTTACTTAAGCTATTCTGTTAAGCCCGTGCACAAGCCCGGAGGATAATCAAAGCTGTGAATGTAGCTTTTGAGCTAAGGCATCTGGTGTGTGTCTACCTTCTTGAAGAAGGTTTTAGTAAAGAACGTGTTACACAGAAAGACTTAAAGTGTGCAACATATCCTAAAACTGCCTCCTGTCTCCTGAGCCAGATGGTGTTGTATAGCACTACGTAATGTCTGGTTGAGCATGAGCACGTAAAGCATGTGCTCAGCAAATGGAGCGTCTGGTTAAAGCTGTCACTGCCGTGAGGTGTTTGATGTTGTGATCCTATGTTATCATACTTCAGTACTATTATTTTTATGTCAAACTACACTTTAAAGTGAAAAAGTGCATTTCTACCTGAACTGACCTATATTACATACTTTTGTTGGTGTAACTTAGTGCAGTCAGGTTGATTTGGTCATACAGAATAATATTTTGACATTATCACAAAATAAACCCTAACAGGGTGAGCGCGGTACATTATTTTTGTTTATTATATGGATATGCATAAATAAATGGACATAACATATTTATCTGAGTTGCAATTACTTTATTATGTGAGAAGAAAAAGTTGAAACTCTCTGTAATGTAGGAAATCACTTGCCTAAATAGTCAATTGTACAGTTTACTACTACACAAATATAATAGCATGATTTGATTGACCAATCAGAATCAATTACTGCAGGGAGCCGTGTAACAAAACCAGCTCTTTTTTTTTAATCAGTCTTAAGTTAGATATTAGCACTGCCACATAACTATTGGAATCACATATTGTCCATGTAGTTGTAGTATGTATAAAATTCAACATTGATAATAATAATAAATGTTTCTTGAGCACCAAATCAGCATATTAGAATGATTTCTGAAGGATCATGTGACACTGAAGACTGGAGTAATGATGCAGAAAATTCAGCTTTGCATCACAGGAATAAATTACATTTAAAATATATTAAAATTGAAAACAGATATTTTAAATTGTAATAATATTTCACTTTTTTGCTGTATTTTTGATCAAAGAAATGCAACATTTGTGAGCATAAGAAACAAAAATATTTTAAAAATGTTACTAAACTAACCTTGAACAGAATGTGGGCAATTTTAAGTTTTTTTTTTTTTGTTTTTTTTTGGAAACCTCTAACTGGTACTATATGTTGTGCGAAACATCACCTGGCATGGAAATTGTGATTTTTCAAGCCTGGCTTGTGTCATTTCCTGATCTCATTGACCCATCTTCTCCCAATAGTTCCTCTCCACTCTTTTACTATCCGTTAACTATCATTAAAATACCAAGAATAAAACCGAAAAAAGCCATGTTATATCATTGCTTATTGAAAAGCCCTGTTAACCTTCCTTGGTCTGCCGCTTTGTAACACCTATTCCTTGTGGAGAAGGTTGAAGAGGCGGTATAATTGAAGTTTAACAACTTATTGTAAATTATACTGCTAGGTTCTCTTCATCTGAGACGACAGCTGCTCCTTATACTTCAGACGTCCCACCTTCTCTCTCTGTAGCTTCTCATTCTAATTCACTTCTCCTCTTTACCTCACTTCAAGAAGCTTAGCTTAAGACATGAAGGAGACTAGAGAATGCTACAGAGTATCCTTGCATCACCTCGTCGTGAAGTTGAGGGAGAATCGTCAATCAAAGGATAGCCCGTAGCCATAGTTACAGCAGCAGATGGGAAGTGGCCGTTTTTTTAGCGGTTACACAAAGTTTCTTGACATGCTGTCATATAGCAGCATTCTCATTTGTATGCTGATAATTGATCTTTTGAAATGAAGTTGTTACATTTTTCGGGAGAATGCGGCGGTATTTCTGGCCCCCATGATGAAACAAGAACGAAGCATTGGCGTAGTGTGAAAATGCAAATGTGTCACAAAAACTTGGAGATAAAGAGAAATAACACAGGCTGTCTGTGACACGAACTGGATGTTTTGTCACCCAAGATGGGAAGTGTAGGTGGTGAAATCTCAATTTCTTCCAGGGACAGGGGGTTAGTAATAACTGATGACATCCATTCGTACCCTTCTTGTTTCAATGCGATGCTACGTTATATAATTGGATGTCTTAGATGCGACATTTCAACCAACGAGTTTGATTTCGCATGATGTTGTCATTATTCTTAATTGCGAGTGTGCTTTTACCCTTCACAAATCGCCAAATCAGGAATCTCAAACAAACAAGAAACTCATTTTATTGTCAAAAACCACTCGTCCCTTTTTCTTTTCATCAGCCTCACTAAGATCAAACAGAGCAGAAAAGGGCGCTTGGAAACTAGCAGGAAAGAGAAATCATCTTATTATTGAGCCTGAGATTTGGAAACTCGCCACTCCTATCAATTACTGGCATCTCTAAAGACTGTGCAGTATCGCTCACTGTGGGCTACAAATATGAAATATTTATTGCTTTTTTGTCTTTTGAAAACACTCGACGTGTCGGGAATGTGCGGGTGTCTTTGATTTAGAGGTACTAGATTCAAATTAGACTCGAGAGCAGAAGTCCTGAAAGAAGCAATGTAGGGCTACACCCATATTATTTCTGAGCTTTGCATAGACACGCAGTCGCTTCCTGGTGTGAAGAGTCTGTGTGTTTGCAAATGACCCTCCTCTCAGGGGGCATTAGGGAGATTCTGTTTTTGTTTAGGAAAATAAGATGCATCTGTATACAAATGTGAAACAGACAAAGAAAACAAGATGTTGTACTGCAAACACCATTTAGGAAAGCACGGTGTGAATGTACCGCATGCTGAACTGGGAGACATAACATAAGCTTTCTTGCTAGGGATGAAAACTCTGTCATCATTTACCCACTCTAATGTCGTTCCAAACTATTATGCATTTTAGTCTGCTGAACACAAAAGAAGATATTCTGAAGAATGTATTCTGAAGCAGTTTTTTTGTCCATACAATGGAAGCCAATGGGAACCCAAACTGTTTAGTTACCGATATTCTTCAAAATATCTTTATCTTTATGTTCCACAGAAGAAAGAAAGTCATACAGGTTTAGAACATCGTGGGGGTGATTAAATGACGAGTTTTTAGGTGGACTATCCCTTTAAAAAGGAACATAGCTATTGTGAATTCAGTCAAGTTTTATGGCTTTTAGTCCATGTGTGCTTGGAAGCAAAATGGTTACATAAAATAATGTTATTGCGGAAAATATAGTTGAAACATCTTGTTCACAGGGATGTATACTGGTTTTTGTGCTGTCTACTGCAATATCTGCAGCTGAGATTGGTGGAAGGTGCCCCGCTTTGTGCCTGACAGGCGGTTGAGGACATAACCCTAAACTTGATGCTAACTCTAACCATACTGAGCCTGTAAGGCTAATCAGCCTGTCAGGCACATAGCAGGGGCACCTTGCGTATATCGCAGACTAGCAAACACTGTCTAGTGCAGTGTTTCTCAACCCTGGTCCTGAAGGACCCCCAACACTGCAGGTTTTGTCTTTCTCCCTAATTAAACACACCTGATTCAACTCATCAGCTCATTAGAAGAAACTCCACTACCTGAAATGAGTGTCTCAGACAGAGGAGACTTTCAAAATGTGCAGTGTTGGGGGTCCTCCAGGACCAGGGTTGAGAAATACTGGTCTAGTGTCTTGAACTGAAGGCTGCTATAAAATATCAGCATTATATCAAAATTAACCCTACATACTTTCTGATTTAGTTCCTGATCTAAATGATCCATCATTAAAAAGGTAAAAAAAAATTTTTTTCCGAAATTTCGGTCTAAAATTCCGTCACCAAGATTTAAGCCCAATTTATACTTCTGCGTCAAGTGTAGGCAGTAGGTACGGCCAGGGTTGCCAGGTTTTCACAACAAAACTCACCCAATCTGCGTTTTTGGCTGGGTTCCCCTGGTAAAATTAGCATTCCAGGGGCTAAATATCATATTATTTGGGGTCGCTTCAACCTGCGGACATGAAAAATAAGCTGCGGCAACAGTGTAAAAGTATCCCAATTTGACTTGGCAACACTGAGTACGACGTAGCCTACGCTTTGTCGTGTACCCTGCACCATACCCTGACGCGCACCTCCCCAAAAATATAACTAGACATCATGGCGACGCAGACCGCAAGATCTGTGATTTGTCGGCTTGGTAGCATCGCATTTCCTCCTATGCATTTCCGGCATGTTCTGGCCGGACGAGCAGAGAAAATTCACCCTCCTTTTCCTTCAACCGGTTCACATCTCCTCCAACGCCTTCTCTCGTTTCTGCATTTTAGTTTTAGTAATTTCACTAAAAGTAACTGTTTTTCAA
This sequence comes from Megalobrama amblycephala, assembly GCF_018812025.1. Lineage (NCBI taxonomy): Eukaryota > Metazoa > Chordata > Actinopteri > Cypriniformes > Xenocyprididae > Megalobrama > Megalobrama amblycephala. Next base: position 5,631,061 of record NC_063051.1, read on the forward strand.
CATCGATGAGCTCCAACTCCAACATGATCCGCTGTTTCAGTCGCCATTGTTTGTAGTAGCCTAAACTCAAAACAGCGGCAAAGAAACTCAACACAGTGAAATATTTAAACCTCACCACCAACTAGCATTTCGGCTCTGTAATTGCAGAGAAACGCAGACAGAACGAAGAAGTATAAAGGCAAGGCAAGGCAAGGCAATTTTATTTGTATAGCACATTTCATACACAGTGGTAATTCAAAGTGCTTTACATAAAAAAGAATAATAAAAATAGAAATGCTCACGATGGCGTCGGCTACGTGTAGGCTACGGCGTACACTCGACGCAGAAGTATAAATTGGCCTTTAGATTTCAACCCATCTCCACCAACTGGCTGTAATTTAGTGACCACTTTTCATGATCCAGTCAATTACTGATGGATAAAATCAACTCTGACCCTACAGTACTTTTTTTTTTTCTCATTGAGCATCCTGTTTCACATCACATTACAACGGTATAATGAGTTGTAAGCAGTCTGACAAATTATGTAGTGATTTGATATTGGCTTAAAAAAAAAAAAAAGATAAGGCCTTTTGATGTCAACACAGCGATTTTGGTTTTGTTTCAAATAATCATGCAGCCTGACATAGATCTCTCATAAAACACACACACACATAACCTCATTAACGAAGTATCATCCTCTTCCCATTACCACAGTTAATGATGAAAAGAGAGCGATTTTTACAAGCCTGGTGTATATGTGGGTTTTTGTATTGATTTGGCATATTGTTTATTTTAATAAGGCTGTTTGAAGGGTTGGAGAATCTGTTGATACCTTAAATGAATTCAATCCTTCAGTAATCTCAGTAAATTCCTGTAGTAATCACACTGCGTGCTATAGAATACAGAAATGCTTATTGCAAATATTAGTTTTAATTGGTGCTCTGTCATGATAAAGCTCACATTTGATGCTGTATGACTTTGTGTTCAACAAGATGGATGGTCACAAGCCGTGCCATTCTGGGCATTAATCTTGGAATGGGCTAAAAAAAAAACAAGCTTCTGAATTTATCAGGGCTACAGCTGGTTGCTTTTCATTTAGCAGACACATTTTTATGCAAAGCACTTTACAGTGCACTAATTGCAAGGACAATCCCATTGGAGTTAGTGTAGTGTACTAAGTGCTTTACTCTGGAGTCTAATAACAGCACTGCATCTCGGTAACTCATTGCAGTTCACTGGTTGTTTTTATGTGGGATCACACTTTAGAACTTTTGTTTCACCAGCACAGATTTGTACCCACATGTCTGATGACAGCCAATAGATCCAAAAAACCCTTGCTTCCGGCCATGTGCTTTCTTATTAAACTTTATTAGCTGATATTGACTGCTGTGTTTGTTTGTAAACCTGAAGATTTACTTTTTGTACTTTATACTTTATATATTAAACAATGTGATATGCTATACATATACTCATATATATAAAGTAAACTGTTAATACATGGAAATATATGGACTATTCAGAGACACATTCTGTATATTCAATCAAAATAATATACTGTACAGTGGTCCCAAAATATGTAAATGAAGCATCCAAATGTCTTTTTAATGGAAATCAAACATTGTTAAATGTTATGATTGAAAAGTGTGTTGTGTTTTCTTACGTTAAAATAATTAATTAAAATAAATGGTTTTTATGTAATGTTGACTTAAGTGTTAAATTAAGTGTTAATGTTAAAACTTAACATTCAAAATGATTTTTGTTTCTCAAAAGTTGCTTTTTCATACTTCAGGAGATTTAAAGAGTTCTAATTGAGGAATATTTTAAGTATCAATTTTGTCTCGAATGTTTTCCCAAAATTAGGAGAAAATTAAAAAAAAAAAAGTTTTATTTTTATTGTATTATGCTCACCAAGGCTGCATTTATTTGATCACAAAATGCAGTAACTGCACTTTCACTTATTGTGAAATGTTATTAAAATTTAAAATTTCTGTTTTCTGTTTCAATATATTTTAAAATATTACAAGATTTACAGCATTTATTTGAAATAGAAATTAACATTAAATGACACTTGTCACTTTTGATCAGTTTAATTCATTCTTGCTGAATAAACATATTAATTTCTTTATAAAATAAACTTGCTGACACCAAACTTTCGGTGGTGTTAATTTCGATATTTTAAAATAGATCTTCAATGACAGAAGATAAAATCCTTGCTGTGATAGTTCGGTCATGGAAGGTCGTGATGAGAAATGTATGAGTTCATATTGAAATCTCTGAACTGTGAACTCCTTTGTCTTGTAGGTGGAAACTAAATGGCAGTCTGGTCAACCCTAAACCCGGCTCCCATCACAGCCTCTCTGGAGGCAACCTTCGCATCAACCATCTCAATAAAGATGAGGACGCTGGGACGTACCAGTGCCTCGCTTCCAACTCCTTCGGGACTATTGTCAGCAGGGAGGCCAGCCTAACCTTTGCCTGTAAGTCACATTCTGATCTCTGATCAAACTTGCAGCACAGAGCAGGTCCAAACAAACAGGACATTGCAGACCTGACAGCACGGACTGGTACGCTGGCCCTTGTTCTCCTCACTGATAACATGATCAAAACGAAACTGTTTTCCCTGAGGAGAGCCTAGTCGCTTTCTCACCTTCTCTCATTCTTGTTTCTCTCTCACTCTCTCTGTATCTCACATACACACAGGGTGTTCATGGGCCACATTCAGTCTTGCAGTTATCATTTATACGAGCTGACATCAAATAAACGAGATTCAGTAAAACACATTCAGGCCTTGTGCTCCTTGTTAAGACTGGTTTGAAAGCTACCGTGCGACTGGCAGCTAATTGGTTCAAGCTCCACCTTTTCCACACACCCTCTAAAAAAGCCCTATCAGCCCATAAAATAATGAGCATAGCATACTAGTGTACTAACTGTATACTTTCTGCAGTATGTACTGTACATACTATTTGAATTTTCTCTATCCATGGAAACCCTGACTGACCTACTACATAATGTGCAGACCACTCTGTGTAAAGCCCCGGGTATATTTCGGCCGTCCGCGTTCGTGCACCGTCTGCATGACGTAACCCCGTCCGCGTGCAGCCCAAATTTCGAGACCATGCGGACGGTGCACGTGCAACAGCGCATGCGCAAGCAGGACAGAAGAGTCCACTAGGTGGCAATATGCACAGTGCTGAGCAGAATGTGCAGTCTTCGAAGAAGAGTGTGTATAGAGCAATTCATACACAAGACAAATAAACTCATAAGCATGCCTTCTCCATCGTTTTTGGTGTATCTTCTGAACTACGTTGTAATGGTGGATGCACTATTTGTCTTCTCCAATCCTACCCAGTGAAAAATTGTACTGCACATGTGTCGAACTCGGTCACCCGCGCGCATTCGTGGTTAGTATACTTTGAAGGATGCGCGGACGCGACTGCGTGCGAGACGCGTCCGGGTGCTGAAATTGAAGTATACCCGGGGCTTAAAATACCATACCCCGCAATGCACTCAGTTTGGCAAATTAACTGTTTTATTTTAACAATTATTTTATTTTATTTTAAATGTGGGCTACAATAATAAACAAACAATACAAGAAACAATAATAAGAAAGGGGGCGGGGTGGGTGGGGGGGTGGTGTGGTTGGAGAGTTTTTATTTCCAAGATGAAAAAATGGTATGCTCACTGCCTTACAAAGGCAAAATAGAGTAAGTAAAATTTAGATTTTATGATTCAATTTTTATACTCCTTTTTCTTTGAATTGAAACGGCAGTACTATTTGAAATGTTTATTTTTTAATGCATACTTTTTCACATACTATGTAAAAAAAATACGTTGACACAGCAATAAGGTTGTCAAACGTACTGGTATTACAAAGTACAAAAGAAAATAGTTTACGTACCAGCATCTCTGTAGTACCGAGTACCAGGTATATTCGATACATGCTGATAGACTGCATTCAAACGCTCTTGTTTGTGTTTGTTTGAGTTCTTTCGGCGACTTCTCGGGAAAATGCTTTAATAACTTTAAATGCGATCTGTTTATGTCAAGAATTTACACAGTCGGGTTTTTTTGGTAAGGATATTTATTATTTCCTTTCTGTAACTGCCTTTCTTAAGGCCCCGGTATACTTCAAACAAAGTTCTTTTTCGTTCTTCGTTTAGGAGTAAAACGAAGTTCGAAATGCGTGACCAGCGATATATTGTAAACGAACATCTGACGCCGCCCACACCGCTGAGAGCGACGGTTATATGAATATGTAAATATGTGCCGTGCACTTTCTTCTCATTAACAAAATAAACACAACAAAAATGAGAAAACAGCATTTATTATAGAAAGCATAAGAAAAACATCTGACGTCCCAGCATGGGAATGTTAGCATGAGCTCTGCAAAGTAGCACTCCAGTCACGTCACGTCATACAGCACTTTATTCAATAGATTGCTTAAAATCAAGAAGCTTTACAGTATCAAACATGAAAAACAGTGTTAGTGCCTCATTTTTTTTTTACAAGCACAACTTCATTTTTTACTATAAAGCGGCTATCCAGTGTGTTCATGTTTTCACCCACGGAGATCTTACCTCAATGAATTCAACACGAAATGACTCAAAGACGTGTCCCACCCGATTGAAGGCGGAGCCTCAGCGCACACCTCCTAGGTTGTTTGCAATCACGTGGTTCTGGTGACGCGCGAAACACCGGTGGAGGGCAAGCAGTGAAAATTAGAATGGAAGAGATGGAGAAAAGTCCTTTCTGTGCTGATTTAGAAAGGTATAAACAGAAAATCATAACATATGTTAGACGTGATCTTTATGTTATGTAGATGAGTGACTTTTCCACTGAATTGAAAGACTTTCCTGCCATCGAGGAGATAGATATAGAGAATGTGAAGCTGCCGTCACGCCGCGTTCAGTTCTAGTCTGGATTTATATCGCGCTGCCTTTCTGCTATTGAAGTTAGGGGAGTATTTGTGATTTTCTGTCGCGATTGTGAAAAATATCGCCATGTAGGTCATTTATGCTGAATCGAGAATTGCAACAGGAGTTCACATCATCGTTCAAAGAAAAAAACTGGACGCTGTAATACAATTGTTGCCTTATACGTGTAAAAACAAACTAAGGGAAGCAGTTTGAGGAGGTGACGGGAAGACGCCGTACAGTATATCAAATCTAATAATGTCACTGATTTAACCCACTCCCTATCACTCAATAAAATAATCACATAGCTGAGTGTTTTTGAAAGTGTTGTCTTTGTTGTTGAATCGACGTCTGTCAGCTTTTTAAACATTTATTTATTTGGACATTTTCTGATGGCTGAAGCAGCAGCGCGTGACACTGTTCTCATGGTAACCAGATCAACATTGTGAACGGAAAACTACAAAACTGAAGTGAAAACATCAAATTATCATTCAGTGGGATAAAATAGCTTATCTTCCCTACAAACGATACCATGAAGAATGTGGATATTTAACCAAGTCAAAAACAAATGAGGTAAGCAGGTATCCATATTAATTTCAGTATCAGCAGACGCAAAACGCTATTATAAAGGCGACAACTTCTAAAGTTAAAAAACGGTATAAGTTATGTAAACGATATAAATACCTTCTGGGTTCCCGATTTTATCGATTTGAGCAACCCATAGACTGTAAAAAAATATGGACGTAGCGTCCGTGACGTCACCCATAGAGTTCCTGAACAGCAGTTTTGAAGCGAAAATGAGGACGCGGCCATCTTAGCTGCGCGTCACCGCACGTCACTCCCGGATAACTGAAAATGGGCAAAGAGGCGGGGAGGTGGTTTGAGCTGATATGACTGGTTGCTGAAACCACGCCCACCTAGCTCGACGTGACCATGTTAGCAGCAAAGGAGCTATCTATCTATCTTAGATACGATCTAAAATATTAATGAAGACAAGTTTTATCATCAGAACGTTCTAAAGGTTTACTGTCAAGCTACGGTGTTTTTTAAGATATAGATCCTCCAACACCAGTAGTGTTGGTTGTGCAAATAACAACATGGAAAATCAAATGGGACTTCATACCTTTATAATAGAGATCGCGAGATGAATCCAATCCGTGGCACTTGGGTAAAATATGAGTGTCCATTGCAAAACAAAAAAACATGTCACATTTCTTCTGAATGATCTGCTCTCTGTCATCGTTCTTCAAGAAAGGATGCAATCTGAGCAGCCTTTATGTTGTAAAACTGTATACGATCGTATCTAACAAACAAATGAGCCCGTGTCCAAAGTATATATTTTTTGGACATATATATTTTTCAAGTGACCACGCCCTTAATTATGCAGAACTTTAAGGCTTAATATAATTTAATCGGATAAGTTATAAAAAAAATTCACCCCCCTCAGAGTTGTCATGAAGGGCAAAAATAGCAGTATAGACCAAAACCACAATTTGAACCAACTTGTAAACATGTTTTTTTCTGCTATGAACTTGGCCAATTTAACATGGGACTCTATGAGATTATGCTCTCTTTTGGAGCCTGTCCCTAGCGGCCAGTCGATGAATCGCAGTTTAAGTTACTTCCGTATTGGCTTCACGAGAGAAAGGGGGAGGTTGCCGCTTGGAGCAACCATAAATGACGCAAAACATACGAATCTTGAGTTTTTGATAGGATTCCTATATAGAAAAATCAGTCCCTGCCCTCCAGACTCATTCGCGCTGCTGCTGTGACGTCAGGTGCAAACAACCTATTTCGTTATCGTCACTGACCAATGGTAGTACGAAGGTGTTTTGCAGCTGAAGCGAACTTTTCCTGAAAGTTCGCTTTGGCTAGCCGTTTCGAACTTCCAAAAAGAACTTCCAAAAACGAACTTCTTTTTGGCCTGATTTTGTTCGAAATGACGTCACATCAGTTCGTTCTTCGATTTCGTTTGAAGTATACCGGAGCCTTTAGGGTTTCCGCAAGCAGAAACTTTAGCAATGTTGTGTCTTTGAATTGCTGTCAGAGTTTTGAGTCCAAACTGTCGAGTCCAAACGGAAGCTGTGTGACGTCATGTGAAAAGGGTCTATAGAACATGGTAGCCAATCACAATCATATCTGTTAAGCATGTGAACCCTTTGGCCTGTCAGTAAAGTTAGTCACAGCTGAAAATGAGTTTTTTTGTTTAACGTGAGCTGAATTCTTTCATTATAACCAACAAAGTGTAAATAAGAGATTCATTGTACAATTAAGACATCTTTTTTATTATAATGAGAGTTTTTCCGCAATAGTGTAGTATTGATTGACAGACTTAGTGATTATAAAGGGAGGCTCTTCTTCTCTTTCTGCTTATTACCCATTCACAATCTGAATACAAGTTTAGTTTTCATGCTGCTAAGTACACTGCAAATTTTCTGGATTGACAACCGTGTTTAAATGCACTATTGAATTGGAAACTGCAATGATTGACAGTGATAACCAATGAACTGGACAAAACGGGATACAGTTTGTTAAAGTACTTAATTCAACAGTTTTTGCTCTGGTACCAAAATTGGTACCGAGAACTGAAAGTGTTTTGCTATAACTGTTGAATTTTCCCCTATCATGACTCTAAAAAAATCACACTGATTGGCTGACCCGTCTTTGCATATGGCACTGATAGCAAATTACAAACAGGCCTTTCCGATTGAATCCTGTTCCCAGCAAGGCCACTGCCTGAAGACGATGGCACTGCAGGGCAGGGAACAATTCTGTGGGGAGGAAGTCTGCTGTCATCGTAAGACGATTGGCTGACAGATCCATCAATCGCTGGTCTCTGACCTTACTAGGCTTCAGTTGTTGTCGTGTGGTGGGGGCATGCGTCTCTGACTGCTCCACATCCATCTTCTTTATTACTCTCTCCATAGCTTAATTAACTCCGCCGCATGATGGAGTGGTGCAGGTTCAAGAGAATAATTTAAAGGGCAGCTGATGTTATTAGATGGGATATTTTCTAATTTGGTATCTAATGCAGGAGAATTTGTAGGAGACCACGTTGTGCATTAGAATGCATAAAGGTGAAGTCAAGAAGTCATATTTCCAACTTGAATTCATTTTAATTCAGTAAAGTGGATGGAGGAAGATGCTGATTTCATAAAGTAGCTTGGAGAAATTAAAAATGGAGGTTGGTTCATATGTATACGCTCTAATGTACTACTAAAAGTCAACCAAATTTAAAAAAAAAAATGTTATTTACACTTTAAAAATTGATGAAAAATATTAATGACTCATCTTGCACTGGCATCACATGCATATCCCAATATTTCTCTAATAAAATAGACAGTGTGAGTGTCTTTCATGGAAATATAATTACTCATCTCATAAAGAATTGTGAATTACATAATTGAATAAAAATAATATATAATAATATATAGATATGTGTTATATAAAACTATTGAAAGATTTAAAATTATATATTTGAGAGACTAACTCAACTATGTCATTTTTGGTGCAGTTGCTGTTGAGCTCTCACTAGTTATTGTAATATACTTCATCATGACCATAAATTTGGCATTTAAACATTTTTTTTTTTTTTTTTTTTACATTTAAAATCACACTTGTGGTTTCTACAGGAGCATATATCATTCCTCAACAACCTCAAAATTTGCAGTTCATAGTTGTTCTGTTGATGTTATCATGAAAAATACATTTCTATATGGAGAAAATGAATACATTTTTACATCAGATGACGGACTGTTACACTTTGGTTATTTTGTTTCAATAAAAAATGCATTAACACAGGAAAGAAAGCTATTAGTTAAGCCATTTCATGGCTTTATTTGTTTTTTATACATAATTTTATGTAATTTGCACAAAAGTGTGGTTTTTATGCACACTTTTAGCAGCGTTCTGTCAGGACTAGCTTTAGAAATAATAGGTGGCTCATGAACTAGTTTGCGTCTCTTAGAATGTATTTGTCTGTAAACAGCTCTGGCTTTTCTTTTCAAATAAATGACTGGGAAAATCACTTAATGAGTGAAAATACATTTATGGTTACTTTGGTGTAAGCTTGTACGGTGCCTTTGTGTGCTTTCAAATTATCAAAAGTACAGGTTATTAAAGAGACTTTCATTGGATGTGATAAAATGTTTTTTGTTTCTTTTTTTTTCATTCTCTCTGAATAGGACTGGATGAATTAAGCAGATATTGAAAGGGTTGTCAGTAGGTGCATAGGAAATGAGAAAAATTGTCAGTGTCGATGCACCAATCCCTAAAGCAGTAATTGCATTCTGGGGAATTGCAGAATGTTTTTAATTAAAATGCCACTGATAGAGAAGGCTGTGTGCTGCGTCTTAATCGTATTTCACATATGTACCATCTTCTCATTTTCATTTTTGGGTCTTGAAAAAGACTTCGCACTTAATGTGCAATAACAATTAAAGTTCTATTTGACTTTGTAAGAAATTAAACTCTGTATCTGTAGCGTTAACAACATGTTGAACATTGTGGTGACAGGTTGAATAGAATACTTTGCAGTTCAGCTGATGTTATTTGATGGGTCGGTGAATGCTGAAGATATTACCTACTATATATAGTGAAGATACCATGTCTAGTCATCGTAAGGGCTATATCTCAGTAACAGTGAGGTTTGGAGTCTGATTGCATAAATGCTTGTTTTCTTTAGCAGTAGTTTCAAACATCGTCAAAATTGTCTTAAATTAGGATTGTTTTTGTGAATATTATTCACTGTATTAGAAATAAATGACTAAACCACAGTGCCATACATTAAAGCAATTGTGAACTACTGTATATAATTTAGTCTAAACTGTATTCTTTATAGGTGTCAGGTGTCATTTTTATAAATTCCACTTTTATACAGTTCAGTAATTACTCATTCTATTGGCTGAAACATGGGTTTGATATTTTTGTGTGCTGTCCTTTTGCATTTCAAGGCTGTATCATTACTACATGGCACAAGCTGATTGGTCTCTGTTGATTCGGCAGCAAATGAGATTGTTTGCTCAACATTTAAATAGTTTGGTTAAATGTTTGTTGTAGTCTATAGTCCTGCAGTGTGCTATCAGAGCTTCTTTGAAACCCTCCACCTCCCCCAGCTCCACCTGCCTAGATCTGCTACTGAATTTTTGTGTCTATTTATGCAGCAGCATCATATCTTACATGCTCATAGTCTCAGCCTTCAGACGTTGTCCACGGACCATTGGCTGAACATCTGATGCATAAGGCAAACAAAATAGGAAAAACTTCAGGAGTTTCAAAGTCGTCTGATTGGTTGAATTCCACAGGATTGCTGGGAGACGTGTGTGTCGCATTCTTTAGCGGCCCACCTGGAAACAAAGCAGTTGTGATGGCAAACCCCCTCATGGAAGAAGAAAGCTGTCGTTTACAATGAGTGCTGATCTATGATTAGGATAAGCTAAATGCTAGATTTTACGAAGTATGTGAAGTTTGCGGCGCCGTTGTTGCCGTAAACTTGCACAATATTCTTGATTGAATAATTTATTAAATGCACACTGGTCCGTTATTGTAGTGACATTGAGTTAACATTTTCGCGCCCCTAAACATGACGCGGAACAAAACAAACTGTCGGTCAGATGTCCTCTTGGACTGTCCTTGGCCAATGAAAGCTACAATGGAGTCCAGGCCTTCTGCTGTCAGTCTGAAGGTCTGGTAATGCGAGACTAACCTGCTCACAGCAGATTGTCTGTGTATCTATTAGCAGTATCAAGTCCATACTTGCTCTGCAGCAGCAACAATCTACAGCAGCAGCGTAGCAGATCTAGTCCGCCAAGACCAAATACATTAACATTGCCGTATTCAATAACATGCTAAAACTATTCTGAGAGTTGTCATGATTGAAATATTCTTAAAAATAAGAATATTTCGATAATGCATTTCAAATACTGATATATTGTGTACGATGGCTTTTCTTTTAGATAACATAGTTTAGATAGTTTCGTAAAACCGGTGTTCTTCTCATTTCCTTTTCAAAAAATAGTTGCTTCCCATTGTGACAGCTTACCCCATTTAGTGTGCCAACATGCCCCACTGTTAATTTACAGATATTTATAAACTATTTTCTGAGCAATATTGGTTTGTAGCCAATGTGACATCTAATAAAGAGAGAAAGCGAGAGCTGTTAATTTGAGGAATTTCTATTTATTCTGTCCCAGTTGACAGTAAAAAAACAGCTGGAGTTCATCTGCAAGTCTGATTTAAGTATTATACCTCCTTCCTGTGGTGGGAGGGTTGTATGTTTCACCAGTCTTTATAAAGACGTGACGGCTCACTAGGACCATGATAAGTTATGCTGGCATTTACAAATCACCCACAGTGGCGGCACTTGATAGTCAGGTTCATTTAGATTACTGTACATCCCATCAGATCGGTTTTGCAGAGCTGGAAGTTCTTCAGTGGTGTCGTTTTTCTTCATTTCAAACTGTTATGAATTGCAGAATAGGAAAGTGCTCATGGGACATTACATCATTGGCAGCCTTATGTCTTATGTCTTCTTAGTCCAATTGCATACCTGATACTCGGATGAATTTACAAAATGTGGTTACATTTTTTTTTCAATAATCCATGTTACAGTGTAATTATATTTTTAGTACTGAGTAATTAACTACATTACTATAGGGTTAGGATTAGGGTTTTGATTTGAGTTAGTTGCATGTAATTATGCATATAATTTATAGTTGTTACTACAGTAACTACATGCAACATGTGTAACAAGGACACTAAAATAAAGTGTTACCCAATCTGTTGATTTGAGAATAAATAAATTCCCATTAAGGTTTTTGGGCAGAATTGAAACATTTCCCCATTGGAATATAGGTATAAGTTTGACTCTTATTTGCATTTGTATTTACAAAATTTTCAATTTGTCATGTTTATCATTTTGCAAGTTGTTGGGCCTTTGTGTGTAGCGATAATATTCTTAAATGTCCACATCTGATTCTAAGTACATGACTAATTGTGTACTTTAAACAGTTGAAAATGTTTGGGAGCTGCTTAATGTTTAATGTAAAATTTATGTCCTGAAGCCAAACCAGTTGAGAAGTACTGATTTATTGTATGCATGTGAGTGTTAAATGCCTGTTTACCACATTTTTATTTTATAACACTGCATTTCCTTAGCCTGAACTGTTTAAATGAATACCATCTGGATCCCCCCCAGCCCCAACTGTTTATGGGGATGCGTGTGCGTGTATTCTTTTTAAAGTTGTCTCTTCATGTGAGCGGTTGGTGCGGGGTGCTTTTATGCCACGTTTCTTCAGGGGAAATAAAAAAGTGAATGGTTTCAGCTGTGTATATTAAAAGAAGCATTTGTTTAAGTACCCCCCCCCCCTCCTTTCTGTCTATTTCAGTTTCTTTTTGAAAAACCTCAGCTGCGTGCTATCCTGAAGGAAACAGCCCGCTGAGTACTTTCAACAACAATAGTCCCTTTGCTCTTTTTGCTGTGTGTTTATGTAGCGGGGAGCACCACTTGTAACCTCCCCAAAAAAGGGCAGACAAAAAACACTATAGTGACATCAAGATTTGGTTTGTCAGTAGCCCAATAAAGATAAACCGGCTGCGATCAAAACTGGTGCGCCCCACTCTCGCTGCGGACGACCATATGTCCCCTCTCAAAATCACTATGGCTTTTATCTCTATCCAAAATATACCCAAAAAGACACTCTTTTCTTCTTTTTTTTCCTGCCTCAAATTAATTCAGTACCTTAGATGTTGAATGTGTTTGTCCACTTTGTTCTTGTAGGCTCTCAGTTTTATGGCTTCTGTTAGTCTTTTATCTAACATCCTGTGTTTCATTGACATGAAAGTGGCAGTACAGCCCTTTGTTGCCTTCCCATCATGTTGAGGTAGAATCCAATAGGGTTATAATCGTGAGTGCTCAAGCACACGCTTTTTGGCTTGCTGCTTACTGGCCACAATCCAGGTACTACAGCCAGAATTTCCTTGAAGATTAATGTGTAAACTTAACTTAAATATTACTAAAGCTGTATTTTTATGTGTATATAAAATACATAGTTATAATACATAATACATAATTAATGCATTTCCAAAGTTGCTAGCCACTTAGCATTTTCACTGGCCACAATTTTGACATCGATACCATGGGGAAAAGCTGCCATATATAATTTTTTGTAATATTATCTTATAATTTGGCAGCAGATATATTAGTATATTATATTACACTTTAAGACCTGACACACGGATCCATGGTGTCCTATTTTGACATTATTTTGTGTGTATTTGACTGTCAAAGAGCAATAAGCAGCGAAAAAGAACTCAATTTAGTACTGAAAGGCAGCTTTATGTGCACGCACTTTGGGTGTGAGCTCAAAATCTATATATATACCGTAATTCACTGACAAGCCACGCAATATCACGTTCATATCGCAGATGAATCGCCTTCGATAATGAACGTGATATTGCATGGCTTGTCAGTGAACTACGGCTCTGTCTATTAAATGGCGCTCCATTTGAAAGCAGGTGATGGCGATTTAGCGGTAATCAGGGAACCGGCTTTACTGACGAAATGCGCGTGACAATCGCATGCGATATATCGCCCAGCCCTAATATATATATATATATATATATATATATATATATATATATATATATATATATATATATATATATGTATATGTATATATATATATATATATATATATATATATATATATATATATATATATATATGTATATATATATATATATATATATATATATATATATATATATTTATGTATAATATATATATATATGTATAATATATATATATATGTATAATATATATATATATATATGTATATATATATATATATGTATAATATATATATATATATATATATATATATATATATATATATATATATACACACACACACACACATTTTAAATTCCTGCAGTTTGCTTTTTGGAAATAAAATTCATTATATTTGAACATGAACACGCTTATGACACACTTGACACATCTCATCAATGTAGCTAACCATATCATGCATATTCAGGGTAGTAAAAAAAATTGTCTTATTGAAATGCTTCCCATATGTTTTGTTGAGATGTCCAAGTCTATGATAAAGAGTTTTGGTTTCATGTCTAAAGTATTCATTATAATTTTTTCACTTGCATAGGTCAGGCAATTGGTTATTTTTATGTGCAAAATTTTACATTCATGATTAATGTTTTTTCATATTTAATTCTGTTTTATTTTATTTTAAGCTTTATAAAGGGTGGTGAGCTCATGCAGAAGGAAAGTGCACTTTTTAAGTTACATCAGTTTTTTTTTTTTTTAATTGTTTGTCCACCTGCCAGTGGCTCCACTCAATGATTAGTAATGAACTCAGTTTGATTGAATACACTGTTCCTCCCATCAGTTTTACACTAACAGATACTAAATCAGAATTTTTGTAATTTCCTTTCAAAACAAGGATTTTAACATTGTGTCACATTAATATGAACAAATGATGAATAATTTGCATGCCTCATTCCCGGCTATGCCCTGACATTCATAAGGGTAATTAGCTTGCGAGTATTACAAGTATTAACAGTCTGTCAATAAGCTTCATACAATTCATGACACATCTGTGACTTGAATTCATTTCAGTGGCCTTTGGAAACTGAGCATTTGGTGGGCTTTAGGAAAAAGAGCCAGCTGTCCTGATACAGATTTTTTATGTTTATTTGATTTATTTTCATTTTTATTTTAATTTAAGCGCTTGTACTTTGTTTTTGTTTTCTTGGTACAAAGTGGGATTTTTAAAGACACAATAAGTTGGACCAATTACTAAAATCGGTGTGAGTTTCAGCGTAATTTGGTGTAATTCCTACCCCATTTACCATCATCCGCTTAAAAAATAAAATAACCAGCGTGGTTTCAACAGCTCATTGATGCTGATTCTCTGTCCTAGTGAAAAAGCAATTACATAAATTACTCCTTCATTACAAACTGCTCATTGCAGAGGTGTATGAGCCTTTACCGCAGTCACATATTAATCTGTGCTTTCCCTAATAGAAGACCAGTGTTTCAAATTGCAGCTGACTCCCAGGGTTAAAAAGAAATTTATATTTTAAGAAATAATTAGCCAACATGACACATCCTAGCTGACCTTATAGTCATCTTCATAAACCATTGAGCGTCATAATTTTGCACTTAAATCTAGCCCTGAAGCATAACCAATCTCTGGTCTGTGTTTAGAGGGAAGTGAGGAAGATTTAGCATTGATTTAGCCCATAAAGAGGCATTTCATCTCTGCATCAGTGCTCCAGGTGACACCACAGAACCAGGATCATTGGAGATGAGGTTAATGTGGGTTAATTCTTCTGATTTGTGCAATATGTGCCATTAAATGTCACCGTTAGCATGTGGCGTGAGAGTTAGTGCTGTTGAACACAGCCTTGTTTAGGATATTCAACCTATAAAAGAGCTCCTGGTAATTATTTTGTTAGATGAGGCCAGTTGTTAGGTGTTCTTCAACATGAGTCACTCAAGTAAAGGGGTCTCTGAACTTTGATGTACTTTTCAGCTGAGCGACTGCAAAATCCCTTTGAGGAAGATGACAGCGGGGGCTCGCAAAGCTGACTTCACGCTTTCGAATTCAAAAGCGTGCTGGTCTCGCAGAAATTTTTTACATCAGCATCTATATTTTTGATCCTTAGAAGTGCAACAGGGATGCCATTAAAAACTCTCTTCAGTGATTTAATGTCAAATAATTTCAAGATTATTCCAGTCATGTAGAAAGCGGAATTTAGTTGTGGGTTTTAGGTGTGGGAGTTAAACAAATTAATTCATGAAGTTTCTCAATTTCCTCCTTTTTTTTCTGTGGGGACGTTTTCACACTTTTTAATCCAGTGAATATTTCTCTTGGTACTGTAGGTTTATTATTGAAAGCCAATTTCTGGATAGACGAATACCTTAAAAAGATACAGTTCACTAAGCACATGCTGTTTTATTATTATAGTAGTGGGGCATGTTGTCACATTGGGAACCTGACAATAAACAAATAAACTATTAAAATTATTATATAATACATAATTATGATTGTGAAACAGCAAAAGTGTACAAAGTAACATACAAACCATTTATTTGGTGATATTGCAATTAATGCATTGTATAAAACTAATTATATACAGTAACACACATACAGTATAATAACCTGCCTCTACATAAATGTGACAACTTGCCCCATACTGACAATCTGCCCTCATTTTATTATTTACACTTGTTTTTTCTGTTAATATTCATCTTAATTGAAGTAACGGTTATGGTTTTGGTTAAAGGTGCCCTAGATTCAGAATTTGAATTTACCTTGGCATAGTTGAATAACAAGAGTTCAGTACATGGAAAAGACATACATTGAGTTTCAAACTCCATTGCTTTCTCTTTCTTATGTAAATCTCATTTGTTTAAAAGACTTCTGGAAAACACGCGGATCTCAACATAACACCGACTGTTACGTAACAGTCGGGGTGTACGCCCCAATATTTGCATATGCCAGCCCATGTTTCCAACATTATGAAAGGCATTAGACAAGGGCAGCCAGTAACGTCTGGATCTGCACAGGTGAATCAACAGACTAGGTAAGCAAGAACAACAGCGAAAATGGCAGATGGAGCGATAATAACTGACATGATCCATGATAGCTAGGGCTGTCGCGGTTAAGGAATTTCCCTTGCGGTATTTTTGAGTGGCTCAATAGCGCGATATGCGGTATTACCGCCATTTTTTATATATATATATATATATATATAGAGAGAGAGAGAGAGAGAGAGAGAGAGAGAGAGAGAGAGAAAGAGAGAGGTCATATTCAATAACGAAACTAAATAGAGCATTGAAGTAAAGAGAATGTCAAAATAAGGGTCTACAAAACAGAACATAAACCTGACAATAAGATGGTAGAGATATTGTTGTATGTATAATAGTTAGTTTCGATCCTCGAATCCGACTAAACAAGACTTTCTGCTGATATTTCACGAGTATAAGCAGAACTAACGTTACTCATCTCTGCGCGTTCTAGACGGGCTGTCACTCAGTGCAGTTACATTGTTGTGACACAAGGTGGAGGCAAGGGACTGTCTTTGAGTCTTTAAACCGTTCATTCAACTGCACGTTCAAAAACGCAGATTCATTCAAAGAGAGATGAAATGAAACAAGCTGTTGAAATCATTTTAACGTTGAGCGCCACTTTATAAGGCTCAGCTGACCAGTAATGCTTCGATGGTAAGGCAGAGATTTCGCTATCCTTGGACACGACAACTTTTTTTTCACGAATATAACTTGTGTCTCGGCCTGAAGGACAGACGCAGGTAATCGCACGCGCTCAGTCGATCTCTCTCACATTCACTGTCTGTTTAGGCTTGTTTAGTGCAAATCTACGGAGCCTCTGTACAAATCACCATGGTACACATTATGCTATCATTATTACCTTATTTAATATTTAGTACACGCGTATGAAGTGTAAAACGAGAAGGACATAGCCTTTCAAAAAATAGAAAACATGCAAATATCGCGGTTGCTGCGGTTTTTGCAGTGTTCTGCGGTTGGCTCGTCAAAAGCGCGGTATTACGAAATTGCGGTTATCGCGACAGCCCTAATGATAGCATTATATTTTTAGTGATATTTGTAAATTGTCTATCTAAATGTTTCGTTAGCATGTTGCTAATGTACTGTTAAATGAGGTTAAAGTTACCATCGTTTCTTACTGAATTCATGGAGACAAGAGCCGTCGCTATTTTCAATTTTAAACACTTGCAGTCTGTATAATTCATAAACACAACTTCATTCTTTATAAATCTCTCCAACAGTGTAGCATTAGCCATTAGCCACGGAGCATAGCCTCAAACTCATATAGAATCAAATATAAACATCAAAATAAATACTTTACTCACATAATTCGAAGCATGCATACAGCATGCATGACGAACATCTTGTAAAGATCCATTTGAGGGTTATATTAGCTGTGTGAACTTTGTAAATGTGCTGTAATATAATCGAGAGCTCGTGTGGCAGGGAGCACGCGAATTAAAGGGGCGGCGCGCTGAAAAAATCAGTGCATAGTTAATGATGCCCAAAATAGGCAGTTAAAAAAATTAATTTAAAAAAATCTATGGGGTATTTTGAGCTGAAACTTCACAGACACATTCAGGGGACACCTTAGACTTATATTACATCTTGTGAAAAAGCATTCTTGGGCACCTTTAAATATAACAACCCTGGTTTGAAACCAACATATAAAAAGCTAGAGAAAACAAGTGTGTTTGTTAGTGTGAAATTTCCCTGTGTGACAACTAGCCCCAGCGGCTAGCCTATTGCATGGGTGCATCATCTAATTGTTGTTCATTTTTGTCTCTGAAAAACAATAAAAGATTCTGTAATGAAGCACATTTTATCAGTTCCCACCTGAGACTTTGCAAAGCGCCCATCCATGCATTCGATCTGCCTGTACGAATTACCTTTCCCAGTGATTTTAGGCGACAATTGCGCAAGGGACAAGCAGGAAGCTGTTGTGACTTGCTATTGTTTTCTGTCAATTGTCAAATCTAAATTAGTTTCAAAGGAAAGGAAATTCAGTTTTTGATGCGTTTTTTGGAACGGCTTTGTAATGGTTGCCGGCATGCTTTGAGATGAATACAACTCAGAGGGGGCCTGATAACTGCAGGAGCCATTAAAAGCACTCATGTGTGGCTCACGCTTAGCAAAACACCACCACGGTTGGGCAGGAGCACTCTTCTGTTTGGAGGGACTCATTGATTTTGTCCTCATCTTTACTCCCAATCTGTTAAAGCGTCGTAAAATTACATTGCTGGTGATTATAGATTCAATGTTTTGCGATTGAGGTCTGTCAGTGAGCTTTTAAATACGATGCAGTCTTTAGTAAAGAATCCTTAAAAACCTTTGGGCTTTAGTGTTAAGCTTGGACCACGCCGCCGTTTGTGCTGCAGACATGATTGATAACTCAAATCATGTGAAAATGCAAAAGAAGAATTTTGAAGATCTGCTTTGTCCATATACTGAGAATCAGTGGGGTCCAAAATAACTTTAGACTCTATTGAATTTCATTATATAGACAAAAAAATCACTGCAACACATTTCAACATATCTTCTTTTGTGTCCACAGAAGAAAGAAAGTCATACGGAACGACATTAGGGGCAGTAAATGTGATCTGTGCTGGCAAAATGGGTCACAATGAGCAACATTTTCATTCTCTATTAAAAACCTTCAAAATGATGTATGATTTGTTGGAATGTGACAAAAAATGACTGAGCTACACCGGTTTGAGTCAACAAAGTCAATTTTGAGTTTTTAAGTTTTCTTAAGGTTCCAAAAATAAAATCAAAAACCTTAAAATCCATTTGGTGCAGACCAAGTCAAAACCCACATCTACAGATAAAAATAAGTGTGATAGTAAGTAAGATTTTTAATGTCTTTAAATGAAGTTTCGTCTGCTCACCAAGGCTGCATTTATTTAATTAAAAATACAGTAAAATCAGTAATATTGTGAAATATTATTAAAATTGAAAATAACTGTTTTCTATTTGAAAATATTTGAAAATGTAATTTATTCTTGTGATGGCAAAGCTGAATTTTCAGCATCATTACTCCAGTCTTCAGTGTCACATGATCCTTCAGAAATCATTCTAATATGCTGATCTGCTGCTCAAGAAACATTTATTATTATGTACAAAATATTTGTGTACAATATTTTTTTTCAGGATTCTTTGATGAATAGAAAGTTCAAAAGAACAGCATTTATTTGAAATATAATCTTTTGTTACATTTTAAATGTCTTTACTGTCACTTTTGATCGATTTAATGCATCCTTGCTGAAAAAAAAAAAATTAATTTCTTTAAATTCTTCTCAAAAAAATAAAAATAAAAATTCTTACTGACCCCAAACTTTTGAACGGTAGTGTATAATGTTACAAAAGCTTTGTATTTCAGATAAATGCTGTTCTTTTGAACTTTCTATTCATCAAGGAATCCTGAAAAAAAAAGTGCACAACTGTTTTTAACATTGATAATAATAATAAATGTTTCTTGAGCAGCATCATGTGACACTGAAGACTGGAGAAATGATGCTGAAAATTCAGCTTTTCCAACACAGAAATAAATTACATTTTATATTATATTCCAATAGAAAACAGTTATTTTAAATTGTAATAATATTTCACAATATTACTGTTTTTACTGTGTTTTCAATTAAATAAATGCAATCTTGGTGAGCAGACAAAACTTCTTTTAAAAATATTAAAAATCTTACCAATCCCAAACTTTTGAACGGTACTGTACCTATAGACCTATATTATGACCTACTGTATCACACGGATCTAATATAATGATAAACATCAGATGCTTTTCCCCAACAGTTAACCAAACATTCACTTAAGGCATAACAGATAATGGCCTGGTTTCACAGACAGGGCTTAGCCTAAGCCAGGATCAGGCCTTAGTTCAATTAGGATATTTAAGTATCTTTTATAAATGTCCAAAAACATTATTGGTATACATCTTGTGACAAAACAATGGCACTGACATATTTTAAGATATGTCAGTATAAGTTGCTTTCAGTTAAAATAAGGCTTTAGAAGGCTTTAAATACAATGCTTCTACTGCTTGGAATACCTTAAAAAAACATCTTAAAGCTCACTATGCTTCCATCACTAAATGAGTTTAAGTTACTTTTAACAGATTGTGTGTTTTACCCTTTGGTAAATTGCTGTTGTGATCCTTGATTGTATTTTTCTGTCTTGATGTGTATTTGTATGTTTATGTTATTGTTGCTGCTTTCTTGGCCAGGTCACTCTTGTAAAAGAGATTTTAATCTCAATGAGTTTTTTTAACCTGGTTAAATAATGAATGAAATGAAATGAAAAAAATAGCTCAAACATGCATTTTATTCTAGGACTAGCTTAAGCCTTGTCTGTGAAACCGGGGGAATGTTTGCATGAATACTCGCCAAGACAGATTTGTTTGAAATACAGTAATTCTGTTTATATGTGTATATCGGGATCGCGCGCTGTCTGAGGCGTCTTTGTGCGAGCGCTTCGGATCTGTCGGTCAGCGTGAGTATTATCATTTTGTTTTCATCAGCATGAGTCAGCCATTTTCACTTTTTGCCTCAAAATGAGCCTGTGTGCATTTCGACTCATTTTGCCAGCACGGGTCACGAATGACAGAATTTTTATTTTTGAGTGATCAATCCCTTTAAGAAGAGTGATCTGACCTACAACTCACTGAGTGACACCCAATTCAAGAAGTTCTGCCATTCAGTTAAGAGAGTCAATTGTCTGTTAGCATTAGCTGAACCCAAACCAATTTTTGTGGAATTTGAGCTGAAGCAAAATATTGATACTATTTGTCAAATTGTTCTGAAATGTAGTCTTGACAAACAGGGTTGTAAAAACCTTTAAAGGGTTAGTTCACCCAAAAAACAAAAAACAAAATAACGACTTTTCAGAGATATCTAGTGATGGCCGATTTCAAAACACTGCTTCGAATCCAGGGACGTGGGAACAATATTGTGAGAGGGGGGGCGGGATTCTTGGGGGGGGGGGGGTGTTAGTGTAGGCCTATAGTAGGCTGTGTTATGTATCCTGATTGACTTTATGATTAGTTAAATCTGTTTTGCACATGCATCGCCACAGAGTTAACCATTTCAGACAGTACAGGACAGCCTCTGTCTCGTTCACTTCACGTCTGTGGGCGTTATGCACAGCTCAGTGTGGCCCAGGCATGGCGCCAGGATTCCAGTAATTGTGGGTGGGCCTTAAATTAAAAATGTTAAATTAAAAAAAAAAAACGTTATCCAATCACTGCTTAACCTAATAAAAAAATCTTGACTAATATAGCCTACTGTTATATTATCTGTGCGTATACATAATATAGATTTTAATAGCTTGATGCTCTTTAAATATTTTGTTGCATTGTTAAAAGTTTCGGTGCATAGGACAGACCTATCCGCGATCGCTCTCCATGGTTCTGACCAAAGAAGAGCGCTTTGGAATCTCCATTACGCATGAAACACCTGGGCTGCGTTTCCCGATAACATTGTCTCTTAGTGCGCTACGAAGACTCTTAAGGTATAACTTAACTAAAGGTAAAGGTATATCATTGCTAGGCGTCTTCAGGGCTATCATCCACTCACGAGGCATAGGCGCTGAAAGGCAGAGGCGCTGGCGCCCTCCTAGCAACGGCGCTGTTTTTGGTAAAACATGATTTTGACGACTTCATTAAGTTCTGTTTTATAGAAAACTCTTTTTAAAAGATATTCGTTTTGTATGAATTGTATCTTAATTTTGATCAATGTTTTATCAATCAATTGCCCATATTTAATAAATAAGAAGCAAATATATAGCAGACAATGTAATAACCTTAGTGTAATTGACAGAATTACTAAAAAGTATTTTGCTACCTAAAAGTTAAAGATTTTTTGTGTCACGCATGCATGCATGTCTATTTCCCTCATATTAAATATAAAACGCATGAGGACTGATATTTTTCCAATGTCTGGACTCCTTCATTAATGGAGTATATAAACAGACGTTTCAATATATTGGTATTAAATGAATTTTCTGAGAATTTATATTTCAAGTTTTTACAGCAAATGTCGAAATGCGCGCTCTTTGGTCCATCAGTGCTTGAGTCACTGATCACATTAGAATAAAATATCTCATAATAAAATACAAAATTGACTGATTTATGAATGTATATGCTGCCCCCCCCCCCGCCTCCCCTGTTCCAACATCTATGTTCGAATCTTTTGTTTCGAATCAGTGATTCTGATCGTGTGTCAAAATGCCAAACTGCTGAAATCATGTGACTTTGGCACTCCGAATCACTGATTCAAAACAAAAGATTCAAATCAGTGTTTTGAAATCGGCCATCACTAGATATTGTTGAAAAGTCGTTATTTCGTTTTTTTGGTGCACAAAAAGTTTTAAGATTGAACCACTGAACTCACATCAACTGTTTTAAATATGCTTTATATGACATTATTTTCATTTTTGGGCGAACTAACCCTTTAATGCTCTATTGCGTTTGAAAATAACGTACCACCTACACTAAACCCTAACATAAACCTAATCAACAGTGTTAACAAAAACAAACGTGAGATAAAGTATTTGCTGAAGCAACCATGCCATTTTTGCTTGCTTCCACAAGTCTTTGAGCTCTTTTATTGAGACTCTGCATCGCAAGTGTAATGCTGAGCTACCAAGCAAGTTTACTGTCAGAAAAGCCTTATGGAGCTGATTATGTGATGCAAATGTTAAAATGTATTAGTTTACAAATCATGCACTATGGTAAAGTGTTTTGAAGTCATAATATTGTGCAAGGAAACACATGAAAATAAGTGTTTATTAATCAAATATCTGCCCCCGTTATCATAATTTGTGTGAAAAGGAATTAAAGTTGTTTGTGTTTTACTGACACTAGTGTTCATTTCAGATGGAAACTGTAGTGAATTGTATGAATAGGTATGTCTTTCAAGTTGACATTGATGTAGCTGTCTGGGGGTTGTTACCAAAATGGCCGCAGAGTGAAATTACTTGCCTTAAAAGGACTTTGAAACCACCTACTGTATATAACACCTTATTAACCGAATAGCAATGCAATAAAATCCACTTAAAACACCTTAGCAACACATAGCAATGCATTCTGGTGGAGAGTATTGGAAAAAAAAAGAAAAGAAAAAATCTACTTTCACTATCATATTCAAAACACAGCAGGATGTTATGGATGTCAGTAATATATGCTAGACTTTTTTCCCAGTCTCTTTGGCCCCTATTTTTTGAATTTTACTTTCACCCTCAAATTTTTTTTCCCCCCATTTATTCTAGTCTGAGTCAGCAAGAGGCTCGAGCTTTCTCAATAAACAGACTCAATGGTGTGGTGATATAGCCCCCAGCCCAGCTGAAGGCTATTTACCACGTCTGTATACACACTCCTCCAAGGCTTCAACTTTGTGTGGCTCGCTGATTGTAGCATAAATAGTTTTCGGGGAGAAAATTACAATCACGTTGAATGTGCTGTATATATTTAGCATAAATGTAATGTTTCTCTGTCTTTTCTCTCCTCCTTTTTTTAAGACCTGGAAAACTTCAAAACCCACAAGCGGAGTTCTGTGTCTGTCCGGGAAGGGCAAGGAGTGGTGCTTCTCTGCGGGCCGCCCCCTCACTCTGGAGGTCAGTACTACTTCTAGCTCGTTCATATTTCATTTACACCTCATTTTTTCCAGAGGAGAGCTCTTCCGGCAGTCTCCCGGCACTCAGTTGTCCAATCTGCGGATCATATAATCCCATCAGCATCTCTCAATTCTCTGACAGCGTGTGTAGGCAAGCCCAGCCGCCCTCCGGAGACGGAGCTGTTTGTGTGCAAACCCTCTTCCACCCTCACCTTCCTCCCTGTAGCGTCAAACAGCATCCCTCCCTATACCGAGCGAGGGATGCAGGTCAGAAAGCCATAAATCACAATCGCTCTCTTCCTGTGTTACACAAAGACCCTGAAGCATCAAGCATTTCATCCATGTGGGGCTGCTCCTCCCATGTATTTCTCCCAGAGTTTCTCTGCCGAATCTCACGTCTCTACCTCCAACATGAAATGTTCATTAACTCTGCCATCACTTTGATGGCCTCTATCAATTAACCAGCAGCATGTGATTTAACTGCTTATTAATGGTGCCAGCAGTGTTGCTTGTTAGAAGAAGTGCTTTGTTAGCATTTATTGCACAATAGGTGCTTTTCACTTGGCCTTTTTGAAGAGTGGCATGGATTCGAAGCGTTTGTACTTTTGAAACGTGAGCTAATTAACATTGCGAAGCCGAGGTTTCCAAAAAGAACAACTGAAAAATGACAGAACAGCATCCAAAAAGATATTATAGCATTGTCTGTAATATTACAGCACTTGCATTTTTTAAAACCAAATTTATACTGACAGGTTTGTGCGCTATTCTGAATTCTGAATGTTCCTGAATTCCTACATTTGAATTGAAATGGAATTCAACTTCAGAAACGCAGAATTTTAAGTTTCTGCATCATGTAGAATTTAAAATAAAATGGATTGAATCGTCCATAAACATGTTATCACGTTATGTTTAATAATATACACCATGGACCATGATGGATGAACACCATTTTTCACATACTTCTTAATTTTAGCCTTCAAAATAGCTATTATTTCATAACTATCTACACAAATTAAGATATTTTTGATAAAATCCGATGGCTCAGTTAACAAGTTAATTTACACTTTCAGTGCCCAGAAAGGTACTAAAGATACTGTATAATTAAAACAGTTCATGTGACTACAGTGGTTTAACCTTATCGTTATGAAGCGACGAGAATACTTTTTGTGCGGCAAAAAAACAAAATAACAACAATTTTATTCAACAATATTTAGTAGGGGTGTGACGAGAAGGGTATCTCACGAGACGAGACGAGCCTCGAGATTGAGTTCACGAGAACGAGACGAGACAAGATTTTTACACACTATTTTTAAGAAATCCTCAATGTCGAAATACATGACTAGAAAAAATATTCTGCAGGTGTATTTGAAATGTTTTAACTAATCATCTCGTAATGAATGTCATTTCAGTTCTACTTTCTTAGTATGAATTATCATATGCAGTAAAAGACAACAATACTCAAGTACTGTAAAAGGTTTTGCCACAAACTCAACTGACTGACTTCTCTTCTGTATGATTTCAGTCTCTTCAGGCCTTACTGTACATGATTAATGAGCTTCTACAACCTTTGACCTCCTAACTGAACTCCTCTCCACAAACTGATCATAGAAATGAAAACAGTATAAATAAAAATGTTAACACTTTACAATAAGGTCTTATTTATTAACATTAATGTATTAACCAACATCAACTAATAATGAGCAATATATTTGCTACAGTATTTATTAATCTTTGTTTATGTTAGTTAATAAAAATAGTCATTCATTTTTAGTTCATGATAGTTCACAGTGCATTAACTAATGTTAACAAATGAAACCTTATTGTTTGTGCTTAATAAGATTAAGAGAAACTGTTATTTGTTTTTATGGTAACACTTTACAATAAGTGCAACCATAATCGCACTCTCTCAATATTCAAAAGTGCAAATAAGACCAATTTTTTCTTTGATACAGAGCTAAGAGATGGTTACAACTACACTGCCCAGCCTAAAATAGCTTTCATATTGAGAGATATTTGCATTCATCAGGGAGCCGCTTTCAAAATGCGGGTATTGAGATCGCGTTTGAATGCGTGCGCGCGTTTACTTTCACTTTTAGCGATCACGCATAACACTGTAAATATGGAGTGGCGGCAACCGTTATCCAACTGAATTAAATGTTTTTTATTTAAATACAAAGCAAAACGACAGTGGAGGCGTAATGTAAACGTAGAGGTGGCATATTCTTTCCCAATCATCCTAACACTCTGTCATGGCAACAACATCACGAGACTACTTTTCGCCTCGACGAGAAATCTCGTCACATATTAGTCTCGCGAGATCTCGTGCCACGAGATCTCGTCACACCCCTAATATTTAGTGATGGGCGATTTCAAAACACTGCTCATGAAGCTTCAAACCTTTTGTTTCGAATCAGTGTTTCGGAGCGTGTATCAAACGATCTCAAAACTGCCAGAGTGTTACGCACCACTGATTCGAAAACAAAAGATTTGTAAAGCTTCAACTATTCTCATCGCTTCATAACATTAAGGTAGAACGATTGTAGTCACATGAACTGTTTTAAATATGATTTTAGTACCTTTCTGGGTGTTTGAAAGTCTAAATTAACTTGCTGTCAATGCAGGCCTCACTGAGCCATCAAATTTCATCAAAAATATCTTAATTTGTGTTCCGAAAATGAACAAAGGTTTTATGGTGGGGAGTAATTAATGACATAATTTTCATTTTTGGGTGAACTAACCCTTTAAGCTGCCAGCCAGCACCAGCATTTTTTTATAATTTTCACCAAATTTTCATGGCCCTCAGAATATTTTGTTGAATGAATGTCTGAACATACAATATATTAAAAAAAAGAACAGAAAAAAAAAAAATTCTAGCTTCATGCATTCTTCTTTTATCAACGCTTGAATGTGAGTAAGTTTCATAAAAAAGCTGAGAAAATGGCGTTTTTGTCAAGTACTTTGTCCGGATCAGATTTGGAGCAATGATCAAAACATAGATGTAGTAGATCAAGTCCATCAACACATGCAGAGCTTCACAGTCCTATACATCTTTATTCTGTAATGTTAGGCGGTTTTGATTTAAAAGCTGTTTAAAGGGTTAGTTCACCCAAAAATGAAAATTATGTCATTTATTACTTATCCTCATGCCGTTCCACACCCGTAAAACCTTCGTTAATCTTCAGAACACAAGTTAAGATATTTTATTTGAAATCCGATGGCTCCGTGAGGCCTCCATAGGGAGCAATGACACTTCCTCTCTCAAGATCCATAAAGGTACTAAAAACATATTTAAATCGGTTCATGTGAGTACAGTGGTTGAATATTAATATTATAAAGCGACGAGAATATTTTTGGTGCGCCAAAAAAAACAAAATAACGACTTATTTAGTGATGTCCGATTTCAAAACAATGCTTCAGGAAGCTTCGGAGCACAGATGAATCAGTGTATTGAATCTGCTGTTCGGAGCGCCAAAGTCATGTGATTTCAGCTGTTTGGCTGTTTGACACGCGATCCGAATCATGATTTGATACGCTGATTCATTATGCTCCGAATCTTCCTGAAGCAGTGTTTTGAAATCGGCCATCACTAAATAAGTTGTTATTTTGTTTTTTTTGGCGCACCAAAAATATTCTCGTCGCTTTATAATATTAATATTGAACCACTGTACTCACATGAACCGATTTAAATATGTTTTTAGTACCTTTATGGATCTTGAGAGAGGAAATGTCATTGCTCCCTATGGAGGCCTCACGGAGCCATCGGATTTCAGCTAAAATATCTTAATTTGTGTTCCAAAGATTAACGAAGGTTTTACGGGTGTGGAACGGCATGAGGGTAAGTAATAAATGACATAATTTTAATTTTTGGGTGAACTAACCCTTTAATGTGTGATGATTGCCTTAAAATGTGCATAAGCAATGCTTTTATTGCTTGTTTCTGCTTCTTTTTTGCCTGTGTTTTGATCCAGAGATTCTGTATATTCTTTCAGATGTGTAATAGCGCCCCATCATACAGTGAAGACGTGGATTGCCGTAAATTTATCAGTGGCGTTGTGTCATACAGTAAATGATGGAAAATGTCAATGGCGCTGAAAGAGTTAATTATTTATGCCTTGTTGCTAATTCATTCAAATTCTACCTCATGAATTGAAAGTGAGATGATTTCTGTCAGGACCACTATCGTCACATATGATTGATAATGCATTTGTACTGGCGGTATGATTCTGTTCTGGGCAAGAACTCCCTGCGCATCCATGCAGGAAGAGCAGCAATAACCCCCTTAGGGTAAACAGAACAGGACCAACATATGCAGATATCATTAAATGTCATAATTTAACATGTACACATATTTCAAGAATTAGTCTGATTCAGGGAAATAATAAGGCCAATCCTGACTGAAGAGAGGAGGAGCTGGGGATGGAGGAGGGTCATTTGCTCCTGAGAAATGCAATAGCTGCTGATAATACCGAGGAGCTTATATAGATGCTGTCGTATTCCTATAGGTAGACGTAAAGTCACCTGGGAGTCAGCTGATGCAAGCTTGACTGACGTGACCTGCCAGAACTGACGCTAATGCTGGTTTTTTAAATGCTAAATCTTTCTCAATCCTGGTGCCTGGTGGAGCTGCACAATAAGACAGATTTTAAACAATAGCACAGCACAGATGTATTACATAAATTGGACAAAGGAAAGACACTGATATCATAGAGATTAGTAGCAAGCTCTACAGAGCTGGTAGAGCTACAGAAACAGTTATATGCTTGTAAAGCCTACATTGAGCTATTTAATCAATCAATAAAAAACAATAAATCAAATCTAGTTGGGTGATCAAAACTATCTGTTATAAAACTTGCTTCTTGGTTTAGTACAGTAGATGTGACAAGAGGTTAGACTTTATTCTCAAAATGTTGAATCAAATTACATACCAAAAAGGTTTAATCTGTGCTGAAATGTAGCAGATAAGTGGGCTGTTACATTCAGTGGGGTCTGCTTTCTAAATTTGGCAGCTACAGGAATTGGCAAGGCATGAAAGAAATCAGATTAGACAAAGATTCTTCCGGCTAGTTATAAATGGTATAATTCATCACAAAATATATATATATATTTTCTGATAAGCTATTTATTTATAGATAATTGCATTATGTTTTTGTTGTGATGCTAAATTTCTTCTGTGATTTTTGTTAAGCATTAGAAGTTGCTGGAAAAATGTGTGGCTCTCTTTTTCAAGAAATTTTTCAAGAAAAGCATTTCTTTGTAATAAAATGTTTGAATTAACTATTTGCCTACCAGTAGACATATTAACATATATATTAAACACTGTGTAAACATACTTTAACAAAATATATATATTGCCCATTTACAGAGGCTCTTGGTTAAAAATAATACCCGCCACATTACGATATGAAGCTGTTAACAGTATCTGATGTCTGCAGCTGGCACATTTATTTATTTTTATTTTTTTGTCTGTCTTTGATGTTGGCTCACAAAATTCTGTGAAGTTTAAGAACTTGTTGCCTTTGTTGGATTTGGTGATGTGTTTTCTTCCCCTGACTGTGTGGCAGCTGGTTGGTTTGCCAAAGCTTCTTTTCAGCTGTCTTCACAAATTAGAAGAAAATTCATTTTGGTGTTGGAGCATGATTTATCTTTGACTCATAGAAGGAAACACAGAGCATAGGAGTAAGAGGCTCTCTGAAAAGGAACTGTTATTACTGAGATTCCGTGTGCAACGCATCTGAATTTAAACAGAAAGAAGCCTTTGCATGTTAACTTTTATTATGTCCTTGTCGCTGTGGCACTGTGGAAGGAAAAAGCAAGACATGCTCTGTTAACTTTACAATGAAAAAAATAATAACTGAAAGAGTTTGCCTGAATCTTCATAAGGAGGCTAGAATGTCAAAGATACAGTTACTCCAGGACCAAGTCAATACTAAAATATTTTTTATGAAAAATGTATCAACAACACATTATTAGCAGTACCACGTAATGAAAGCCCATGTACTGTATGTGCTCAGGTTTATCTGAGAAGAGAACTCATGTCATGTAATAAGTACTGTAAAACTGTAAAAATATTTTTACAATTAAAAATTGTTTTCTATTTAAATATATTTTAAAATACAAAGCTAATTTTTCATTACTAAATAATCATCGCTCCAGTCTTCAGTGTCACATGATCCTTCAGATATCATTCTAATATGCTGATTTGATGCTCAAGAAAAAGTTATTATTATTATTATAATTATCAATGTTAAAAACAGCTGTGTACATTTTTTTTTCAGGATTCTTGAAAGTTCAAAAGAAATATAAAGTTTTTGAATGTCTTTACTGTCACTTTTGATCAACTTAATGCATCCTTGCTAAATAAATGTATTAATTTCTTTAATTCCTTTCTAAAAAAAAATCTTACTGACCTCAAACTTTTGAACGGCGGTGTATAATGTCACAAAAGCTTTCTATTTCAGATAAATGCTGTTGTTTTGAACTTTCTATTCATCAAAGAAGCCTGAAAAAAATTGTACACCAAATTAGACATGTTTCTTGAGCAAAAAAATAGCATATTAGAATGATTTCTGAAGGATCATGTGACACTGATGGCTGAAGTAATGATGCTGAAAATTCAGCTTTGTCATCACAAGAATATACTGATTTTACTGTATTTTTTATCAAAAAAATTTTGAACCTTGGTGAGCATTATTTTCTCCAAAACTTAAAAAAATTAATTAATGTATTATTTAATTAATTAATAAATTAATTAATTAATTTATTTTTTATGTACCTATAATAATAATAATAATAATAATAATTAACATTTAAATAATATTATTAAATATTATTATTATTATAAATAATTAACATTTTAATAATATTATTAAACATTATTATTATTATGTTTTACTATAATATTAATTATTTATTATAAATATTAATTTTAATTGATTTATTATAAATATGAATATAAGAGTGTTCAGTATCATATTAGTTTATCCTGTGGTATCAAAACTGTTCATGGGAATCATGGAAATTCACTGGTATTGGTAAGGACTATATTTTTGGTACGATGACAACCCCATTAGAGTCTACAAGAGGGTCGTGCAGCTGGACTGATTCAGTGCATATATAAATCACCCAGAATTTCTTGTACAAGCCATAATAGGCCCATAACCACTCATAAAAAAGCATTTAGTCATGAATAATTAATGTTGTAGTATTTCTACATTGATGCACATTAAAGATGTGGGTCTCCAGTTCGTGTCTGCTTTCGAAAAAGTGACTTCCTGTGACATCTGATGATGACACTGATCATTTATGCCATGTATCACTCCCCCCCCAAGCATCCTCTGCAGTCAAACTTGGCATAGTCAGTGGGTGGCGCAGTAACGAATGAATATCGCGGCGTAGTGCTATTCATTACCTTCTGCACTCGGGGTCTGAATGACTGGCTACAGCTTTGAGGACTCATATGCTGCAGAGAACCTCTCGTCAGGAGCAGGGGCCTGTCTGCCAGAGCAACTGTCAGGGGAGGCATAAGGCAGAGAAGACAGCTGGCCCCCTGTTTCCTTATGCCGCCCGCTGCATGCCGTGGATGCGCTTGCACATGCTGATTGAGCTGTATATGATCCACTGGCGAGGGAGAAGGCGAGAAGAGAGGATTGTGGTGTGATTGGAGGAGAAACTGTGTGCTGGCTGTTACGCTGCACCAATACAAATGTGATGAGATGTGTGGCCACGTGCAACAGTGTGAGCATATATTAGCGTGCCAAACCTCCCGAGTGTGTATACATGTGTAAGCTTGTGACTCAGAGTATGAAATAGAAGCAGATGATCTCTTGCAGCACATTATCTGCATTTTTGCTCGGTTAAATCTAAGGATGCCAGCCGTTATCATCCTCTCACCGAGTTGAAAGCTAATTGTATGGTAGGATCATATTTTGGTAGAAGATGAAGGGTTAGTTCACCCAAAAATGACATTTCTATCCTTAATTACTCACCCTCATTTTGTTCAAAGACCTCTGTTTATCTTCAAAATTCAAGACTTTTTTTTTTTTTTTATCCCCCATTGAAAGCAACATAATTTTCACATTCAAGGTCCAGAAAGCTAGTAAAGGCATCTTTAAAATAGTCTATGTGACTACAGTGGTTAAACCTTAATGTTATGAATTACTTCTCTCCCCTGTGGTTCTCCTGCACTGTTTACGTTGTATAGACAGTGCAGCGCTTCTGTGTTCTACATCAGAACACTGACTCAGGATTTGGCGATGCTGTAGATGTGAGATGTGAGTTGGCCAATAAGAGTCGGCATTCTGATGTAGAACACAGATGCGCTGCACTGTCTATACAACGTAAACAGTGTAGGAGAACCACAGGGGAAAGAAGTAATTCATAACGTTAAGGTTAACAATAACATTAAGGTTAACAATAAACTATGGAATCTTGTTTCCGCCACTGAATAATAAATAAAAAAAGTTAGCCTAATTGAAATTTTTATCAAAAGTCTAAATATTTTTCTTACAATTGCGAGTTTACATAATTGTGACTTAAACTCGCAATTGCGAGGAAAAAAAGTCAGAATTGCGAGTTTATATCACTCTATTCTGATCTTTTTTTCGCAATTATTACTTTTTTCTGGCATTTGACTGTTTATATCTTGCGATTCTTACTTCTTTTCTTAGAATTGTGAGATATAAACTTCCAATTGCGAGAAAAAGTCAGAATTGCGAGTTTCTATCACGCAGTTCTGACTTTATATCTTGCAATTGCGAATATCAAATCACAATTATGTAAACTCGCAATTACGAGAGAAAAAAAACAGAACAGCGAGATAAAAAGTAAAAGTAAGTTGCAATTACCTTTTTTTTTTTTTTTTTTTTTATGGAATCTTCCATAGTCATAATGTATGATTAAGCGCTCATATTAAAAACTGATTTTATAGTTAAGTCATGGCAATAAACCTTTTAAAGACTTAGAGAGCAATATATTACTATATTAAGGTGTCTATAGACTATATCCCAGTCTTTCATTCCCATTGTTGTAAAATTGAAAATGTCCTGGAAAAGTCCTGGAAAATGATCGCTGAAAAAGAATGGGAACCCTGATTATGAAATGTATTTTTGCCAATGGTGGGTGAATTGAGAAAAAATTCTACTTCTAATCTTCTTTTTGATTTGATTTTTTTAATTTTTAAGTTTTTTATTTATTGTATTTTTGGACATTATGTTTTATAATTAAAAATATAATGTTATTTTGTGCCTCCAGCATAATAATATTTATTTATTCATTCATTCATTCATTTGTTGAAGTACAAAAGTCTGTTATTTTTCTCACTAGTATACATTTTTGAAGTATTTTTGCTTTGACACTCTGAAGAATACAGTCTGATTTTTCACTAAAAGCGGTTTTTTTTTGGTTAGTTTTTTTTTAGCAAATGCAAGTTGCAGTGACAAAATATGAGCATTTTAAAAAATGGTATGAAGCTCTTATAAGATTCTATACATGTATGGTCTGTGAATAGATGAGGAGCAATCTGGTGCCATGTATTATGGGGCTTATTAAGTCATCATTCACAGGGTAACTCATCATACCCCCTCTACTTAACATCTGGACATGCTGTGAATATATTAATTAAAGTCTGATACAGAGCGATTCAAAAATCAGCCTACTCTATACGAGGAGCAAATGGCTTAATAAACATATTTGTATCAGTTATACAAATCAAGATTGGGGTAGTTGACATGTCATTGCCTTTTCCCCCTACATTATAGGGTAAAAAATTATGTATACAATGATGTCCAGAAGACATTAGTGAAAAGGCTTCTACTGTATTTAGAATTTTGTTTTTTTATTTGAAAATGTACGTTATTTAAAACTAATAATGATAAAAATACAAATAATATATATTTTTAGTATTTGTTACATCCCCTTTTGCTTTAATGATAGCAACACTCGAGCTGCATGAACTGCAATTTGTGGAAAAACCTGATAATCGTGTTCTCCAGCATGATTTGACAACATCCCAAAGATCTTTCTGCTTATTTCTTGGTGTCAGTTACATTTTGAATCCCATGTTTTCTAAGTGTCCCTGACAGTTGCTCTGAACTGTTTTTTTTTTTTTTTTTTACTTTTCACCATTTTTGTGTCATAACTTATATTAAAAAAAAATTACATGTTGCTGTGTGGTTGCTAGGGAGTTCTCTGTGGTTGCTAGGTTCTTTCCTACTGTCCCAAATCATAAGAGCCCACCTTTAAGTCTTTCTGATATTCTGGTTCCTAGATATTACTCAATTTCCTACTTCATTGAAAGTCTATGGGTTTTTGCAATAGTTGGCCAGGTGAAAAATAGATGTGACTGCTTAGAAAACTAATAGCACCCAATTTATCTTGCTCATATTACTTTTTGAAAGGATATTCTTGAAGTATTTTACTCATTTGTATAAACGACTGCAGATAAAATCTTGCATGAAGCTTTACCTGCATGTCAGAAAGGCTTCAAGCCACCCTTGTTTCTCCTTTCTGTCAGTAAACAGTGTGTCCCTCTCCATTGGACACCAGTCACACATTATAATGTCCCCAAGGCTTCCTGCTAACAAACACCCGCCCCCTCACACACACATACACACACACTTCCTCACCCGTACACCAATCCTGTGGGAATAAATTCAGCCCTACAGGAATATACTGCCACTCATTCCCAACAACAAAACAACTGATTATGTGCTAGGCTCCTAGGCTAAGGCTTAGGAGACTTAGGAGCTGCTCTTAGCGCTGTCTGCCTTTCATTATGTCTATAAATGAAATTTCTTAAAGCAGTCACCGTACAAAATCGCACTTTAGCGGTTTACTTCTATTACATTGAACCTTTACTGTGGTATAGCGAGATTTTTGCTATTTGGTTGCTTGTGTGTTTTAAATTTTGGTTGTGGTTAGGGTTAGGGTTAACCCTAACCCACAACTAGGGTGTGCTATTTTGTTGCTAGGTGGTTGCTAGGGTGTTTTGATTGGTTGCTAGGTGGATACTTAATTTTAAAGTCTTAGTTAAAAGAACTCTAGAAAAAAGCCCTAACCAGGGTCCAAAATGTACTTTTTCCCAATGGTCGGTAAATTATTATTATTATTATTATTATTTTTTCATTTTATTTATTTTTTTTTCATTTTATTTAATTTTATTTTATTTAAATTTTTTAAATTTTATTTTTATTTTTCGGCATTATTTTAAATTAAAAATATAATGTTATTTCCCATCAGCAGGTTTTTTATTTAACTTTCTTGTTTGAGCCAATCTCATATTTTTCTTATGTGAAACACCACCTGTCACAAAATGTGAAGACACTGTGACTTTGTATGTCTTATTTTCATTTTAGTGGTATAATGTGAGGATTATTCCATTTAATTGTCATCACATTTTTTCTGGGAGAAAAACACCCTCTGATTATATTATTTTCACCCTTAGACGACATGTGAGATGTGCCAGATGTTTTCATTAGTAGATGGTTTGTATATCTTTGAATTTATGTTAGTCACCAGTTACTCATCAGTTAGCTATTTATTTTGTACTTTTTTCAAGTATAGTGAAGCTTCCTTTGCATATATCTTGTGTGTGAGACACAAGTGAGCAGTCAAGCCAAGGACAAAGTATTTGTGCTAATGGAGAGATAATAATAATAATAGAGCAGCTTTTGGCTTCTAGCTATTTTAGATTCATCACAAAGACTCAACAAGGTGTCATCTCTTTGTCTTTTGTCCTCTATTCCTTGTTTTCCCCATCCCACGTCCTTGCACGTCCATAAAGCACAGAGTACAAGAGAATTCTAGAGTTTGTATCCGATCAGAGCTGTCAGCTTTCTTCTGAGATGCATATTCCTCATCGCTGGACACAGCATTATGGGTATGAGTAAATGTTTGTTTGCGCGAATGACTTCAGGAGTGCCCCGAAATGTGCAGCGTAGACCCAAATCGAGCCTTCTGTGCCGCCGCAGTCAGGTCGGATCAGTCACGCACAAGCAGTTGAGCGGCTGCCACCT
Source organism: Megalobrama amblycephala (assembly GCF_018812025.1). Taxonomy (NCBI): domain Eukaryota; kingdom Metazoa; phylum Chordata; class Actinopteri; order Cypriniformes; family Xenocyprididae; genus Megalobrama; species Megalobrama amblycephala. The sequence goes on from NC_063051.1 coordinate 5,667,170, forward strand.
CCACCTCAGCCCCCGAGCCTCTCTATATTCAGACGCCATCCGCATCCTTCAGCCTTATTCTCCGTATTACTCAATAACTATGTTTAGTGTGGGAATCTAATGCAGCTGACCTCCATTTCCTAATGGAGATCGGCCCTTTCAGGTGTAGCGAACGCTGAAATCGCTTCTTTTCTGCACTCGCGCTAACAATGGGCATGATGGCATCTGCCCCGGAGTCCTGCGGGCTGTGAGAGCACAGACCATGTGCACTCTGTCTGGTCCCGTTAAGAGAAGAGAAGATGCGATATTCTGGAGCTAAGTGCTTCTCAGACTGCTGCTGTGTTTCCTGATTTCTCCTGCTCTTTCAGGTTCACTCTTCTCGGTTCTTACTGTGCCTGTCAACACAAGGCCAGACGGTAAATGCTGCACTCAGAGACAGACTCGTATAGTGGATATTTTATATTTCCTGCTATATATTTCTATATATATATATATACACATACACACACATAATATGTAAAAACATACTTTTATGTTATATATGATTATTTGAAGAGTAGTCACAAAGGTCATTGTCACAAGTGACCGAAACGTTTGACCAAATCTTGTTTTTGTCTCGCATTTGATGTTTTTTCTTCTTTGGTGGAAGTTTATATAAACTTTATTGTCATTTTATATGTATATATGACTTTTTACTTTTTTATGGAAGTCTTTTTAATATATATATACTTGATCGTGATCCTGCTAGTAATCATATTTTTTTTCAAACGAGGTGGTGATTGCTTAAAAAGTCTTAATTTACAAAGTGACAGTGATCTCTATCCTTTGATCAGTGTTGTTTTTTTTCATTTATTTATTTACAAAATTATTAATTAATCAATTAACTTTGTTTATATATTTGCCAAGCAGTAAGCTTGTGTGATCCCAGGCACAATGATTAAATATGCATACTGTTGTCACAACAACTCTCACATGTATTATTAACAGGCAATGATCAGGCAGCTGTGATGCTATTAAAATTCATCAACAGTACTCGCATCGATAATGCGCGATTAAGAGGCAGATATGTGCATCTTTTCATAAAGCTTTATTTCCTGCTTGCGGCATGACAGAGCGTAAAAATAATGAATGGGTCTCTTTGATTGGAACTGAGACTGGTGTTTGCGGTGATAGATGGTTTATTTTGTCTGCAGATATGTCTTTTCTCTCTGTTTCTTTACCGGTGTAATAATGGTTTCTTAGCGCTAAAATGAAATATGATAGTGAGATTTTTTTTTTTTTTTATAAAAAAAACTTTCTACACCAGTGTTTTCCCTTGGGCGTCCACAATTGGTGCAAATTGGAAAGAGAGGGACTGTTGTCAGATAGACTGTTTATACTATGAACTAGCCTAAAGTCTAAAACATCTATTTTCTAATTGTGGTTCTAGTTACTGTCACACACCAGTAGTGCTTGTGTAAGCACATTAGATAATTTGTCATTGAGCCAGATTACACTGTCACCTTCATTATGTCAAGTTAATGGCAAGAAAAAGTACAAAACAAATAGATGTTTGTTTTGTTTTTTTGTCATGGATATTTTGATATAGTGATTTTTGCTAATTTGTTTTTAGCAATGCTTGCTAAAATCTGAACAAACCCCTAACTGAGAATATTTTTTTTATTTAATTCATTTAGCTCTGTGCTACAAAAATGAATGATACATCAAATCAAGTGGCTTATTGAGGAGCTTATTGTGTGCTATTATTTTTAAGTTACCAGACTCGGGCAGGTAGCAACAAAAATGTGAATTTGTGAAAACGGTGACGTCATGCGCATGTTTCTTTACAAAGTGCCATCGCCATCTACTGGCCTGGCATGCATAATACAGTCTTTTAATTGTTTTCTCAGATCCGTGTGAATGGCGATAGTTTTGACAATTGTTGTCTGCATGCAAAAAAAACAAACAACGTTTTTAGTATATCGTTGTTCTGTATCGTGTAGTTTTGAATGGAAGTGTACATTAAAGTGTACCTTAAAAGTTAAACACCCCCCCAGCATTGCAAAAATAATGTTTCCTAATAGGTTTCTCACCTGTCCTGCCTCCTGCCGGCCATGTTTCGGCCAATCACGTAATGTCACCCCAAACTCATACTAGCAATCTGCCGATGTCATTTAACGTATATTAAAAAATACACCCATCAGCTTTTTATTTGTGCAGTAGATCTTAACCTTACATTGGAAAATCTGCAGTTTTGTACAGATCTGCCCTTAGAAAGCAAAATTTGTTTCCTTCATCTTTCTTAATACTCTCCACATGTCCGGACAATTTGCACAAATCTTATATGGTCTATTTTTTCCCTTTTCGTTTTATGTTGACTTCTTTGCTGACTTTCTGCAACCCCAGCATTCTTGGTATAATGCAAACTGAGTTTTGTCAGCATCTGACAGTCCCCCCCTAGGGACCCTTCAAAGTGAAGAGTCTTGGCTTCTTACACATAAAATTTCAGAGTGAACCTTGAACATTTCACATACTGTATGGAAGATTCTGTGTAGCATTTATAATGTTTTTTTGTTTTTTTTTTCTTAATCTTTTATTTTTGGGGGAAATGCCCAGCTGAGAACCGAGTGCTTTATCAGGAAAGGTTTCACATCAGGGGAAAAAAGTGAAAACTTTGTGCTTTGATGTTATATTTTATCTGCTATAGTTTCCCATTTAGTTGCATAATGTACAAGTTTATTTCTTTGGACCTTGATACCTAAGCAAATCAAACCATATGAAAAAACATAAATCTAAGGGTTTGAATAATTGATTTCAGAGGCAAAATAAAAATCCTTTGGGTTGTGTTGTGGTTGCAACAACAGCCTTTGAGCAACTGTATATGACCTTTCTTTTCTAACACAAAGCTTTGTTTTGTTTTTAAAAGCGGTGTTAACGCCTGCAGCAGTAGTGGTTTAGCATTTGAAGTTTTTACCTTCGAAATTAATAAAAAATTCAGCATTGTGAGGAATGATTGATTGAATGCATGGATGGCAGGATTTTAAATCAGAAAGCAGATCCTGTTTTGCTATGTGCGATAGCACAAAATCACATTATGCTATTCAGCCCGTCGTGAGCCCCAGATGTCTGTGCATGCAGGTATTATATCTCTCGCAAGCGACTTATCAAACATTTTCAAAGCACAACGCTAGCATAAGAGAGATTTAAAAAAGAAGTATCAAAATTAAGTTTGGTTGGTACCCTCATGGAAGCTAACACCTAGCTACAGCTAACTTTAGCAGTTTGTTTCCATCTTATTAGCCATCCTGCAAATTGTCCTGTTTATTAATAGTTAAAAGTTTAATTAAAAGTAAGAATTTAAGTGCCTGAGCTTGACCATAGAATAGTCTTGCTTATTGAAATACTTCCTTATATTACAGTTGTATGCAGGAATGACCTGCATAATGTTAGCTTAGCACTCAGGGTTCACAGGTAGGAAAACCAAGCCGCTCAAGCCCCTTCTGTGCGTGAGATAGCCGAAGGCCACAGCTATGGATCAGATCAAACTGTGATAAATGACCAGGGCTCAGGCAGGAATCCTCCAAGACTGTTTTGTTTAATTGGCTAACGAGTGAGTGGGTTTGATTGGGCTAAGCCGGGGAGATGCTATGTGCCTGTCGATTAAATGTGCTGCTGGGGAGCCAAGAGCCTTGGCCTGAGTAGAACATCACAATGTTCTGCAAATGGATTTATCATTAACGGCACGGATGGAATGCTCACGTGCCAACATGTCCAATCTCAGAGTGGTTTGGTTGAATAAGATGTAGGTATGCTGCACAGAAATATGGAGGAGGCTGGTGACGGGAAGTGCACATTGGTTTGTTAATGCTTCAGTGCATTGTTCCTCCACAGACGCAGTTAGATGCTTATTAGATTGACAACTGATTTCTTTATTGCTGTTTTGAGCGGCAATTTAAATTTTGACTTATTCAAAGCCATTATAAAAGTATTCGTTTTAAGTTAGAGCCTTTCTCCAATTATAAACATGTACTATGCTAGCAATTTAAAAGAATCCAAAGTAAAAGTCAGAAGTTGAATTATTATCTCAAAGCGCTTCCTCTAAAAAAATAACATTTCTTTTGTCATTTCGAATCACACCTGGATAATACAGAGAGTCTGTTTCACCTTTCGCTATTCATGCCTCACACTTGTCGGCGTAACTTGGAGAATGACAGGGATTGTGGTAATTGAATCAGCAAAAGGCAAAACAATTGTAACTCCCAGAGGTCAGGTTTGAAACTGTTTTTCTGTGCTGGTAGAGGATTCGACCACTGACAGATGTGACATAAAGTGTATGCCGACATTTCGTGGAGAGGAGCAGCCAACGTGAATGCTACATCTTCAAAGCTTGGTCAACAGCACTCATCTCAGAGTTGAGACTGATTTATTTTTTTGTCCGATATAGTGTGAAGTGATGTGGTGAAAACTGCGTAAGTGGATATATGAAACAAAATAAAATATATTTTGCTTAAAGGAAAACATATTTTGGTTTCTAACATTACTTTTATGACAATTAAGCACATTGTCCTCTCCAAATTATAATTTATAATTTAAAAAAAAAATTATTTCAGAATATTTTTGAATGACCAATACTGTAGGCCTAGAATAAATACTAATGAGATTTATGCACTTTACAATTTGCAGGGTTTTTTTTGTCACATTACTGTAATGAGAATTATGCATTTCTTCAAATTATCACAGGCTACTGGAGATGGGAATTGTCATGAAAATAATGTCAGTGGTCTTAAAAATAGGCTTCATATTTTTGTGGGGGAACAAGGACTTTTCTTGGCAGTTTTTGTGAGATTCTCCCAATTAAGATGGTTGGACATTTTTGGACATTTCTATATCTCCATTGTGGTTTCCACGGTTTTACTTTAACATTTTTTATTGTTTTCATTAAAGATTCTTTGCTTTTATAAAATGCTGTGTGATTAGCTCATTACATGTCGCCTGATTATCCATTAGCTGACCAATGTCTAATAGCGAAGAGCGCTCTGGATTTTTGAACATTGGTTACATACGACCACTTTCCCACTTGACTAGAGGCCAACTAATCACAGGGCACTGGTTATCCTTTCTGTCATTAATTTTCACCCTCTAAGCCACACAACCCTCCTCAGGCTGATTAATTTTCACCCTAGCATGTAGCCCCAATGCTAATTTAGTAACTCTGGGGAGGCGCAAGATTCATGAGCAGAGCCCACATATGCCATTTAGGCTCTGCTGAGAGAGGAAATGTCACCGTGTACTCTAGTTATGTTTATGCAAATGTAGTTTCCGGGCAGTAGAGTGACCTCTTTCTTCTCATGTGTGATGTTGACGGTCTTTTCTCCATCTTTTCTTTTTTTTCTCTTAACAGCTTTGACGTTCTCCTGGATATTTAATGAGTACCCGTCATTTGTGAAGCAGGATTCTCGTCGATTCGTGTCCCAGGAGACAGGGAATCTATACATCGCTAAAGTTGAGCCATCTGATGTGGGCAACTACACCTGTGTCGTGACTAATACTGTCACCAAGACACGCGTCCAAGGTCCACCCACTCCTCTGATACTGCGCACTGACGGTGAGGATGCCTGTCGGTGTCTCAATATGTACAATCAATCCTATATGCGTTATGGAATTATGTAAATAAAAGAGATAAAAAGAGATGAAGTATATTTTCAGTACAAATTTTATACAAAGGTTAATAAGCTGTTTCTCTGCAAACTTTAAGATGCTGTGGCAGCATGTTTTGGTGCCTCTAGGCTGGCATTATCAAAGGCCCTCAAACTGAAAGGTCATTTGTCTTAGGCAGATTTAATTGTTGCTTCCTTGTGGATTTACAATTTGATCACACTCATGTACAAGGGTGATAAAAAGAAATTGTCAAATATCATAACAGACAAACAAATTCTTATTTATCTGATAACGTTTTTTGTCCTATAGGTTCATTTTAAAGGGGAAAAATGTTCTTTTAATTTTTTTTACATTAAACAACCATTCTAGTTTTTACACAATTATCTGAAGTAGTTTTAATTGGTGCCAAAACCATATTTGAGAATTTTAAGAAATACATTTCTTTTTGCTTTTAAAATAGCAAAGTTAATTGACTACTGACCGATTTGTTGCTTTAGGAAGTTTATATATACATATAATAAATGTTTTCAGGTTCTGAAGTAGTCAAAAGTGCTCACAATCACATTTATGCAATTTTTACCAGAGCTTTAAAGCGCATTTAAATGGAAATGCAGTAATATACAAATATAACATATGTATATATACACTATACCATTCAAAGGTTTGTTTGTGTGTGTGTGGTTCAGGTAAACCCTACATTATGGGTACAAAACGTCCCCACAAAGATAGCAATATCCGAAATCCTTGTCCTTGTGCGGACATTTTTCGGTCCCCATGAGGATTTACAGCTTATAAATCATACTAAAGAATTAGTTCACTTTCAGATGAAAATTACCCCAAGATTTACTCACCCTCAAGCCATCCTAGGTGTATATGACTTTCTTCTTTCTGTTGAACGCAATCTGAGATATATTAATAAATATTTTGACGCGTCCAAGATTTATAACGCAATGTCAGTTATGCTTTTTTCGTAAGTTGAATACGGAAGGCGGTCTGGCGGAAGCTAGATATTTTACTATATAATTTGTTAAATATTGGTATTTTTCTAACACAAGCACATTGCTTCGATTCAGAATGCCTTTATTAACCCCCTGGAGCCGCATGGAGTACATTTATGATGGTTGGATGCACTTTCTTGAGCTTCAAACTTGTTGGCCTTGTTCACTGCTATTAATTAGACGTGTCAGGATATTCATTAAAGGTCCCGTTTTTCGTGGTTTTTTGAAGCTTTGATTGTGTTTATAGTGTGCAATATAACATGTGTTCATGTTTCGCGTATTTTTCACATAATTTACTTATCTGTATACCGCTGTTTCCACTGTCATAAAAACGGGCTGATGACTTCCTTGTTCTATGAAGTCCCTCCTTCAGAAATACGTAACGAGTTCTGATTGTGCCAGCGGTTCCTGTGTTGTGATTCGACAGCTCTGAGCGCACCGTGCCCGGAAAGGTCACGCCTCTTACCATAACGTGGAGATGCACGCGCTCAGTGTTATTGTAAACATGTCTTTAATTTTACCCTATCAATTTGAGCTGGAATCAGACCCGGTGATTGGACTGCGGGATGAAAATAACAGCGTTTCGACGACATGGCGACAAACACACTCTACAAACGCAACTCTTGTGTATTCCTGTGGGCGGAGGTTAGTCAAAAAACTGTTTTAGTGACGTCATTAAAGAAGGAAGTAGAGGGATGTAGTCCAAACTGGCTGTTCGATGTAGGCGACTTCTGTTAAATAAAATATCTCGCATGGCATTGAACTTTGAGCTTTAAAATTTTACAGATTTTATTTATACTCTAACAACAACATTACACACTAACTAAAGTTTGAAACATGGGATCACGAAGAACGGGACCTTTAATATAACTTCGATTGTGTTCATCAGAAAGAAGAAAGTCAAATACACCTAGGATGGCTTGAGGGTGAGTAAATCTTGGGATAATTTTCAATTTAAAGTGAACTAATCCTTAAGTGATGTTTTTTGAAAATCTAAAAATGCAAAAAGTTTTCTGTGAGGGTTGTGTTTAGGGTTAGGGTATAGAATATACTGTTTGTACAGTATGAAAACCATTATGTCTATGAAATGTCCCCCATACAACATGGAAACCCCAATGTGTGTGTGTGTGTTTTCAGTTTTGAGGTCCCACTGGCAGAGATCCATGCCTTGTCTGAATTGTGGTGTAAAACATGTTGTCTAAAAACCTGATGTTTGTATCAGTAGTGTACGACCAACATGAGCCACTCAATGGCTACTGTCACAGTGTGATCTCCAGGCACAATTTCAAACCCCATTGTACATGTCTCTCTACCTGGGATGCTACAGAAGGGGATGATTACCTCTCTTCAACCTTTCCCATTTGGCAGCGCCGACATAAACGGCCAACGTTAGACATTACAGATAAGCATCTCTTTGAGTTCCTCTCAGACAGCTTAGTCGCTAGTCTGATAGCACACCTCACAAAAACACAGAAGGAGATATCAGGGCTCCCTGCTATCCCAAAAGTCTTTCAGAAGGTAGAAAATAAATCATGCAATAATAATGAAAGGGAAAAAATAAAAGATTGGCTGCTTTTGAAATTGCAATTGCAGATGGAGCAATTGATACTCTTGTTGGAAATAATTGTGCGTTTGAGTGACATTTGAGTGTTTCTTTTTGTAGGTGTTATGGGAGAATATGAGCCAAAGATTGAAGTGCAGTTTCCAGAGGTCGTTCAAGTGGCCAAAGGTTCAACTGTGCGTCTGGAGTGTTTTGCATTGGGGAAGTAAGTATTATAAAGGATGACCTTAATAGAAAGAGGATGTAATCAGTCCTTGAATTCCTTTTTGTGTTTGCGATGTCTCCTCCCACACAGTCCGGTACCGTCCATAAGCTGGCGTCGGGTGGACGGAGTCCCTTTCGCTCGTAAAGTGGATGTAAGGAAAACCAGCGGTGTGATGGAAATCCCTTACTTCCAGCAAGAAGATGCGGGCACGTACGAGTGTGTGGCAGAGAACACGAAAGGAAGAAACTCTGTGCAGGGAAAGCTGTCTTTCTTTGGTAAGTTGTCTTAAAGATGCATGAATATTTGAACAGCTAAAGCCACATGTCACATTCATTGAAGTGAAGGACATGATGCAGGACTCTGCCTTTCCAGTCTTCAGCCTTGACCAGCAGAAAATCAACTTATGGCCGGATGTTGTGCTTTAACAGTGCATCAAAATGATTAAAGCCTCCCGGTCGTGATTTCTCTAATATTTTTTATCCAGATTAAAAAGATGAGAGGGTGACCTTGTGCCTGACCTTCTGTTTGTGTGTTTGTGCATGTATGTGTGTGTTCCTTTCTACCAGATGGCACTGTGATTGGGATCCAATTTGACTCCAGATCAAAGCAGTTAAATTTACTACACTTAGATGAGGGGCACATATGCCAGGAAAACACTCAGCAGAGCAGCATCTGCATCAGGGATGACATCTGAATTTTTTTTTTTTTTTCCAACTAGAAGTAGTTGTTGATTTAATACATTTTGAAGTCTCTGGACCCAATTGAAGATTGTCAGAAAATTAAAGGATTAGTTAGTAGTGCTTGCTTGTTTGCATTATGGTCATGAATGATACTTGAAATTGTGTGGCTTATTAAGGGAAAGGCTATTATTTTCAAAGCAATATGATTTATCAATTTCACCTCTAGAATGATAAAACAGAGATTTTAAGCCTTGCCAATTTAAACATTCAAGCACAAAAAGACGCTTAAGAGAACTCACGCTGCGTGAGAAGTTTTGTGTGAGCACACCCGAAGACAGCTTGAACGGACAAATTCAAATACTGACAAATATAGTAGGTCATGTCTTGAGTGTTAGTTCACCCAAAAATGAAAATTCTGTCATTAATTACTCACCCTCATGTCATTCCACACCTTTAAGACCTTCGTTCATCTTCGGAACACCAATTAAGATATTTTTCATAAAATCCGATGGCTCAGTAAGGCCTGCATTGCCAGCAAGACAATTAACACTTTAAATGCACAGAAAGCTACTAAAGACATATTTAAAACAGTTCATGTGACTACAGTGGTTCAACCTTAATTCATGAAGTTCAACCCGCTTCATGATGCTTCGTAGCTTTACGAATCTTTTGTTTAGAATCAGTGGTTCAGAACGCGTTTCAAACTGCAAAGTCACGTGATTTCAGTAAACAAGGCTTCGTTACATGATAAGTGTTTCGAAATTTCAATGGGTCACCACTGGGGGGGCGTGACTTTGGCAGTTTGATACACGCTCCGAACCACTGATTCGAAACACGATTTGTAAAGCTTTGAACCTTCATGGAGCAGTGTTTTGAAATCGTCCATCACTGGATATTGTTGAATAAAGTCGTTATTTTGTTTTCATAATATGAAGGTTGAACCACTGTAGTCACATGAACTGTTTTAAATACGTCTTTAGTAGCTTTCTGGGCATTGAAAGTTTTATTTATTGAACTGTTTACCTGTATAAAATCAGTATCACATTTGCACTCGTGCTATTCGGGACAGAAAAACAGCACTCGTGTGACTATATCATATTATGTAAATATGAATAAAAAAAAATTCAAAAGGGACATTTTTGCCCCCCATATCTTGAATTTTAGGGCTCCATCATGCAGTGAGTTGTTGCCCTGCCTCATATTCGTCATCAATCAACTGTATGAAATGGCAGATGAACTATACGTAGATCTGGGGTGGGGCAAATGTGTTAACAATTTTAACACGTGATTACCGTGATAGATTAATCTAATTAACATGTTAAATCGACAGCCCTTATATATATATATATATACAGTACTGTGCAAAAGTCTTAGGCACATCAGTATTTTCACCCCTCAAAAAAGGTTTTAAGTAGTGTGTCAATAGGAAATATCCGTTCACATTTCCAAACATTCATTTTGCCATTAATTGTAATAATCCAATGAGATTTTTGAATACACAATAAGACTGATAACAGTCGGTGCTCCACATGGAGATCAGAGCTCACCATAATCGAATCTGTCTGTGATTACATGAAGAAACATATGAAACTGAGACAAACTCAATCCAGAAGAACTGTGGCCGTGTCTCCAAGAGATTTTAAGAAACCTGCCTCCAAAGCTACCTGAAAAATGATGCCCAAGTGTACCTGGACAAGAGCTGTTTTAAATGCAAAGGGCGGTCACACAAAATATTGTTTTGATTTAGTTAATATAAGTTCATTGATAAAATCTATTTATAACAGTATTTTTTAAAAACATCCTCACTTTACAGCATTTTTACACAAGTGCCTAAAACTCTTCACAGTACTGTATCTTTGCAGGCAGGTTTCTTCAAGCATCTTAGAGACACGGCCACAGTTCTCCTGGATTTAGTTTGTCTCAGTTTCATCTGTTTCTTCATGTAATCACAGATGGATTCGCTGATGGTGAGATCAGATCACTGTGTGGAGCACCGGCTGTTGTCAGACTTAATCTCACTGGATTATTAAAATTAATGGCAAAATGAATGTTTGGAAATGTGAATGGATATTTCCTATTGACACACTACAGCAAAAGATATAAATAACTGGCTTAAAACCTTTTTTTGGGGGGGTGAAAATACTGACGTGCCTAAGACTTTTGCACAGTACTGTATATATATATAGTTTATGGCATTGAGTTTTGCACAGGCAATAAAAAATAAAATGATTCTAGTTATTCTGTGACATTTATCGTGGTAATATATTTACCTGTCACATCTATTTATTAGTTAAGGATTTCAAACTTCCAAACAGTGAAACAAAGGAAATGGAAATCACATTTACATTCTATTAATTGCATGCGCACCTTCGGCCTACATTTGTTTACCAGTGCAAATTGGCATGAATTGTAAAATGAGACCCCAATGGGTAGGCCTGGGTTTCTAGCTAGTGTATTGTGACTCAGAGGCTTATGAAGTGAAGCATATTAAATATGGACTTTAAAATGAAGGGTTCATAACCTTTTCCCTTCACCGCCGTGTTGGCTCCGTGGCATTGTTCATACAAGACAGCTACCTATTAAGTAAGTACCTGTAGGCTAGAGAGCACTGGGATTTATCCTCCCCTTATGGGATCTTGCACTGGCTCTAATGCTATACCCGCATGCCCAGTGGCCCATTTACAGGAATAGTCTGCACTGAGCTCGCTGAATGTTTTATTATCCCTGTTGTCTCATTGTTTATGTTCCAAACAATGTTGAATGTGGGGGGACAGGTTCCTAGAAAAGGGAAGTTCTCCTAATGGGCTTCCCAGATGCGCAATGTAGCGGTGATTTATAAATGTATTAATTAGATAAATAGCTTCTGCATATTGTAAAAGCTAATGTAATCCAGCCAGGGAGGTGATTCGTCCTTGGTGTGGTTGTGTTTCACTAATGCTCTTACTACTCAGCTCTCGTGCACCATTCTGTTTTGGAGAGACTTGATATTTATGATAATTCACCTCGATTTTCGCTTCGCTTCCGCTATTCCTCAATCGTTTCCACCCCCGTCTCACCTCTTCTTCTGTCTATAATTCAGCCACAGTATAAGTAGAAGGAGACAGGATTGGATTACCTGTGGGTATTGAATAAGAAAGATGCAGTTTTTTGCATCTCACACTAAATCAGCATTGATTTTATCAACCAAATTATTGATGAACATGTTTGTTGATGAAGGGTTTTTCAATTTTGTCAATGATAGCGAAGACAAAAATACATTATTTCAATGCGATAATTAAATTATTTTAATTGTGTCGATGAAAACATAACACAAGTTATTAATGTTTTTTGAGGAACAAGTTTTGACATGGTTAAAAACTGATACATGTTAAAATTAACATACACCACTGTTGACAGTTGGAGTCAGTCATTTTTCTTTTAAAAAAATTAATAATAGGCTAATTCAAAAAAAGCAGATTTGTCAATTCAACTCAAATTCAAGTCAATTGGACTTGAATTACCTATATGTCAAATGTTAGCTAAGATGGCCACCATCGACCATCTGCCAGTTATTACCCATTAAGCTGTTTGCAATTATTTACAACACACCTCTAAACCACAGCAGGCATGTAAATAAACAGTGGCAGGTTGACACTTATCTCGTACACGGCTCTGGGATTCTTCTATGGCAGGATTAGCCTAAGGACAGACCTCTTGACTGCCACTCGGATCTCTCTCTCCCTTCCTCTCTATTTCTGTCTCTGTATCTCATTCTCTTCCCCACTGTTTTTCCCTTTGCCAGCCAGGTGATAAAAATCTGTAATCTTATTTTGAAGTCCCATGGAATTAAGCCTATGAGACATTCGTCAGCAGAGCGGGGGAATGAGGCGATCAATAAGTGTATCTCATGTTTATCACTTCCACTGGCAGCAGCAAAGCAGGAGGAGACACTCAAAGCCTTTCATTCTTTCTGCTTACGTTGGCTTGATTAGAAATTGCCACAAATGTTTTTGCTGCCTTCATTAGTCCTTTTCTTTGCTCGGCTCTGAGGATTGCGTACCTCTAACAGGAACACATAGGCATTATTTAAGAATGATTTTGTTTGTACTAGTGTCCTTATCAATATTAATTATTAAGGGGTCATGTCATAAATTTTAGCCCCCCCCCCCTATTTCTAATCCTTAGAAATAGATTTTTCATAATATGAACACTTTAAGGCCAATTCACACCACACCGACAACAGCCAACAAACTCGTCTGTTGGAGTTTGTTGGATCGGTGTGAAACCCCTGTTGGCGTCTGTTGCCGTTGGTCGGAGTCGGTTTTCACCCGACTGAACATGTTTAATCAGCGTTTGTCGGGTCGTGGAATGTCTGCGCGGTGTGAACAGTTTTCTAACAAACGGCAACAAACTCTGACGTAATCTGACCTGGCTACGAACCGTTGCCATGATGATGAGGCAAGTCCCCTGCAAAGACAGCTGTTTGATCGCGCCCGCGCCTCACGCACAACAAAGTAGGCCTACTGGAAATGTGACATCGCAGCTTGTTCGTTATAAAAAATAAAATACAGTTAAAAAAATAAAAATATACAAAAGGTACAATAGTCCATAGTGCAATCCGTGCCATTCAGCAAGAGCAGCTGCTCCACTTCACCGAAAGAGAGAGGTAATTTAACCACTATGAGAGCAACGCAGGTTTACCTTCAGTTACGTTTTTAATAATTCGTTTTGGCTTGTTTAGCTACATGGTTGTATATGCTTATGGGTCTCGTTAATAAAAAGGGTCGTGCTAAAAAAAAAAAAAAAAAAAAAAGTTGTATTTGTAAAAGTTGTATAAAACCGGTGTATTTTTGTTTTGCCTCAATACTTTAATACAATGAAAATATATATGATACTATATTATTAATATAATAAACTTGCCTGACAATATTGTTAACATGGTTACATATGTAGTTGTGGAATTTTCCCAGTCAGACTCGTTTGTCGGTGTTTGTTAGGGCGGTGTGAACATGACAGTTTTTTCTCATAGAATTCTAAATCCAACGGCCAACTTGTTCTTTGGTGTTTGTTGCCGTTTGTCGGTGCGGTGTGAATTGGCCTTTAAAGAGACACAGTTAATGGTAGAATGTGGCATTCGGTAGGTCATGTACGTTTCTTACATCAAGAGTTTCTCAATACAAAGAAAAGCTGAAGGTATGTTCTTCTATAGAGTACATTATGATTGCTAGGGACATTGAAAACATCTATCATAATCACAGTATGCCAGTGAATAAGCATTCAGTTGGTATTAAGGATGCTGAGAGCTCATTTTGACCTCTCTACCTCTCATTCCTCTCAAGTTTGACTTGTGGGCGTGAAATGTTGAGAGTGATTGTGTGCCCTGTGGGCAAGGCTAAGTCAGGCCCTGACTGCTTACTCTCATTTAAACAGTGGGGTTTAAAAGTCAATACTCTCCCACTGAGTGTGAGATAGACTGAGTGGCAGTGACTAAGGGATCTAAGCAGCACTTCGGTTTTCAGTATCAAATGTTTGACATTTGTGACTGAAATATGACTGGTTTGCAGCAACAGGAATATAATTAAGTGTACAGTTTACCCAAAAAATAAAGTTTTCTCATCATTTTGCTATTATGTTATTCTAAACATGTTTGACTTTCTTTTTTCTTTCAAATACAGAAGGATTTTGAAGAATTGTTGTCACTCTTTTCAATGCAAATAGTGCCTAAGAGACTGGGGCTTTTCAATATTCAAAAAGGATACAAAAGCACAATAAAAGCAATATTGTTACCAAATGTTCACAGTTGGGGGGACCAAATGTTAAAGTTGAATATATTGTCAGTGGAAAACCCTGCTAAAATGTAAAAAAAAAATGTTGCTTAAGCACTGTATTCCTAATCCTCTAGAGTCATGCAATAATAGCAATAAAGAGACCAAAAACTCAAGAACCACATCAGCTTAGTTCATAAATTAATCATTAAGACCAGGATTGTGAACAAATGATTCATTGAAAAGATTTGATTAAAAAGAATGATTCATTTGTGAATCTGACATCACTACTTCCCATTTCTAAACTTTACCCTTTACACTTGTGACCATGTGTTTACATTGTTCATTGTGTGTTTGTTTGTTCTACCTTTTAGCTTCCTTTTAAGGAAAATGTCCATAAATGACTCCCTAAATGTCCTCTTTGTCAATTATTTACTAGGTTTGAGTTACATGCATTTAAAAGATAAAGATCAATACAGCTTGTTTATAATTAAGCCATAATTTACCCTAACAGTATTGGTTGAGATAGTTTATGGTATTAGCTTTTAGACAATACTAATATATTAGATGTGATTTCCTTTATATACCCATCTTAGTGGAAGTGTGAATCATTTGGGCCAGACTGCTTCTACTGTCACTGCTGTTGTTTTTTATGTGGCATTATTGTGACTACATCAAGCCATCTCTCGTAGTTCATGGCTCTAAGAATGTCTGCTTTGAAGGACACGTAACAGGTAATAATGAAGGTTAAAGTAATTCTGTGTAGTCATTACCTCTGCTGTTGGTTGTTTCAGCCTCCCCCCAGCTAATTGAGAAGCCCCAGGATGTGCAGAAGGCCATAGATGACTCTCTAGTGTGGGAATGCAAGGCCACAGGGAAACCCAAACCCTCTTACAGGTGGATGAAGAATGGAGAGAACCTGGAGCCCACTGAGGTCAGTTCACCTCTGAGGTTTGAGGACGGTCACCAAACTTCTGACAGTGATTAATAATAGAAAATGCATGAATGATTACAGATTCCCCAAAAGTGAAAATTTGTTCATCATTTGCTCACCCTCATGACGTACTTTCTTCAGTGGAACACAAAAGAAGATATTTTGCAAAAAGTTTTTGTCCATACACTGAAAGTCAGCTGGATTTACTGTTGTTTTGGTCCCTTTTGACTTTTATTGTATGGCTAAAAACAGCTGGAACATTGTATCTTCTTTTTTCTTCCACGTGAGAAAGAAAATCATACAGGTTTGGAATGGCATGAGTAAAGAGTGACAGAATTTTCATTTGTTAGTGATCTATCCTTTTAAATGTTATATTTGAAAATTTAGCTTTAGTACAAAGAATTTACAGATCATATCAAGTGTGTTAAACAAAATTCAAAGAAAGTTGAGAAACTTATTGTCTGTTTTTAGGTTATATCAGCGATTTGGTAACAGTGGACACAGTAGACCTGCCAGCCATCTTTATTAACCTTGTGAGACCGATGCTTTAGAGTGTATTCCTTAATGGCTTCTCTATAACCATCTAAATCAAAGTGAATCCAGTGGAGTGCCTGATATGTCATTCTGCGGACCTTCAGTATAGGCCACTCCAGAATTATCAAACCAATAGGAAAAGACAAAATTGAGAACATAAAAGCTTCCAAATATCACCACTTGTTCTGACAATGAGAGGGAATAGCTCCCCAAAAATGTAATAAACTCAAGGTGGCAATAGCTAGAAGAAAGCACTACCAATACTCCCTAACAACACATTTTAAAGATTGAACCAACACATTTTCATTTCATACCTCTTCCTTTTTTGTGAGTTTGTCAAAGTTATTTTTTAGATGCTTGGAGGTGATGTGAAATGACTTTTTCAACCCATTTTACTTCCTTTATGTGACTTTTCAGAATGTTTAATGTGAAAAATGTAGGGGCTTGATTTTTATCCATTGGGAATTTATTGGATCATGAAAAATGTGCACTTCAGGACTTTGCAGTTGAGTTTACTTTCCTGAAACACTGCCAGTATCTGTTGGTTGAAACTTCAGCAGCCTTGGTGAGATCCATTTGAGGTGGAGAAAGTTATGACATATTTGATAAAAGACAACCATTGTTTTCTTTGGAATAACATGCTCTAAATAAATAAATTATGCACAATAAGACCAGTGAAGTGCATTAAGTAAGTAAATAGGACAGTTTTGATTTCATGTCAACTTTATACAGTATAAGGTGCATAGAGACGCATGCTAACTAAGGCTCTTCTAAACACCATTACTGTTCATAAACATCCTTACTGGTTTGCAACCTACAAACATCACCAAACAACACAAGCTCAGCATATGAAGACATTTAAGAAGTCTTTAAATAAAGTAAAATACATTTAATGAACATTAAGGCTTGATTTAGTACAGTACTTCGTAATGCAAGATGCAACAATCTCCCATTAAATCTCTGAGCTAAAAGAGCTGATTTAAAGCCCGTTTTCTTGCAGGCCATTAGGAGAAGCCCTATAAACCTTTATTGTGCACTAGACAAGCTCTTATTGTTTTGTCTTTCTCTGAAATCCATTTAAACTATGGTGAAAGAGGTGATAAACATTTATATGTCTCGACACTCTACACTCTAAAAAAAAAAAATGGTTCTATATAGTACTAAAAGTGGTTCTTTGGCTTGTAATCATAGGGGAACCACTTTAAGTGCTGTAGCACCAAATCTGAGGTTGGTTCTCAGTGGTTCTCTGGGGTGGTTAAGGTGCTGTATAGCACCACTGCCTTACAAAGAACCTGTTAAGCCCTTTAAAGGTTCTTTATGAGCCAAAGAACCACTGTTGGTGCTGTTTAGCACCATTTTTGTTGAAGAAATAAAATGCGATATGGCACCTCTTATGGGTTCTACATAGCACCATTTGACAAAGGTTCTGTAGAGCACCTTTAAAGATATGGTGCTACATAGCACCAAAAGTGGTTCCCCTATGATTACGAGAACCACTTTTACTGCTATATAGCATTTTTTTTAGAGTGAGGTAATACATAACCTGTCTCCACTGAGAGCATTTCACCCTCAAACTCTCAGCGCATGAAGTTATTTTTAGAGACTAGTAGCTCTTTGGCACAACTATGGTGTGGTGAATAAACAAATCAGTAAACTTCATGTAAATTAGCCTCTCTATGCGATGTGGGTGCAAACAAAACAAAAGATATTGATCCATTTAGAGACACTGACTGTGTATGCGCTCAGAGACATGGTCACTTGTCTTTCTTCATCTGTCACTCATTCTTTTTCATCTTTCACACCACCAGATTAGAATATCTATCAGCTCTGCATAATTAGCAGTCTGTCCATTTCTTTGTTTTGCACTTTATTAGAGAACGTTTCCAGCAGAACACACTGCAATCAAAAAAGCTCAAATAAAGTTCATTTACATGCATTGGACCTCAGGAAAGGATTTTTAATGCAGATTTTGCTGGTTGGGATTAACATTTGTCGAATGAATTTGTATTTGAAAACCAAATTTGCATAATGATCAATGCTTTACAGGTGTGTTTGTGTGCCAAGGCAATTGCCAAAAGGTGCACTTGAATTTAAAATGCAATAAAATCTTTTTATTTTGCATTTATGGTTTTAAAAATGATTTGAAAGACCTTGTGCCTTCCTGGAAGCACATCTCTATGAGAACTGAATAAATACCACCCAGTTTGTACTATGACAGACTAATGTCCCAAGGGCACAACAATCTCTTGATTGAATCATGGCCCTAGCTTACATTTTGATTCCGAAATGTTGATTTTCAATGTATCCCGGTTAAATGAATTAATCAGTGCAGAATTATTACAATCTCCAAATGTCACCGTCAACATCAGAGCTTTAATCAATTGTATAACTAAAGGTCATTGATGTAGCAAAAGCAGGGGTTGTTGACTTATACCATTTGTTATTTTCATTGTGCTTAATCAATTGGGACCTTTCATGTTCTTTCTGCCTTATTGGAACGCAGCATTGCTAAGGTGACCAGCTGAAAACCTCTTCTTTGTAAATCACTGTGATGCTCTAGTCACTAAGAGAAAGGAATATGATGTGAGGCACATACCGTATCTTGGCTAATCTAGTAATAAACGTGTCAATGATCTTGTTCACCCGTATCATTGCGCTTTTTTGATTCCAGCTCGTACTGCTTACACAGAACCTAGCTTATATTTGTAGTAGTTTAATTTAAAATGCACCACATAGCATAAAACGGAGTGTTTACAACAGCTATGAACATGTAATGAGGCCTAACATGCATGGTATTTTTGAACAAAAGGAGACATTATCATCTTTTAGAAAGCGTAGATTTAAATCAAGACTTAGGAAATGAAAACGTCACGCACTTCACACGCACTTCATATCAGGATGAGAATTTGCCGCAACTGTAGTCATGCATTGCGGTTTATGTCCTGACCCTACGGATTTTGAGCGGTGACATTGCCAATCGCTGCATTTCAGCGCAGATGTGCAGATGGTTCCCTCCCTCAGGTACTGCCACATGCAAAACTGCTGATTTAAGAGGAACGTCACGGTTAATTAGTGCAGTAGTAAAGTGAAGCATCGCCTCACTCCGAACTGCTATATGCCACCAATGTGATTTTCTTATTTGTCCCATCTTGTGCATTTGTCCCTTCCTCCTTATCTCTATTTCAGACTACACCGGCACAAATCTCATTCAAAAGCAGATAATCCGAAGGACCGACTGCTGTTACTACAGTAAACACTTTAGTAACATTAAAGGAAATTGAAAAATTAATTATTAAAAAATGAGTTTACTCAAAGATTAAAGTTCTGTCATTATTAACTCCGAATGCCATTCCAACCATAAATGGCAGAAATAGTGTTATTCCAATTTAGTAGCTGGGATTTTTTTAGTGATCAAAAGTGAGATTTTTTTAACACTGGTTTTGAAGATTTACAAATGCATCCAGTGTGTACCATTATGATAAACAGAAAAAAATAAAATCCAAAAATATAAATAAAAAAAAAAAAACTTAATATTTGTTTTAGGTATTGTTTAGGAATAACTTTTTGTCTTCAAAATTTAAAAT
Source organism: Megalobrama amblycephala (assembly GCF_018812025.1). Classification (NCBI taxonomy): domain Eukaryota; kingdom Metazoa; phylum Chordata; class Actinopteri; order Cypriniformes; family Xenocyprididae; genus Megalobrama; species Megalobrama amblycephala. The sequence goes on from NC_063051.1 coordinate 5,687,026, forward strand.
AAATTGGCTTATTTCCCCACATAAATAACATATATGTATACAGGACATTAAATCATCAGTAAAGAATCATTCAGGAACGAAATGCTTGACTGCCCTTATGAATGAGTGGATCTTTTCATTAAAAAATACTAAATCATTCAGGATGACTGTGTCACGTCCACCAGAGGGCGTTCCCCTCTTGTTCATTGTTATTCTGTCCTGGACTACAATTCCCATTACCCGTTGCCTGGATTCCTGTGATTTACTTGTTTGTGTTTGCCTTTATAAGCCCTGTGTTTTCTGTCGGTCTTTGCGAAGTCTTGTATGTGTCACTACTGCATTTCTGGTTCCCTGTGTCTTGGTTTTTATCTTCTGCTTGTCTCCCTGAATTTCCCTATTTGCCTTTGTCTTGGACTGTTTGTCTGTGGTTTTGCCTGTTTTTGGACTTCGACTGTGGATTACCCTTACAATAAATACTGCGTTTGGATCTTCAACCTAAAGTTTCGGAGCAGTACATGACAGATTGTTTTTATGAATAAATCATTAAATCTTTTTCTCAACCAATTCATTAAAAACACAGATTCATTTAGGAATGATACAACTGTGTGTTGCTTGGAGATGCCCAACAGTGGATTTATCTTCGGCTTCACTTGGAGTTATTTTCATTGGCATAGCAAAAACAGACAAATTAATTGGCAATATTGTGTGCAACACGTAAGTTACTAAATATTCTTGTTTATTGAACTATTGGACTCTTATATAAAAGCAATATCACACTCGCAATCATGCTGTTGGTCTGAATGTCAATGTGGCTGTGATACGAAGAATAAATTTAAAGAGCAAAATATGAAAGGACAGAATACCACAGCAGCGAGTGTTCTGCCACTTTTCATGCCAATTTTTAATATGAACCTGTCTTTTTATGAGGCTTTAAAATATTGTTTATGCCTGTTGGAAGGGAGCATGAGGTGGAAACTAAATGCTCTCCAAGGTGATTATATATATAGAGAGAGAGAGAGACAGACAGAGAAAGAGAGAGACACTTTTGTTTGCAGTGCCCTGGGATGTAAGATGTCTTGGGAGTATTGAAACCTGGTTTACCCATTTTATGTTGTTTTTTTTAATACTCTATATTCATCAAACAAGTTTAGTTAACATCAGAGGACATGCAAACTTCATTCCATCACATGCTCGAAATGGTATAAAGCTGTCAGCGTTAAAATATTATCCCAGCTTGTTTATAATGGCAAACATCATCCAGCCTCCCAATGACTTGTCCACGGAATATAGAGGCTCCAGCTCTGGTTAAGAAGTAAACAAGCCGGGGCTTTATTTCCATCTCATAAACATACAGATTTATTACCATCGTTTTTGAGCAGCCTCCCTACGCAGTGTCTCCCATTAGTAATGAACACTCAGATTTATGATCGTTTCCATCAACCTCCAGTCGTAATTTACCTTCCCAGACACGTTGTGCTTTTATGCAGATTAGCAGTCTCAGTAAAAGACTCTTAACTGAGATATCCTGTTTTCCACAGGAGAGGGTGCAGGTCATTAATGGCGCCCTGTCCATCACTCGCCTGGAGCTTTCCGATATTGGAATGTACCAGTGCGTGGCTGGGAACAAGTATGGAGAAGTGTACTCCAATGCTGAACTCAGAGTTATTGGTAAGTGAAACCTGGTTAATCGCATTTGACTGAAATATTGGTCTTGGTTTGTAAATTTATAAAGTTGTAATGACTGCATTAATGAAGCTTACACTCTATCTCAACTGTATGCTCTTGATAATAGCCAATTATGAGTCATAATGTAATTAGATGTTTAATAATGTTCATTGCATGTGCAAGTAGGCATTTTGTTCTTATTCTGTCAAGGAGATTGTTGTTGTTTAAAAGTTAATTTATGCCTCAATAGTAGCACACAACAGAAGTAACGTTTGGTTCAAACAGGCTTCCCAAACCCTCCCCTATCTACCATTGGTTGGATAAACTGATAGCCCTGCCCAACACTCAGCATGTTCTTTTTGAGTGAATCAGAAACATGCAGCTAAACCAGTGTTGTCCGATTCCTGGATGAACGACTCATATGAGCATATTCCTTTTAAGTGAATCAAAAACATACAGCTTAACCATTGTAGTTTGATTCCTGAACAAATGACTCAAATGAGCATGTTCTCTTTAAGTGAATCAGTAACATGCAGCTCAACCAGTGTTGTCTGATTCCTGAAAGAACGACTCGTATGAGCATATTCCTTTTAAGTGAATCAAAAACATACAGCTTAACCATTGTAGTTTGATTCCTGAACAAATGACTCAAATGAGCATGTTCTTTTTAAGTGAATCAGTAACATGCAGCTTAACCAGTGTTGTCTGATTCCTGAATGAACGACTCATATGAGCATATTCCTTTTAAGTGAATCAAAAACATACAGCTTAACCAGTGTAGTCCGATTCCTGAACGAATAACTCATATAAGCATGTTCTTTTTGAGTGAATCAAAAAATACAGCTTAAATAGTGTAGTCTGATTCCTGAACGAATGACTCGGTAACACTTTAGTTTAGGGTCCAATTCTCACTATTAATTAGTTGCTTATTAGTATGTATGTTACTAGGATATTGGCTGTTTATTAGTACTCATAAAGCACATATTCTACATCCCTCAATCTTTCCCAATGCCTACTAAACAACTACCTTACTAACTATTAATAAGCAGTAGTTAGGAGTTTATTGAGGCAAAAGACGTAGTTAATAGTTAGTTAATAGTGAGAATTGGACCCTAAATTAAACAACATGTCCTCCAACCAATATGCCCATATAGTTTGTTTATTACTTCCCTGAAATACGACCCATAGGAGCGTTTACTAAAGTTGCACCCCTATCGACAACAGGACACTTTCATTTTAATGCATTGGACCCTTTTATCTGTGTCATATTTCAATATACAACAATAGCAATCATGTGATCATGCGATCGTGGGTTCGATCCCAGGGAACACATGTGCTCATGAAGTGTATATGCACTCTAAATCACTAAGGGTAGGTATAGTCGTTAATAAAAAAAATGAGTTTTGCTAAATGGAAATAGGACAAATGGTGGGTAAGAGACCGTGTAAAAAGTCCACACATTGCATTCACATTGCATAACATACAGCTTAACCAGTGTTGTCCGATTCTTGAACGAATGACTCATATGAGCATATTCATTTTAAGTGAATCAAAAACATACAGCACAAACAGTGTCTGATTTCAGAATAAAGAAAATTGTGTGTGTGTGAATCAGACACATGCTGACTGTTTGTTCATATAGTGTAGTTAAAGAACAAGTTATACATTTTGTTGGTTGTCTTCTAAAAATGAATGAAATATGCTATCAAATTTTTTTGTTTAGTAATGTTGTCTACTTTATAGTTAATACCTTATTGGATTGCATGTATGCTGCATATCTTTTCAAAGAAACTATGGTAACTTTAACCACATTTAACAGTATATTAGCAACATGCTAATGAAACATTTAGAAAGACAATTTACAAATATCACTAAAAATATCATGATATCATGGATCATGTCAGTTATTATTGCTCCATCTGCCATTTTTCGCTGTTGTTCTTGCTTCCTTACCTTGTCTGTGCACAGATCCAGCCGTTAATACTGCCTTTCCTTGTCTAATGCGTCGAATGGGCTGGCATTATGCAAATATTGGGGTCATACATATTAATGATCCCGACTGTTACGTAACAGTCGGTGTTATGTTGAGATCCGAGAGTTTTCCGGAAGTCTTTTAAACAAATGAGATTTACATAAGAAGGAGGAAACAATGGGGTTTGAAACTCAATGTATGTCTTTTCCATGTACTGAACTCTTGTTATTCAACTATGCTGAGGTAAATTCAAATTCTGATTCTAGGGCACCTTTAATATTGAAATTAATTGTATGGCAATGTAATTGCATTTTTTGTTTCCAAATATACTGTATATTCCTTAAAAGTCCTAAAGAAATGGTTCATTCTAAACCAGCTCATGCAATTGTTAGAGCCAGAAGCTGATACGGTATGTTGGGACACTCAAACACACAGCAATGTTTTGAAAGTGCCGTAGTGTTTACATTTGTTCAGGGAAGTCAACCAACAAATGACTTAATACAAATGGTTACTGCATATTAAACTGACATTGCGATTGTCACGGGCAATAACATGCATTAAACTCCAGAGCTGTGTTTACTTGCCGTCTACAGCAACATTCTATTCGCCCACAACTTTCTTTGTTTATTGTTTTGCCATAAAAATTTCGCCAAAGTGGCCAAGAAACTGAACTCACAGGAGAATAATTGTCAGTCCCTTGTGCAGATAAAATAATTGCAGTGCCTTTTAAAAGACAGAGAGTGAAGATTGTAGAGCTGGAGAAATTATCATAATAAAAACTCATTTGAGTGCGGAACGTGGGAAAAAAAGAGGAAAGGACGTGACATTTTCCCTTTGTTTTTCTTAGCAGAGAGAAGGAGCGTGTGATAATTAAAGTGCGCCACATACGCCAAGCCTCTGTTCTGCCATCTCTGTTTCTACATCATACGTACCCACGTACACATGTCTTCCTTTGAAGTACAATGATTAGAGAGGATGTGCTCTAAATCGTCCTTAATCCTCATGTCTGCTTACCTGTAATTATGGTCAATTATGAAGGGAATAATTGGCCTGATGCTTGATGGACTTTAGTTGTTAAATATTATTGTTCTTAAATATTTCACTGGTTCTTTATGTGTCTTTTATTTATTGGCACAATAAGATACAGGATGCTAAATAAAGGCCATAAGAGGGGGGAATGGAAATGTCAAAGCAAGATTCAAACTTGTGACTGCATGAGCACCACAAAGCAAACCGCTAGGCCACAGCTCTGACATTTTTTTTTTTTTAGCCTGTTCTATTTTCACAATACCATAGCTAGTGTTCAAATTGTTTTTATAGTCATGAATAATGTAATTATGAGTCATTTAAATTACCCCATGACAATGATTTCTTTCCTGTGTTTATTTATTTTGTTTACACATTATTTCAATATTCCACTTTAGACATTCTGCTAACTCTCATTAATTTCAACTACATGTGAACTAACTCTCATTAAAGGGGACCATCAAAATAAAATGTTAGCAGATATTCTCTGCTATATAATACTCTAATGAGAGTTTGTTGACATGTAGTTGCAAAGTTACTATAGTTAGTAGAATGTCTAAAGTGGACTACCGAAATAAAGTGATTTTTAAGAGAAAGACAGTACATTTTTAAGTGTGTATATATACAAAGTTCTGTCATGAAACTCTAGATGGCACAGTCTGATAGGTTCTTAACTCACCTGCTTGCAATCAGATCGTTCTCTATAGGGCACAGCTGATTGGTTCCTGCTGTATCAGTAGCCAATGAGCTTGCGTGTTCAACCTTCAAGTGCTCTGGTAGCATTTGCCTTAGCAGTGCAGAGCACTTTCAGAAACCCTCCACCTTCCCCAGCTCCACCTGTATAGTATATTGTACAGCAGTAGCATGTCTCACTTGCTCACAGCAGCGTGTCGTGTATCTGTTGGCAGTAGCAAGTACCGTACTTGCTCTGCAGCAGCAGCGTAGCAGATCTATTCTGCCAAGACCAAAAATATCAACATTGTCATACCCATTATCACACCAAACACTCAGTCAGAAATCAGCTTAAAGTTAATTTTGTGTTGTCACTGTACTTGTTTTGATTATAAAACATTCCTTTATTTGTATGTAACTGAAAATAGTTGCATGAGAGTATTAGCTATAATAGTTTGAAGTTGTGGAACATTTTTTGTGCTTTCTGTTGACGTATACTCTTAATATAATTTAAAACTTGCTCTTTCATTTCAGCTATCGCTCCTGATTTCTCCCAAAACCAGCTGAAGGGCCTCACTTTAGTGAAAGAAGGTGGCGATGTTCTCATTGAATGCAAGCCCAAGATGTCTCCTCGAGGCACAATCTCCTGGCGCAAAGGCAACGACGCCCTCCGAGAAAGCAGCAGGTAATCCCTTATCCCACTCAGATGTCATTAGTCATATCTGCAGAGCCTTTCCTCTGTTTGGAGTCTTTTTATATAATGCTACAAAACCAAAGCTTTTCCATTCTGATCCAGCAACAGTCAACTGGACCGTGGGATGATGAGCCCACAATACTGCGGTTATGCTACAGATCTGGTTTTTGATATAACGTCTTTGTCAAATCATTTCTGTTATTCACAGCAACAAAGCACTGCCACTGACTTTAGCCATTCATCTCTGCCTGTGGAATCCCACTACAACAGCCAGAGAAAAAGCATGTCTCAGCATGTCTCTGCTAAGGGTCACAACGATATGTCTCTGGTGGGCTTTGTGTTTCAGTTTCAACTGCTCTTTTCTCTTTCTTTCATTCTGTTTTACTATCTCCTTCTGTTATTTGCTCACTCCCCTAAATGCAAGAGCCTCATAGTGGCCCATTTTATGCAGACGTGTACTGCAGATCTCTAATGTGTGCCCTGTTATCAAACATGAAATCTGAAATATTATATACATATACTAATATAATTATATAAAATATTATAAAGTTAGGGTAATGTGAATGCAAATTGCATGTTATTACTCACACTACCGTTCAAAAGTTTGGGGTCAGTAAGATATGTTTTTTGAAAGAAATTAATACTTTTATTCAGCAAGGATGCGTGAAATTGATCAAAAGTGAGAGTAAAGACATTTATAATGTTACAGAAGATTTCTATCGATTTCTATTCTACTTCTGTGGAACTTTCTATACATCAGAGAATCCTGAAAAAGAATGTATCACTGTTTCCACAAATATTGTTTTCAATATTTATATTAATAAGAAATGTTTCTTGAGCATCAAATTAGCACATTAGAATGATTTCTGAAGGATCACGGGACACTGAATACTGGAGTAATGATGCTGAAAATTCAGCTTTGCCATCACATGAATAAATGTACATTGTAAAATATATTTAAGTAGAAAACAATTATTTTAAATTGTAATAATATAATACAGTTTCACTGTGTTTTTGATCAAATAAATGCAGACTTGGTGAGCATAAGAGAATTCTTTCAAAAATCTTACCAACTCAAAACTTGCAAATGGTAGTGCGGATCAGATCATAGTCTGGATCAGTTTGTGTTTTGACTGCTTAACCAACTGGTTTCCCATCATGACCATCTGACAAACCTTTCTAAAACCAGCAAAATAGACCAGTCTATCTCAAACTGGTTTATGCTGGAGATTTTTCTTCCAGCAAGGCTATGGCATCCAAAAATACTGTCTAAAGGCATTAGATTGTATTTTTAGGACTCAGTATTTCATCACTTAAACTGTGATGAAGTTTTCTAAAAGATGCACATTTTGCACAGAAATCAGTGAGCACACATGAATTATTCAAATGAAACCTGATGTTCTTATTAACAGCTCCAGTAAGGATCATGCAGTCCCTCATAACTGGACTTTGCAGGTTTATCAGATGATTCCCTCCTGAGCAAAGGCAGGGTGTTAATCAACTTCTCTGCGCTCTTAGTAGGAGGTCGGCGTCCCTGCCAGACCAACCTTTATCAACAAACATATGTCCCTGTCTCAGCCAGACCCAGCTTGATACAAGTGCAGTATGTCACCGACCCAGAGCGTTTGCGTTTGACCACACTGAGATAGGCAAAGTTCAGTGCGTCTGCGTGTGTTTATGTATGCATCTGTCAGTGTGTGCACTCCACGGTTGCCCGTAGTTTACATATACAAAGTTGGTGTTGGCACTCATCAAACAGAGTGGCGGGCCGTTTGCATAGGGGTTATGCTGTCAATGTCCTTGAGCTGTCCTGTGTGAGAGGACAGCAAAGCTGATGAATTCTTGAAGTATACACCTTGAAGAGTCAAGGCAGAAAATTGATTTGCCATGAGACGGCTTTCTTTCTTTCACTATGTTTTGCATCTCTTCATTCTTCTTTTAAACACTATATTCAGGCATTTTATTCACAAACAGAATATGTGTTGTCCAGTTTGTTATGGTTTAATTTTGGGAATCCTTGCGCAGAATATCTTTTGAGCACTTATGGTAAGTTACACTTAAAAATGTCAATGTCATTGCATTCGATGACAAATTATCAAAATAAGTGGCATGTATTTTCAAGAAGGATAAGCATGCACCATTTCAAGCAAAACTATGGACGCTTGTTTCCGCCAATAAATACAAAATAAAAAAGGTAATTTGGGACTTTTTATCTCACAATTCAGACTTTTTTTCTCAGAATTGCGAGTTTACATTTCACACTTCAGACTTCTTTTCTCAAAATTGCAAGATATAAACTTGCAATTGCGAATTACAATGTCAGAATTGCGAGTTATAAACTCACAATTGCCCGTTATAAACTCACAATTCTGATTTCTTTTCTCAGAATTGTGAGATATAAATGAGTTATAAAGTCCAATTCTGAGGGGGAAAAAATGACTTTTTTTCTCAGAATTGTGACTTTATATCACGCAATTCTGACTATATAACTTACAATTCTGACTTTATAACTCGCAATTGTGAGTTTGTCTCGCAATTCTGACTTTGTAATTCTTAATTGCAAGTTTATATCACGCAATTCTGAGAAAAAAGTCAGAATTGTGAGATAAAAAGTCACAATTATACCTTTTTTATTTTTTATTCATTGGCGGAAACAAGTTTCCATAATATACTGTTCAAAATGAAGATAAAAAAAGGATTTAGATGCTTAATGGTTGTCACACTTAGTGAAACATGCTTAATTGCAGGTCACTGACTTCATAAATCCACTAAAATTTATTGGAGAGAATTGCTCAGAGAGGTTAGTTTGATATTTTGTTATATAATGTAATGAATTTCAGACATTTTAAGTGAGGCCTAAGTGTCCAAGTACTTTTTGGGGCCGCTCTATCTTGACCACATTATGGAAGACTTTTCTTTTTTTCTGCCTGGCACGAAAATGTCCTAAACCCTACCACTTTAGATAATAGTCTTTGCTGTGCTTTATTTGCTATAAATATCGTGTTAGACAGTGCTTGTTTTCTTTTGGGGAACGAAGCGTTCCGTAGTTACAAAGATTGCTAAGAGCCTTATTTGAATTTTAAGAAGCCATTTAGGTGTCGAATGGGTGTTTGGCGTTTAAGTGGATCTAAAGAATTGTCTTTTTTTTTTTTTTTTTAAGACAGCATACATATCTTACAAGATATTTAAATATTAAATCTTGCCACTCTGCCTTTGCAGTCAGGAAAAAAGGCAAAGACTAAGTATTCATTCATGGGAAGTCTTATTATTAAAACATTATTTTTTGATGCCTTTTGGACCCTCTCTGTCGTTTAGGAGAAAATAATGCTCTTTTCTGACTTTGATCATGAAAGGTATTCCACCTAGACCTCCTCGCCTATCTTTGACACAGAGGTAATTAAAAAGAAAAATGGATAAATCACAAGTTTGCACGTACATGTCCCAGGTTGTATTGTGGCCAGCAAGGTCTGGTCAGAATGTTTGATTGCATTGTCAATAGATGGAAGCCAGCCAGGGAACTTTTTGCAGAATTGAATGTATTTCTGGAAAATGCTGACTTTCTTTCAAGCTCCTTTGGCAATGTCTTGTGCACCTATGCTTACGCACACTTACAGTATGTACACATACACATACTCTACATTCATTCCCGTTACTCGTTATAAAAACTGAATTAACTTATGTACAACAGTGTTCCTGTGAGATGTTAATCAATCGATGTTAAAGTACTTACTGCAATCACTTTAAAGGATTTGTTCACTTCAGAATTCAAATTTCCTGATAATTTACTCACCCCCATGTCATTCAAGATGTTCGTATCTTTCTTTCTTCAGTCGAAAAGAAATGAAGGTTTTTGACAAAAACATTCCAGGATTTTTCTCCATATAGTGGACTTCGGTGGTTTCCAACGGGTTGAAGGTCCAAATTGCAGTTTCAATGCAGCTTCAAAGGGCTCTACATGATCCCAGAAATGTCTTGTCTATCGAAACAATCTGTCATTTTCTAAAAAAAATAAAAATGTATATACTTTTTAACCACAAATGCTCATCTTGTACTAACTCTGGGATGCGCGTCCACGACTTCATGCATTACGTTGTCAGGTTGGAAAAGTCAAGCGTGATGTTGGGTGGATGTATCGACCCAGTGTTTACAAAGTGAACATGCAAAGACTAAGTCAAACGCCCATTACAAAAAGGTAAAATGATGTCGGATGATTTTGAAGTTGGAGGAGAAAATGAGATTAAGTTTTTCGCCCTAGCGCAGCACTTCCGCCTACATCACGTGTGACCTTTCCAATGTGATTACGTAATGGGTGGCGCATCGCAGAGTGCAAGACGAGCATTTGTGGTTAAAAAGTATATCCATATTAAAAAGTAGAGCCTTTTGAAGCTGCATTGAAACTGCAATTTGGACCTTCAACCCGTTGGTAACCATTGAAGTCCACTATATAGAGAAAAATCCTGGTATGTTTTCCTCAAAAACCTTAATTTCTTTTCAACTGAAGAAAGAAAGACATGAACATCTTGGGTGACATGGGGGTGAGTAAATTATCAGGAAATTTGAATTCTGAAGTGAACTAAACCTTTAATGATCTAAGAGCAATTTTAAATAATTTATAGTTTGATTAGCCAATAGTGTAAGTTTGGGGCGGAACTACATGTAAACTGACCGATAGAAACCAGGAGCTTAAAGGTTCACTATGTAACGAGCGACATATGTATGCAATTTCCCATGAAAACCATCCCAACAGTCTTACCATAGTGAATCAGGGTAAGACAAAAACATGGTTGTTAATTTTGAACAAAAAAAGTTACATAGTATATCTTCAAATAAACCAGCTTATATTAAATTATATGCAATTATATAATATAATTATATAATTTCTTTTCCGAGCATATATGTGATTTAATTTGATTAATTAACCAGCATATTATGTAATTAATTTGATTACGTTTTACAATTTATAGACAGGTCTTATAAAAAAAGCAAGATTATATATGCCATATAAATGAAAAAAAAAGGATTGCAAATGCGGTTTCATGTCAGCTTTAAGCTGTGATTTATTCCACTTATTTATATTGCATCCCTGTCAGCTCTTGCTAACCTTGCAAACAGCAGCAGGTATAAAGACACCACTCTCATTAAGTGGAAATGCCATTAGAGACTAATTCATAATCAGATGTATTGTTTTATGCAAATGGGCGTTTGTGTGTGCGTGCGTGTATGTTGATGCATGCTGAGTGCAAGCACCTGTCTGGGAGCCAGACCTAATCAAAGCAGGGTGCATTTGAACTCCTTTTGTGTAAGATTAATTGGCATAATTGTGCAAGTTCTCCTTGATGGCGGAGAAGGAGAGGAGACGGTGTCACCAGCAGGATAATCCATCTTCATAGCAGCAGCCCCTTTTTTTCTGCCAGAGAGGAGCGGAAAGGGATCGAAAGGGAGGGAGGGATGGATGCCATTTCTGTCGCATTTGTAACTGATGTGTCTACCTGGACATTCTATAGATCAGTGGCTCTAAACTAGCGGGTCGTGACCCTTAAATGGGTCGCAGGACTGTTCTGATAAGAACATCTACCCTTGCTGTTTTTAGCACGTTCATGAGTGAGGTATCACAGTGTTCGTAAACTAGTCAAACTAATCAAAGAAAATGAAGAATATTTTTAGGAATATATGCATTGACATAAAAAGAATATATTAAATGATATATTAAGTTGTACATATTAAAAGTATTTATACATAAAAGTAGTATTTTTGCACTGCATGTATTTTATTTGGTAACACTTTATTTCGATGGTCCACTTTAGACATTCTACTAACTATAAGTCACTTTGACATGTCAACTTAGTCTCATTAGTAATAGTATGGAAGCTTGTTTCTGCCACTAAATAAAAATTTTTTTTTTTTAAAAAGGTATCTCACAATTTTTTTCCCTTACAATATGGACATTTGCGAGTTTTTATCTCACAATTCTGACTGTATATCAGGCAATTCTGACTTTATATCACAATTCTGACTTTATATCACGTAATTCTGAATTTATATCCCAATTCTGACTTTATATCAGGCAATGTAGTTGCAAATTTACTTATAGTCAGTAGAATGTCTATTGAGGAACCATCAAAATAAACTGTGAGCAGATATTAAGCAGACCATCTAAAATACTCTAATTTCGAGGTTAGTTAACATATTGCCTATGCTGTTTATTGTAATATTAATACATTTTAATATTTGATTTTAAGGATCCTTTTTTATATATGTATAATAAACAATATTGGTCCTGAGCTGGGTCATCAGCTTAGATGACATCAGTGACAAGAAAGCCGCTGAAACGGCAAGGTGAATTTCTTTTCTTTTTTGTGTAAGAAGACAGTGGCAGCTCCTGAAACGCAAACCTTTTCAAAGTCGTACACTGCAGTAAAATAAATAATACCCATAGGAGAAACACATAAATAAAAGAGATAGGGCAGGGGATTTGTTCTAGATATACAATCAGCTGTTTTAGGTAGGACAGGTCAGCGGATGGGCTGATGTTTTCGAGCTGACTTTGCTGCGCCCGAGTGCATGTTTCCGAAGCTGATTTTGACTTGATTGTACATGACTGCTGTGCAGTAGTGTAGAATCTAGGCGGTTGAGTTGACAGCTAATTTTTGCCTGTGCTGTGCTGATGTGCACTTGTTTAACAAATAGTAGGATATAATAAGTTTGTGTGAGGCTCGGTGCAGCCCAAGGGAGGTTATTAACACTGGCTAGTTGTTAGATACAATTACAGCCACTGTGTGTCCTTTTGAATATGTAATATTACAGTTTTTGTTTTTTGTTTTTTTGTTTTTTAAGTGTCTGTGTGGTCTACTGGTTTTTGACATTCTTTTAGTAATGGTGAATTATTTAATTTCATTAGGCACATATATGTTTGCACAAAGAGTTGCCTGTGGTTTTAAAGAGGAAAGGTGATTCATTAACTCTTCATAATTTGAAATCTGTACACGTTCGGTACTAGGTGACAATATTAGATGTACGAATTTAAGTTAGCACAAAGGATCAAAGGTTTTCTGTGGAGGCATAATTTGTAAAAGACAAACTAATGGAGAGTTGACTTTCTTTTTTCACAAAGCTGTATGTCTGAAATTGCCCTCTCTCAAAGAATAGCCTTTTGAAGAAGATGAAAGGTTGCCTGGTATATATGATGGAATGGGTTTTGGAGGAAATTTGGACTGTCTTCTTTTGATCTTCATGAAATTTCTAGTTCTGGACTATTGCAGACGAAGTAGATAGGAAACCCTGGGCCAAATGTACATGTGGGTGAATCTCCCAAAAGCGAAATTGCATCCCAAAATCAGAAGAAATAATTAAGAAATTGGTAACACTTTACAAGGTTCATTTGTTTCATTTAAGGTTTCAAGGTTGTAACAAAACTTTAAAAAAACAGACTGTCCCCAACTCCCTAGGTTGTCTGTGAAAGCCTGTAAACTGATTTTTATGTGAAGGACTCGTTTTTGCCAGGAAAATCTAAAGGATGCGATATTTATGCACATGCTCCCAGCCAAGAGCCTCTCTCATGAAACGAATGCTTATACAATGTTCAGGATAATGCCGAAAGAGCTATTCTTTATTGTACTGTCAATGTGCAGCTTTCTCACCTCAAACACGACAGAGGTGAGAAAGCGGCAGTTATCTGATCATAGCTATGTGGATATGTTCGCACCAGCTCTGCAATTCACCGGCATCATGTCGACAGATGAAATAATTAAAATCACACTGTTATGATAGTTTGATTAATAAGTATATTTGAGACTGTAGTCTCACATAGCCAGAGCTATATAGTCTACAGTCTCAAATATACTTATTAATCAAACTATCATAACAGTGTGATTTTAATTATTTCATCTGTCGACATGATGCCGGTGAATTGCAGAGCTGGTGCGAACATATCCACTATGATTAGATAACTGCCGCTTTCTCACCTCTGTCGTATTTGTGTTTACTTATTGAGAGGAAAATGTGCAGCACATATTTACATATTCATCTAAACTAACTTTACATATTCATCCACACTCTCAGCAGTGTGGATGACGTCTGGATGTTTGTTAACGGTATATTGCTGCAAAGGTATTTCCAACTTTTTATTTCTAAGCAAAGAAGGAAAAAGAACTTCGCCTTGAATATATTGGGACAATGAATCACGTTCAGTCTCTTGTGCGTTATGTGTTAAGTGCATTAAGTTGCTGGCTGCAGTTCACTTAACATCCACCGGTGTCACTAATAACAGGGTTTCTGAATTCTGAATCTGAATGTTAATGTTAATTTCAACATTCAACTAATACATTATTTAAATCAAAAGTTGCATCTGTTAAAGGAGACCTATAATGCCCCTTTTACAAGATGTCTGTGAGGTTTCAGCTCAAAATACCCCACAGATCATTTATTATAGCTTGTCAAATTTGCCCCTATTTGGGTGTGAGCAAAAACACGCCTTTTTTGTGTGTGTCCCTGCTGATTCTGGCCCCCTTTCCAGAAGAGGGCGGAGTTTTAACAGCTCACGCTTCGGTTGCTCAACAGCAACAAAGCTGGAGAATCTCACGCAGCCAAAATGACGATCGTCAGTAACGGTGTTCAGCCTTACATTATTCAAACCGGAGTCGGCTTTGTTGTGTGTTCCTGGGGGCAGGGTTTATGTGAATTTTGGGGTTTGTGATGTTACCAACCAACTCGGGAAAAAGCTTGTTTTAGTCCCTTCCAGCCATTTGTTGTAGTTCTTAAAGGTGCCCTAGAACTTTTTTTTAAAAGATGTAATATAAGTCTAAGGTGTCCCTTCAATGTGTCTGTGAATTTTCAGCACAAAATACCCCATAGATTTTTTTTAATTCATTCTTTTAACTGCCTATTTTGGGGCATAATTAGAAATGCGCTGATTCAGGGTGTGTGGCCCTTTAAATCTCGTGCTTCACGCCCCAAGAGCTCGCGTTTGCCTTAAACAACATAAAAAAAGTTCACACAGCTAATATAACCCTCAAAATGGATCTTTACAAAGTGTTCGTCATGCAGCATGTCTAATCGCGTAAGTACAGTGTTTATTTTGATGTTTACATTGATTCTGAATGAGTTTGAGGCTATGCTCCGTGGCTAATGGCTAATGCTACACTGTTGGAGAGATTTATAAAGAATGAAGTTGTGTTTATGAATTATACAGACTGCAAGTGTTTAAAAATGAAAATAGCGACAGCTCTTGTCTCCGTGAATACAGTAAGAAACGATGGTAACTTTAACCACATTTAACAGTACATTAGCAACATGCTAACGAAACATTTAGAAAGACAATTTACAAATACCACTAAAAATATCATGTTATCATGAATCATGTCAGTTATTATTGCTCCATCTGCCATTTTTCGCTATTGTCCTTGCTTGCTTACCTAGTCTGTTGATTCAGCTGTGCACATCCAGACGTTCTGCCCTTGTCTAATGCCTTTCATAATGTTGGGAACATGGGCTGGCATATGCAAATATTGGGGCGTACACCCCGACTGTTACGTAACAGTCGGTGTTATGTTGAGATTCGCCTGTTCTTCAGAGGTCTTTTAAACAAATGAGATTTATATAAAAAGGAGGAAACAATGGAGTTTGAGACTCAGTGTATGTCATTTCCATGTACTGAACTCTTATTATTTAACTATGCTGAGGTAAATTCAATTTTTGAATCTAGGGCACCTTTAAAAAGCGATTTCTGTAAAAGAAAAGATCTCCCTTTGCATTGAACTTTGAGCGTCGTAACTTTGCAGATGTTGTTTATGCTCAAACAGCAACATTACACACTAACTAAAGTTAAAAAAGTTAAATCATATGCATGGACCCCTTTAATATTATTTAATGAACCTGAGCTAACATTAAATAACCAGTTATATTATTATTAACTAATCTTAACAAAGATTGATAAATACTGTCACAAATGAATTGTTCATTTTTAAGGTTAGTTAATGCATTTACTAATGTTAACAAATGGGACCTTATTTTAAGGCATTACGAAGAATTTATATTTTCCATAAAGAAAATGAAGCATATTTTAGGACTTATGCATTGTGACATTATGTTTATGACAATTATTCATACATTAAAGTAGTATTTTGTGTGCTACCTTTAATGGATATTTATTTAAATATTAATTATAAAAATATGTGAATGTAATGAGAATCAACATAATGGGAATTACAATTATAAAATGTCCAGACATGACAGAAATTATACTGATGATAATGTGCTTAATTGTCACAAAAACACAGTGGTTCTAAAATAGGCTTCATTGTCTATATAATTTTTTTCTAGTATAATTTTTGGGTTTGTTTGGCCTGTAACCTGTTTTTTCACGAACATAATTTCACAACTATATAAAACAGTATGCCGGCCGTCTTTTGGTAACATGCTAATGTTGAGTTAACTTCCCACTTGTAGATGCGGTCTGTGCTTTTACAGAGCGAGAGCGAAAGATGAAGCAGAAAAGAGAGGAGGAGTGGGATGAGTACACTCTATGAAGTGATTGCTTGTCAGGATGATTTCCATTTAAAAGCGCGTCTGCCACAGAAGGCTGCAGTGCAGGTGAATGAAGGGCGGCGCGATATCAATTCAGAAAGCTCCGTATAGGAGAGGTTGTGGAGGCGAGCAGAGCTACTGTCATTGCTGATAAAGGACACGTTTGAGGGCTGGGATCCGTTTACTTATCTAATTAAGCCCACTTTCCCTTATCTTGTTATTATAGAATTAAGCTTTAACTTGATTTTCAGTCTAATGCTTAAAAGCACCTGCGTGTACTCGCTAAGTTCTTTGACATCTCGCCTTAACTTCTTCTTTCCTTCAAAACCAGGCGCTTTAATTTAATAGTCATGGTAAAAATACACAATGTATGCAACATGCTGTTGCATTTATTAAAAAAAGAAAGTTGTTTATTATTTTTAAATGTCACCTTCTATTTTTTTCCGCAGCGAAGCCCATTGTTCTGCTTTTTTTTTGTTCTTCTTAATCTAATTGAACACCTGTTTGGAACTTGCCATCTCATAGACACAAAGATTGAACATGATGCCACCATAAAACAGAACGTTTCTCACAGCCAAAAAATAAATACCGAATACATTTTCCTCATTAGCTCACCTTAAGGCTCATCTGCCTAAACTGTTGTGTTGCCAGCTCATATGGTTCATTTTAATTTCATATTCCTCTCTCACCAGGGGAAATTAGGCGGTGTCAGTCAGTGGAATGTCATTTGAAGGGGAATGGGCCCACCAGCGGAGATCTGGAACATGCCCCAAAGCTTCAAATTCTTGGTTAAAACCCAACCATAGAGGGTCTCTATCAACATATTACCCACCCCTTTAAATAGAATGTCATTTACTTAACCTCCTATGGCTGTGTTTTGCTAATGTTGGCTAAAAGACTCTTTAACTAGCAGAGCATAATTTGATATGCCGTGTGGCGCAGCCGTGCCACAGACAATCTATAGGTATAGATTCGCACGGCAGACAATTGGTCAATCAAGATGGTGGACAGCACATCGATTGCCACTAATGTTATGTTTGCAGTCTCACACAATTGATGCGCGACTTTAATTAATTTCTCCATGGAACAATTAGTCTGTCTTTTGATATTTTTCTTAAATATATACAATGGGGTCCAAATGTCTAAATCCACATGTGAAAATCTGGATTTATTTTTTTCCATTTAAATCTGGAGAGATTTAAGATTTTGAATTTGTTTAAACAAAAGCTATGACTAAAATGAAGAAATATTTTAGATTTTGCATTATTTTGGGTCACTAATTACATTAGTTTTATTGTGAACTGCTTTGTACAGAAGATCAAATATTCTTCACTATTTGTTAAATTAATAAAATAATTCAGTCACACTTTAATTTAGGGTCCAATTCTCACTATTAACTAACTATTAACTATGACTTTTGCCTCAATAAACTCCTAATTACTGCTTATTATTTAGGTAGTTATTAAGTTTAGGTATTGGGAAGAATTAAGGGATGTAGAATATGGTCATGCAGAATAAGGCATTAATATGTGCTTTATAAGTATTATTAAACAATAATACAATAATAGTAATATGCATGATAATAAGCAACTACACTGTAAAAAAAAAAAAAAAATCGGTTATTACAACATTTTTTCTTTTGTCAAATCAACTTAGATAATTAATATGGTTCAAATAACATAATATCTTGAGTTTCTGTTGATTAAACCAATCGCCTTCATTGTATTAACTCAAATTTTTAATTTCAATTAACTCAAAATTTTAAGGCAACCACGTAACTTACTTTTTTAAGTTAAACCAACAAATCATTTTTACAGTGTAGTTAATAGTGAGAATTGGACCCTCATTCTTTTTGAAAAAATGTGCATTAGATTATAAAAATGCAAAATAGAAACATTTTCACTAGTGGTCTCAGACTTTTGGACCCCAGTGTATTTGAATCCCCTTCCTTTTTACCGCAGTAATAACTCTCTTCAGGATCAATTAGTTTAATTTGGTGAAATAAAACTCAACCAGAATGCAAATGAATGCAGAGGTTTGGCCGTGATTAGTTTGGCGTGCTCTTTACTAGTCTAAGTGCCATGTTAGACTCTGTGGGATTAGATTTATCTTGGGGGACTTAGAGGCTAATATAATTTTTCAAAGAACGAATGTGCCAGCGCAGCACCAGTAATCCATCTTGGTCCCTTCGCACATTTCGAGCATCA
The DNA here is from genome assembly GCF_018812025.1 of Megalobrama amblycephala. Taxonomy (NCBI): domain Eukaryota; kingdom Metazoa; phylum Chordata; class Actinopteri; order Cypriniformes; family Xenocyprididae; genus Megalobrama; species Megalobrama amblycephala. Next base: position 5,705,762 of record NC_063051.1, read on the forward strand.
TATGTGTGTTGCTCTTTTTATTCCTAGAAGGAATTGTGTGCATATGAGTGTGAGAAAAAGAGAGATGAATATCAGTCTGAAAGAATGAAGCTGAAGAGTCGTTTGTGATTAAAGGAGCCCGGTTTGAGTACACCCACAAGCCCACGGTGTTTGGCCCTGATAAACACAGTTTCTGCGCAGCTGCTGACCCTGGGGATAGATATTGCTGAAATTAAAAGCCTCGGTTACTACTGGAAATATGCCCTGCACTGCAAACATGAAATGATACAATTTTCATGTGTTAGCATTTTTGTTTGTGTTTGGAGCTGTTTTGTATTACTTTGTATCTGTTGTTATTATTATTATCATTATTATTATATTTTATTGATTCTTGAGTACTGGGACCAAACAAGCTACAGAACTGAAAAATATATGTTTATGTTCTGAAATTGTTTTGGACGAATTTGTTAAACATGTCCTGCTTCTTCCATTTTCTCACAAAATGTGTTTTTTCCTTGTCTAAAGCTTAATCTAGTTAATCAACACCATGCAAACATAATGTCAAATATTTATCATAAATATTGAAAAATCTAGCATTCACTAAAGAATGAATGATTTTCTATTGAACTGTCACCACAGTCGGACTGAAAACAATATTTTTTATGTCACTCTTTAAAAGTAGTAGCCATTTTGTAGACATTTTGTTTCTAATAGAACCTACTTAAAATGATGGGAATTATCTAAAAAAAAAAAATACATAGAGTTGATGGATTTCACATATACACTACCATTCAAAAGTTTGAGGTCAGTAAAAAATCCATAAGTTCCTTATGCTCACTCAGGATACATTTATACAGTAAATACAGTAATATATATATATATATATACACATAAAGTACCTTGTTTTGTCCCAATACTCAAGAATGAATTCATTCATATCTAATGGTATCAACAAAAAGTCTTTTGAGACCTTTGAGACCTTTCAGGTCATAATAATGTTTCGTTGGACTTATATTTAAGTTTAAAAGTGGAAATGTTGCTGTTTTAAAAGCTCATGGTTAAAGGGATACACAAATAGATTTTGTCATCATTTACTCACCTCACATTGTTCCAAACCTCTATGGGTTTCTTTCTTCTGCACAAAAGAAGATATTTTGAAGAATGATAGTAACCAAACAGTTGACGGTAGCCATTGTCTTCCATAGTAGGAAAAAAAATCAATGGCTACCATCAACTGTCTGGATACCAACATTCTTCAAAATATCTTCTTTTGTGTTCAACAGAAGAAAGAAACTCATACATGTTTGGAACTACTCAAGGGTGAGTAAATAATGACAGCATTTTTTGCGTGAACTAACCCTTTAAGTTTGTTTCCTGTCTCGAGAATCAGTGATTTATATGTAAAATATAAGTGGCTTATAGCGGAGCATAACATATTTCTCTGCATATTATTTAAGTCCATACTGCACACAACTGATTTAAAGCTAAATTATTACGCCAGCTGGTGCCTTGTTGATTTATTTCACATTGAGAAATGACATAGAATTATCTTGTGGAATGGCAAGAGCTGAATGTACCCATACTAAATCAGTGCATTGAATAATTGAACAACGTTGAATGTGTTAAGAAAATTACCTCAGGATAAGTGGCAAGGCAATGCGAGCCTCCTTTTAAGGTGGGGGAAAAGTAGCAGCATACGTCGCAAATTATTCTCTACAGGGAATGTATCTTGACGTCGCAGTTGACACTTAGCTCCGTGGCACGAATATAAATTTTGTACCTGTGTTTGTATTTTGGGTTTACAAAAGTAGAGATTAATACTTCTTCCTCCACGTTTGTCTTTACCCGTCTCTTCCATTTTCATTTTTACAAATCTCTGCATTGCCATGGAAACTTAATGCTGGTCCTCCTGAGACGAGGGGTCAACGCGCCGAGCGCTCGCAGGAAATGTCACAGCCGCTTTAGCTCACAGCTCCACCGTTCTTTTGCTATTTTAATACCAAAAGGAGAAAAACACCATTGTACACAGCTGGTTGTCTAAAACGCCTGCTCTTTGAGCTCGGCTTGGTGTCCAGATGCTTCTGTCAATCATTTCTTATCACTCCCATTATATCTGAATTGCCAAGCCCTTTGGACACCCACGGAGTGAGCGACACCCGCATTATTAAACCCAAGAGCCGTCTCTGACTGACAAACCAAATAATGCCTGTCGTGAAGACTTAGATAAAAGCCATGGGTGAATTCTGTGTGAGCCAATTTCAGTGGTTTCTCTTGTAAATATGCCCCAAATTTGGAGATGCTGAGCTCATGACACATTCGATTTACTTCACTTCATATTTTTGCCTTTATATATCATTGTATACCAAAGAAATCAATGTCTTTCTCTGTATTCCTGATTTATATCGAACTTAATCAATAAGGCCTGCATTATAAATACAACTATACCACATTAACAGTAAGTCAGACCGGATAGACGCTGTAATTCGTAAAGGTTTGACACGGCCATGTGAGTGTCAGATGCGGCGATAATGAATGTTATGTCTTAAGAACCATTGACTCGTACACGCTAAAAAAAAAATCAATATCAATTACCTGGCTATTGGAAAAGTGTCAGAAGACAACCTTTCCATGTCCCATTTTTCCCCTCTCCTATTTTTCCCTTGACCAACAAGTGATTGCTCTGTTGTTCTAGTGATAACGGCGAAACTCATTGGAAGGCTCTTTTTTTTTTTCCTCGTGGCAGTAATTGCCGACTAACCTTGAGGTTGAGGAGTCGAAAGCAAAGGTACGCTCATCAAGGTGGCTTCCCGTAAACAGATCTCTTGACAGAGCGTGATCTGAAATGACCTGTTTCTGCCTCCCCCGGTTTATTTATCCAACTGACAAGGTCGTCAGTTTATCAAACGCACTTCCCAGCAGAAGGCCTACTGAGATATGGACACATGATCCATCTCAGTAACGCCAGGAGCTCTCTCACACCCCTCTTTAGGGTATTAGCCCTCAACATAGATCAGCCCTTCACGTTTGGGTCAAGCCTTGTGCCCCATTTGGAGGATAAAACGACCTATCTGGTCCTTCTGTAGACGTTGCCTCGCCCTGCTACATAACCCTCCCTCTGGGTCCTCGGTAAATGTTTTTAAAAACATCACTGTTGGAACACAACCTCCAGGTAGGTCAGAGAAGGCCAGTTAGTGCAAGAGAGTTGCAACCCGCTTAAATGCGCTGTCCTGGGTCATATCTGGGAGCTCGTACAAATACGTAACATTATTTATGAGCTTTTGCCTTTAAACTTGAGCTCCAGTCACACTGTTAGCGATTCAAACGCTGCAGGATGTTGAGTCTCTACTGTTGGTCACTATTCAACTGTGCCTCGTTGATAGTCGTCGCATCACACTGCTGCTTGTTTGCATGAGTTCAACTCTTCTGAATTTTTTATTCGGAATACCAGTGTTCACTTTCACTCATGTTGCTGCCAATTGAAAAATTAATGACTAAAGTCGCTTTGTCTGCAAATCGCTGTCAGTATAAAAGGTTCTTTACAGGAAACTCGAGAGAGATGAAGAAAGCGGCAGGTGGGAAAAGGAAGCGATAGGATCAGGACTCAAGACAAACCTGACTTTAACCTGTCACTATATATTCTCTTAGAACATTTATAGCAGAAGCAGTATTTTTTTCTTTTTTAAATATTTTATAAACATTTTATTGCATCATTTTAAACATCTTTTTCATTGCATTTTAGACTATTTATGTATTTATTTTTTATACATTGGGGAGTTTTTAGTGGCACTTTTTGCAGGTTACATCAGGACACCAGTAGGTGGTGACCAGTGTTGGGGAAAGTTACTTCTTAAAGGTCCCGTTTTTCGTGGTTTTTTGAAGCTTTGATTGTGTTTATAGTGTGCAATATAACATGTGTTCATGTTTCGCGTGTAAAAAAACACAGTATTTTTCACATAATTTACTTATCTGTATACCGCTGTTTCCACTGTCATAAAAACGGGCTGATGACTTCCTTGTTCTATGAAGTCCCTCCTTCAGAAATACGTAACGAGTTCTGATTGTGCCAGCGGTTCCTGTGTTGTGATTCGACAGCTCTGAGCGCACCGTGCCCGGAAAGGTCACGCCTCTTACCATAACGTGGAGATGCACGCGCTCAGTGTTATTGTAAACATGTCTTTAATTTTACCCTATCAATTTGAGCCGGAATCAGACCCGGTGATTGGACTGCGGGATGAAAATAACAGCGTTTCGACGACATGGCGACAAACACACTCTGTGGGTGGAGGTTAGTCAAAAAACTGTTTTAGTGACGTCATTAAAGAAGGAAGTAGAGGGATGTAGTCCAAACTGGCCGTTCGATGTAGGCGACTTCTGTTAAATAAAATATCTCGCTTGGCATTGAACTTTGAGCTTTAAAATTTTACAGATTTTATTTATACTCTAACAACAACATTACACACTAACTAAAGTTTGAAACATGGGATCACGAAGAACGGGACCTTTAAAAGAAAAGTAACTAATTGCGTTAGTTACTTTTTATGGAAAGTATTGCACTATATTACTTTTGCGTTACTTTTTCTCATCTGGGCTGGGCTGTTTGTTTGTTTGTTTGTTTTTATAACAACAAAAAAAGTTATATTTTTGGCAAAAAGTGAAAAGAATAAGCCTCAGGCTGAAGGAAATGCAAAATCATGCCAGTACAGTAGAGGGTGCAGTTCAAACAAACCAAAGCCTTTCAGCTGTGCTGACATTCTGGAATACAGAAGAATAGGACACAGAAGAAGAAGATGAGTAAATGTATGCTCACATTTAGTCTAGAACTAGTCTAGAATAAGCATCATGTTTACACAGCACACACAACACCTCTGATTTCTCTCAACATGGGGACAGTAAATTTAAAAGTAATGCGTTACTTTAGTTACTTTGAAAAAAGTAATCTGATTACTCACATTATTTGTAATTTGTTACCCCCAACACTGGTGGTGACATTGTGAGTAACAACTGAGTCATTCGCTCAAATGAATTGACTTTTTTAAGACACTGATTCATTCACAAATTCCACTTTTATTTTATTCTTATTTATCCAGTATATTGTAGTTCATCTAAAATTTAAAATAAATAAAATAATATAAAAAAATATATAAATTTAAAATAATAATCAGAGATCTGATTGATTGATTGATTGATTGATTGATTGATGTTTGAGCTGTAATGGCCATCAATTTAAAAACAAAATGGTTAATGATTGTTTATTTGCAAAAAGAGAGATGGAACTCTTGCTACATAGTCATGATTTCCTCAGTGTTGTTGAAGGTGTGGTGGTGAATGAAATATATATTTTTAACAGAAAAATAATTACATCCCTTTTGGAATTGTTGTCTCAAAACCACAAACATTTTTACTTCACCTTGCACCTCTGTTCTATTTGACCTAGCGTTAAGTGGATGAAATTCTGAAGAGCGAGTTTAAGAGCTTGTTGAAGTTTATTAAGTGATGTGCTCAGACTGAAAATGCCTCAGCAAAGTCAACAGAATTTTTATTATTCCACTCATGCTTCCATTTCCGGAGCAAATGTTTTGAAATGAAAAAGAATATACTAACAGATATTAAGGTCATGTTCCTCCACTCCTACAAGATTTTCAGAATTATGCCTTTTGTCCCATTCTTACATTCACAAAAAAAAAATAAAAAAGAACACAGGAGAGGTGCATTAACCAATTCACTAGTGATTTGGTTTCACCATTTCACAGAGGTTTGTGGCAGAGACTTTTTGCCAGACAACAACCAGAAGAGGCAACAAGCATTTAGCACACACTGTCCAGTTTATGATTTTCAGAGGAAAGCTCCTACAGGATGAATCTTATTAATGTCTCCGATCTGTCTTCCCCTGCAAAACATAAAAGCTCATAATAGCTCGCTTTTGCCTCTGTCGCATAGTTGTCTTTGTACCAACTCTAAGCACACTTCTGGGGAGATTTGAGAATTCCCTGCAACATAGTGCCTCTCTTTAAGCTGCTCAGCAGTGCTGTGTCATACAGGCTTGTACTCTGGTAGGAGATTTACAGCTGTCCTTATTAGCTGTTACGAATGGGAGATGAGGAGACCAGCACTCAGGTTCATCTCGCTGGTGAATTATTGATAGATCTTCGCCCGCTCAGACTGGATAGAGGGACTGGTGTGCCTGTCCAAGAATAGATGTGCTCTCCAAGTATGTTCAAGACCACAGACTGCCTCACCAACCTTAGGAGTCTCCTCTGTTTGAATCCATCAATGTCAGAATGAGTCCGTCAGGTTTGCTTACTCTGCTGAAAGGTCAGCTTATGAATTTTCACACTGCTTTATACTGGTTAAAGGTGCAATATGTAAGATTTAAGGAATAAAATGTTTCCAACAATGTTTTAAATGCAGAGAAATCAGCTATTTTAACCAATGTAATGGCCCGTGTCAGTGCGTCACCTTTCAATGATGTCATACCCGCATTACCCTCGAATTCCAGATTTACTTCCGTAGAAACCAAGGAGACACCAAAGACGCTTTAATATATTATGTGTTTTATTAGACAGTTGAGCAACTGTTTAGATACATTTATTGGCAGAAATCTCATTTTAAACACATTTAATAGAATAAAAAAGTATGTGAATAGCAAAGCTCATATTTGATCTTTTGATGGTAATTTGATGAGAAATGTTTGAGTTCATATTGAGATCTCTGTCTTTTGGCAAACCTGAGCACAATTTGGTATATTTTTGAGAACTCTTCTGCAATTTTACAGGCAGCGTGTAACATTCCTTTCGGGAACACTTTATTTTGATGGTCCACTTTAGACTTTATTCTATAACTTTAAGTAACTTTGCAACATGTCAACTAACTCGTCAACTTGTTCTTCTAACCCTAACCCTGACCTAACAGTCTACTAATACTCTAACACAGTGGTCGCCAACCCGTCGATCGCGATCGACCGGTCGATCTTTATCACTGTTCCAGTAGCTCGCGAAAATAACAGAAATATTAATACAAAAATACATTACATTTCTCCAGTCTTTGTACTGTATTTTTGTATTTTTCTGTTATTTTCTGGAGCTACTGGGACAGTGATAAAGGTAAATAGCCCACATCATGTCCGAGTCTGTAAACGGCCGTAAACAAGAGGCCAGAGACGCTGAAGACGGACGCGAAGAGGAGAAAATTCTGTAGCAGGCAGAGCAGATCACTGTTCACGATGCTCGAAATATAGGAAGAAAATATAAATAGCCTACTGAATTGGGGGTGAGGGGTTATATATGAATGCATCTCTAAAAGGAATTACTGTCTTCAGAAAAATTTCGATGGCAATGGCATTTTATTTTCCTCTTACCTCCGAATAAAGTAGCTAATTATTAGCGCAGTTCAGCTTTGTTTACAGCGGTAACCAAGGAAACGCTGTATCTCTGCTGCTCCATAAGCGCCACCTGCTGTCAGAGAGTGAATCTGCGTCTCATCCAGTCTGCTGTTTTTGTTTCAAGCTTTTTTGTGTGTAGCATTTATAATTTCACAAATATAAAGTCAGACCATTCTGTTTTTGCTTTAAATCTTGAAATTAAATCTAATTCAAATAATAAAAAAATAAGTGCTTGGATTCTGATTAAAAAGCAGTGGTTCCCTCTAATTTGAAATGGCTATGTATTTTTGTTTATTATAATAATATTAATAATAAATATCTGCAACCAGTATCGGAATCGGCCAATTTGCTTGTAAAAATAAATAAATCAGAATCTAAATTGGCCATGAAAAAAATACTAAATACAATCTGGGCTGTCTTTTTCTATCAAGTAGATCTTGTCTTTCATAAAGGTCGAGGTCAGGGATCTTGGGCTTAAAAAGGTTGGTGACCATTGCTCTAACAAGAGTTAGTTGATATGTAGTTACTTATAATTAGTAGAATGTCTAAAGCGGACCATCGAAATAAAGTGTAACCATACTTTCTCGTAAACAAAATTCTGAGAAATCTTTCTCCTGGAATTGCTGTCTAGGAGAAACAATTGAGTTTATTCATTGCTCGTGGCCTCACTTTATTTTCTGACACCAGAATCTGAAATCCATGCGCATCCTATGTATGTCAAAATATTTATCCTTGTATACCTGAAAGAATTGTCTAAAGGTGGGAAGAGACAGGGAGAGCAGTGTTATAAGGAGATGGGAAAACAAATGTATACCATAACTCATAAAACATCACGAACAGCTGGAGAGCTGCACAAAAGCAGGTCATTCCTTGATCTAGATAAGACAATGTGCTGGCCTATTTGTTGGTAGTCTCTGGAGGTAGGGTGCATGACGGAGGAATGAGGAAGAAAGGGAAAGAAGGGGAAAATTTCACCTTTATCACTGATAAACTGTATTTTACCTGCTTTGTTGTGACCTGCAATTGTGAGACCTTCCTGTCTGTGAATATATATGCACTGCCATTCAAAAGTTTGGGGTCAGATTTTTTTTAAGAAATTAAAACTTTTATTCAGCAAGGATGCATGAAATTGATCAAAAGTGGTCAAATGTTTTCCACAAAATATTAAGCAGCAACTGAACATTAAGTACTGTTTTGAGCTCCATATCAGCATATTTCTGATTGGAGGAATGGCAGCTGAAAATACAGCTTTGCCATCACATGAATAAAATTACATTAAAAATCTATTAAAATAAAAAGAAAAATTGTTAAATGAACATAATAAACTTGTTTTTAAATCATTAAAACATTCTTACAGTATATTCAGCGAATAAAAATATGAATGTTTCACCATATCAAGTTCTCAGATTTCCCCAATAAAATAAATTACAGTACTTTTGGATTGTTGGTAAATTTTCCACTAAGGTAAAAGATGTGTGACAGACGCTGAAGGTTTTCCACTAGACTGTTGGAACATGACTGCAGGGATTTTCTCCGGCGCTGAGGTCAAGCACTGATGTTCCAATTCATCCCGAAGGTGTTCAGTGGAGTTCATGTCTGGGCTTTGTACAGGCTAGTCAAGTTCTTCATACTCAGTTAACACACTTTACTAGTGCCTTTTGACATTTTTTGTCATTGCCACATGGAAAATCACTCCCCTTTCTACTGGAAATTAGCCTGGATGCCAGCCGAACTTAGCCCCGCCCACAACATTTTGAGGTCGGGGAGTTCGGTCTGGACTCGATCCGTAGAGGAGTAATTATCCCCGAACAGAAACTGTTCGGACCAATCACATTGTCAGGGCGATGATTGACAGATTATCACCAGAAACGTAATCAGCCACGTCATCAAAGAGCGCTTGGGGAGTTTGATTGACAAGCGATCTAACCAATCAGAACGCCGCATTCGCCATTTTGTCCGACAAAGCAGTCAGGAGTTAGAAGATTAACCTCGGTAGAGTTAAACTTGAAAAATTGTGCATATTGACGTCTTTCCGCGTTTGAAACAACATCCATTCTCATGTTCATTCATGTTTATTTGATGCTATAAATGGACTAGTAGGAAGAGATGATCGATTCACGAGCCTCTGCAATCTGTCACGATCATGGTCACAACCCATTAAAGAGCCACAAAACGGTTTTTATTGTTTGAATTTTTTTAATAACTACACAGTTTGAAAGCTGGGACTTTGTTTAATATCATAAGTAACCTGCTCTGTCTCGTCTGTCGATGTGTTGTCAGTTTCCTCTTTGCTCCGCGATGTATTTTCCACTCTGTGTGGCGTGACAGCGCCACGGCTTGTCGGACAAAGCAACAGTAACTAAGGGGGGCGGGTCTTTGTGAAAGGTCAATTAGTTTACAACAATGATGGCTGTTGAAGAACTGAGATGTGTAAGTTAGATTCCGCCATCGCGTCCGTTATAGAAGATGTCGACAGCGTATTAATTTTAAAAAAGGAACAGAGGACCGCGATCAAGGCATTTGTCGATGGGAAAGATGTCTTTGGCGTCCTTCCTACGGGATTCGGCAAAAGTTTGATTTATCAGCTGGCCCCGATGGTCGCTAAGAAGAGTTCTGTTGACAACTGTGCGTCGCTCAACATACGTCACTTACTCTGTAGCTCTGATTGGTTGTAGGTCTATCCAATTGAGGTCTTTCCTGGATCGGTTGAAATACGCCCCCATAATCAAAGCCCAATGGAGCAGTATCAGACTCATATTCAAACTAGAATTGAGTATGACCACGTCAGGCTAACTGGAAATGCTAGTCTAAGAAGATTGCATGAGTGTTTGTTTGATTTTATGCTCCTGTTATTGATGGATGAAGCTGAAATATGTGTTTGTACCAACCCGATCTCACGGCAATTCGTATGAATTTATACAAATGACCTACACTTAACCCCGTCCCTAAAACTACCCATCACTGAGATTTAGACAAATCGTACAAATTCGTACTAGTGAGGTCATAAGAATTAGCCACCTCGTAAAATACTGTACGAATTGGTTGTGAGATAGCGTTGGTATGTACCTGTGTACAGAAAACATCATATCTCACCATTGTGTGTTTTAGGACCATTGTTGTCTTTCTTTCTTTTACAGTGTGTTCTGTTCACCATATTACCATTACATTTGACACACTTCAGCTGTGTTAATTAGAAATATATTATTTATTGGGGTCCTCCCAGAGTCATTAATGAAATCCACAGTTTGTGGAATTGGTTTATTTATATTCAATGTTTTGTCCACACCAATTAAACATCCCTTCCCCTAAGCTATCACAGCTTTTCAAAATAGTACCATCTATAATATGGCACCATGTTGGTTTTTTTTCTTCTTTTTTCCCCTCTCACGTTTTCTCTTTTTTTTTTTTTGTCTTTTCACACACTAACATTATCATGTATAACTTGCTTATGGCTCACTCATTCTTGAGCGTCGTGGCTAGAATAATTAGAATGCCATCATGAATTAATGAAGCACTCCCTATTTTTCTCCTTCATGCTCAAGGTCTCCACATCATGCGTTTTATCTTTGAGGATGTTTTTTAAGACACTTTTATGTGTGTATGCACTACAAGGTGTAAAGATCATTTTGTATTTGAATTTTTGAACTGATTTTTCCATTGACCTACATAAAAACAGGTGTTCAAATTTACATTGGTTTGATTCTGGTTCAAGGATCAATATTTGAGTATAAAAGGGAATATATTATTCTAAATGGCCAATGGAAGATATCCTGGCAGCATTAAAACAGCATTGTAAATAAAAAAAATAAAAAAAAACACACAATTTTTCAGCACCACTCTTATTCCTCTTAAAAACATGTTGACAGCGGTTTGTTGAAGGTGGGGGTTTGAGATCTGACAAGACAAAAGTTTCATAGCGATGTGCAAAGGCTGAAAAATCTTTAAAACTGTCCTGAAATTGCACTCTTTTTCCTGAGATGGTCTCTGTTAGAATGTCTAGATCATCTTGCATCACACACTTAAAATCTCTTCAGAAGTCTCAAGTCTTAAATAGCTGCAAAACCTGTCCTTGTACTTTTATCCTGTCAAAAAATAAATAGCTTTTGTTGATTGCTGGCTTGAAGTCACAGAAGCACTCTGAAGTAATATTATCATGTGTGTATGTTTGCCTTGCAGAATTGCTATATTGGAGAGTGGAAGCCTTCGGATATCCAACACCACCAAATCAGACGCTGGCACGTACACGTGTGTCGCCCGTAATCAGTTTGGTGAAGCCAGCAGCTCAGGGAACCTGCTTGTTAAAGGTATTTGCTTGAATTCAGTTATTTTGGAGACTGTAGCCTCTTCTGACATATATTTAATGGATTATTTGGCTTTATAAACTTTTAAAAATAAAGGTTCCACAAGGGGGGTTTCACAGTGATGCCATTAGGGGCTTTTGGACCTGGTAGGAACTCAGTTATAGGAACTAGCCACCAGGGTGGTCCTCAGAGAACTACATTTTCCCCTAGGGCCATTTTCCCGGTTGCATTTGCACCACTAGTAGGAACTCTGAAGTGATGTAAGCTGTCACTTACGTCCTGCCGATATGGTTGTTGTGCGGGACTTTTATTTTGAAGGCGCTGAGAACGCCAGCCTGAGCACACAGCGCTCCCATTCTCCATCTTCATTCTTCATCAATATATCATTAGATAGAACTGTTAAACAAAGAAAGTAAACGGTTTACGAAAAAGTATTATAGCGTTCGCCATGTGGTGATGGCCAATGTCACTAGCTGAGCAGAAATACATAATCATAGTTCACTTGGTCCCTTCAAAGTTGGACTTCCTTCTTAGTGTAAAGGTTGAGAAGTGCCTGGACTTCAGCGTTGGACCATCTATCGCTGTTTTCCGCATTTGTGGCGTTAGTTAGTTGAGTAAATATATAGGCTATAAGATGTGTGTTTATAATGCAATGTCAATCTGCCAATCAGTGTACACGTTCGTCGCTGGTAGTTTCAATTGTGCTGGGTTAGACCCTACTCTGAAAAAGGTGCCCAAACGGCGTTCCTATAACTAAAATAATTCTCAGTTCCTGTGGTGTGAACACGCCAAAAAGCAGGTACTTCTACCAATAGTTACAGGAACAATGAAAACTTCCTCCAAGATCCATTTTTGATTCCTTAAAGGGCACCTATTATGCAAAATTCACTTTTACATGGTGTTTGACCATAAATGTGTGTTGGCAGTGTGTGAGCAAAACCACCCTAGAATGAGAAAAATCCACCCAGTGGTTTTTTTACAATCTCAATAATTCATAAGCACTGTCTCAGAACGCCCTGTTCTAAGATTGCTCTCACTGTGACGTAGAATTGCGCTAAGCCCCACCCACGTGGTTTGATTGACAATCTGGTTTTGGCATAGACCCCGACCTCGGTGATCTGTCAACCATCCTCCATTGTTTCAACGACAGCCGGTAATGTCTCCTAAGAAACATAAGTGTTCTGTTGTGGGATGTAATAATGAACATAGTAGTTTTCACTTACTTCCGACATCAGAGCCACTGAAAACGCAGTGGATGGATTTTATTTACGAAGGAAAGGCGCCACTCAAAATTCCAAAATACGTTTATGTTTGCGCGAATCATTTTTTGACTGACTGTTTTAAGAACGAGGGTCAATTCAAAGCAGGTCTTGCTTCAAAGTTAATCCTCAAGTGTGGATCGTTGCCTACTGTTCGCGATCCAACGTCACCTCCAGAAGAAGTAAGTGTATTTAATGTTTTTTGAGCAAATAGTCATTTCAGTCGATGTCAGCCAGTTCAATAACAAATGTGTCTAAAGTTGTTGTCGTCGTCGTAGAATGTCTGTATAATTTAAACCTTGTTTGTATAGTGTGTATCCACACGTATATATATATATATATATATATATATATATATATATATATATATATATATATATATATATATATATATTTTTAAAGATATTGTATTAAAAACTGTGTATGTTTACTTAGCAAACGTTATCACAGTATTTGTGTTTGTAGTTTCAAAAAATTGCGCGAACGTTATCACAGTGTGTGTGTGTGTGTGTGTGTGTGTGTGTGTGTGTTGCACATCCATAATTGCAAAGGGGACGCGATTAAAACTCTATAAGTACATAAATGTATCAAATAACCATTCAGAGACGTCCGGCTCCATTCTCAATTGTGTTTCTTCTGCCGGAGTCTCTTTATCATCTGGGTCTGATTCCGGTTCAAACATGTACGGCTGAATGCCATTCAAAACAGCGGGTCTCTCACTCTCAGCCATTCTGCTTCTACCCTCTGTTTATTGCCATAGGTATGCAAGTTACGCCCTCATCCAAAGGCAGGGCGGGGATATGCAGCTCATTTATATTTAAGGTGGTACACACCAAAACAGCTCTTTTTAAAACAGGCCCCAAAAATGACATTTTCAAATGGTTATAATAAATTAACTGTGGGGTATTTTGTGCTGAAACTTCACAAATACATTCTGGGGACACCCAAGACCAATATTACATCTTGTAAAAAGGGGCATAATAGGTGCCCTTTAAAGAACCTTTCAGTAAACAGTTCTTAAAATAACCACTTTTTCTAAGTGTAAAGAACATTTTATTAGCACTTTATTTTACAGTCCTGTTCCCAATGTTCATTGTAATTATTATAGTAATTACAATAATTGTGTAATAACCCTGAACCGACCCCTTAACCTTACCATAACCCATGTAGTTATCTTATATTACCTAGTACTTTTGTAGATAAGTACACTGTAAGTACATGTAAGTGCATGTACTGTAGAATAAAGTGCAACCGAACATTTTAATAATTTAAGAACTTTTTTCCACTATAAGAACCTTTGTACAATGGAAATTCTTTATGGAGCCAATAATGCCAATAAAGAACCTACGTTTCTAAGCGTGTACAGGACATTCTGCATTGCATTACAACATCTTTTCAGTATGCTTATCTGTATTATGTCTAAGTAGAATATACCTTCCAAAGCTATCTGATCTTAGCCAAGTGGAATCCTTTTATTTCCTAATGAGATGAAGGAGTGTAGTGTCAGAACACCAGCATGGGGAACCCGGAGGGACCCAGATCACACTTGTGTTGAGTCACTGGAGCAGTGAGTTATTATGCTGTATTAAATATGAATGAGAGGTGGGTGTGCAGTGCCGAGCATGTTCACTTAGGAGTGTTCTAAGGCTGCGGGGAATTTCAGGATGTAAGCACAACTCGGTGTAGGTCTCCATACCCTCTGCAACGTGTGTGTTTTACCTACCTCATCGCTCTCTGTTCCTTCCTCGTTCTCTTGAGCAATATTTGGGCAAATTAGTTTTCTAAACAGCATGCAAGTTATGATTAATAATACGTCGCGCCCCTGAATTCATATATAGATTCAGTTGGAATTGGGATCTTATGTTTTTATCAAGATGGGCAAGGTTGTGCAATTCAGAATTTAATTGAGAATGCCTTTGAAATCCCAATTAGAATTAGAATTTAGGTAACAAACTGGATGAATGTAAGGAAATAGAATTAAACTGAATTGACATTTAGTTAAAATTCCAATTCCACTTCCAACATATTCATTTAAAAAGGGCTTATTCTTCAGTTTTGCAAACCCCTGTAGATGGGAGTGTCTTCTGTCTGGATGTAGGCTTTTACAGAAGGTAAACCCATTGAAACAAACTGAATTAAATCACATGTGTGATTAATTATAACGTTATGCATTAAGGTAATGTATTAATTATGGCTGTTTTGAACAGTCTAGAATCTCCTTTTTGATTTAATTCTCTTTTTAAATTGGATTGGATGCCAGCAGTACTTGAACCACCAACTGACCAAAAAGTTGGCAAAAATTCATAATGAAGGTGAACCAGGTAGCACGACTACAAATGTAGCTTTAGTTTCAGTATTCAGTGAAGGTCAAAATAAATGAGAAGCACTGTGAAAAAATATACCAAAATCACAGACATTCCTATCTAGTAAGGATTAGATTTCTGAGAGGTCACCCAAGGTAGCTGAAGAACAGTGGGTAATTTGTTCTGAGGAATAAAATCACACTGTAAAACAAATTTACCTAAACTCCTCAGGGAAAATTGGGCTTTTCTTTCATATTCATTGTTTTTTTCCATATTCATCGTATAGCAGCATTTTGGCCACCACTCTACAACACACTAGTATTGTGACAGATCATACACAAAATAGTTTTAAATATATGTTAGCTTTACACATCAGACTTGCTGAAATAAAACCATGCAGCCTTTTTCAGCACAGCTACCAAAAGCACTTGGTTTCCAACCATTTTATAGAAAGTCTTTAAAATGGGCGTCCTTAACAAACATTCAGAAGGCTCATTTTAATGTAATCCTGAAAACAGCAAAACTACATGTCTATAAAAAGATCCATATTTATTGCCTCACTCAAGTTGTTTTAGAAGCGAATAATTTCTCAAACTTCAGGGTTTCTTGTGCCTTAAGTGTGAGATTTTACTTCATTAACCTTTGTCAGGCATTGAAACCCTAAATCATTGCGTTTCAAGGGGAGATCCATCAAAAACTCAATAAATATTGAGTCCCCTTCATTTTATATTCGTATGTATTATGTTATCAACTTATTGACATGACGCAGGGGGAATGTGGTATGAGTAAATGGTATTTATAGATAGATGGACTGGGGCAGAGAACCTTAAACACAATTGATAGATAGATGCAATGAGGCTGGGCACTTTTCACTTGCCAAAGATGTCAAAAGAAGTGATGCACCACTGGCAGCTATATGTCAATGTCCATTTTCTTTCCATTAGGATGTCAGAAGGGCGTACACATGCTGCATCAGCAAAGAACATCAATACTTATGCCATACAGTCAAAACTACTGTAGACGTCATTAGAGCAAAGCTAAAACCTTATGTTCTGCAAAAATTGAATCAGTCAACATACTGAATGGATAGCTTCTGAAATGTCAAAATAAAGAGACAAAATAAAGCTTTTTATTTTATTGTTGATGTGAAAATTAAAGGTGCCCTCAAATGAAAAATTTAATTTATCTTGGCATAGTTGAATAACAAGAGTTCAGTACATGGAAAAGACATACATTGAGTTTCAAACCCCATTGCTTCCTCTTTCTTATGTAAATCTCATTTGTTTAAAAGACTTCCGGAAAACACGCGGATCTCAACATAACACCAACTGTTACGTAACAGTCGGGATCATTAATATGTATGACCCCAATATTTGCATATGTACCAGCCCATGTTCGAGCATTAGACAAGGAAAGGCAGTATTAACGTCTGGATCTGTGCACAGACAAGGTAAGCAAGCAAGAACAACAGCGAAAAATGGCAGATGGAGCAATAATAACTGACATGATCCATGATAACATGATGTTTTTAGTGATATTTGTAAATTGTCTTTCTAAATGTTTCGTTAGCATGTTGCTAATGTACTGTTAAAGGAGGTTAAAGTTACCATCGTTTCTTACTGTATTCACGGAGACAAGAGCCGTCGCTATTTTCATTTTTAAACACTTGCACATCTGTATAATGCACAAACACAACTTCATTCTTTATAAATCTCTCCAACAGTGTAGCATTAGCCGTTAGCCACGGATCACGGCCTCAAAGTCATAGAGAATCAAATGTAAACATCAAAATAAATACTTTACTCACATGATTCGATGTATGCACACAGCATGCATGACGAACATCTTGTAAAGATCCATTTGAGGGTTATATTAGCTGTGTGAACTTTGTAAATGCGCTGTAATATAGTCGAGAGCTCGTGTGGCAGGGAGCACGCGATTTAAAGGGGCGGCGCGCTGGAAAAATCAGTGTATAGTTAATGATGCCCCAAAATAGGCAGTTAAAAAAATTTATTAAAAAAAATCTATGGGGTATTTTGAGCTGAAACTTCACAGACACATTCAGGAGACACCTTAGACTTATATTACATCTTGTGAAAAAACATTCGTGGGCACCTTTAAGATTAATTAAATGTTTAATGCCTTTATATTTATTTTTAAGCTTGTTTACCTGCTTGGACATTTAAGCTACTTCATTCCATTCTGTAATGGAAAAAAAATATATAAAAGACATTGAAATTAATAAAATATTAAGAAGTCATGGAAATTTATATAGTGAACTTTTTTTCTCAAGTATGTTCTATTGATATTGTTTTTTGCTGAAAAAAAAAAGCTAGTGTTTTTTAAAAAGGTTTTACATTTTATATGCTGTCCATACATTGATGTTGTACAAATAAGTATCTGCCCAAATAAAAAGCATGTGTATGTTTGAGCACATGCGAATACTAATGAGATTGCATAGTCCACACTCCACGTGTTTGTTCTTGTTTTAAAGTTTAATGCAGTTTTCTCCCCCCAAAAAACAGTCCGACATAAAAACAAATCTGTTGTGACTGAGCGTGTTGTCACGTTTGCTTAAAGGTTCAATCCATTTTTGTTTCCGTCTGCACGCCGTCATCTCTGAGGCCTTCAGACACCATCTCAACAGCTCTCTAATAAAGCACCTTGGAGGTAGTTCTCCTTTTAGTGGTTGCTATAGTGACCGCTTTGATTGTTTCATTTGCCCTTTTTTAAGATGCAAATGCAAATGTCTTTTGCATGAGTCATATCATTATTCTTTAACATGGCTGTTTCCTCTATATTTAGAGATTATCCATAAGGCTGCTTGGTGTAAATTATGTCCATTGGGGAGAACAGTGAACACTTTTTGTGCAGTTTTTTTTGTGTGTGTGTGTGTGTGTGTGTGTGTGTGTGTGTGTGTGTGTGTGTGTGTGTGTGTGTGTGTGTGTGTGTGTGTGTGTGTGTGTATAATATTTTCCCTAAAGTAATATGCCTGTGATAAATTTGTTTAAAAATCTGCTACTTAAACCTAAACTAAATCCATCCATCCATCATTTTTAGTCACGTATGGTTTCAATTATGATAAGTGTTACAACCCACACCATCTGGTCAGGAATGATATGCTTGATTTTTTTTATCATGTAGATGAAAAGCTTGCATGGATGTTATGTATGTATATATATATATATATATATATATATATATATATATATATATATATATATATATATATATATATATATATATATATAAAAAACAGAACCTGCTGATTCAGAAGATACCAGTTCTGTCATTCAACATCTATTAACATAATCACAAATCCAATTATATCATAATATACAATCATAATCAGTGTTGGGGGTGACACATTACAAGTAACATAGGTTGCGTGATCAGATTACTTTTTAAAGCAACTAGTAAATTAATCACATTACTTTTAAATTTGCAACAAAATATGTGATTTATATTTTCAAATAAGTAACACAAGTTACTTTGTTGTCACATTTATTGACTGACAGCTCTCCGGTCCCAATGTTGAGAGAAATTGTGAATAAGTTCAGAGGTCTTGTGTGCGCTGTGTAAACATGATGGTTATTGTAGTTCTAGACTAAATGTGAACATACATTTACTCATCTCGCCTGCACAAAAATAGATTCAGTATTCCTCAAAATGAATAAAAACAGTGAAATTCAAACTCAGAATATTACACAAACCTGCAATAATTATGTTAGGTAATACAAATGAAGACTTCAGATGCAATAGCCACTAAACGCCACCTCCGTGAAAAATGTGATAACGTTATTGAGCGAATGCTTTCCGCACAGTATATGTTCATCAAATACTTTCGTTTCAAATCTACTAAATCCCAGCGTCAGCCCATTCAGAAATACAGGTTCGTTGGCAGAAACTGCTAAACGCCACTTCGCTTTGTCAGCAAAAGCCTCTAAGTCCACAGAACCAATTAGAAGACACAAATCGAATCATATGATTTTAAAATGAATGACGGTGTGCGTGTAAAGAAAATCGTTAGAGTGGCAATGACAGGATTTCTCGAGTAGCACGTAAACACAACAGTGTTTTGTGTGCTGCATTATTAACCTACATTAAAGAACAGCTTGCATCACAGCTCCCCCTACTGTGTGGATCAGTTACATTTTGAATTCTGCTTTCATCATTTTTGCAATGTTTCCAGTTGCATCTTTAGTGATTTTGCAACTGTTTACTATGGCTTGTTGTCCAAAGAGGTGGACTTTGGCTGGTTTTGCAGCAAAACACAATCAAATTTGTTAAATACCAATGAATTGACTAAAGTGACATTTTTGAAAATAAGGAATTTCAATAACTGATAACCTTTTCATTGCCATGAAAGTGAAATTACCGAACCTAAACATACGAGCCTGATAAAAAATTTACAAGAAAAAATGTCAGATGGACTTTGCGGTTTTTGCATCTGAAGTATCAAATATACTTCATGTATTTAATCTCACTTTATTAACTAATGTCTTTGCTGCTGACCTTCGATGATCCAATTCATCCATACTAATAAGCAAAGATGACGGTAACACTTTCCAATAAGGTTCATTAGTTAACATGAATTAAAAATGAACTGCACTTCTACAGCATTTATTAACCTTTGTTAATGTTAATTTCAGCATTTACTAATACATTATTAAAATCAAGAGTTGTATTTGTCAACATTAGTTAATGCACTGTGAACTAACATGAACAAACACTGAACTGCTGTATTTTTATTAACTAACATTGTTAAAGTAAGAGTGTTGACCTTCTCTTCTTAATAAAATAGAACCTTTTTTTTTTTTGTTATTAAAAAACAAACAAACAAGCCCAGACCAGGTGAGAAAAAGTAACGCAAAAGTAACAACGCATTAGTTTCCATAGAAAGTAATTAACACAATTATGACTTTTTTTTTTTTTAACACAATATTGTAATGCAATACTTTTAAAAGTAACTTTCCCCAGCACTGATCATAATTAGTTAAAATTATGGTATAGTACAAAACACCCAGATACAAAAATGCCTATATTGTCTACCATAAATCAGATATTTGTTAATGCAGACAAATCGTTTGTTTTCTCTGCCAGTTACTTGTAAAATCTTAATTTGTCTGTGTTCCCATAGGCTGGTTAATAATTTAAAAATACATTACTTGCATTATAGATGATATATATGTATGCGGTCAGAGAAGCTTAGACAGAAAGAAAGAGATGGATGAGTATCTTATAAGTCTTTTATGTTGAGTCTCCGCTCCATGCTTTCATCGAAAGACCCTTTTTTGTCATCGGCGCGCGTGTTGTACAGTCACACGGTTTTTCACTTTCTAACACTGACATATTTAATTAATCAAGAGTGGAATTCTTTAATCTGGAGATATTTAATTTAAGAATGAAACTCCACAGATCATTTCACACCGTAAAGGTTGAAAAGCAGGCTCGTAATTATTATTATCCGTCTCTAAAAACAGAATTATCTCTCTTGAAAGGATGTTTTATTTCTCATTTGCTGAACTTGGATTTCACACTAAAGCAATAACTGTTCTTTCAACTCAAACCGAAGTCAAAAAAAAGAGTCTAACAGGATGGTGATTGGCCCTCAGCCTGCCTCATTACTTCGAGGCACCGTCTGCCCTGTGCGTTCTATTTGTTCCTCGCGTCATCTCGCACCTTTTATTCCATTATTTCTCTTCATTAACGCGGTCCTCAAACATGTCCGCTCTGTCATTATTGATGACATTTATCCAGACACTTTGTAATGCGTCTGAGGATGGGGAGCGGCCCATTAAATTGGTTATCAATCAGCCTGCGGAGAAGGATGCATCTTTTTTTTTTTTATCTGGATGAATTGCACGATTATCTTCAGATTTATATTTCAGAGAGAGTGTCACGGGCGTCTATTTGACACCCACCCTGAGCGTTTACTCTCGATTGCACGAGCCGTGCGTGGCTGCATCCTTGCTGACGTACAAATGTTGCCCTATATGATCTAGCACCTTACTGTCAGTATCAATAAGGTGCTGAGACTAAGACAGGGACATTTACATCTGCAATTTCATTTAGGTGTGGAAACCTGGTTTGCCTGTGTACATCAGCGTCTGCCGTAGCCCTTATGGGAGATGACAGTGGTTTATTTAAATTGACTGCGGTGATATGAGGGCTGAAAAATACCTGTCACATTAGATTCCCACTGGATATGTTGCATGTAAACCCTCCCAGCAAACAGCGGTTGGAAATCGAGCATTGTGTCAGCCCCGCTGATGTCCCAATCATCAGAACGCTGAGAGGATATTACCCAGATTAATTAGTCTTAATTAGAAATTAGTTTTGCTGGACAGAGATTAACTGAGGATCAAATCATGTGTTTGGATGTTGGACAATGATATCAGAGTTGGTGAAAGATCATTCTCATAATGAGTTGCTTCGCTGTTGCATGCGACGTACACAATTATCCCAACAGCATCATCTCTTAAAGTTGCAGTGCACACATTAAACATAATCAAAAAATTACTTAAAACTGTGGTTGAATTTTTAAAATGCATTTTGGTATAACAATTATAATATAGTAGTATAATATATTGCTTATTGTTATACTTAAAAAAACAGTAAAAAACATACTTATAAATTATTAATTTACAGTACACATTTATACCTGTTACTTTACTACTTATTCGGTCCCACTTTATATTAAGTGGCCTTAACTACTATGTACTTACATCGTAAAATAAGTACAATGTACTTATTGGGTTCATGTTGAATTGCAAAACACATTTGCTGCTATTGTGGGATATGGGTAAGGTTAGGGAAAACTTTGGTGGTATGGGTAAGTTTAAGGGTAGGGGTAAGGGTTAAGGGATGGGTCAACAGTGTAATTATAAATGTAATTACAGAAATTAATTACAGATGTAATTACATGCAGGTGTTTTTAAAATATAAGTACAATGTAAAAACTTGTATGTACACAATAAGTGCATTGTATCAAATGATTAATTTAAATGTAAGTACATAGTAGTTAATGCCACTTAATATAAAGTGGGTCCACTTATTCTTTTTTTTTTAATTTGTTTTGATGTGTTTTATATTATATTATATATTTATAATTACAAAGTAATTATAAATCATTTTAATTAAAAAAATATTTATTTTGCTTTCAGTGATGTTCAGTAGTTATTTTCATTAAATGCTTTTATAATTGTGATTTTGTGGAACTTTACCCACGTCTCTTTTGGAAAAAGGACTAAAGCTATCATAGATTGCGCATAAATCCAAGAGGCTCTATTTCAATTATTGCTTTGTGATGTTTTCGACACCGTGTTGTCTGAGTACGAGCTTCAAAAAGGGGGATTGCAAGATCCGCAAGGTTATCGCGGAGGGTGGAAACTCAATTGGAAGAGGTTGCAGTGGTCAGGCTTTTTGTCAGCTTTCTTTTGGTGCGATTTTGCAGAGGTATTGGAGTGAAGATAAGGAGCCCTGGTCATTTCTAAACTGCTTTTAGAGTGTGCATGAGGAGAGAAAAAAAGGCATTGAGAATGGGGACAGATATATAACAGATTTTAGTACGGTATAGATTTTTTAGTTGAATCATGTCTATTATTATGTAGGCGCAGTGGTAATCATGCGAATGAAACTTGTGATTTTGTGATCCCGTTCCCTTCTTTTCTCTCCATTGTTCTGTATAAATAAAAATGGCAAAAAAGGCCAAAATAAAAATGCTTATCTATATTTCACTATAAAACACATTTTGGGTTCCTATACATTTTCGAAGTTAATTCATATACATTATGTGGACAGTCAGTTTTCTCTCCAGTGATGTAGTTTGGGTTTTGTCCTATTTTTTGTCTTTTGAGTTTTGTTATTCCCTCTGTGGAACACAATGTTTTGATGGCAGCTTAGAGTTTCTCATAAAACACACTCAATGACTGGAAAACATATGCTTTTAGTTGTTTTATCTAGTTTCATCAGTGCTGCATGAGGGAAAGTTTTGAGGGAAAGTTTTGAGTTTGCTTCAGTTCATTTTTTATTGCAGATGAAAAGCAAGTTGAACATACTTTCTACTTTAAAATGTATATAATTGCATATTTTTATTCCTAATTAAGAATTTTTTTACAGAATTTGACAATGTCTGTACCAGATAGCTGTTGCTATGCTGTTGCAATGACATTAATTTGTTATTAAAAAAACGTTAATATAGATGATACATTATTAATATTATTATATATAGTAGTATTTTATTATAGTTTTATTATATAACTTCTTGTACACATTGCTATCATATAATAGGTGTAACATACCTACAGAAAAATCTAATTTAAAATAAATGACAAGGTCATCGGTGTATTTGCCAATAGTTTGACCTTGTTTGAGTTTGATTTCTTGACACTAGCCTCAACAGGGGCCTGTCGCACAGATTTGCACATTGGCTTTGCTCTTTTGCTTTTTGTGCCAGATCATTGTGAGCCTCCCAGAACACTTGACCCATATGAGACTGCAATATTCAAGTAGAAATAGTTGAGACAGAAGAATAACGTGTAGTCTGGCTCTACAGCGCTTCCACAGACAATTAAATCACGTTTGGTCGTTGTGTAATAGCATTGTTCCGTTCCCATCACCTTCTTTCTGTCACTATGAAGCAGCAATACGGATGGAGCTGCATTAATTCAAGAGTGTGAACACATTTTTGAGGTCATTGACGTTTCTCTTCAAAGCTCCTGCAGGAAAGTGATGGGATCGGTCTGAAAGCTTCCACAGATTGCCGCTGTTAACGTATAGGGTCTCGTCTTCTCTCGACAGCTTTAATGACAGACAGTAACCGTAACAAGGTATTATGCAAGAAGGATATCGCTCAGATTATGCCGACGAGAGCTTGAGGGCGTCAGGTCTTTTAAACGAGGTTATCTGTGCAATCTGTCACAAATGATGATGGAGTGGGGTAATAAGAGGCATTTTCTCCAGTTCTACAACCTCAACAGTAAGACAGCAGTGTCAGCTTTGCCTTGAATGAATTCTCAGCTTTCACTTCAGAGATTTTTCTGCCACCGTTCAGGGCTCCGGTCTGAAGTGCAAATTTGTGGAACGGCGCAACCGCACATTCCCTCTACGCCCTCGTCGAGGCGCATTTCATCCATTACGACTATAATAGGAAGTATTAATAGCTTCTCGTTGACTTACAATGGCAATTTTTCACCTGTTCAGTTTAGTCTGATGCTTGTTTAAATATAGACCATAGAGGAATCTGCCTTGTTTGGAGACCCCGAGCCACTTCCATGGCAAAGAACAAAGGGAGCCGCGGGACACCCGTCTACTACGAGAGACGGCAAACAATAACCTGAGAATGTTACACTGAGAACGGGATGAAAGTGGTGAAGGTATCAGGGATGAAAAAAAGGTACATTATTCAACCAATCCTCCAACAAGTGTCGTTCCTACAGGAGAAGAGCGAGTAACATGCTCACTTCTGGACTTCAAGGCGCTGCTGTTGAATTCTGAATTAAATTGCCAGGCTAAGAGCTGACAGTAGAATACCAGGCAGTGCCGTATTGTCATCCCATTGTGTGAATCTGACAGACAGTCGGAGAGGGATCTCATCCAAACAATAAAAGAAGCGAGCCTCATCCGACGGCCCCTCATTGTGTTCCGAACAAAACCCATAGCAATGCACCTGTTAGCTTTGCCTTTCCAGTTTGATATCAGTCAAGATGGGAAAGGTTGTTTCATGTGTTGGAGACCTGTAATTCCAGAATCGAATCCTCATACATAGATTGAAGCTTGTGCCGGCTGCTTTCTGCATAAATTTGCACTCGGCTGGGGTATCGTTCACCGTGCTTAATTTGGTCCAACGGACGCTTCAGCGGAACACACACAGCGCCCTCATGAGGCGCAAAAGGGATCTGCAGCGGATTTTTGCTCTCATGCACCTGTTCTACACAAGGCTTCACTCTGAAAGCGGAGGAGCAGGCGTGCTTGTCGTGTTCCCTAGTGAAATGGCACCGGTCTCTGCGCAAACTGAACTGACTCGGAAAGAAAGGGAGCCGGGCGCCGGTCATGTCGGGACTGGTGGCGTGTTATCTGTTTTTTGGAGAAGTGCATTCTGGGAGAGCAGATGGGACTTTAGTGGCTTAGCAGAGATCAGACAGTGACACATGGTGGAGCTCAGGGATCATTCATGGGTTATTCACCTCTCCGTCCACCCTAGATATTGCCCTGTTAGTTGTTAGCTGTCTGTCATGGAGCTCTAAGCTCTGGACCCTGAAACTTATTTTGACATTTGAGCAATGTTTAAAAAAAAAAAATGTTTTTTTGAAATAATTGCTGTTTGATTCATTGAATTAATCATAATTAAACGCGTTATGTTTCTTTGAAAATCCCCCACATTAACATAACTGAAAGACATTTCTATGGCAGTTGAAATACACACTACTGTTCACCAAGGCTACATTTATTTGATCAAAAATACATTAAAACAGTAATATTAGGGCTGTCGATTTAATGCGTTTATTTAATTAATTAGTTATGGGGGAAAATTTTGAGCACATTTTGAGCGAATCAGTGGGGTGAACTAGTGATTCAGTGGTCCGTTCATAAAGAGAGCCATTTACCTGAATGAATCAGCTGTTTGAATGAAAGAATGACTCAATGACTTAATAATTTAGACATTTACCACCACCTACTGGTAGTTTTAGCTTCTTATTTAGAGTATAATTTCATAAAAATAAAAAAAATCATATTTCCATATTAATAAAAAACCCATTAAAGGTATAGTTCACGCAAAATTGTCATAATTTACTCACCCTTAAGGCCGCTGAAGCCTGTTGAATCAATTTTTTTTTTTCTAAAGCTGCTTTTTGTAGTGTCTATTTGCTGCTTTTTTTTCATTTAACACAATAATGACTTAAAATTTTCTTTTGGGGGTAATTTCTCAGCCAAATTTGATGTGCGATTAATTTGCGATCCATATCGTGCTATTAATTATATTAAGAATTTTAATTGCCTGACAGTAATATTATTACAGTGTTATACCTGTGATGCAAAGCTGAATCATTACTCCAGTCTCCAGTGTCACGTCCTTCAGAAACCATTCTAAAACACTTGTTCATGTTCATGTTCACTTGTGGAAAATGTATACTTTTTTCAGGATTATTTGATGAATAAAAGATTTAAAAGAACATCATTTATTTGAAATAGAAACATTTTGTAACAATCTAAATGTCTTTACTGTCACCTTTGACCAATTGAATGCATCCTTGCTGAATAAAAGTATCAATTTCTTAAAGAACAAAAAAATCTTATGACCCTAAACAGTACAATACAACTACAATATATTGATGCTTGAGATGTCGATGCTTGTTTTATTTCCATAATGGTACATTTTGAAACTTATGTGTAACCATTAATATATTGTTTTCCAGAGCCAACGATCATTACAACTGCTCCCAACACGCTGGACGTGACCGTCGGCGAGAGCATCATTCTTCCATGCCAGGTGTCCTACGACACCTCATTGGAGCTCAAGTTCACATGGTTCTTCAACGAGCAGCTCATCCACTTCGGCAGCCATGGAGGATACTTTGAAAAAGTTGGCGGAGTAAGAACAACACGATTACAAATACCCTATCCAGTGGTTTATTCATATCGCAGCCAAACGTTGCTGATAATACTGGGATTACCAAGATAAACTATATAGATCTTAGCTGGTCATGTGATCTCAACATGGCAGCCACCATGTGGAGTGATCACCCTTGTGTAGAATAATATATATATATATATTGAGATATATATTTCTTTTAAAAAATATTAAGAATTAATGCTGTGTCTACTAGCTGGACACTTCACATACATAAATGCAAATTTATATAACTGTAATTGGTTACATTGTACTATATGTATATGTATTCATATCAAGTACTTTCAGCTGAATTGTTGGGGAAAAAAAAAAAATCACATTAATTCTTTCATTAAATTCCACAGTTTTGAGTTTGTGAATTTATGATAAGAGATTTTCCCATTATGTGTGCAGGCACTGACAAGCCATTCTGTATTAATCTAGAGCATAATTAAGCTTCCCACTCAGTGATATGAATTACAGCACTTGTACAGTCACATGCGTTTCTTTTCATTAAAAGTTCATGATATTTTTTTTTTCCTTTCCTTTTGGGGGTGAGAGGCTGATCGCTTTTCTCGTCATCTAGTTCAACATGTCATCTGTAGAGGCGCCTTGTCGCCAAAGAAACAAGCAATGGAGAACTTTCTAGATGGAAGTGCTCTATTTTAAGAGCAATATCTGACACTCTTATATTATTTTGCCTGATTACTATGATTTAATATGAGTGATGTATCTTAATAGCAGCACTTTCAGTGAAGAATGTGGGGAAAGTATATACCCTGGATAAGGGAAAAATTTTAATTCCACAAACCCTACCTTTGCTTAAGTCAATTAAATCCTTCAAAGTACTCATAGAGACAGGTACAAAAATTGTCCAAACCAAAAAACAGCCAAATTTCTGATTCGCCTTATACTCTGGTCCACTTTGTAGCTATTTCTGAGCAAAACCTGCCCACCTAGACACAAGAGTTTTTGTTTGACCTACATGTTTTGCATGTCATTTAAGACAGAAAGCCTTACAGAAAGCTGGAAAAAAGAAATTAATACTTTTATACAACAAGAATGCATTACATTGATCAAAAGTAACAGTAAAGACATTTATAATGTTACAAAAGATTTTTATTTCAAATAAATGTTGTTCTTTTAAACTTTAAATCCATTAATAATAACAAGTAATGTTTCTTGAGCACTAAATCATCATATTAGAATGATTTCTGAAGGATCATGTGACTGAAGACTGGAGTAATGATGCTGAAAATTAAGCTTTGCATCACAGGAATAAATTACATTTTAAAATATATAAAAATAGACAACAATTAATTTACATTATAATAATATTTCACAATATTACTGTTTTTGCTGAATTTTTGTGATCAAATAAATGCAGCCTTAGTGTAGATTAGAGACAGGTATAATGTAAGTACATATAAATACAATAAAAAAAATACACTTAGATAACATAAATACATTTAAATACCCAATCTGTAACTAATTACCATTTCTTTGATATTTCTGTTTTAGCAGCACTCAGCAGGTGACATCATGATCCGGAACATTCAGCTGAGGCATGCTGGGAAGTACACATGTGCTGTACAGACCAAGGTGGACAGCAGCTCCATTGCAACTGACCTAATTGTCAGAGGTGAAAATGCTGTGAAACCCATATAACACTTGCATGCGGTATATATCTTATCTTACACACATATATAGAACGTCATCTACTTTTGCACACTGGAGCTAGTGAATATTAAATATATATCATGAAGACTAACTAGATAAAGTGTTACAGATTGTTAAACAAGCCCTTGAAGCATTGCAAATATTTACCAAATGGATGAAAATATGTGCTGGTTTTCCTGCTATAGCAAAAAAATACCCATAAAAAATGAGACATAATCTAATTAGAGCTTTTAAGTCAGTGAAAACATGAAGCTCAGACTTAACCAACTGCACTGCTGTGCTTTAGGCGGCTGTTTATGTGCAACCTACAAGCGTGACATGTCTCTGTGTGTGTGTGTTTCTGGTTTGCATGGCTGTCTTCTGTCTCAGGTCCCCCCGGCCCCCCTACCAGCATCCATGTGGAAGAAATCACAGATACCACTGCCACTCTCTCCTGGAGGCCTGGTCCTGATAATCACAGTCCAATTACTGCCTACACCATCCAGGCTAGAACCCCTTTCTCCCTCGGCTGGCAAGCTGTTAGCACAGGTGGGGCTTCTAACCAGCCTTCACTGATCAAAACATTTGCTGCATAGTTTCCTTTTTCGTCCCCCTGCTTTTTCCTCTCATATGATGTACTGAGATTTTCACCTTTTTTTATTTTTTTTATGATGCTTGTTTGTGCTTTTTTAGGCCTTGCTAAAGTGACTGGTTTTACCACCTGTAGTTTTGCTTTCTCTGTTGCTTGAACAATAATCCAAAAGGAGATGTTTTGCTAAATGTTGAGACTCCTTTTTTCTATACAATGAAAGTAAAATGTATCCATGGGCTGTATGAGTGTATATACACACACACACATAAACTAAACTACTGTTCAAAAGTTTGCGGTTGGTAAGATTTTTTAATGTTTTAAAGAAGTATCTTATGCTCACCAAGGCTGCATTTATTTGATCAAAAATTGAAAAAAATACAATATCATGGCTCCGAGTGTGATATTGCGTTCATGCAACAGTTCAACGGCACAAGTGAGTAAATAAACAAAAAAAAAACAATGGAGTGTCTTTAAAATCTTCTTTTGTGCAGAACTACTTCCTTCCGCCACGGACAGTTTAACAGTTGAGCCCAAGCCTGTGTTACTAATTCTAAAACGTCACTTTAGAACTAATAATGAAGGAACATTGAGTTGCTTCATTGAAGCTTATTGTATTATGCAGATAGAGTATTATGGTATTATGAGATTGATACCGACTAAACGAGTGTATTACCTGCATCTGATATAGCATTCATTCTTCAGGTCGATATCCATAATATTATATCCATTATAAAAAATCAGTTTTAATGTCTGCTGAGGAAAGCGATACATTTGTCTTTGTCCTTTTAAAAGATTTCCCATGAGGGCGCTAAAACAACTTCCTTGTTTACAACCAGTCCCTTTCAATTTGCTACTGACTCATTCATAAAGATAGTCTTTGCCGCCATCTAATGGTGTAATAATGTAACTTTCACTTAAGTCAAAATCACAATCACTAAGGGACCCTTTCTCAATACCAAAAACAGCATATTATTTATTAAAAAAATCATATTTATTCAACAATAATATTTAAATGAACAACAATAGCCATTAGACAAAAGGAGATAAACACAAGCAAACAATTCAGTCAAACGTACAAAAGCAGCGCTCTAGTACAGGATTTAATTTTCCCCTTAACCCTATTCTTTTTACATCTGGAACAAGTAATAGATTAATAAGACCGAAGATTGTCCATTTGATATACCCCAAATGAATTATATCTCATGTTTAACCACTATCTACATAAGAGCCAGCGGCAAATTCCCGAAGGACTGGACAAGATTAAGCTGTTCTCGGCGGGTATATGAACTCTGAATGGCCGCTGGAGCTCACATCTGCGAAAGCCTCTGAACAAATTGTAAAATAGGCACTATGTTTATATATGACTCACATATTTCAGGTCTAAATAACTACATTCTTGCCTAAAAGATTCTTAAAACTACATTCCGTGACACAATTGTATTTGTAAAAAAATATGGTGGATTTGCTGAAACGCCATGACAGTCGCCACAAGCGGAGTGATAGAAACGGTGAAACGGTACCAGTGCTGATACTGGGGAAATATTGCATCAGATTCGAGAACCAGAAAGAACTGTTGTATAAATTGATATAATACAATATAACACAAAAATGCATGTATTAATCTGCATTATATCTCTTGACCACTTTATTCTTGATTGCACTGTATAATTTGAACTGTAGGGTGTTATTTTTATCTCAGCTTTCACAGCACCTGTCGATAAGCCCAGTTTTTGTATCTTACCTACGGAGCCTATTATCTCACTGAGCCGAAGAGACCCGTGCTGTGCGTCTTGTTTGTGTGAGTGTGCGGGGGGCCGTGCTGGCTCACGAGGGGGCTCGTCTCACAGTATGTGTGTGTTCTGTTTTGTTCCAGTGCCGGAGGTGGTGCGGGGCACGCATCTGACTGCTACAGTAATCGAGCTTAACCCCTGGGTGGAGTATGAGTTCAGAGTTTTGGCAAGCAATGCGGTGGGCACAGGAGAGCCCAGCAAACCATCGAAGAAAGCCAGGACGAAAGAAACAGGTGAGTGCTTCAGACACATTAGTCTGTATGTGCCTCTTTCAATTAGCGTCCTGCGGTGTGACTCGCTATTATCCGTTACTTGAGTTAAAGGAGGGACCAAAGACATATCTAAGGACCAGAATATTATAGAGGCTTGGAGGTGGCCACATTTGACTTGAGCCAGAGAGTAAACACCCTAGCAAAATGCTACAATACACTTTAGAAACCCCATAGCAATATGCTGCAATGCTTGAGCATCCTGGCGGTTCATTTTGCATGCAGACACCACTCACATTTCTTCAGAAAATGTAGAAATTTAGTTATACATGCAGTTTTATGGGCTAGTATAAATTACAAACAGGCTAAAATGGAGTATTTGTATTTTTAAAAATGTACTTCTCACACAGCAATGCCATTTAAGTAACTGTAAAATGCAAAAAGGTGATTAAAAATGGTGTATATAGTTACATGGTAGATATATATATATATATATATATATATATATATATATACTGTTCAAATCGATAAATTTTTTTACTTTTATTTAAGTTTCTTATGCTCAATAATGCTGTATTTATTTGATCAAAAATACACTTAAATGGGAAATATTATTTAAAATTTAAAATAATTATTTTCTGTTTTAATATATTTTAAAATGTAATTTATCCCAGTAATGGCAAAGTTGAATTTTCAGCATCATTACTCCGGTCTTCAGTCACATGAGCCATCAGAAATCATTCTAGTGTGCTGATTTGGTGCTCAATAAATTTTTATTACTATTATTGTTATTATTATCATCAATATTGTGCTGCTTAATATTTTTGTGGAAACTGTGATAAATTTTTTTTTAGAATTCTTTAATGAATAGAAAGTTTGAAAAGAACAGCATTTATTTGAAATACAATTCCTTTCACTTTAGATCAACTGAATGTATCCTTGCCGAATTAATTTCTTTAAAAAAACATGCCAGTGCAGATATTTAAAATTATAGCGTAGTTAACTAAAATTATATCAGTTTTTATTTTCAGCTCACAGTTGAACTTTTAAATCATACAGTTAAAATGGTCTAGCATCTAAAAATATAAACATGTCCTTATACATTTTTTTTTAAGCTCAAATCATGTCCTTGTAATTTGTCGAACTTTCAAAGCAAATGCAAAATCTGAAGTCTTAAATGGCCACACCTGAGCCAGACTGAGTAAATCTTTTCCTTCCTCCAGTTCCCAAGGTCACCCCAGCCAACGTGAGCGGAGGAGGTGGCAGTCGATCAGAGTTAGTCATCACTTGGGAGGTAAGATGGCCAGTGCACTTCACTCGCCCGTTTGTGTGTGTGTGAGTGTGTTTCTTTCCCTTAGTGAGTCCTTTGTATACAGTCTTCTTTTGCAAGCTGGCTAGACACCATTGTTCCCTTTATTTGAGGTTTTCATTAATCATAGTAAAGTGGATACACATAACACTTCATTTTCTGTAAAAACTGCGCAGCAATAACTGCCGCTGTCATACAGGAGAAGCAGCAAAGATAATTAAATGGAGTTACCCTCGAATTTTGCAAGGAACTTTTCAAAGATTATCTTCTCTCTTTCTGTATCTCCTTTCATGAGACATCTTCTATTGTTCAGGTTTGAGAGTCAGCTGGTTTTATCTATTGAGCTGGAAGTTTGTCACAGGCAACTTAAAACTTCAGTTTGAGAGATTCACTTTGTGTTGTTTTTTAAATAAAAATGACGTATACCACAGAACGCTGTCTTTTGTTCAAAAGAACTTCATGTCTTTAACTTTAAAACCACCTACGTTATTAAAATCTGAAGTCTTATATATGTATATATGTATATATATATATATATATATATATATATATATATATATATATATATATATATATATATATATACATATTTTATATATATATATATATATATATATATATATAAAATATTTCTTTATTAGACTGAATTATTTTTATCAATATTGAAATGTATGTAGCTTTGTCAGATTTTTCTGAGACAGACAGACAGATAGATAGATAGATAGATAGATAGATAGATAGATAGATAGATAGATAGATAGATAGATAGATAGATAGATAGATAGATAGATAGATAGATAGATAGATAGATAGATAGATAGATAGATAGATTGATTGATTGATTGATTGATTGATTGATTGATTGATTGATTGATTAGGCTTGGCCTTTCTATGGCAAATTGTTATTTTCACAGCAGACACTGGAGTGAGCGCTTGATTACAGGTGCATTTTTATTTAGCCATTAAGCTCTCCCGCACAAGTGTGCGAGCGTGAAAACATATTCTCCCTCTTCTTTGAGTCACATGCCATGGTTTCGGACTAATGGATGCTATTTTCCGGTGGTCTCACCGTTACCGCGCCACATTACTGCATGGTCAGTGGCAGACCGATACCTCAAACAAAAACCACCATGATATCATTACCTGGCAAAACGATTTTCTGGGAGATGGAATCCCTCTCTCGCTGAAGAGGCCGAGATGACAGCTATTGCCTCAGACCGCGCCGCGGCAGAGATTAGCACGAATGCGCCGTCTGATGCCTGACAGGTGTCGGGGAAGTCATACATCCTGCTCTCTCCACAGCCAAAATATAAGAGACGGGTTTGTGCGTGAACTCTTGAGTTAAGAGAAAACACCTTACAAACAAGTGTCATGGTTGTAAAATTCTATGACATTACCATGGTACGTGCCCAAAAAACATGGTTGTTTTTGTCTGTGGTGTACATATAAGGAGAAGTATAAAAGGATAATCTACTGGACAGGGTATTATAATAAAGGGAATGTACTGTATTATAGATATATGTGTTTTAATTGTGGGTGCGTGTCTGTTTTGCAGCCCGTTCCTGAAGAGCTCCAGAACGGAGGAGGGTTTGGATACGTCGTTGCTTTCCGGCCCTTTGGCGCCACCGGGTGGATGCAGGCGGCAGTTCCCTCTCCTGAAGCCTCCAAATACGTCTTCAAAAACGAGACCATCTTACCCTTCTCCCCGTTCCAAGTCAAAGTGGGGGTGTACAATAACAAGGGGGAAGGACCTTTTGGACCCGTGGTCACCATCTACTCTGCTGAGGAGGGTCAGTCACATTAACCGTTGCGTGCAACAGAGAAATTAAAGTCAAATGTACCTTTTGACATTTCGCTGTGGAACGCTTAGCAGGCAGTTAATAGGAGCCAAGTTAACTGAAGTGTGTTGTGCCAGAACCCATTAATCATGGCCAGTCTTGTTTTTCAAAAAGAGTTGGACTTTTACAGACATTTGTTGAATAAAAGGGTCTAAT